>NC_064626.1:940009792-941278958 GCF_023864275.1 Schistocerca cancellata
AGGAGATTGCTTACAAATCATTTATGCAACCAATTCTAGAATAGTGCTGAAGTGTGCAGGACCCATACCATGCAGGACTCACAGCGGCTACTTAATGTATGCCAAGAAGAGCAGCACGAATGGTTACAGGTTTTGTCTGATCCACGGGAGAGTGTCACTGAGATGCTGAAAGAACTGCACTGGCAGACACTTTAAGATAGATGGAAGACATCCCAAGAAAGTCTACTGACAAAGTTTGGAGAACTGGTTTTCATTGGTGACTCTAGGACAACACTGAAACCCCTCAGACATCACTCCAACACTCCCCACACATCACTCGAACATGGTACCTGAGGATAAGATTAGATTAATTACAGCATGCAAAGAGCCATTTAAACAACCATTTTTTCAATGATCTGTATGTGAATGGAATAGGAAAAAGTCCTATTAACTGGTCTAATGGGATGTACGCTCTGCCATGCATTTCAGAGTGGTTTACAGTGTATATACGTAGAAAAGCAAGTTAGCACTTAACTTACACTCTTGTGCAGCACTGGTGACCAAAGTGAAGTGCTAAGTTTCACTTGTATAAACAACAATTGTGTACCAGACAACAACTTTCCAACTTGCCTCATGCTGTTGTGAATACACTTCACTTAAAGCATTATTCACTGAACACACTTTTGCAATACGGATATGAATACAGCTAATGAGCTTTGTGTACAATAACTTAATTTTTAAGATAATTTTATCTATGCAGAAAATAATGTGATGGGACAAACATTTTTACGTCAATCTCTCACTAACACATACCTTCTGAGTGCCGACACGAGCATGTGTGCAGCGGTCCAAGACACCTTCTGGGGCACCTTTGCAGAAAAGTTTGGGCCCAGATCCAAGGCGAGAAGCTTTTAGAGGAACACAGTAAGATGACATGGATTTGCGATCTCTGGAGAATTCCAGAGTGAATTCTTTCTTCCACTTGGTTTCAATTTCTTGGCGAACACAGATGGCAGCAGCACGACGATCCAGACCAATTTTGCTGACGTTAAAGGGATTAAGCTTCTCTGCCAACACAATTAAGGCAGTTTCTGTGGCCTCTCCAACTTTCTCAAAAGCTTGCTTGAATTCATTGAAATCTATAGCTGAATCATTGCACATAACACAGACAGTAGCCAATTCATGTAATGTGTCATATTCACTGGCCTTTATCTTCTGCCCATGCAGGAAGACATCACCAATGGGTTCATAAGTAGAACCAGTAATTTCAAATTCATGGAATGAGCTATCATTGCCATCAATCTTCTCAAATATAAACATCCTAAAAAAAAGTTTAAAAAAATTAGAAATGACAGATGCAGTGAGAAGAACAATTAAATAAAATGTATATCTCTTGTGTTCGTAGTACATGTCCACTTACAGAAAATTTAGTGTTTCAGAAGAAGTAATGTATGAAGTTGTTTTTGCTTTACCTTCAGTTAAAATATTTTGCTTTCCAACGATTGAGATGACTTGAAATACTAGTTTACTATTATATTTCAATGATAATGAAACTGATAGAGATGACTGTTAGGTGGTGGTGGTGGTGGTGGTGGTGGTGGTAGTAGTAGTAGTAGTAGTAGTAGTAGTAGTAGTAGCAGCAGCAGCAGCAGCAGCACCACTAACGATGACAACAACAACAACTAACTAATGGGCAGTGCACTTTTGAGTGAACAGAAGTGATTTGGAGTAGTAGTAGTGAAATGTGAGAAAAAAGGGCAAAAGATAGCATTACTACTAAGTTACATTATGATAATTCATAAAAGATGAATGGGGAAAAGACAACTGAGAAGTATGTAAATAACATGCATTGCACATAGGTGTCCCTTTGGTGGTGCAACGTAATATATTTTGCAAAGGAATGTAAAGCCTTGCTAGTACATATTTAAGCTTCATGGTGATCATGTGCAAAAAAGTTAACAATTTATGCAAATGTTTAATAACGCACAGTGACATGCAAGGCAAAAACAATAAGGTTGCAAGTGCTTTCTTTGTAGCCAGCTGAGATCTCAAAACTATGAAACATAGTATGTGTGTGTAAATGATCCTATAGCATTTATAGATAATGACTGGAGTGACACGTAATTGCAGGCTCCTTGTTTTAAAGGTTTAATTAATCCTACATGTGAACAAACAACTTTTTGTACAAGTAAAAAGGTATTTTAATATTGTTTAGTGTAAACACTGGTTTGGTGACAAACTTCAGAGAGACCATATCTTTCTGGTTGTTGCTGAACATCCGGAAAAATCATGATGGTGGTGAGTAGTTAACTACAGAGATGAGGACTCAACCTTTTCATAAAACTTGCTCCTTCTAAGATCAATTACCTGCTGACAGACATCTGATTTGTTGTCAATGTTCCTGTCTTGTCAGAGCAAATGACAGAAGTACAACCCAGGGTCTCCACTGAGGGCAGAGATCGGACAATTGCGTTCTTCTTAGCCATACGCCTTGTGCCCAGGGCCAAACAAGTAGTGATGACAGCTGGGAGACCCTCAGGAATAGCAGCAACGGCCAGCGCTACTGCAATCTTGAAGTAGTAAACTGCACCCTATAAATTTATAAGCTCTATGATACACTCACATCAAAAGCTCAGTGGCCTCTCTTTCTTATAAAAAAATTGGACAAGAGTGCCTTGGCAAAATTTGTAAGCAAAGGAATGACATATAAATAGCAATTAATTAAAAAGGCACCTTAATCCAGGAACCCCCATGAGCTGGGTCATTGAAGTGGCCAATGTTGATCGCCCATACAGCAACACATATAACGGATATCACTTTCGACAGTTGTTCACCAAATTCATCCAACTTCTGCTGAAGAGGAGTCTTGATCTCTTCTGTTTCTGACATCTCAGTTCTGATCTTACCTGAAACATCATTGATGTACATGGGTTACAATCTGCATGCCACTCTTAATAACATGAGTTTTAAATCTACAAGTATTAGATGAATCCTTAACATTTCAGTACCACAGAAAGAAAAGAAAGGGTAGTTAGATTTCACATACTGTTAGCATCTGACAATTATACATATGAAGCATTAGCTCATTTTAATGTACCTAAGGAAGACAATCTGCTCTGGTCCTGTTGAACTTATCATCACAACATTCATCAAAAGTCATCCTTCATACATACTAATTTCATGTCTATTTTGCAGCTTGGCAGCATTGTTGTAACCTCATCCACCCCACAAACCCTGTCCCCTGCCCCTTTCATTATTACTGATGGAACAAATTTAAGTTGCTAGATCTATGTGGCCAGAACAAATTTCCATCAAAAAAATCTGAGTTGTTGATCATGTCAGGTTGTAAAATATAACAACATTTCAATTAATATTGCAAATGGCCTTGATCAGGGTGTGCAATATCACTGCAGCATAAAATATAACATTTCAATTAATATTGCAAATGGCCTTGATCAGGGTGTGCAATATCACTGCAGCATATTGTTGTATAGCTTTTTCACAGTATAAAAGAGCATACCACAATAGCATTATACACACTGAAGAAGATCACTGGCAATATTAGCAAAAACATTGGTACCTCTTACAATACAATGCGCTCTACAACCCACAAGAATTTTATGAAAATTGATGGTATAAATATTTGGCTATGGAAATGAGTGTTGTTGAAATTACAACCGTTTTCAATTAATGTAATGTTTATTAAAAACTAAGATATTTGTATGTAATGTTATACATACCAATGGCTGTTGCAAGACCTGTTCCAATCACAACACCACGAGCTTTTCCAGCTGCTACATTAGTACCTGAGAAGAGGATATTCTTCTTGTCCTGTAACAAAGATTTTCAAATTGTAAGCTCCAATTTCAATTTTGTAAAAGTAGATATTGTTATATTTCTGTACATACTTTCCTGTACTGAAGGAGCTGTCAAGAGGCCGGGTACACTACAGGATGCAATGAAGATGGAAAATAGGAAATTTATACTAGTAATTTAATAAGAAAGAGTGACTTCTAATTGAAGATGGTGAAAGAGAAATCAGACAAAAGCGTGGTGACATTTGCAAACAACAATAATACCAAAACCATGTTCCTGCACACCTAACTTGAAGAAAGTTTTAAGATGAGATATAATTGTCTGAATAATCATTCAAGCTAACCAAAAGATCAAGTTAGTGTGCAGAAATTGAGTGGAGAGACGTTAAACAACATAAATCAGACACATTGGCAAATAATAGACAAACATGAAAACACAAAATCTGTTGGAAGATACGGAGAAAGGGAAGATAAATCAGAAAAAGTGGGGGGATGAAAGTGGAGAAAATGAACAAATTTGCACTGCAACATCACGAAGAAAAATGTTTGGGAGAGATCAGAAGCAATGCATAGTGTTAAAGAAAGAGAGATGTGTGATGTGGAATATGTGTTGAATTGTAAAGAGACTACAGAAATAGACCTCTCAGACTAGAGTGTGTCAAGAACAATCACATATCTGCTGAAAAACTAAACAGAGTTTTAAAACTAAGATTTAAATCAGCAGGTATTGCCAGTTTTGACTTAGCAGGTATTGCCAGTTTTGACTTATAGCACTGAGGCATTTTTAACATAAAAACTATTCATAAATTGACAATTATTCAGTGAGTACTAGTGAGGTGTACTGGGTGAGACTAGTAAACAAACAAATTGATCAGAAAACAACTTGGAGTTGAAGGTGTGATTATGACTAAATTAAATAGAGGTGGGCAGCATATGTAGCCAGGTGAGTGGACAAAGAAAGTTCTTTGCCACACACAAAGATATGAGACAAGAAGACAATAAAATGTAAGGTGTGTAGATGATACTAGAAAACTGTAATGCATTGAGCTGACAACTGTAATTCACTGAAAAGTCTAGAGGGGTCCTTGTGCAATGATGATGATCCTTGTCCAACAGTCACTTAACACTGGCTGAATACAGAACTAGATCAGTATGTCACAAGGAAGCATATGGTACTATGACAAGCAACAGACTACATTCTACTCTCATATTATCATCATATTTTGCACTGTGACCTATGGGCACTATTCCGTAACACTGAAACATGCTAAAAGTATCATACATAATGTATACAGTTCCAATCTAACCTGGTTTACAGCTCGAGGGTCTGGTACTGGGTCTGTATGCTTTATAACTGACACAGATTCCCCAGTCAGAATTGACTGGTCAATCCTCAGAGTAGTGGAGAAAATTTTTACAAGTCGAATGTCAGCTGGAATCTTGTCACCCACTGAGAAAGACAATAGTTACATATTGATTAAATGAGATTTCAGTGGAACACTGCATTACTTGATATAATCACACAAAAAATTAAAGTAAACAAAAGTTACAGAATAGCTGTTTTCAGTACTACTGATTCTCATCTTACAAAGTATTACAATCCTGTATATGGAAAAAATATGAGTAGATAACAGTAACATGTTACAGGTTTCATTTGAAAATGTTGCAGCAAGCAGACCCCATTTCACATTTCATAGTCAGGAATACTCTAGGCCTGCTTTTTGATTTAAAAGTCATTTCAGATAGTATCAGATACCTTTTGGCAAATAATAGGCAGTTACTTACTGAATTCAAACTACATAATCACAAAAATATTGCAGATGATTGTACATCGTTTGGTGAGTTTCTTTAACAGGTCGTATGAACTACAAAGAGGTTATGTCAGGCAGCAAAGTGTTGAGCCGAGAACGAAAAAGAAAGGAAAGAAAAATGTGAGAAAACAAAAATCTCTTGAGGGAGTGGAGAAATTCCCATTCACACAAACAGCATTTAAGTTAAAGCTTGCAAAACTGAGGTGTGTGTGTTATCTCGCAGCCGCTACCGATAAGTCGCGTTTTTCTATTAGTTCTGGCTGTTACACTATCAGTAATTAAGCTCGCTCTTGTTGAAATCGTGTTTTATTTAGAAATATTTAACTCGCTACGAACATATTTTCTTTGAAGTTGCACTCGCATAACGCACAAGGGAAGAACAAATACTGTATTATGATAAAACTTCTTAAAGCTGTTTAAAGACAATTCACTTTTTGCTTACTTTTCATGTAATTACAAGTAGATAAAATAGGCAAAGGAAATGAAATGAAGATGTTACACAAAACCTGACTGATAGAGCAAAATGGGCATTTTCATTAAAATATATTGCTAATCTCTGTGCACCATTTTAGTTTACCAACAATTATATTTTTTTGCAACAAACTCGTATTATTAGTTAACAGTTCCAATCAGCAGTGAACTTGTGGGCCATAATCAGCTACTCATGTTAAACAATTTACAAAAGCCAGTCAAGACAGAAACCAATAACAAATTATGAAACAATTGGTATACTACGAGACCAGAAAAGCCATCTCGATTCCAAGCAGTATTTAAAAGTAAACAAATACACCTATTAATATATCTTAACTTCTAAATGAACAAATGAAAATATTGATACCTGAGACCTCCACAATATCTCCTGGAACAATTTCTTTGGCACGGATTTTTTGTACTCCAGATTTATCACCTCTTACTACTTTGCCCATTTCAGGCTCATACTCTTTTAACGCTTCAATTGCAGATTCAGCATTTCGTTCCTGTAGCATTCAGAAGTGCGAAATCAGTAAAATGAATTTTTGCTTATGTGTAACTACTATTTCTCTCTCTCCACATGCATTACAATGTTCTTTTAGTTTTAACACAATTTGAAGCCCTACAGGATTCTATCCAAATTTCTCTTCAACCAAACTGAGCCACAACTAGATACGAATTCGGCAAATATTAGGGTACATTCAGAAAAGTGTGATTGTGTACAGGATAAAATTTTAGCCTGAAGAATTCAATAACATATTTTTTTAACACAGCAAACAAAGGATGCATCATTACATCAGTCAATTTTAAAAGAGCATTTGATAGCAGAGAGCAAGAATATCTTTTAGGAATACTAGCTTTGATTTGGATTCGATCAGGAGGCAACAAACATGCAAAAATTAAAAAACTCAGACATAATCAAAAGTGAAATTTATGGGAGAACTGTGCAAAGGTGCAAAGAATTAAAAAAACCAAACACACACACACACACACACACACACACACACACACACTCACACACACACACAGTAACATAAGGTTATTATCTTTTGACGTTATATAAAATTATTACCTGCCAAACACCAACCACAGCGTTGGCAATGAGAATAAGCAAAATAACAAAAGGTTCAACAAATGCAGTGACTGAATCTTCATGCTCTTCAAACAAGGCAAGAACCTGCAACAGAAACTTTACTTTAGAAATAATAGTGTTGTCAAATTTGAGATATATATTTTAAGAAATGATGCACTACTTTTATCAATAGATTTCTGATGTTATTAAATATGTAACATCTAAGGCAACAATTTAAGACTAATTTAAATAAACCAAACTTATTTTTCATGGACTGGCAGAAAGCAAGTTATAACCAGAATGAAATACAATCAAATGATGAGTGGCTTTGAAAAACTAGACCCCCCCCCTGAATTCTTGATCAGATACTATTTGGTGGTGCTGAAAGGGTTCTCAAACTTCATTTTGTACTGGTAGCCTGAGGGTTAATGTTAATTAATTTTCTTGAAAGCTACTGATATTAACATGGACAACATTACATTTAAATGTTTTTAATGGAAATTGCAAGATCCATGAACACAGTTTATCCTTTACATATTTGATTATGAAAGACTACACGGAAGCCACCATTCTGATTGAATTTCAACAAATCCATAATTATGCCAGTAGTATTTTCAGCTGCTAGTTGCAAAAAAAAATTGACCTTTTATTGGTGTATTATACACTTTAAATGTCACTGGACATTTACTTACTTTGCAAATGAAAGACAAAATTGTTTGTGCCTTCTCTTGAACCACGCGATTGTGTAGCTTTCCAGTCTCTTGATTTTATGATCACTAAGAGAATTCTTGTCAGTGAAATTGAGCTTAACTTCCTTCCACAAACATTGAACTTCTGGCTGGCATGTCTGTTTTGACTTGTTATCATGCCATTTCCATATGCATTGCAGAAGTTTTGGTACAAATTCATGTTGAACACAATGACAGTGGTTTCATATATGTTGCAAAATATCACTAGTGACTCACAGGCAGCGATTTAGACCAGTGTGGCAGATAACTTCCTGAATGAAATCTGACACTTGTGTGGCACTTGTTCCAAATCAGTGCATCCCAGGCCAAGGACGTAGCCAAAGAGAGGGTCCACTGGGTCCGGACCTCCGATCCCCCTCCCCCAATCACCTGAATGAAATTACACGTGACCTAGTTGCCGTGTAGTGAAATTGAAAGATACAAGCGATGATCAAGAAGTTTCAGTTTGAGGGTGTTGCTGCAGCGTAGATGCAATGTAGCGCTGCTCTGATGCAGGTATATAAGCACCGACTTGAAGGCAAGGGATGTGTGTGGCATTTGTGTTGTTCCAACTTGCATGAAGTAAATGAGGGAACATAACTATGGCAACGTTATTACCAACTGCATCCGAACAGGACCGATGTGCTGTTATTTTTTTCTAGGTTGCCAAATAAGAAACACTGCTACATCCATTGGGGGATGACGATTTTTATGAGCAGCATGTCTGTCGGAAACCACCATTGTAGAATGGTGTGATAAGGGGGTTCTGCTGCTTCATGATAATGAACTCAAGCAGGAGACACTCGAGCACCCATCCTACGGCCGTCATCGGCCCAGTAAGATTCCCATGCCTTCAGTCCCCTTAAAAAAAGGCCTTGAAAGGTCGACAATACCTTTCAGATGAGGATGTGCAGTCTGCACTTTCGAACTTCTTCACGCAGCAGCACACGGTATTTTCGCAAATTGGTTTCTTCAACCTGGTGAGTCATTGGGATGATTGCTTCAATAATCACTGCAATTTTGCCTGAGTGGCACACCAATTCCGGAATGTATGGCCTTCGAGTGGAAACTTTTTATTATACCTCATATTCTGATATTCAATCATATTGCAAAAAAGGGATACATATTATCATTAGTCAACAAGGGCACTGATGGATTTAAACTATCTATACACAGATTGCACTATCCTTACTTTAGCCAAGACCAACCACTGTACATTTATGGCCTTAATCAACTTCTTCTGTTGTTTCGTAAATCAGTTCAGTTCTTACTTGCAGTCAAATTTGATATATGTGTTGTCTTTTATTCATTTTTGCTGTGCACTGTTGTGACAGTTTCTAATTATGGAGAAGTTTGCAACAAGAAAGAAGAGGAAAATCAATTCTGATTCATCCAACAGCATTATGGTAAGTTACAAATTTGTATGCATTACAATAATAACCTAATTACCAATCTGTAGAAGTTTAATGTTAACATTGGATTTGTTAGTAGGTGACAGGTAGAATTTTGAAGTCGCAAAACTTCCGTGTTTTACAAGGCAGTGGATAGTAAAAATTATTGCAAATAAATTTATATTAAAATCAGTGCATAAAAACACACTTGGATTTTCCAGCGTTCCCAAACATTGTGTTGGTCAACAAAAATATCGCCCAAACAGCCATGGTTGCAGTTCTTTCATAAATTTGCTCAAAATCACATTGTTCTCAGCCCAAATGGCAAAATATTGCCCAATCTGATCACCTGGAAGGCCCTCACTTGTGAAAATCAATTCTGATATGAAACAATGGGGAGGGGTTAGTGGAGCGCACAAGTAATGTGTGATGACAGCACATTCTATAATATGTTTGTTTCTAAAAGATTTTTTCAGCTAGCTGCTTGAATTTGTCTGAACCAACTATGCCCTGCATCTCTCCCCCACCTCCTTTTGTTCCAAATCAATTTACGCACTTGTAATACTAGAATAACTGAAGCCACGAATTCCCTGCACAATTAAATATTAAAATATGAACGCACTCATGCCTTATCAAATAATGAAGCACGTACATGCAATACCACCATTCCATCTTTTGTTATGACACATTTTATCTTATTAGAAAAAAATGCACAATAACCAATTTTTTCAAATTCTCCACCAAGTAGGGTTGGTTGGCGCCAAAAGGTGCTGAACTAGCAACCACTAGATTTGGGAGATGAAGTGGTCCGAATCCATCCGCTGACAACCTTTATGGGACTCTGTGGTTTCCAATTTTCAGTTTAGGCAAATGCTGGGGTTGGTCCCTCACTAGGCCGTAGCCAATTCCTTCCGAATTCCTTTCGTTCCTGACAAATTCCAATTCCCTTAAAGACAAAGCCCTCTGCTTAAATGAAAAGAGCTGCATCGAAGGCAAGCCAAGCATCTCTTAAGAGACTGCTGGGGGAGGGTAGGGGAGAGGGGGAGGGTTATATGTAGTGGAAGGAAACGTGTTCAAACATTTCTGCAGCTTATTCTGCAAGGGTGATAAACACTGGACCAGACCAGAAATGTGTCCACACAAGCACCACATCACCCCCACCCCCGAACTTACTTGCCTTTCCTTAGACTCTTGGTAAGACTCTTTAAATTTTTTTGTGCTTTGCCACCTCTGTTGTACTTCAGCTTGGCACCACAAGGGGCCGCTAGAGTAGCTTGTGCTTTAAACTGGCTGTGGATGAACATATACTATTTCTATATTATAACTAAAGTCGAACTTTTATTTGTGACGAAGTAAATACTTACGAATGATATGATGGCTGCAAGCAGCAAAATTTTAACTAGAAGATCGTCGAATTGCTCTAATACCAACTGCCATATCGACTTGCCTGAAACAAACAAAAAAAATTATGGAGGAAATCACGGAAATAATTGTAATTTCCAAAACTGGATTAACAGTACCACAACATCCTATTCAATCAAAATTAAATTTATGCTGGAGGAAAGACACTAATGGCCTAAGAAACCAGTAATTACAAAAATGTGTGTGGGGGGGGGGGGGGGGGAAGCTAACGTGCAAGACAACTGCTGTGCTGTTCAAAGTATTTGTACAAGGAGGTATTGAAATAACTGATATTTTGCATGTGATAGTACTGTAAGCACTGTACCGATTTCAACTCAAATGACGTAATTTCTGCAGTTCCTCTGCTTTTTGGAAGTGCTACTAATGGGAGGAGGAGGATGACGGCGACAAAGAGGAGGGAGAGGAAGACCTAATGAAACATTTTATAATCACTGCTACTCTACTTCTAAAGAACACTAACACTAGACGTTTGGACCATATGGTTTCTGATTTCCTCATCTCCACGATGTTATGACTAATACACTAATTACAATATGGTTAACAATTAGAAATTCTACACAAAGGATTTATTATTAGCTCCTACGGCTGCGACAGTAATCAGAATTCATGATTATACTGTTTCAGCCGTCAGAGAAAGCTGAGATTTCCTGCAAAATATTTAAACAGTACTGTCACTGAAAAATTATGAGTGAGACTTTGTTGCCAGAAGTGACTTAAGAAACTACAAAATCTATAGCCTAGATAACAGGCCGCAGCCGCTCTACAGGTGAAGAAGCGAGGATGAGGGAAGGATAATGGTGTTTTAAGGTTTTTCGTCTACTGGGCTTTAGGGCAACAGCAGCAAATCTAAATGAGGATTATCTCCCCTCGAATAAGAGCGTAAAGTCTTCACCATTCCATCACCTGATCGGTGATTAACACACACAGCGCCAATTTCACCAAAATGTACGCTTTCCAATAACAATGGTCGACAATGGTTTCCGCTTTACGAGAATTCCTAATAGAATCTCATTTTGTGAAGCACTGATAATGACATATTTACAAAGCAGAAAGGAATTGGTGGTGTGGGGACGCCAGTACAGTGAGTAACCAATACTGTTTCTTTTTTTTTTTGTTTTTGAAATTTAGACATCTTAAAATGCTATTTTAATGCTGTTTTTTTGTCAGAGGTACAGGTACGGCGTACCGGCGCTTCCCGTCACAAAAAGAGCACTGTATACAGGGTGAATCAACTAAGACTTGCACTGCTAATATTGCGGAAATGGAATGTGTAACTGTTGTGCGTTTTTCCCAGCATGCATTGGTAGTCAGGGGCTCATATTGTTAGTCTAAATGGCTCTGAGCACTATGGGACTCAACTGCTGAGGTTATTAGTCCCCTAGAACTTAGAACTAGTTAAACCTAACTAACCTAAGGACATCACAAACATCCATGCCCGAGCAGGATTCGAACCTGCGACCGTAGTGGTCTTGCGGTTCCAGACTGCAGCGCCTTTAACCACACGGCCACTTCGGCCGGCTATTGTTAGTCTATCAACAGAATGTAATAATACTTAGAAAGTGTATTTTTGTGCAATAATACACTTTTTATATGGAACAAAGGTTATTGACATTAAAAAACAAAGTCGGGTAAATTAGGACGTCAGTGGAGTTTGCTGCAGGATTCTAGTGCGAGTTTTATGAGAACGTATTTTGCAAAGCTTCCACACCGACACTTGTTTGTGCCACTCAACCTGCATAGTTGCTAGGTACTATGATGTTATGTTTGCCTTGAGTAGACTGTGACTTGCTGGTCAGAGTGAGACAGTCCAAGCACTATGTCATGAGTGGACGGCAGGATTTACCAATGCTAATGGTGTACGGTGGGTATAGGA
The DNA here is from genome assembly GCF_023864275.1 of Schistocerca cancellata. Classification (NCBI taxonomy): domain Eukaryota; kingdom Metazoa; phylum Arthropoda; class Insecta; order Orthoptera; family Acrididae; genus Schistocerca; species Schistocerca cancellata. The sequence continues at coordinate 940,022,355 of NC_064626.1, forward strand.
AGAATGCAGTTCGTTGTTGCACGGTTTATGCGACATGATATGCCAATAGATATCAACCATCTCGGCAATTATTTATCAACCTCGTCAACCATTAACGTAAAAGTGCTAGAGTATTGCCTAGACAATGTAACACACAAAATAAGTTGCAGTTGATCCGCAAGTTAGCACCCTCACAATCGCACGAGAAAGTGGCATCAGGCAGGCAGAGTCCTACACATTCTCTATCGACATAGGCTCCATTCCTGTCATATCGCTCTCCAACAAGAGCTGCATCAAAATGATTATGAGAATCATGTTAACTTCTGCCTGGGCATTAAGACAGGATACTTCAGATGTATCATGCACTTGTTTAGTAATGAAGCCACAGTTACCTATCAGCTAGGAAGACCACCGCACTATGTGCTACTGGTTTGTCCACAATCCCTGTTGGCTTCGTCAGGTGGAACATCAGCGTCCGTGGTGTGTAAATGTGTGGTGTGGGATAGTGAACCATCAGCTCATAGGCCCATTTTTCATAGACGGAACACTCAACGCGCATAACTATCGCAGTCTCCTAACAAACCGCCTTCCACTGGTGCTAGAAGACGTTCCTCTACAGACTGGGAGAACCCTGTGGTACCACGCGGCGTAAATAAAAATGTAGTCTCAGAAAAAGTCCCACAGAGAACGTTGTGTCTCCAATCATGGATGGGAACAATGCTGTTTGTGTACCCAAGTAAGCTCAATACTAGACTGGTGAGTACTACATGACACCATGCTGTGATGTCTGATGTCAGTCGCCACGATAGGACAGAGGAAATTGCCAGAATGGTCTGCTAAACAATACTACGCGTTGCTGTATAGGTTTACTTTGTAGTTTACTGAATGAATTACTCGAAAGTCGGCAAGTACTTCGAATGCCCAAAGCCAATATGCTAGGTGGTCCATCTGAAGTTTCAGATGAGATTATCTCGAAAACTATACATTGGGTAACAATAGTGGTTAAGGCAAGCTCGTAAGCTCAAAGTGGGAACATCAAATGATACTACACGTGAACTCCAAGCCCCTGCCCCCTTGGGTGGGGTGCAGGCAACTTTTAAATCTTAAATGGAGACACCCATTTTTATTGCAGATTCGGATTCTCCATAAAAAAAAGTAATCAAGTTTTGTCTGAAACATTTTTTAAACCGTTGACAGAAGGTGCTGAAATTGAGAAAAAAGTAAACTTGGGAAGAACTCTGGTATATTTAGAATTATCCGACAAAGAGGCATCAAATCGATGAAAAATGTGCACCAATACTTTCGTTATGCCAAATTTAGCTATTTTTTGACAAAATGTACTGCATCCTACTTTTAGCGTTTCCCAGGAATGATGTTCCCATGGGGTGCTTCATTAGTGAGAGTCCCCTTGCCTCTCACAATTTAGGGTGCCTCATTAATGAAATTGGCCACGAAGAAATTGTTCCAAATTATCCCCATTTGCTTCAATGCATAAAGTCAATTGTTTGCAAAAGTTGTCCCCGTTTTGAGTAGCACATCCCGAGGTATGGCTGCACACGCTCTTCGAATGCGATGCTCCATATCATTTCGGGTTGTGGGCTGTCTGTCAAACAATATTTTTAAATAACCCCACAAGCAAAAATCAGTAGATGTTAGGTCTGGTGAACGTGGAAGCCACTGAATTGGTCCGCCGCGTCCTATCCACAGACCAGGGTACCGTAAATTTAAAACGTTCCGCACATATTTACCATAATGGGGAGCTGCTCCGTAATCATGACGATTTAATTCGCCATTCTTTTTTAACGTGGCTTCATCAGTGACCATAATGTATTTAAAAAAAATCGCTTACCTCTTATTTCCAAGTCCCTTTGGCAGAAATGCACGCCTATTTGCTTATCATTCGGCGTTAATGCCTGTATCAGTGTGATATTATATGCATGATATTTATGTGCCTTCAAAATCCTCAAAACGGTTGATTTCGGTATTCCTGTTTGTCTCTGAATCGCACGACTACTCATCCAGTTGAACACAGGCGAGAACGGTAAGGGTACGAGCGTCATTTTCATTGTATTCGCGATGACGAGGTTGGCGGGGCATGTATCCATTTCGAGCTCGTTGAGGGCAATTACGAATAATATTTTCGCTTGGATGTCGTCTGTTTGGGAAACGATCCGCATACAATTGCGCAGCTTCAGCGTAATTGTTATGGCATTCACCTAAAATTAACTTCATATCAACATCTGTAGGATAGTGAGCCATGTTTCGCTAAAGAATAATTTACTTTCGTCAGTTGAGGTTTACGGTTTACAATCCGAAAGTGAAGTGACGTCCGATTGCATTGCACCCACCTTTCTTCTGGCCCATAGTTCGCAGTTTGGCCACGGTAGCGCCACAGTAGGATGAGTAACGCCATTGTGAAGAGTTCCCTAAGGAGATTTTAATACCATTCCGCCTCCCTCCATCAAAAACTGCGGAGGGTAGGATACATTTTGCAAAAAGAAAAACTTCTTCCCCAATTTTAATTTTTCTCGATTTCAGCGCCATCTGTCAATGGTTTAAAAAATGTTTGAGACACTTGATTACTTTATGGAAAATCCGAAAAAAAATAAATAGGGGTGTCCATTTCAAATTTAAAAGTTTCCTCCCGCCCCATCCAAGGGGGAAATTTTATTTCCGGTGTATCGTGCGATACTAATTGCGTGGAGCGACCAGCACGTCCTGTTACGGTATGATGCGTATCGGTGTTATATCCCTGTCGTCCTAGCGTGAACCTGTTACGCCGCTTCCACCGATGTGAGTTGCTTCTGCATCGTATCAAGTGTCGCATCGGATATCGTATCGTATCGCCTCAGCTCGAACCGCGCTGTAATGGTTGCTGGCAATTATCGCCAGCTGATGACATAGTTACAAATTATGGCTCGTAGATACACTTGAGGAGACTGCAACAGGTCTGTGCATTGCCTTTTGGGGTCAACAGGAGAGTTGTGTTTACAGTAATAGTAAATAAATATCTGTACACTGTGAATTTGGCCTTTACGCATCCATTACCAACAACAGTAAAACCTCCCAGCACCGAAGTAGGCAAGAGAACACTTGCTTCGAAACCTGTATGACTGAGGGTTCTATTTATCGGCAAGTTCAGGATTTGTCTGGAACCTGATGATCGACAGCCAGCAATCGGGCAAGCATCCTCACGGTTTAGCAAGGTGCCGCAGTCAGAGATGTCGGACGTTGCGCCTGTCATGCCCATTGGTGGTAATTTGAGGACTGTCCAGCTCTACAGTTCACATCGATGATATGTTAGTCTTGCAAGAGGATAAAGCACGACCGTGCAGTCCAAAGCTAGTGAACATTAACACCAGGGGGCAAGAATCAACAGAATGAAATGGTCTGCTCTATCTGCTGACAGGAAGCCGACTGATCACTTTTAACACGTGCTGGGGCTTACAGTGCGTCGACGCAGGAAGCCTGCTCATTCACTGGATTATCTCAGAGGGGCCGCCGACAAAGAGTCCCAGCGAAGAGAATGTCTAGAACTATACAATTCGGTAGTACGGTCAATAGAAGAATCCGTAGTCTTAACAGTTGCGGCGGCATTACAGTACGATTACTTTTCCTGAATGTTCAACAAAATCACTTGCCTGTAATTAAATAGTCAACTCCCGAATTCCACCGAAAACAACAGGAAAGAGAATGTGCCCGCCTTAAACTGGAAATTCGCTTATTAACAAATGAAAATGTTACAAAGATACATGTGTGTGGGTCAGATCGACCGACTGGTATACTTTCAAGCAATAAAGAATAAAGTGGAACGAAGAGGGCTATACAGTACAAGGAACAGCAATTTGTTAATAGGCGTAGTTCCTCGGAAAAAATTCTGAATGGTATATGTCGACTTCAGAAACATATACAGCGAAATATGGAAACCAGAATTTTTAATAACATTTCTCGTTTTGGAGAGCTATTACAGCGAGATCTACAATTCTATATGCATCTCACACGTCACACGATAATCACGTAGGCATATTACTAACATAAAAGATATCAAACTTGCTTTAAAAAGTTTAACTCTACATGACCTGATCTTCCCAGCGGCATGTTTCTTCGCTCCACCTTTTATAATGCTCAATCCGCAAATTCACTATCGTCAGTTGTACACATCATATGGCTATAACGTGACTTGCGTTCCAGGTTTTTTTTTCCCCTCTGTATAATATGCTGAAGTTTTTCATTGGTCTCTTAGTGCCTTTAGTCAGTCTCTGACAGAAGGCAACCCTCTTAGTCTGGTGCAACGTAACGCTTTAAACTGGGCTCTTTAAGAGAATAAACGCGTGATACGTGCCCAGTTGGAGCCTAGCAGATTCGCGTATCAAACTGAACGGACGCTGCAGTCAGGTGCTAAATGAGAGTGAACGACAAATCTGATGACAGCCACCCCTTTTCTCACGCAGTTACTCGTGGGTAATAAATGCCTCTATTCACCTAGAAAAAATAACGGCGGGCCTATAAAGTGACTCCTACGAATTTACTTAAACTTCTACACATTACAGCAGCAGTTAGAAAACCTGCCAACAAAAATTGTGTCAGTGATTATGTGTTCTGCGGTTAGAAAGTGGCTAAGTTGCATAGAATCCGCCGTAGAAATATCTCCGTTCTACGAAATTCGGGAATCATCGCATTATAATATGCAAGAGCATACAAGTGAAAATTTGAGGTGTCTCTATATAACACATAAATGAGTCAAAGTAATATTTAACAAAATATCAAAACTTTGAAAGTTTTCAGCGTGTAGCTAAGACAGCAAAGTCCTCGTTTCATTGGATTACTAAATTAAAACCTGTATCGAGCTGCATCAAACCAATCTTCAAACTGGAAACCGGCATCAGTTAGCGCCGGTCACGATCGATCAATTCGTTTCTCACGGAAGTTCGTTGTTAAGTACGTCGTGTAAGAACAATGTGTATGAAAATAATCCTGGAAATTCTTCACAAATCTAATTCCTAAATATTCGTCCCGCTGTTGTGAAGTTGTTCGATCAGTACAGTTGAAAATTAACTCATATATAACTGAAAAAGAGACGGCAAATAGCATCAAAGAGCCACAAGGCACTCTTTGTTAGACATTATTTGAGAATGTACAGTAACAACGTTATTCTTAAACTCTAAGTCCACGACGTTAGTAAAAAGCTCCTGCCGTTCCTAATCCGCCCACTATTGTCTCTAGCTTACTGTGTCAAACAAAATCTTCCTTTAGTTCCTAATCGTTATGGTCCGCTGGACGTACATCTACCTTTTTTCCTGCAGTACAGTTGTCCTCCAATGAACGAATTTTTTAAGCACGTGAGATTATAAAACCTCTAGTAACCGATGAGTAACAAACAGTCGCCATCCTAGATCTTTTCTGTCCATTAACGGTACTTGTTTCTTGCAGGTCTCAGTGGTGACAAAATGTAACTGAATGGCCTGCTTTCCCACTGATTTGTGCAACTACTTTGAATTACCGCTTTAAAAAAAAAATTCAAGCACGGTTCTTGCTTTGCGTTCAATGGGAAAGATACCTGAAAGGTATGCGCGGAGAGAGAAATTGCCAATGTGTTCCGTGCTGTTTTTCTACCTCTGTAGAGAGCCATAACAGCTCCACAAAATAGATGCAGCAAAGAAAAAATAGAACTACTGTTTAAGCCTCTTGTTTTTAAATTAAAACCCTAGTTTAACCGTGTAACTGTATTTGTGCGTGCATTTATTTATGTAAAAAAAAAACACTTATCTGCGTCAGTCATTTTCTCCCACTACACGTTTCGAGGACTTGCATCATTATCTTCAATCAGATGATTGGTTTCCAGTTTCGTTTGCTAGCTGCGACCAATTGTTTGTTTTGAACTGTATGTCGTTGGAAGTAAGTTGTAATTCGCACTTGTTATCCTGTTATAGAACTGGAATTATAATTTTTAAACAATACATAAAGCTACTCAACAAGATGTTCCAACTGAAAGAATCCTAAGAGTCGCTGTCAGCATACTTTCCACCAATAAATGGCTCCCGCACAAAAATGTCGGAAACCCGTAGAGAGTAGATCATCAAAGAGGGTAAAATGGCCAGAACAACTGTCCGAAGATGCAAGGAATAGCTTATTACGAGGCCAGGCGTGACCGAAATTTCACGAAGAAGAAGAAACGGGAACACCATAAATGTCGCTTCATGGCAGATGAAGAATCAAAGTCGTCACAAGCTTCTTTTTCTAGCCCTCAAGATTTTCCACAGATGTCTGCCGACGTCATACGTTGGTTCTAACAAATGAGACTGGTGAAGTGGTACCATCAAAGCAAAAATCTACTCAAAAACACATTTTGAAAACTTGCTGAATCATGACATTCCAAGAGCGATGACAACTCAGATGCAAGCCCAATTTCATACAGTGAAAGTCCCTGAACCATCACAGGATGAAAACAGTGTTGCGTAAAGGCCCTCAAAACCACAAGATTCTGGACGTATTGGTATCACAGCTGGGATGCTCCGCTTGGGAGATGAAATTCTGATGGATGCCTTGACGCTATTAATATCTATCATTTGGTCGGCAGAAATAATTCTCGCAAAATAGAAGGGAGCAATTATATGTCCCAAGAAGCGTGGTACTACACAAGTATCCAAGTATTTCATTACTTGAAATTGTTTATGAAGTCTTTACAACGCTGCTCCTCGACCACATGAAACCACTGGCTGAAGGAACTGTATGGCCCCATCAATGCGGCTTCGCCTCTGGACGGTCGACTCTGTCACGTAAGTACTTCGAGGCAGCTGATAGGTCGATCGAAAATTACACATCTTCACTGATTTTCGACAAGCTTATGAGAGCGTTGGTCGCTCCATGTTATGGAAAACGTCAAAAGAAATTTGACATTCCATTGAAATATATCCAACATATTGCAGCTTGCTACTCTCAATCGACTTGTCATGTGCGGTTCGGCAACCTACTACCGCTATCATTCAGTATTCGAAATGGATTGAGATAAGAAGACCATTGGCGCCATTATTATTCAAATTGGCCTTGGAAAAAGTAAGCCGTGACAGCTGTCGAATCAGAAAAACTGAGAAGGTGGAAACAAATATGCTGACGATGCTGTCATTCTTGGCGACACCCTGGAGCAAGCGTAGCATGATACATCCCGATTTGTCCGCAATGCGGAGTAAATTGAGCACGTAGTGAACGATGATAAAATATTTCGATGTTACATGCCGTCAAGCTCTCCTACCCTCCACTGATGTTGTCAGGCATACGAGTACATTTGAACGACTTCAAGAATTCAAGTGCCTGCGATCCACACTGACTAATAAAATAGAAGTGACGAAAGAAGTGAATCACCAAATAAAAAATAAAATTAAATTAAAATAAAAACGCTAATAGCATATTTTTAGTGTGAATAATTTATTGTCTAATATCACAGAAGAATAAGATTCAGCAGCATATGACACTAGCAGGGCCGATACTTCTATATGGGTGTGAAACCTGGGCGACGTTATCAACAACTCAAGAAACAATCTGTACCTTCGAAAAGAAGGCACTTCGAAAGATCTGTGGGCACGTCTACGATACAATGGAAGGTAAATGGGAACGAAGAACGAAAGACCTATAGCAGTGGTTTAGAAGGTCACACATTGGCTCAGGAGGCTACGGTAGTTTTGTCGCATCTTTCGAGCTGATGGATCGTTCCCTAGCCGAGTTCTCCATTCTCAACCCGCTGGACGTCCAAGGACGTGACGGAAGGATCGACTACTAACAATCTTTAAACAAGTGGAGCTGACAGCTGTGGAGGAAGAAGCTAGAGATCGGCACCGACGGACTACTATCTGCAGTTGATATCTCCTCCGTTGTGGCTGACATCTCGTTTTTTATTGTGCTTTGCTTAATATGTTCTTTTACAATTGTTTTACACATAATTGCATAGGCTTCCGCGGCCAGAGTCAGTCGACATAAAAGTTTTCTGGTTATGGTACAGCGTCATAATGTATAAAATTACTGCTGATGGAGAAAAACCAACGTTTCGAAACCAGTAGACCCAGAAGGCCGCTGCAACCGTGGCCGAAACGTTGGTTGTTCTCCAGCAGCAGTAGTTTTATACATTATGATGCGGTACCATACCCAGAAAACTTTTATGTCAATTGTTTTACAGTGTGTACTTTTTATTTTCGTTCTGTAGTTTTTTTTATTTTTGTTTTCTGGTGTATGTCTTAAGGACGACAAACAGTCCAGAGATTCTACAGATGTAGAAATATAGTGCCTTGTTGTCCAAAGAACAGTACCAGCTTACAAAGCAAATTAAAGATGCAAATAATGCGTATATAAGTGTTTAAATCTTTCCAGTCTTATCACTTAAAAATATTGATGAACATATGTACTTACAGCGACCCTCAGAGCTCTTTCTGCTGAACCATCTTTTAAGTATCTTTATTTACAGTTTACAATTAGTAATTCCACTGCCCTATGATGAAAATAACTAAGTAATACCTCATTTCTAGAACAAGGCAGTTCAAAACAGACAAGTGGCCAAATCCAGCAAACAAAACTGTAACGTAAACCACAGATCCACCTGCAAATGTAGGTGAGAGTTCTCGAAACGCTTCGTGGGGAAAAATAAAAGTGACTGACACAGATAACTGCAGTAGTTTAGCTTTCTGTCATAGAAAATACCAGTTTGCAAACCACAGTCCGACAAAACATTGGTTATGTTTGATGGTTTTTATCTGAACCTGGAATCTCACAGTCCTAGCAGGGAGATTTTTCACTGATAGTTCAAGGATGTGTGTCCCATGACTTCGTCTTTCAATGCTAAGTGCGTTAAATGTATTTCACACATCTCTTGGGCCACCGAATATAGATGTAACGTAATCCATCTACGTGATTTTAAGAAGTTTTTTTCCATGTTACAAAGAGGAAGCGGCCAATGTTCTTGTCTTTCGGAAAAAGGCACAAATCGTTGGTCCCATGTTATTCACTTTATATGAAGTTGATTGGATCCTGATGATTTTCACCACCCAGAGAACTTCGACGCATCTGTTCAATAATTTATTTATGTCGGGTTCTACTATAAACGAAGAGTGACTACCATTACTAAAACGTTGATAACGCCCGGGTAAAGAAATGATAATCCGCTTTTAGTAACAGCAACAAGTACAGAAAAGACATTAAGGAATGGAGCACTACGTATTTGTATTCTTTTGATTAATAATTTTCGTATACATCGCTTTACGAAGTAATGCTTTGTGTTACTGAACTGATTAATCGCCGCCAATGTAAACATCGCAAGACAAAAACGAAATTAAAACACGATTACCACTAAGGAAGTCACTGCTTAGATTATTCTTAGAGAAGCGGAGCAGTTCAACCCATTTCGCGGAGCACAGTAGTCTCAATGCATAATTTGTTAGCTGCAGTAAAGTCCGTGGGACCAAAGGAAGGCCATTCGTCAGAAGTTCCTAACTAAACATACGCATATTGCTTCAACGTCGTGCTGAAGCAAAATCTGCGAAAACCACAAGACATCAGAACATTCCAGGACAAAGCAGAAGTTACAATAACCCGCAGTAGGGCACGTGTACGCACCGAAGAACTGATTTTATTATACATTATCGATGACAAATTATCATGATGCAATTTCAGATATTTTGCACTGCTACCAAATTTAATATGCCTACGGCAGCCAAGTGCAATAGTAATCTCTAATCGACAAATAACCTCATCTGCTGGGAAATCCTTTCCCTGAAAGTAAACAACAACGGACTTCGTAACGATACAATATTCAATGAGTGTTGGCCAATGGATACTCGAGAGCAAATTGTGTTGTCACAAATGTGATTTTGGACATTTCAGTGGCAGCACAAGTGCTCTTTCTTGAAAAGATTACAGTAATTAAAAATCTGTTAAGAAACTGGGGTGTTTTTCTTTTTTTTTTCAGTTCCCGCGTATCGTGTCATATGCTCACGGGAATGACAGTGAGTGCCTTGTCTGAACTTGACATCGGTTGGAACCACCCGACTTCCAATCACTGTTGTTGTTCTCCCCAATTCTATTCAATACCTCCTCATTAGTTATGTGATCTACCCATCTTCAGCATTCTTCTGTAGCACCACATTTCAAAAGCTTCTATTCTCTTCTTGTCCAAACTATTTATTGTCCATGTTTCACTTCCCACTTCCACACATGGCTATAATCCATACAAATACTTTCAGAAACGACTTCCTGACACTTAAATCTATACTCGATGTTAACAAATTTCTCTTCTTCAGAAACGCTTTTCTTGCCATTGCCAGTCTACATTTTATATCCTCTCTACTTCGACCATCATCAGTTATTTTGCTCCCCAAATAGCAAAACTCCTTTACTACTTTAAGTGTCTCATTTCCTAATCTAATTTCCTCAGCTTCACCCGACTTAATGCGACTACATTCCATTATCCTCGTTTTGCTTTTGTTGATGTTCATCTTATATCCTCCTTTCAAGACACTGCCCATTCCGTTCAACTGCTCTTCCAAGTCCTTTGCTGTCTCTGACAGAATTACAATGTCATCGGCAAACCTCAACGTTTTTATTTCTTCTCCATGGATTTTAATACCTACTCCGAATTTTTCTTTTGTTTCATTTACTGCTTGCTCAATATACAGATTGAATAACATCGGGGAGAGGCTACAACCCTGTCTCACTCCCTTCCCAACCACTGCTTCCCTTTCATGCCCCTCGATCCTTATAACTGCCATCTGGTTTCTGTACAAATTGTAAATAGCCTTTCGCTCCCTGTATTTTACCCCTGCCACCTTTAGAATTTGAAAGAGAGTATTCCAGTCAGCATTGTCAAAAGCTTTCTCTAAGTCTACAAATGCGGGAAATGTAGGTTTGCCTTTCCTTAATCTATTTTCTAAGATAAGTCGTAGGGTCAGTATTGCCTCACATTTCTGCGGAATCCAAACTGATCTTGGTCGAGGTCGGCTTCTACCAGTTTTTCCATTCGTCTGTAAAGAATTAGCGTTAGTATTTTGCAACTGTGACTTACTAAACTGATAGTTCGGTAATTTTCACATCTGTCAACACTTTCTTTCTTTGGATTTGGAATTATTATATTCTTCTTGAAGTCTGAGAGTATTTCGCCTGTCTCATACATTTTGCTCACCAGATGGTAGAGTTGTGTCAGGACTGGCTCTCCCGAGGCTGTCAGTAGTTCTAATGGAATGTTGTCTACTCCCGGGGCCTTGTTTGACTCAGGTCTTTCAGCGCTCTGTCAAACTCTTCACGCAGCATCGTAGATCCCATTTCATCTTCATCTACATCCTCTTCCATTTCCATAATATTGTCGTGAAGTACGTCGCCCTTGTATAGACCCTCTATATACTCCTTCCACATTTCTGCTTTCCCTTCTTTGCTTAGAACTGGGTTTTCATCTGAGCTCTTGATATTCATACAAGTGGTTCGCTTTTCTCCAAATGTCTCTTTAATTTTCCTGTAGGCAGTATCTATCTTACCTCTAGTGAGATAAGCCTCTACATCCTTACATTTGTCCTCTAGCCATCCCTGCTTAGCCATTTTGCACTTCCTATCGATCTCATTTTTGAGTCGTTTGTATTCCTTTTTGCCTGTTTCATTTACAGCGTTTTTATATTTTCTGCTTTCGTCAATTAAATTCAACGTTTCTTCTGTTACCCAAGGGTTTCTACTAGCCCTCGTCTTTTTACCTACTGCTGCCTTCACTACTTCATCCCTCAGAGCTACCCATTCTTCTTCTACTGTATTTCTTTCCCCCATTCCTGTCAATTGTTCCCTTATGCTCTCCCTGAAACACTGTACAACCTACGGTTTAGTCAGTTTATCCTGGTCCCATCTCCTTAAATTCCCACTTTTTCCAATTTCTTCAGTTTTAATCTACAGTTCATAACCAATAGATTGTGGTCAGAGTCCACATCTGTCCCTGGAAATGTCTTACAGCTTAAAACCTGGTTCCTAAATCTCTGTCTTACCATTATATAATCTATCTGATACCTTCCAGTATCTCCATGATTCTTCCATGTATACAACTTTCTTTTATGATTCTTGAACCAAGTGTTAGTTATGATTAAGTTATGCTCTGTGCAAAGTTCAACCAGGCGGCTTCCTCTTTCATTCCTTACCCCCAATCCATATTCACCTACTACGTTTCCTTCTCTTCCTTTTCCTACTATCGAATTCCAGTCACACATGACTATTACATTTATGTATCCCTTCACTATCTGAATAATTTCTTTTATCTCATCATACATTTCATCAATTTCTTCATCATCTGCAGAGCTAGTTGGCATATAAACTTGTACTACTGTAGTAGGCGAGGGCTTCGTGTCTATCTTGGCCACAATAATGCGTTCACTATTATGTTGGTAGTAGCTTACCCGCACTCCTATTTGTTATTCATTATTATACCTACTCCTGCATTACCCCTATTTGATTTTGTATTTATAACCCTGTATTCACCTGACCAAAAGTCTTGTTCCTCCTGCCACCGAACTTCACTAATTCCCACTATATCTAATTTCAACCTATCTATTTCCCTTTTTAAATTTTCTAACCTACCTGCCCGATTAAGGGATCTGACATTCCACGCTCCGATCCGTAGAACGCCAGTTTTCTTTCTCCTGATAACGACGTCCTCCTGAGTAGTCCCCGCCTGGAGATCCGAATAGGGGACTATTTTACCTCCGAAATATTTTACCCAAGAGGACGCCATCATCATTTAACCATACAGTAAAGCTGCATGCCCTCGGGAAAAATTACGGCTGTAGTTTCCCCTTGCTTTCAGCCGTTCGCAGTACCAGCACAGCAAGGCCGTTTTGGTTAGTGTTGCAAGGCCAGATCAGTCAATCATCCAGACTGTTGCCCCTGCAACTACTGAAAAGGCTGCTGTCCCTCTTCAGGAACCACACGTTTGTCTGGCCTCTCAACAGATACCCCTCCGTTGTGGTTGCACCTATGGTACGGCCATCTGTATCGCTGAGGCACGCAAGCCTCCCCACCAACGGCAGGGTCCATGGATCATGGGGGTAGGCCAATCACTGACAATAAATAAAAGGAAAAATTTGATTTACTGCTGGTGCAAATTTTAATCCATTGCATTTACTGTTTCATGATCTTTCTCGACGCATGTTTCTCCTTATACCACAATCGTCTCAAATTTCCAGGAAGTCTCTTCCAGTTTTAATTAATGAGAAAAAATTCCAAGTTCTTATACTTATTTAGAAAGTTTATAAAAGCTAACTAGAATTTTTCTGCAACAACAACAAAACAAAAACTTGCAGCTATCACTGACTGTGAAATAAAATAATTGACAGTATCTCTTGAGTTTCCACAAAACTGCTCCCCCTGACGAGATGCACAAACAACCTACGCAGAATCAGAGGTGGCCCTCCACGCTCCCCAAACCATATTTGGACTCTTCTCTTCAACGGACTCGAATTAACTAATTCAAACCCCCGACTGGATATCCATCTCGTCGATTGGACGTTCCTAATCTTCGTTCTTTACTTATTTCATAGCTCGCACGTTTGCAGATGTTCAGCGAAACACTATCAACTCAAGAATGCTCATTTAGGAGGCCCTGAAATTAAAAAGCAAATGCTTCGAACATTTATTCCCATTCACGAGAAAATGTGCAGTTATTAGCAACATTTAAAGCCAACTCTGTGCCGATATCATATTAAATCGAGGTACAAAATTTGGAGTTCCATTCATACAAAGCAGAAACGCGAACGCGAGGCTCACAGCAGCCGGACACGGACCGTTACAGCGGGACAGGAAACGTTACATGGCACCAGCTACAGCGCACTGCAAACGCCGTTTGCTATGAGCGAGGGCTTCATTAACAATGACTACCGGTTTCCGAGACGTAAACTTTCATTTACTTTCGAACGAAAATTCACCGTGTATTTACAAAAAAAATGTAATTATCTTTCAACGACATCCTTGAAGAGATACCCGAAAAGACAAATAATTCAATTTTGTGTAGAGAGGCAGTCGGTAGTCAGTTGTTAAAGATCCACCACTACTGGAAATAACAGCAGCAACATACGCTCGCATTCATATACAGACTACAGCTACTTTGACCTTTACGCTTAAGCCACCCATTCGTACAGTGACAGCGCTTAGAGCGTTTCAATTCTGACAAATTTTTCATCCACCCATTACCGATTCACGGGCTGATAAACTACAAAATATGTCCTCAATTAAACAACATAAAACAGTCACTGTATTACAGAATGATTATTTCCTGTTATGTTCTATTCACAGTTGCTAAAAACTTTAGCAACGATACCAAAATGTCAAAATGGGTTCCCTTAGACAGCACCTACGAAAACTCCGTTCAGCTACAAGCTGAGGAAAAAGAAAATAATTTTAGTATATTTCGTAAGGACAGCAACCCGTAGAAATTAGTTTTCTTGTTTTCTTTACAAGGAAGCAATTCGCCTGTCAAAATTTATGAAGGACCTTGGTAGAGGAAATAAACTGTTCAATAACAATCAATCAGTTGTAAAATTAGCACATAATCCCGTTTTTCATTCGAAGACTAAGCACACACACACAAAATATCACTTCATACTACATGTCTACAAGAGTATCTGCTGAAACTGGAGTATCAGCCGACAGAAAATAACATATGTACTGAAGAAGGCTCTTCCTCCACCAAAGCACGAGAAATGTGTCGAAAGACTTGGACTTCAATCCTAAAGCCACGAACTTTAGACTCAATTCTTTATTTGTAATTGTAAAAATTGAGGGGGATTGTTGAGATTCAAATTTTACTGCCATGTGATATCTTTGGTGTCTATAGATGTAGCTATGGGCATGTTTTCAAGTCAGTTGTTGCCCGCCTCGGTAGCTGCGCGGCTGATTGCTAACCGAAAGGGACTGGGTTCGATTACCGGCCGAGTGGAGATTTTCTCCGCTCGGGGACTGGGTGTTGTGTTGTCCTTACGTTCGTATCATCGTAACTTACAAGAAAATCGTCTCAAATACGGTATCGTATCGTCTTTCAATTACTGAGATGGCTGATTGGGCACGACCCAGAAGCCAATACATCGAAATAAAAAAAACGGTCGATTAATAGTAGTTCTGAGTTATCGTCCGTACAGTGACTTGCGAATTAAGTTGTTCGATAATTACGTGTCGTTTCTGTCTCATCAAAACACATCGTAACATGTACAAATGGACTGTATATGCATAACAATTTGATTTGGAAATCACAGAAATTGAAATTATGTACATAACGAGATACAAGTTAGTGTCAAATCACCGCAGGAATAATATAATGAAAGCGGTACTGGCTGTATACCAAAAAGTCACCAAAGACAGAAAATTTTTATTACTTAGCTGACTTATGTTTGGGACAGTACTTAGCAGAATCTGATCCACTAAGAGACCTTAATAATATAAAAAGCAGTAACGAATACCACCTGGTACCTCTTTCTAATGTTACTGATCTTTATGATATCACTGTGCTTACGTGTGGGAGCAGTACAGCAGCTTATTTTTCATAAAATAACTGCAGCGATTACGGTGATAAATATCTACACCAAAGAGTGGCTCACAAACTACTAGGAATTCGCAACAATATGACGGAACTGAGCTTGAAATTACAGGTGAAACATCCATTAAACGACTTCTTGTAATAAAAAAAGTTTTTAAAATAATGACTATATATCTGTAAAGACACGCTCGATATTTCTTGAAGTTCTTACAGAGGTTCAAGTCAAATTTTAGACGGCATGTGAAGCAGCTATCTAACGATTCCGATAGTTTTTTTGACTAGAATTCTATGGACAATGTACTGTAGAAGGGGTTGCAGAATACATATGTAGACGTAATTGTATACCGGCTCAGCGTCGAAACGAAGGAAGGAAGGAAGGAAGGAAGGAAGGAAGGAAGGTTGGGGATTGACCCACAGATGTGGACGTCATTAGAGACGGAGCACGAAAGCCCGGAATGTTTGAAGGATGGGTAACGAAGTCGCGCTTGCCCTTTCAAAGATGCCATCCCGGCAGCTACCTGGAGCTATTTTGGAAAATAATAGAAATCGCAAATCTGGATAGACGAAATCGGATTTAAACCGTCGTCGTCCCGAAGCAAGTCCAGTGTGCTTAGCACCGCGCCACCTCGCTCGGTCTCAGCTTCTTGTTCAACCAGAAAATTTTCGTTCAGGCAGCGACATTTCATTTTGTTAACTACCACGCCGATTCAAATTATCCCCGTAAACATAGCTACTTATGGGCAAATTAAACAGGCTTTCTAAGAGTGCTTCAGGCAAAGAAATATAATCGCCACTTTGTCATAGCACACCATCCGATATTCGATGAAGGAATGAAAATAACAAAAAAAGGGGGAGAGAGCAGAGAGAATTACCGTATTTTAAAGTTACATTTTTCCAAGAAAACTATGTCGAAGAGGGGTATCTGGTGCAGCATGTCCATTAACGTATTGAAGAAATACGAGAACAAAACGCATCAAATACAGATGAACCAAAACATTATGATCACCTGCTTAAAACGATATTGGGTCCACCACTGTAACGCAATACAGCAACGGTTCTGTGCACGGATTCAACAAGCCCTTGGTGGGTTTCCTGAGATATGTGGCACCAGATGTGTACGTACGAGTATATCCGAGCAATTCCCGTAAATTACAGGTGGTGTACTGGCCCGCCCACAGCTGGCGCCTACTACTTCCCAAATATATTCAACCGGGTTTAGATCACGAAGTTAGTAGCGAGACGTCAACGTGAGTTCATTACCATGCTACTCAGACCACTGTAATACGATTCTGGCCTTGTGACACTGACATTTATCTTGCTGGAAGATACCCTCGCCATAATTAGGACAACTACGTACATACTACGCAAGCCATCAAAGATGCGTGGCGGAGGGTAGTTTGCACCAGTACTAGCCATTCCCTTCCCTGTTCCTCTCGCAAATGGAGCGAGGGAAAAACGACTGTGTCTAAATGCCTCCGTACAAGCCCTAATTTCTCTCGTCTTCGTGATCCTCACGTGAAATGTAAGCTAGCGGCTGTAGAATCGTTCTTCAGTCAGCCTCAAACGTAGGTTCTCTAAATTTTCTAAACAGCGTTCCCCACTTGAATTTACTAAAAATCTCCGTGATAATCGCGTGTTGCTCGAACCACCTTATGATAAAGCTAGCAGCACGCCTCTGAATTGCTTCACTGTATATTTAATCCGACCAGGTGGGGATCCCAACATAACGGTAGTACTTAAAACAGTCTCCCTCCTGTTCTATACCCAATGTCTTTTACAGATGAGCCACACTGTCCCAAAATTCTCCCAATACACCAAAATTACCACTCGCCTTCCCTAGTACCGACGTAACGTGCTAGTTCCATTTCTTGTCGCTTTGCAACGTCACTCCTGGATATTTAATCGTCATGAATGTGTCAAGGAGTACACCACCAAAACTTTATTCGAAAGTTACGCGTTTCTTCCCCGTATACATATCTATTAACTTACATTTTCCTACCATTTACAGCAAGCTGCCATTCATCACACCAAATGGAAAATTTGTCTACATCATTCTGTATCATCCAACAGCCACACACCGACGAGACTTCCCTGCAGACTACAGAGACATCAGCAAACGGTCAGAGCGCTGCTCACCCCATCCGTCAGACCATTTATGTATACAGATAACAAGAGCGGTCCTATCACTCTTCCACGGAGCACTCTTGACGATACCCAGGTCTGACGAAGCATGAAAGGATGAAGGTGGTCGTCAATAATGAGCACGTAGTCCACAGCTGTTACAGTGCCTTCAATTACTACCACTGGTACCATGGAAGACCCGTTGACTGTCACTCGTAGTATAATACTGCCCTCCTCCCCCCCCCCCCCCGGTCTTATCCCGTGGCGTTTAGTCGGTGGCGTGAATGACAGCGCATGCGGACACGAACGTCGGCCTGGGGCAATAACAAACTTGAGTCATCCGAGCAGGTGACAGGTATACACTGATCCAGTGTCCAATCTCCACGATCCCATGCCCCCTGCCACCATAATTGACATGAGAACATGCGAGGGTCATATGCTCCGGAGCCTAGGGACGGCGGTTATCACTGAAACAAACTTTTTTCATGCTCGTTTAACATGTTAACACTGTCCAAAATAACCTGTTTCTGAACCAACCGATTTTCGGTTTTTTATTCCTTTTACTTCCTGCAGTGAACGTAGAAATCTAACAAAGATTGGAATATTCAATTTCAGGAAACATATGATAAAAATTGTAAATTAAGTAGGCAAATAGAAAAAAACTTTGTTCGTACAACGTTCGTTGTTTTTCACGAAATGTAATTTAGTCCCATTTTTCGAAACTTAGTTCAAAACTCATGATTAAATTTGAGCATTACGAATAGTCAGCGCCAACGGGTGTCTAAGAACTCTGTTTTTCGTGTTAATTTGTCCGTTTTCAAGGGCTATAAGCAGATAAAGGCATGTTATGTAGACACAGGCAGCAGATCAGCCACTTTCTATTTTTATTGTACACTATGAATGAGCTGTTAAGTTTTTAATTTATTATTGCTCCCTTAATTTCCTTCATCTTCTATTATTTAATTAAAATGGAAGCCTAGTCTTTACTCTTTTAAAGGAAATGGAACATTGTACTTCACTGCTACGTCACTATGTTGTTGTTGTGGTCTTCAGTCCTGAGACTGGTTTGATGCAGCTCTCCACGCTACTCTATCCTGTGCAAGCTTCTTCATCTCCCCATTTCCAGATTGGGTGGGTGCCATTCTTGAATAGAACGATGTCCGGCGACGACAGCGAGAAACTACCATATAGGCCAAGTGAGAGCAAGCCTTGCACACTGTCCTTACATGCATACCTTAAGCCACGACACACCAGGGACATTACTGTGTCAGCAATGCTGTACCAATTCTTACATCATGTGTTTGTTGCTCGTTTCTGTCGGCATTTTTATAAAAATATCACTGCTCGCTTTTCCCAGTAACGCAATATTTCCAACCAATGCAAACTTTACGAATAAAAATTACTCCTAAACAGTTTATTAAAAAACGAAAAATTTTAGCACTGATGGCTAACTGATATTTCGTTTTTTTACTAGGTTATTAGTAAAAAATAAACACCTGTTATAGCTGAGATAAAAAATAGAGAAAATATTAGTTATTTAGAACTGAAATATTGGTATCGATTTTAACTGGTTGGTTTTTTCCATCGCTATCAGAGCCCCATGTTCAAATACATGAGCTGAATAGTGCGCTTCTAAAATTTATGCCTCCACCAGCATGTACTCTGCCGTCAAACCTGCAACAGATGGCCGCCAGCCTTGCTTTAAAGAGCGGGGAAACCTCCGACCTACGCATTCTGTGACGAGTCTGGACGTCCAACACAATGTGGGGTACTTGTTTCACTGTCCTTCCACCACAGAACGTATGTGAGCATGACGATAGTATGCCAGCTGCCGATCAGTTTCTAAGTTTTCGACATGCTCTTTCCCAGGCGCCGGCCATAAATATCTGCCGTTTGTCAAGGTCGCTTCGTCGGTATATAAGCCACCACAGTGTACAATGCAAGTATCCTCAAACATTCTCTACGCACAACACATCTTTGGTTACTTTAAACCTGAACGCAAAAAAATTTCTCCAGGCACCATTCACCGCAAGCTGCTGTTTTCATATGGCGCGTTTTATCGCAAATTGGTCGCATACAACTGTGTTAAACTTTACTCTTAGTTCTCCACAACAAAACTTCTCACAATGTCTTCTTTAACCAGAAAGCAATGATATGTACTCTATATACGGTAATGCACGTTTTGCTATTTGATAATCTTAGTCCAAAAAAATGTTACAGCTGTAGGTTAACACAATGCCCAAATATAAATAAAAATAATGAATTTAATTTGAAGATATGTATTTCTCAGAAGTCATTTTTTGAACCGCTACGGCATTTTTTCATATGTAAACTCAAGAAGAAAATTAGTTGCATCCATTTGTTAAATGAATTAGTAGGGACATAAGAGATAGTTTGGCATCTACACAACAAAAATTCCGTTGTACGATTGCTGTTCTTCGCGTCAAGGGTGTTACTACTGAAAAGTAAGCAATAGTATTTATGCCTGGACTCGCCTTGAAGACAATGCACATTTAAGGCAGCGCTAAAAGCGAACAGAAAATATGCACAATAATAAACTTCCTTGAACAATCCATGTCTGAGTACACCTAAGAATCGAGCAAAGCGGCCAATTTTTTTTCAGCAAGCACTGAACTACTTCGCCAATGAACATCGGCATAATGGACACTAACAAGGGGACCGTACGAGCTTCCGCTTACCACTTTGATTCACGTCGGCTGGGTGTGTAGGGCACGTCAAGGCCCCCCAACATATGAAAACAAGAAGATGCAACTGTCACCCGTTCTCGAGGAAATAGAGTTCGAAAATTTTAGGGGTGCTTACATACAAGGAGTCCAAAGCCGAGAGCGTAGGCCCTTAGGTTTATTAGCGCGATGTCACTGGATCGAATATCGTTGCCGTATCTCTTTTTCATTCCCATTTGCCGGCCGCGGTGGCCATGCGGTTCTAGGCGCTGTAGTCCGGAACCGCGCGACTGCTACGGTCGCAGATTCGAATCCTGCCTCGGGCATGGATGTGTGTGATGTCCTTAGGTTAGTTAGGTTTAAGTAGTTCTAAGTTCTAGGGGACTGATGACCTCAGAAATTAAGTCCCATAGTGCTCAGAGCCATTTTTTTTCATTCCCATTTAATTCTAACAACAAATTTATTATGCGTTCATTTATTAATTTCGTATTCTTTGCCCTGATAAATCGGACTTCCTCAAAAATTGAAAGCAGTTTTCCATAGTAACCGAGAAGCTTCTTTTTTGCAAGGGAAAGTGAAAAACCACCCACATACAAAAATTTGGCTTTGATTACATGTGCTGCATGTCGAAATAATTATTGTGCCTCATGTTTCAACAATCAGTATCATCCTGATTCGTGCAATGGTCCGTGGGCTACACGTTGTAATGGATACAAGTATAGATTCAATAATAAAAAATATATGACTATAATGATTTGATTGAATGCTGTCGTGTATCATTTTTTATTTACAATTTCTTTACGAAAAGTTCTCTTTTTCAGGATAAATATTATAAAAAATAGTGTGAGAATAAAAGAAATACCGGCAAGGAGATTAGATTCAGAGACATCGAGTTTATGACGTAAAACGCTGCTAGGCTGCGGAAACCAGAGACCATATAAAGCACCCAGCACGCCAAACATTTTCAAACTATTTTCTCGAAAACGTTTGAGAGTTGCGAATTCTTGTTTACTTGTGTCGAAGTTCTCGTCGTACCCTACATACAGTCACTGTGAATGAAATCGGGGAGGGAAATTCGTACCGTCCCCTTGTTAGCGGGCCCTTTTGGGTAAGTTTTCAACGATATATACATATATTTTGTCTAAACCGGTAGTGATCACGTAAAACAGGACTACATGGTCGATATCTAATCCTCAGCAAGCTCAGGGTCGGCCGATCTCAGGGCTAATGTAGTGAGTGCGGCGTAAAAGCAGCAGGAATGACGTTAGCGCTGGAGATCGTCCAGGGCCACCGGAGCTACGAGCAGGGACTGCGTTGCCAACAGCCACTCCCGTCCAACAGAGAGCCGGCTACGCTTGCCGACGTCTTGCTGGTTGGCCTGCGGAGTTTTTTCACTTTTCTTCCGACAAAACCATTCCTGTTGGCTACCTTGTCAGCTATTGAGAGTTCAGCTCATAATTTTGTGGGACTTGCTTTACGGAAACAGACAATTTTCTTGACACTGAAGATTGGTTCCTTATTCGTCAACAGGAGATTAATATGCAGCAGTAGGTGAAGGGTTTTGTTCTATGAAAATTAAGTCGCGCTAGTGTTATCGCACATAATGGCAATGTTAATCATAAACATCAATTGCATTTAATATGAGCTTCAGGTTCTTTTATTAACTACACTGGTGTGCAAAACTTAAGGACGAAAGTAACTTTCGCATGACGTGTTGCTGCCAAGTAGCAGAGATCGATGGAACTTGAACACACATACAAATAAGTGCTATAGTACTGTAGGTAAGTTAAAGGAATATGCAATAAGACGAACAGAAATGACACACTTATTCACGGACAATATTACTATGAAGCCACCGTGATTTATGACGATACCCTGGACATTATAAAAAGCGGAACTTGGTTCTTAATATGGAGTGAAACCACTACAGACAACAGTGCATGCTCCGCTACGTGCACACATGCTGGCCACAAGGTTAGTAAGGAGTTCTTGTAGGACGTTCCAATCCACCAATATGGTTGACAAATGCTGGATGGTCGTCGGTGCATGTGGACGCGCTGAAATACGTCTCCCCAACGCATCCCACACGCGCTCGATGGGGTTGAAGTCGGTGGAACGGGCACGCCAATCTATTCGCTGAATGTCCTTTCGTTCCAAGAGCTCCCGCACCTGTGTATTCGATGCCATCACGCATTACTATCAATAAAAATAAAGTCAGGGCCGACTGCACCCCCGAAGAACTTCACACGGAGAAATAGTAAAGTGTCGCAATAACATTGACCGGTGAGTATATCGTGTTCAAAGATTTGGAAGTCAGTAAGCACACGTAACTTTATGCCTCTCTACTTTGGTCCATGTTCGATAATATTCCTGTATGCATTACGTACCCTCATATGACGAGAGGTGGGAACATGTAATGCACTTACGAAATTATTGGACATGGTGTGTGTGTGTGTGTGTGTGTGTGTGTGTGTGTGTGTGTGTGTGTGTGTGTGTGCGCGCGCGCGCGCGCGCGCGAGTGTGTGGGCGCGCGCGCTGGAGGGAGGGGTGGGGGGAAAGAGGAAATCATAATGTCGCATGGGTGTACAGCCTTCCACATCTTTGAACACGGTACTTTCACTGGTCGTCGTCATTGTCGCACTGCACTCCTTCTCCATCTGCGTCTTTTCAGTGGTGCATTCAGCCCTGAATTTATTTTTATGAATGACAATTCGCGACCGCATCGAGCTGTGAATGTGGTGGAGCTATTGGAACGAAAGGATATTCAGCGAACAGATTGGCCTGTCCGTTACACCGACTTAAATCCCATCGAGTATTTGTGGGATGCGTTGGGGAGACAGCCACGTGCACCGACTGTCATCCAGCAACTGTCAACCACGCTGTTGGAGTAACGGTAGGTCCTCCCACAACTCTTTATCAACATTGTGGCCAGCATGGGAGCACATCACAGAGCATGCATTGTCTTCTGGTAGTGGCCACACGCCCTATTATGAACCACGTCCCGTCTAATGTAATGTTGCAGGGACTATCTAAATCGCAGTGGCTTCAGTGTAATTATTGTTCTTGAGACCAAGTGTAATTTCTGTTCGCCTCATTGGGTATTCCTTTCAGTTACCTTATGTAAATCCTGTGGCAGTTCTTTCTATATATGGTCCAAGTTTCGTCGAGGTATCTTACTTGGCAGTCGTACATCATGTGTGAGTTACTTTCATCTGAAAGGTTTGTACACCAGTGTAATTTGTCGAACACAATTGATCTTCAAAACTGAATTTAGATTTTGTTTCACTATGTTCGTCTATCATTTAATACAGTACATTTACAAGAGTGTCTGTCGATAGTATTTCTCGCATTCTGATACGCCGTTTTCAGTCTGGAGCTTTAGGATTCACAGACCTTTATGTACTCTTTAATCGCTACCTTTTGTTGCTGATACCTATTACACGAGATAAATAATCACCTACTTGAATGCGCTTCATGTATACCACGTCATTTGTTTTGGAGGAGGAAAGGTGCCTCTACTGCAGAGAATCAGTCAATGCATCATATCTGTGAACACCTGGGCACAGATGCGACAGCTTACACAACCGGCTGTAGAGGGACTGTCAATGCATTTACCGCACACTAAGAAGAAAAACCACCAGATGACAAGCGCTGATCTGCACATTGTCGCCAATCGCTGACAAACTGGATAGTGTCTTTCTTACCCTCTGCCTTTCGCCGTGGCTAGACTATTATAGGGCCAATGAAATTTCAAAAATATGATGCACTGAGACCGATAATCTGCAATGAATTGGGGGCCTCTCTCTCCTCCAAAACGAGTCTTGTTCTGAGGAACGCCATTTAATACATTCTAACCATTGGTTTAATAGCTTTTACAAAATATTTTAATTATAATGACGCGGTACAACACCAAGAAGAACTTACGTCGTCACTATAATCGTCACTAATCACATTGGTCAATTAAGATTGGACGAACAGGAATGAAAGACGTTGTCGTCGTGCGCTGCCACTGCGAGCTGTTCTGTTTATGTATAGATGCGCGGCTGCACCCACACCGTTCCCACTGCAACACAACCCCTAGTACAATTGAGCATTAAGACTGTAATTCTCACAATTCATCGTCAGTTCAAGCATCACAAACTGGTCAACACAGTCCATGCGTAATGTCATAAAACATGCAATCTTTGTCACAAACTGTGATTTGGCGTTCTCGTAATAGAAGGTCTTGGGTTGTGAATTAATTATTAATTCTTCATAACAGAAGCAACGTTATATTGTATAATGACTACTTCGAACAGAAGGATCTGCCTTAGGTAAGTTTCCCTTCATTCCATAAATGTTTAGATGCTCTGTCTATGCTACAAGCTACTTGCTTGTGGCACATTAAACGCAATGGTTTCGGAAAGTGAACGGCATTTTCGCTCTTTTGAGTAAGTCCCAATGGTACTAATCCTAAGCGCCAGAGTCTAAGGCGTTTCCCGACGAGTAAAAGATACGGCTTCTATCCAACTGTGCTCAGTAAATTATATTCTACGTGAAAGTGATCTGATGGGTGTAGTACTTACCCTCTTCGGCGGGCAGTTCTGAAACAAAGAAAACATGGAAATTAATTACATAGAACATATTTATCTGCATTCATAAACAATAATTTCACAAGCTCTATTATGAAAATCTGTACTGCAGAAAAAAATAGAAGTACACGTAAGATACATGAAAGTTTTAGAAACATCAAAGTTTCCTTACAGTTATTTTAATATGGATTGTCCATGTTATGCCGATTACCTCCAAATTACTAAGCTGCATTATAATGACATATCGGACAATTAATTTATAGAAAAAAATCATCACATGCGACGAGATTGTATCAATACTAACCTACCACAAAACGACACAGAGTAGAAATTCATAAGAATCTGACGACATAATCAGCATTTAAGCCAATATGACAAGAGAGTTGAACAACCAAAAGAATTACTTTTTATGACAGTTGTACCTGGTTTTATGAACGTTCTGTGCTTTGTACTGAAGTGAGGGGCAGACTATGAAGAACAAGCGAAGAATTAAGAGCACCACCTTAACTACTGTTCTGTTTTTATGTATTTATTTATTAATCTAGTCTCGAAACTGTTTGGACTGAAGGAGTTGTATGCGTATGCGATACTCATTTGGTGAGCGAGCATTCCATGTGACATTCGTATTCTTCAACACAAAATCGATCAATCTAATTACGAAATACTGATGATCCCACGTCACTTTAAAACATGTTGAATGAGGCGTTTTTTTTTCTCTCGGCACTGTATTAGACCCCTGCACACTGACTTGGCCAACGGAGTCGCAAGACAAAGAATAAACGTAGAGTTGTGAATGACTGCAAAGCACACTGGCCCCGTGACGTGCTGCCTCAAGTGGACAAGCAACAAGTGACGGACCGCGTTACGTGCACAGACCTTATCGACGACAACATTACGAATAAATTGTCGGTAAAAGGCGCGCTGCCTCGTAGCGTGCGTCAACAGGCTGTTCTGGGCCCCGTTAGGGGAAGTGCGGCACGCAATCGCCTGAGCAGCGCCTGTCCCGCATACTAGCAGTCTTCGATGAGCCACAGTAATGCTTCCACCACCTGTTACACTCTCAACGTGCACCAATCAGAAGTATACTGGGAGCGATACTTTTCTAATTATAAATTCCCAGGCTGTTTGGAATATATCGCGGACGAGGAAAACAGGAAACGTGTAGGAACACTTAGGAACACGCTGCTAACTGAATTCTTACAAAATTTATTACTGTTCGCACTAAGTACAAATAAATCTATCCGTCGTTGAGTAAACGTCAACTCAGATTTGAAAAGGTGCCACATAGAGCTGGACTAGAACAATTTAGGTAACTTAAAATACAATCAACGCGTTAGCGATTCTGTTCTATTTCACTCATTACCAATGGGAATACTGCTATCCTCAGATGAACTTGTGTCATGCAAGACGTTCAAGGACAAAATAGATGATTTGCATCACTTCACAAATTACGGGCATTTGACTTAATGACAGTTCTCCGACAATGGGATGAGGACTCAATTCCTAATGAAGATATAGTTAGATGTGTCGTTCCCATACTTGCATACTGGAAGGTAAAGTTCATTAGTAACAGTATCGTGTGCTCAGCGCGAACACGCTCAAATTAGTTAGTTGTCTTCTCGGGGGCATCCACAATTTCTCAAAGATCCAAAGTGAATTAATCAAGTAATGTGGGCATTCTTTACAATTACAGGAACGTCGTTCTACCATAAGAACAGATGAGTTACAAGGCTATCTGTCCTTTTGTACTGGATCTGTTATCTGACCCTGCACTTTGATAAGGTTCACAAACACAGTGGCAATCGTCTACTGAGGCCCTCGCCAGACTTTCAAGACTGTCTCCTTCATAGTTAATGAACACGTTAGCCATCGTTTACATGGTGTGTATTTATGACGTTTTACGAATAGCAATGGGAGGTAACGAGTTTCGAAATTTACCATTTTCGCATACAAAGTTATTCAGTTCCAGGATATATTCACTAAGTAACTGATAGGTTGGATGACAACGCGAACAGTTCGGCATAAAACACAGCATATTTTGAAGAAGAGAATTTGCTGTGCTATAGGATTTAGAGCGAGATACATAGTGCGTGACACTGAACACGAGAATGCCCTTTGTAATATCACGGGATTTACAGGATAATTTTGGGCTTCACGTTACTTTCACTTGTAGGTACTTTTGCAAGTGAATGAACTGACGTTAACAGGTTCGTTACCCATCGTCCGTTCCATTGAAAACAGACGGAACCACAAATTTAAAGAAGTTAAAATATTATGTCTGAATAGAGTTCCTCCAATAAACAAAATTGATGTGACTTGTTTACAGACCGAAGTCCGAATTGCTAAACAATAAATCGATCTACTTCAGCCAGTCAGAGTGTTAATAGCAGCAAACATGAGTTATCTGCAACCACAGCGTCTTGGAATAATTTGGGGACACCTAGGGCAGGAACTGAAGAACATAATGCTGGTCCACGTAGTAAGTTGTGACACTCCGCTCCTTTTGGAGAATGTGGTGCAACTATTGCAGGATCGGGGGCTCTTCTGTTCATACGTGTTCAGCAGACCGTCAACGACTGTGAAATCTGCTTCCGGTCACATCAGAGCACATTATTAGAACGAGGCCAAACACGCTTGCTTTTTGCTTTAAAATTATCAGGCCGACTACGTGCAAAAAACAGCTTACAGAAAGCGGCTGCAATAATCTACGGAGAATCTTACGGCGAGCCGGTTACAGAGGATCATAATTTTAGTACTGCTGGTTGTTTGCGCAATTATTTGCGAACTATTTCATAAAGTGGATCGCTTATTGTAATGAAGGTCTGATTATGTGACGAAACCTGTAGTGTACGGTCTCCCACATGTCTTTCCCTGATTACAAACATTTACAAGGCAAAAAATATGACACACAGACAAGTACTTTTATCTTGAATTGCGTATAACATTTTCAAGTTCTTGTGTACATACATATTTAATGTCACTTTGTTTGTTACAAGGCACAGTGACGTAATAATGCATAGGACACCATCTGCAAGCAACATGTACTCAAACTACGAGAATGTCCAGTGTGTCGTTTGGTACACGGAGACATGGCTACCAAAAACAGCTCACAGAAAGTTCCAGACGGCATAACAGACAGCCGCCATATGTTAAAAGCATCAAGATGTGATCCGCTAAGTTTAAGGAAACAGGAAGCGTCTGTGATCTCCCTAGAAAAGGCAGGCCTGGACCTATTGCGCAAACAGTTCAGACAGAGAGAGACGCCTTTATGAGGTCTCACGAAGACAGTCCGCAGAGACTCACGTGGGTTGTAGATTACAAAGACATCAGTGCACCACATCCTAGAAAAACAACTTCTTTTGCGTGCCTACGAAGTCCAGAGCGTGCAATCTCTCAAAGTCCCTCGAACCAACAGATTTAAGCGCTCGTTATGACTTTCCTGTTGAAACGCAAGATGAGATTGAGGAAGATGATGCCTATATGAAACGCGTCCTTTTTTCAGATTAGGCCACATTTCATTTGAACGGTATAGTCAACCGACACGTCGGGGAAAGGTACACACGTCGAAATTTATTAATGGTGTGTGTGAGTACACAAAAACTTTAATATGTTATCTGCACTTCAACATAAAAGATATGTCATATTTCCTGCCTTATACATGTCTAATCAAGGAAAGACTTCTGGGATACCCTGTATTTTAAGAATAGCTATGCCCGATGTGCGACGCTGGCTTACAGGTAAGTTTTTAATGAAGAACTGAGGTAACAAATACCATAAAATATCTATTATAGCGCTTGCTTTTTGCATCAGATTTTGAAAGTTCGGATTTTTTTGTAAAATTATTGTATTCCACATCTATTGTGGAAAATTAACACAGTGACTGCCGGATGGTTTGTAACTAAGTTGGCCATTACAAAACGCAATAAAACAAAATTAATTAATAATAGTCTATAAATCAAAATTTTATACCAGTATTTTCACAACCTGGGGATACTTGCTGAGAGGAATGCTCCATAGATCACCTACGATTGTGTAAATTATTAATCGTGAAACTATATTATTAAAAATCTGTATAGACCATTTTAGTTCCAGGTCATCCAATTATGGTACATATTGCATCACTTTTTCAGCGTGTACAGAGAGTAAGAAGCTTAGCGAACCAAAACGAAACAAGATCCGATGTCATCAGGAAGCGCTGCTGTAGCAATGAAAACTGTCAGTTGCAGAAATACCACGCATGACTGACTGAGACGATCAACAAGTCAAAATTCTTGTTCGTTTTTCCATTGTTAGCACGTGTGTAATTACAAATACTCTTGCAAAACCGACCTGTACAATAAAGCCTGAGGATTTTAGAGTGTCCGGCAGCGCAAATGTCATCGCTCTTCTTTTATCACGTTGGGATGGAAGGAGGAGGCTGCTAGTGGTGTACAACATTTTACGTGCAACTGTCTCCTGCTGATATCTGCATGATCAGAAGCCATCCAGTGCCACAGGTAGGCCGACTGCCCTACACAAGGCAGAGAGCACGCGATGATAGGCAGCGTGCCTCGAGCTACGAAGCGCACCGCCTAAAAATAAAGGTCGTGGCGAGGTGCGCCAGCCAGCCGAGTGAACGGTTCACGATCGATGGTACGGGGCGCGCGGTCTACACAAGGCGGCGAACCGCTGCCCTCACTGCCGACGAGATACGTCATTTCCCCTTATCACGGCCATCAATTAACTTTGCGCTCAGACGCACGGATATCGCTTACGATATCAGTGCTATAGCAATAACGATAACGTGACGCGCTCACCACGCAATCACCTTAAATTGGGCATAACGCTTGGTAAGTAGATGCTCAAGTTTCCATTAACCGACTGGAAAATAAATCTGTTTAGATAATTTTATTCACACACAAAAAACAAGATGCGCACATACAAATGAGGCACCAGTAACTAGGGCTAAGAGTTATTCGAGAAAATGGCTCTGCAGTGTGTATACATGCAGTGACAAAATCGGTTGACTAGAAAACACATCACCGAATTCTACGAGCAACCGCGGGCCAGCAATCACGCTTTCAAAGTGACGGGTCACTGGAGGACTGTTCTAAACCAGACATCAGAAAAATAAGATAACTTCAGCGTAAATTATACAACTGTTTTGTTAGCAAGGGCGCCTTTTAACCCTTTCGTGGTAGATGGGGTTCATAAGGTCCACCAATCATATGTATTTTCAATTTTGAGACGTCTATATCTCTTATCTGTCTAGTGCTAGCATGTAGCGAGATGCTTTCGGAACCAGTAGAAGGAAAAAAGTACTATGAGCCGAGGCGGATATACACCGAAGAGCCACAGAAACTGGTACACCTGCCTAATATCGTGTACGGCCCCCGCGAGCACGCAGAAGTGCCGCAACAAGACGTCGCCTGAACTCTGCTAATGTCTGGAGTAGTGCTGGAGGGGACTGACACCATGGATCCTACAGGGCTGTCCATAAATTCATAAGAGAACGAAGGGGTGGAGATCTCTTCTTAACAGCACGTTTCCCGGATCCCAGATATGCGCAATAATGTTCATGTCTGGGAAGTTTGGTAGCTAATCACTCCAACTACACACGCCCACACCAATACAGAGCCTCCACCAGCTTGAACAGCCTCTGCTGACATGCAGGGTCCATGAATTCATGAGGTTGTCTCCATACCCGTACACGACCCGTACACGTCCATCCTCTCGATACAATTTGAAACGAGACTCGTCCGACCCGACAACATGTTCCAAGTCATCAACAGTGCAGTGCCGGAGTTAAGGGCCCAAGCGAGGCGTAAAGCTTTGTGTCGTGCAGGCCGGAAGCTCATATCGACGATGTTTCGTTAAATGTTTCGCACGCTGACACTTTATGGCCCAGCATTGAAATCTGCGCAGTTTGAGGAAGGGTTGCACTTCTGTCAAGTTGAACGATTCTCTTAACTCGCCATTGGTCCCGTTCTTGCCCGATCTTTTTCTGGCAGCAGCGTTGTCGGAGATTTGATGTTTTACCGGATTTCTGATATTCACAGTGCACTCGTGAAATTGTCGTACGGGAAGATACCCACTTTATCGCTACCTCGGAAATGTGTGTTCCATCGCTCTTGCGCCGACTGTAGCACCACGTTCAAACTCACTTAAGTCTTGATAACCTGCCATTGTAGCAGCACTAACGTATTTTACAAATGAGCCAGACACTTTTCGTCTTATATAGGCGTTGCCGACCGCAGTGCCGTTTTATGGCTGTTAACATATCTCTATTTGAATAAGCATGTCTATACCAGTTTCTTTGGCGTTTCAGTGTATGTAAGACTGAGCGAGCGAATGGAGCAGAGTATGTTTGAAGGTGGCACAGTGCGTTTGTTTCTCGAACCACCATCATCTCCATTCTATGAACATCTGAAGTATCTGTGTTATCTGATTCATCGTAGATATTAGTCTGAAATTACTACACACATCTACAAATTACTACACATCTCAGTAATTCTGCTGGTTTGTAAATAATTTGCAATTAGAAAACTTCATGGAATGTTGAAAACATTGGTGTGTGTGTGTGTGTGTGTGTGTGTGTGTGTGTGTGTGTGTGTGTGTCAAATCCATCTTCAATTGTTACGTTGAAAACATGTGTGCCAAATTTCATGTCTTTCATTGTCAGGAGAATAAATGTGTTTTCATGATGTTTTTTACACTTTCCATAATTGCCATCCTAATACAATCATTCGAAAATTAAAAAATAGAGTATCTGGTGGTGAATAGTTATGCTAACTCTTAAGTACACATCCATGACAAAGCATTTATGAGACGGCGGGAGAAATTTAAATACGAGGCGTGTTTTTTTAAGTAAAGTCCGTTTTGTTGTCGACACTAGTAGTTCGCGGGGCATACCGAAACGAGCGCGTGCGTCGTGTACCGGCATGCCTCGGGGACAACTGTGCTCAGTTTCAGCTCTGTAGCAAACTTGTACGGTTGTGTTCTGTGCTTTCAAAATGTAAGAGTATCAACTCGCCCGCCGCGTCTGAGGTTCGCTCAGTAATACGGTCTTTGTCAGCAAGGAATCTATGATCGTAAGTGGGTACGAGAGTTCATAGGTGGCCGTGACGACGTCCATGATGAGAACTGCTCCGGTCGCCCTTCTTTGATCAGACGATTTGGTGGCTTCAGTTGAAGCGAGGATTCGTGAGAACAGGCGCTTCACAATAACAGGTCTCTCAAACGAATTTCCTAACGTGTCGAGATCAGTGGTTTACAACATTGTTTCTGAAAACCTAAAGTTTGGGAAACTGTGCTCCCGTTGGGTCCCAAAACCCCTACCAGAGGGCCACCAAAACCAAAGATTTGAGTGTGCGACGAAGTTCTTGACTCGTTATCACGAAGAAGGTGACGGCTTCTTGAGTCAGATCGTAAGTGGAGACGAAACAGGGGTTTCGCGTATCATTCCCGAATCGAAGCAACACAGCATGGAATGGAGACACACACACTCGCCGGTGAAGGCCCACCAGACACAGTCCTGGCGCAAAATCATGGCGTCGGTGTTTTGGGATAGACAGGGTGTTTTGTTGGTCGACTTGATGCAACGAGGACCCACTATCAATGCAGAAGCATACTGCCAAACCCTGAGAAAGCCAAGCAGAGCGATTCAAAACAAAAGACGCAGCATGCTGACAAAGGGAATTGTCCTCCTGCATGACAAAGCAAGACCTCACACTGCAAGTCAGACCCGCGATTATTTATTGGGCAGTTTTGGCTGTGAAGTTTTAGACCATTCACCTTACAGTCCTGATCTGGCGCCGAGGGATTACCATTTATTCCTCCACCTCAAACACTTCAGTGGCAACCGTTACAATGACGACAAAGACGTGAAAACGGCAGTGAACTCTTTTATCGGAGCAGGCGGCAAGTTTTTATGAAGAGGGTATTTTAAAATTGGTTGAGAGGTATGATACGTGTTTGAACAAACTTGGCAACTATGTCGAAAAATACATTTACTTTTTTGAAACAACCTTTCGTTGTGTACTTAAGTTCAAACGGACCTTACTTAAAAAACACGCCTCGTGTCTCAGGGGCACATATTGATAAAAGTGGATTGGGCCATACAGAAGTAAAGTATAGAATACAGCAAAGCAGAAAAGTGTTAGGGTGCATGAATTCTTTTTGGTGGGAAAAGAATATTTCCAGCAGCAATAAGAAAAGAGTAGGTAAGATAATTGTTGAATCAGTGGTATGCATCATAACTATGTATTGTAAATGCAGTTCTCAAAAGAAGACTGATAGCTGTGGAAAAGGATTACTTGCGTAGGAGTGCCAAAATATCAAGAAAACTAATGATGAAGTAAGAGCTAGAATGAAGGCAAATGATACAATGATAGATAGAATTGAAAGAAATTCACTAAACTGGTATGGGAATACGATGAGAATGCCAGATCATCGGTGGCCAAATAAGGTTTATGAATGGAAACCACCCGGCAGACCACGACGTTCTTGGGCAGACCACATAAATGGAGTAATTAATGGAACATTGCAGCATCGACAAGGAAGATGCGCAGGATAAAGAGCCTTGGTGAAGGATGACAGGAATACAAGATATTAATTAATCATTGTATTGATTAATCCTGTAATAATAATAGTAAATTAAAAATCTAACTCTGAAAATCTTGGGTTCACATGACAACATGATGTAGCTAGGTTCATGTCCCACTTGATCGATTTTCAAAATTTGTCAGCTTAAAATTTTTTGTAATGACATTTTCCAAATACATGCAATACAAATTTAGCAGTGAAGAGGTTAAGCAAAGTACATCTCACTAATTTAAATTTTCTCTGGTTAATTATGCACTAATGAGAAATAATAATCTGACAACGAAAATGACATATTTAAATCACTAAACTAACACACTGTAGGGCCGCTCCAGTTAAACGATCGGCCTGTCCCAAGTCATTTCCGCCAATAAATGCGTCATATGATAAGCCTAATTTCAAAATCGAATTTAAGCGTAGAATAGAAGAGACTCAAGGAAAAATTTGCCTTAAGCATCTCGTTAGATATTCTCAAGGCTACGAATTATTCACGGAATGGTATTCAGGCACTATCGAGTAACAAGCGAAACAGTAATGAACTCAGTAAGTTCAGATCCAGAGTTGACGCGATCCTACCCATTAAAGGTCTGTGTTTCACTACAGAGCTCTCTGAAATGATGATTCTTGCATATATTTCATGATTAAAAAAGGCTTTAATAAACATTTCGGTACGTGATGTGTCAGTTCTGTAAATCCCCCCCCCTCCCCACACACACACACACACACACACACACACACACACACACACACACACACACACTCCCGGATACGCAAGTTAAGTTTGAGCTGGTACATACACAGTAAATAAAATGGGGAAATTTATTATTTTTAGTACTAAATGTCTCATTTAGCTAGCCTGTTAGAATAGATTGGTGGCACAAGAAGGTTGGAACGGAAAAACCAAATTGCTAACTGCGAAAATCGGAGTCACATTTGGTTCACAACTTCATCCTTACTAAGAATCGTGTCTTTCGTGTGACATGTCAAGAATTTGAAAGGAATGCGCTATTTTTTAAGCTCCACAAAGACTTTATACAACTGAAGTAAGTGTACGGTACCTCAATTCTGCGGCTACAGAAGCGAAAGCCACTAACAATGATGTCTGCGAAATCCAAGCACTGCCATCCATCCAACGTCTAGAGCGTCTAGATAGTAAAGCAACATGAACGAACACAGTCGCCGATCATTCTGAGGGAGCAGACAACGGACGTGCGCATCGCTTAACCTGCCTGGAGAGGAAAAGTGTATATTCTTGTATGTTCATAGTGGTATACAAACAACGTCTTTGATGGCTTTGTTGTTTACGGGATGTCGACCCGCGTGCAGAAAAAGCTGTAATACAAGGAAAATAGTGTGCATAATTGCCATATAAGTATTTTAACAGCTTTACGGTGTGTGTCGAAATATTTAGTTTTTTAGTCAAAGGACATTTAACTAAATTTTCGAGTCATAAACTCACAACGAAGGTGTAAATGTCTTTCGGTTTCGTCTGCACATGTATGCACTAGCACATCTGAGGACGGAGGAAAGTCCTACGGGTAAAATCAGAGAATAGCCGTTTAAGACTAATGTGTATGCTGGGATTTTGGCTATCTGGAACGTTCATGCGTTCTTCCACTATGTCTTACACGTGCTGTCGACATGGAAGTCAATCGGAATAACACTGCGGGTTAGCTACACAACTTTATTGTTCATATAAGAGGAAGCGTGTTTCTCATGTGTGAGGAGGCTCAAATACATTTCCGTCTCACTGTTCGATGTACACTGAATAGTGTTATTTTGACAGGCAGATAGGAAAGAAAAAATTTCATGTTCTGCACATTTCACAATTTTTTGAAATATTACCCATGGTGCATTCAGCAAATGCTTTAGAGCAGGGGTCTCGAACCCGCGATCCGCATGCGGCCCAAAGAGTAAGTATCAATGCAGTCCAGGAAGACCGTATCTATCAAGGGATTGGGAAAAAGAGCAATGAAATTACGTTTACATAAAGTTACGATAAACTGAATATTTTCAATTTGAAACTCCCACCACACGATGCTAATCTCTCATCGGTCTACCCCGTTCTCTCTCTCTCTCTCTCTCTCTCTCTCTCTCTCTCTCTCTCTTTCTCAGTGGTTCAGTGGTTATCGTTAGTGTTAACTATATTATGTGCAGCCCAAAAATACTTTTCTTCCAATTTGACTCAGGTAAACACCCCTGCTGTAGATGATTCCAACATTCCTTGGTAGAGTCGCTTCACCTAGATATCATCAAGGTCTATGAAACTATTCGAAAGGGTCTGCGGGCAGTTTAAAGTTCCCGACAGTGCACGCCAATATGTCGAAGTGAATGGCGATCTGAACATTCGCTATGAATGTCCGACTTCAGAAGTTTTCAAAAGTGTTCCATCTTCAGGCCCACATTTGTACAGGATTCTTGATTTGGTGTCAACAAATCGCCCAACAATGTTTCCATATGTATTCCTGATACATCTTAAATCATTCGAGCAATTTTTTTTTAGCTTTTGGCAACATTTCAAACAGGTACCATCGAGCAACTCTGTCGTTTTAACTGGGCAGAGTACGTATATACACAAGACTCTCGCGTGGCACGTGCACGCTCTTGGCCTTCAGACACATGGTACAGTATGGGCGACGAGAAGCCCCCCGGGCAGGGTGTGCCATTCATTCCTGGACGGCTAAGCTAGTTTCTAGGTCAGAGCCGTGCCACGCTGGACGCCCGCAGCTGGCCTTGGGGCTGGGCTGCGCAGGTAGTGTGGCCCAACCGGCTGTGGAGGGCCGTAACCGCCGAGACCAGCCCATGCCGCACATCCTGCATATATTATATTTCGTCGTATCAATAATTTTCAATCAATCAATTTCGTTACTGCAAGTTCAATGACAAGAGAGTGCTCCGTTCCGAATGGATTCCAGTATAACAATGGTAAAAAGTCGAATTTGAAAATCCCATTTTTTACGAAAAAAAGCGATCCGACCTAAGGTGAGTCCTAATCACGAACTTCAGAGTTCATGAAGGAAGCGACAACGAATCTTGGCGTCAGAGTTGCTGCTACTTAAGCCAGGGCGCAGGGCGACATTCAATATAGTGACAACAGTAAATAAGAGTGCCACAGTGTATTAAAGTCTCGATTATCTCAGCCGCCTGGTAGTTGAACAACCGTACGTGGTTTACACCGCCTAATTTACGAATATTTGTATTATTGTCTGAAAGCTTCCGCTTTTACAACAATTTATATTACTTTTTAAAGAAAGTCTCCCAGGTACTGCTCGGCTCACGTCATGTCCAGGAGCGACTAACTCGTCATTCGCCATACTTAAGTGGAATTAATATGAAAATTTTCCTCTGTCAGAAACTTATCACATGGTTGGTATAAGAGCTTTGTTACCACTGCACTTCGTACGAGAGTTGCTTTTTGTTTTTACGGACGGTCACAGGATGGGGCCATTAGGTGTAACATTACCATTGGTTTAAATTTTGACATTTATTTTTAAAACAAGGGCTGCTCAGAAATTGACTGAGTAGTCTGCTTACATTGAGCATTTAGAGAAAGTGTTGGGGGGGGGGGGGGGGGGGGGAACTGAACTTTAACATGAAGGCTCTCGGGTGATTTTTACGTTTTTTTGTAACGGCGTATCTCAACGACAATGTCTCTAATTGCTTCGTTCGAATATTGGTAATCAATCACATTCAGAAAAGACGGTTTACAATTGGCTTTCAGCGATTCATCAGGGTCAGCGACGAATTTCGTCGATGCCGACCAAAATAGGCTGTTGCTCCAAAAAACACAATGCTGCTATGCACAACATGACTGAAAATATTCGGCATGTAACTTACAGTGAGATAGGGGCATCGCTGGGCGTTCCCAACATTTTAAGTACACAGAAGATCTGCTCCTGATGGATCGCGAACAATTTGACAGAAGACCACA
Source organism: Schistocerca cancellata (assembly GCF_023864275.1). NCBI lineage: Eukaryota > Metazoa > Arthropoda > Insecta > Orthoptera > Acrididae > Schistocerca > Schistocerca cancellata. Next base: position 940,059,753 of record NC_064626.1, read on the forward strand.
TACAGGTTCGTGTCGATTGGTGTGAGGAAATACTCAAAAAAATTCGACCATGGAAATGCAAATACATATACATCTTAACAGGAGCCAAACCTTCAATACAATCATACGATTCACAAACTAATCAGCAATAAAGAGTTTTTGTGTTTCACGATGAAACAAAAAGATAGAGGTTCGTTCAGGGAGGACTAAGAAAATAACAGTACTTTTCTTTGGTTACAGTTGACATGTTGTGACCGTAGCTTTAGACGTTATTTAACTTGTTAACGACAATAAAAGAAAAATAATTCGTTCAAATAATCTTAAAACAGTCATCACTGCTGAAGGAACGTTATACTACCAAGTAGAGGTGTGAATTGGAGACTTTTCTAGTTCTCACATAAACAACACACACGTGAAACTACCAACCACAGTTTCGTCCAGCCTTCAGTAAGAAATTGTCACAAAGTATACAATTAATATAAAAGCTAATCACGGATTAACAATGTAGAAGAGATTGTGAACTAAATGACTGCAATCACGTGCAAAATCAATGGGCGGGTAAATTTGACAGGCGAACTACTCCCACAAAAGCAACTGTTCCCACAATTACGAACTAAGGGTAAGAACCAGGGATAAGACTGGGATGATTTTCAGACTACTGGAAATCAATTTACTAAAATAATCGCAGGGCTGTGTGTTATTAAAAAGAAGAAAGGAGCCATTGCATTCTAACCTACTTCTCGGTCACACCGTCGAGCAATAACACCTTTTCTCTCGCGCCTGTGTATAGATGCCACTCTGGCTTAGCTACTGTGCCCCATGCCGCACAGCAATAAAACAGCAGAATAAGTTGGCGCATTCCCTGTAAAGTTGACAGCGCAGTGGAAACACACAAAATAACTATATACAACCGATGGAGATACGCTCTCCAGCCCACTCAAGTAGTATCCATCCAGTAGGGATTGTAAGGTTTCGATCCATCGTGAAGAGTGGCCTGCAAGCATCTCAGTTGCGATATATTCTGGACTTCACTATCTGGCAGTCAGATGCGTACTGAAACTCACTATAGTAATCCAGTCGTATCTCAAAAAGACACGAGATTTCTGCGATCGCTATACCAACACGGGCTCACTCCGGGTTTTGCAAGCAACCTACCACGTCGAACGCCACGCATGAGTACCCTCCATCGCATATCTATTACTCACGTGGCTCGTAAACTTCTTATTTCCAATATAATGAAAAAGATAGGTTCTTCACTAACTGACACGACGAATTGCAGATAGGCACAATGGAAAACATTGTTACACACTGAGATTTAGATCACACACACATTCACACAAGGAATTCGTCATTACGGTGCGTAGCAATCTCTCTTTTTCAGAACGTTGATATTCCAACCTGGACTTTCCGTTGTTTGATCATACTTATTCCCTTTAGAATAGTTTTCTCTTGATACGCTTGTGATCAACAGGAATCAACCAACCTATTTCCATTTTAATTTAGAGTTGTCATATTAACGATCGTAACCCCGCTTTCTCAATTATTAGTTTCGTCACGATTGATGATGAATCAACGCGAGACAATTTTCCTGTACCACTACGAGATTCAACGATGTGTAGAAACGGTGTATTTTATAAGAACACAATGCTTACACATTAAAGACTGCATTCGCAACGAGTTGAAGTTGCATATGAGCTGGAAGCATTGAGTTTTCCATCCCAGTGCCATCAGCTTATTCGAGAACGTGTGCTTCGCGATGACACCTTCGGCGACCCACATGACCATGGAAGGCGACTAGAGGCAGTTCAAGTGAGCCATCTCCGACGCGGATCGAGAGGGGCCGGCCAAAATAGCTTGCGGCACGTTTGTCTGCTATCGCTCAGACGTCAGAAGCTTCAATAGCGCCTGGCCAGGCGAGCGGCAGCCGACGTCGGGTCACGGGCCTGCAGCACACTACTGCCGGAAGGCAGCTGCAACACCTGTACGCCACTTACGCTGTTCAACTGAGCTTCGTGTTCAAGTCGCGCCTTACAATACCGAAATATATGTGCTGCACGAGTCATTAGTCCCTTTTGCCGTATGATTCTATATACTATTACGCATTTTTCATAAGCACTAAAATTAGTATTATGGCATTAATACGTTTGAAACGCATGTAATTTTATAAATGTCAATTTTGTGGGAACCCTAGCGCGGCTACTGTACAAGCTGCGCACCAAATCTCCCTAAACTAAGTAAAATGAAAGTGTTTTAAAACGAGAGAGAGAGAGAGAGAGAGAGAGAGAGAGAGAGAGAGAGAGAGAGAGAGAGAGAGAGGGGGGGGGGGTGCGGGGGGAGAGGGAGAGGGGAAGATCCAAATTGAAAGCTACATAATCAAGAGTGTCCTAAGAAAACACGACAAGTAGTTAACGTCAAAATGTTCTTCGGGAGAAAACGATTCTTAGATACGTTTCAATATTCCTGCATTGATGATTTAATAACATTATTCTGATCACCGCAAAACTAGAGAATCTACGGCAAGTAGCTTAATTCGTGAATGAAAATCGATTGAAATATTTTCTTAAAGCTAAACAGTAGCTTCGTCACCTACTAAATGAAGGCTCTAGTGCAATACTCGGTGGAATTCCACTGAAAACAGCCGATACGTTATACTCCAGAAATTACGATCCTACGCCACTCACCAGTCCAAAATGCTACCGGCGTTGGGAAGAGGCGCGAAACACAAAACAGGAACACATATCTAACGAAGCTTGTGCCAAACAGTAAATATCTACAGGATACAGTTATTGGATTACATCATTATACTCAAAAATGAAGAAAACTTACAACTTCTGTAGTCTTAAAATTTTCTTCATTTCTTGCCCGCAATTACTATTTACAGACATCAGTTTTCAATTTCGTGCTCAAATTCCTTATCACTTGGCAGTGTCGTAAATGATACGCGCTTCTGACGTCCGACAGATAACGTGCACCTGACACTACCAGGTCGGTGGATAGGTGATTAGCTGTCTTCCCTGTGCTGTTGCGACAAACATAGTTCCTCGTTTTCTCTTTTGTGCCACGGTTGAGTCGAAAAAGCTGTCTTTCTTTCGCCCTAAAAGCAACATGTAGGAACAGGCATAAGAGACTCAACGCTTGAAGAAAAAGCTACCACGTGTAACTGCACCCCCGATATAATTGCGAAGTAACAATGCTTACTACGCCAGGCAACAGCAGTGAACACTGCAGAAACAGGAATGTATTTTTCTTTGAGTGTTATAAAGAAAGTAGATCGACAGTATCAACTAAGTTAATTTTATGCTGCTAATTTTGGTACTGTGGAATACAACTGGTCACTATGGGGTTTATGAAATTTGTGGGGCAAACACAACGAGGCAAAATGAACCAGCAAATCAATGTACAGAATGATCGCCTGGAGGAGGAGCTTGTCATTTTCACAATAGGAAAAATAATTGTTCAAGTATGAAACGACAACTCAATCACGAATGGAAGAGCTACATTTCGGAAAATCTACTGGCTGCTTCAAAAGAGACCCACGATTTCGCCGTTATATCACTAACGGATGGCAACTCAACATACAATGGCAAAGGCAGAGATGTACAGCGTGATTAGCAAGTACACACAAACCTGGTGGAAAAGCATCGTGCCAAATGGCACAGATTCGTTTAAAACTAGTTAATACGTAAATCTAAAGGAGCAGAAAAATGTGTCGAGTATAAGATGAAGAAAATAAAGCAGGTGAATCGTAGATGAAGTATAACTTCTGCGAGTAAATTTTCATTCGGTAACTTGGGGTCCGGAAGCTATGCGACCACTGCTTTAGATAGTCCCTATGGCAAGGCGTCATTTTATCGCAGCGCACAAAGCTGCTGATAAACGCGCCTTTAAGAAATAATAACTTCCTGCAGATAAGGGGATACGATGGCTTTCAACATTAACGCTATACTGGATCTAGACCGGTTTATTACGTATGAATTAATAAATAGAGACGCGTTCGGCACACGGATCGTCCGTGACAAACCAAGCAGACATGACAAGCGAATTTTGGGTCCGTATTTGCGGATTGTTAAAAAAAAAACGTTAAGGTGACCTTAAACTGATAAGTTTTTCATCATTAGAAGCAGAAAGTCCACGAAATGATAGGGCGGATACAGCTGATTACGAGCGACGCTTCTTCCGCGAAGGACAGGCGTCATTTTTGACGTTATTTGCTCGTCTCTTTGCCCAAGGTCTTCTCATATCACCGCTTGCTGCTTTCACTTCCTCCGTGACGCATGTTCTGTAGCTCTTCTGTGCCGACTACTACGCCTCGTTAACAAAGAGAAGAACGATCGGTGGAAGGCCAAATATCCACCATCGAATGTGATTGCTAGTGACTGACATACAAAATACAAGTACACAGATGTTAAGGTTAAAATTTCATCACAGCCTTGCCCGCTCTCTGCCGTTCTCAACACGAGTGACGTTAGTGACATTCATAATCGTCTACGACTTGCGTAGCAATTACTCCCACAGCATATGCAGATGTTTATTACGCCGATTTATTCTCTATAGGCTATTTAATACGTGGAAAATCGCGTTTCTTTAGTTTACGGCCTTCATCCTACGAATTTATTTACTACACTACAAATGCTGTTTTAAACGAATTCCTTTATCGCATGATATTAATTTTTCCATTGGTCTCAGTTTAGAAGCACTGTCAATATATGGGGAAGGAACCGAATAGTTTGCACTATTCTTCTCAAGTAATAAGTTTGCACTATTCTTCTCAAGTAATATAGAAATACTACATGTCCCCTATCCAGCAAAACGAACTACACTACAATACCTAAAATGTAAAGTCTCATCTGTGAATACAATGTGGTCAGTGTACATGACAGGTGTCTAAGGCAATAGAAGTTCAAAGGTCTAACTGCGTAGATCATATAAGAAGTCATAAAACATCTACTTGTTGCTTACAAAAAATTATTACTTCAATGTGTAAAAAATTCTTCGCAAAAATATCCCAGCATCGTCGCGGAAAAGTTAAACACAGCAGGAAACACGCGTCAATAAAGTAACAAATTAACGTGATTTGACATATTATCTGAACACTGTCTGAATACGGAAACGGTAAAAACAACAAATCAAGTTCGTGAATCAGAACGGTTCATTTCTATTACAATCTTACTACACATTATTGTACTTTACACGGGAAAATAAAAGGTAGGAAAAAGGAATATCAGTGTTTAACGCTTCATCGCCGTGTCTTTCTCGAAGGAATCATCTTAGCATTTCCCTGGAAACGAATGGTGTGTTATTATGATGCAGAAGAGAGTCGAATGTGACATTCTTGACGGAACTTTCCGCCTGAAGTAATTTTTTGGAGGCATTGGCTTGGGGAGAGCACCCGTCTGTTGCATTTATGATTATTTATTCGACTTTCAACTTGCATTAGGTTTAGTTAAAACAAGAAGTTAAGAAATGAAGCGCAGTATAAGACTCAGCATGTTCAGTTTATATCATCGTGAAAACAGACGAACGACTATATAGTTTTACGCGTTTTGTGTTTTATCTAAATATCACTCTTCCTTATTGTAATGAAGTGGTGAAACTGCCTTGGGCTTACCATTCTCGTACATTTTTGGTGCATTAATTACTGCCCAAATAATCTCTCTTCCATGCGAAAGTACTTTTTTCACATGTATACCTTTATGGTTATTCACGGATACTGTCGAAACTGAGAACGTCAATCTTACGAAAACTAGTAAGTCTTAAATGTTTACACAACTATATGCGCAACGAGTTAGGTAGCGCATTTAAGACACCACCCTCATTCACTGAAAGAGCGAGACATTTCTTGAGATGTTGCTTAAATCACTAAGGTCCTTGTCGATTCGTCTCCCCGCTCACCCCCTCCCCGCCCCCCTCCCACTATGTCCTCCGCCCCCTAGTGACATCGCTAATCCTTTAAGATCAGCTTGTAAGAAGTTACTCTGGAGTAAGAACACTGTGTGCACAGTAATTAAAAATTAGGGAGGTTGTAAAAAGTGCACACGATACATACAACTGATTTAGCATGAAATCGATCCCAACGAGTCAACATCTGAAAGTACGACACATCGAAAAATTATCCATAAGCTTTAGTTACGCATATGAATTGGTAAACAGTCGATTTAAATTTCTGGTAAGTTCTCAATGAGTATAGAAACGCTAACGCTCAAGTGTACACGTACATATACATACATTATTGTGTGTGTGTGTGTGTGTGTGTGTGTGTGTGTAGAGAGAGAGAGAGAGAGAGAGAGAGAGAGAGAGAGAGAGAGAGAGGACTACTGCACTCATAGGACGGCTGAAGCTGCCGCTGGGGTTGGCTGGTATTTGTGCAGCTCGCGTAGTGGCTAGCGCGCAGATAACGGAGACCTGGCTGGCTGGCTGGCTGGCAGGCGCGCGTCCCGTTCATGCCTTGAAATAACTCCGACGGCCTGACGTGCGCCGCCACCGGCGACGGTAAACATAGAAAGTAGACCACACATCGGCCGGTCCGCACTTATCACAGCCATCTGCTGCTCGCCAAAGAGATGTGCAATATCAAGGCCTCGAGCAATTCCCGATACAGTAAAATGCATACAAATTATTATACGCGACCCCTATTCGCTCGTAAAGCTGCTAAAAAATAGTTCATTCGCGAAAATGCAATACTTTGCAACAATCAACACCCCTCCACCCAACAGGTATCGCAGATCTTAAATTAATTGCTATCCTACATGCTGTTGATCTTGTCCAAAGCAACTGCAGTCTACTCCTTCAAGATGAAAACATCCCTTACATTTCACGGATGTATGCATAATGCCAACTGTATGCCCTTTCAGTTGATCAGTATTTTTGATTAGCAAAATATCAATGTCATGTTAACTTTCTTACACTCCCACTGGTGAAATAAAATTATTCTCCGAGCATTCTGGATGACCATTGTTCCTCTCTATCTCATGATAACCAACATGGCACAGGGGACAGAACTTTTTCACACAAATCTGAAAGTGCACAGTAGTGATAACATATGTTTCATAATAGTTGCATAATACATTTTCTCAGTATGTCTATTGACAGGTCTTTGAACAGTATTAAATATCTTTAGGCACATATGTGGTGGATATGGAAATTAACTAGGTAAATTCATTTGTTAGCAGCCACTTCACATATTGGAACTCTAATCAGTGATTTCAACACCACACATGAATTGTCTATCATGGGCAACATACTCCAACCAGGTTAGATGACTTGTAATGTGGCATACACGCATGATCCGAATTGGATACTGACAGTCAACTTAATTGTCACGAGTCAAACACTTTCTTCCCACACTGGAAACCAGCAGTTTCCTTATGTTTCAGCATAAACCAAGGCCCAGCTACAGATTTGGTAATGCTGCAGGACAAGGTGATATAAGGTCACATAAAAAGTAGGTTTAATTTGCATGTAGATGAGATTTTACATCTTAGTCAAGCCTCTCTGATTGTTGCCAGCATCATATTTAAAGTACCAGGGAAGCAGGTTGCTAGCCTTACTTGCCCCGAGTCCCATTGGATTTTACCCCTAACGGCCGAGGAGAAGGTACCTGGATTCGGTTAAGAATGATTTTGAAGTAATAGGTATAACATCAGAAGAGGCACCAATGTTAGCACTGAATAGGGGATCATGGAGGAACTGTATAAGGGGGGTTATGCTCCAGACTGAATGCTGAAAGGCATAATCAGTCTTAAATGATGATGATGATGATGATGATGAGTCAAGCCTCTACATCAGTTGGCCACCATTAAAAGCATTTGAAACTACAAAATAAGAGCACTGCGTTCAAAAATTTAAAAAAAGAGTCCATTTAATGTTTGAAGTGTCCTCATTGTAATCAGAATGATACCATTCGATTAAACATCAAAATGAAATGAAATTTATTCTTTTGAACGAGAAAGACGTATTAAAGAGAACTTGCCACATGAAAAAATGTTCCATAAATTTCAAGCAACTCCCATATCTACTCTTACATTTTTGAAAACTAAATCTTAAATCTTCAAGTCAGTCTCCCCCCCCCCCTTCGACACACACACACACACACACACACACACACACACACACACACACACACACACACACACACACAGAGAGAGAGAGAGAGAGAGAGAGAGAGAGAGAGAGAGAGAGGGGACTACACCACACATAATGATGGGAAAGGGATCCTGAATATAGAAATTACCTTTTCACGTGACAAAGAACATATTATGATATATAAGAAGGGTGAACAGTGTCGGATGCTGAGGGATCACAGTGAAGAAAACAGAGATGCCATGTACATGTGAGACAGACGCAGCATTAGAAGCACCTGAAAGAGTCTGAATGGAGCCCCAGTGCAGGCTTCCATTTGGTTGTCCAGGCAAACCATGCAATGTTAGAATTTTTGAGGCATTCAGATGTGACAGTGGCCTAATGCTGGACTGCATAGTTGGTTCCAGTTGAGCATGCCTGACTATGACAAACTAGGATCACAGTATTGTGCTCCACACACATCACAACCGCTTCACATCTGCACCTGCCATCCAAGACCGAGTAACTGATTTCCTGCAACATTCTGTGTCACCATGCACCATACGTCGGAAACTAGCGGCAGCTGGACTAGAGAATTACAATCTTATGCGTAAGATGCCATTAACACAACAATACAAATGGCTATCTTTACAGTGGTGCCATGGCTGAGAAGCATGAACTGATGATAATGTTGGATTGTGTTCAGCAATGAATAGTGGTTCTGCACTATGCCAAATGATCACAGTCAGCAAGTATGACTTCAACAGTGTAGAGTATGATCCTTCCAATGTTTTGGAGAGGGGAAAGTGGTGCTATTCCTGGCGTCATTGCATGGAGAGCCATCTGGTAGGACTTCAGGTTACTGCTGGCTGTAACTGAGGGAATTCTGACAACACAATGATACGTCAAGGGCATCTTACATTGTAAAATCTTACCTATCAAGAGACGGTTTCATGGTGCCCTTTTTCAGCTAGCAAGAAGATCAAAATAAGAAAATTCCTACAGTGCTCCATGTGCCAGACATAATGTACACCATACAATGCAAAATATACCACAGATGAAGAAATAGAGACTAAAAAAATCCCATCTTTTCTAAGTTACATATTCACTTGCAGCCCTTTTCCAGTATCTATACAGTCCTATTCACTTTTTAACTATCAATGATATAGATGAAATGTGATCCACATCTGGATGAAAGTATGAAATGATTAACTAAGATGTTCAATCTTTAGTAAGCATAAAATATGGTATTAATTATTTTGTGTACTTAAAAGGGCAAGTAACAAAACCCTGATATTAAAAAACTCAACACAAGAATTAAGTCCACTAGTCTACTGTACTAAAAATTATTTTGCAGAATTTATGCTGAAATACCATCACAGCCCCAATAAAATAGTGATAGCAGAAAAGAAACTGGTAACTTTTTATAAAATCTCAGAAAATATTCATAAGTATAACAACTGAATCTTAAATGTCAGAAGAAACTACACAACTTGCAATGATGGGAAATGGATCCTGAATGTAGAAGTTCCCTTTTGACATGATGAAGAATAGTATACAGTGTGATTGAGTGGTTTTGATATGCTATTCAGAAGAATGACAACAGATGGAAGAATGTAGAGATGTGTCACTACTAGCAATTCCACAAAAACGTATTAAATTTCCAATATATGTATTTTTCATGACTACGTAACTACTCACATAATGTAAATTGCATAATATGGTACTCATTCAGACATTCACTTGCTGTTAACTGGAAAAACCAATGCTAACAAGCAACAAAGAATCTTCAGATGTTTTGTGAACGAAACCAGTGACTCCCCACCCTGAAGTAATTTAGGAAATAATGGAAAACCTAAACCAGGATGACTGAATGAGATGTTGAACCGTATTTCTTCCCATATAACCAATTGGGTAGCTGTACCACAGCACTATTTTTTCTACCAATTACTTAGAATTAGGGTGCAAACTACTCCGAGTTTAATTACTACTCGATGTTTAATTTGTATTAGTGAATTTTCTGTTGAATACCATGGTATTTAATAAAGATGCAAAGAAGAATTGGCTGTGGTCTTTTTAGCTCTTTCTACTCTAGATTGCAGTGGTTTTCCTCTGACAAATCTTGAATTTTACCTCATCTGATATCACAATGAAACTTTCATGTAAACAACTGTAAATGTGAATACAGAAAATTAATATTCTGAGTGACAGAATACGAAAATCATGTTACAGCAAAAGCAGGACAAATTTGCAACTGGAAGAAACAACAGACAACATAAGGGGTTAAGAATTTTATTCTACGGGTCAGTGTTGAAACATGAACACTGGGATATCTCATGTGACTGTGTCTACTGTTACACAAACAATTCACTTTTTTCCATTTTATAAAAACAGTAGATTAAGTCACTAATTAGGGGTTAACAAAGTGAAACTACAGCCATCAGTGTATAATTTAGAGCCGTTTTCTGCAACTATGCATTTTCAATCAACTGAACTTTTAAGAGATTTTTGTAGAATTGGTGCCCAATATTCATTTTTTGCCATCTGCATAAAAAATCCAAACCCAAATAATAATTTAAGAAATTTTCCACCCTTGCTTTGAATATGTACCACAGTCAATTTATATGATATAGTAAAATTTTTGAGGCAGTGAAAATATAAATTAAAAATACTGTTCTATGATAATGGCCATGACTACTTGACAACAACTTGCAGACTGACTCAAAGCTACTATATGGGCCTATTGCATTCCTGCTCAGTCATAGTTCCTCAATGATTCGAACAGGTTAGTGCAGTGTCAGTGCAAAAGAACAGGAGGCTGATCTTAACTTTTTCATCACTGAGAGATATGTATTCATGTTTCGTGAACCGAATTCAATGTGTTGGGGTAGGAAAATTATGTGGGGAGGGAGGGAGGTAAGTTTCTGCACTAGCTATACCACAAAATATTTACTGAAAAACATAAAGAGAAACATTGCTCAGCCTCTGTTATTTCTCTCTATTTCAAGCTACATTCAGTTTGTTTCATAAGACAGTCTGGTGTGATTGAGTAGACTGTCAGGCTACAAATCCAAGGGTCTAGGGCTCAATCCCAGTCGGCCCAACGATTTTTTGTCACTTGCTGTGTATTTTACTGTAAGCAGCAATTTGTCAATGTGAACATTGTTATGTTGCACTGCAGTTTGGAGTCCACTTCAATCTGTGGATTCCCCTATAACTGACTGGCTATGCCAGTTTGAAGGTGGGTGAAAGGTAAGGGCATAGTGTCTCCATTAGGACCATGTATTATATGGCACTGCAACCTTGGGGTTGTAACCATTAAATTTCAGTTAAATGATAAACTAGACAAATGTTCAAGGCTGTCAGTTTGACTAAACACTTAGGAAACACAATTACAGACAACTTTAATTGTGGGAAGGTAAACTAAAGACTGTGTTGCTGGCAGAACACTGAGAACATGCAACAGGACCACAAAAAAGAGACTTCCAACACTACACTTATTCAGCCTCTGCTAGAGTACTGCTGTGCTGTATGAGACTGATAGAAGACATCAAAAAAGTCCAAAGAAGGGCAGCCCGTTTTGTATTACCACACAATAGGGGAGAAAATGACACAGATACGATAAGCATGTTGGTGTGGCAATCATTAAAACAAAGGCATTTTGTGTTGCTGCGATATCTTTTCACGATATTTCAGCCACCACCTTTATCCTCTGAATGTGAAAATACTGTACTGTAGTCAACCTACGAAGCAAGAAATGACAATCATAATAAAATAGGAGAAATCAAAGGTCATACACAAACATTTACACTTTTGTTTTTCCCCTTCCACTGTTAAGGAGTGGAATGGTAGAAAAATAGTCTGGAGCTGGTGCAAAAATCCCCTGCCAAGCACATAAGTATGAAATATACAGTATAGTTGTGGATCTTAGGCTTAATAGAAGCATCTTGTCATGACTTACTAGTAAGCTGAATTAACAGTTAAGAGCTGTTATCCTGTACAAACAATTTTAATAGATGGCTATTTACTAAATACAACAGTGAGTAGTGCAATGGAATGATGATATCTGTGTTAAAAATTAGTTAGTTAATAGAAAATTAAAGAGAGCTAAGTGTATTCACAAGGCAGAGCACTAACTTTCAGTCACACAGTTGCATCATAATATGAGATTATTCTTTCTGTTTCATTCACAGGCAGGCATTTTAAACAATTCTATTTCAAGCAGCAAGCTCTTAATGACATTTTTCTATCAAGACGACTGGATGATGAAAGTAACAGAGTCTGTAGGCATTCCGAGTTAATAAGGATTCTCTAAACTTGCTCATGAAAAGGAATGTCCTAAAGTGTGTTTCTAACACACTAACTCCATGACCCATCTGGTAACAAATCTAACAAAAAATGTCAGAAACCCTTTCATTGCCTCTAAGCTGACCTGCTGAGGATCCTCAATACAGGAAATGCACAGAAGGACAAGTCACACAAGAAAGGTGTATCCAGCCTCCCTTTGCAAATGAATTGCACCTCAGCATATTAATGTTACTATAGTGGCAAACAACCAATGACCACCAAAGGTGTAGTGTATCTACCAAAACTACCAAACCAAGTCAATTTAAAATAAACTGAAAAGCACAGTTACTGGTGGAGAATTCTTCAAGTTGTCTACTAAAATACACATTATTACCCTGAATAATTAGCAGCAATCACACCAGCAACTGATTTTCTGTCAGAGACGCAAGACATAAGAAACCTTTCCCCTTTCCCATTACTGACACAGCAGACAAAGCAAATTAATGCTGCCTAAATAAGTATCATCATAAACTACACTCATATGAACAATACAAAAGTGATCATCTTTGCAGAAATAGAACGATCAGAGCAAGAAGAAAGTTCATAGTTTAACATTTGATTAACAATGACATAATGAGGGATGGAGGATAATCTCAAATTAAAAAATATATAAGGAAATCAGCACAGTCCCTTTCAGAGTAACCACAATGACTTTTGTTGCAAATGATTTTGAAAAATCACAGAAAAACCTAAACAGGAATGGCTGGAAAGTGGTATTAACCCTGCACCTTCCTAATGATTGTTTAGTGCCATAATTAATGAACTATCCCACTTGACTTGAGGTACAAAATCAAAATTAACAAAGGAAATTACAGTGCAGTGCTTTACTTTTTCTTGCATTGATGAAACTTAACTCTGCTATTTGTAAAAGATTAACTGAAACAAAAGTAGCCAGTAAATCTCAGAATAAATGTGTAAGTAGTAGGAAAGCGAACCTACGGTTTACCTACACTACAGCTGCAGTGATTTGTTTCAGTATAGTCATAACACGGTAAGTCTGTTCAAGTAACGTCAGAAGTGCCTGTTATCGACACATATTTACCCAAGTTGGAAAAACACTTACACTGGATCTTGACACCAGGAATTCATCTACATATACATGGGTATGCAAAGGTCATTGTTTACCCAATATGATGAAAACAATCCCGATCTCTAGAATAGAAGTTTAACACAATTTTCTGGTTATGTTATGGAAAGAAATATCAGGCACTTACCATTAGGGCCATACTTCTCCTGGTACTTCTTCACTTGATCTAGCGTGAGGCCTCTATCTATATCAACATTGAAGTAATTTACTACCTCCTCCACAGTCTTCACGTGAGCGTCCTCCATGGCCACTCAGTTTCTAGTGCACTTCACGAGCTATTTCTTGTGTTCATTAACGCACTTGCAGCAATAGTTCTGTAAGACATGAGGAAAAAGACCCATCATTAGTTACATCATAATAATTATTCCAGGAATCTATTTGAGAATGTAAGCTATGTTTACACTACACAGATAACAGCATGTATTTCCTTTTGTTTATAATGCCCGATAATAATATGCAGGAAATGATACATAAAGTGCCTATTCCACTAACCAGACTGTTCGGTTAGATGACAAAAAAACTAACAATATCGTTCAAGTTTATCGCTGCACAAGGACTGATTTCGCAAGTTAAGAATAGAGGCAATGAGCTGAACTTCAGTGTTATTTTCATCTGCGTACTGCCAGATCAACATTTTCTCAAAAAGTCAGCATGTCTAACTTTCTAAAGTGCCAGGCGCAACGGACGCTTTCAGATTCGCATACTATAAAATAATAATCACGAAAACAATATGCTACGAAGCTTCCTTTGTAATGACAAACAGAAACATGCTGCGCTCCTAAAACCGGAAATGAGATTGTAGAAACTTACCCGTATTACCTCTTTTGCAAGAAACTTGGCACAGATCCACTCTTTAACTAGACCTTCAAAGCACTGAAGGAGCACTCAAAAACACAAAAATTGGGAAGAACTGATATAATTAATATCATAAATAAACACAACTAAAACTGACGCAGACCCTCTCAAAAAACCACGTCATGTTAGCACATTTTGCTCACAGCATCACTGCCTTACGGTAGGCCCAGCAGTTGGCTCTGCTGTCTGGTGGCCGCTTTCGGCACTACCACTACGTTACTCAACTGTTCTGAATTATTCCGAAACCGCAAACGTCGTTAGTTAGTACATCTGGTTCCCTCAAACAAAATCAAAATGATTTTACGTCCTCACAAACTTACGCCTGAACTCTAAGGTTGCATAACAGATGCTGCGCTAAATGAGTGTTTCGAAACCGGTGTGTCTCATGTGGTCGAACCTGATTGGCGCACTGCTTCTGTCGTTTCTAGCTGTTGCTACGGCGGAGCTTTCAAATGTGTTATCGTAGCGACTATGTCATTTATGTGCTACGTGTATGTACTCTTTGGTCTTTCAGTTTGCAGAGAGCAATCGATAAGACACGAATCGCTAGAAATTATATTGCGAGCTGCAAATACCATTTTTCAAACTTGCTATTCACCTATGGTCAATAAATCTTGGGTAGTCGTAATATAATGTAACATCGTCTACTGGTCGTAATTATTCGCAAATATCGAACTCACACTGTAGAATTCCTACAACTGCGTTGACTGAAGATAAATTTTCCAACGAGTAATCATTCTATTGAATTATCCTAAAATCAACACATTTGCAAACATACATCATGGCTGGGTTTAATGAAAATTCTTAACTACCATAATTCCATAGGTATAAAGTATCACCTGTGCTATGTGCTGAACCGGCGGCCAACTTAAAATCCGAGCACAGTCTGCAGATGTCCGCTTGGACTGCCTCATCATTTCCCCCGGGAAAGAGCCATGCTGCCAAATCGCTTGCCAGGAGCGAACACTTTTAGCGCATTGGGATGGCTTTCTTAATTATTTTGGCAAGTGTAGCTAGACCACGATGTGCCAATAGACAAGGTAGGAGGGGAAAATGGGGGAGGGGGGAGGGGACGAAGAGCGAGGTAGACCATTTTTAACTTAGGCTTCCCATGAACTATTTGGTCCCAGGCGAGTGACATATTCGCCAAGCCTTGCCAAACATTCCCGAGCCCTTTTTTGTGGTTGGCATTAACGGAGCACCACACAATATTACGCAAGGAAGGTTCACACAGTATACAATGGACAAAACACAGGGCTACAAACACTTTCTTAAAGGTAGCAGCCGTTTCGTTTTATAGAGCATTTTCATGTCTTTGTACGGTACTAAACTAGAAAAGCTGCATATTCGGCTGAAAGGTTCTGACAAACCATATTCTTTTCCTTTCTTTTGTAATTTATAACGCAGTCATTTAATATTAGCTTCATATTGCTCATATTCCTACAGAAAATCTTACGATATAAAGTCTACAAATAACTCACATTTTGATTCGTGCAGTATGCAAATGAATGATTTCATTCAGGTCTTCTAATCTTATATTCAACAAAAATATTGGCAGTAAACCAGAAGAGTGGAATTTCATTAGCATTGCTTCAACTGGGGGAGTCAAACCAATAACATCGAAACGATTCATTCATCTCTCCATAAGCAGACGTGAGCACGAAAAACGCGGTTAAAAATTAGCTGTAATTTTTTACAAACGAACGAAAATGTTTCTGACCACTGCACAACATTCACTGAGGAATGAAAAAACTTATGCAGAAGATTTCAGAGATGAAATCACAATGATTGTCAAGGAGAACGAAGCTTGGCAGCTTACAGGTAAGTGCCTTGGCATGCGCTTTTTGTAATGTCGATGCGGTGATATAACGGGAATTAAACATCAAAAGTGTTCGTCTTTAAGCTAGTGAAAACACTGAAGCATTTTTGGCAAGGATTCACTGACCATACGCATTTTTTAACAGAACCTTCCGTAACTTAATTAGGCTTTAGTTAATTAAAAAAAAGCTTTATTCTGCCAAATATCACAGCGTTGTTGTGATACTCCTTGTTGAATCAGGCTAGAGATAATACTTAAAAACGATTCGCCTGCTGTCCTTTGGAATGGGTCATTTCAGTTGGCGCCACTATTTAATTACGAACAAATTTGAAGACACTCAGTGAATTGTTGGTAGATTCGGATGAAGATCAACTAGAGACTAGGCATGAAAGTCCTCTACATTTCCAGACAATCAGGAAGAAAATTTCAGATATCCTACATAAACTGTCAATTCCCTTTTATCTTTCTCCATTTCGCCCTGATTCCTCTGCTTCAGCAACAGTCTGGAGAACAGGAACTAGGAATACGAAATAGATACCGTCAGATCGCAGGAACTTGACAGTGTTGCCAACTTAAACGCTTGCACAGCATACTTGTTGATGCACGTATCCAGCGCGTTGAAATGTTGTATAAGAAAGGCGGCCGCACTGACGGACTATCGATGTCAGAGCCAGAGGTTGTGGCACTTCCCTTCGTGTCGCGTCCGCTCTCCGCACTCGACGTCCAATGTTAACGACACACTCCACGTACATATACCGCGCACTTTATCTTCACCGCTACAATCCTCGTTGGCTTCATTTCATCACTCCGCGTCGTTGGTGTAGGATCTCTTAACATAGTAAGTCACCTATAAAGGACACTGAACTTACCTATAAACACTTGAGAGTTAGTGTGGTCCCTGTTGCACTTGTTTCGGCAAGATTTTTGATCACAATAAAAAGGGTTACTTAAACTCACTCAGGGGCCCCTAGTTCCTGGGTTTGCGCTAAACCCCTTTTATCATAACACTCAAAAACTCCCGAAATATGTATATAAAAAAAGGCAACGCCTGCGCTGCTGGACGAAACGGGGCACCATTACAAGGCGGTCCGCACTTAAATAAGCTCCGCACGCGCGCCATCTGTCGCGAAACTCTAAAAGCTCGAGGGGCATCTGCCAAAAACCCCTTCCACCGAGCAGCCGCACTTCACTCGAGCCGTGAGCGGCCAGGACGCTCGCGTATTTTTGATTAGCCAACAAATAACTCGCAAGGCGAAGCCTTTCTTTCTTCTCAGAATCCACCCTTAATTGCGTCCGGCTGATAATAAATGGTTGCCGGGCGGCGTGAATTGGCAGCTGTTTGTTTCTCATATTGCACAATGTCTTGGGGTAATTTGCTAGGCTGCTCATGATTTCAGCGAAGTCTTATGAGCATATTGCCTTTTCTACGGAAGGGACCGAGCATATGCAGCACTAGTTGGAGAAGAATGTCATTACCAGTTGGTAGACATAGCACGTATGGCCTTGCAAACACTGTCGCCATCCTCACAGCAACGCAAGCTTCACACGTGCCGTTTACTTCTGTCCTTCGACGGGAAATTGAAGGGTTTAATCCAAGAAGAAGATTTTTTTTTTGCGTATTATTTCGTATTTACCTTATGAAGCTTCCCCATCTGTCTGAACGGACCCAAGACTCCCAGTCCCCTTATTGTTGTACTCCAATTACAACCTCAAAAATTGTTAACGTGAACATTGGTTACATGACAACCCTAGTTACATACCAAATGAAAATCATATTATGGTTTGACGATTCAAAATTCAAAACAGCAGTGGAATGGTACGACATCGTGCAAGATTGCGAACTATTACAAATTTTAAAAAGTGAAAATAAGTAGCATTGAACATATCGATTACCTGAAATTGTCATTTCTACTGTTAGGGGCAAATACCAACTGTTCATCATTGATGATGGTCTCAGCCACTACATAGGTTTCTTTTTCGCCGTCCGAATGTGTTGCATCTCTGTATACCACATGATCAACAAAATCTGCAGAAATCGCCTTTCATCACAAAAAAAACCCGAGCAGTGCAAAAGGGTACTCTCAAATTGCAATGAATGTGCTCAGACCTAAACTAGTACGACACTACAGTACTACTACAAAACTGCTTGTCACAAATTGCAACGATTAAACTATAAAGACAACGAAAAGACAAATTTGCTAATTACATACGTCATAAAAAAATCTGGCAGGTAAGTTATCTAAGACACATGTGTACACACCCGCAGCATAGATGACACTACGTAGATAAAGAAAGTGGGACGAGACGACACATCATTGACAACGATGAAGAAAACGATCTGCACTGTTCTTACGTTATAAGCCAAGATGTAGAGTTCCCATACCAACAAAAGAAATTATGCAGACGGAAATTATCTGAATTGTAGCTACAAAACTACGAAAATAGTCCGAGACTACACTATCCCAACTCGGGTTTCCTGCAGTCGTAAAGGAAAACATAGTTCAACGTTTCACGATGAAAGAAAACAGCAATAACGAATGTACAGGAAAATAAACAAAACCACAAGAACCAAACACAGTTCAATAGATATTTTCACGCAATCAGAAACGTATTTCTAAACTACGGCTGGAAACACACACACCAGTCTTTTCCTTACCCTCTCTTCCAGTAGTAGGCCATAATAAAAAAAAAGGAGTATCAGGTTTACCAGGAACGGAAAGTATATGGACATAAATAAGCACGTAAAATTAAAACATAAAGATAAAATACAAATAAAACATTATCGAGCATTGGTACAAGAATTGACGCCCGTAGAAAGGACGGGAATATCAATCGTCACAACTGTCAGAGAGTGTTCATGCCGAAAGTCAAAATAGCCATAAATCATCAAGTAAACAACAGCATGTAGAGGTGTTTCAGAGTACATAAAATCCTACAGACTATGTGATGCCGGGATTTAGCCCACCTCGCTTCTATTTGTGATGTGCACACGAGAGACAAATGATTTATGTAACTGTAAAAAAAACTAAAAAAAGAACTGTGAGTTAGCTACGTGGTTCATTTTTACTTATCAAATCTGATTCTGCAACTGTCTTCTATTCCACTGTTAAGAGTTACATTTTGTAACTGCAGTTAGTATTTTCCCATTGATGGATATGGGGAATTTGTTCGAAATAGTTGGTTATAATGATGAAGTGACGTATTTGTGTGATGAAAATATTTTATTAATGTGTCTCCAGTGAAGCTCATTAGATATATAGGGAACTAGTGCCTTTTGCATGAAAGAGGACAAGTGAAGCTCATTAGGTATATAGGCAATTAGTGCCTGATGCATGAAGGAGGAAGGTAGCTGCCATTAAAGAAAATCTGACAGCTGTCTCCAGTAAGAAAGCGATTGAATTGCAGTATTCGCTGAATAGCTATTATGTAAAAATGAAATGAGCAGTAATGTTAAAACGACGTTACGCAACCTAGCCAACAATGCGTGACTGTGGAAACACAATCATTCTCACAACTCGAGCCACAACATCATATAACAGGAGGAAATGAAACTTGCTGTAACTTACTTTATATGCGTATGTGAAGAGCAAAACGTATTGAA
Source organism: Schistocerca cancellata (assembly GCF_023864275.1). Classification (NCBI taxonomy): domain Eukaryota; kingdom Metazoa; phylum Arthropoda; class Insecta; order Orthoptera; family Acrididae; genus Schistocerca; species Schistocerca cancellata. The sequence continues at coordinate 940,079,499 of NC_064626.1, forward strand.
TGCTATCAGTGTAACAGCTGCAGACGTACAGTTTGGAAGAACGTCTCGCTTTAGAACACCTGTAGCAGAAAGATGCTATTATGTAATTTACTATCTTATCACGTTACAAATACCTACAGTCACGTGATCTAATCGCCGCGTGTGCAGTCTACATGTGGAGCTACCGAGAACAAACAGACTTCCAAGAGATCCAGAATTATTGCATCACACGAGAACACACGCACAGCGTCGACTGACCTGCAGAAAAACGCTGATTTCACTAAAAGACTACCATTTAACATGACTTTTGCCAACAATGTTTGCTGAAATGCTTTTTAAGCATGTAGGCTGAAGTGTCTACTAGAGCAAACGCAAATGAAATATGTTTTTATTTTATGGTGGAGGAATTTCTTGTACACTGTTTTCATGTACTAACCTACACATATACGAACGTCGCTTGACTATACGAATTTTTTTTTCACACGTTCTTGCATTTTACGTTAGTTTTACACCAATGTTGACAAACTAAACTTTGCGGCGCCGGGAATGTTTCATGTTTATAAAATTATGTTTGAGGATAATGTTTGTATTATCTCACTTCTGTATTTTTTTTACTGATGTTGCCATTTCCATGTTCCAGCTTAGACCTAAAGATGATCTGTAGCGCAGAGAGAGAAAGGTATTCGGTAGTAAAAAGTTGTGATCCAGACGGTGTTTTTTATTACTCCGGATGTAAACTGAATGTTTTGAGGTAGGGAGGCAAGATCGGAAGTGAATATTCCAGGCGATACGGGTTTTTGAAAACGGGACGCATGTCAGGCGCGTATGAGTAAACTGTCTATGTATCACGACCAATGAGTGCCTGACGTGCCGACTTTGGCTATTTTCCTCATTAGAAGACATTTATCGTCAGGGTAGATGCTTAAGAGTAACGTCGGCGTCCAAGCCGCTGAGAGCTGGCTAACGTTCACAATAAAGATTTACACTCGGTGTGTAAAGCTTAAGGATGAAAGTAACTTTCGTGTGATGTGTCACTGCTATGTAACATAAGTCGATGGAACTTGGGCTACACGCAGAAAGAACTGTTGCAGTATAGTACAGTAGGCAACAAAGAAATATGCAATAGGACGAACAGAAATGACACTTTTATTCAAAGACGATAATTATGTTGATCTCACTGCGGTTTATGAAGATCCCCTGGACAATACAAAAGGTGGGAGATGGTTCATAATACGGCGTGTGATTGCACAAAATCAAATGGTTCAAATGGCTCTGACTGCTATGGGACTTAACATCTGAGGTCATCAGTCCCCTAGAACTTAGAACTACTTAAACCTAAGGACATCACACACATCCATGCCCGAGGCAGGATTCGAACCTGCGACCATCCCATCCTCCACCAACGTTGTAAGAACTACTGGATGGTCGGTGGTGCATGTGGACAGAACGTTTTCCTAACGTATCACACAAGTGTTCGTCGGGAGTTAAGTCGCTGGAACGGCCAGTCCAGTCCAGTCACCGAAAATCCTTTCGTTCCAAGAGCTCCTCCACTTACTCTGTTGGACGCCGTCGCGCATTGTCATTCATAAAAATGAAGTCACGGCTGAACGTACCCCTGAAAAGACGCAAATGGGGAAGGCGTTTCCATACTGGAGATGCTGCCTGCTTTTCTGTACAACGCCCGGACTTCTGCGACGCCTCTGCACGGCAACAGTCTCCGTCCGGTGCTCAGTGACCCCTTTTCATCACCCCTTATGGCCTCTCTGAGAACCTATCCGAGGGGTGCGACTCTTTTGTGGCTTCGGGCGGTGCATGCCCCTGCGCACCGCCACTGCTGCTTTCAACCTTTCCTACTGCTACATCCCATCAAACATGGTTCAAATGGCTCTGAGCACTACGGGACTTAACTTCTGAGGTCATCAGTCCCCTAGAACTTAGAACTACTTAAACCTAACTAACCTAAGGACATCACACACATCCATGCCCGAGGCAGGATTCGAACCTGCGACCGTAGCGCATCAAACATGAATTAAAGGTAAGAGAACAGCAAGACTGCAAGAGTTATCTACTGACGATCACTAGTACTGTCGTTTATCAATTTTATCGACGTAAATTAAGTATCCCGATTAAATGGGAATTTCATTGCTGATCTGCATATCTGGCAAGACTGAATCCGAAGAACTGTCCCGTCGCACTGCAAACAAACAGTGAAACAAATTGGCTCTAAGCACTATGGGACTTAACATCTGTCATCAGTTCCCTAGACTTAGAACTATTTAAACCTAACTAACCTAAGGACAGCACACACATCCATGCCCGAGGCAGGATTCGAACCTGCGACCGTAGCAGGCGCTCGGTTCCGGATTAATTAAATATGTCTGTATCACAGTTTTTATTGCATGTGCCACTCCTTTGGCAGTGTTGCGAAACTTAAAGAGAAAATTCTGAAAAATAGACGATAAAGCAAGTGAGCGTTAGTTCGGATTGCTCTGCATCTGGACATCGTCTACGCAGCTCAGAGTCCTGCAACTGATTAGCCAATCACACATACATCTTACACAAAATTGCAGTTTTCTTGTTTAGTGTATTACTTATTTGTTTTAATAAGTGTTGGTATAAAAGTTCTATCTTCATCTACATATGCGTCTGTCGGCGCACGTACGGGTTGGTATGCGTCAAGAGTGAGGTTTAGTGTATTTCACACAGACTGAACGAAAAAGAGAAATATGCAATTTTAAGAAATTTCTATTTTTTATTTATTTACACTTCAAGTTCCGTAGGACCAAATTGATGAGCAAAGCTCCAAGGTCATGGAACGTATCAGTACGTTAAATTACAACATAAAAGTAATAACAGAAAAAAAATAAAATGTTTGTGAACCCGAAAAAAGTCAGTCCATAAGTTTAAGTAAACGCAATCATTAATACAACAAGAATCAGCTTAATTTTTCAAGGAACTCCTCGACAGAATAGAAGGAGTGACCCATGATGAAACTTTTCAGTTTTGATTTGAAGGCGCGTGAACTACTGCTAAGATTTTTGAATTCGAGTGGTAGCTTACTGAAAATGCACGCAGCAGTATACTGTACAACTTTCTGCACAAGAGTTAAGGAAGTCCGATCCAAATCCAGGTTTGATTTCTGCTGAGTATTAACTGAGTCAAAGCTGCTTATTCTTGGGAAAAAGCTAATACTGTCAACAAGAAATGACAGTAAGGAATGTACAGGGTTATTACCAATGATTGAAGCGATTTCACAGCTCTACAATAACTTTATTATTTGAGATATTTTCACAATGATATGCACACACATACAAAAACTCAAAAAGTTTTTTTAGGCATTCACAAATGTTCGATATGTGCCCCTTTAGTGATTCGGCAGACATTAAGCCGATAACCAAGTTCCTCCCACACTCGGCGCAGCATGTCCCCATCAATGAGTTCGAAAGCATCGTTGATGCGAGCTCGCAGTTCTGGCACGTTTCTTGGTAGAGGAGGTTTAAACACTGAATCTTTCACAAAACCCCACAGAAAGAAATCGCATGGGGTTAAGTCGGGAGAGCGTGGAGGCCATGTAAAGCCCTACACCCCATTGTGCTATTGCTGCTTTGACTCCTGACAGGTAGACCTTGTATTCTCCCACTTCCTGGCCTGGCGGCAGAAACCTGAAGTGCGGCTTCAGCCGAACAAAACTTTATGAGTTTTTCTACGTATCTGTAGTGTGTCGTGACCATATGTTAATGAATGGAGCTACAGTGAATTTATGAAATCGCTTCAATCATTTGTAATAGCCCTGTATATATTGAGAGACCAATGTCAAAATACGCAGACTCGTGAACAGGGGTCGACAAGAGGTTCCTGAACTTACACCACTTGTTACCCGAACCGCCCGTTTCTCAGCCAAAAATATCATTTTAGAATGGGAAGAATTACACCAAAAATGTAATACCATACGACATAAGTGAATGAAAATAAGCAAAGTAGACTAATTTTTGTGTCGAACGATCACTCACTTCAGATACCGTTCGAATAGTAAAAATGGCAACATTAAGTCTTTGAACAAGATCCTGTACGTGGGCTTTCCATGACAGTTTACTATGTATCCGAACACCTATAAATTTTAACTGTTTAGTTTCACTAATCACATGTCTATTCTGTGAAATTAAAACGTCAGGTTTTGTTGAATTGGGTGTTAGAAACTGTAAAAACTGAGTCTTACTGGGATTTAGCGTTAGTTTAATTTCTACAGGCCTTGAACTTAGGTCATGAACTGCGCTATTTGAAACCGAGCCAATGTTGCACACAACATCCTTTATTACATCAGAAAACAGAAATATTTTAGAGTTATCCGTAATACTAGAGGGCATATCATTTATATAAATAATGAACAGGAATGGCCCCAACACTGATCTCTGGGGCACCCCCCACTTGACTGTACCCCACTCAGACCCCACATCACAACCATTCTCAACATTGTGAATGAATGACCTTTTTCTGTCTGTTGCTAAAGTAAGAGGTGAACCAATCGTGAGCTACTCCCCGTATTCTGTAATGGTCCAACTTCTGGAGCAATATTTTGTGATCAACGCAATCAAACGCCTTAGTTAAATCAAAAATATGCCTAGCGTTCGAAACCTTTTGTTTAACCCATCCAGTACCTCACAGAAAAAAGAGAATATAGCATTTTCAGTTGTTAAACGACTTTTGTAGCCGAACTGTACAGTTGATAGCAAATCGTGTGATATAAAATGATCAATTGTCCTTACATACACAGTCTTTTCAATAACTTTAGCAAACGCTGATGGCATAGAAATAAGTCTAAAATTCTCTACATCATCCCTTTCTCCTTTGTATAAAGCGGCTTTACTACTGAGTACCTTAATCGTTCAGAAAACTGACCATTACTAAGGGAAAAATTTCAAATATGGCTAAATACAGGGCTAACATGTGCAGCACAGTACTTCAATATTCTGCTAGGCACTCCATCATTACCATGAAGTCCTCAGTCTTCAGTGATTTAATTATTGACTCAATATCCCCCTTTTCTGTATCACAGAGGAGCATTTCAAACATCAATCTCGGAAAGGCATTTGCCAAGAAAGTTATGTTATTCCCTGTAGAAACTAAATTTTTGTTTAATTCACCAGCAGAGCTCAGAAAATGGTTGTTAAATACTGTACATATATCTGATTTATCAGTAACAGAAGTATTTTTACTACGAACTGACTTTATATCGTCGACCTTGTGCTGCTGACCAGACACTTCCTTCACAACTGACCATGTGGTTTTAATTCCCTCTTTGTTCTACATGATATCCTTATCCCACTAGTCAGCCACCCGGGCTGCCTATTACTGCTAGTACCCCATTTAGAACGTTCTAATGGAAAGCAACACTCAAAGACCTTGAGAAATGTGTTAAGGAAAGCATTATATTTATCATCTATGTTATCGGCACTATAAACATCCTGCCACTCTTGTTTCATGACAAGGTTTAAAAAACTCTCTGTTGCTGCTGGATTAACTTTCCTACATAGTTTGTAATTATATGTGACAGTTGCTTGAGTACAAAAGCCTCTTAGTGTTAAAATTTGTAGATCTTTGTCTGAAAGGCCATTCACCCTTTTACTAACAGAATGCCCATCTAGGAATGAAGAATGAATAAAAATATTGTTCTACAGTTCCCCTGCACCCTAGTTGGAAAAAAAACACAGTCTGCATCAGATCATATGAATTTAGGAGATCTACCAACAGCCTTTTTCTTGCACCGTCATATACAGAATTTGTATTGAAGTCACCACATATAAGTAATTTCTGGTACTTCCTACAAAGTGAATCAAGAACACATTCTAGCTTTAGCAGACATGCTCTGCAGTCAGAATTAGGGGACCTATAAACAACAACAATTAGAAGTTTAATTTCACTAAATTCAACTGGCCTGCACAACATTCAAATATCTGTTCAGTGCAGTGTCGTGATAGGTCTATGGACTCAAATGGAATACTGTGTTTTACGTACGTGGCCACTTCTCCACACCGCAAACAACTCCTTGAAAAACAGTCAGCCAATCTGTATCCCGGTAAAGGAAGCATCTAAATTGTCCAATTATTTAAGTGGTGCTCCGACATACGAATAATTTCAGAGTGAACATCTATAAGCAGTTCACTAACTTTATCTCTAATACCTTTTATATTTTGATGAAATATTCTAATTCCTTCTCTTCTTGGAAACATGACGTGCTCTGAAGATGAGCCCTTAGTTAGAGGGACTTTCTTTAAGCAGGTATACCTATCAGCTGACTTCAGTATAAAATAGGTGCAGTTCTAACACCAACTACTACATGAATTTTTCCACGAGTGATCCCACCACCACCCACTACGCTGTCACTTAGAAGCCTCCCCTTCCCATACCTATTGAGGTGCAGGCCATGCCTAGTGAAATACGATCTACTGACAGACACAACTGGCACCACTGAAATGTGAGCCATGCCCTCTGCCATCAGCGCCCTCTCCAGTCCCATGTTAATGCGCCTAACAGCCGCATTAAGATGAGGCCGATCACGACGCTGAAATAGTTGCACGAAATGCACACTAGCGCCACCAGTTTGAGTAGGGAACATGCACCAGGTCACCACGTACATCATATTCTCCGTCCCTATGAAGACTGTTCCCTGCTCCACCCACTATCACTACCTGATCCTCCTTCGTAAAATTCCTTCATAACTGCCCTATGCTGTCAGACACCCGAGCCAACCCTGCACTAGGTTAAAAAAATGGCTCTGAGCACTATGGGACTTAACATCCGAAGTCATTAGTCCCCTAGACTTAGAACTACCTAAACCTAACTAACCTAAGGACATCACACACATCCATGCCCAAGGCAGGATTCGAACCTGCGACCGCAGCAGCAGCGCAATTGGGCGGACTGAAGCGCCTAGAAACGTTCAGCCACAGCGGCCGGCCCTGCAGTAGGTTTGACAATGTTGGTGACCTGCAGGGGCGGTTTTAGAAGTCGGTCAGGGAGGGGGGGGGGGGGCTAATGGAGGGGAGAGGGGGTTTGGTGGAAGGGAATAACGCTTAACAAAAGGAGAGGAGAGTTGGGGTCCTCCACCGACAAACTGGTAAAATTTGGTGTTGCTTAAAGTAGTTTTAGGTAACTGTTTTGGAGTTCAGGGTAAAAACGTGTCTACAGTATGTGTGTGCCCGGGAAAATAATACGATTTGACCCAGATGTCCGGCGATTTCGAAGTTTTTGTCTGGAGTCAGCAATTTAAGTGTTGGTAGGCATACCTGGCATATTTAGCTTTCTTGATTATTGTGAGTGGTACTTGTACATTACTATACTTCCAGTGTATATTAATAAATAATAAGACGCCCATTTTAAGTTAAATGATATTTATTGGTTTAGATGTTAAGAAATTTGTCGCTCTTATTCTTTTGTTAAAATGTGTTTGAAATACATTGCAACCTTCGAGTGTATTGCTACATAATTATATAAAAAAATGATTGAATCTGTTGAAGTAATATATTTGTTGTTTACTGAAGTCATTTTATCCAGTGTAATATGATACTCCATTGGGGACGGGGGGCTATAGCCCCACATTCCCCCCCCCCCCCCCCCCCCCTTGCCACCGCCCCTGGTGACCTGGTACTCACTCCCCAACACTTCCTGCAACTGCTGGCCCACCTCTACCGTGCGAACGAACTAGCAGCAGAACCTTCTTCTTTCTGTTAGACTTTGCAGCTGACTTAGGCCTCATAACTGCTGAGGACTGCTGCATGTTCCCTACACCTACAGCTATAAGAGGGTCCTCTCTACTCAACTCTGACAGTTGGTCAAATCTATTACATATACGCAAAGTATAACTGTCTGAATACCTCCTCCTAGCTGCTTTCTCACCAACTGCCAGTTCCCATTCCCCTCCACCCTTTGCCCTCCTCAAACCATCTAGTTCCTCCTTTGCGCTTTGTAACTGCACCTGAAAGGCACAGATCTTACTCTCCTCCTCCACTATCAACTGCTACAAATTCTGCATTTCCAGGAGAGGATCTCGCTAGATTGTCCACTGGCTTCCACATTGCATTCCTCCAATGAAAATACTTTGAACAAATCCCACACCACAACCCACTACTCACAAACCTAAGACAGAATCCACACTTCTAACTCATGGTAATATTTTACAGTACTGAAAAAAACTATACCCCTACGTTACCTAAGTTCATTTATACCAGTAGAACTATTAATAGAACTAACAATAGCGGTCTCGAAATTCTCTGTCTACTAAGAAAGCAACAACTTGTATTAGTACCGCTATACCACAGCTAATACCATTACCAACAAAAGTTCACAAAATTATTGGCTAAAACCAAAAATTCAAGCGGCCACTGGAACACTCAACGAAGTTAAAACACTGTATGAAAATTTTGCTGAAAGATTTCACTAGAAACAATAAGAAACGTCATGTGTAAACTAAAGCACGAAATTTACGAAACGACCTCAACGCAAAGGAAACTCTAAAAAACACAGCGAGCGAACGTTTCCAAAAGTTTATTAAATCGTTATTTCGCCACAAACAGCACGAAACACCGTTGAAAACTATTAAATTTAATAACTTTATAACAGTGCACAAATAACTTTGTCAGTACTTAGCTTTAAAACCGCTACAGCTGCAACTGCACGCCGCAAAATATAAACACACTACTCGTTATCAGTAATATACTTTCGTCGTACGTCAAGTAGAAATTCTGTTGGTCGCTAATTGTTTCCTTAAGATGGATGTTACTCCCAAAATAATCACCGTCAAACCATGCAACCAAGTGTTAATTCTCGTTTCTCTGGCTGGCATACAGTGGAGAGCGCACAAATTTTGCCACATACAGAATCTCGAAGTAAGCAACAACATTTTCCGCTGCAGAACAGTTACGTTCAAGGTGTCATAACCATATAGTACGAGGGGCTTATAAGTGTTCACGGTGTATGAAAATGAGAGTAGATTACTGTCAGGCGAAGTCCGCTGGTAAGGTAGGAATGGCTACTAATAATGCAAATCAGTCCCTTAAAAACGCTCCTACTGTTAAGAGGTTTAGGTTTGGAATGTATAGTCAAACGGAGCAACGGATTAAGCGTCCCTGAGACGGAGAAAGAAGTCAACGCTCCGCTCATTCTACAAAGCTAGGAACATGTCCTGTCACAATTTGTTGGTGAAGTCCACTGAAGCCGTCAGCTGTGATATGATGTGCGTCTGCTGTCGAGCGAGCTAGCCACACTCGGTAAGTGTTACTGAATTCTTCACTGCCCAAGTTGTTAACGTGAGCGACGAAAGAAAACTTTCCTGTTTCCCAGACAACAACGCCACAATACTTTAATCTTTTTCAAAAATTATTATGAGAGTTCAAAACTACGTATAAATGAATGACATACACCGTGAATCATCTAAGACTTGCAACGCAAATGTTTCGGAAGTGGAAAGCGCTATTGATGTGCGGTTTTCACAGAATGAACTGGTAGTCGGGAACTCGTACTGTTGCCCAATAAACAGATGGTAACAGTTCTTAGAAAGTGTATTTTTTGAGCGAACATACACATTTTTAAATGGAACAATGCCTACTGACATTAACAAACTAAAATTAGCGTAAATTAGAATGTCAATGGTGTTTGCTGCAGGATTCTGGTGCGGGTATTTTGAAAAGTTTTCACACCGACTCTTGTACAGTACCTGTGATGACACACACTAACGAACAACACAAGTGCAAACACTAGTTACGTGGATTCTGACCAGTAACGAGACAGTCGACCATCACAGGTTGTGTTACAAATGACCACTGGCAGCGGCAATAAACGCTGCCAGTCTGGTATGGAACGACTGCTGCACACGTGCTAGCATTTCAGCGGAAATGTCCCTGCAAGTAGCAGTAATGCGTCGTTGCATATCATCGCGCGTAGTTGGTATGTCGTTGCAGGCAGCGTCTTTCAGCTTTCCCCACAGAAAAAATCAATCCGACCACCGGGCCGGCAAAGGTACGGGTCCTCCGCGTCCAATCCAACGATTTGGAAACAATTCGTGAAGACATACTGTAGTACTTAGTGCATTGCGGACTGGACAGCCATCATATTGGTACCACAGGTACCTCATAGTGTGAAGAGGAACGTCTTGTTGCATCAGTGGAAGAAGGTTTGTTAGGAGGCTGCAATAGTTACGCGTTCAGTGTTCCGTCTACGAAAAACGAGCCTATGAGCTGATGGTTCTCTATCCTACGTCGCACGTGTGCACTTCATGGACGCTGACGTCCCACCTGACGAAGTCAACGGGGATTGTCAAGAGACCAGTAGTGCATGTTTCGGCGGTTTAAATTGCGTTGATTGGTAAATGTGGCTTCATCTCTAAACAAGATACATGATACATCTGGAGTATCCTGTCTTAATGCCCATTTACAGAAGTTAACACGATTCTCACAATCGATTCCATCAGGTCTTGATTGAGAGAGATGTAACAGGGATGAAACCAGTATCGATGGAGACAGTTGTCTGACTTATGCCACTTCCTCGAGTGATTGCGCGGGAGCTAACGTGCGGATCAATTGCAACAGCAACATGAACATTAATTTCCCTTTCTTCTATCTTCACTTTTTTCTTCCCTTATGTTGTCTAGGTGTTACACTACCCCTTTCACGTAGCTGGTTTTTGTAGCTGAAAGAGTAGGGAATAATATGGTGTATCGGAATCTTGAATAAATCCAACCTGCTTTCAGACAAAAAATGTCTTGCATCTCTCACTGAACACCCCTCGTGCAGTTCAGATCGCAATAAATAATAATCATCATCATCATCGTTTAAGACTGTTTATGCCTTTCAGCGTTCAGTCTGGAGCATAGCCCCCCTTACACAGTTCCTCCATGATCCCCTATTCAGTGCTAACATTGATGCCTCTTCTGATGTTAAACCTATTACTTCAAAATCATTCTTAACCGAATCCAGGTACCTTCTCCTCAGTCTGCCCCGACTCCTCCTACCCTCTACTGCTGAATCCATGAGTCTCTTGGGTAACCTTGCTTCTCCCATGCGTGTAACATGACCCCACACCATCTAAGCCTGTTCGCCCTGACTGCTACATCTATAGAGTTCATTCCCAGTTTTTCTTTGATTTCCTCGTTGTGGACACGCTCCTGCCATTGTTCCCATCTACTAGTACCTGCAATCATCCTAGCTACTTTCATATCCGTAACCTCAACCTTGCTGATAAGGTAACCTGAATCCACCCAGCTTTCGCTCCCATACAACAAAGTTGGTCGAAAGATTGAGCGGTGCACAGATAACTTAGTCTTGGTACTGACTTCCTTCTTGCAGAAGAGAGTAGATCGTAGCTGAGCGCTCACTACATTAGCTTTGCTACACCTCGCTTCCAGTTCTTTCACTATGTTGCCATCCTGTGAGAATATGCATCCTAAGTACTTGAAACCGTCCACCTGTTCTAACTTTGTTCCTCCTATTTGGCACTCAATCCGTTTATATTTCTTTCCCACTGACATTACTTTCGTTTTGGAGATGCTAATCTTCATACCATAGTCCTTACATTTCTGATCTAGCTCTGAAATATTACTTTGCAAACTTTCAATCGAATCTGCCATCACAACTAAGTCATCCGCATATGCAAGACTGCTTATTTTGTGTTCACTTATCTTAATCTCACCCAGCCAGTCTATTGTTTTGAACATATGATCCATGAATAATATGAACAACAGTGGAGACAGGTTGCAGCCTTGTCTTACCCCTGAAACTACTCTGAACCATGAACTCAATTTACCGTCAACTCTAACTGCTGCCTGACTATCCATGTAAAGACATTTAATTGCTTGCAAAAGTTTGCCTCCTATTCCATAATCTTGTAGAACAGACAATAACTTCCTCCTAGGAACCCGGTCATATGCCTTTTCTAGATCTATAAAGCATAGATACAATTCCCTGTTCCACTCATAACACTTCTCCATTATTTGCCGTAAGCTAAAGATCTGGTCCTGACCGCCTCTAAGCTGCCTAAACCCACACTGATTTTCATCCAATTGGTCTTCAACTAATACTCGCACTTTCCTTTCAACAATACCTGAGAAGATTTTACCCACAACGCTGATTAAAGAGATACCTCTGTAGTTGTTACAATCTTTTCTGTTTCCATGTTTAAAGATTGGTGTGATTACTGCAATAAATAAATTACATTTAATTCGGTCTATATGACGGCCTTCAGAGCAGAGGCTCCAGATGACGCGAGGTGCCACTCCACAGAGCTGCTGTAAGTACCGCCTTGTACCTGCCATCAACATACGAACTTAGTTGGTGACAGGTGACAGTCGGTACTCACAGCAGCTCCTTGAGGCGGCCTCACATTATCTGGAGCCTCTGATCTGAAGATGGTCGTACAGAACGAATTAAAAATAATTTATTTATCGCGATCTGGATAGCGTTTTTATTAAAATATTCTGTGCAGATTGGCGCAGCTCTCTTGGAGCATTTCCGAATGAACTTGTGCCAGCAAATTTTCAACACTCTCTCGTGGATTACGAACGCTCGAGACGGCCTATGTTGCCCTTCTTTTAACGCAGTCTCATCTTCTGTTACTTGAACCTGGCGTGGATACCACACACTGGAGCAGCATTCCATTACATGCCATCCAAATGTTTCATTAGAAATTTTTGACGTCGACTTCAGTTTTCTGGTATACTGCCAATGAATGGAAACATTTAATCTACTTCAGTACTCCGCAAGCTACCTCGCGGCGTGTGGCGGAGTGCATTTCTGGTATTACTAACTGATACTCCCTTTCTTGTTCCACTCGCGAATGTTGCGTGGAAAGAATTATTATCGGTAAGCCTCTGTATTAGCTATAATTTTCTAATTTTTTGGTGGTCACTTCGCGAGATGTATGTGGGACGAAGTAATATGTTGCTCGAACAGTCCACGGGCGTACTGCTGGTCCATAGTGTCCAACGGGCACCTTCTTCATGCTGCGATACATCTCCTCCCCATAGAGGTATATGATGTGATTCTTCAGTTTCTCCCGGCGTATTTCTGGCTCGAACAGTCCACGGGCGTACTGCCGGTCCATAGTGTCCAACGGGCCGTTGGACACTGTGGAACGACAGTACACAAGAATCACAAGTAATATGTTGTCCAACTCTTCCCGGAAAGTACGCTTCCGAAATTTCAATAGTAACCTTCTCTGTGATTCACAACCCTCTCTTGCATGGTCTGCAACTGGAGTTGGTTAAGCATGTCCGTGACGTTCTCGTACCGATTAAACGATCCCATTTAGAAACGCACCGCTTTTCGTTGGACCTTCTCTATCTCTCCTGAGTCCTACCTGTTAAGAGCGCCATATTGATGAACTGTACTGAAGAATCGGTCGAACAAGCGTCTTGTAAGCCACTTCTTTCGTGGATGAATTACGTCTCGTTAAGATTCGTTTTACGAATCCCAGTCTGATATCTTCTTTTTCTCCAATACATTTTATTTGGTCATTACACTTAAAGTCGCTCTGCATAGTTACTCCTAGATCTATACAGTAAATACTGTTTCCAGCAGTTTGTTATTAACAGGGTAGTTGTACAGTAGTGGATTTCTTTTCGTATATATGCGCAACATACTACTTCCTTTAAAGGCATTATTCTTGCCTGGCGCCACAGGGTTCCATCCATCAGTCTAAACTCTTTCCATTTTGCACTATGTTGACACAGCGCCTTAACCTGCAATCGAAAGATGCTTCGTTCCCTACATCAGGTGTCATTGCACAGCAGTTTGTAGAGTGTCACGTATTCTGCACACTGATCTCCCGGTCGTTGATGGTGCTATTACTTTATAATAGTAGCTGCTCAGTGGTCTTTTATGTGGGGCTTGTGCTTTTGTAGAAGGTGACAGAATTATACTGCTGCCAACTTGCACCACTGCACGGATAGAAACTTCCGCTCCAAGAATAGTATTTTGCGATAGAACCGTTATTCACGCAAGAAGCCGTCTGAGAACATTACGACGTACGCTGATTGAAGTCCTGGACCTACAGGAATCGATGACATATCATTGAATGCCATCTTTAGAGCACACAAAAGACATCGCGGTAATTTATAGGAATTGCTTGATCTGTGGGGTGGAAGTGTGGTGGTACCTGCTTCTTTTTACGTACCAAGACCTCCAGGTAAAATAATCTCTCCAGGAACTGGAGATGTTTGTGCACAAAAGATGTACTTACGCCCTTTAAAAGGTAAGTGGCCGTTAGGGATTGGTACGTATGTACCGCACATAAATACAAAATATTGATTACACTATTAATACCGAATATACTCGCTGCATCGGAGGAGCAAACATGGGAAAGTTTTTCTTATGCTGTAAGAGACTGGCTTGTGGAGCGTTAGTATTTCAGCTTACTCCGAGCAGGGCGAGCCTTTTGTGAGAGAGGACGGCAGTTCGCAGAGCTGTCTGCATTCTTGTGGGATTAGCGGCACCTACTCCGGGGTTTCCATTCTGGTCAACACGCCTTTGTACGGCAGGCAGCTGTGAAAACACTTCGCTGAGTGACGTCAGGCTTGCGATGTCCAGGCAGAGGTTCAGAGGTATGATGCGTTGCAAGCTCTGCAGTTGCACTTGGCGATCATTGTAAATTAGTGGGTTGGTACGTAAGTTCGTAGGGTTTTTTCATAAGTTTAATAAGGACTACAGATACACATAACAGAGACTTTAGTCATAAATAATATATTCTCCTTCACTATATAAATCAGTCTGCCAACGCTGGGATAAGGTTTCGATTCCACGGCGGTAGAAATCACCAGGTTTTGAGGCGAAGAACTCACTGAGCAATGTTCTGAGCCCATTTTCATCCTGAAAAGAAGTTCTTTGAAGGTTGTTCGATGGAGAGCAGAAAAGCTGAAAATCTGAGGGCGCAAGATCAGCTGAATATGGTAGGTGCGGAATGTCTTCCCAACTCAACAGTTTCTTCGTCAGTGTAACAGACTGACATTATCGAGTGGTAGACTTCACACAGTCTTCCTGGCCACTGTTCTTCGACTGCGTCTCCAAGGCGTTTCCGTTGTTGACAGCTAATGTCAGCAGTGATGGTTACAGCTCGTGGAAGCAATTCGGAGTACAACAAACAATCGCTGTTCCATCAGATTCATAACATATCTTTTGTTGATGTGCACAGATCTTTGTACGGGGAGTTGCTGCTTTGTTTGCGCTCAGCGTGGAGAGTCACTAATGTCAATACGATCTTCCTTAAAACCAGAAAACCATTTTCTTGATGTGCTCTGTCCAATGGCATTATCCTCATACATGACGCAAATGTTTCTGGCTGGTTTCGCTGCTGTCACCCATCTGCGGAACTCAAACAGAACAACATGTCGGAGAGGCTCTTAATGCTTCACTTGGCCTCCATTTTCTATCGTCTCCACTCACTATCCCCAAATGATAAAATGACAGTATATAAAGTCAAATAGCAACAGCGAACCACAAATAAAAAATGATACTCGAGAAATAAACCCATAGCAACCGGAACACCATCATGCTAAACAAAAACGCTACGACCTTATGCAGCAACCTAATACGTAGCGGAGAGTATTGAATTATTAAATAGTTCACACGATGACCAAGGGAAGAACGACTATTTATACGCGTTTGTGGACGTTTTCATCTTGAACGTCGTTACAGGACATCTGGTCAGCTATTACAGTATATTTTCTGATTCTTCATACAATAAACATGTCTTGAGGTTTTCTAAATACGTTTCCATGATGTGCTCGACGTTCTTCGTCGAGCATTTGTTCTTCAGCGTTTCTCCCATGAGTCCACTATATCAACTACGGTTCTGCTACTGTTCTTTGTCGATGTCTTCTAATTGCCTAAGGCAACATACATTTCACAAAATTAGGAACACTCCAGCATAGGGGAAGAGGGGGAGGAGAGGGGAGTCATGTGTTTTGCAGACAATCTCCTTCTTCGTAAACCTACTGCCTCGTACAGACGCCAGCTGGTTGGTACCTGTGACTGAATCCGCACATTCTTCCCAAATGTAGTTCCTAGGTCGCAGATGTATGAAAATGCACTATCTTCCGATGTGTTTAGTTGCCCTCAATGTAAAATACGAGAGAGACAAAACGTGCTCCACTACGGCCTTCTTCATGATCTTGCGTGTATGAGATCTAAATTATACTCAGGAAATAACAAAACCTGCTCAGAACAACAGAAATATTCCCTCTGGGAATACATTTATGCACGTCCAGCCAGGCTGACGATTTCAATCCTCTGCATAATATTTAGCCAACAAAATAACCAAGGGTCAAGATGGAATTGACCACTTTGGTAGATGCGAATAACAGCATCTCCCCGGCCGTTGTAGCCGAGCGGTTCTAGGCGCTTCAGTCCGGAACCGCGCTGCTGCTACGGTTGCAGATTCGAGTCCTGCTGTAGTGTAAGACGTAAGTTCTTTATAAAGGATTTTCTTTCGACATATGACCATGTGTAGACTTCGTCACCTACGTCAGTTACAACCCACTTCAAAATTATTTATATTCTTTTTAAATTGTCTCAGAATGGTTCTTGAACGAAACTGTAAAACATCATTTGAGTCGTATGCGCAGAATTACGTCACTCGGGCCAATTGGTTTGCGTAAACTTTTTCAATTTTTAGATGTCGTTTGTTTCTCCTCAGAAATTATATTGATACACGTTATCTGATTTAATCGATATTAGAACCACATTGAATAAACTTTTGAAATTCAAAGTCGCGATGAAATTGAATAGTCTTGTCAAATATATTATTAACTCATTCACATAATTCTTCATAAATAAATCCTCAGAACACGTATTTCAACTTTAGTAGCATCCACTAGTTTATTAGCTTCCTACATACAGACGTGAACCTGAGCCTTGACGAGACAAAACTAACATTTTCAATAAGATTATACTTCATATGATATAATTGTTGTACAAAACATTTCAAATTCTCAATTATCAATTTTTAGAAGCACGACGCAACAACTCGGTTTCAGAATCTTCTGTTGCTCCTTGGCTGTCGACCCGCGACGTATAGTGGCCAGTAATTTTCTCTCTGGTCCCGGCAACGAAGATGCTGTCTCCGTTCGTTGCGCCGCCCTCTCCCTACATGAAACATAAAAAGTAAATACAAAAACTTAAGACAATTCACAACCATTACAAAATATTACAAAAAATACATAAACAAAACTAAATTAAACTTATATTCACCTGCAAACTGGGCTGACACTGGTGGATGGGTGACGCTTCAATTTCGCGTCCCACTACACTGCTCGGGCATGGCTGTGTGTGTGATGTCCTTAGGTTATTTAGGGTTAAATAGTTCTAAGTCTAGGGGACTGAAGACCTTAGATGTTAAGTCCCATAGCGCTTAGAGCCATTTTAACAACATCTCCTTCCTTGTTCTGGAGGGGGTTATCAGAATCTCCATTTCAAATATGCTTCTTCAGTGTGGTTCGCTTAATGCTTATCTTTCACGTTGCTGTTCTCTGTTATTGATGATGAAGTCCCATACTCTTTGACAGAGCGTAAGGGAACGATGCTGGAGACGATCTCCGGCGTACTAGGCACGGTCCTAGTGGAGGTGGTTTGCCATTGCCTTCCTCCGACCGTAATAGGGATCAATGATGATAATGAATACGACACAACAACATCCAGCCATCTCAAGGCTGGTGAAAATCCCTGACCCCGCTGGGAATCGAACCCGGGACGCCGTGCTCGGGAAGCGAGAACGCGACAGCGAGACTACGAGCTGCGGACTCACTGTTATTGAGCAACTATTAATTGTGAATACATATTATTACGTACGTCACGACGCAGTCTGCTGCCGTCAAGCTGACAATCGGCTGCAACACCACAGTGCTGTACTAGGCACGGCCCTGCTGCCTTCCTCCGAACTTTTAAGAGGGCTACCAGCCAGTTGCAGGGGTGACCTACAGTTTATCTGGGAATATCTGATCCACGGGACAACTTGGATTTTTTTGGAATTTGTTGGCTGCCACTCATCCAGCCATAGGCTAATTGGTCATGAAGCCTGATTCAAATTAAATCCAGGGTTGCGAAAGAAAGTGACTTTAAAGTCCCTATTTCCTACAAAAATCAGGTAAAATTTTTTTTAAATTTACGTATAATGAACGGTAGTTGAGCCAGCCAGACAGAAAACTACAGTGAGATGAGAAAAGTCATGGGATACCTCCTACTATCGGACCTCCTTTTGCCCGGTGTAGGGCAGCAACTCGACGTGGGGTGGACTCAGCAAGACACTGGAAGTCTCCTGATGGAATATTGAGCCATGCTGCTTCTATAGCCGTCCATAATTACGAAAGTGTTGCCGGTGCAAAATTTAGTGCGCGAACTGACCAATTATGTCCCATAAATGTTCGATGGGATTCATGGCGGGCGGTCTAGATGGCCAAATCATTCGCTCGAATTGTCCAGAATGTTCTTCAATCCAGTTGCCAACAACTGTGGCCCAATGACATGGCGCATTGCCATCCATAAAAATTACATCGTTGTTTAGGAACATGAAGTCCATGAATAGCTGCAGATCGTCTCCTGTAGCCAAACATATTCATTTCCAGTCAATAATCACTTCAGCTGGACCACAGGGCCCAGTCCATTCCATCTAAACAGAGCCCACACCATTACCGAGCTACCACCAGCTTGCACAGTGCCTTGTTGACAACATGGGTCCATGGCTTCGTGGGGTCTGTTCTACACTCGAACCCTTCCTCTTACCAACGGAAATCGGGACTCATCTGACAAGGCCACGGTTTTCCAGTCGCCTAGGGTCCGAACGGCGTGGTTACGACGCCAGTAGAGTTGCTGCAGACTATATCATGCTGTTAGCAAAGGCATTCGCGTCGGTCGTCTGCTGCCATAGCTCACTGACGCCAAATTTCGCCGCACCGTCTTAAAGGATAAGTTCGTCGCACGTCCCACATTGGTTTCTACGGTTATTTCACGCAGTGTTACTTGTCTGTTAGCAGTGAAAACGCTACGCAAATGCTGCTGTTCTCGGTCGTTAAGTGAAGGCTGTCGGCCACTGCGTTGTCGGCTTTGAGAGATAATGCCTGAAATTTGGTGATGTCTGCATACTCTTGACACTGTGGACCTCAGACTATTGAATTCCCTAACGATATCCGAAGCCGTATGTCTCATGCGTCTATGTACAAATACGATTCCGCGTTCCAAGTCTGTTAATTCCCGTTGTTTGGCCATAATCACGTCTGAATCTTTTTACATGAATCAGCTGAGTACAAATGACAGCTCCACCCATCTACTGCCGTTTTATACCTCGAGTACGCGATACTATCGCCTTCTGTGTATGGGCATATCGCTATCCCATGAGTTTGTCACCTCACTGTAATTACCGTATGGGTACGCAACTTTATAGGAACCATGTTCAGACTGTGTGCTGCAGGCTTTGCTTTGTTAGTAGTGTTAGTGTCATGCCTTGCCTTTACAGTGCGTATTACTGTTGCACATAGTCAACATGCGTCTGGACATGGTGAGCAGGGCTTTACTAATAAAGCTATGTTATAAAAAAAAAAGGCTTCCAGGCTGTCGTGGATGCAGGTTTTAGTCACGGTGACCAACGTTTGTATCCTGGAACGTAAACATGGTACGCTGTTAACAAAATTTGTTAATGTTGTCCTGTCATGTGGAAACTAAAACTGTGCCATATCTCCTTTACAAATGTTTCCACGAAGTTTCATTGCCCTACGATCACTTGTTTTTCATGTCAAGTAGCGAAAGGTTAACCATAACCACCCTGTAGTTTTCTGTGGTGTATGGTCGAAATTTTTGCGTCTAGAAATGTTTCCTACTTCAGAGCTAGAAGGTACAGCGCTTTGCGCAGAGGAAGTGGCAACGCAGTGGTTAACCCGATAACGCCAAATTGCTATATTCGATCGGACTAAAGCTTACACGAGTTCCAACACTTCGGACTTGTGCCGTGTACTGACGAATCGCTTGTAGACAGTGTAAGGTAGAACGAGGCAGCAGAGCGTTCGCCGCCCGCATGTAGACGGGGACTCTCTGGTTGCATGTTAACGCCAGCAGTCTGGCCATAAGCGGCCCCCAGGGAGCGCTCGCGTGCCAGGAATGCAACAGGTGGTGGTGGTGGTGGTGGTGGTGGCGGCGAGGGTGGCGGGCCGACCCTTCGATCCGCCAGGCAGCTCAGCGCAACCCAGCTGTTCCGCCTGGCCGCTGCTGTAATAGTCTCCACACGGCACACGACGGCTGCCGCGTGACCAGCTTCACCTGGCACCAGGCTCGGATCTAAAGGGGTGGGGGAGGAAGAGGAGGACATTATAGCGTAATGTCTCCCACCCCCCCCCCCATTTCGTTCGGAAGAAAAGCTTACTAAAGCCATTTATATCTTAAAATATTTCAACAAACTGTAAAAGAATAAAAGTGCACAAAAACTAAGTCTCCTGCAAATGACCAGAGATTCTAGAAAATTACAATAGCACGGAAAAAACTTCAGTAATCAATTTCACAGGTATTTTTATTTATCTTTACCTATTTCATTGGATTACTCTGTTATCTTCAGAACCTTATAAATCATTAGACCATCCCCACACACTTATGTAAAGTATATTTATTAAAGTGTAATACGAAAACAAAACAACATGTTTTTGATGAATCTTCTGTGTGCCGTTGCCTTAAAACTGCGTACTTTCGTAACACGAAAATAACTAAATACGAAACTTCTTTACCACTTTGGCATTTCCCGTCATTTTGTTACGACAAACCGTACCAATAACAACGCGTTCTCAAGGGATTAAATGTGCTGGTGCTTAGCAAAAGCATATATTCATACAGTCCAAATATGGGCTTCAACGGAACAAGACAATATGGCGTTTTCGTCTCGCAAGTTCTACTGTTATGTAGCGAGCGTTCTTGCTTCTTATTGGTTCTACTAAACGTGGCACATTGCCGAAATATCGCAGAATTTACACTACTGGCCGTTAAAACTGCTACACCACGAAGATGACGTGCTACAGACGCGAAATTTAACCGACGGCAAGAAGATGCTGTGATATGCAAATGATTAGCTTTTCAGAGCATTCACACAAGGTTGGCGCCGGTGGCGACACCTACAACGTGCTGACATGAGGATTTCTCATACACAAACAGCAGTTCACCGGCGTTGCCTGGTGAAACGTTCTTGTGATGCCTCGTGTAAGGAGGAGAAATGCGTACCATCACTTTTCCGACTTTGATAAAGGTCGGATTGTAGCCTATCGCGATTGCTGTTTATCGTATCGCGACATTGCTGCTCGCGTTGGTCGAGATCCAGTGACTGTTAGCAGAATATGGAATCGGTGGATTCAGGAGGGTAATACGGAACGCCGTGCTGGATCCCAATGGCCTCGTATCACTAGCAGTCGAGATGACAGGCATCTTATCCGCATGGCTGTAACGGATCGTGAAGCCACGTCTCGATCCCTGAGTCAACAGATGGGGACGTTTGCAAGACAACAACCAAATGCACGAACAGTTCGACGACGTTTGCAGCAACATGGACTATCAGCTCGCATCACGATGGTCGCATCCGTGTTTGGCGACATCGTGGTGAACGCACATTGGAAGCGTGTATTCGTCATTGCCATATTGGCGTATCACCTGGCGTGATGGTATGATGCCATTGGTTACACGTCTCGGTCACCTCTTGTTCGCATTGACGCCACTTTGAACAGTGGACGTTACATTTCAGATGTGTTACGACCCGTGGTTCTACCCTTCATTCGATCCTTGCGAAACCCCACATTTCAGTAGGATAATGCACGACCGCATGTTGCAGGTCCTGTATGGGCCTTTCTGGATACAGAAAAGTTCGACTGCTGCCCTGACCAGCACATTCTCCAGATCTCTCACAAATTGAAAACGTCTGGTCAATGGTGGCCGAGCAACTGGCTCGTCACAATACGCCAGTCACTACTCGTGGTGAACTGTGGTATCGTGTTGAAGCTGCGTGGGCAGCTGTACCTGTACACGCCATCCAAGCTCTGTTTGACTCAATGGCCAGGCGTATCAAGGCCGTTATTACGGCCAGAGGTACTTGTTCTGGGTACTGATTCCTCACGATCTATGCACACAAATTGCGTGAAAATGTAATCACATGTCAGTTCTAGTATAATATATTTGTCCAATGAATACCCTTTTATCATCTGCATTTCTTCTTGGTGTGGCAATTTTAATGGCCAGTAGTGTATTTTGTGCTTCACGGGTCGGAAAGACTCCTCCACGTGAAATAGCATGAAGTGACGGCACAAAAATCGTAGGGCGCCACGCCAATGTTAGCTAACTCGTACCGTGCGACGACGGTTTCAGAGATTTTAGTCAGATCGACTGACAAAATTTTACTTTCAAAGTCACTGAAAGTATTTCTTATTCCTCTCCTTAGTCTCATATTCGCTTCGTTTATCTTTTGTTTACCAGCTAACTTTCGACTGGAATCAGTTTTCTAGCACAGATATTAAATCACGGTTGGTCTTCCCCACCCTTTAAGACCTTGTTCGGAACGTACTTGTCTAAGATACATTGAACGACTCTTTTGAATATTTTCACTTGTGCTCCACATCTTCGCCTCCGGCACTGAATATTTGATATTGCAATTGTATTTTGTCATTCTTGCTAGGTAAAAATAATTTACTACCTTTCCTTACATTCTTTATGATGCCCACAGTCATAGGTGCTAAATGATAATTTTTATTACTTTCCAAATAACAATTATTTTTCATATTTTGGATTTATTTTAAAGTTCGGTTATCCAGTTATAATAACACTTGAAGTCACTGACATTAAAATTGTTAATTTTTAATTTTAAAATTAACTTCATAGAAAATTATCGATATGTAACGCAGCTGTTATGTAAAAGATTCTTTGTAGTTAGTTGGAAGTTGTTGCTTGGATTTGGCTAGAAGTTGCTGCACAGTGTATGTCATGTCATATTCTGACATTCAGGCATTTCTGAATCTTGATACTGTTCTCTATCAAAAAATATGAGAATTAAAAGTTCAGTGTGAAAGATAAAGTGCCTGTAACGAGTTACGTCACATACATACTTTAAACAAAAACCTAAATATCCACCTGCGAGGAAAAATTTCATACTTCTAGATACAGAGCCAACAAATAAATCGAATGAATACAACAAGTTAAGTAAAAGCCTAATAAATTTTTATAGCCGCCACAATTTTATGAGTAATTGTACCTGTATTCGTATTTGCTCTCAGTGGCAAAACACATTACCAAACATAAGCAAACAAGTAGTTTGCGAGGTTTGTGATAAAATTATATTTTGATTAGTTATGGATTATATTAAAATTATATTTTGACAATTTAATAGATGAGAGTATAAAGGTCTGAACATGCACACCATCGGTGTTAGAGTTGCAATTATCTGTGGTAGATGGTACGGACGCAAGAGTGTGTTAGTGTTGTTCGTGTGTCTCTAGTTACCAGGCCTGGCAGAATACGTAAAGGGCTTGAACAGCGTCGGATGATGAGTGACCATAGTGAAGGACATGCAGTTGGCGCGAACTTGTATGAGACATCGTTATCAGCAATCGACATAGTCTGAAAAAATGCATCGTTGAGGACTCCATCGATGTGGCTGGTCGAATCGCACAATACCCAGGTTTATGGGGCATTCTAATGTGACAGTGGCTTGCTGTTTGATTGCATGGTAACGTGAGAGAAAATATACTCGTCGCCAAGGTATTGGTAACCACGTCTGAACACAACGAGAGAAAATCGCCATATTGTGAACCGAGCACATCGTAACTGCTTCACATCTGCGCCTGCCATCCGAGAACAAATAATAAACTCCTTGCTACATTCCGTGTGATCCTGGATCTTTGGTCGATTACTAGCAGCAGCTGGACTACCACCCCCTGCGTAGGCTTGTGACCGAGCAAGCTGGGATATTTTTAACAAGTTTGTTTTTTTGTGGCCATCCTCCGCAGCAAGCATATAAATACTTGTTTTGCAAATCAAACTGCCTTTTCCTGCTGCTATTTATTTTATTTTATCCATACCCGTTTCGCCTTCTACTGTTTTAAGGCATCATCAGTGGGATGACTTGCTGATCTGCGTTTCCTCATATCTGGTCTGGAGGTCGCACTACCCCTTTTATCACTGTTCTATATTCACCTCTTCGTGTTTTCGCCATATCCACACATTGTTCAGCATGATTCTCACTCTTTTTTGTGATGGACTATCGTTCTTCTGTCACCCGATACAACTATTTCGTCGTACATTTCTTTTCACAGCGTAAATATTGCGACTTGGAAACACGTAATGGAGTTTTGTTATTTGGGGAGCAAAATAACTGGTGTTGGTCGAAGCAGAGAGGATATAAAATGTAGGCTGGCTATGGCTAGGAAAGCTTTTCTGAGGAAGAGAAATTTTTTAATATCGAGTATAAATTTGTGTGTCAGGAAATATTTTCCTGAAAGTATTTGTATGGAGTTTAGCCATGTATGGAAGTGCAACATGGACGATAAACAGTTTAGACAAGAAAATAATAGAAGCCTTCGAAATCTGGTGCTACAGAAGAGTGCTGAAGATTAGATGGGTAATCACCTAACTAAAAAGGAGGTACTGAATAGAATTGGGAGAAGAGGAATTTGTGGCATAGATCGACTAGAAGACGAAATCGGTTGGTAGAACACGTTCTGAGGTTTCAAGAGATCACCTATTTAGTACTGGAGGGAAGCGTGGAGGGTAAAAATCGTAGAGGGAGACCAAGAGACGAATACGCTAAGCAGATTCAGAAGGATGTAGGTTGCAGTAGTTATTCGGAGATAAAGAGGCTTGTATAGAATAGAGTAGCATGAAGAGCTGCATCAAACCAGTCTCTGGACCGAAGACCACAACAACAACGAAATACCCTTAAACTAGTTTTTTGCAGTTTTCAAAATGACTAAGATGTCAGATATGGAAAACGGAAGGAAGAGAATTTGCAGCGAACACTTGATGCTCTGAGAAATGGTGATCTCGGTTTGAATGCTGTTGGAAAGCTGTATTTTGTTCCCAAAGCAACTCTCAAACGGCTGTGGACGATAAAAAAGTAATCGGCAGCGCTAGTGACTTGGCTTCTGAAGCGGAGCAAGAGATACGTCAACTAGTGTCGCAGTTAAAAAGTGCATGTTTGGCATCACATCTAAGGACTTAACGAATGACAGAATTCAAAGTAGCCGAAAGAAACAATATACCGCTCAGATTCAGCTGTGAGAAAAAGGTGGGCGGCAAGAAGTGGTACTACAGTTTTATGAAGAGGTATAAAGAATTCTCGTTGAGAGCACAAGAGGCCGGCCACACCCATGGTTCGTGCCACTGGTTTCGACAAAGAGAGATTTGCAGAGTTTTTTGACCTTCTCACAAAGACAGTCGGTGAGAACATGTTGGAACCATCTGCAGTTTTTAATGCCGGTGGAACTGGGCTTCCCACCGCATAGAAAAAGACAAGGAAAGTAATTGCTAAGAAGGAGAGGCAAGTTGGATCCATCTCGAGTGGAGAGCATAGTGTTACAACTATTGTTTGACGCGTCAGTGCTGCTGGACAATACGCACCACCGATTCTAATCTTCAAGCGTGCTCGTGGTAAAGATGATCTGAAACATGGAGCACCTACTGGGACAGTCTTCGCTTTGTATTCAGATAGCGGATACACAAGTACAGAATTATTTGTGAAATATCTGGCACATTTTATTGCTCATGTAAAACGTTCGAAGTAGTATAAGATTTTTCTTCTCCTCGATGGTCATACACCCCATACAAAAAACCCGGATGCACTGCATCTGGCTCGAGAGAATGGAGTGATATTGCTGTGTCTTCCCAGTCACACCGGGCATAGACTGTAGCTTTTAGATGTGTGTTACTACGATCCTTTAAGCAGTTACTACGCAGACGAAATGGAAAAATGGCTACGAGCCCATCCAGGACGTGTAATGACCCATTCCAAGTTCCAGCGACTTTTGGGAAAGCATATGGGAGGGCAGCAAGTATAGAGACGCAATGGATTTGCTCGTTCTGGAGTGTGGTCGGTGGATAGAGATGTCTTTAAGGATCATTACTTTTCTGCCTATAATGCAGTTCATTCTGATCCATCCAATGAAGAGTTGCCAGTAGTGACAAAGGCAACACCATTATCACCAACAGCGACGGAAGGGGCCTTAGGTTCAATATCTTGCTTAGAAATTTCAACAAGACCGCCAGCAGCCGCCAAGGACATCGAAAAAAATACTGCCGGACCCAGTCATTTGGCTGTTCCTTTAGCAAACATTTCTCCTGTTCCCTAATCATCCTTTTAGTTTCTTAATTATACTTTGTGATCATATTCAAATCCACCCAGTCGTTGTATACTGAAATAAGAGATGTTTAATTACGAAATTTCGGATATACGTCTCATGGTCCATTCACGGAACTGAACAGCCCCGATGATGGAAACGGTTGGCCATGAATGGACCTTTACCGATGGTGTTAAAGGTATTTCTGGAATAACCGTTATACACTGCAATGTAGGTTACCGAAAGAATTCTGACATTCAGTTTCACTTCTTTCAGATTTGTTTCAAAGTTTATTTTTTCAATTTTAATTCTATTGGAAGCCATAGACATTAAAATTGGTAGTCACAAACTTTTAAAATCACTCCAAACGAAAGAATGTCGACAAGTAACTGATTTGTTACACAAAAAATTTCTTTGATAAATATAGGAGCTTTGTTTTCTTTAGTTGGTTGTGAGGTGGATGGCGTATTTTGGCTTATAGGCAGC
This sequence comes from Schistocerca cancellata, assembly GCF_023864275.1. NCBI lineage: Eukaryota > Metazoa > Arthropoda > Insecta > Orthoptera > Acrididae > Schistocerca > Schistocerca cancellata. Next base: position 940,106,284 of record NC_064626.1, read on the forward strand.
ATGACCCAGGCTTTGATTTTCGTTTAAGAATCTGCGTACTTAAAATGCATTAATCTGTTAACGGCGTGTGTTGTTGTTGGCGACGTGGTTTTTGGCGTTTACTGTCATGTTGAACAGATCTGATTCATGATTTCATACTTGGAAGATAATTGAAATGATTCAGTATGATGCAAATAGCGAGTGTAATATACTTATGTAAATCTCTTTTTGAAGAGAAAGTGTAATTTTTGATCTGTGGAACCATTGTTACTGAGTATACCGAAAAACTTCTGAATCTGAATACAATGAGGAAATATGAAAACTACTGTATGTGAAACGAAGGAAATAAATCAACAGTTGAATGCATCTTAAGCACACAGGTTCTTATCCGAAAATCAAAGCCTGGGTCATGCTACCTAGAAGGCACATTTTCTTCTGGACGCCACAAAAAACAGATGAGTAGTAATTTTTTTTTACTGTGCAGCCTTCTTTCCCACAATTTTGGCTGCATTACTCTAGCGTTGTCATTGCTAAAAAGTGCATTTGACTTAAACAATAATTAATTTCTCAAGTCTGTACATTGCATTATTTTATGTATTAAGAGAGGAGAGTGTCGTTGCAGGGTGCACAGATTGTTACTTTGTCCTACTCCGCCCGTCCCCCAAATAGAACTTACTGTCGCCCCACTAATAGCTTGCCACAGACGTCTAGCATTTTAATAATAATAATAATAACAGCGGAATGTATAGAACAGCTTAATGTAACAATAATAATAATTTGTTTGCGTCAGTGTTTAGTACATTGTGTTAGCATACCTCCCCAATAAATTGCAGACCAAAAAAATACATAATTTGAAAAGCGTACGACCAATAATCTGAGAAGCATATGTGTTACGGAATTGATTGAAGAGCTTAATTAACAGGAAACTCTCAGAACTTTCATAATATCATAATTTACACGATATAAAATAGAAGGGTTTGGTCAGCATTACCAGTTTTTCAGTTACTGCAAAGACTGTGAACATAGATCAGCAGACATTAAAAAAAAAAAATCCTTTCATTGCCCTTTTCACCCCCTTAGTTTTGGAATTTCGAAAAATCCTTCTTAAGCGACGTGTACAGTATAAGATCCACACCTTCTCCAAGTTTCAGATTTCCACCCTTAGCGATATGGACTGGGCGGTCAGTCAGTCAGTCAGTCAGTTCCTTTTATACGATGGCTGAGCCCAAACGAAGTAGCAAATCCCCGTAGAAAGACCTACGCTCATTAACAAAAGATAATGTTATGCATCTGGTGGGACAGCGAAGGTGTGGTCTACTACGAATTGCTTCCTCGATGTGTAACCATCACTACTAACTTTTATTGTCAACAACTGAGACGTCTTGCAGACGCAGTCCAAGAACGACGACCAAGAAGATTGCCTGAAGTGATGGTACTTCACGATAACGCCCACTCGCATTCTGTTAGATTGAGTAAAAACACTGTACAGGAGGTGAGTTGGGAAGTCATTGTGCACCCAACTAATTCTCCTGATCTTGTGCCCTCAGATTTTCATCTTTCCCGCTCTCTATCGATTAATCTCCAAGGAGTTTTGTTTCCGGATGAAAATGCTCTCCGAACACGGTTCGACGACTTTTTTCTCAAAAGCACGTGATTTATACAGTCGCGGAATCGTAAAGGTGCTACAGCTTTGGCAGATTGATGTAAATAGTGAAGGAGAATACATTATTGATGACTAAACTCTCTGTTACGTTTACCTGTTGTGTTTATTAAGCTTATGAAAAACACCAAGAACTTATGGACGAACCTAATGCATCGTGACACAAAATAAAAACACCTGCAGCCGTCCTAGTGATTTTAATTTATTTTGTCGCTACCAGTTTCAACGCTTCATTGCGTCATCTTCAGGCTGTCTTTGATGCGGTACAGGTTGATATGATCCCCATGCATAACCCATCAGTTGCCAGTGTTACTGGATACGCAGATAATGCTGGCAACTGATGGGTTACGTATGGGGATTCTCATAAGACACTGTGTGGTGTCCCAGACGAGGGTTGCGGTTTTGTGAGCGTACGCCAGTTCAGTATGTAGGGACAGCGTATTAAATGACGCAGTCAGTAACTAACTGGGAGGCGTGGTTTGATAAAATGATGGACTTTGCCATTTTTAATTGAAGCCAATAATTAACTTTGTTTCCACTGAAACCTGAAGTGCGTGGTTTTGACCTGTTGACCTCCAACTATTTCCTATTTCGTGGTGGAAACTATCAGCATCTGTTGTTACGAGCCAGCTGCAGGTGCTCTGTGAACTCTTACCGATTTGCATTTTCCAGCTCTGTGTAGCACCTCGGAATCTTTCTGCATGTAAAAATGAAATGAAGTGATCGTATGGCTTCATTGGCCGGGGTTGTTCGGCGACTTGCACATCTTTGTGAAGAACATGAGACGAAATGATTAAGACAACGCAAACATCCCGTCCTTGCGCGAAGAAAATCTGCGTTCCTCCCGGGAATCTCTAGCATATCGCTAGAGCTTTTGTTTTTTCGTGGCTGCTATTGAAACTTCGCCGACATCATGGTAGCTCTGAGGTTGGACGAAAGCAGCGTTTCGCGCCACTAATTCAAAAGGGCGTTTAAACAAAACTTTTCAGTACACCAACTTTAAACTTGACTTATCTTGTTGTACAGCATGTACCAAGACAACAAAAACAAAGTTTTTTGGATGCCAATATCATCTCTGTGCTCTGTCAAGAATTGTTCTCTTTGTCCTCGAACTCCGTCGGTTGATGGAAAGTTAAAGTTTGAAAGAAGAAGCGAAGCAGTTGATTAACGCAGTGAAAAAAATGTCCTTGAGAGAAGAAAGCAAAGATTACAAACAATTTAGTAAGAGTTTTACAAGGAACTAAGCAGGATTAGAGGTCAACGGCGTCGAGGGCATAGATTTTTTAATTTTATTTCATTACGAAACTCTGCTTCTTCCGTTGACTGTCCCCTTCAGTGGTTTTGTTTGTCATCCATTTGAGACAGTATACAAATATGTTTCCTTGGACAGCAGTGCACATTTGTTTTTAGGGTTCTGTGCGTCAGTCCGTAAAAATGAAACCCTTACAGGATCACTTCGTTGTCCCTCTGTCTGTCTGTCTGTCAGATTGTTAAAAACCTTTTTAATAGGAACAAATAGATGTGTTAAGTTGAAATTCATGTCGCATGCTAGGATCAATGCAACGAAAAGCTACTGCCATTTAGGTCACATATTTTACTACTCGCAAACTCACACCAAAACCTGTAGCGTACATCCTGTTGACCTAGAATCATGAGAGTTGGCAAGATGGAAGGTTTTATGGTACAACTAAACGAAAAAAATCCGAAAATTGTGAGTTTGTAATTATATCACACGAAAAATATTTTTTGTCATTGTTGTACCTGTCTCTGTTTGTTCCTCCGTCTGTAAAGACCCTATTTTCCAAGGAAAGGTGGACGTATCAAGTTGTAATATATGTCACATACTAAGGTCTATACGCCCTTGGCAGCATAATAAATGTAAGCGTTTAAGTCAAATCAGGCAAAAAATACGGCTATTTATGTTGTAGATTGAGATGCATACTCTCTCACTAAAACCTATAGTGTACTTCCCATTGGCCTAGAATCCTGAAATTCGACAAGAATCAATGTTTTAAGGTTCTACTAAAGGAAAAAAAATCTGAAAATTGTTAGCTTGTAACTATAATTCACAAAAAATATTTCTTTTGCCATTTATTATCCGACGTCAATCCCGAAATTAAAACTATCAGTACTTCTGCATTCAGGCTGACTGGATCGCATTGGCAGACTAGTCTGCGTATGTTGTTTCGTGTACAACTCCAAGTTCTGTACCTACGTGCAGTAATCGCTTTTGGATATTTGATCATGAATAAATTCGAAAAGGTATCATATGAGCAACAAAATCATTCCTTCCCAGATGTCTGACTTTTACCATTGTGACCCAGGCAGCCTGAATGCAGATCTACTGATAATTATAATAATAGTCGCCCTCCTCCTACATCACTTTGTCACATTTATATTACTGAAATTAGAACATTCTCGAAAATCCTGGAATCCGTGGGACCGATACATTGTCAGTATCGAGAACAGGCGAAAATGATCAAGATTCCCGATTTCCGGAGTGGAAATTTGGGGTACGTTCCCAAGGGACCAAACTGCTGAAGTCATCGGACCCTTACACACTGCATAATCTAACTTAAACTAACTTATGGTAGGGGCAACACACACCACACACATTCATGTCCGAGGGAGGACTCGAATCTCCGTCAGGGGGAGCCGCGCGAACCGTGGCAAGGCGCCCCGGACCTCTCGGTTTTCCAGAGTGCATGAACTGTCTATATACCAGTACATAATCAAGTTCTACGTAACTGTCATTGTGCCAGTCCTACTCGCACATGGCCAGTCTTTTAAGTGTACTCTCCTTCCTGCCAATATAGGATGTTCAAATGGTTCAAATGGCTCTGAGCACGATGGGACTTAACTTCTGAGGCCATCAGTCCCCAAGAACTTAGAACTACTTAAACCTAACTAACCTAAGGACATCACACACATCCATGGTCGAGGCAGGATTCGAACCTGCGACCGTAGCGGTCGTGCGGTTCCAGACTGTAGTACCTAGAACCACTCGGTCACCCCGGACCGGTCAATACAGGATGTCCCAGGATTAATGGTGAATATTCAGGTATATGAAAGGCAAAAAATATCTTCTGACATGGGCTCTAAAATTCATACCTAAAGAGGTATGAGCACTTCTTCTTCGATACTGTGAAACAGATCTCTTCTGCTGCAGCCTCTTTGTTTTCCTTATTTTAGGAGATGGTAGTATGAACCATACGGGACAAAAAGTCCAGTAAATAATGACTGTAACGCGCACGCTTTAAGACCCATGAGCACTTGCCCATCTTCGTTGCGGTGAAAACATTTCTGCTATTGGACAAGTGCTCATGGCTTTGATGGTGTGTACTTTAGGACCCATATTCACTGGACATTATTTTATTGTTTCTATCCATACTATCTCCTCCAAAAATATGGAAATCAAAGAGCTGTCAGTAGAGGAGATTTTTTTTCACAGTATTTAAGATGAAGAAGTGTTCATAGCTCTTCAAGTACACAATTTAGAACCCCTTTTTACTAGGCTATTTTGCTTCGAATGGGCATCCCTGCCATATACCTAAATATTGACAATTCCCCTGGAGAAGTCCTTCATATCTCATCTCTAGGGCATACACTACTATATCGACGTAGCAAGCACGGAGCGTCTGTGAGTTATATCTCGATATACAATAGCGCTTCTCTGAAAGCTATTTCATACTTCAGATGATCTCATGGGCGTTGAATGGTTTACATGTCTTCAGTCGTTACAAACATTCTGTTTGTACGGAGTCTAATCTGCTAGAGGCAGACACTTGTAACAGTCATGGAAAACCATTCTGTCGGAAAAGAGGTTAAAGAACATCATGCAAGCCTTTGCTCAGCACGGCCTACGCCTGATTGCACGTAGCTGAGTGACGTCCAACGGGCCAAGTGGCTGTCGAACCAACTGTTATCCACGAGATAATTTCCGGGTTTCTGGGTCAATGCGTTTGCTCGAGTGAGTACGCACGTCTGCATAACAACATGAAACATTAACCTTTGTAGCAAGTCCCAGTTTGAAGGACAGAACTTCCCTGGCTTCTATTGTATGGTGCTCGAGTTCTGCACTTGCGTAGAAGCTTTCTCATTGGTTCGCTTACGTCTTAGGTACTTCCCTCCTATCCGCAGGACTATCAGCTGTTACTTATTGGCCGCGCGGGATTAGCCGAACGGTCTGGGGCGGCTGGTCCCGGCGGAGGCTCGAGTCCTCCATTGGGTATGGATGTGCGTGTTTGTCCTTAGGATAGTTTAGGTTAAGTAGTGAGTATGCATAGGGACTGATGACCTTAGCAGTTAAGTCCCATAAAGTTTCACACACATTTGAACATTTTTTGTTACTTATTTGGAAAGTCAGTTTCCTTACAGCTGCATTTTTTTTATTTTCATGCTAATCTCATATACACACAATCGATTTCAAGACAGTACAGTCTCATCATCAGGTGTCTGTTAGGCGTTCTTCATGAATCAAATGACCGTAAGTACCTTAACTGTCGTTACATCAAGGGACGCATCTATAATGCGTCTGCCACACACTGTTCGATAATTCGTGTGCAGCACACTGCACGCCAGTGGTTGCCGACCTGGGGGCAAAATGAATGTTTTTCAGGGATATAAACAAAGGGTCCAATTGTGTCTTAGTCACGAACCTATTTTTAAAATATGACTAATATTTTGATAAATATTGTAAGACTCTAATATTGGTCACGTAAGACCAGTTAATAGAGTGCCTCCGTGTATTTTTCGAATCATTGTTTCCATTTTCCGCAAAATATTTGGACGGCCGTCAGCCAACTTCTTCATACTTCAAACAATATTATTAAAATGCGTGACACAATGCGTTAGAGGTTACAACTAGTAAACAAATGTATGAACAACATTTTGTTCACCTACACCACCCTACGCACGTACTTTGCCCTTTGTGCCGTGTATCTATGACAATGAAAGTGAGACACGTACCAAATGCTATACATTTCATACAAATTTCGATTCATTACTCGCTTTGAAACTTGATTAATGAACTGACACTGAGAGCACAACACAACAGTAACAACACGATATCTGCCATACTGCTGTACACTGTGTTATTAATTATTATTTATTGTTATCAGTGGCAGTAGCAAAGAAAAAAGCATTAACACCATGAAGTATTTTAATTTCTGTCGGTTCAGAAGTAAGGGGTCCAGCAATCAAGTGATTTACACTACATACAGCGCACACATTTTAACTCGCTGGGTTTTAAATGGGGCTGCAGTGTACGAGTGAAGGAACAGCCGCTAGGGACTTAAGTGATGCAGAGTAAGTATGTTTTGTGACAAGTGTTCACAATTACTGTGAACAGGTTGATTTCTCCTCTTAGGAGGTGTAGGTAGTGCTCACAGTGTACCGATAATTGCTTCATCATACATTCTAACACACTCACTACTCGAACACAGCACATGGAAGAGAAACGCTGCCTTCAAGATTTGCATATGTGAAAGTGAATTTTTGACTATATAACAATGAAGACAAACGCAAGGAATTGAATAGATTTGGAACGTGCCCTATGACGGGCGCTGACGCAGAACAAACTAAATATAAAAAGGTTGTTAGAAATAAGCAGTAACCATTTGACTCATAAGTTCTTGGTTCAGTAAAATACATACAGAAAATAAAAATTATTTATCTTGAATCGTTTTACAAATGAAAGCGTTCAAAGAAGATTCCCATATCGTTCTAAAATTTAGTTGGCAGCTAATATTGGTGTTGGGTGGAGGTAGGGGAGGAAGGGGGGGTACTAGCTATTATTGTATTCTGGGTTTAATGGTTTTGGAAAAGTTGGGAACCACTGCTCTACTCTGTGCTTTGACTTCATTAGAACAAAAAGAATCTTAGCTCATTAAAAGCCTCTACTTGGTTCTGCTGGCAGGCACTGTCAGCACTCGTATCTTAATATGACAAACGAGCAGGAAAATTCCACGATAAGTCCTCTCGATTCTCCGTGCAATGGAAACATTCCAGAATTTGATACTATGCTCTGATTCGGGAAGTGCCTCAGGGAAGTGTGTTGCGACCCTTGCTGTTCATGTTGTATTGTTAATTTCCTGGCAGACAATACTGTTTGTAACTTCAGACTTTTTGTACATGATTCAGATTCTAATGAAATAGTCTCTCAAACACGCGTAACTAGTCAGTCAGATTTCAAAGTGGTGCGGATACCGGCGACTTGTTTGAAATGTTCAGGAATATAAAACTATGCACTTCACAAAGTGCATGACTACAGTATCAGTGAGGCACAACTAGAATCAGTCAGTTCACAAGAATGCCTTGCTGTTTGTAGGGATGTCAAATGAAACGATCACACTGGCCCAGTCATGGATGAAACAGGTTTGTGGACCTCAGTACCTATGGTAAGATACTGGGAAAATGCATTCTACGAAGGAGACCAGTTACTAAACACTTGCGCGACCAATTCTAGAATATTGCACAACTATGTTGCACCTATAGCCAACGGCCTTGCCGCAGTGGTAACACCGGTTCCAGTCAGATCATCGAAGTTAAGCACTGTCGGGCTGGGCTAGTACTTGGATGGGTGACCATCCGGTCTGCCGAGCGCTGTTGGCAAGCGGGGTGCACTCAGCACTTGTGAGGCAAACTGAGGAGCTACTTGACTGAGAAGTAGTGGCTCCGGTCTCGTAAACTGACGTAAGGCCGGGAGAGCGGTGTGCTGACCACATGCCCTTTCATGTCCGCACCCAGTGGCGCCTGTATCTGAGGACGACAAGGCGGCCGGTCGGTACCGTTGAGCCTTCCAAGGCCTGTTCGGGCGGAGTTTAGTTTATGTCAAACTGGACTAATTGTGTATATTCAACGTATACAAGGAAGGGCAGCACCCAAGGGAGAGAGTAATGGAAACGCGAAAAAACTGTGCTGGCAGACACTTGTAAATTGTTATCAGTTATCCCGCAAAGGCTTACTTATAAAGTGTCAGCAACCAGTATTAATAAATATAGAGACATTATTCAGTCACCTATTTGTCGCTCCCGTAGGGATCATAAGGAAAGGTTAGACTAGTTAACGCGCTTCTCTAGCTCCATACACGAATGGAGCGGGAAATACCGTCTGGCATGCACTTCACGGTGGTTTGCAGAGTAGATACATAGATGAAAAAATATCTTCATTCCTTCCCGGCTGCCCTCGAGACTATCACATATCCCAGCCCCTGTAAAGTTCTGATCGTTTCCGAGAATCCCACCGGATGCTTGCATTCATCTCAAGACGTAAGGAGCTCTCTCGCCTCTCACTGAACTCAAGTAAAACTATTCTATGGAATGAATTACCCATCAAATAACAATTCCAACGACAAACTAATCTTATAGGCTTAGAAAATATACGACACGTGCATTGTCGAAATACAGTGTACGCTCTGTAATTAAGTTGTTGTTGTTGTGGTCTTCAGTCCTGAGACTGGTTTGATGCAGCTCTCCATGCTACTCTATCCTGTGCAAGCTTCTTCATCTCCGAGTACCTACTACAGCCTACATCCTTCTGAGTCTGCTTAGTGTATTCATCTCTTGGTCTCCCTCTACGATTTTTACCCTCCACGCTGCCCTCCAATGCTAAATTGGTGATCCCTCGATGTCTCAGAACATGTCCTACCAACCGATCCCTTCTTCTAGTCAAGTTGTGCCACAAGCTCCTCTTCTCCCCAATTCTATTCAATACCTCTTCATTAGTTATGTGATCTACCCATCTAATCTTCAGCATTTTTCTGTAGAACCACATTTCGAACGCTTCTGTTCTCTTCTTGTCCAAACTATTTATCGTCCACGTTTCACTTCCATATATGGCTACACTCCATACAAATACTTTCAGAAACGACTTCCTGACATTTAAATCTATACTCGATGTTAACAAATTTCTCTTCTTCAGAAACGCTTTCCTTGCCTTTGCCATTCTACATTTTATAGCACTTGTTGCGAAATGTATACTATTACTAGCGGACTAACCCGGCGTTGCCCACGTTATTTATTTATAGCTGTGCGTCCACGCCCGTAACACGCAGCGTCTGGCCCTGTGCTTAATGTTTATGACATCATACCCCCTGAACTGTGAGTTGTGCAGTGACGTAATTTTGAAGGTACATTCACCGGCATACGTCGATATTGTCTGTAAAATGTGTGCGAATGGAATTAGTAGCAACGAAATTATAAATTTAAATGTCATGTACGATGCAGCAGTTTTTACGAACCTCATTATTTATGATGTCGTACCTCGTGAACTCTGTGTCATACAACGATATAATACTATAGGTACATTTAGCGGCATACGGATACTGTCTGCGAAATTTATTGCGAATAGTGTTAGCAGCAAAGAAACAAATTTAAACACCATGCTTGATGCGGCAGTTGTTCACGCATCAAATTCCTTATGATGTCATATCTCCTGTACTATATGTCGCACAGTGATATAATTTTGCAGTTACACTCAGTGGTATATATGAATACTGTCTGTAAAATGTGTTCCGAGTAGAGTTAGGAGTAAAGAAGTAATAAATTGAAGCATGATGCCTAATGCTGAAGTTGGATTGCATTAACAGCGAACATGTAGTAAGCGATAAAATTTTTCCTTTGTTTATTTTGTGGAAGGTGTCAGCGAGAAAAAGTTTCGAAAAGGTTAGAAATTGTGTGTAAAGTTTGTTGTAAGTCGCTAAGTACCCTTATTCTCAAATACTGGATGAATAAAATCTGGGAATTCACGTATTAGTTGCTGTACTCCCTTTCCACGCCCTCCTCCACTCCTTTGATAGTTAGGTGGTTCTTACCCTCACAGCTATTGTCGCCTGACAGTAAGTTGTAGGTGAGAGTCATGCAGTGTCCACCGCGTTACGTTTTTTGACTTTTCTGTGTAACTGTCATGGTTAATTGGAATTTCAATATAGACACATCAAAAATGTTTTGCATTACCTCGGTTCCGAGAGTTCTGGAACCTGTACAGAAAACTGGAATAGAGATCAACATAAACATCATGTCCGGCCTTTTTATTACTCATGAAAATCACATATTGCATGTTGCACCATCATTCAGCGAAACCTTCAGAGGTGGTCGTCCAGATTGCTGTACACACCGGTGTCTAACACCCAGTAGCACATCCTCTTGCATTGATGTATGCCATTTGTTGTGGCATACTATCCACAAGTTCATCAAGGCACTGTTGGTCCAGATTGTCCCACTCCTCAACGGCGATTCGGCGTAGATCCCTCAGAGTGGTTGGTGGGTCACGTCGTCCATAGTCAGCCCTTTTCAATCTATCCCAGGCATGTTCGATAGGGTTCATGTTTCGAAAACATGCTAGCCACTATAGTCTAACGATGTCGTTATCCTGAAGGAAGTCATTCACAAGATGTGCACGATGGGGGCGCGAATTGTCGTCCATGAAGACGAATGCCTCGCCAATATGCTGCCGATATGGTTGCATTATTGGTCGGAGGATGGCATTGACGTATCGTACAGCCGTTACGGTGCCTTCCATGACCACCAACGTCGTACGCCGGCCCCACATAATGCCACCCCAAAACAAAAGGGAACCTCCACCTTGCTGCACTCGTTGTACAGTGTGTCTAAGGTGTTCAGCCTGACCGGGTTGCCTCCAAACATGTCTCTGACGATTGCCTGGTTGACGGCATATGCGACGCTCATCGGTGAAGAGAACGTGATGCCAATTCTGAGCGGTCCATTCGGCATGTTGTTGGGCCCATTTGTACCACGCGGCATGGCGTCGTGGTTGCAAAGATGGACCTCGCCATCATGCAGTCTATTGTGCACAGTTTGACTCGTAACACGACGTCCTGTAGCTGCACGAAAAGCATTATTCAAGATGGTGACGTTGCTGTCAGGGTTCCTCCGCGCCATAATCCGTAGGTAGCGGTCATGCACTGCAGTAGTAGCCCTTAAGCGGCCTGAGCGAGGCATCTTATCGACAGTTCGTGTCTCTCTGTATCTCCTCCATGTGCGAACAACATCGCTTTGGTTCACTACGAGACGCCTGGACACTTCCCTTGTTGAGAACCCCTCCTGGTACAAAGTAATAATGGGGACGCAGTCGAACCGCGGTATTGACCGTCTAGGCATGGTTGAACTACAGATAACACGAGCTGTGTACCTCCTTCTTGGTGGAATGACTGGAACTGATCGGCTGTCATACCTCCTCCGTCCAATAGGCGCTGCTCATGCATGGTTGTTTACATCTTTGGGCGGGTTTAGTGACATCTCTGAACAGTCAAAGGGAATGTGTCTGTGACACAATATCCACAGTCAATGTCTATCTTCAGGAGTTTTGGGAACTGGGGTGATGCAAAACTTTTTGATGTGTGTATTATTCTCTCACTTCAAGACTTTTCTATGACTAGCCCAGTGGAATGATTTTTATTCGTTATATATAGTACTTAATTACATCGAAAGTAAAAGAGGTACAATTACAAGGCTTGTAGAAAGAGTCTTGCACTATCGGCCATTGTCTTTTATGCGATAGTATCGGTTATTATTGATAAACTGCACTCATGCTTATTGAATAATATTAGAAGACATAAGCATGGGGACTTACTATATCAGCTCAGTTCACCAATGTTTAGCTTACTGTTTTATAGAGATCGTAAATAAAATACAAAATATTCTGCTGATCCACACATCCAACTTGCGCCAAGCCTCTATACTTGGTACACAGCACCCAGCCTTCTTTAGATGACTCCAGGCACATAATGCACTTTTCAGTCTTTTCTGTTGACTCATTATGGATAGAAAATTCCAAACTTCTTCGCCGCTTTGTAGCTGGCTTTTCATGACCACACTTGGTGTGTTGATTTTATTTTAGAACACCCAACTCTATTCGGTGGCGATCTTTTTCTTTTCTAATTGTGGAAAACGCTTCAGCTGCATCCTTCGCGTTCTTTTTGTTAGACATAATCTCGTTCACAGCCACTTTCATACACTCTTCATTCCATTTTCCTCTTGTTTTTTTTCTGCTCATTTTCCACCGTTTCGAACTGAAAGGAAATAAGAAGATGAAAATATAACTGAAAAATTGAAATTATTTCTGGCCGATACTGAATGACAATCGGATGGCCAGTACTGCACTACAAACATACATTGTATCTGTTCATATTGTACGTTGGTTTTAGAAACCATCACGAAAAGTTTGGTAGATGTCATTCCCTACATAAAATTACCGAAATAAAATGATGGAATTAATTACATGCCTTAATTATGGGTACCACAGGCCTCAAAATATCTTTCGTACGCTAAGGGCTACAGCAGCGCCATCAAGTACTCAGAGCGGGCAAAGCACTGAAGAGAGAAGAAAGATATCCCTCTCCTGTGCATATGGATCCACCAAGCTTGCTTCTGCTTACTGATTCTTTTGCAATTTGGAGGTGGAAATGGAAATTACGTAGTGGCCAGTACTGTAAGCCAGCCGATACTTTGGCGCGAATTGTGCCCTCCGCCACACACCGCTTGGGGGCTAGCGGAGTATATATGTAGATGTATCAAGTTTGGTTGAAATCGGCGCAGTGGCTTAGGCTGATTTGTGAGACAAGAACACACACACATTTACATACAAACATTTTTATAATATGTATGGACTCCAGTAAGATATAATTAGAAATCAGTGGTTGTATTTCTTGTAACACAATCGTTTTAGCTGCAATAAAAAGTTGTCCTAGAAACAGAGCTTTTTCAATATGGTGCAAGTAACCAATCAAAATGCAGCATAAATTTCAGATACACTAAGATGTATAAATTTTTTCATAGTGTCAAAATGAAATGCAAGTAAATATTTGACAGACCGCATTTGAATTTGACGTTTATCTCTAGACTAATGGGAGTTTTATTCGGTTCAAATATGAATCATTTAGAATTTTTTTTTACCACAGACGAAACGTACCTGTGCAGGTATTTGCCTCTCAAAATCCGCTTCTAGCCACATTTCATGAAATATCTGTACATTTACGTTATATGTGTTTGTGTTATGGCACAAAAGAAACTTATATGTCACACGCAGCTTTTCGTGGACGTTAATCAGGAAAATTTGTTTATCGACAATCCACATATGTTGTTAACAGAGTAATCGCCTTCTAATTCCTTTGCGTGATCCATAAAACTGTTTTTGTTGTGTTCAGTATGAAGACTGGTTCGAAGCAGCTTTCCACCCTAGTCTGTGACGAAAGTCATGGGATAGCGATACGCATATATACAGATGGTGGTACTATAGGGTACACAAGGTATAAAAGGGCAGCGCATTCTCGGAGCTGTCATTTGTACTCACATCATTCAAGTGAAAAGTTTTCCGACATCATTATGGCCGCACGACGGGAATTAACAGACTTTGAACGCGGAATGGTTGTTGGAGATAGACGCTTTGGCCATTACATTTCGAAAATCTTTAGGGAATTCAATATTCCGAGATTCACAGTGACACGAGAGTGCCGAGAGTACCAGATTTCAGGCATCAACTCTCACCACTGAGTACGCAGCGGCCGACGGCCTTCACTTAACGATCGAGAGCAGCGCCGTTTGCCTAGATTTGTCAGTGTTAACAGACAAGGAACACTGCGTCAAATAACCGCAGAAATCAGTGTCGGACGTACGACGAACGTATCCGTCAGGACATGGCGGCGAAATGTGGCGTTAATGGCCTATGGCAGCAGACGACCGACGCAGATGTCTTTGCTAACAGCAGGGCATCACCTACAGCGGCTCTCCTGGGCTCGTGACCTTAGCGGTTGGGCCATAGACGACTGAAAAACAGAGGCCTGGTGAGATGAGTCCCGATTTCAGTTGGTGAGAGCTGATGGTAGGGCTCGAGTGTGGCGGAGACACCCAGAAGCCATTGATCCAAGTTGTCAACCAGCATCGAGTGGGTTGTGTTTACATGGAACGGACTGGGTCCTCTGGTCTAACTGAACTGGTCATTGACTGGAAATGTTTATGATTTGCTGCTTTGAGACCATTTTCAGCCATCATGGACTTAATTTTTGTGGATGACAATGCACCATGTTACCGGGTCACAATTGTTCGCGGTTGGTTTGAAGAACGTTCTGGACAATTCACGCGAGTGATTGGGCCACCCGGATGCCCGATATGAATCCCATCGAACATTTATGGGACATAATCGAGAGGTTAGTTCGTGCAGGAAATTCTGCACAGGCAACACTTTCTCAGTTACGGACGACGTTAGAGGCAGCGTGGCTCAAACTTTCTGCAGGGGACTCGTAACGACTTCTTGAGTCCATGCCAAGTCGAGATGCTGCGCTAGGCCGGACAAAAGGAGTTCCGATACGATACTGGGAGGTATCCCCTGACTTACGATATCTCAGTGTATGTCAAATGGTTCAAATGGCTCTGAGCACTATGGGTCTTAACATCTGAGATCGTCAGTTCCCTAGAACTTAGAACGACTTAAACCTAACTAACCTAAGGACGTCACACACATCCATGCCCGAGGCAGGATTCGAACCTGCGACCGTAGCGGTTGCGCGGTTGCTGACTGAAGCGCCTAGAACCGATCGGCCACCCCGGTCGACTCAGTGTATGTCTTCCAGGCGCTGACCGTCGTATGTATAGTGACGTGCAATTCCTCTCCGGTTTGGGACAATGTAAATGGATCACCTTGTCAGAAACTCGTGCGTCTGTACCTGTAACAGAGAGAAAGAGGCAAATTGCTACAACAAAACATTAACGATACCACCTAATAGTTAAAAATAAATACTTCAGCTTACCTGACGACGCTCAGGCGGGAAAGGCTAATGGTGTTTCAGGTACAAAATTTCAAACACTTTAGTCTCCAATTAGATTCAATGCCCCCTGATTACTTATCCGACCTACTGTTTATCGTCCAAGTTTTACATCCACATAAACCTAAAATCCAGGCAAAAACCCTCCGAAAAATTTCCTAACGTTTAAATTTATATTCGTTGTTAAAATGTTTTTCTCTTGAGATATGCCTTTCCTGCAATAGCTAG
Source organism: Schistocerca cancellata (assembly GCF_023864275.1). NCBI lineage: Eukaryota > Metazoa > Arthropoda > Insecta > Orthoptera > Acrididae > Schistocerca > Schistocerca cancellata. The sequence goes on from NC_064626.1 coordinate 940,121,928, forward strand.
TCTATATTTGATATCCTACCTGAGCCTCATACACATTTCGGTGCCTAAGTAACAAAATTCAATGATTACTTTTAGTGTCTCCTTTACTAATCTAGTTCCATCGGCATCACCTGATTTAATTTGTCTTCATTCCATTGCCCTTGTTTTATTTTGTTGATGTTGATGTTATTATCTCTATCCACTCCGTTCAGCGGCTCTACGAACTGTAAACACCACGCGCCGTAGACAGAAACGAAGCCAGCCGGGTGTAACCGAGACCTTGCCACTGGGCGCTGTTTCGGAATGCAAGGACTCTGCAGATCAATCAGGACGCAGCAGACGGCGCAGCTGTGTGGACACTGAGACACTGGTGCGCGGGTGTCGGCTGAAACTGCTAGCAGGCAGTTGCTGAAGTAAACATCTGAGTCAGTCACGCTGAGTGAGTACGGCGTTACTCTCTCGCCAACCCGGCAGGCTTTTCTGACGTAACGCAGGGACAGAAATTACCGCTCTGTCTTAGTGTGAAATCAATGTCAACCTTCACTGAGGTGACAAAAGTCATGCGACAGAGATATCCACATATACAGATGGTGGTAGTATCGCATGCACAAGATATAAGAGCGCAGTGCATTGGCGGAGTTGTCATTTGGACTCAAGTCATTCATATGATGAGGTTTCCGACTTCATTATGGCCGCACGACGGGAATTAACGGACTTCGAACGCGGAATAATAGTTGGAGCTAGACGCATTGGACATTCCATTTCGGAAATCGTTAGGGAATTCAATATTCTGAGATCCACCGTGTCAAGTGTGTGGCGAGAATACCAAATTTCAGGCATTATCTCTCACCACGATCAACGCAGTGACCGACGGCCTTCGCTTATCGACCGAGTGCAGCAGCGTTTACGTTGAGTTATCAGTGCTAACAGACAAGCAACACTGCTTGAAATAACTGCAGAAATCAACGTGAGATGTACGACGAACATATCCGCTAGGAGATTGTGGCCTATAGCAGCAGACGACCGATGGGAGTGCCTTTGTGACCAGTACGACATTGCCCGCGGCGCCTCCCCTGGGCTCATGAGCATGTCAGCTTGACCCTAGACGACTGGAAAACCGTAGCCTGGTGAGATGAATTCCGATTTCAGTCGGTAAGAGCTGATGGTAGGGCTAGAGTGTGGCGCAGACAGCACGAAGCCACGGACCCACGTTTTCAACAAGGCACTGTGCAGGCTGGTGCCGGCTCCGTAATGGTGTGAGCTGTGTTTACATGGAATGGACAGAGTCCTCTGATACAACTGAACCGACTCTTGACTGCAAATGGTTATGTTCGGCTACTTGGAGATATTTTCAGTCATTCGTGGACTTCTTATTCCCAAAAAACGATACATTTTTATGGATGACAACACGACATGTCACACGGCCAAAACTGTTCACGGCTGGGTTGAAGAATATTCTGGACAATTGGAGCGAATAATTTGGCCACCCATATCGCCCTACATGGGACATAATCGAGACGTCAGTTCGTGCACAAAATCCTGCACCAGTAAACTTTCGCAACGTGGAGTTGCTGCACTACACTGGAAAAAAGGAGGTATGAGACGATATCTGGTAGTATCCCTCAACTTTTGTCACCTCCGTGTAAAATGTGTGAGGCGATCGTAAGTACTTCCATTTGCTTCAGTCCATTTTATCTATCCATTACTTCTTCTCGATGTGAATCGTATTTCAGTTGTATATCATGTGCTGATCTTATAGGCAATTCTTCCACAGAAGCTACTGTAAACAGCAGAGAGAGGAAAAAAAGTTCTAAAATACTCAGTTTGCAGGAACGATATAGTAGCTTCTGAGCATCCAGTAGTAGAAGGAGAAGGAGAATCTCGTAAGTGGCGACTGAGATCATGTCTACCAGGTCACTCTGAAGAAAATTTCTGCGAAATGCATTGTCAAAAATTGATGCTGCTGACACAGCTACCTTTTCTGGCCGCGCAATATCAGGTAAATATTCAAATTTTAATTGTTTGAGTATGTACGATATTTATGTTTCAATATACTCATCTAGAACAGAATGACCTCCTCCATGCCAACCAACCTGGATTCTGAAAACATCGATTATGTGAAACTCAACTCGCACTTTTCTCATATATCATACTAAAGCCTTGGATCAAGGCATCGGGGGCCGGCCGGAGTGGCCGAGCGGTTCTAGGCGCTACAGTCTGGAACCGCGCGACCGCTACGGTCGCAGGTTCGAATCCTGCCTCGGGCATGGATGTGTGTGATGTCCTTAGGTTAGTTAGGTTTAAGTAGTTCTTAGTTCTAGGGGACTGATGACCTCTGCAGTTAAGTTCTATAGTGCTCAGAGCCATTTGAACCAAGGCATCGGGTGAGTGCATTATCTTTTGATTTCCGAAAAGCATTAGACTCAGTACCACACGTACGCTTATTGTCAGAACTTCGACCATATGGGGGATCAAATGAAACTTGTGACAGGGTTGAGGACCTTTTTGGTAAAGAGGACACAGCATGTTATCTTGTATGGAGAGTCGTCGACAGATATGGAAATAACTTCGGCTATGCTCCCAGGAAGTGTGTTGGGATCCTTGCTGTTCATTTTGTGTATTAATGACCTTGCGGACAATATTAATGTAGTGACGTCAGACTTTTTGCGGATGATGCTATTACCTATAAGAGGCTACATAAATATTCAGTCAGATCTTCGTAAAATTTCACAGTGGTGCAAAGATTGGCAACTTGCTTTACATATTCAGAAATCTAAAATTGTGCACTTCACAAAACGAAAAAAACGTAGTATCCTATGACTATAATATCAGTGCGTCGCAGCTGAGATCGGCCAACTTATACAAATACTGGGTTCATCACTTTGTAGCTATATGAAATGGAATGATTACATAGTCCCATTTCTGGGAAAGGCGGGTGGTAGACTTCGATTTATTGGTAGAGTATTGATGAAATGCAGTCAATCTACTACAAAGGAGATTGCTTATGAATCGCTTTTGCGACTCATTCTAGAATACAGCTCAAGTGTATGAGACACGTGCCAAATAGGACTAACGTGGGATGTTGAACGTATACAGAGAGGGGCAGTACGATTAATCACAGGTTTGTTTGACCGGTGGGAAAGTGTTACAGTGATGATGAAGAAACTGCATCGGCAGTCTCTTGAAGGCAGAGGTAACCAGAGAAAGTTTACCAACAAAATTTCAAGAACCGGCTTTAAATGATGACTTCAAGAATATAGTACAGCCACCTACGTATCGCTCACATAGTGGTCGTGAGGATAAGATTGACATAATTACAGCACGCGCATAAGTATTCAAACCATTCACTCTTCCCGCGCGCTATACGTGAGTGGAATGGAAAGAAACCCTAACAACTGGTACAATGGGATGTACCCTCTGCCATGCACTTCACGGTGGTTTGCAGAGTGTAGATGTAATTTTATATCTAGATGTAAATTTAATGTGTTTTTTCTTCTTTTCATGTGGAATTGACGGGGATCGTGATAGCGCGATGTAGTCTTTCTCATTTGTTGCGGATATTCACAAAATTAGACAACACGATGTTTTAGCCGACGCCCAGTGATTGGAAGAAGGTGGTAACCGCATTGGCAAGACATCCTATGCTCTTTATCGTAAAAATAATAAATTATGTATTCTATTTTCATTGTAAAGCAAATGTGTGATATGAATTAAAGAAAAAAAATTAGTGCTCCCCTGTCAGTCAAAGCATACGAATCGAACTTTGTATTGTATACAGGCCGATGAAAGCTGTTATCTGTAATGAAAGTTAGTGAAAGATGATAGAAAACAATTTTCTCAGAGAAAAATATTTTAGAGCAAAGGGCTCTAACTTTATTGCAACAAAACTATTTTATGAAACTGACAGTATAATACCGAAATTGGAGATGAAGCAAAAAAGAAATTTACATTTTGAGTCATTTGAAATTTTGGACTGTTCTGAACCAAAAAGAATGCTGTATTAACACGTTTTCTTCCTTTGTTTTCCCAGTTTAACGATCTGAAAGCTTCTTTCAGAGATGTTGGGAATACCCTTGATATGAAATATTCTTGTGCAACATACAGGGTTTTTTTTAAGTACAATTATCGATATAGTGAAAAATATCTATTGGTAGTCTTAGTTTACCTTGAGTTGCTATTTGACTTAAGTTGGCTCTGTTTAAACGCGCAGTTATGCTCCCAGCATCATTTGCATCGAAATTATCATTACACTCTAATTATTAAACAAAATATGGTGATTGATAGCTACGAAATCAATAATGCGGTGATTATCATATGATATCAAATTAAGATTTATTCAGAAAATAGGATGAGCAATATTTCTAGCCTAACCTACCTAGCCTATCATTGGCACAATGTATCCTCTTTTACTAACTACTTAAGTCAACACTGAACCCTCAAGTGACTCTATTGAAGTTCTACCTGAACGGATACAGACTCAGAGAGCGCTAGTCAAAGAGCTAGTGGAATACGAACTCATTTAGAAATACAGTGCGCTATTTTGGCTGATGATTGCTAATATCACCGTAATTCGCCGTTATGATTACGACGGTCGGCCCAGCCAACGTCGTGATGCCGTCTTTCCCGTGAGCGAGCTTGGCTTTAATCTCCAACGAGGACGTGGTTTGCGTCCGTAAACTCCTGTACGTAAGTGTTCAATTGCGGAGTCCGTCACTAGTCAATACTCAAGCTACTTGCACATATGCCAAGAGTAGTTGGTCGACTCAAGTGCGTGGGAACAAAGGTACATTTCAGATCGCATATGAACACCACAAGTTAGTACAAATCTGTTTCTCTTGTCAGAGGAACCGATAACGCTACGTGTGTGGAGCCGTATGCTCTACACTATTCAGACTTGGAGAGTAACCACTGGACTCGATGACGGTAATTTCTCCAACCTACTTCTCTCCATGCTCTCCAAGCAGGGCAGCCAGACACCGCGACTGCTCCAGTCCACAGCCGACCTCTCAGTCCCCATTCAGATTTTTGCAAACCTGGGCGTTCTTCGCTGCATGGATCCGTGCGCGTTGGTAGCCAATCACGACACAAACTTCCCTGTATCCGTGCGCGTTTGTACCCAACCACGACACAGAATTCTCCCGCGGTTACTGATGCCGCCAAACTTTTAACATGTATCTCTACGCGCTCTGCACCAATCCCGTCACAGTCTTCCGCAAATTTTCCTCTGTGGCGCGAAATCGTCTTTCTCTCTTTCGCATATAGCTCCTTCTCACTTCTTGTTGTGATGGCTCAGACTCTCCCAAGGCCTTCGGTGGTCTGAAGTACCAGCCGACAAAGGGGTCCGGCCGTGTTCGAGCCCCTGCGGCCATCTCGTTGGTTTGACACGACATAAACACCCACCTTCTTTTGGGGTTCCGGCCGTGTTCCAGCCTCTGCGGCCATCTCGTTAGTTTGACATGACACACACAACTTCCTTTTCTGTGTCCATTCTCTCCTACCGGTGGGCCATTTATCTCATTTTGTTAAATGGCTATCTCTTTGTGTTCGGTGTATTAGTACTGATTTAGCATAAGGTAAGGTGCAAAATCTGCTACCTTGCACTTGCGTCATTCCTCTTTCAGTTCTGGACTTCTCACTATCCTGACGAAATTTTAGGACGAAATGATGTCTCACTGCCAAGTAACACGCACCGATGACACTTGGACTATATATAGAACAGCTGCTACAGTATACTACAGAAGTTAACTGAAATAAATAAGCAATGAGACGAACAGAAATGACACTTTTATTCAAGGACAGTAATTACGTTGAAGTCAAATAGTTTTGTTACGGCACCCGGAAGATAAGACGGGCTACGGTTTTTAATCGAGTGCTCTGCACCGTACTCCCGTGCTGGCAGCAAGGTTGCTAGGGAGTTCTTCTGGTAAGGCGTTCTATTTCTCCATTAGCGCTGTTGACAATTGCTAGATAGTCGTCGATGCATGTGGCCGTGCTGAAATACGGGCACGTCTCCCCAATGCATCCCACAAGTGCTCGATTGGGATTCAAGTCGGGGGAATGGGTTGACCATTCCTTCGCCGAATATCATCTCTCGTTGCAAGAGTTGCGCTGTTCGGCGCTGTCGCGTATTTTCATCCATAAAAATGAATTCAAGGCCGAATGCAATCCTGAAAAGACGCACATAGGGAAGGACTGGAGTGACACAATAACATTGACCGGTGAGTGTACTGTGTACAAAGATTTGGAGATCAATACACCCACGCAACATTATACTCACCATAACACCTGGACGGCAAAGACGACTATGTTCGACAACATGCCTGGGTGCATATAGTGTTCTAACCTCTCGCCATATGAGCGTACATCATTTCTTGCACCTTTAACCGTTTCAGTTAATGCAATACCTTCATAGCCTGAACGGCTTAATGCACATAATCCTGCGTTTGCATTAGCTTTCTTCGAGAATAATATGTTAAGGGCAACGGTATTTTATTACCTGGCGTCCACCTTCTGTGTTTTCTATTATCGTACCCAAAGTTTTACAAAAAACCTTCGTACTTCAGTCTACTTGGTATTTTCGTACTAAATCACACGTGATCTTACTTTCAGTGGAATTTATTTTGTAATTAATCAGTTTATGTAATTATTGGTGGAGATCTTCTAAAACGTCATCGAAGTGCGCCGCTACAAAGTCTTAAGAGACATCCATGGCATAGCATCTTCATTTATTTTCAAAACAATTCTTTTTATTGTATCTGGGATTCCTCTAATATCATTAATGTAGTTGTTATTTTCTTATTCTTTTTACACTTCCTTCTCTGTTTTCCTATAGCAAAACAAAATCAGTAGAACAAAAACAGTTTACTTGTTATTCAACCTTAAATAAAACACATGTGCTGGTTATGGTGGTAAGTTCCTATGGCACCAAACTGCTGAGACCATCGGTCCCTAGGCTCATACACTACTTAATCTAAATTAAACAAACTTACGCTAAGGACAGCACACACACGCTTGCCCGAGGGAGGACTCGAACCTCCGACGGGGGGAGCCGCGCGAACTGTGGCAAGACTACCTCGCGCGGCTGTCCTGATTATATTCCATTTACTCTTCGTCATTTTCTTTTGACACTCTTCTGATAACTCTGTTACGTTGCTTTTGATCTTATTTGATTCCTGTTCCAACTTCTCTAAACTACTTTTCGAATCCTAAAGTCCTGCCCGTCATTGTCCGTAAGCAGTTGAATTTTTTGAGGCCAACATTATTGTTTAAATGTCCGGGCACGACATTTGGCCTTTGTGTATTGCATGATTTTCCTCAGTACGTATTCTCAATATATTTTTCACCCAGAGAGGAGTAGCGATTAGTCAAGAACACACAGGTAACAGTAGGACCTCCGGCAATCCTACATACGGTGCACTAGTCACCCACCGTCTGAAGAGTTCGGCTTTTGAAGATTCATTGCTTCCCTCAGGATTCGCGGACGTGTGATGCGTGTTATGAGTCTGCCAGTTACCACTTCTTGTGCCTTGGTGGATGGATGAGGTCCTGCTACTATTCCTCACGTAACCAGGGTCCAGCGTAGGAATAAACGGTTAGAAACTCGTTTGCGTATGATTGAGTGTTGGATGTGATATGTAAAGAACCCAGTTTTGCTGAGTCCTCCTAAATGAGACTGTTAACATCTACAGATATAATGTTGCGTAGTTTTCTCCAGTGCCCGTTATTTCGTCTGGGTTTTAAAAGTGCTTCAGTGTCCTTAATAATCGGAACGTGCCTGAATTATTTTTAAGGCAGTTGCAAACGAGGTCACATTTTGGCCAGCATTAATTCCATTACTACCTCATTAAGTACAGACATGGTTTCTTTAACACTTGTACCTGTGCTTTATATGGAAAGCCCAAGAGTTCAACCTTGGTGATATATTTAGTATTTAAAGTGATCTTGTGTTGATTCTTTGGAATTATTTTTGCATTTTCATTTTCATCGATCAGATGTTCAAATGTTTTCAAATATTTGTATGTTTGTCTGTTTTGACGGTCTAAACGCCCCTAGTTTCGTTGTTCTGAGGCCAAGGATCTGCATGTGATCTGCAGTTGGTATCTATTATATAATTTGAATATGTATGCTGTGTATGTTTTAGAGTCTGAGCTGAACCAAGCAACTGTTTGATGCGTGGCCTTAGACCAAACCGGTAACATTGCCTTGGTGAATTAAATTTCATCTCCCTTTTAGTTGCGCTTCGATTCTATTAATCAAAGCACTTACTTTTGGCATGTGGTGATTTCGTAATTAAAAAAATTACAACATAATTACTTTTGTCGTTTTTAGTAAAATCAAGATTTATTAAGTTCAATATTTTAGAATGTTAAAGTTATATAAACTGTAACGGTGAACTTTTTTAAAAAAATTATTTTTTCTCATGTTTCAGATTTTATTAGCTTTTCTTGTTAGTGTCATTCAAAGGAAATTTCTTTTTTAAATCATTTTTAACATTCTTAAGTGCCCCTGGGACAAATTCTGTCTCGTATGCCCGTCACATTACCACTCCCAGATCCAGATTTCCTACCACTTCGTTGCTGTTAATAATATATGGTCTGACGATAACTCTTTAGTGCCGCTGCAATAATTTCGTCTAATTATGTTTTTAACATGTAAAATTTGCTGATCCTACATGAAGTTGTGTGAGATCATTTAGGATGTGCTCAGCTCCCGCGCCTGTTGTGAAGGAACGACGCAGAATCTGTAAATACGTGTCTTACTTTCGGTGTAGATAATATATTATCAGTTATAGATAATAACAGCTATTTTCCCTCAAGACGTGGTAACGGTGTGCATTGATATCAGTGATCTAGGTCAGTCCTAATAGAGCCGAAATCATTGCATTAAAGAGTTCGCGAAAAATATCGATGCTAGACAGCTTGTATCACGGACTTTCTTCTTCCCCAGTCTGATATTAAAAACAGGAGGGACTGAGCAGTTTTTTGAGGTCATGTGCATCTACTCCATCTGACGTCGTCGTAGTAACTGAACGTAAATAAATATGAGTTCTGAATGTTGTGACTGTGAATGGTCGATGCCTTAGAAACATGCCACCTTTACGGATCGTCATGTGAATACCGCGTGACGCTACTCTACCTTACATGTTGACCTAAATTCGACGAAGAAGAGAGTGAAGCCGGCTGCTGTGGTCGAGCGGTTCTAGGCGCTTCAGTCCGGAACCGCGCTGCTGCTACGATCGCAGGTTCGAATCCTACCTCGGGCATGGATGTGTGTGATGTCCTTAGGTTAGTTACTTTCTAAGTCTAGGGGACTGATGACCACAGATGTTAAGGCCCTTAGTGCTTAGAGCCATTTTGAAGAGAGTGACTTTTCTTGACATATGTCATATCCAATTTCTGGCTGGATCCGCAAGTGCTACCAAAGTCGGTGGATGTTGATTGCTATGTAGGGGAAGGTGGAGTGAAGTGCCACACTAAGTGGAATTGAATTTTCATGAAACCATGACTATTAACAGATGCTTGTGGCATAGCCGTCTAGAATCTAAATACTATAAGGCATCACACTAAATATTTACAGCTATAGTAAAATTATATTTTATAGGATATATAAACGTTTTCCTGAATGCTTACATGTTGTTGTTGTTGTTGTTGTTGTTGTGGTCTTCAGTCCTGAGACTGGTTTGATGCAGCTCTCCATGCTACTCTATCCTCTGCAAGCTTCTTCATCTCCCAGTACCTACTGCAACCTACATCCTTCTGAATCTGCTTAGTGTATTCGTCTCTTGGTCTCCCCCTACATTTTTACCCTCCACGCTGCCCTCCAATACTAAATTGGTGATCCCTTGATGCCTCAGAACATGTCCTACCAACCGATCTCTTCTTCTGGTCAAGTTGTGCCACAAACTTCTCTTCTCCCCAATCCTATTCAATACTTCCTCATTAGTTATGTGATCTACCCATCTAATCTTCAGCGTTATTCTGTAGCACCACATTTCGAAAGCTTCTATTCTCTTCTTGTCCAAACTATTTACCGTCCATGTTTCACTTCCATACATGGCTACGCTCCATACAAATACTTTCAGAAATGACTTCCTGACACTTAAATCTATACTCGATGTTAACAAATTTCTATTCTTCAGAAACGCTTTCCTTGCCATTGCCAGTCTACATTTTATATCCTCTCTACTTCGACCATCATCAGTTATTTTGCTCCCCAAATAGCAAAACTCCTTTACTACTTTAAGTTTCTCATTTCCTAATCTAATACCCTCAGCATCACCCGACTTAATTCGACTACATTCCATTATCCTCGTTTTGCTTTTGTTGATGGTCATCTTATATCCTCCCTTCAAGACACCATCCATTCCGTTTAACTGCTCTTCCAAGTCCTTTGCTGTCTCTGACAGAATTACAATGTCATCGGCGAACCTCAAAGTTTTTATTTCTTCTCCATGGATTTTAATACCTACTCCGAATTTCTCTTTTGTTTCCTTTACTACTTGCTCAATATACAGATTGAATAACATTGGGGAGAGGCTACAACCCTGTCTTACTCCCTTCCCAACCACTGCTTCCCTTTCATGTCCCTCGACTCTTATAACTGCCATCTGGTTTCTGTATAAATTGTAAATAGCCTTTCGCTCCCTCTATTTTACCCCTGTCACCTTTAGAATTTGAAAGAGAGTATTCCAGTCAACATTGACAAAAGCTTTCTCTAAGTCTACAAATGCTACAAACGTAGGTTGGCCTTTCCCTAATCTTTCTTCTAAGATAAGTCGCAAGGTCAGTTGCCTCACGTGTTCCAGTATTTCTACGGAATCCAAACTGATCTTCCCCGAGGTCGGCTTCTACTAGTTTTTCCATTCGTCTGCAAAGAATTCGTGTTAGTATTTTGCAGCTGTGGCTTATTAAACTGATTGTTCGGTAATTTTCAGATCTGTCAACACCTGCTTTCTGTAGGATTGGAATTATTATATTCTTCTTGAAGTCTGAGGGTATTTCGCCTGTTTCATACATCTTGCTCACCAGATGGTAGAGTTTTGTCAGGACTGGCTCTCCCAAGGCCGTCAGTAGTTCCAATGGAATGTTGTCTACTCCGGGGGCCTTGTTTCGACTCAGGTCTTTCAGTGCTCTGTCAAACTCTTCACGCAGTATCTTATCTCCCATTTCATCTTCATCTACATCCTCTTCCATTTCCATAATATTGTCCTCAAGTACATCGCCCTTGTATAGACCCTCTATATACTCCTTCCACCTTTCTGCTTCCCCTTCTTTGCTTAGAACTGGGTTTCCATCTGAGCTCTTGATGTTCATACAAGTGGTTCTCTTATCTCCAAAGGTCTCTTTAATTTTCCTGTAGGCAGTATCTATCTTACCCCTAGTGAGATAAGCCTCTACATCCTTACATTTGTCCTCTAGCCATCCCTGCTTAGCCATTTTGCACTTCCTGTCTATCTCATTTTTGAGACGTTTGTATTCCTTTTTGCCTGCTTCATTTACTGCATTTTTATATTTTCTCCTTTCATCAGTTAAATTCAATATTTCTTCTGTTACCCAAGGATTTCTACTAGCCCTCGTCTTTTTACCTACTTGATCCTCTGCTGCCTTCACTACTTCATCCCTCAGAGCTACCCATTCTTCTTCTACTGTATTTCTTTCCCCCATTCCTGTCAATTGTTCCCTTATGCTCTCCCTGAAACTCTGTACAACCTCTGGTTCTTTCAGTTTATCCAGGTCCCATCTCCTTAAATTCCCACCTTTTTGCAGTTTCTTCAGTTTTAATCTACAGGTCATAAGCAATAGATTATGGTCAGAGTCCACATCTGCCCCTGGAAATGTCTTACAATTTAAAACCTGGTTCCTAAATCTCTGTCTTACCATTATATAATCTATCTGATACCTTTTAGTATCTCCAGGGTTCTTCCATGTATACAACCTTCTATCATGATTCTTAAACCAAGTGTTAGCTATGATTAAGTTGTGCTCTGTGCAAAATTCTACCAGCCGGCTTCCTCTTTCATTTCTTACCCCCAATCCATATTCACCTACTACGTTTCCTTCTCTCCCTTTTCCTTCACTCGAATTCCAGTCACCCATGACTATTAAATTTTCTTCTCCCTTCACTATCTGAATAATTTCTTTTATTTCATCATACATTTCTTCAATTTTTCGTCATCTGCAGAGCTAGTTGGCATATAAACTTGTACTACTGTAGTAGGTGTGGGCTTCGTATCTATCTTGGCCACAATAATGCGTTCACTATGCTGTTTGTAGTAGCTTACCCGCATTCCTATTCTCCTATTCATTATTAAACCTACTCCTGCATTACCCCTATTTGACTTTGTGTTTATAGCCCTGTAGTCACCTGACCAGAAGTCTTGTTCCTCCTGCCACCGAACTTCACTAATTCCCACTATATCTAACTTTAACCTATCCATTTCCCTTTTTAAATTTTCTAACCTACCTGCCCGATTAAGGGATCTGACATTCCACTTTCCGATCCGTAGAACGCCAGTTTTCTTTCTCCTGATAACGACATCCTCTTGAGTAGTCCCCGCCCGGAGATCCGAATGGTGGACTATTTTACCTCCGGAATATTTTACCCAAGAGGACGCCATCATTATTTAATCATACAGTAAAGCTGCATGCCCTCGGGAAAAATTACGGCTGTAGTTTCCCCTTGCTTTCAGCCGTTCGCAGTACCAGCACAGCAAGGCCGATTTGGTTATTGTTACAAGGCCAGATCAGTCAATCATCCAGACTGTTGCCCTTGCAACTACTGAAAAGGCTGCTGCCCCTCTTCAGGAACCACACGTTTGTCTGGCCTCTCAACAGACACCCCTCCGTTGTGGTTGTATCTACGGTACGGCTATCTGTATCGCTCAGGCACGCAAGCCTCCCCACCAACGGCAAGGTCCATGGTTCATTGGGGGGGGGGGGGGGAAATGCTTACATAGTGACCACTTTTCCCTACCTAATGAGGTAAAGTGGCCTGTCCTTTTCCACCATTTCCAAATAGACCGTTTAGTTTAAGAAAATATGGGTGGGATTATAGTTTTTATTTGACCATTGATTATTATTAGGAGAACAATAGTACAAAAGAGGATGGAACGTGTTACAGTACATTGTTGGCACAAAAAAGTCAACAAACGAGAAGTATTAATTATTATTAATGACGTACATAGAGAAATCGACGACTAACTATGGGTTACTGTTTCAGTGTAGTTAATTCGCAACTTGTTCACACAGAAACAATATTAAGAGATGTACAAAATTCGCAAGTAAAGTTGTCATCGTCCTCTTCATACCCAGCTCACAGCCAGCGTTTACAACACCGATATCTTATCCGTCCTACATTTCCTTTAGATCTAGAAAACGCTTCCTTGCAGTAAATGCAGTCTGTGTCACTGTCCTCATCAGTGGAAATGTCTTCTTCTATGTCTTTTTCAAAAAGTTTCTTTTTAGAAGAAACTCTCTTAGCGCTTGATCCCATTTTTAGCTTCTTATCTTTATTTCGTGTTGCCTTACATTGTTGAATATGGTACTTATCTGTTTCTTTTTGAAACTTCCTTTTTTCATTACAATCTCTTCATCTTTCTTTTTTTCAGTTTCAGCCACACATTTTTATAAGGGCTTGAAGTAATTATGGCAGCCTTTCCTTTTTCAGTCCTAGTTTGTCTCTGAGTCACACTTTTTTATTAGGCGAAAGTTTTAAAGTCTTTGGGCTTATGTGAAGGCCTCCTGTTGGAGAGGCAGAGGGCGTTCTTCAGTGGTCGGGAACCTTTTCTTGGAGAAGGCAGTCCGAAGGCAGACTGCATTCGAAGACAACTCATAATTTGATTCATATTTGAAGGAGACACAGCAGTTTGGCGTCCGGAGGGACCAGCACATACACTCCTGGAAATTGAAATAAGAACACCGTGAATTCATTGTCCCAGGAAGGGGAAACTTTATTGACACATTCCTGGGGTCAGATACATCACATGATCACACTGACAGAACCACAGGCACATAGACACAGGCAACAGAGCATGCACAATGTCGGCACTAGTACAGTGTATATCCACCTTTCGCAGCAATGCAGGCTGCTATTCTCCCATGGAGACGATCGTAGAGATGCTGGATGTAGTCCTGTGGAACGGCTTGCCATGCCATTTCCACCTGGCGCCTCAGTTGGACCAGCGTTCGTGCTGGACGTGCAGACCGCGTGAGACGACGCTTCATCCAGTCCCAAACATGCTCAATGGGGGACAGATCCGGAGATCTTGCTGGCCAGGGTAGTTGACTTACACCTTCTAGAGCACGTTGGGCGGCACGGGATACATGCGGACGTGCATTGTCCTGTTGGAACAGCAAGTTCCCTTGCCGGTCTAGGAATGGTAGAACGATGGGTTCGATGACGGTTTGGATGTACCGTGCACTATTCAGTGTCCCCTCGACGATCACCAGTGGTGTACGGCCAGTGTAGGAGATCGCTCCCCACACCATGATGCCGGGTGTTGGCCCTGTGTGCCTCGGTCGTATGCAGTCCTGATTGTGGCGCTCACCTGCACGGCGCCAAACACGCATACGACCATCATTGGCACCAAGGCAGAAGCGACTCTCATCGCTGAAGACGACACGTCTCCATTCGTCCCTCCATTCACGCCTGTCGCGACACCACTGGAGGCGGGCTGCACGATGTTGGGGCGTGAGCGGAAGACGGCCTAACGGTGTGCGGGACCGTAGCCCAGCTTCATGGAGACGGTTGCGAATGGTCCTCGCCGATACCCCAGGAGCAACAGTGTCCCTAATTTTCTGGGAAGTGGCGGTGGGGTCCCCTACGGCACTGCGTAGGATCCTACGGTCTGGGCGTGCATCCGTGCGTCGCTGCGGTCCGGTCCCAGGTCGACGGGCACGTGCACCTTCCGCCGACCACTGGCGACAACATCGATGTACTGTGGAGACCTCACGCCCCACGTGTTGAGCAATTCGGCGGTACGTCCACCCGGCCTCCCGCATGCCCACTATACGCCCTCGCTCAAAGTCCGTCAACTGCACATACGGTTCACGTCCACGCTGTCGCGGCATGCTACCAGTGTTAAAGACTGCGATGGAGCTCCGTATGCCACGGCAAACTGGCTGACACTGACGGCGGCGGTGCACAAATGCTGCGCAGCTAGCGCCATTCGACGGCCAACACCGCGGTTCCTGGTGTGTCCGCTGTGCCGTGCGTGTGATCATTGCTTGTACAGCCCTCTCGCAGTGTCCGGAGCAAGTATGGTGGGTCTGACACACCGGTGTCAATGTGTTCTTTTTTCCATTTCCAGGAGTGTATATATGACTCAGCAGTTTCGCAATGAGAGAGAACCAGTATTTGAAGTAGGCACAATATTAGTGTTCCTATCCAAAGGAATATCAGTAACCCTAGCTTCAGTATAGTTTTCAATGGTAAAAAAAATGGCTCTGAGCACTATGGGACTTAACAGCTGTGGTCATCAATCCCCTAGAACTTAGAACTACTTAAACCTAACCAACCTAAGGACATCACACACATCCATGCCCGAGGCAGGATTCGAACCTGCGACCGTAGCAGTCACACGGTTCCGGACTGCGCGCCTAGAACCGCGAGACCACCGACAATGGTAAACACGTTAGGATCTAGAGAAAAAGTTCCACACTTTCTAAAACCATTGATCGGTGTCACTGGAACGGCTGCCCCAAGAAACACTTCATCCAAGAGGGCACTTATCTGAAACCGTGTAATAGTTCTTCCTGGATCTGCGAAGAAATTTTTCACAAGCTTGTGTGTAGAAGGTTTTAAAAGGAGACACGAATGCCACATCTAAAGGTTGGAGCTTGTGACTATAGTGTGGGGGCATGCACACATTGCAGCCACAAGCTCCAACTTTCGTATGATTTTCTCTGGTCTTATCAATGAAACCTGCGTTCTCATTATGAGTAGAATGACCTAAGATTAACAGAACTGGATATTGAGCGGTTGGTCTTGCATGTTTTAAAAAATTATCATACCAATCCAAAAAAACTTTCACTCTGCATCCAAACGCTAGGATGGCACGCAAATTCGGGAGCCGCATTTACAAGTTCAACCTTTATTCTTCATCTAGGGAAGACTACCCCCTGCCGACATGCCACTGCAAAAGCTTACAACAAATCCTTATCAACCGAGTTAGCGGCTCCAACTTGTCGTCGTTCTCTGAGTGCGAACACTTTGCTGTTCTTGGACTGAACTGTCAGAAGACCGGTTTCATCTACACTATAAATACGATGAGCAAGATGAAATCGTTTATCTTGCAATGTTTTACGGATACCGAAAAACTTGTTTATGTTCACCTTGTTAAACGCTTGTGCTCTAGCTGTAGAGGTAGGTCCTGACTTAGTAAGACTAATACTAGGATGTCGTTCTCTAAAGCTTGCCACCCAGTCTTTACTTGCCATTTCATATTCTTTGTTGAAACGATGTGATATTTTGTTACGCTCTGCCAACTGGAATGCTAATCGCTGCACGTTATTCACTATAATTTCATGAAATCGCTTTTCCATTTCAAAAATGTAATTAAGGATTTCATGCTCTTGGTCTTCACTGAACACTGCCCTTAAGCTGCCTATAGCCTTTTTACTGCCAAATACATCTCTGTTTTTTTCTGCGACTCTTCGTTGTAGCGTACTACGTGGAATTTTGAATTATTTTGCTGCTGGTGAAAAAGGCATGTTATCATTCTTTACTGCTTCAATTGCCTTTTGCATCGCAACAGGGTCCCACGTTTGTTGATCTGTTTTCCGGAAGTATTTTCTTGGCACCTTGAAGCTCTTGTAAAGGCTCGCAGAAGAACACACTGACGGTTATTAGTTTTGTGTATAAAACGATTTGTAATGTTTTAATTTCAGTTGTTATTCTATGCATAAAATATGCAGTTAGCTAAGTCTCACCGTGATGAACAGATTGAAAATGAACTGTCAGAAATAGTGGCCATCCATCGGGAAAAGTGGCCACCTTGGCAGCATTGCGTGAACTTTGATATCGTAAAAACTTATTACTCTACATTACAGTAATATGAGTGACAAACCTTACGTCAAACGCTCGAAAAACCTAAACGTAATGGTGTCGATTTCACCTACTTTGGCCACTTTTCGGTAGAAAGCAGCATTGTAGAATACATCAAATAAGCAGTGGCCAGTTTTCCCAGCCTGGCCACTTTACTCTTCTTTCTCTTATCTCCGGCGTTTCCAAATAGTCCCAGACGTTAAGGTCGCGTAATTTAGCAGGACAGTTCAGGTGAGATAGGGTTCCTGGCCGTTCATGAAAACGGGAACATACACTAGCTGATTAAAAGTACCGGAACACCAACTAGTGAACAATAGTATGGGCTGTGCCCACCCTTCGCCTTTACGAAGCCATGAACTCTGCTGGAGAGCACTTTCACTGAGGTGTCTGAATGTCTATGGAGTAATGGCAGCCCATTCTTCCTCAAGAGCCGAAACCAGAGAAAGTTACATGTTGGACGCTGAAGTCTGGAGTGAAGTCGACGCTCTAACTCATTCCGAAGGTGTTCCATTGTGTTCAGGTCGGGACTGTGGGCAGGCCAAGCCATTTCAGATTGTTATCGTGCCTGTGAAATGTTCCTCTGCCGTACGCAGTACGCAACGCTATAAAATGTGTCCTCATCCTTTCACATTTAGCATTTTCCTAAGCACAATAAGAGGACCCCAACCTAACCGCGGAAAACACCTCCGATCCATACATATATCACCTCCTTCGTATTTTACCATTGGCACTACACATGACGGCAGGTAACGTTCTGCAGGTATTCACCAAACCTACACTGTCGGACTGCCACAAGGTATAGTGTAATATAAGGGGCGTTCAAAAAGAAATGAGTCGGAGGCATAATTACAGAAACCAGTGCCTGTAAGTATTGACCCTGGCTGTTGAGACACTTGTCCCACTGTGACACAAGGCGGTGAATGGCTGTCTCATAAAATTCCCGGGGCCGCGATGTTAACTGGTTGCGCATGTACAGCTGGACGTCGTCGTCCTAGGTGAATCGTTTGCCCCTCAGAGATTTTTTAAGGGGACAAAAATGGCGTAATCACAGGGAGAGAGGGCCGGACTGTATGGAGGGTGGCCGAGAACCTCCCATTTGAATTTATGCAGGGTCAGCGACTGTGTTAGCCGTATGAGGCTTTACATTATCGTGGAGCAGAATAACCCCACGGGTGAGATTGCCTGGTCGTTTTCATTTGATCGCTTGGCGATGGGTGGTCAAGTTTTGCGAGTAATGCTGGGCATTCATTGTTGTCCCTGTGATTACGCCATATTTGGTCCCCTTAAAAAGGCTCTGACGAGCAAACGATTCATCTCGGACGACGACTTCCAACTGTACGTGAGGAACTGGTTAACATCGCAGCCCCGGGAATTTTATGTGACAGCCATTCACCGCCTTGAGTCACAGTGGGACAAGTGTCTCAACAGCCAGGGTTAATACTTCCAACATACATGTACTGGTTTCTGTAATTATGCCTCCGGCTCGTTTCTTTTTGAACGCCCCTTATACATTACTCCAAATCACTCACCGAGCGAGATGGCGCAGTGGTTTGTATAATACACTGCACTCGCAGTCGAGAGAACGGTACAAACCAGTGTTCGACCTCCTTGATTTAGGTTTCCCATGACTTCCCTAAATAGCTCTAGGAAAACATCTGGATGGTTCCTATGAGAGGACACGGTCGATTTCCACCCAAATTCTTGAAAATATCAGAACTTGTTCTCCGCCTCTAATGACCTTGTTTATCGACGCGACATTAAATCCTAATCTTTCTTTCCTCTTTCCTTCTAAATCACTTGCTTCGAGTCATCCACTGTCCAATGGCGTCGCTTTTTACACCATCTCAAGCGTCGCTTACATCTACATCTACATAGATACTCCGCAACCCATTGTACGGTGCACGGCAGGGGTTACCACGCACCATTACGTCATTTCCTTTCCTGTTCCACTCGCAAGTAGAGCGAAGGAAGAACGACTGTTTAAAAGCGTACGAGCCCTAATTTCTCGCATCTTACCATCGTCGTCGTCACGCGAAATGTACGTCGGCGACAGTCGAATCGTTCTGCAGTTGGCCTCAAATGACGGTTCTCTAAATTGTGTCGTTTTTCCTCAAGGGATACCCATTTGAGTTCACGAACTATTTCCTTAATACTTGCGTTCTGGTCGAACCTACCGGTAACTAGTCTAGAAGCACGCCCCTGAACTGCTTCGAGGTCGCACTAGCTTTTATACGACGTCTCCTTTGTGGATGAGCTACACTTTCCCAAAACGCTCCCAATAAAATGAAATCGAGTGTTCGTTCCCTACTAACAATATGACGTCCTCATTCTATTTTACGTCCCTTTGCAAGATTACGCCAAGATATTTAACCGAAATGATTGTGTCAAGCAGGACTCTACTAATGCTGTATTCGAACGTTGTACAACTGTTTTTTCCTACTCATCCACATCTACGTTTACATCATACTCCGCAAGCCTCCTAATGGTGTTTGGCGGAAGGTACTTTTGGTCCCACTATTTGGTGCCCTCTACAATGTTCCACTCTCGAATGTCCTGTGGGAAGAATGATTGTCGGTAAGCCTCTGTATTGGATCTAATTTCTTGAATTTTCTCGTGCGGGTATTATGCGAGATATATGTGGGAGGAAGTAATATGCTGTCAGACTCTTCCCGGAAAATGCTCTCTCGAAATTTCAGTAATAAACCACTCCGTGATGCACGACGCCTCTCTTGGAACGTCTGCCTAAGGACTTTGTTGGGCATCTTGGTAACGCTATCGCGCCAACTAAATGATTCCGTGACGAAACGTACCGCTCTTCGTTGGATTTTCTCCTATCTGGTAAAGTTCCCATATTGATGAACAATACTCAATAATCGGTTATAAGCCACTTACGTCTTTCTTGCTTCTGTACTTAAGATTGTTCCTATGAATCTCAGTCTGACATGCGCTCTTCCTATTATTTGTTTAATTTGGTGTTACCACTTAAGGGCACACTGAATAGTTATGCCTAGATATTTTACGGTAGATATCGTTTCCAGCAGTTTCTCATCAATAGTGTAGCTGAACAGTAGTGGCTTTCTTTTCATATGCATGCGCAATACGTCACATTTATTTACGTTCATGGTCAGCTGCCAGAGCCTGCACCGTTCATGAATTCTCTGCAGGTAATTTTTCAAGTCGATTCTGTCTTCTGGCGTTGCTACCGCATCATCTGCGAACAGTTTAAAGAGAGTCCGACGTATTCTTCTAGACCATTTACGTACACTGTGAATAGTAACGGTCCTATCAAGCTTCATAGTGGTACTCCGGAAATTACCTTTCTATCTGTAGATTTTGTTCCGTTGAGAACATGTGGTGTTCTGTCTGTGAGAAAGTCTTGAATCCAATCGCAAATATGGTCCGATATTCGGTAAGAACGTATTTTTATCCCTTAAACGTCCTTGCGTTGTCTTGTCAAATACCTTCCAGAACTCAAGGACCACGGCATCAATCTTAGCGCCATTGTCTACAGCGCTACGGATCTCGTGAAGGAACAGAACAAGCTGTTTCGCAAGATCTCTGTTTCCGGAATCCATGGTGATTTTTATAGAGGAGATTTTCGCTCTCCAAGAAAGTCATAATACTTGAGCGTAAAACATGTTCCATAATTCTACAACAGATTGACGTCAACGATATAGGTCTATAATAATAACGTGCATGTGCCCTATTGTAACCTTCCTTAAGATGGAAATGTCTTGCGCTTTTTTTCAGTCGCTAGATACATTCGTTCATCCAGCGATCTACGATAAACTGCTGTAGAAAGGGAGCAAGTTCTTTCCCTTAGTCTTTGTAGATTCTTATAGGTCGTCATGCCTTTCCACAACTAAGCGATTTAGTTGCTTTCCTGTTCCGCGACCAGCTATATCTGTATCTGTCATTTCAACGTACGTTCGATGATTGAAAGGAGGGACTGTATTCCGATCTTCCGCGATGAAACAACTTGGGAAACCGAATTCAGTATCTCCGCCTTTTCTCTATCTCCTCACGCTGTCCGTCAGATCGTTTATGTATATAGAGAATAAGAGTGGTCCTATCACACTTTCGTGCTACACTCCTGACGATATCCTTGTCTCAGATGAACACACTCAGCCGATCACAACGTACTGGGCTCTATTACTTAACAAGTTTTCAAACCATCCTTATATGTGGTAACCTAAATCGTATGCTCAGACTTTCGTTAACAGTCTGCAGTGGGACACCGGGTCAAATGCTTTCCGAAAATCTAGGAGTATAAAATCTGCCTGTTGGTCTCTATCCACGGTTAGTGGGATATCATGTGAGAAAAGGGCAATCTGAGTTTCGCACTAGCGACGCTTTCTAAATCCATGCCGATTTGTGTACAGAAGCTTTTCTGTCTCAAGGAAATATATTATATTCGAAATCTGAATGTGTTCGAGAATTCTGCAGCAAACCACTGTTAAGAATATTGGCATGTAATTATGCTATCCGTTGTTTTACCTTCCTTATATACTGGAATCATCTGCGCTTTTTTCCTATGTCCTCCGTGCGGGAGTGTGTATGACAGTCAAACGACGGTATGTCTGTACGCTCTTCCTGCGTGAATGATTTCTTAAACGTGATATTTAAAACTTCAGATTTTCTTTCACTGTCTTCTATTGAAAACCCAAAAGGGGCGACGAGTAACTGGATGGAAGCATTCGATCCGCTTAGCGATTTTATGTAGAAGCAGAGTTTTATAGGGTTTCCGGCAAGATCTTTTCCTAAGGTATGATGGTGGAAGTTGTACGCTTCACGCATTGACCTGTTTACAGATGTATGAATTGCGACTAACTTTTATCTGGTGCCGTTTTCGTGTTCTTTTTTGAACCGAGAGTGCAAAGGCCTCTGCTTCCTCTATACTTTTCGAATTTTGTTATTAAACCACAGTTGGTATTTACTGCTGTTAATCCATATACTCAGCCCGTACTTCTTCAGAGAGCGATTTACTATTATTTTAAACTTTAACCATAATTTGTCTACGTCCGTCCGTACTAGAGCTAAATGATGTCCATTCATTGCGTAAGTGAGATGCCAGCAACGGTTATCTGCTTTTTCTAGCATAAATACTCTCCTAGCTTTCTTCACGGATTTATTAACTTTAGTAACCATCGTCACTATGATGACATCATGCTCACCAATCCCTGTGTCTATACCGACACTGTCGATAAGGTCAGGCCTGTTATTAGCTACAAGGTCTAAAATATTTTCATTGCGTGTGGGTTGTCTAACTAGATGTTGAAGGCATTTTTCGGAAAATATTTGCAATGTGCTTTACAAGACTGTTTATCTGTAGCACCTGCAATGAATTCATATAGATTAAAGCCACCTCCAACTAATACTGCATGATCTGAGTTTTTCCGTGCTACTGAGCGTGGACTTCGCTTTAACGATTCTGCGGCTTTTACGGCGGTTTCAAGTGGCCAGTAAAAACATCCGATAATTAACTTGAATTCATATAGGCCTGCTACTCAGTTCACATAATTTCACAATCAGATTGAAATTCGACGTCAGAAACACAACATTTTCGTCGACATCCTTGAGCATTCCCCTACCTATGGCGTCTAATCTGTCTTTTCGATATATGTTGCATGACTCGCTAAATATCTCAGAGCTTTCTACTTTCGATTTCAACCAGCTCTCGGTCCTAATGATAATCTGAGCGCGACAATTTTTCTGGAGGGCAACAAGTTGAGGAATTTGTTACGAACACCTCGTCAGTTTACCGCTAAAATTTTGACTTAGTGTGCCTACTTTGTATGCAGTCTGATTTCACTCTCTGTCTGTCGACCGGCGAGCGCTCATCAGAGAAACTCAAACTGCCTCCTATCCTAAAAAGCTCCCATGCGTACTCCGCAAGTACTTCACTACCTGAGTAGCTGATTCCTTTATGTAGTGCGCCAGTGAACTACCAAGAGGAGTCCTTCAACTCTCCACCTACAACTCTCTTATCCCGTAATGCTGGCCCAGTCATAATAATCGACAGAGTTTCTGCTTAAGACCTTCCACTCGACTCCAAACCATAGGACCCAGATCGACTCTGGGTACGAACCTGCAATCTGTGAGGTGTGGTTGCATCCCGTGAACAAGGCCAACAGCCTTCACCATTTCCGTCATCCGCCCACAGAATCTAAGGGACAGACATCATTGGTGCTGACATGAGCAGCAATTTCAGACTGGTGAGAACATACAACATATACCCTCGATAGCCACAGCAGGGCCTCCTCCACATTTCGGGTAATGAGGGGGGGGGGGGGGGGGAGGTTCGACTGGCAGACACACAGCGCGGGGCTCCGTAATAAGCCTAACATTGGAGATTCCGATAACAAGTCACCTTTTGCCTCCATGTGCCTGTTCAGACCCGTCTCCTCCTGAAAGATTGGTCACCTGTCCACTCATAGAGTGAATCGGCGAGGCCAGACGGGCAGCCTCCACATCGACTCTCCGCCTAGAGTGGCGCGACCGCGTAACAAGCCACCACTCACCCTGCAGTGATCGCGGATCCCCCGGTTAGCACTAATTACAGAAATACGGGTCTTGGGAAGAACTGCTCTACCGTTTTACTCTAATTTTTTAACTCCTTACGCACAGTCATTGTGCTAGCTGGATTGCTGGTAGCACTATGGAAATCACAAATGATACTTTCTGTTCATTTCATGCGATTTTTGCAACCACCCTCTGTAATGCTCGACGGTTCCTGCCGGTCTGTACATGAGGTCCACCTGGTTTTCGTTTACCTGTGGTTGTTTAGTCGTGTTTACACTTCGCAATCCCATCACCAACAGCCAACTTGGTCAGTTTGAGAAGGACTCGAATGTCCGTGTTGGATTTGTTATTCAGGTGGCGTCCAGTAGCTATTCGACATTCGGTGTCACTGAGCTCTCCTGACAGACACATTCTGCTCTCACTGCTTCCATACTGAAAACAACCCGACCTTCTCTTATATTGGTGGATCCGATCTCATGACATCTAGCGGTCAATTTGGGATTAATTCAGGCATCCGGATACTTTTCATCAGATTGTGTATATGTGGAACCCTATGAACACGTCTGCTTTCATTTTGAAAGACAGAAGTGCCCACAGCATAATCATCATGAAGACATAGAAGACACACCAAAGCTTGGTCATTGACTATGTTTGAAATAAACACCTTACTTCGTGTTCCTGTTATCCTAAATAAGTGGGCCCAAGTCATTATACGAAATCAACCTCAAAATCATCACAGAATCACCTGTAGACTGTGTAATGTTATGTGTGCCTCACTGCTTTTTTTAAAACTAATTTGTGCCTGATTTTATTCTGAGAAGCTCAGTAATGTATGTAAATACCGTAAATGTAAATGTGATTCAAAAAGTACTTGAAGTGCAGTGAAACGCAGCTGGACAGCAAGAAACTCTTTAGCGCACAATCCCCGCAACTATAGTATTAGAGAATCTTTGAGTATGGACTCTAAAAAAAGACAATTGATATATTAAAAAAAAGAAGAGAACTGTTAATCTGTATCTTGTGGAAAGAGGACGTGTTGCTAGGCCGTCGCTCAGAACGTATTGTTACATTTAATGAAAATTGATATTTTAGTGATAAAACTGAGTAAAGTATGTGTAAGAGCTGCCAAACATTCATGTATACAAATTTTCTGGAAGTGAAGAATAGAAATATCTCGTTTTTGGAAAAGGAGGTAAACTTCATTGCCGTTGCCGTCTATCAATCGACAGAATTGTAAGTGTACAAAGTTCACTAAAATACAGGAAAATAAATGCATTCTCTATAGTTTTCATTCAATAAGTAACAACCTCTCATCATTTCTTAATTACAGTAATTGGATTATTTTCTTGTACAATAGTATGGTGCTGAACTCCACTGACCAATTTTGATGTAGCAGGACGTGTAGGTTGAAGGAAGTTTGTGTGCTAAGCAATCTCCTTTTCTCACGAAAAGCAGATTGATGTTTGATCTTATTTACTTGCAACAGTGGTCCCTTAGGTATGAAAAGCTACGAAAACGGGCTCAAAGCTATCCGCAATACGGTCAAGTAACTAACAGAGTCGTATTTTAAAGCTTAAAGAAAAATAACTTTCTGTAAATTATAATACGTCACCAACTGGTGCAGAAGCTGATCATTAAAGGAGGCAGCAACCAAAATTCAAGTACCAGTTACGACTTAAAGTAAAAAATCTCAATCAGAAATCAATCTGTCTCTCTCTCTCTCTCTCCCTCTCTCCAAACACGTATATAAATATTCATATCATTAAAATAAAAGTCAATTTTATAACTGAACTACACCCTTCAAACACTGCAGGTTAGACGCCACATTGTGTTGCCTGTGCACTCGACGCCTGGCTTGATTTGCAAAGAAGCAAAATCCCGACACCTCCCACCACAACACACGTCACAGGTCAACTACTGTCCAGTTTCTGTGTTGTTTGGTTCCCAACAACAAATGTTTATTGCACGAAGTTCTCCTAGCAATGTTCGCTCGTAAACTAGTTGAAGCAGACCGGCATTACTGACAACAGCAATATTTCTGTGGGGTTTGAAATTGATTGTTGTTGGCAAGACGTGACACTCGTCACCAGTCTACGTTGGTAGCATCTTTTTACGATCATCATTATTATTCCGTGCTACATGGCTGTGTGCGGTATGACATTCTTTGTACACTTGTTCCACAGCCCACTTTGGTAAACCAACAAATCTATGTCAGCAGGCTAGGATTACATAACTCCCTGCCATCTGTTCTTCACAATTTATAGAATTTCAAAAGTGACTGAGGTGCTCTTTTAAGTGTACACCTCCCGATTATCACGCTGCTCGTACCGGTGGTATTCTGTATTCAGTTCCACATAAAAGAGGGATTTGTTTGTGGCGAATTGTCACATTATTTTATATTCACACACTTTTAACATCTGTTACAATTAAATACGTGCTGTCTTATTGCTTAATGTGTACAAAGTACTAGTAACATTGTTGTAGCAGCAGTTACATTCGTAAAATGGCTATGCAATTCCACCCAATTCACTTCCACTACAGTGAAAAGGAAATCACGATTTATGCCACATCTTCCCTGGGGTCAATGAACTGTTCCTGCGTCGATCAACAGAATGATTTCATAGAGGAAAGCGCTCAGCAGCCTGAAGACCAGGGGCTATTGAGCAACAGAATGTATTCATGACGAGAGAATATTCGTTCACTAAGCTGATCCTGTGGAAGCCGCTAGTCAGTATCCCTGAAACCCAAAGCTGCGACATCTTACAGCTCTGGAAACGCTTCTGGAGAAGGTGACTTGACAGGAGAACAAGGACAAAAGCAGTAACCACTGCCCAAAGACAGTGCCCAGTCGCTCCATGCTGTAACAATTTCCAATGAGTTATTGTTGCTGTTGGAGAAACACTAGCCAATCAGCTCACATATGTATTACCCAAATCAGACCCCTATTCTCAGATGTTCACTGTACACTTCAGTATCCAAGTTCGTACCATATTGGGAGCGACACTGTGTGTGCCAGATGATGACTATGGACGATTACCACTTGCAGTACGAGGTGAAGCAGCCAGCAGACATTCACAAACTTTGCCAACAGTAGCTGCAGGCTTCTATCTGCGCTTAAGTCCTAATGCTTTCAACTTGGTGCCCGCGCTCCGCTGGGTCAACTGGTTGGTGACTAACTTCTGTTGCTGGCCGTGTCCCTGGGTCAGTTAGCTGTCCAGCTACACTGCCGCTATTCAACACCGAGAAAAGGCACCCGCCATCATCTTTTGTCATACCAGGCACTGCAGCTTTAAACACCACCTATCCCATTGTGTTGTGCACTTCAGTCTCGAGCGACTGGGCAGTGAGGAACTGCCTCTGTCATCCACAGCCAGCAGCTCGCTGCTTTACGTAAGGGCTCCGCGGCCACGCTGACACCGCAACTGCAGCCACTAGCATCTATTGTCTTTCTAAGGGGTTAGTTGCTGACACTGGCACGCAACTCGGCTGTGACCTACTACCTCACAGAGGACAACAACCTTCTCTCCGGCTATGATTCTGTCCCTGCAACAGACATGAATAAAAAATGTTCTTAACGAGAGACGCACCGCTGTATAATTCCAGCCACAATCACCTCTAAGGCCCATATCCTGGCGGGTAAACGGCATTACATCCTGACTTGCCAACAGCCGATTCGCACGCACTCTGCTTTGTCACTAGTATGACGCTATCTCTCGGCTTCCATGACGTTATTACGCTTCTGTTGCAGACTTGGACGCTCGGCCGTTCGCCTGTGCTACGACAGCTTCCTTGTTTAACACAACTCGCTCAGCATTTCCCCCTAGCTGGCATTCTACTGGTCATTGATACGGATGTTTCGGATTCCGGGGGCTGCCGAGGTAGAACTTGAACGAATTTTTAGTGTCCACTGGGTGTACTACCCTAGATCGTAACAATCTTTATAAGTTTTTTAGACTGTTTCTGGCCATGCTGTTTAGAGATATGAAGTGGATTTATTATATAACCTCAGTTGTAAGCAAATAAAGCTACAGGCTTCGATTTATTGGTGTGATATTAAGAAACTGAGATTATTCTACAAAAGACTGAAGACTTTAATGGACGACAACAGAATATTCGCTCAAGTGTGTGATCAGGTGAATGTAGACTATCAAGTAGGGTGATACTGCACCAATACTTCTGAAAGACTACACACAAAGTCAACGAGGTGGTTGGTAATTTACTGATATTGTTTCTGAACATCTCGAGAAAATCGGAGGAAAATGTACTATGGAGCACGACAGTATCACTAGGATATGGTCGCTGAGTGAAGCAGACGGGCTCTGTAGTTGGTGTTGACGAAAATGAGAGTTACTGTTCGTTGTAATGGGGCTACTTTAGAGCAGACACAGACGTCGTTCAAATTGGTGTAAGGATTCACGAAATGAATCGAAAACCAGGATGTAGCTAATACGTCGCGAGCCACTGTTCCTAGTGAAAGAAACGTCCGACAATTTTATGTATTGACAATATGGACAACAGCACAGGAGAATTTTATTGACAGTGACAACGGCCGCAGAAGCCTACGCTTACATCTGTAATAACAGTTTGTATACCTGTGAAGGTCAACAGAAAGAGAGCGTCGAGTCGCTGTACAGGTACTACATTGTCAAGTCGTTCAAAACACTGCATTAAATACTTATCGGCTGTTTCTCAGAGGACGTGACCAGCTGGCCTAACGTGGGTACAAATCCGCAGAGATCGGAGCTGCATTACATGAAAATGTACTCTGTCCTTTCCTGTTCCCCAGACCTAACACAAGTGTCATTTCTTGCCTATTTTAAGAACAGTCTTAGTTGATGAAAATGGAGGAAGATTTGACGCTAATGGGCCTTCGAGAACACGGTCGTTACAAATGTTCCTCAATTTCGTATTGAACCACGGTTGATTTTTTTTTCTTTATTGGTATTTGAATACTTTTACAAATAAAGGTAGGCCGGCAGCAGCCTATCTACGCCGCTCTTCGGCCACAGTGAACACATATAGGAAACAGAAAGACAGAAAAACAAACAAACATGGTGGACAAAAACGGGAGACAGACATAGTAAAAATAAATGAAGCCGTTCACGGGCGCACTGATTGGATAAAAAACGTTCATCACTGCACACAAAGGGGAAGAACGAGTTTACACACGTGAACGGAGGAGCACAAACGGAGAGACACTGAAGCACTGACACGATGACACACACGAGCACTGGCGACGACCTCCAGCCAGGGACCTGCCAAAGGGAAGAGGTGTGGGCAGGAGGGTGTTGATGCCAGTAGGAGTGGAGAAGGGAGGGGGAGGAGAGAGGGTAGGGTTCTGGTGTGGTAGCCTAGGGGGGGGGGAAGGGGAGGGAGGGAGGAAGAGAGGAGTGATAGAAGGCAAAGAGGGTGCCCTGGAGGAAAAACACAGGGGGAGGAAGGGGAGGATCAAAGTTGGTGGGAGGGGTAGCTGGAGGGGATGCAGGCATCATCAGGGAGGGGGAGTTGGCGGAAGCCACCTGGGGCAAGGGTATGGAGAGTGGAGAGATGGAGAGCAGGTGGGATGCGGCAGTACAGGTGCGGCAGTGGACGGGGGTGGGAAAGGATGGGAGAGACAAGCAGGTGAGGGGGATCAAATTTGTGAGAGGTGTAAAGGATCTGTATCCATTTAAGGAAAAGGAGGAGGTGTGGGAACAGAATTAAGTCGTAGAGGATCCATGTGGGGGAGGGGAGGCGGATGCGAAAGGCGAGGCGGAATGCATGGCATTCCAGGATTTGAAGGGATTTGTAGGAGGTAGGAGGGGCGGCGATGCAGGCGGGATGGGCATAGCAGAGGATAGGGCGGATGAGGGGTTTATGGGTGTGGAGGACGGTGGAGGGGTCCAGACCACATGTGCGGCCAGAAAAGAGCTTGAGGAGGCGGAGTCGGGAGCGTACCTTGGCTTGGATCGTCCAGAGATGAGGGGGTCCAGGAGAGGCGACAGTCAAGGACGACACCAAGGTACCTGAGGGTGGGGGTGAGGGTGATAGGACGGCCATAGATAGTGAGATAGAAATCGAGGAGACGGAAGGAAGGGATGGTTTTGCCTACAATGATCGCCTGGGTCTTAGAAGGATTGACCTTGAGCAGCCACTGGTTACACCAAATGATGAACCGGTCAAGATGGGGTTGGAGAAGGTGCTGGGAGCGTTGCAGGGTGGGGGCGAGGACAAGGAAGGCGGTGTCATCGGCGTACTGGAGAAGGTGTAAGGGAGCTGAAGGCGGCGGCATGTCCGCCGTGTAAAGAAGGTAGAGAGGGGGGGGGGGGAGAGGACGGAACCTTGGGGCACACCGGCGGAGGGGTAGAAGGTGCAGGAATCCGTGTTATGGATGGTGACATAGGAGAGACGGTGGGAAAGAAAGGAGGCGATCAGACGGACGTAGTTGACAGGAAGGGCGAAGATTTGGAGCTTGAAGAGGAGCCACGGTTGCGATGGTCTAGACGTTTTAAGCTGGCGTTTTCCTGGAGTGATTTCGGTATTTCTGGGAAAAGCTTAATCTGATACTGCATAACCGCATTCTGTCCTAGTTAGAGTCCAGCTCTCTTTTCTCGAACAGAAACTAGTATCACAAAAAAAGAGACGATTTTAAGAATGTTTCAAAAAGGCTTCTACTATGTCTCTTTGATGACTTCAAAGATTGTAATGATAAGTGACTCGCCACAAAGAAAGATTCATTTTTAAAAATGTCAGCATTAAGAAGACGCGTCCGCTTACGTAGTCTAGTGGTCTGCGCTTCAGACTCTCATGCGGAGGACTCAGATTCAAATCGCGGTACTGTCAGTGATTTTTCATTGTTAGGAGGACTGAAACGGGATGCTCTTAGTTTCATAATGACGTTTGAGCTACTTGGATAAGAAGTAGCCACTGTAAAGTAGGCCAGCCGGAGTGGCCGAGCGGTTCTAGGCGCTACAGCCTGGAACCGCGCGACCGCTACGGTCGCAGGTTCGAATCCTGCCTCGGGCATGGATGTCTGTGATGTCCTTAGGTTAGTTAGGTTTAAGTAGTTCTAAGTTCTAGGGGACTGATGACCTCAGAAGTTAAGTCCCATAGTGCTCAGAGCCATTTGAACCATTATGAGCTGTAAAGTAAAAAGTAAAGTCGTATGGCAGGTTCAGCCGCCTATAGGAAATAATTTTCCTGTTGTTCCTACTCGCTGGCTCCTTTCCTTCGCAAAGTGTGAGAGCTGTGCCGTGAAAGGGTATCTATTAAGTGTAGATGGCTGTAATGGTGTTTGTGTGGTGTGGTGCCATGTTTGTGTTGGAGATGATGAGAGAAAGAGAGGGTGAAGCCCAGGGCTGGCACATAGCCTACTCTTCTCGAAGAGTACCAATGGGGCCGCCGCGCTTGATATCCCCATCCGACAGAGGTTATCACCATCAAGTATCACATGCCCTCATTTCATGTCGTCGTAACTGCCGTCTGTGTCACGTCTGCTGTGCAGCGAGCTATGTTAATTTAAGTATTAACTGTATTTTTCTTACTTGTCACTTCTTCGTCCGTGTGTTTTTGCTTTTAGGAAGCTTTAATTGTCGAGTGCTAGGAATAGTGTTCCATAGATTTCGTGTTTGTTTTGAATGCAGTCAGAGAGAGTCCCTTTAGTCAACCATAGTGCCAGTAGTGGTAGTGTTTGTTTTCAACACAGTCTAGCAACCACAGTTTAGTCAACTATCAGCCGCCTTTAGTGAATTAGCGGTCTAGTTAAAAGTTGATTAAATCTCTACAGTAAATTGATTTCTTAGGACGGATAGGATGTGTGACTGCTGTGTACGGACGCAGGAGGAGCTGGCCACTGTTCGCAAACAGCTGAACGTGTTGATGGCCGCGGTCAGCCGTCTTCGGGCTGCTGCCTCGGAGTGTAGCGGCAGTGGGGAGTCTGGTGCGTTGCATGGTACACCCCAGGTGTTACATGCTTCACCCACTGTCCCTGCTGTCGAGACATCTTCGCGGGTACCGGGCGCGTTTGGGCCACCCTCTCCCCAAGGGGAGTGGCGGGTTCAGCGGCGTTCGCGGCGCACGAGGCGGAGGGTCAAGGTGGAAGCTGGCCGTGTGGCATCGCCCGCTCTGCCTGTGAGTGGACATATGGCCGCTCCTTCAGCGAGGTCCGAGCAGGCACACGGAGGGAGGGGTTTATTAGTTATTGGGAGCTCCAACGTTAGGCGGGTGATGGAGCCCCTTAGGGAAATAGCGGAAAGGTCGGGGAACAAGGCCAGTGTTCACTCTGTCTGCTTGCCGGGGGGTCTCATCCGAGATGTGGAGGAGGCCCTGCCGGCGGCGATAGAGAGCACTGGGTGCACCCGACTGCAAATTGTTGCTCATGTCGGCACCAATGACTCCTGCCGTCTGGGTTCAGAGGTCATCCTCAGTTCGTACAGGCGGTTGGCGGAATTGGTGAAAGCGGAAAGCCTCGCTCGCGGGGTGGAATCTGAGCTAACTATTTGTAGTATCGTTCCCAGAACCGATCGCGGTTCTCTGGTTTGGAGCAGAGTAGAAGGCTTAAACCAGAGGCTCAGACGATTTTGCGGAGGTCTGGGGTGCAAATTTTTCGACCCCCGCTATCGGGTGGAGAAATGTAGGATCCCTCTGAATAGGTCAGGCGTGCATTACACGCAGGAAGTGGCTACAAGGGTAGCGGAGTACGTGTGGAGGGCACATGTGGGTTTTTTAGGTTAGAGAATTCCCTCCCTAGGCCGACAAGACGCCTCCTGAGACGCGGCAAGGTAGGCGTAGGCAAAATGCAACAGGGAATAACAATATTAATGTGCTAATGGTAAACTGCAGGAGCGTCTATAGAAAGGTCCCAGAACTGCTCTCATTAATAAACGGTCACAATGACCACATAGTACTAGGGACAGAAAGTTGGCTGAAACCAGACGTAAACAGCAATGAAATCCTAAACTCAGATTGGAATGTATACCGCAGAGACAGGCTGGACAGTGAAGGGGGAGGCGTGTTTAAAGCAATAAGAAGTGCAATAGTATCGAAGGAAATTGACGGAGATCCGAAATGTGAAATAATTTGGGTGAAGGTCACGGTTAAAGTAGGCTCAGACATGGTAATTGGATGTCTCTATAGGCCCCCTGGCTCAGCAGCTGTTGTGGCTGAACACCTGAAGAATAATTTGGAAAATATTTCGAGTAGATTTCCCCACCATGTTATAGTTCTGGGTGGAGATTTTAATTTGCCGAATATAGACTGGGAGACTCAAACGTTCATAATGGGTGGCACGGACAAAGAATCCAGTGAAATTTTTTAAAGTGCTTTATCTGAAAACTACCTTGAGCAGTTAAACAGAGAACCGGCTCGTGGCGATAACATATTAGACCTTCTGGTGACAAAAAGACCCGAACTTATTGAAACAGTTAACGCAGAACAGGGAATCAGCGATCATAAAGCGGTTACTGCATCGATGATTTCAGCCGTAAATAGAAATACTAAAAAAGGTAGAAAGATTTTTCTGTTTAGCAAAAGTGACAAAAAGCAGATTATAGAGTACCTGACGGCTCAACACAAAAGTTTTGTCTCAAGTATAGATAGTGTTGAGGATCAGTGGACAAAGTTCAAAGCCATCGTACAATATGCGTTAGATGAGTAAGTGCCAAGCAAGATCGTAAGAGATGGAAAAGAGCCACCGTGGTACAACAACCGAGTTTGAAAACTGCTGCTGATGCAAAGGGAACTTCACAGCAAACATAAACATAGCCAAAGCCTTGCAGACACACAAAAATTACGCGAAGCGAAAGGTAGTGTGAGGAGTGCTATGCGAGAGGCGTTCAATGAATTCGAAAGTAAAGTTCTATGTACTGACTTGGCAGAAAATCCTAAGAAATTTTGGTCTTATGTCAAAGCGGTAGGTGGATCAAAACAAAATGTCCAGACACTCTGTGACCAAAATGGTACTGGAACAGAGGATGACAGACTAAAGGCCGAAATATTAAATGTCTTTTTCGAAAGCTGTTTCACAGAGGAAGACTGCACTGTAGTTCCTTCTCTAGATTGTCGCACAGATGACAGAATGGTAGATATCGAAAAAGACGACAGAGGGATAGAGAAACAATTAAAATCGCTTAAAAGAGGAAAGGCCTCTGGACCTGATGGGATACCAGTCCGATTTTACACAGAATACGCGAAGGAACTTGCCCCCCTTCTTGCAGCGGTGTACCGTAGGTCTCTAGAAGAGCGTAGCGTTCCATAGGATTGGAAAAGGGCACAGGTAATCCCCGTTTTCAAGAAGGGACAGATGTGCAGAACTATAGACCTATATCTCTAACGTCGACCAGTTGTAGAATTTTGGAGCACGTATTATGTTCGAGTATAGTGACTTTTCTGGCGACTAGAAATCTACTCTGTAGGAATCAGCATGGGTTTCAAAAAAGGCGGTCGTGTGAAACCCAGCACGCGCTATTCGTCCACGAGACTCAGAGCGCCATAGACACGGGTTCACAGGTAGATGCCGTGTTTTTTGACTTCCGCAAGGCGCTCGATACAGTTCCCCACAGTCGTTTAATGAACAAAGTAAGAGCATATGGACTATCAGACCAAGTGTGTGATTGGATGAAGAGTTCCTAGATAACAGAACTCAGCATGTCATTCTCAATGGAAAAAAATCTTCCGAAGTAAGAGTGATTTCAGGTGTGCCTCAGGGGAGTGTCGTAGGACCGTTGCTATTCACAATATACATAAATGACCTTGTGGATGACATCGGAAGTTCACTGAGGCTTTTTGTGGATGATGCTGTGGTATATCGAGAGGTTGTAACAATGGAAAATTGTACTGAAATGCAGGAGGATCTGCAGCGAATTGACGCATGGTGCAGGGGATGGCAATTGAATCTCAATGTAGACAAGTGTAATGTGCTGCGAATACATAGGAAGATAGATCCCTTATCATTTAGCTACAATATAGCAGGTCAGCAACTGGAAGCAGTTAATACCATAAATTATCTGGGAGTATGTATTAGGAGTGTTTTAAAATGGAATGATCATATAAAGTTGATCGTCGGTAAAGCAGATGCCAGGCTGAGATTCATTGGAAGAATCCTAAAGAAATGCAATCCGAAAACAAAGGAAGTAGGTTACACTACGCTTGTTCGCCCACTGCTTGAATATTGCTCAGCAGTGTGGGATCCTTACCAGATAGGGTTGATAGAAGAGGTAGAGAAGATCCAACGGAGAGTAGCGCGCTTCGTTACAGGATCATTTAGTAATCGCGAAAGCGTTACGGAGATGATAGATAAATTCTAGTGGAAGCCTCTGCAGGAGAGACGCTTAGTAGCTCAGTACGGGCTTTTGTTGAAGTTTCGAGAACATACCTTCACCGAAGAGTCAAGCAGTATATTGCTCCCTCCTACGTATATCTCGCGAAGAGACCATGAGGATAAAATCAGAGAGATTAGAACCCACACAGAAGCATACCGACAATCCTTCTTTCCACGAACAATACGAGACTGGAATAGAAGGCAGAACCGGTAGAGGTACTCAAGGTACCCTCCGCCACACACCGTCAGGTGGCTTGTGGGGTATGGATGTAGATGTAGATGTAGATACTGCGGAGACGTAAGGAATTAAAATCCAGGACATTAGCGCGAAGAGTTGTGATGAGGGACTTTGCGCCACCACCCCACCTATTCCCTATGCTATAAAGGAAAAAGACGGTCAGCCATCCGAGTAGTGGCCACGCGCGACTGTGCTTGGCTTGGTTGGTCTGACTGGCTCGTAGGTCTGAAAAGTTGACAACGGCCGGGAGAGCGATGTGACGACCCCAAGCTCCGCCGTACCGCATACGCTTGACACTGAATGACAGAGGAAGACACGGCGACTGTCCACAATCACGTGATCTTCAGGGCCTGATCGTATAGTTGTTAAGAAGGTCATAAAGATATACAGCGAAAGAATTTAATAAAATTTTTATGAAACATGCCCACAGGCAAAATACATCAGAATCACAACAATCTCTGTGTTTCATACTCGTTGTAAGTCCGCAATGAAACAATTTGTACATCTTAAGTTTAATTGATTGACAAAATAGCGTATTTTTAGAAATTTGGCTTAATAGCATGTAGCATCGTTATCCTACTACTTTGTAATTCTAGACTGAGACGCGAGCCATGAAGGTACGTTTCAACAACAAAGCAATTTAAAGCGTCACACGGAACGCACCAGGGCCACAGAATATTTCTCCTGTTACTCCCAACTCCATTTAATTCTGCGTCTATACTTGGTAAGTCACTGAGAAATGCGTATTGTAGAGTTTCTTCCCGTTGGATTCCTGGATGGGGCATGGGATTGCTTGCATACCTCTGTGCGAACTGTTAGTTACATCTATCTGCGAGACAGATACATATCGGACTGGAGAATACTTATAGTTTCTGCCCTGAAAGGCTGCTCTTGAAATTTTCTAAGTAACACCTCGTGAGATGTAACACTTCCTTATTTGAGTGTCTGCCAGCTAAGTGTTTTCAACATTCTGTGAGTTAACGAGCATTTCGCTCTCATTTAAATATATGACGGAAAGAGTCAGCCTTCAGGTATTGTGAAACGTGTGCCACAAAGAGCGCAGATTCGCCACGAGATGGGGAAATCCACAGGCGTCTATTATGCTGAATGAGGCCTGAGCGCTGTAGTGTACGAGTGAGACAGATGAGACAGATGAGAACCTTCATCATAGGGAAATCCTGTAGAAGCCTTTTGTGGCCAGGGAGATGTACCAGTGTTAAATATGGCGGACCTAAGATCGGCTATAACGGGAAACATTTATGAAACTATTTAATTATTTAGTAATTCAGGGAATGAAGCCACAGTAATTTTAATCTACCATCCTACATAAATTTTCATGGTGATCCCAATAAAACGTGAATATTGATTATGTCTATAATAGTTTAGGATTTACTGTTAAAGTGAAATTAACAAGTTTATAACAAAGACCTGAATGCTATAATCTGAACGCTTTGGTCGATCTTAACGATCGACATTCCATATAGAAGCACATAATTAAAATGACAAATGTTGTAAATATCAACTCTGTGACTTTATTTAAAAGATATAGTAAATTTAAATTATTAGTATTTTCAGTCAAGCATCAGATCATCATTTCCTCAGCACAAAACACATTGAACGATGACAGCTTGACATTTTATTGAATCATTAGAATATTTGTTGTAAAGTTTAGTGCATCATAGTTACTTTTGTTCTTTATTTATTTATCAGAAAGCACATTGGTGCAAGGCTACTGATCGTGACATTCAAAGTTAAGAAGGAAATTGCATTGTTTTTATGTAAAGTAATTTAACGTTTATTATGTAATCGATACTATTGTTACTTTATTTAGAAAGTGAAAGTGGTCAAGCTTTGAATATTTAAATATTTTAAAATCTAAAATAATGCAGAATAAAATGTAGCCAATCAGATGGATAGCTTCAGGGAAGGGAACTGCGCTAGTCAGTTGAGCGACGATTTTCGGCACGCCGGAGACGCGGTCGGGGACGGGCAGAGGAACAGTGCTGGTGGAGACGTGAAAGCAGGCGGTCGGTCTGTAGGTAGCTAGGAAGTGAAACGATTTAGAAAATTTCGCGTTGTGTGGTATCGCGAGACTCTTCTTTATTTGAGTGTCTGCCAGTTAAGTGTTTTCAACATTCCTGTTACATTTTCTCGCCGCCTAACGATCCAGCGACTGTTTGCATTCCCCTTCTTTCAGTAAGCTCGATGTCTCCTACTAATCCATCCTGATACAAGAGCCACGCACTTCAAGCATCGATCGTACATGGTTTTTTTGTGTAACATCTACTGTAAACGAACTGCAATTTCTGAGTATCCTACAAGTGAACAGCAGCCAGCTGCGCCTATATGGTCGCTCCACTTCATATCTTTGCATACTGTTACTCTCAGATATTGTGACTAATTAATTCGGCAGTCAAAGAATACCACCACCTCTTTACAATTCATGGAGAGCACAACTTTTCATTTCCCTGCGTTAAGAGTTAGTCTCCAGTTTTTGCACCAGTGTTACAGATAGCCGTACCGTAGGTGCAACCACAACGGAGGGGTATCTGTTGAGAGGCCAGACAAACGTGTGGTTCCTGAAGAGAGGGGCAGCAGCATTTTCAGTAGTTGCAGAGGCAGCATTCTGGATGATTGACTGATTTGGCCTTGTAACATTAACAGAAACGGCCATGCTGTGCTGGTACTGTGATCAGCTGAAAGTAAGAGAAAACTCCAACTGTAATTTTTCCCGTGGGCATGCAGCTTTACTGTGTGGTTGAATGATGATGGCGTCCTCTTGGGTAAAATAATCCTCCATTCGGATCTCCGGGTGGGGACTACTCAGGAGGACGTCGTTATCAGGAGAAAGAAAACTTGCGTTCTACGGATCGGAGAGTGGATCGGAGAGTGGAATGTCTGATCCCTTAGGTAGGTTAGCAAATTTAAAAAGGGAAATGGATAGGTTAAAGTTAGATATAGTGGGAATTGGTGAAGTTCGGTGGCAGCAGGAACAAGAATTCTGCTCAGGCGAATACAGGGTTATAAATACAAAATCAAATAGGGGTAATGCAGTAGCAGGTTTAATAATGAATAAAAAAAAAAAATAGGAGCGCGGGTCAGCTACTACGAACAGCATGGTGAACGTATTATTGTAGCCAAGATAGACACAAAGCCCACGCCTACCACGGTAGTACAAATTTATATCCCAACTAGTTCCACAGATGACGAAGAGATTGAAGAAATGTGTGATGAGATAAAAAAAAATTATTCAGATATTGAAGGTAGACGAAAATTTAATAGTAATGGGGGACTGGAATTCGATAGCCGGAAAAGGAAGAGAAGGAAAAGTAGTAGGTGAATATGCTATGGGGGTAAGGAATGAAAGAGGAAGACGCCTGGTAGAATTTTGCACGGAGCATAACTTAATCATAGCCAACACTTGGCTTAAGAATCATGAAAGAAGGCTGTATTCATGGAAGAGACCTGGAGACACTGGAAGGTTTCAGACAGATTCTATAATGGTAAGACAGAGATTTAGGAACCAAGTTTTAAATTATAAGACATTTCCAGGGGCAGGTCTGGACTCTGACTACAATCTATTGCTTATGAGCTGTAGATTAAAACTGAAGAAACTGCAAAAAGGTGGCAATTTAGGGAGATAGGACCTGGATAAACTGAAAGAACCAGAGGTTTCACAGAGCATTAGGGAACGATTGACAGGAACAGGGGAAAGAAATACTATAGAAGAAGAATGGGTTGCTTTGAGACATGAAATAGTGAAGGCAGCAGAGGGCCAAGTAGGTAAAAAAACGAGGGCTAGTATAAATCCTTGGGTAACAGAAGAGATATTGAATTTAACTGATGAAAGGAGAAAATATAAAAGCGCAGTAAATGAAGCAGGCAAAAAGGAATACAAACGTCTCAAAAATGAGGTCGACAGGAAGTGCAAAATGGCTAAGCAGGGATGGCTAGAGGACAAATGTAAGGATGTAGGGGCATATATCACTAGGGGTAAGATAGATACTGCCTACAGGAAAACTAAAGAGAACTTTGGAGAAAAGAGAACCACTTGTATGAATATCAAGAGCTCAGATGGAAACCCAGTTCTAAGCAAAGAAGAGAAAGCAGAAATGTGGAAGGAGTATATAGAGGGTCTATACAAGGGCATGCACTTGAGGGTTATATTATGGAAATGGAAGAGAACGTAGATAAAATGGGAGATATGATACTGTGTGAAGAATTTGACAGACCACTGAAGGCCCTGAGGAGAAACAAGGGCCCGGCAGTAGATAACATTCCATTAAAACTACTGATAGCCTTGGGAGAGCCAGCCGTGACAAAACTCTACCATCTGGTGAGAAAGATGTATGACACAGGCGAAATACTCTCAGACTTCAAAAAGAATATAATAATTCCAATCTCGAAGAAAGCAGGTGTTGACAGGCGTGAAAATTACCGAACTATCAGCTTAATAAGTCGCGGCTGCAAAGTACTGACACAAATTCTTTACAGACGAATGGAAAAACTGATTGAAGCCGACCTCGGTGAAGATCAGTTTGGATCTTAGAAGATAGATTAAGGAAAGGCAAACCTACGTTTCTAGCATTTGTAGAGTTAGGGAGAGCTTTTGACAATGTTGACTGGAATACTCTCTTTTAAATTCTGAAGGTGGCAGGGATAAAATACAGGGAGTGAAAGGCTATTTACGATTTGTACAGAAACCAGAGGGAAGCGAGTGGGACAGGGTTGTAGCCTCTCCCCGATGTTATTCAATCTGTATATTGAGCAAGCAGAAAAGGAAGCAAAAGAAAAATTTGGAGTAGGAATCAAAATCCATGGAGAAGAAATAAAACCTTTGAGGCTTTCCCATGACATTGTAGTTCTGTCAGAGACAGCAAAAGACCTGGAAGTGCAGTTGAACAGAATGGACATGGTCTTGAAAGGAGGATATAAGATGAACACGAACAAAAGCAAATGTAGTCGAATTAAATCAGGTGATGCTGAGGGAATTAGATTAGGAAATGAAACATTTAAAGTAGTAAATGAGTTTTACTATTTGGGGAGCAAAATAACTGATGATGGTTGAAGTAGAGAGGATATGAAATGTAGACTGGCAATGGCAAGAAAAGCGTTTCTGAAGAAGAGAAATTTGTTAACATCGAGTATAGATTTAATTGCCAGGAAGTCTTTTCTAAAAGTATTTGTGTAGAGTATAGCCATGTATGGAAGTGAAACATGGACGATAAATAGTTTAGACAAGAGGAGAATAGAAGCTTTCGAAATGTGGTGCTACAGAAGAATGCTGAAGATTAGATGGGTATCACGTAACTAATGAAGAGGTATGAATAGAACTTGGGATAAGAGGAATTTGTGTCATAATTTGACTAGAAGAAGGGATCGGTTGGTAGGACACGTTCTGAGGGATGAAGGGATCACCAATTTAGTATTGGAGGGCAGCGTGGAGGGTAAAAATCGTAGAGGGAGACCAAGAGATGAATACACTAAGCAGACTGAGAAGGATGTATGTTGCAGTAATTACTTGGAGATGAAGAAGCTTGCACAGGATAGAATAGCATGGTGAGCTGCATCGAACCAGTCTCTGGACTGATGACCACAACAACAACAATTTCCTCATACATTACTGCAACTTCCGCAATCAATACTACTGCGAAGTCACAAATACGTAAGTACTTCAGAAAGTAAACTACACATTTCGTCTCGCGCTGAGACCATTGCGCTACAAGAGACTGCGTGTTCCTGTTTCCCTGCAGAGGTAGTTCTGCTGCAGTGCAGATAACAGGTGCACCACACAGTATACACTGAAATAACACGGTAACTACAACCGCACTCCAAATTTGAAGTACGCCGAACACTATGATTCCTGTGGGCAAAACGTCGAAATTGCACACAGATTCATTGCGAAATTCTGGCACTATGTCTGGTCGAAATGGAATTTCAGCCGTAGTGAAATGGTGCCAACAATTTGATCAAAGCCTGCACAGGCGTGGGTGAATCTCATCGGGAAGTCCAGGTCTTGCACTCGGCGATTTCAGTCTTTTCGGCAGGTTGAAAGATAACTAGGGAGGGAGGGAGGGGGATGGAGTTATTTTCTATTGACGAGAACGTACACACAGCGCTTCTCGAATGGCTCCATGATCGTGGAACGGATTTCAATCGTCGAGGAATTGAACGACTGGGGGAAAGTTCCGAACGTTGTTAACAGAGACCTATGACTATGCTGAAGAATAATGTCGTGTATGTGTGCTACTCTGAAGTGTATACAGCGCTAAATAAAAGTTACTTGGCGTGCTATAATAGTGTCTAATTTATTTTGTCCCTTCGTATGTAATCATTAGTTTATAGCAACCCTGGTATCAAACTCCTCTGGTGTATACTACATATTATTTCAGACTCTCCATCCAGGATAAAATGCTGCGTCTTGTCTGCTAAAGAAGTGTTCGATCTAGTCGCAGTCCTCGTTAGATATCGAATAGGAACGTATTCTCTTTAGATAGTGCCGATGTGGTACTGAATCAAAAACCTTTCCAAAGTTTATTCACCGAAACCACCTGGTTTACCTCTCAGTAACACTGAGAATATCACGTGTAAACAGTGCGAGCTCAGTTCCACATGATCGATATTTTCTGAAACGATTCTCATTTCCATGGAGAAAGGTATGTAGCTCATAATGTTTGTGCAATATGTTCTAGTAGTCCGCTACAAATACAAGTGAATGATATAGGACGGTAATTCTGCTTTCATTTTTGTATACGGGTGTAGCCCGTGCGCTTATCCAATAGCAACGCTCATCCTTGGCCTATGGTGACAGCTCTGCTGAGAGAAGACTGTGCTGGAAAATTTCTTAGCAGCATCACAGTTGTTAGAAAGAAAGAAAAGCAGGGTTTAGCGTCCAGTCGAAAACAAGATCATTAGAGACGCAGTGTACATTGAGACAGCAGAAGGATAAGAAGAGGAATTCGGCAGTGTCCTTTTAAAAGGACTCAACCTGGATTTCACCTTTATCGATTTAGGGAAACCACGAAAAACGTTATAACCTGGGTGAACGTTTGGGTTGTCATTTCTTCACAGACATTGAAACACCTCACCGAAAGTGTCATGATTAGAGTTCAAAAGTATGCGGACACCCCACCTTTACGTAATGCGGAATTGAGTACTAAATGTCACGAGAGGCGAAAGGGAGTACTGTGTTACCAGTAGAGACGAAGTAGCAGCAGAATGGCTAGGTCAGGAGAGCTCAGTGACTTTGAACGTGGAATTTTCATTGGATGTCACCTGACTAATAAATGCATCAGGAACATTCTAGTCCCTCTAAAACTGCCCAAGTGGACTGCTGGTGATGTGATTATGAAGTGGAAACGCGAGGGAACAACTATGGCTAAACTGAGGTCAGACAGACCACGTGTACTGACGGGTGGTTGTAAAAATCGCTTGAAATCAGAAGAAGGAATCACTAGTGAGTTCCATAGTTCCAACTAGCGCAATCACTGTGTGTAGGGAGTTAAAAAATTGAGTGCAATGGTCGAGCAACGCCTCATAAGCGACACATTTCTGTAGTCAGTGCAAAGCGACACTTGATGTGGTCACTGAACAGTGGATGATTGGAACCAAGTGATTTGGAGTGGTGAATCACTCTAAACTTTGTGGTAATCCGATGGAAGGATTTGAGGTTGGCGACTGCCTGGACAACGGTACCTGCCATAATGTTTAGGCTGTCGTACAGTAAGGAGGTGGTGGTGTTGCACTATGGGGATGTTTTTCGTGGTTGTTGGGGTTATTGCTCTTATGACAACGCTAAACGCGGAAGGATACGAAAACATTTTACTGCATTGTGTGCTGGCTACAGTAGAAGCACAGTTCGGAAACAATGTTTGTGTATATCTGTATGGTAATTCACCTTGTCGGGAAGGAGTATTTATGAGGCAATGGTTTGTGTACAATAACATTCCAGTTATGGACTGTCCTGCCCAGAGCTCCTACCTGAACCCAGTGGAACACCTATGGTTTGAGTCAGTATATCGATTTCAGTACAGACACCAGTGTTCAACATAATTACCTTGTTTGGAATCGGTTCTTGAGGAAGAATGGGCTGTCATTCATCCACAGACACCTCACTGAAACTGTCCCCAAAAGAGTTTAAGCCATTGTAATGATGAAGGGGGAACACACCCATGTTAAAGTCGACTAATAGGTGTCTGGCTACTTTTTATCAGATACTGCGGTGCCAAATCCACATTTAAATTCTATACTATTAATGAACATCGTAAAGGTACAGCATGCAGCCTAACTCTGCTGTTAAATAACTTAATAGCTCAATTGCCTTTGTACGCCTCAATTTATTTCTTTAACGTACTTCTTCAACAACGTGGTGCACAAAATTCATCATTGTAAAAGCTGAGAAAATCATTTCTGAATCTATAGGAAGAGACTTAGCAACATTAAGTTATACTCTGTGGTTTGTAATCTGTGGTTTTATCGAAATTTTCTTATGGGATGACTGGCAAGCATTGGGTGGACCTACGGGCAAGAGGTGGGCGCTTCGGTCACACGGAACTGAAATCCATTTTCAATACCATTTAGGGGAGAATGTAGTTCTCGGGAGAAGAGTCCACCGTACGCAGAATGCAACGTACTGGATGGTTTATGGTAACAAAATTATGAAGTGAAATTAGTCGTCAGTTGATACTAATTTGTTGCTACGTAGCAATTGATGGGTGAACTCACAACGCTATAGTAATTTGTTAACTCGATTTCAAATACAGGGGTCTGGTTATGAGCTGTTGCATTGTGCTCTGACGAAATTTGTTACAGTCATGAAAGCCTAACCTAGTGAACGGTCAGTGAATAAACTGAAAACTTAACTAATCATGAAATGTTAAAAGAAGATGAAGGGAAAGAGCGTAAGGACAAGGATGTACGCTGATACCAGTATTAAATAATACTCTCAGTTTCTTGTAAAGTATGAAAAAAGTAGTTATATAGAATGCTGGCCTTACATAGGCTAATATTACATACACTAAAACAAATACATTGAAGCGCCAAAGAAACTGGTATAGGCATGCGTATTCAAATACAAAGATAAGTAACCAGGCAGAACACGGCGCTGCCGTCGGCAACGCCTCTCTAAGACAAGTGTCTCGTGCAATTGTTAGATAGGTTATTGCTGCTACAATGGCAGGTTATCAAGATTTAAATGAGTCTGAAGACGGTGTTATATTCGGCGCACGAGCGATGGGACACAGCATCTCCGTGGTAGCGATGAAGTGGGGATTTTCCCGTACGACCATTTCACGAGTGTGCCGTAAATATCATGAGTCAGGTAAACCATCAAATCTCCGACATCGCTGCCACCAGAAAAGTCCTGCAAGAACGGGACCAACGACGACTGAAGAGAATCGTTCAACGTGACAAAAGCGCAACCCTTCCGCAAACTGCTACAGATTTCAGTGATGGGCCGTCAAGAAATGTCAGCTTGCGAAGCATTCAACAAAACATCATCGATATGAGCTTTCGGAGCCGAAGGCCCACACGTGAGCCCTTGATAAGCACACGACACAAAGATTTACCCCTCGCCTGCGCCCGTCAACATTGACATTAGACTGTTGCTAACTGGAAACATGTTGCCTGATCGGACGAGTCTCGTTTGAAATTGTATCGAGAGGATGGACGTGTACGGGTATGGAGACAACCTCATGAATCCATGGATCCCGCATGTCACCAGGAGACAATTCAGGCTGGTGGAGGCTCTGTGATGGTGTTGAGCGTGTGCAAATGATGGCTCCAAGCACTATGGGACTTAACATCTGAGGTCATCAGTCCCCTAGACTTAGAACTAC
The DNA here is from genome assembly GCF_023864275.1 of Schistocerca cancellata. NCBI lineage: Eukaryota > Metazoa > Arthropoda > Insecta > Orthoptera > Acrididae > Schistocerca > Schistocerca cancellata. The sequence continues at coordinate 940,166,842 of NC_064626.1, forward strand.
TTAAACCTAACTAACCCAAGGACATCACACACACCCATCCCCGAGGCAGGATTCTAACCTGCGACCGTAGCAGCAGCGCGGCTCCGGACTGAAGCGCCTAGAACCGCTCGGCCACGGCGGCCGGCAGGGCGTGTACAGTTGAACTGATATGGGACACTTAATACCTCAACATACGACTGTGATAGGTGACACGTACGTAAGCATCCTGTCTGATCACATGAATCCATTCATGTTCATTGTGCAATTCGATGGACTTGGGCAATTCCAGGAGGACAATGCTACACCCTGCAATTCCAGAATTGCTTCTTAGTTTAAACACTAGCCACCAAACTCACCAGACATGAACATTATTGAGCATATCCTGGATGCCTTGCAACGTGCTGTTCAGAAAAGTTCTTCACCATTTCCTCGTACTCTTGCGGATTTATGGACAGCCCTGCAGGATTCATTGTGTCAATTCCCTTCGGCACTGCTTGAGACATTAGTCGAGTCTATGCCACGTCTTGCTGCGGTACTTATGCGCGCTCGCGGGGGCCCTACACGATACACGATATTGCCGCGCGGGGTAGCCCCGCGGTCTTAGGCGCCTTGTCATGGTCGGCATGGCTCCCCCCCCCCCTCCCCCCGTCGGAGATTCGGGTTCGAGTCCTCTCTCCGGCTTGGGGGTGTGTGTTGCCCTTAGCGTAAGTTAGTATAAGTTAGATTAAGTAGTGCGTAAGCTTAGGGACCGATGACCTCAGCAGTTTGGTCCCATAAGACCTACAATTTATTTGGCAGGTGTACCAGCTTCTGTGGCTCTTCAGTGTATAAGAAATGTCTACACCGGCAAACAGTGAATAGTTTCAAACTGCCGCACTGAAAATGATTAAGCCCATACTAACTGCACACCACGCAATCACTAATACACGGAGCTCATAGGTCGCACCATACCCTACCCCCTTCCCCTACAAAGAACCACGAGAATAGACACCAAGACCCACTCTAATTGGTCGCACCTCAACTCTGGCAAGTGACCACCACTGCAGTCATGGGAACTCTTGATTTCTAGACAGCCATTCAAATTTCCTTACAATTTTTAACATATTCCATGTCAAACAAATAAGGTAAACTGTAAAAATTCTTATGCTAATTTTTAGTGTAAATATGGAGCACTCGTTGTTTTGGCGCTTTGACACAAATTTTCAACAATTTATTTATAATAATAACTTAATCTGTTTGCAGTCAACAAATGCACTCATTTTATAGCTGACGCCAAGCGCTATTAGATAGTGTGTCCAACTCAACTGTATCGTGGTTGTAGCTTTTTATGCTATTGTTATAAACTCCTCATCTAAATGTTAATAACTTAGTTAATATTTATTGCACATACATGGTATTAATTTTACTGATTCTTCTCTTTATTGTGGTTTCAACTGTATCATTACATTTTTTGTAGCTCAATGGGAAGTATTTTCTGCGGTTTAGGTGAATAACACATTCACCTAAATCACTGAAATCACTTCCAGTAGAGCTACATAAAACCCTGTGGTTCACTGTGATCACTGCACTGGAATCGAGTGAGGGGGCGCAGTGGTTAGCACACTGGACTCGCATTCGGGAGGACGACGGTTCAATCCCACGTCCGACCATCCTGATTTAGGTTTTCCATGATTTCACTAAATCGCTCCAGGCATATGCCGGGATGGTTCCTTTGAAAGGGCACGGCCAACGTCCGTCCCCATCCTTCCCTAATCCGATGAGAAAGATGGCCTCGCAGTTTGGTCTTTTCCCCCAAACAACCCAACCCAACTGCACTGGAGGACTGTTAATGGTCGCTCCTTGGGAGTTTTCAGTCAGTCCTGAGGCAACAAATAGATACAGGGTGCAGCACCGGTTAGAGAGTGTCCACTCCAGTGGACCGTGTGCATTTGCAGCCCCAGGACTGACAGAAAACGCCAGAGGAGTTGCCATTAACTGTTCTCCAGTGCAGCGATCACGGCGAACCACAGGGTTAGTTTTTGTCACAGTCAGAATCTCGACATGTTGCTCACCGTCCATAGTCAACGCGGTGGCTCAAATCCACATCCCTTCGCTGCAGGGAAGTCTAGGCGTGTTTCGCTGACTGGCTTGTCAAGTGTATTACTCGACACCTCGCTCGCCCGGCTGCGACCTCTCTGGCCGCACGTCGGCCCTTGCTCACTTGTCTGGCCCGGCCACTATATTGCTACTTGCCAGCTACACACCACTCAATTAGCACTTCTGTTCTTTGATCAGTTTATGTATAAGACTTACTGGTTGTAATATCACAAGAAGGTTTTCCACGTCAACAGCCAATTTTTTCTGAATGCTAGAACGCAGATAATATAGCTCACCAACTGGAATGGTGCAATTCGTGAAATAAAAATAAATAAAGGCTAAAGTCTAACATATTAGCGGAAGAGGGGATAGAGGCAATCCATTGAGAATGTCTATTAAAAGGGCAAAGGTCAATCATTGAGTTACCATAGGCAGTATTAAGTAATTTTATGGGTTCAATATATATCGGTCTGTAGAGGATAAGAGCTGTCCTATTACTCTTCCATGGGGCACACCTGACGATACCCAGTTCTGATGAAGCATGAAAGAACGCATACTTACTCCCCCCACAAAAATCCTACAGTATGCTGATGATATATGTGTTTATTATACTGCTGCTTCATATCTTCAGGCCAAAACGGCATTAACCACAACCATCGCACACATCGATGAGTGGCTCTCTATCAATGGGCTGGAGATCTCGGCTGAGAAATCAGCAGTCGTTCCCTTCTCCAAGTCGACGACAGCTCGCACTGAAGATCACATTACCTGTGGCAAGTACACCTTCCAAATAAAATCTCACGTTCGATTTCTGGGGATGATTTTTGACTCTCGGTTAAGCTGGGCGCCCCACATCCGATCCACCGTTACCAAGTGTGAAGAAGGTTTAAATGTAATCAGATCACTCACTCGTGTCTGGTGGGGAGCGCACCAGAGTGTTTTAATCACCATGTACCGAGGGATAATTCGATCTCGATTAGACTATGGCTGTCAATTCTACCACACTGCGTCAAAGATTTATCTCTCCAAATTAGATACTCTTCAATATAGAGCCATTCGTACCTGTCTTGGAGCCATGCGATCGACGCCTACCAACGCCCTTTTAATAGAAGCAGGGGAGATGCCCTTGAGCATCAGGCGCCAAATGTTATCGGACAAATTCTACATTCAAGGCATGGCCATTATGGACAGTTCCGTCTATCAAAGTAGAGACTGCATTTATCGACTGTGGATTGCATCCCACAGAAGGAATAAAGTGCCAGCCGTTTGTGCCAGCTTTGACACTTGGTCACCTGTCATACATTCTATACGGCGTTCAGCGCATCTACCTGTTTTTGAATATGATCTTCAAACGCTCTACCCCCAGATCCCAGTCCACTATTTAAGTACGACCTGGCTGGACAGTACTAATCGTCTCGTTCAAGCACAATGGCCGAGTTTCCTCTGTGTATATACCGATGGCTCCAAAATTCCGCAAGAAGAGTATAAAGGATGCTCTTTTTTCTGCCCTCAGATCCAGATCCGCAAAACCTTCAAACTGCCTACGAGCACTTCTATTTTTACGGCGGAGACAGTGGCAGTTTTGGAAGCACTTAAGTTTGTCTCTAGCACTTCCTTCCCCAAGATATTGATAGTATCTGACTCGCAAAGCGTTCTTAAGAACATTCAGTACAGTCGATGGAACAAAACAACCAACAGTTATATCTTGGATGTGATATCTGGATATATTCGCAGCACACGCACGGGCCGGACGATCCATTTGTTGTGGGTACCTTCGCACTCTGGTATCCTCTATAATGATGAAGTTGATGCATTAGCCAAACAAGCGGCAACCTTAGGCACCGTCCTGGATCTGCACCTTCCTTATACAGACTGCTTACGTGAAGTTAAGGATCACGCAAGACAACAATGGCAGCAAATGTGGAACGTTTCTCAACAGACAAAAGGCGGTTATTACGCAGTGCTACAACTTCGGATTCCTTCACAGCCGTGGTTCATGAGGACACATCTGGACCGATCCACGATTTCTACCATCATAAGACTCCGCTTCAATCATGCCTCTTTCCCACAACATCTACAGCGGATCAACGTTTACAGTTCACCAGCATGTGAGTGTGATCCTGAGTCGGAAGCTGATGTCAACCACATCTTATTTATGTGCCCCAAATTTGACCGTGAACGGTTGGTCTTTCTGAAGACATTGCTGAGTATGGGCTACCATCTTCCTCAATCAGCTTCTTCTCTTTTGTGTACTAAAGACGTTCGTCTATATAAAGTGATAGTTGACTTCATCAAGAGTACTGGTTACAATCTGTAGGTTTTAATGGTGTACGTAAATTATAAATATGTCTTGCTGATGAAGATATTTCAGAACTGGTGTGAATTGTAAGCCAAGACACTTTTAATTATTTTCCAATTCAATTTTTAAAACATTATGTACACAACTGTCACAGTTAAGCTTTTTATTCTTGTAAATATGCATTTCTGTATTTGTTTATTCAATTATGTGTACATTGTCACTATGTGTTGCCGATGGCTAAATTGAGTACACACTCAAAGGCCAAATAAAAAAAAAGCATGAAAGGAGTAGGTAGACAGCAATAATGTTCACGTAATCCACAGCAGGCACATAGCCTTCCGTTACTACCACAGGCGCCTGGAAGACCAGGTGACTGTTCCTGTACTGTAATACTGACCTCTAGTGTCCTGCATCCGTGTTGCAGTAGTTGGTGTGGATGACTGTGCATCCAGACGTGAACAATGACCTGGTGTAATAAGACACGTGATTCATCCGACCAGGTGACATGTTTACGTTGATCCACCATCCAATCTCCATGATCTCACAACGTGGGAACACATAAAGGTCGTCTGCTATAGAGCGCCATGTTCAGATAAATGCGCTGAACAGTGTGTGTCAAAAGCCTGTACCTACAACAGCATTGTACTCTGTCGTCAGACCTGCCACAGATCACCACCTACCTGCTTTACGGAATGGAGAAACCTCCGAACTCAGCACTTCATGATGAGTAGCGGACGTCCAACTTCCACATTTCACAAATGCTCTCGACACTCTCATGCGAATAATTGATCAGCTTCGCCGTTTCCGAGATGCTCGATCCCTGAAGCTGGGCTTTAACCACACGGCCTTTGCCAAAATCGCCTATGCCACTGAAGTGCCATTCTGCTCCATGCACACCTCACTGTCACGATACAACACGCCAAATTCATGAAAACCGGCGATTCATGCTCACTAGGTAATGTTATCATGTGACGCCTGTTGACATCGACGAGTCACAGAGAGTTCTGGTACAATGTTTACTGCTTCCATCGACCAATACACTACATCTTCTCAAGATTTTTGGATATATAGACTCCTAGTGTGGCCGAGCAGTTTGCACTGCTGAATCTACACATGCAGTACAGTTCAGTAATTCTATTCACTACATTTCACAAGTAGTATGGTAGTGTAAGTTGTGGTACACTTTTGGTATCAAATTGATACGAAAATTAGTTAAATTATGACAGCTGATTGATTTATGACCTTAAGCTATTGTTCTACTAAGTAGTTTTTCATGAAACACCTCCCCCTCCCCTTAACCTATTGTTATGCTAATTGATTTATGACATCCTGGGAATAATCTGGCCTTCTGCGAAACTCCCCACCATCCCTCTCACCCACTGCCTCCCTCATCCCTCCATCCCTCCATCCCCAACCCCTGCCCCCTCCCCCTCACTGACACAAGCATACTTTTGATATCAAATTAATTGACTGATTAATTAAATCGATCAATTAATTAACGCCTCCCAGACTGGGAAATTCTATAGTCCTACTTTCCCCTCCCCCACTTTCCCCCTTCCCCTACTCCCCATTGAAATTGGTGAGAAAAAGCTCAGTCTGTGATGGAGAGGAGGGATCTCATGACACGAAATCAAAATCAATGTCAGTAATATATTGCTGCATATTCTATATTTAATCAGGTTGTGGCAGACACAACTGCTCTCCTCTCCTACCCCACTTTTCATGATGTAATACATGTAACCACCAAGGAATGGAAGAATGAAGCACAGTATATTAGCCACCACTTGGGATCGGCCGTGCATGTGTCCATCGTCTGGGCACCAGCTGCTTCATGTGTACCCATGTGTGCAGGTCAGGAGAGAGGCACACACACACAGGGCTAGCCCATAGTGCAGGAGGCAGGAGACAACTTCGTCCTGTTCCACGATCACCAGAATGAAGCAGAGGCATTAACCTTGATGTATGGACCTCGACTGAGGTGGTTCACAAATCTGCCTTACAGGGCACTTGAAACGATTTTTTTCTCCCTACTGCCTTCCCTTGGGAACCAACAGGAATATAGCATTCCAATAGGAATGCAGGAACACTACATCCAGTCACATTATCATGATGTCAGAGGGACGCACTCTCAGTCGCAGTCAGTCAGTGGAACAACCATGAAGCATCAACAGCAGCCAAGATCCTCATCTGTCTCCTCATCACAGAAGTGTGAAAGTAAGTACTCATTACATGCCTTTGTACTACTATTGCTTGTAGCGGTTCCTCCTCTTCTTTGTCTTCTCCTATTTCCTTGTTCAGGTCCATGTCTTTGTGTGTCGATGTTTATTGTTTATTCTTCTTTGTTCACCACGTCCAGCATGTTCAGACCGACAGAGACCTCCAGCAGTTTTGGACCAGCAGCAGCCACCATCAGCTCGTTGGAATCTACAGTGACCTCTGGTGTGTTGGGGTCAGCAGTGGCAACATGGGATCCTGTAGGGCACCTGACCGACAGGCTGGAGCACTACAATGAGCTGCTATTATCCATTCCGTTCATTGATTTGTGTAGTGAAGACACGCAGCAAGTTCCCAACTCTCAGAAGAACTGTGCTGGGTGCTCTAAGCTGCACAGTGCAGATCAATACTGGTCTCTGACATATGCACCATCCCAGAACACTCCAGTGTTACTGCAAGGACAGAGTGTTGATGTGGTAGATGACAAGTTGACAGTTCCTCCCAGCGCTGTACTGCTTTTCACTTCAACTTGTAATTTAGCATCTAGCGCTTTAAAGCGCTTAAATATTCGTATAGAAGCTTCAGTGGATAGTGACTTGTGTGTTGTGTTAGAGATTGGAAATGCATCGAGAACTGTTACACTGCGGTTTATAGAGTGGGAATGGAGTGAACTGTGTAATGCAGAACCCTAAATCAACCAACAGGGTATTCTCCACTTCTGGACATTTACTGTGTTGGCCTGACATTACCTATAATATCATTGTATGATGATATGACGCTCACAGTGAGATTTAGAGGTCGATCCATTTATCTGCGACACTTCAACATTACAAATTTGTTCACCCTACAGATGGTGCTATCCCTTGTGCTGGAAAGGCTGAACCATGGGCTGCCAGTGTTTAAACTGTGTATAAGGACAGTGTGAACTATTTCCATATGTATGATGAGCATGCAGATGATTTGGAGCACTGCATCAAAAGACAAAGCTAAAGGAGCACCCCTCAGTTTGAGAGAAACACACGCTGAATTCTGTGCGTACAAGAAATCTTTATTTGCAATATGCTGTACTGTTGTGACGACTGAACCAGTGAATTCTTACTGATGTATACCACTGCTTACGTGTAAATAAAAAAATATTGTCACAAATCTTTGTTGTTATTCTTACTTAACTATCCTATAATTATATAATGTAAGGCATAACCATTGTGGCTCAGTTGGTACGCTACTTGTCTGTATGTATGCATTATTATTATTATTACAAGTATTCATTTTTCTATAAAAGCCCATTGCACACCAAAAACGTGATGTTGTCAGTATCATGGCAGGGTGGGTGAAACAACAGGACTTTGGTGTAAGTGGCTGGTCCTGTGATGGTGCAGAAGTAGACCAGAAGAAGAAGAAGAAGAAGAAGAAGAAGAATGTGATACTCCTACCCAGTAATATATGAGCGATAATTGCAGTCCAGTCGACTTGTGGCAAGGCAAATCTTCTCATGTCACTCCTAATACACGCATATGGAGTCTGTTTTGATCAAGTATGTATATTTTCAAAACCACTGTTTGAACCTAAGTACCAGATACTAAAAAAGATACTGCATCATGTAGATGGTGTGACATACTGAACATTCAGTCAAAGCAGTCAAATGCTCCCACCAGAAAAAGCAAAGCCAAACACAGTGTTCATTTTTGACGATGTTGCTGAAGAAAAGTAGGATCAAATTCTGTGATATTTCTGTTTTGGTTGCAGTATGGGTATTGACATATTTTGTTGTGTCAGACATATTTCAAGACCCCAAAACAGTTGGTGAGAGATAATGCAAATCTCTTTATAGCTTTCAAACAAGACAATTTGAATTTAAAACACATTGACCAGGTGCATGTAGGAGACAACATGTCGTTCAATGATTTTGTAAAGACATTAGCAGATTGCTGGAATGGTACACAGTAGGGTTTTCTTGTTATTGATAAATCAAAGAAACTGAATGACGATAGGTATAGACAGAACTTCCAGGAGTTTCTTTATGTATAGCTATGAAAAAAGTGATGAGATTGTTAGTATGGACCACACCATGGACAAATTCGCACACTCAGCCTAAGAGGACAGGTATGCATAGACAGAGAATGCATCTGTACATAGATGGAAAATTTCAATGTCTTGAACGTAAAATTAAGGAGCTAAAGAGGTATGCCCAGACTCTTCTGAGACTGATCAACGAATTACATTTTGGGGATAAGACACTAGAGACAGACACCCAGATCATTCTGAGAAAGAAAGTGGACAAATTAGCTGTAAAGATAAAGGCTGAGTGAAATGTATATAAGGTGTAGTCTGTGAAGCAGCGCTTGTCTGGGGTAGTGGAATAGGAAAAATTTGTCTCCTGCACTATGGGCTAGCCCTATGTGGGGCCTCTCTCCTGACCTGTGAGTAAGGGTATTTGCAAGGTGGCCGGTACCTGTCCGATGGACACACATGCAGCCGATCCTAATTAGTGGCCAATATACTGTGTTTCATTCCATTCCTCAGTGCTTACAGTTATTATATCATGGAAAGTGAGGGAAGAGAGCAGCCCTGACTGCTGCAAAGTTATTAAATAAGGGAAATGCAGCGATGTGTTATTGACAATTATTTGAATTGCTTGTTGTGAGGGAGCAAAAGGGGTTTCCCAGAGGAGGAGGGGTCAATTAATTGATCGATGTAATTAATTACTCAATTAATTTCATATCAAAAGTGTGATTGCATCGTTGAGCAGAAGGTGTTGGCAGTTTCCCAGAGGGATGAGGGAGGAGGAGGATGAGAGGGATAGGGTGGGTTTCTTTTCAGAAGGATGCACTATCCCCATGGGATCATAAATCAGTTAGCATAACAACCGGTTAAGGGCAGGAGTAGGTCTTACAAGAAAAATCCTTTAAGCAAAACAATAGGTTAAGGTCATAAATCAATCAGCTGTCATAATTTAATTAATTTGCGTATCAATACGCTATCAAAATTACCCCAGAACATACATTACCCTACTACTTTCACATTGTAGCACTACACCCCAGAAAGCAATGTGGTTTAAAAGATTAACACTAAGCCTATTCCTGGACTATCTGAATCCAGAATATGCTTAGGCTAAGATTCGAATAAAATTAGATAGTTTTGCTGCTTTTTCTTTTAAGCAAAAAGACAAGAGATATAGTAAATTAAATTGTTGATGGTGTACAGCAACCATCCACAAAATGGTTTTAGGTTACTTTATTTAGAAGGCGCCATTACCCATTTCCAGTTTACAAAATTCCTCATCATATGGCTCCCACGCTTTTGTCGTAACACAATATGATGCATCATTTTACTGGTGAGTTGCCCCAGGATAAACAATAATTCACAGGTACAAGCGTGCAGTAAAGATGGTTACGCTACAGACTTGTGTTGAATATAACGTACGTGAAATATCCATACAGAGAATTTGTATTCAGAGGTTACTTCCATCGAATCAAATTCGCAAAGTTGTTTCCATTCCACCATCACATATGTCGGTTTGCACTACTGAATACTTCCGCTTAGTCACAAAACGGTTTTCCATTGAGCATCTTCTGACTCACAAAGTTGAATACAAATACAGAACTTACTAAGTACGTAAGTGTCAAAGATGCTGCGACAGAATGACACAAAGATATACCATTTTTGGGAATGAAGTGTAAGTTACTGTTCTGCTAAACTGAAAAGGTATTTTACATTTTACGTGAGTGGGAAGAAGGTGGAATTCACTCATAGATAAATGGCACAGTGCGAATTACAGTGTTACCAACTTCTTTCACAAAACGATAGAGAAGCAAGTGTGGATACGAAAGTATGTGAAATAAATTGTATGCTATTTGGACAGTAATGATGATGACAGTACATTAAAATGTATTCATATTTATTACCGTGACTAATATTGACTTTTGTACATATATAAAATATTATAAGATTATTTACTTGATCTGCAACTAAGGGTAAAAAAACATTGTTCATATTGGAGTATGGAATGTGCTTTCTGGAAGTTTTTCAGGAAAAGAGCGTTAGCCAACTCAGGGGAACTTTTTGTGTATGTGTATTTATATTTCTTCTTACAGATACATAGTAGCTCCTTTTTCTGATAATGTAATATTTTCATATTACTCTCAATGGTTCTCTGTTTCTCACTTAAAGGTTTTCTTCAGGAAAGAAAGGCGCAAATCCAGATTTGTTCAAGTTGCCAAGTCTTAAGGTATCAAGGTGTCCTTTGTACCTAATTTCCAAACTTTTGCCAGTCTGCTCAATGTAGAATTTTGAGCACGAATCACATTGGAGATTATATATTCCCGATTTACTGTAAGGACTTGAAAATATTTATGTCATTGATCAGTTTTTGCCGTAGCTTACTATCAGTAGTGAAGCTGATGTTCCTTACGTTGTAACACAAGACTGTAGCACAACCATCTTTATTACATTTCTTATCCTAGGGAAAATCACCAGTAAAGCAATACAGCATGTGTTTTGACGAAGGCATGTGCCATCTGATGAACTGTGTAGATTCGAAACAGGTAACGGTACTTGTTGAATGAAATAGCCTAAAACCAACTTGTAGCTAGTTGCCGTACGCAATCAATAATTTATTTCATATAACAGCCACTGTCTCCAACTATATTTTTATTTGACAAAATTGCAATATACTTAATTATTCCCCTTTTATCGGTTTATCGATCAATATAATTGGTGTCGGGATATTGATCTCAGTTTGTGACTTCATTAATTTAATTGCAATGGTGATAGACATTAAAATAAGGTCTTCATGTGGTGCGACGCACTCGGGCATCTGCATATGAGAGTTCCTTGTCCAGACATTATTCAAATTCAAATGGCTCTGAGCACTATGGGACTTAACATCTGAGGTCATCAGTCCCATAGAACTTAGAGCTACTTAAACCTAACTAACCTAAGGACATCACACACATCCATTCCCGAGGCAGGATTCGAACCTGCGACCGTAGCAGTCACGCGGTTCCGGACTGAAGCGCCTAGAACCGCTCGGCCACCGAGGCTGGCTCGGATATTATTGATGGCAACTAAACATTGGGGAGAGAAGTGGCAACTACGCGCTGTTTTCGTTTAGAAAAAGTACAAGGGCCATGCACGGGTGGTACTTCTGAGATGCTCTTTTAAGCTGTTCACGGAAAATACGACCTTTTTCTATTGTCTAAAGTTTTCTTCTTAGTGGTTAAAGAGAGAATTTACAAGTTGTGCTGTCTCGTCTACGACATTATAGTCCTTTGACTAAGGCAGCTACATCAAAAGTAACAGCTGTGTTACCTCCTGATGTTCATAGCCTCTCAGGCACACAAAAACGGATGTTTCGACCGTGATTGTAGCAATCGTCTTCAGGATGACTTAAGTGCACTTTATTGGCCCCGAAGAATGTTTCGAGAGAGATGGAAATGCCGTCCGTACAGCGTAGTTGCACTGGCATTGACAAGTAACGAGGTACTAGCTGCCAAACTAACTTATTCAGCAACTCTCCATCAAATAAATAAAACTACGGAAGTGAAAACGTTATTATCAAGATTTATTTTACATATTAAACACAGTAAAGCATTGAGATATAATTTCTGTAGTTTTTGGATTTATTTTTGATGGTCTGAGACTTCTTCAGTAATCCTTGTCATCGTGAGGAAGTGATTCTTAATAGCTTCTGGCTAATCAGAAATCTAAACGACAGCAAAAACTTGAGATAAGTGCGTTGACAAGATAACATGGTACCAGGTGGAATATCTTTTCCGTTCTATGTCTGCACACGGCAGATATCTACGCATCTCACGTCTCTGTGGAATTGAACCCATGTTGCTATCGTAATTGATGGTCATAAGCGTGATGTGGCATGCCAGCTATGACAGTAAGAATATCTTTTTGAAGTACCGAACATTGCATTCGTAGAGACCCGATGCATAAGACTCATTTGCCTAAGAGATGTCGATGCCTATAAGAACAGAGTTCGATTTTTTATGACTTCTTTAAACCAGGTCAAGGGAATACCGAAAACGAATTTGTACCACTTACGTATACTAGCATTCTTTTTTTTCCAAAGATACTCCACACGCCTCTTTAGGCGCCAATTACATAAACCGCTGTTACAGCAATGTCGTACCGTTCAGCAACATTTCTACGTTTTCGACGAGTCTCGTTTTGGCTAAGACTACTGTGACGTTTAGGATCTCACGATAGGGGAGAAGTTAGGATTTACTGTCCCGTCGATGATGAGGTCATTAGAGGCAGACCACATGCTCAGATTGGGGAAGAAAATCGGCAGTACCATTTTAGCAAACCATGGAAAACATAAAAACTTGATGGCTGGACGGGGAATTGAACCAATGTCCTCTCGGTATACACACATCAAAAAAAGTTTTGCAACACCCCAATTCCCAGAACTCCTGAAGATAGACGTTGACTGTGGATATTGTATCACAGACACAGTCGCTTTGACCGTTCAGAGATGTCACTAAACCCGCCCAAAGATGTAAACAACCACGAATAAGCAGCCGATCAGTTCCAGTCATTCCACCAGGAAGGAGGTAAAAGCTCGTTTTGTCTGCAGTTCAACCATACCTAGACGGTCAGTACCGCGCTTCAATCGCGTTTGCATTGTTACGTTGTGCCAGGAAGGGCTCTCAACAATGGAAGTGTCCAGGCATCTCGGTGTGAACCAAAGCGATATTGTTCGGACATTGAGGAGATACAGAGTGACAGGAACTGTCGACGTCATGCCATGTTCAGGCCGCCCACGGGCTATTACTGCAGCGGATGACCGCTACCTACAGATTATGGCTTGGAGGAACCATGACAGCAACGCCATCATGTTGAATAGTGCTTTTCGTGCAGGCACAGGACGTCGTGTTACGAATCAAACTGTGTGCAATAGGCTGCATAATGCGCAACTTCACTCCCGACGTCCATGGAGAGGTCAATCTTTGCAACCACGACACCATGCAGCGCAGTACAGATGGGCCCAACAACATGCCGAATGGACCGCTCAGAATTGGCATCACGTTCTCTTCACCGTTGAGAGCTGCATATGCCTTCAACCAGACAATCGTCGGAGACGTGCTTGGAGGCAACCCGATCAGGCTGAACGCCTTAGACACAGCCGCCAGCGAGTGCAGCAAGGTGGATGTTCCCTGCTGTTTATGGTTGGCATTATGTGGGGCCGACGTACGCTGCTGGTGGTCATGGAAGGCGCCGTAACGGCTGTCCGATACGTGAATGCCATCCTCCGACCAATGGTGCAACCATATCGCAGCATATTGGCGAGGCATTCGTCTTCAAGGACGACAATTCGCGCCCCCATTGTGCACATCTTGTGAATGTCTTCCTTCAGGATAAAAACGCTCGCATGTTCTCCAGACATGAACCCTATCGACCATGCCTGGGATAGATTGAAATGGCCTTTTTATGGACGACGTGAGCTACCAACCACTCTGAGAGATCTACGCCGAATCGCCGTTGAGGAGTGGGACAATCTGGACCAACAGTGCCTTGATGAACTTGATAGTATGCCGCGACGAATACAGGCATGCATCAATATAAGAGGTCGTGCTGCTGAGCATTAGTGGTACCGGTGTGTACAGCAGTCTGGACCACCACCTCTGAAGGTCTCGCTGTATGGAGGTACAACATGCAATGTGTGGTTTTCGTGAGCAATAAAAAGGGCGGAAATGATGTTTATGTTGACCTCTATTCCAATTTTCTGTACAGGTTCCGGAACTCTCGGATCCGAGGTGATGAAAAAGTTTTTTGATGTGTGTGTGATAAGCCGCTGTTTCCTGAGGACAACTGCCACCATCATACAGGACACTTACTCGAATGACAGCCTGTGACACTTTTCACCTTCGTGTGTGTGACATGCTGCTGCTTCGGCGTTATCTCAAGAAGAAATGGTTTATGAGAGAAACGGCAGAGTGGAAACTGTATTCGAGTAGTTCTATGCACGTCCTCATTTTCCGTGGAGTGTCGAACACTACTTCTAGACAGCTGTTGTTTCTTTCTCATTTAGCTGACATGTTGCTCAACGCACGTGTTTCTGAGGTAGTCTCTTGTGAGAAACTACCTGAAGCGGCTTTTCTTAGGACTGTAAAATCTTTTTTTAAGTTATGTGTTACCACATGATGAATTTCTAGCTGTAACGCCCGGAGGTTTCAGAAAATTACTGATTTTAGAAACGTTACATTATTTTACAATTCAGTACATTCAATAGTTTGTTTGTATCAGTATTTTTTGTGCGTGGTATTCGACATATTAATTTCAGATTAGACGTTAATGAAACTGCAGTTCAAACTGTTCACCGTTCCCTTATAGTAATATTGAAATGCTAGAAGAATTCATCCACATTGCGTGAGATACAGGTTTATTAACTTCTCATGGTAGGGATTCATAGTCACATAGAATTTTTTAAAGGACATATTCGCCGTTGACTATAGAAATTATTTATTCCACACTTGCAATTTCGGCTTTTGGGGCATTCTCAAGCGGTACTGCCAAAGATTTTGCTTCAGCACATGTCAGACTTTAAAATCTTCCGACATGTATACATGTCATCGTCAAAAGACCTATTTTTGACATGTATAAATGTCGCATAATTTTGAAGTCTGACATGTGCTGAAGCAAAATCTTTGACAGTACCACCTAAAAATGGTCCAAAGGCCGAAATTGTAACTGTGAAGTAAATAATTTCTACAATCAGCGACGAATATGATGTCCTTTACAAAAACCCACTTTTTTATTTTCCTTGGGAAATTAAGACTATTATGGCTTCAGAAAGGACCTTCGGCAACAGAATTAATGCAGAATAATACCGAAATGGATGGATGAATGCTACTCATTACTTCTGAGTAATTGACGGAAGGTCATCGAGTAAAACAGGGGTAACTTCTGGCGTTCCTCAAGGAATTGTTGTAGGTCATCTGCTGTCGCCTGAACTACGTAAACGATTTAGGAGACAGTCTGAGCAACCCTCTTAAACTGTTTGCAGATGATTCTGTCATTTATCGTTTTGTAAAGTTATCAGACGACCAGACCAATTGTAAAATGGTTTTAACAAGATATCTATGTGGTGCGAAAAGTGGCAGTTTATATTAAATAATGAAAAGTGTGAAGTCATCCACATGAATTCTAAAAGGAATGCGCTAAATTTCGCTTATACAATGAATCACACAAATTCAGTTAAATACTTAGGGATTACAAATAACTTAAACTGGAACGATCACATAGGTAATGTTGTGGGGTAACGAAATCAAAGGCTATGATTTACTGGCAGAACGCTAAGAAAATGTGATAGGTCTGCCAAAGAACTGCTTACGCTACCCTTCTCTGCCCTTTTCTAGAGTATTACTGTGCAGTGTGGGATCTGCATCAGACAAGATTTACAGAGTACATGGAAAAAGTCCAAAGAAGATCAACTCGGTTTGCATTATCACGAAACAGAGGAGAGAGTGCCACGGATATGATACATCAATTGAGGTGGCCATCATTAAAACAAAGGGTGTTTTGCTGCGTCAGGATCTTCTCATGCAATTTCAATCACCATCTTTTTCGTCAGAGTGTGAAAATATTTTGTTGGCGGCCATATACATAGGAAGAAATGATCGTCATAGTAAGATAAGAGAAATCAAAGATAGCAAGGACAGATTTAAATGTTCGTCTTCGCCGCGCAGTTCGAGAGTGGGACGGCAGAGAAATGGCTTGTATGAGGTTCGATGAACCCTCTGCCAGGCACTTAATTGTGATTGCAGAGTAATCATGTAGATGTAGATTAACAAACTCTACTACGGCGGGCAAAGTTTGTATAAAAAGAAAAGCAGATCCCATTTCACAAATCATGCTAGGAATAATTCCTATCAGCATCTCCGGAAAAACTTTAATTCGAGCTGACTGTACCCTAATTTGGGCTCCAGATTTCATGACGGTACCTCCACGTTTCTAAAATATTCCAGAAAAACCTACAGAAAACTCACGTGTATCGAATAAATATCAGCTAGCGTATTAAAGCTGCGGAAGATATTTCTACAACAGATCAGCGAGCGGGGTAGAGAAAGATTGGTTTCAGTCTGAACGTATGGCAGGAAGCACGACGGACAACTACAGATGTGAGGAAATCGTAGATCGACCTGAGCAATTAAATACGCCTAACATCTCAGAGATTAGCGTCTGACGTCGGGGATCTGACGTCAAAGACTGCTAGTGGGAAAAACGTCAAGCACTTCCTGTTCTCGTGCTGATTGCGTAACTCTCAGGTGGGTTATCCACGCGATGCACGGCCGAGTCAGCTGGTGACCGACCAGAAGACAATTCCGCGAAATGTGGAAGGTACGGTGTGGGTTGACTCGTCAAACACAAGTAAAAGCTCGAAAGACTGAAACAGCATGACTGTTCTGAACGTCGGCATGAGACTGTCGTATGGAACGATAGAAACGTTGTCGTTTTGGCCGATGAAGAAACCGTCGGTGTTAAGAAATTTTGATAATTATGCCGTTAACAGTGATTTTAATTTAATAATACAGCCGTTGCTTTAAGACTTCGCATGTATTTTTCATTCCACGCCGGCCGGGGTGGCCGAACGGTTCTAGGCGCTACAGTCTGGAACTTCTCGACCGCTACGGTCGCAGGTTCGAATCCTGCCTCGGGCATGGATGTGTGTGATTTCCTTAGGTTGGTTAGGTTTAAGTAGTTCTAAGTTCTAGGGGACTGATGACCTCAGAAGTAAAGTCCCTTAGTGCTCAGAGCCATTTGAACCATTTTCATTCCACACTCGTCTGGATGGTCGTTTTAATAACTGTAAACTCGAAATGCATGGCGATGTATTACAACAGAAAAAGACATAGCTCGTAACTGTAATATGCAAAGTGATTTGAACTCAAATAAACACGCGTAGAATTTTGTTTTTCGATGTTAGAGTATTTTTTTAGACGTAATACCAGCAGAATGGAAGACCAAGAAAAAAGTGGTTAGATGAAACAGGGTGCAAGACAGCGATGCCGTCAATGTATTGTACACGAAAAACGCGAAGCATCCAGAAGAGGAGGAGGAAACGAAGCTTAAGTGGTCGAGAGGGTACGTGATGTTATTTTACTGATGGCCAGATTGAGTCAATTTACGAACTTTGTAATAAGTAGGCCTACCCACTTACGAGCGTGACGTTGCAACCCTCTGTTCTAGAGGCATGCACTGATTCGGGTGAGAAAGGTGTCAAAGTTGATGCCAGGAGTAATACGGCAGTGCCTTTCCGAAACATTGAAAGAATGGGGCCTCTCCCGAGGTCGCCGCCATACGTGTCGACGATCGTCACCTAGGGTGATACAGAACCGCAATTCATTGCTAAACGCGATGAGACGCCATTCATTAGCAGTCGATGCCTCCCTGTCACGTTACCATTTAAACCACCGTCGTTTCTGTTGCGGTGAAACCAACAGCTAAACTTCGGACGGTAATTCCTCCCCAATCCGGCCGTTGCTAGTCTCCAGCCAATGGTGCGGAATAACACAGATGGTGCGGGAAGTCCGTTACTTGTTCTTGGATGGCTAATGGGAGGGCGTTATGGTGTGTTTGGTGCACAATGTGGTGGTCAAACGTGTTTGACTGGGACATTGGCAACGACTATGCCTGCTCTTCCCTTCTCAAGCAGTCCAGCAGAGGGCCACTGTTACATCCAAATCCCCCTCAAATTAGGATATTGCACAATTCTATCAGATAGACAATTAGAGATCCACAATGAGGCCCCATTCAAACTCTGTGACGTGCTAACAACGCATTAGTACGTCGCGTCTCCAGTCCTTCGCGAGGGTCATTCAACATCAGACACTGCTCAGGCCTCTTATATGCTCCACCAGGGCTAGCAACAACACTAAACACGAACGACACTAATTCTCTCTGGTGGCCGTTTCACCTGTTTCAGAGAATTGCATCTCTAATCATTATCACACCTGCCGATGGTGTGTGCGTGTACGAAGCTACTTTGACATCTTGTGAGTGCTTCACTTTTCTTGTCAGGCAGGGTATACATCGAAGAAGCAATGACGGTAAAAAAAAAAAAAAGAACTGGAGTAGGATTGAAGTACTGGCAGAAAGGATATCGGCTATAGGATTCACCGATGAGATTGCTACACTCAGTGAAAGTGATGAATTTCAGAATCTACTGAATGGAATGAACAGTCTAACGGGGACATAATACGGATTTGAATTAAACCAAAGAAAGACGAAAGCCATGAAGACTATCAGAAATGAGATTAACGATGATTTCAACATCAAAGTTGTGGAAGACGACGAAATGAAGGAGTTCTGCTATCTTGGAAGCAAAATAAAGCGTGAAGGACGAAGCAAAGGTGATGTATGAAGCAGATTAATACAGCCAAAGAGGGCATTCCTAGCTAAAAGTAAGTTTCTTAGTATCAAACATAGGTCTTAATTTGAAGAACGAATTTCTGAGAATGTACTTTTGCGCACAGGATTACGTGAATGTGAATCATGAACTGCGGGAAAATACAAAAAGATGAGAGTCGAAGTTTTGGGACGAGGTGCTACAGAAGAATGCTGAAAATTTGATGGACTGATAAGCTAAGAAATGGTAAGGTACTCCGCAGAATCTGTCAGCAAAGGAACGTAGAGAGGAGACTGACAAGAAAAAGGGACAAGCTGATAGGATATGTATCAATACATACGAAATAGAATGAGATTTTCACTCTGCAGCGGAGTGTGCGCTGATATGAAACTTCCTGGCAGATTAAAACTGTGTGCCCGACCGAGACTCGAACTCGGGACCTTTGCTTTTCGCGGACAAGTGCTTTAACATCTGAGCTACCGAAGCACGACTCACGGCCGGTACTAACAGCTTTACTTCTGCCAGTATCTCGTCTCCTACCTTCCAAACTTTACAGAACCTCTCCTGCGAACCTTGCAGAACTAGCACTCCTGAAAGAAAGGATACTGCGGAGACATGGCTTAGCCACAGCCTGGGGGAGGTTTCCAGAATGAGATTTTCACTCTGTTTCGTATCAGCGCACACTCCGCGGCAGAGTGAAAATCTCATTCTGGAAACCTCCCCCAGGCTGTGGCTAAGCCATGTCTCCGCAGTATCCTTTCTTTCAGGAGTGCTAGTTCTGCAAGGTTCGCAGGAGAGCTTCTGTAAAGTTTGGAAGGTAGGAGACGAGATACTGGCAGAAGTAAAGCTGTGAGTACCGGACGTGAGTCGTGCTTCGGTAGCTCAGATGTTAGAGCACTTGCCCGCGAAAGGCAAAGGTCCCGAGTTCGAGTCTCGGTCAGGCACACAGTTTTAATCTGCCAGGAAGTTTCACATATGAAATAACTTTCTTGGTACTTGAGGGAGCTGTAGAGGGTAAAAACGTTTGGGGAAGAAAGAGGTCCGAATAAATCAATTAATAATTGAGGACGTTGGATGTGACTGTTACTCGGAAAGATTGGCACAAGAGAGGAATGCGCGGCGGAACGTATCAAAGCAGTCAGGACACACACACACACACACACACACACACACACACTCACACACACACACACACACACACACACACACACACACATATATATATATATATATATATATATATAACACGAGTCAAGTATAATGAAGTTACAGAAGTTACATTTATAGCAAAAAGACATTTCAACATACACAGACGCAACCACCAGAAATAAACTTGCAGGTATTAGGAGTACCGGAAAGTAATGTCTTTTCAGTCCATTCGTTTGTTATTTATTAGCTCATTGTGTACTTCAAAGTCGTGTCAAAGACATTCTAAGATTAGAGTGACTTGTTTGTTTACTCGTAAATAATTAAATCTTACATTTTGTTGCAACTTATGGTGAAATGGCCAGCTAAATACCAAAAGAGCTACATATCTAGCATCATATGCTTTCTGAGTTTCGTATGTGTAGTAACGCAACAGTTGCTACCAAAAACATTTGCTATGTTTATCCAGGTGCAATGGACGTTCGTGAATACCAAACGTGGTTTTCTAAGTACTTAGAAAACCACGTTTGATCTCCCCTGCTCATATCGATCATGAATATCAACAAATTTAGACAGTGACATGTTAAGGGCGGAAGCGGAAGCAAATCCATGTCAGATAATCGAGGAACCGTCAAACATTGTTAACCAACCTTGGTCGATCATCCAGTAAAATTTGTAGCAAAGTGGAAAAGACAAACAAAGCTGACAGGACCACAACATAGAACTTATTGCTCCTCAGTAGCACAATACGGAAGCGTTTTTTCATCGCTTGATCACTGTAGATGTAAAGCGGGTTCTCTATGATAATCCCAAACGCAAAAGGCAGTGATTCTCTCCGAATGAATCACTACGAAGTACATCTTAGTCAAGATTACACTCCAAAAAGGCGCTTTTGTTTGTTTGGTGCACTATTCACGGAGGTTTGTTCATTTTGAAGTCCTAAAATTTGAATAAACTTTGAACGTAGTCTTTTACTGTGAACAATTGGATCGACTAAATCAGTCTTTAATTGAAAAGTGCCTAGCGACTGTCAACAGAAAATTTGTTATTCTGCAACACGATAATAGAAGACCGCACAGCGCAAGACGAATCCTGGAAAAAGTTAATGAACAGGGGTGGGAGGTATCGCCTCATCACCATACTTGCCTGATATTGTGACATCGGATTTCCATTTCTTCCGATTGCTACATTTTCCAAGTGGTAAAGGGAGTGGAAAATGTGGATGTCCAAAATGCCATCTCTAGATATTTTGCTCAAAAACTAATCGATCCGGCATTGAGAATATGCGCACTAGATGGCACAAGGTTGTTGAAAAAGATGGTGATTACTTCATTGATTAAAAAT
This sequence comes from Schistocerca cancellata, assembly GCF_023864275.1. Lineage (NCBI taxonomy): Eukaryota > Metazoa > Arthropoda > Insecta > Orthoptera > Acrididae > Schistocerca > Schistocerca cancellata. Next base: position 940,188,261 of record NC_064626.1, read on the forward strand.
AAACACTTGCTAAGAATTTGTCTGTTTGAATTTATTGTAAAAATACGACATTACTTTCCGGTCCTCCTAATACATTCGTGTTCAACAGAATTTTTGAAGCACCTTTCACGTTGAGGGCGGTAATGGACAGCCTTGAGGTCTGGATGATGCGATCAGTAACACAAGCGGCACTCATTTCTACTTCCGGCATTTCTCCTTATAAGTAAAGAGAGCGAACGACATTTTCCTAAAAACCTAGCTAATATTGGCGAATTTTCTGAAGCCTACCATCTAATCGTTGCTGTCGAGAAACAATAATGACAACAATCATTTAATGAACCATAATTTTAAAGCAGAAAAACGAATTGTATTTGCAATATGTAATCAACTCAACTTATAATTAGTAAGCAACTTCTCTTAAGATGGGGCAAAGAGCCCTAAAATCTGATAACCTGGTAAAAATTTCTTAAGGAATTGCCGGATTTTTATCCAGAACTCAAATCTCTCATCTTTCAATATTTAATAACATAAGAATCAAGAAACTTTGCAATTGTTGTATTTCATGTATGCGTATGAAATGAGTATTTATAAAATGAGCGTCCAGTTACCAATGATTATTTTCTGTTGAAAGATTTATTCAAATGCGATCGAGAACGACGAGAGAAATAATCTTTTAGCCTGAATCTAATGATCAATCATTACGAAAGAAGGATTAAAATTTAAAAATAAATTGAAAAGGAGTAACTGAAAAAAATTCATCATTTTGTTCTGTTTATGTGAGAACTACGAATGTTCATTGTATAAAACTGTTCTGGATCAAGTGAATTAATTTCCGAATAAAAAATAAAAAGAATTAATAATGAAGGATTTTGAAATAAAAAGTGCATATTTTATTTTCAATGCGAAGTCCATCACCCCTCAACGTTCAAGACATCACCGAATCTTCGAGGGATGGGGGAGACAAGGAAGGTCTGAGGTCGCCCATACTCACAAAGTAGATACAAAAAGGGGAAACTTCTTTTCGAACCTGATGTAACTAGGCATTGCATTAGCAGAATGAGGCTTCGCAGTTGCTCTACCTCTCTTATTGTAGAAGCAACTGCTGGTGGTGACTAAAAAATTGGGTTCAGAAAACGTCAATAGGAGGGCGAGAAGGCCTTCATACTGACCAAGAATGACTAAAACTACTGTTATCGGTCAAGACTGAGCCGATTTATATGCCAACGATCTATGCCAGCGCGGAGAATCCATTAATAGCAGCATCTAAAGAGAGCAGAACCGTCGGTCTGCCTGTGGATGAGTTAACATCTGCCGACGCCTTCATGCAGCTTGTTTTCATCACTGCGAAGCTGCAAGAAATCAGGCCATCACATATCAGTACCGCAAAGCACTCGTAATGCCACTGATCATATAGCTTTATTTATAAAGGTACTACCTTCTGTCTGGCTTGTACGTTTACAGCTGTGGAACAGTTGACAACTCTGGTAACTGTTGCGCATATTGTTCTCACTGTAATATCTGCTGTAAAATTGCAGGTAATGGGCTTATAATGCAATTTTTACTAATGCAACTTGTCATTCGCTTTCTTTGTTACCGTCGTCTTGCGTGATTGTGCTTTACAAGCTGGCTCGCTCACGATGAAGTTTGTAACTACGTGATGTCGTAGTCTTGTTGGCCCACAATACGAATGCATATAATTGAATGACTACAGCTAATGATGAGCGTTTTACTGCATGCTCACTGCCTTTTTACGGTTTGGGCGATCTGAAGATGGTTGCAGAATGCAACCCAAACTACTTTTCGTGCTTTAATTGTGTAAGGGAAAAAACTGCGGCATAGGTATTATTTTTTAAAAAAATTAAAAATTTTTATTTCATAAAAGTTTTGCTTGTTTAAAGCTAATCCAGGTTACACTCCAAGGAATACACTCAAGTTTTAGAAGAATGTTGCTGCCAACCATTCAATCTCTCTATCCAGCAGAAGAGACAAGCACTATAACAACAGAGTGCGCAAAAAGAAAACAACAAACCAATGGTTGAACAGATATGCTCGAAAAGCCTCCAGACATAAAGAATCCGGAGAATTTTTGAGTATCGATGGAGGAAGTTCCGTCCCGAGCGTACTCGGCAGAGTTTCCGAAATCAGGTTTTAGTCACGCGGGAGAGCATTTCGCGTTGTTAATTTCCTCGTCTTTATATAGCTGATGGCGCAACTCACACGTAATACTGGAGGAAATGTCTCGTGGCAATGGCAGAAACAACAAGCGCGCGGAGTTAGCATTTATTGACAAATACGAGCATGAAGAATGGCTCTCCATAGCTGCGATTCCGGCCAGTTGCAGGAGGACGGCGAAAGCTACTTTTCACTGCTACTGAGTAACGTGCCTTCCTAATATTCGATATTTTTTTCTTTATTTTCGTCGAGGGCACTGCACCAAACATTTATTAATTATTACAACGGAGTTAGCAGTCAGGTCAAGACAAAGTGAAAGTAACGATTTTGGAAGTAAAACTGTATTTAGAAACAGAAAAAGGGCCTATCGCAAATCTCGATGAGGAGCATCGGCGACTCTAACAGAATCACAAATGCACAGGCTGAATCCGAATTCCAACTGCAAAATTTCGGAGGCTGTTCAGCTTTATTTCCTGAGAATTCTGGTATGTGGAACCTGCTCTCTGTGGTCGCTCGTTAAAGAGCATCTTCATTTCGTTTGATTTCTAACTCCTATTCATCTTCGTATTTCTATTGCACTGAAACTATCTGTACAACAGTGCAAACGTCGACGATATGTCTCTTAATTTATCCCGTTCACTCAAGATACTTGTTGACAACAATAATGCCAGCTTCTCTCCTTCCTTCTCAAGTAAGCATTAAGTAATGCTCGTTTCTGTCACAGGATTTTTCTTTGCACAGTGGAAGTTGTACGTGAACTATGATACGCAACAGTATGGATAAGGTAAATTGAAGAAGATCTGGCCGATATACACAGTGTATGTAGGTTCACTGAATACACAACATGCCATGCTAAGCTGTAGACGGAGCGGCGGCAACCGCATCACAGTACGAGGGGCGTTCGGTAAGTAAGGCCACACTTTTTATTCTGAATGCAGGTTGGTTTTATTCGGGGTTCCAATACACCATATTATTCTCCACTCTTGGTTACGAAACCCTGTTTTCCAACATAATCTCCGTTCAGAAGACGGCCATACGCCACCTTACTGGGAGAGCCTATATGCCCGCATGGTACGGCACCACTCTACTCGTCGGTGTCGGAAGCAACGTCTTGCTGCATCAATAACTTCCCCATTATCCATGCACTGGTTCCCGCGTAGTGCATCCTCCACTGGGCCAAACAGATGGAAGTCGGTCGGAGTGAGATCCGGTCTTTGGGGTAGATGAGGAAGAACAGTCAAAATGTTTCAAATGGCTCTGAGCACTATGGAACTTAACATGTGAGGTCATCAGTCCCCTAGAACTTAGGACTACTTAAACCTAACTAACCTAAGCACATCACACACATCCATGCCCGAGGCAGGATTCGAACCTGCGACCGTTGCAGTCGCGCGGTTCCAGACTGAAGCGCCTAGAACCGCTCGGCCACCGCGGCCGGCCGAAGAACAGTCCAATGAAGTCTTGTGAGCTCCTCTCGAGTGCACAGACTTGTGTGAGGCCTTGCATTATGGAGGAGGAGAAGTTCGTTTGCATTTTTGTGGCGACTAAGATGCTGAAATCGTTCCTACACTTCAGAGTTGATCATTGCGCAATTAGTAAGGACTTCAGTGTCCCAGAAGACCGTCTCCATGTCTTTACTGGCTGAGGCTCCCGCTTTGAACTTTTTCTTCGGAAGAGAGGTGCTGTGGCGCCATTCCATGGATTGCCGTTTTGTTTCCGGTTGGAAGTGATGAACTCATGTTTCATCGACGACATCCGACAAAAAACCGTCGCGATCAGCTTCGTAACGCGCAAGCAATTCCGCACAGATGGTCATCCGTTGCTCTTTATGATCTGCTATCAGGCGCCGAGGAACCCAGGGGGCACACGATCTTTGAGTACCCCAATGGGGGACGAGTGTGTTAGCACTATTAACAAAGACGTCCAGCTGTGCAGCGAGGTGCTTGACTGCGATTCATCGATCACCTCGAATGAGAGTGTCTGCACGTTCCAACATTGCAGGTGTCACAGCAGCGTGACAAGTGAAGATCGGATGGGTTTGCGCGACCTTGTTACGATGATGACAGACGCCTCGCCCAACGATTCGACGCGCTTTTGCTCACTACCAGGTCTCCGTATACACTTTCGAAGCACCTATGAATATCTGCGATGCTCTGGTTTCCCGCCAAAAGAAACTCCGTTACAGACGCTATTTTGGAGGCTGCGCAGAACGCAGCCATCTATCGGAACTTCATGAAACTATACGGACTGAAGCGAGAATATTCCACGATGTCCCACAGCAAATTCCGCATTTACTCAAGCGAAATTGGACGAGACTTATTGAACACCCCTCGTACTTTTGCATACAACAATTGTTCCATTATTCTGACTTTTGCGTATTACATTTTGGTGACACGCCTTTTCACTACTGTGAAAATATTTCATAGCAACAATAGCAACTGGAACAACAAAGCAAAAAATCGTAATTAGATCACTGCAGCAAAAATATCCCTAAAAACAGCTGAAATTTTGTCGGTAGATTTCGAGAACACCTATTTATTTGCAATTAATAATAATTGAGTACAGAGACTGCCTGACTTGGAAAGAATTTATATTTGGTTTGATGAATGACACATTGCTGTAAATGTGGAAAAATGTAACCTTCCAATACGATATTAGTAGTGTGCTGCTCGACAGAATCGCGTCGATTAAATATTTAGCTGTAGCTTTGCAAAGCGAATTGAAATAGAACGAGCACGTGAGATCGGTTGTAGCGAAGACGAATGGTTGACTTAGGTTTGTTGGGAGAATTTATTTAATCTTTAAAGGAGATTGCGCACAGATCACTTGTGCGACATATTCTTCAGTAATGCTCAAGTCTCTGCGATCCTCGCCAGATTGCATTAAAGGAAGACGTCGAAGCAATTCAGAGGCGTGCTGCTAGATCTTTTTACCAGTAGATTCGATTACAGATATCATCCGTGAACTCTAACGAGAACCCCTGGGGGAAGACGACGTTCTCCTCGTGAAAAAGCATTGAGAACCGGCATTTGCGACAGACCGCAGAACGATTCTACGGCTGCCAACGCACATCTCGCCTAAGGCCCGAATCGGCATAAGAGAAATTTGGGCTCGAATGGAAGCAGACATACAGTCGTTTTTTCCTCGCTCCATTTACGAGTGCAACGTAAAAGAGAATGGCTAGTAGTGATATGGTATAGCCCAGGCCATGGACGGTATGAATTGCAGAATGTGTATATACATGTAGATGTAGATGTTGCGGTCATAAGTAATTGAATTACATGGAGCTGCTGTGTTGGAGAGAGAACGCTCCGGTCACTGTGGCTAGTGGTGCTGTCTGATGTGCCTCACGACTAAGATACTACGAGAGCTTGCTCTGGCCATCAGCGTGAGTTGAAAGCAGGGAGGGCAAGACGTACGATGTCAGTGTCCAGACTGTGTTTGCCTGAAGCGTGGAGCATTCCATATCCCTAGTCATGTTGTTACTGGGGCTCTCGCGAGTACGTGTGTACTTCAGATCTGGGAAATCTGGTGCCCCCAACACCAACTGCCGTGGGCCCAACGTCTTTATGACAGGGGTCACCGGATTTGAACAGCAGGATAAGCATGATCAGTGTGTCGAATAAGTCTCCAATTCTGTACTGGACTGCACTAACCGGCGAACAGCATACCATCCAGAATACCTCCTCGCAAAGGGACACAGACCACGACATCTTTATGTTTATCCCTGATCATCATATAATGTTTTCTTTACACTCCAAGACACAAAAGACGACACACCACGAAAGAATCATCCGAATGGGACGGAAAGCGTCGGATGAGACGTACATGTGCAGACAAACAAATGTCTACAATTGCAGAAAAAAATTAGATGATTTATTCAAGAGAAAGAGCTTCACAAACTGAGAAAATCAACAACGCGTTGGTTCACCTCTGACCATTATGGAAGCAGTTATTTGGCTTGCCATTGATTGATAGAGATATTGGATATCCTCCTGAAGGATAGCATACCAAATTCTGTCCAACTGGCTGATTAGATCGTCAAAGTCTCGAGCTGGTTGGTGTCCACTGTCCATATTGCACCAAATTTTGCCAGTTGGGGAGCGTTCTGGCAAACTTGCGGGGCCAAGGCGAGGTCTGGCAAGCACGACGGCAAGCAGTAGAAACCCTCACCGTGTGTGGGCAGGTGTTATTTTGGTGACATGTAAGCCAGGATGGCTGGCTACGATTGACAACCAAACGGGGCGTAGAATGTTATTGGCGCATCGCTGTGCTGAAAGCGTGCAGCGGAAGACAACCAACAGGGTCCTGCTATGAAATGAAATGGCGCCTCATTGTATACAATGAGAAAGGCTTGTCCGTTGTCACAACACAAATACCATAATTCCTGTCAGCAACAACTCCAATTGCAAATGTTCTGTAACAGATAAGGTCTCTGTCATAGTAAGCCTCCAATCCTCCTAGAGGCTTTTCATTACCCCTTACTACAGCAATAGTCATCCATGAATTCCCTGGTACTACTTCAATTGTTGTACAAGAAAAATTAATCTTACAGCCAACAAATGTTATTGGCCCACTAAGTATCTCCTGTTGAGAAACTGGGTTTGGTGTCTCATCAAAACTGATAACAGTCTTGTACACTGGCATTCTGCTCCTCCTTGAATATCTTCTACGTCGGTACGGCATGGCTGTGTGCTCCGTGCGGCTGCTTCGAGTCGACTGAGCATGCTGCTGCCTGTGCGCGGAGACCCCAGCCATAACACAGGTGACAGATTGGTATTCCACCGCTGTCTGGCGCGTCTCCAGACACATCCTCGCTGGTCACCGGGGCTTAGTTGGAAGTGGCAGTCATCACTGATGACGCTCCTACTCCAGTCAATGAGATTTCGGCCCCAATGATCGGCGAAGATGTGGCTGGAGACGTACCAGACAGTGTTGGGGTACCAGTCTGACCATCACCTGCCATGCGGGCCCAGAATGGCTCTGAGCACTTGCGACTGAACTTCTGTGGCCATCAGTCGCCTAGAACTTAGAACTAATTAAACCTAACTAACCTAAGGACATCACACACATCCGTGCCCAAGGCAGGATTCGAACCTGCAACCGTAGCGGTCGCTCGGTTCCAGACTGCAGTGCCTAGAACCGCACGGCCACTCCGGCCAGCGCGGCCCAGAAGGTTATCATCCGCGCAGACTTACAGCACAGCGGTACGTCGACGAAGTTCCACGCCCCGTTTTGTTGCACTTCATGGCATGTCATCCTGTGCTTACATTTCAGCAAGGTAATGCCTTTACGCCCACGGCGAGAGTTTCTACTGCTTGTCTTCGTGCTAGCCAAACCCTACTTTGGAATGCAAGGTCGGCAGATCTCTCCACAACAGAAAACGTTTGGAGCCTTATGGGCTTGGCCCTACCTTGCAAAAACTATCTCAGGATTTTGACGATCTAACGCGCTGGGCCGTAGGTGGAACAATGCATTACTGACTTGCTCAGCTTGTGAAGCTCTTTCTCTTCATTAAATAATCCTATTTCTCTGAAATTGTAATCATTTGTTTGTCTGTACATGCAGGTCATATCTATTACTTTCCGTCCCATTCGGATAATTCCTACGTGCTGCGACTATCTTTTCTTTGTTTGTATTTGGGTCAGAAGCATTATAAAGGGTATAGAAAAGATTCATACATAAAATAAAACGAGTTATTCGTAAACAGTAAAGGAAGAAAAAAAAACCGAAACATATTAAATTACACTCCTGGAAATGGAAAAAAGAACACATTGACACCGGTGTGTCAGACCCACCATACTTGCTCCGGACACTGCGAGAGGGCTGTACAAGCAATGATCACACGCACGGCACAGCGGACACACCAGGAACCGCGGTGTTGGCCGTCGAATGGCGCTAGCTGCGCAGCATTTGTGCACCGCCGCCGTCAGTGTCAGCCAGTTTGTCGTGGCATACGGAGCTCCATCGCAGTCTTTTAACACTGGTAGCATGCCGCGACAGCGTGGACGTGAACCGTATGTGCAGTTGACGGACTTTGAGCGAGGGCGTATAGTGGGCATGCGGGAGGCCGGGTGGACGTACCGCCGAATTGCTCAACACGTGGGGCGTGAGGTCTCCACAGTACATCAATATTGTCGCCAGTGGTCGGCGGAAGGTGCACGTGCCCGTCGACCTGGGACCGGACCGCAGCGACGCACGGATGCACGCCAAGACCGTAGGATCCTACGCAGTGCCGTAGGGGACCGCACCGCCACTTCCCAGCAAATTAGGGACACTGTTGCTCCTGGGGTATCGGCGATGACCATTCGCAACCGTCTCCATGAAGCTGGGCTACGGTCCCGCACACCGTTAGGCCGTCTTCCGCTCACGCCCCAACATCGTGCAGCCCGCCTCCAGTGGTGTCGCGACAGGCGTGAATGGAGGGACGAATGGAGACGTGTCGTCTTCAGCGATGAGAGTCGCTTCTGCCTTGGTGCCAATGATGGTCGTATGCGTGTTTGGCGCCGTGCAGGTGAGCGCCACAATCAGGACTGCATACGACCGAGGCACACAGGGCCAACACCCGGCATCATGGTGTGGGGAGCGATCTCCTACACTGGCCGTACACCACTGGTGATCGTCGAGGGGACACTGAATAGTGCACGGTACATCCAAACCGTCATCGAACCCATCGTTCTACCATTCCTAGACCGGCAAGGGAACTTGCTGTTCCAACAGGACAATGCACGTCCGCATGTATCCCGTGCCACCCAACGTGCTCTAGAAGGTGTAAGTCAACTACCCTGGCCAGCAAGATCTCCGGATCTGTCCCCCATTGAGCATGTTTGGGACTGGATGAAGCGTCGTCTCACGCGGTCTGCACGTCCAGCACGAACGCTGGTCCAACTGAGGCGCCAGGTGGAAATGGCATGGCAAGCCGTTCCACAGGACTACATCCAGTATCTCTACGATCGTCTCCATGGGAGAATAGCAGCCTGCATTGCTGCGAAAGGTGGATATACACTGTACTAGTGCCGACATTGTGCATGCTCTGTTGCCTGTGTCTATGTGCCTGTGGTTCTGTCAGTGTGATCATGTGATGTATCTGACCCCAGGAATGTGTCAATAAAGTTTCCCCTTCCTGGGACAATGAATTCACGGTGTTCTTATTTCAATTTCCAGGAGTGTAGAAAAGGCAACAAGACAAAGATAAGACGACATATTGGTATGGTGGAACAATACATTACTGACTTGCTCAGTTTGTGAATCTCTTTCTCTTCATTAAATCATCCTATTTCTCTGAAATTGTAATCATTTGTTTGTCTGTACATGCAGGTCATATCTATTACTTTCCATCCCATTCGGATAATTCCTACGTGCTGCGACTATCTTTTCTTTGTTTGTATTTGGGTCAGAAGCATTATAAATGATATAGAAAAAATTCATACATAAAATAAAACGAGTTATTCGTAAACAGTAAAGGAAGAAAAAAAAACGAAACCTATTAAATTAGAAAAGGCAACAAGACAAAGATAATACGACATATTGGTATAAGTTAAATTTCAAAAACATGGTGTTTCCGGTGTTTGTCTGTAACTTCGACACAAAGATTTTGTTTTACGAGGAAAGTGACTATTATCCATTTTTGCAATATCATGGATACTGCACATTTTCTTCTGTTTATATAAATATAATTTGAAAATCACTTGCAAAAGTACCTAAAAGTAAGATAAATGAGAATTCAAAAAGTCAAAGTATTTCCTTACTCAGAAAATGAGCGCAGAAGAACAGGTGCAGGAATCCTGCATCGTCGCTTTGGCCAAAGTCCTAGTGGAGCTGGTTTGCCGTTGCCTCCTTCTGACTTGTTATCAAGTTTCAAGCGTGTATCTGTGTCGTGTGGGTGAACCTGATGAGTGTCTGTATAGTGCAATGTAGCGTTTGTGTTGTTATAGATGGACAGAAGGTGGCGGGTCAGATCCGGTGTCTGCACATAGCCCTCATCCGACAGACGGATCAGCACTAACAGCGTGATATGCCCTCACTTTATGAGACATTGCAGAGAGGTTTGGAATTTAATGCAGAACATTCATACAAAGACTACTGATCAGGAATTTTACACCACCTGTTTGGACTCTGCTACTCACTCCAACTGCCATCTAGTGGCAGCTTCAAACTGGACAGGTCAGACTGTCCAGTATAGTCTGCTCCCTGTTGGAAGAATTTGCAACCTACGTGCGGAAGTGGACCTCCCAGGTCCTTTGTGCGCGCAGGTAGGATTAGCCGTTGTAACGGCCGAGCAGGTAGCTGTGAGACCCCGTAGCGGACGGGCGTGTATGTCTCCCAGCTAAGCCAGGAGCCGCAGTTGGCGCGCTGCCTGTGCAAGTTGTAACGTTTAATGTAATAAACACTTATACCATACAACTTGTTCCGTCTAGTTATTGTGAGTGGAAACAAGGGGAGGACAGTAAGTCCTCTCGTACTATACATTCACACTCAAATGTGCCACCAAGGGAAGAAGAGCCCGCGCGCACACCACCTCTTACCCTTCCCGGACAAATACTGCCAGCGAAAATGGCCGTCCTCCTGGATTGGAACCGCCATATCCTGGGTCGAATACCACCGCACATGCGTGCGGTAGTGACCTCGGCTACAGCGGTGGGTAAATGTGAATTAAGAAACGCGTTATTCAACGTCGCTCTCAGCGACCCAACCTCCATCACAGTAAATCGTTTTGTTTCAATGAATGTTTTTTTTCAGCATTAGACTCTTTCTTTTATAATAGCCATGCGAGAAGTGTGCTAGTGGATAGTATGGAATGACAGCAATAATAACGGCAGGTAGGAAAATGTGAGAGAATGACAGTAAGAAGCTATCTTGTATGGATGTGTCCATGGCTACACGGAGATCGAAGTTGCCCTATTTGTTGTTGTATCAACGCGAACTGACCAGTGTGTCTACAAGGATTGGTGCAGTCCTACCATCGCAGCCATATAATACGGCGTGAGAACAGTGGTTGCCCGCGAAAGGCAAAGGTCCCGAGTTCGATTCTCGGTCCGGCACACAGATTTAATCTGCAGAGTAAATATTCCATTCTGGAGACATTCCCAGGCTGTGGCTAAGCCATGTCTCCACAGAATCCTTTCTTCCTGAAGTGCTAGACCCGCAAGTTTTGCAGGAGAACTTCTTTGAAGTATGGAAGATAGGAAATAGGATTGTGAATTCGGGTCGTGAGTCGTGCTTGAGTAATTCAGTGATAGAGACCTTGCCCGCGAAAGGCAAAGGTCCTGAGTTCGAGTCGCAGTCCGGCACACACTTTTAATCTGCCAAGAAGTTTCATATCAGTGCACACTCCGCTGCAGAGTGAAAATTTCATTTTGGAAGAGCACATTTATAGTACGGCTCTCAACAACGAATTCAATTCGCGCTTCCTTGTTTCACACAAAGACACTTGTGTAAAGAGTGATGTTTTTGAAATAAACTCAAATACGCAACAGACGAAGAATAAAAAAGAAGGCTTAAATAGAACCATGAAGGCAGCCAGAAAAAACTCGAGAATCGATGAAAATGGACTCCAAAAAATCAGCTAATGAGAACCCCTACAAAGCGTTTTCCTTTGATTTACAAAAGTCTCTGCCTTCCCCAAAACTGGCATGTAAGCTAGCTTACCACAAACATAGTACCAATTTAGGCTGCCATGAGCTGTCATGAAAGGGAGAATTCATATGTTGTTGGGATGAAATGACCGGACCTAAGGGTTCACAAGAAATTGCTGCCTGTCTTGTGAATCACAATGAAACAAGAACTTCAGCAGCAAACCATGTGGTGATGTATAGTGACACTTGTACAGGTCCGAACCGGAACTGGAAAGTTGCCACGATGTTAATGAAACATGTTGAAAGTGAAGACAACAATAATGAAGTCATTGACCAAACGTTCACGTTAAGCTGCCATTCGTGTCTTCCCAATGACTGCGACTTTGCCTCAATAGAAAATTTCAGCTAGACACAATAGATTTTCACTCCTAATAATTGGTACCAATTCATTTCTAGGTCAAGAAAAAAATTCTTTCACGTCCAGCAATAATTTTTGCGCATTGAAAACCTGCCAGAATGAAGAAAGACATTGTGGGAAATCCTGTGTCGTGGTTAAACATACAATGAATTCGGTACCAGAAGAGTGAACGATTCACAATCCTTTTTAAGGACACTCTTTCAGAAGAAATGCTGTTTAATAAGTTAAACTTTATGCCGGGATCTAGACAAGGTTTACCTTCCAACGTTAATAACATCGATCAAGAGAGCCCTAAGGAGGTCCTCGCCCTGTCACAAACGAAAAGAAGAATGACACGATAGACCGTTTGCTACATATCCCTCCAATTCATCACCACTACTACGATAGCCTTCTATCCAGTGAGAATGCTGTTGCCTTCGATCCACTACCTAACTCAAATGAAAGCAGTAATGACGAGTAGAAAGTAATATTAATCGAGTGTATTTAACTCATCAATATAATATTTCTAGCCTTCTATCCAGTGACAATGCTGTTACCTTCGACCCACTACCTAACTCAAATGAAAGCAGTAATGACAAGTAGAAAGTAATATTAATCGAGTGTATTTAACTCATCAATATAATATTTCTAGCCTTCTATCCAGTGACAATACTGTTACCTTCGACCCACTACCTAACTCAAATGAATGCAGTAATGACGAGTAGAAAGTAATATTAATGGAGTGTATTTAACTCAGCAATATAATATTTTTAACTGCCATGAATATTTTTGCCATCACTAAAATCCTGCTCCTGGTTACAACAAAACTGGTATAACTACATTTAGGCACTAGTACACAGACTAAAATTTAAGAAATTGTAAAAAAATAAAAATTTAAGTTAAAATTAAGATTATTGAGGACATTTAAAGTAAAAAAAAACAGAAAATAGTACACAGCATATTTTTATATAACAATTGTAATAAAACATTAAATATCTCAGAACTAAGATAATATGAATTACACTTCTGCTTTAAAGGGCTCAAATGATGCAGGGTGTCGAATGCACTGACAGCCGAATGAAATGATTAACCTTCTGTTTGGGAAGGCTGTTCAAATCGCTCTGAGCACTATGGGACTTAACACCTGTGGTCATCAGTCCCCTAGAACTTAGAACCACTTAAACCTAACTAACCTAAGGACATCACACACATCCATGCGTGAGGCAGGATTCGAACCTGCGACCGTAGCAGTCGCACGGTTCCGGACTGCGCGCCTAGAACCGTGAGACCACCACGGCCGGCTGGGAAGGCTGTAGTTGACGCCGGAGACAGTTCTTTGGTGTTTTGGAGGCGGTTTTTGTACCATAAGTTCGGTCCACTCATTGAGATTACCCTGAACCTGAACTTTGACCTTTCTTATACATCTTCATTATAAGAATGATGTAAACTCTCTGTCTTCCAATGTAACAACTGTCCTGGTCACAGGGTGGCAAGCATATGTTCCTATTGCATCTGGAAGGTCCTGCCAAAATTGATCTCATACTCAGACTCCATCCGAACAGGCTTCAGAAGTTCCAGTGGTACCGACCTACCGCCGTGTCATCTTCTGCCAACAGGCGTCACTGCATGCCTGTAGCCAGCTCACCTGTTCTCCTGGCTGTTGTCAGCTTTCACGACAGGAGTCGCTACTTCTCAATCAGGCAGCTCCTCAATTGGCCTCACAAGGGCCAACAGCGCTCGACAGGCCAGCTGTGCTCGGCACGGTCACCCATCCTAGTGCCACCCAAGGTCAACAGTGCTTAACTTCGGTGATCAGACAGGAACCGGTGTTACCACTGCGACAGCGCCGTTGGTACTACTAAACTACCTGACCGTAATCACATAGAAAATGTTTGCGATTGTATGTAACCGTGGGAGAAACATAGCAGTCAGCATTCTTAGAATTTGGTACTTCTATGCGACCTAAGCTTCAATGTGTAGTTTCAGCTGGATATGGCAGAACTGAACAAACTTGTACTTGTGCGCTCTCTTCCTTGCCGAATTGGGGTCACTGTCAAACGCTAGAGGTGGTTTTAGCCGGCATTAACGCGTGGTTACCTGGGGATGGCTTTTACATTCTCCAGGGTTTTTGCACTACTGGCCATTACAACTGATACACCACGAAGATGACGTGCTACAGACGCGAAATTTAACCGACAGGAAGAAGATGCTGTGATATGCAAATGATTAGCTTTTCAGAGCGTTCACGCAAGGTTGGCGCCGGTGGCGATACCTACAATGTGCTGACATGAGGAAAGTTTCCAACCGATTTCTCATACACAAACAGCAGTTGACCGGCGTTGCCTGATGAAACGTTGTTGTGATGCCTCGAGTAAGGCGGAGAAATGCGTACCATCGCGTTTCCGACTTTGATAAAGGTCGGATTGTAGCCTATCGCGATTGCGGTTTATCGTATCGCGACATTTCTGCTCGCGTTGGTCGTGATCCAATGACTGTTAGCAGAATATGGAATCGGTGGGTTCAGAAGGGTAATACGGAACGCCGTGCTGGATCCCAACGGCCTCGTATCACTAGCAGTCGAGATGACAGGCATCTTATCCGCATGTCTGTAACGGATCGTGCAGCAACGTCTCGATCCCTGAGTCAACAGATGGGGACGTTTGCTAGACAACAACCATCTGCACGAACAGTTCGACGACGTTTACAGCAGCATGCACTATCAGCTCAGAGATCATGGCTGCGGTTATCCTTGACGCTGCATCACAGGCAGGAGCGCCTGCAATGGTGTACTCATCGACGAACCTGGGTGTACGAATGGCAAAACGTCATTTTTTTCGGATGAATCCAGGTTCTGTTTACAAAAAAATGGTTCAAATGGATCTGAGCACTATGGGACTTAACTTCTGAGCTCATCAGTCCCCTAGAACTTAGAACTACTTAAACTTAACTAACCTAAGGACATCACGCACATCCATGCCCGAGGCAGGATTTGAACCTGCGACCGTAGCGGTCACGCGGTTCCAGACTGTAGCGCCTAGAACCGCTCGGACACACCGGCCGGTTTCTGTTTACAGCATCATGATGGTCCCATCCGTGTTTGGCGACATCGCGGTGAACGCACATTGGAAGCGCGTATTCGTCATCGCCATACTGGCGTATCACCCGGCGTGATGGTATGGGGTGCCATTGGTTACACGTCTCGGTCACCTCTTCTTCGCACTGACGGCAATTTGAACAGTTGACGTTACATTTCAGATGTGTTGCGATCCGTGGCTCTAACCTTCATTCGATCCCTGCGAAACCCTATATCTCAGCAGGATAATGCAGGGCCTCATGTTGCAGGTCCTGTACAGGCCTTTCTGGATACAGAAAATGTTCGACTGCTGCCCTGGCCAGAACATTCTCCAGATCTCTCACCAACTGAAAACGTCTGGTCAATGGTGGCCGAGCAACTGGCTCGTCACAATACCCCAGTCACTACTCTAGATGAACTGTGGTATCGTGTTGAAGCTGCATGGGCAGCTGTACCTGTACACGCCATCCAAACTCTGTTTGACTCAATGCCCAGGCGTATCAAGGCCGTTATTACGGCCAGAGGTGGTTGTTCTAGGTACTGATTTCTCAGGATCTATACACCCAAATTGTGTGAAAATGTAATCACATGTCAGTTCTAGTATAATATATTTGTGAAAGGATACCCGTTTATCATCTGTATTTCTTCTTGGTGTAGCAATTTCAATGACCAGTAGTGTACTTGTGTCAAACAGATATGCACGAACTGGTACGATATGAACAAACTGAGGTGAACAGTATGGTCAGCGGTACTCTTCAGGACTCGCAAATGTGTATGTATACGGTTGCCTCAATCACTATAATGTGAAGCTGCTTGTGTACTGGGCGCGCCTGGTGGGGCGTGTCTGGAGACGAGACTTACCAGGCAGCCTCTGAGGCGGTCAGTGGAGCTGCTCTGGCGTTCTGCGAGTAATTGCTACGAGTAGGAAAGCGTTTCATACGGATCAACAGCGCTAAAGCCCCCCCCTCCCCCCGCCCCCCAGATGCGATAGTGCTCGTCGATAAAGGCCGACTTGGTTTGAACGCCCAGAGATGAGAAAATAACACCATAAATGTGTAGTAGAGTGTGTTAGAGAAAATGTGAACGTAAGTGTTACCGGAGGACCATGAATGTAGAAGGACTGCGCAATTGCTTGGACCCATTCAGATTGTATTGAATGACAATATTTGTTAGAGAATCACTTATTATTTACATTAAGTTATTATTCACAAAACGAACGTTAAAAGTTTGCCGTCTAGCGTACACGCCGCGAGACCACGAGCTTAGGGCAGCCAACCGACCGAGACCCAGTTGCAACTGTTTTCTTCTCGCAGCGGCGAAAGTAACCGTTAGGTGTCCTTGGAGGGATGGCCTACTGCCCATTGTCCCTCAGGTACAAATTCCTCCAGAGAGGGCAGCACTCTCCAGTGACTCCATCGAATGTAGCGACAGAACACACTGGCCGCCAGACGAATATTAAATTTTTTCCAAAATAATACAAGTAACACAAGTCCTGCTAACTCATACAAAAGAAAGCAAGTAAGTATACATATAATTGCGTCTTTCAACCAAGTATTCTATCCTTAGAGTCTGTAAATGGCGCCTGAAAATCACACACACATACCTTTAAGCAAAAAAATGCACTGAAACGTATAAAATGACGGAATATAACAAATCTGAGCAAGGTACACATAGGATAAAGAAAAAAAAACAAAAAAAAGTGAATACACGGTTGACTTTTGTGTCACTTCACTCGGTAAAGTACATAACTCGCAGATTGGTCTTTTGAAAACCTCTTGCGGTGTACGAATATTGGCCACTCGCACCATTCCATTGAACCCAGTATGTACTCCTTCAGTGATGGCCAGCTTCCGGCATAAGAACAGGAGGTTGTCTTCCCTTACTACGACAATGCGCCAGACTGCACATTCTGACTGGGGACCGTCCATTTTATTCCTGCTTTCCTTATTCCTCCAAAGTGAGGTGACCCAGGAGAAACGAAGTGCCAATCGATGCCTTCGTTACACAAAAAAAAATTTTCTGTGTCTGCTGATAATGAGTGCTAACAGTAACTTTAACCCGCAGAGTTCCCGTCTGGCTCCAGCAACGTTTGTCCTGTTATCGCTGTAGAGGTTTTGGCACCTACCCTGTCGCAACAAAAATGTTCAAGTGGAATGCTTCACAAGTCATGCTGCCAAAAGCCTCCAGATGCACTGCTCGTGTCGCCAGGCACGCAAATATGCCAAAATAACTCCTTTTCTTTTACTTGGACCATCGTGAGAACGGTCCTGTGTAATTAATCTAACAATCTAATCTAAGGTCTCACAGCTTCTACACAAGCCCATGACAAGTCTCCCATGAGCTGTTGTGCAGGCACTGATGCAGTAAATGGTGGATTGTATTTCGTCCGTTAGGTATCCAGTTTTGCTTCCTGAGAGATGTAACCAGTAGTTGTCACCCATCGTGGAAAGACGACGACGTTCACTCTATGCTATTAGCCTCGTGAGATGATGCTGAGGTGGCAGTATCAGCTGATGCTTCTCCTCATGAGACAGATCAGTATTTCGTAGCCTACCTCCAATCCATAGCAATCTCATGTCATCGAGGATAGGGTACAGTGATTTGAGCTTGCTATTATTGTCTAGCTTATTTGCCTCCAACTCGTGGATTTCAGTTACATATATGCCTGCTTGTGCTATTCTGTCACACCATAGCAAAGCATCGTGCAATTCATTGCGAGACAAATTAACAGCTACTCTTCTTTCCTTTGCAGTCTTCCAGTTACTAAAAAAGTGAGACACTATGTCATTATTGTAACACCTTCGAGAATCGATAGATGAGAGATCGTATTGGCTTGCTCTGTTGATGACCCAGAGCACTTTAGCTCTTTCTTCTGGCAAATCCTGAGATGCAGAATTGTTAGAGGTATCTAATACAGGCAATGAAATGACGTCTTCTTTAAGCGAAGCTGGTCCTCCCCGTCACGGACTGTTTTCCTGTTAGTCTGCAGTAGACGATCCTCGTGACGTAACATCAGCGGAGTTTGCTATTGTAGATATATGATTCCATATCACAGCTGCTGTGATTTCCTGTACTTCGGAGACACGGTTCCCCACGAATGTCTTCCACTGTTTGACTGGAGATGCAAGCCATGCCAGTACTATGGATGAGTGAGTCCACAAGTAAGTTTGGTGGATGTCTACCCCCACCGAGTAAACAAAGTGCTGTAATGGTTTCAAAAGCAAGAGAGCCCCCAAAAGTTTCCGGTGAGACGACGACAGCTTTTTCAGTGGAGATACTCTTGTTTTGCAGCTTAACAGTTTTACACATGACACTTCATGATGGTTAATTGATCTTACATATATACAACAGCCGTAGGCCTTCTCTGAAGCGTCGCAGTATCCGTGCAGCTGAATGCTGACTGGCCTTCCTTCTGTAATGACTCTGCCAGCAACACGAATATTCCAGAATGAGATTTTCACTCTGCAGCGGAGTGTGCGCTGATATGAAACTTCCTGGCAGATTAAAACTGTGTGCCCGACCTAGACTCGAACTCGGGACCTTTGCCTTTCGCGGGCCAGTGCTCTACCATCTGAGCTACCGAAGCACGACTCACGCCCTAGGTACTCACAGCATTACTTCTGCCAGTATCTCGTCAACCACCTTCCAAACTTTACAGAAGCTCTCCTGCGAACCTTGCAGAACTAGCACTCCTGAAAGAAAGGATATTGCGGAGACATGGCTTACCACAGCCTGGGGGATGTTTCTAGAATGAGGTTTTCACTCTGCAGCGGAGTGTGCGCTGATATGAAACTTCCTGGCAGATTAAAACTTTGTGCCCGACCGAGACTCGAACTCGGGACCTTTGCCTTTCGCGGGCCAGTGCTCTACCATCTGAGCTACCGGAGTACGACTCACGCCCGCTACTCACATATTTACTTCTGCCATTATCTCGTCTCCCACCTTCCACACTTTGCAGAAGCTCTCCTGCGAACCTTGCAGAACTAGCACTCCTGAAAGAAAGGATATTGCGGAGACATGGCTTAGCCACAGCCTGGGGGATGTTTCCAGAATGAGATTTTCACTCATCCTTTCTTTCAGGAGTGCTAGTTCTGCAAGGTTCGCAGGAGAGCTTCTGTAAATTTTGGAAGGTGGGAGACGAGATACTGGCAGAAGTAAAGCTGTGAGTACCGGGCGTGAGTCGTGCTTCGGTAGCTCAGATGGTAGAGCACTGGCCCGCGAAAGGCAAAGGTCCCGAGTTCGAGTCTCGGTCGGGCACACAGTTTTAATCTGCAAGGAAGTTTCAACACGAATATTGTCTGTCACACGAATCTCGCTGTACAGTGTCAGCCACTGTTGAGGCAAGGTCTCATCCCAAGTTGACTGATGCTGCCACAGACATTGCGTAAAGATCTTGAATGTGATCACATTAAAAGTAATTAATCTCAGAGGATTAAAATGCATGACGTGACAGACAGACAGTGCAATGCGTAGACCTTGCGTGCTTTCTGGACTTTGTTCATACTTTGAAACTGATCAGCAGCTTAAGATGCCCGAGTAAACCTTAAGTTTTAATACCCTTCTAGTTATCATATGAAGATGGTATCTGTTCTTTCGGACATGTCCACTACGAATGTAGTGTGTGGACATTAAGTGGGGAATATGTTTCCACGGGGAGCGTGCAAGGGATAAATCCGTGCAGTGGCACTGTCCTCTGTGCCCTCGGTGGCTCAGATGGATAGAGTGTCTGCCATGTAAGCAGGAGTTCCCAAGTTCGAGTTCCGGTCGGGGCACACATTTTCAACTGTCCCCGTTGATGTATATCAACGCCTGTCGATAGCTTAGGGTCTTGATTTAGTTATCATTTCATTCTAAGAGAGCTGTATGCTCACCGATGGTATTTGTTCTTTCTGACATGTCCGATAGAACAGATACCATCTTCACATAGTTAAGGCTAACCGGCCATTGACCTTCTTCCGTGCTGGATGCACATGCATTGCCCGAACTCTTACGGGACTCGACAGGATTGTCTGCCGCTAAGTTGGGAATATGGGTCTCACGGGGAGCGTGCAAAGGATAAATCGCTGCAGTCGCACTACCCTCTGAGCCCTCGGAGGCTTAGATAGATAGAGCGTCTGCCATGTAAGCAGGAAATCCCGGGTTCGAGTCCCAGTCGGGACACACATTTTCAACTGTCCCCGTTGATGTACATCAACGCCTGTCGACAGCTTAGGGTCTTGATGTAATTATCATTTTATTCTAGATATCAAGCTGTATATAATAATAATAATGGCGTGTGACGAGGTCCTCCCGTCGGGTAGACCGCTCGCGTGGTGCAAGTATTTCGATTTGACGCCACTTCGGCGACTTGCGCGCCGATGGGGATGAAATGATGATGATTAGGAAAACACAACACTCAGTCCCTGAGTGGAGAAAATTTCCGACCCAGCAGGGAATCGAACCCGGGCCCGTAGGATTAATAGTCCGTCGCGCTGACCACTCAGCTACCGGGGGCGGATTATGAAGCTGTAAGGAAAATTGTGTGGCTCGTAGGGCTGAGGGGATATTTTCGAGTAGTTCCATGCTGTTGCTGCTCCATTTCCATAACGAGAAACACCCTTTTTGCAACAGCTTCGTGAGGTCTCGTTGAACTTTGATTGCATCCTGTACCGTGTCACATTGTGAGATACGATCGTATATATAGTGAAATGTCAGTATCTGATAGTGTCTGTATATTCAACTATGTCCCAAGGAACGGACATTGCTGACGATCGACAGCCGTATTAAATTACGAAATGTATTCGCAAACTGCGAACACGATACCACAATAGCACAATAGATATAGAAATTACTGGAAACACATGAAAATGTGTGCCGGATCGGGAGTCGAACACAGATTTTCCGCTTAACCACTTCTCTGTGTCTTATTTTGTTCGTTATCGTTCCTTGCATTTGTTTTGGGCGGACGTCCCACGACACCCGTTTGAGTTCATCGTTTCATTCAATTTTTTGTTACAGAGAGCTCTGACCGAGCACGCTGAGCTACCATGCCGGCATCCACTTGGGGTATCCGAACACTCTTTCAAGACCCACTCATATCTTCTCATGTTCCTGTGTCTGCTTCCCATCTCGTATGACTATGTGGTTCCCATACAGAGAGACAACTACTAATTGTTCTCGGCACGCTGCGTTGGCTTTGCCGTTAAATACATTATCGCAGTGTCTGTATTGCATCGAGCTATACAGGCACCGTCAAATACAATTCATGTTACATGCCATTTGGACTTGTTCTGCCTTGTGCACGTTGTGATTCTGCATGTAACAACGTGTGGTGTCGATTACCGCAAGTATGACAGCTAATAGAGCAGCTGTTAGAAGCCTTGTGCTCGCTCTTCAGGCAACTGTACCACACGTTGTTGGCACGTCACAACGGCTTCGCGTTCGCTACATGTGGGCTCTTTGAATTTGCTGCACTTGTGCGACGTCTGAGTCTTGAAGCACATACAATACAGCACATACAATAGATACAGTAATGATAGCGACATTAGTCTGTTTCGAATGCCCAAACTGCTTGGTGTTGGAGGCATTGTGATGTTTATTACCAGGTAAACCGTGATACGATGGCATTACAGCCTTGACGATTTCTAAACATTTGCATTTTTACAAGAAACGCACACGTTTCTTTGGACGTCGGAAATTTGCTCATCTCAGACGAGGTTCAAACTCTGCTCTTACAGACTGCTACACTCTTTATATGACGAGTTGTGATGTATAAAGAGGAATCTAGCTCTAATGCTGTCAGTGTATGCACATTGCTCGAAGCCTCATTCAGAAGTCCACTTGCACATGTCTTTGTCACTGACGGTAACGTTAACAGTTTCCTTAAGCGTGGCGCTACAATCAGCCGAAGATTGTTATATCTGTTACAAACCAAATCAAACGTTACCTTAAACTTGTGTTAATCACTGGAAGATGCGTAATTACTTTGTGTGCTTCACCTGTTAGTGAACTAAGCAAGTGATGACACTTAGCAGGCCGGCCACTGTGGCCGAGCGGTTCTAGGCGATTCAGTCCGGAACTGCACTGCTGCTACAGTCGCAGGTTCGAATCCTGCCTCGGGCATGGATGTCTGTGATGTCCTTAGGTTAGTTTGGTTTAAGTAGTTCTAAGTCTAGGAGACTGATGACCTCAGATGTTAAGTCCCATAGTGATTAGAGCCATTTGAACCAACACTTAGTAGTGTCCTCTGATTCCTCATTATTTTCGACGAGACTCACAAACGTGTCGTAAAAATGCCGAAATTGCGTCTCTTAACTGTTATGGTGGGGAGTTTGATGGTACGTTTTGAGGAAACTTCGTCAGCTAAATTGGCGTGATTCAGAATCGTTTTCATTTTTTTCTAAACCTTTGCTTATTTTCGAAGGTATCTCTGTCTTCAAACAACTCCATGTTGTTGAAAGATTTTTAACGACGTTAGCCGCATTTGAGAAATGGAATGTATCAATGGTAACAGGTGAAAATTTCTGTTGGTCTGGGACTCGAACCCTGATTTCCCGCTTACGCGAACGGTCGCCATAACTGCCTGACCATCCGAGCATGTTTCCTCTCCGACCCAATTCCCAGCCTGTTACTCATTACTGACGTAACGGCACTTACCTACCAACCCCTTACTCAATGTCCTTGATTCCTGTAAGAGATGCATACCATGCCCGATCTCTTACGGGAATCAGGGACGGGACTTAACATCTGAGGTCATCAGTCCCCTAGAACTTAGAACTACTTAAACCTAAGTAACCTATGGACGACACACACATCCATGCCCGAAGCAGGATTCGAACCTGCGACCGTAGCGGTCGCGCGGTTCCAGACTGAAGTGCCTAGAACCGCTCTGCCACTTCGGCCGGCTTTGAAATTTCTTTTTCAATGTACAGTGTGCAATGTACGACAAACACAATCACTCGCCATCTGTTGTCCGTATTATGCATTACAGTGTTAGGAGACCCCTCAGAAGGAAGTGATTGATGGCAGGCGTCGTTAGTGGACGTAGCGTTCAATCATGCACATGCCATGTGACATCTTAATGCAGTGTAAGTTGCAATGGCGGACTTTCGTTCATGTTGCTGCAGATGTCAAAGCTTCTCCTTGTGTGATCAGTAGGTTGTGGATACGCTACTGGGAGACAGGTCAGGACGCAAGGTGAGCTGCACAAGGTCGCCAACGCGTTAAAACCCCACGTGATCTGGTTATCTCTACGTTGCGACGTCCTAAGGTTACCGCCAGAGCACTGCAAGACGATCTCAGAAGGGCCACTGAAGTCGTTGTGTCCGATCAGCCTATAAAGAACAGATTACCAGAAAGGGCCTTACCACCCAATCGTCCTGTCTGAGTACCCCGCTTGACACGATAACATCTTGCAGCTCGCCTTCAGTTCTGCCGTTCCCGTATCACCTGTCATCTTTATCAGCGTTGAAACGTGTTATTCACAGACGAGTGCAGATATACTCTGACGCAGTGTGATGGCCGTGCTCGCTCGCAGAGAGACACATGGTGAGTGGCACCTGCCAAATGTCCAGGAAACAGACAGATTTCCAAGGTTCTGTGATGTTTTGCGGTGGCTTTAGTGTTGAGAGCCATACGGTTCTTCTCGTTATTCGTCGTCACCTTGCCTCCAGACAGTAGGTCAAATAGATCCAGTGGGACCATGTGTTGGTTGCTGGGTACAGTGGTCACCCAGATTTTCTCCTAACGATAGAACCTGTATGGCGGGCGACAGCAGGGTTGTCTTGCGAGACCTGAACATTGAAGTAATCTGAATGACCGGCGGTGGTTTCCTAAACCCCATCGTACATGTGTGGTACATGCCTGACGTACGTGATCGCAGTCGCTCTGTTACGCCACAGACTCTCTAAGAACTCTCATAGACTTTCATGAAAATTGAGAACAAATACCACGGGGTGACCTCTGTATCTTGCAGGGCATGCCACTCAGTGATAAACACTCACAGGGGCATACATATTATTGAAGCTTCCAATGTCCAATGAAAAGTACCTAGAATAACGAGATGAATAATTGTTTCTACTTTGTTTTCGAAACCTGTCGGACTTACAGTTCATTCTCTGCATACAATGGAGCATGTAATGATGTTTTGTTACGTAATTCATTTGTGAAAGGTACAGATATAATTTGGTTACGTTCCCAGACCTCAATGATTGCTCAGTGAAGTGTGGAAGACACCCAAAGTCATGTTACCCTAATTTTTTTGAGTAGCATCTATATGAGAGGCGTTCATTAAGTAATGCAACACTTTTTTGCTCAGCCAGTTTCTGTCCGAAGAATGTGGAATTTGTTGTGGGACATAGAGGAATATTCCCTTTCCAGCCCCTATAGTTCCACGAAGTTCCGATAGGTAGCGTCGCTATATGTAGCCTCTAATGGACTTGCGTTCCAAACAGAGAACTGTCACTGGGTTTCTTTTGACGGGGAACCGGAAGATCGCTGATATGCATAGTCACCTGAAGAACGTCTACGGACACCTGGCAAGGAACAAAAGCACGGTGAGTCGTTGAGCGAGACGTCTGTCATTATCACAACAAGGCCGCGAAAAGCTGTCCAATCTTCCAAGTGCCAGCCAGCCGCACGCAGCTGTGACTACTCCAATGCTGGAACGTGCGGACACTCTCATTCAAAGTGGTCGACGGATCACTATCATATGTCTCTCAGCTCAACCGGACGTCTTTGCTGGTAGTGCTGACATAAACGTCTACCAGTTGGTGTACTCAAAGGTGCGTGCGCACTGCGTTCCTCGGCGCCTAACAGAAGACCATAAAGATCATTGTGCGAAATTGCTTGCGCGTTATAAGGCAGATCGTGACAATCTTTAGCCGAACACCGTCACAGGCGATGAAACATGGGTTCATCACTTCGAACCGGACACAAAACAGCAATCCATGGAGTGGTACCACAGCACCTCTCCTCCGAAGAAAACGTTCAGAGACACACACTCAGCCGGTAACATCATTTCAACTGTCTTCTCAGACACTGAGGGGTTATTCTGTTTGATGTCGTCCCTCATGATACAACGATTAACTCTGAAGTGTAGAAACTACTACAGCGCCATCTATCACAAAGCGATAAAAGTGGTCCAACTAAAACGTTCATATTTCTTTACGTACTACACGAATATGTAATAAAAATGTGGGTTCCTATTTAAAAAAAAAACCGCAACTGATATCCGTTTGACCTATGGCAGCACCATCTAGCGGGCCAACAATAGCGCCATCTGGTTTCCCCCTCCAAGCTAGACGAGTTTCGTTCTCTGTAGTTTTTTCGTTTGATGCTTATTTCGTGAGATAGTTGGCCCGGTCACTATCAATGGACCACCTTGTATATATCAAAAAAGTTTTCCATCACCTCGGTTCCGAGAGTTCCGGAATCTGTGCAGCAAATTGGAATAGAGAGCAACATAAACATCATTTCCGCCCTTTTTTTGCTCATGAAAACCTCACAGTGCATGTTGTACCACCAAACAGCGAGACCTTCAGAGGTGGTGGTCCAGATTACTATACACACCGCTACCTCTAATACCCAGTAGCACGTTCTTTTGCATTGATGCATGCCTGTATTCGTCGTGGCATTCATCAAGGCACTGTTGATCCAGATTGTCCCACTCCTCAACAGCGATTCGGCGTATATCCCTCAGAGTTGTTGGTGAGTCACGTGGTCCATATACAGCCCTTTTCAATCTATCCCAGGCATGGTCGATAGGGTTCGTGTCTGGAGAACATGCTGATCACTCTAATCGAGCGATATCGTTATCCTGAAGGAAGACATTCACAAGATTTTCACGATGGGGGCGCGAATTGTCGCCCATGAAGACGAATGGCTCACCAATGGGCTGCCGAAATGGTTGCACTATTGGTCGGAGTAGGCATCGTACAGCCATTACGGCGCCTTCCATGACCACCAGCGGCGTACGTCGGCCCCACATAATGCCACCCCAAAACAGCAGGGAACCCCCACTTCGCTGTTCTCGCTGGACAGTGTGTCTAAGGCGTTCATCCTGACCGGGTTGCCTCCATACACGTCTCCAACGATTGTCTGGTTGAAGGCATATGCGACGCTCGACACGCACCGGTGAACAGAACGAGATGCCAATCCTGAATGGTCCATTCGGCATGTTGTTGGGTCCATCTGTACCGCGCTGCATGGTGTCGTGTTTGCAAAAATGGACCTCACCAAGCACGTCTGGAGTAAATTTGAGCATCATGGTCCGCAGCTCATGGTCGTGCGGTAGCTTTCCTGCTAGTAGTTCTAAGTTCTAGGGGATTGATGACCATAGATGTTAAGTCCCATAGTGCTCAGAGCCATTTGAACCATTTTTTGAGCATCATGCAGCCTATTGCGCACAGTTTGGTTCGTAGCACGACGTCCTGTGGCTGCACGAAAAGCATTATTCAACATGGTGGCATTGGTGTCAGGGTTCCTCCGAGCCATAATCCGTAGGGAGCGGTCATCCACTGCAGTAGCAGCCCTTGGGCGGCCTGAACGAGGCATGTCAACAACGGTTCCTGTTTCTCTGTATTTCCTCCATTTGCAAATAACATCGATTTGATTCACTCAGAGACTGCAAACACGAGCCATGTACCTCCTTCCTGATGGAATGACTGGAACAGATGGGCTGTTGGACCCCCTCCATCTAATAGGCGCTGCTCATGCATGGTTATTTACGTCTTTGGTCGGGTTTAGTGACATCTCTGAACATTCATTACAATATCTATAGCCAACGTAGGAAGCGAAATTCGCGCACTCGGGCTTTGCAGCGCAACTCCTATATTGCAAATTGCAAATTTTCGTCCGGCGAGTGCATCCGGCAGAAAATGGATGTTAAAGAGTGACAATGTAGCAACACTGCAACCACATGTATGGTAACTAACTCTGACAGCAACGAACAGTCGTACTGTACAGTAGGTGCAGTGGGTAGAGTTTTGGTTTAGCATGCAGAAGATCTATGGTTCGATTCTGGGTTGGGGCGCATTTTTTTTATTTGCTCATTTCATTCTGACATTTTATACTGTAATATACACCGTTTCATAGGTCACATATATCCTAAATTTCCAACATTTTGTAATGCTGAACATAACAAATACGTGGTTTGAGAAATAAGAAACAGACAATTGAAACAAATGTCCTGTCATAGGACGGAAAAACTACAAAAACAATATCAATTTCGAGATGCTAAAGATTGTAGCATAGTACAATAACACAACTTCTAGTTGTCATTTATACTAGATGTAATATGAGAGCTCAGATGTCGCACATTAGCAGCCATTGACAATAATAATATCCATATTAATGACCGCATGACGTTAACAACAGAATACGTTGTCCTTAGAACAACAGACGCTTAAAGCGACCTCCCTGCACGTCCAAACATTGCGCAACCCGCCAGATCACACAGCTCTGGACCCTTCGCAGCAAAGCTGCGTCCACAGTAACAAGAGCAGCATGAACACTCGCTATCAATTCTTTCACATTTTTTGGTTGAGAAGAGTATACGTGCTCTTTCAGGTGTTCCCAAAAGAAGAAATCCAGGGGATTTAGGTCAGGTGAATGCGGTGGCCATACAACTGGACCTCCACGTCCGAGACATTTCCCTGGAAATCTTCTGTCCAAATACTGTCGCACATTAATTCCACAGAGTGGAGTTCCACCATCATGTTGGAACCATATCCACTGCCGAACATGTAGTGGAACATCTTCCAGCACATCAGGCAGATAGTTTGAGAGGAATGCATGATACCTTTATGCAGTCAACCGGCCAGGCAACATATAGGGGCCCAAACACCTGTCGCCCAATATTCCGGCCCAGGGCTCAGATGTTGATACCAGATCGAACTTGATATCCATGGTCACGGGTGACGTGCGGGTTAACATGGATGGCATTGTGCTTGTTGAAGACACCCTCACGAGTAAATGCTGCATCATCTGACCATATTACGGTGTTTTCGAAGTTATCGTTGGCTTCCTGTTGTTGTTGGAACAGTTCAGAGAATTTCACCCGCTGTTGGCGATCTGCAGGATTCTGGTGTTTCGTAAAAGCATAATGATAGGGGTGCAGCCTATGTTCGTGCAGCACGTTAACTACCGAGCGTAGCAAGACAAGCAGCTGCCTTGCTACGCTACGTGTACTTCGCTGAGGTTCTTGTTGTATGACTTCCAGAATAGCTTCCTGAGTAGCTGGAGTAAGGCGGGTCCGTGGACGGCCTCTGCCACGCGATGGTGGAAGGAGAGAACCTGATTCCCAAAGGTGCAGCTCCAGACGACGAAATATATTTTTATCTGGATGGCGTCGACGAGGATATCTAGCAGCATATTCACGAGTGGCAACACCAGCCCAGTTATCAGATGCACCACGGATCATAAATATATCCACATATTCATCGTTTGTGTATGCCATACCTCTGCCAACTGGTTTAGAGGTTTAAAATGAGAAAATTCGATACGTGTACGCATGTACACTGGAGTCTTGTCACGGGCACGTTACTCCGCTCGCAGCTAGTCCCTTCCTGGTGGACAGCGCTTACAGTATAAACACGCCGTCAGTACTGTGCGCTGTTCCAGCTAACGCGCATTAATCCTGTGATAGATATTGTTCTGCATAATTCATCCCAGCTCCGCTAATTGTGAAATGTTTGGTTTCGAATTACACTGTTTCCGTAACGGTAACAGAAGTGATGTTTCCACAATCCCATCGATAGAATAATAATAATGCATTGAGATATGTACTAAACGGCAAGCTGTTACCAGACTCAATGTTGAAAGGCATAATTAGTGGGACCATGGTGACAATAGTAACCGAGTTTGGACATTATTTGCAAAGCACGTTGCTAGTCCTACTGGTAACGTAAGATCCTAACGAAATGTAATGGACCTGAACTAGCAAGGATAATAGCTGGTACTAATCTGTAGGACCATTGGAAGAGGGTACAAAGAAAACAGGTTTCGCATCTAGTAGACGAAGTGGTGCGAATAAATCCATGCTCACGACGTGAAAAGAGCTTCTTGCGAAGCTGACCAATCTTCCATTTCTACGATTGTAGTATGTAAATGCAAATGATTTCTAGGGCGCCGACTGTAATCGCAGTTACTGTTTGCAGACACTGTACAGCCTGGACTACATTTAAAGTATGCCTCAACACGGGATCGAAGCAGCGATCTCTTGCACGCAAACCAAAAATCCTATCTACAGCACCAACTGTACAGCAGTACTAGTATGTGCTGACAGAGGTAGTTACCATACATGTGGTTTCATTGTTGCCAAATTGGAATTCTTTAATGTTCTATTGTTCCGAATTTTTCGTCGGACGAAATTTTGTGAGAGATTTTTTTATCGCTGTTATGTGAGGAGTCGCGTTGCGAAGGCCGAGTGCGCGAATTTCGCTTCACCATATACAGGGTGGTCCATTGATCGTGACCGGGCCAAATATCTCACGAAAAAACTGCAAAGAACGAAACTTGTATAGCTTGAAGGGGGACACCAGTTAGCGCTATGGTTGGTCCGCTAGACGGCGCTGCCATAGGTCAAACGGATATCAACTGCGCTTTTTAAAAATAGGAACCCCCATTTTTTATTACATATTCGTGTAGTATGTAAAGAAATATGAATGTTGGATTACTTTTTTCGCTATGTGATAGATGGCGCTGTAATAATCACAAAACATGTGGCTCTCAATTTTAGACGAACAGTTGGTAACAGGTAGATTTTTTAAACTAAAATACAGAACGTAGGTACGTTTGAACATTTTATTTGGTTTGTTTCAATGTCATACTGTACCTTTGTGAACTTATCATTTCTGAGAAGGCATGCTGCTGCAGCCTGTAAATACCACACTAATGCAATAAATGCTCAAAATGATGTCCGTCAACCTCAATGCATTTGGCAATACGTGCAACGACATTTCTCTCAACAGCGAGTAGTTTGCCTTCCGTAATGTTCGCACATGCATTGACAATGCGCTGACGCATGTTGTCAGGCGTTGTCGGTGGATCACGATAGCAAATATCGTTCAATTTTCCCCACAGAAAGAAATCCGGGGACGTCAGATCCGGTGAACGTGCGGGCCATGGTATGGTGCTTCCACGACCAATCCACCTATCATGAAATATGCTGTTCAATATCGCTTCGACCGCACGCGAGCTATGTGTCGGACATCCATTATGTTGGAAGTACATCGCCATTCTGTCATGCAGTGAAACATCTTATAGTAACATCGGTAGAACATTACGTAGGAAATCAGCATACATTGCACCATTTAGATTACCATCGATAAAACGGGGGCCAATTATGCTTCCTCCGATAATGCCGCACCATACATTAACCCACCAAGGTCGATGATGTTCAACTTGTCGCAGCCATCGTGGATTTTCCGTTGCCCAAAAGTGCATATTATGACGGTTTACGTTACCGCTGTTGGTGAATGACGCTTCGTCGCTAAATAGAACACGTGCAAATAATCTGTCATCGTCTCGTAATTTCTCTTGTACCCAGTGGCAGAACTGTACACGACGTTCAAAGTCGTCGCCATGCAATTCCTGGTGCATAGAAATATGGTACGGGTGCAATCGATGTTGATGTAGCAGTCTCAACACCGACGTTTTTGAGATTCCCGATTCTCGCCCAATTTGTCTGCTACTGATGCGCGGATTAGCCGCGACAGCAGCTAAAACACCTACTTGGGCATCATCATTTCTTGCAGGTCGTGGTTGACGTTTCACACGTGGCTGAACACTTCCTGTTTCCTTAAATAACGTAACTATCCGGCGAACGGTCCGGACACTTGGATGATATCGTCCAGGATACCGAGCAGCATACATAGCACACTCCCGTTGGGCATTTTGAGCAAAATAGCCGTACATCAACACGATATCGACCTTTTCCACAATTGGTAAACGGTCCATTTTATCACGGGTAATGTATCACGAAGCAAATGCCCTCCGCACTGGCGGAATGTTACGTGATACCACGCACTTATACGTTTGTGACTATTACAGCGCTATCTATCACAAAGCGAAAAAAGTGGTCCAACTAAAACATTCATATTTCGTTATGTTCTACACGAATATGTAATAAAAATGTGGGTTCCTATTAAAAAACAAAACAAAACGCAGTTGATATCCGTTTGACCTATGGCAGCGCCGTCTAGCGGGCCAACCGTAGCGCCATCTGGTTTCCGCCTTCAAGCTAGACGAGTTTCGTTATATATATATATATAACATTAAAAAGCTAAAGTGTAAAAAATACAAAAATTTACATTACAGATTTTAAAAAGTTATAAAGCAGTAATAGGTATGGAATATGAAGACTACTTGAAACAGTTTCTCTCTGAAGCAAGGCGAAAGATAGCCAAAAGATAGCCTCACATTCAGAATACTTCACAGTTTTGACCTAAGCAATCCAGTCCCCAGCACATTGATCTATTCTTTTTTTTCAGTGTCCTTTCTGATACGTATCAGAGGCATTTATATCTTTTAGACACT
Organism: Schistocerca cancellata; assembly: GCF_023864275.1. NCBI lineage: Eukaryota > Metazoa > Arthropoda > Insecta > Orthoptera > Acrididae > Schistocerca > Schistocerca cancellata. Next base: position 940,219,972 of record NC_064626.1, read on the forward strand.
TGGGTAGTGGCTAAATTGATATGCATGTCGTTTTATTCTCCTCTTCTGCTTCGTTAAGTTCCTCTTCCTCAGTTTTCGGGTTTCTTACAGTGGTATTTCAGCATTCAGGAGAAAATAACATATTGTTCTACTACACACAAACAGAGAAAAATGGTATCGCCTCATAGATGTACGTAATATCACAGAGACCCAATGTATCGGATATGGTACATATGAGAATGACCAAATTCAAGGAAGTAAAGTCGACTTCGTCTTCGTTTTATTTTACAGATCTCTAATTAGGGAACTGCCTTAACATTCTAACACACTTTTAGAAGGAAAAGAGCTAAATCAGCCGTGATAATCTTTCCTTGTATACTGCGCTAAGACTGCTGTGAAACGGATAGTCACTGGTTGTTCTAGGCGTGAAAAAGAAACAACCGACTTTCATACGAAATACAACCTGTTTTCCAAATTGACCAATTTGAACGGATGTTTCATTTATCATATATGATATGAGGTGTAACACAAAATGTTTACAGGCCGTTGCTTATAAACAGGTGTAAATATTTTACTTACGTACCTAAGAAAGCCACCATGTAGCCCATTCAGTTTAGAACAGAATTAAATGTGGAACACCTCTGCAAAATCGTAATTACTGTGTGGTGTGTATGTAACCCAACGTAATACGGTTGTGAGGATGCGAGAATGCGGCTGATACGATGCAAAACTGTGGACGCTGCCCTGCAATTGCCGTGATATACGTGAGTTGAGAATGATTGTTTGTTTGACGAGATCTCGAATAATAAACTTTACGCTGCCAGCAGCGTCTGATTACAGTACTTACCGACGTATACACTGGCCGAGAAAACTTTCAGTTTCGTATTTTTAGCACTTCTTTTCAAAAATAGTTCTTGTGGTTCGGTCACGTAGCTGTGTGTTGGAGTTCGGGGACAAATAGAAAGGTATTTAAACCACCGTCCAAACAGGCAACACCTTTGTGAGTACGTGAAAGAAAAAGTCATCAGCAAACGGAAAATGCTTAATATTATACAACGGAGAGCACAGGTCACTTGAAATCTTAGCCTTCAGATAGAGTCTAAACGATACAATTACATGAATTAATCCTTTTTCTGTCAACCAAAAAGTTTTATTACTCCAACCTTTACTTTTCCCTGTTGTTTTCTTCATTTCTTGAATATTTTAAATATGACATTGAATTCAAACAAAACAGTTGCAATGAATTTTAGTTTGAAGAGGGGAAAACGTCACTATCCGAAATTAAATGTAAATAGAGTCTCTATAGACTGCGTAACAAACGGAAGATTTGTAGGAATGAATATTGATTCTTTGTTGAAATGGTGTGAACACGCAAAGATACTTGAAAACATAACTCATCAGCGCCTTATGCCCTTAGAGTCGTGTCATCATTGTGTAACAGTCAGAATGTTTAATTACATACTATTCACAAGTGCACTAAGTTATTAATAATGGATTTATTTTCTTGAGGATAAATGCACAAAGTATGAATACAGTTTGCAGACTACAGAAAAGGTCTGTAAGGTTAGTAACCAAAAATTGTAGTCGAGCTAATTGTAGTTCAAAACACTATCGATTTTCGTTACACCATGTGACTACGTTTACCAATAAGTCACGAACATCAAAAATAACATCGATAATTCCTGCACAAACATCTCTTCCTGTCAACGGGGGACAAGATGTAGACTGAACTTACAGTACATTTACCAAGAGAGAATAAACACAAAAATCAATCAGCATTTCCTACCAAGGAGTAAAACTGTACAATATGTTGCGCAAAGAGATGACTAAAACTAAAATATTTAAAACGGCAGTTAAAAAATACCTGTTAAGCAGTACAGCCTATACAGTGGATTACTTAGGTTATACTGAATAGGAGTTTGATAAAAAAGTATTACAAGCAAAAATTGATGATAATAGTAAAACATCTATCAGTTTACGTAACACTTTCAAACTAGGTTTTTCTATTTCAAAGCTATGCAATGTGTAATACTGACACCTTATTCTCTTACAGCGCTCATTATCTCAATTCGGTTTTTCAGATTCGTAAATGAGAAGTTGGGGCACACAAAATGGAAACTAAATATTGTCGCTATGGTCCTGAGGTCAGATGATAGTGTGTGTAATGTTACATCAGTACATAATTTGTGTAAAGTGTTTGCAGTGACCGATCATGGGAAATGAATGAACAGTATAACACTAGATATTTACTTCTTTGTGTAAGAGTATTGCACACTAGGGATAAATCGACTGAGAAGCTCTCTTTTAAACAGACTGGTCTACTATTAGGGAGAATGAAAGTTCCATTCTTTATCTGGCCGTTCTGATTCAGGTTTCCCTTGAGTTCCCAAATTACTTCAGGTAAATGCCCAGATGGTTCCTGCTATAAGGCAACGGCCGACTATCTCTCCGATCCTTGGCCAAATTTACCTTTAAATATGTAAATAACTGTAAGTTATATATGAATTATATTTTGTTTTTCTTCAATTGTAGTTGCATGACATCCTCAGTATTTTTGTAAAATTTATCAATAGATGAATAAATCCACTGGTACTAGTCTACTACTATGCCGTCCCCCTGAATTCTTATGAATATTAAGACGACTAATTCTGAATTTAGGTTTTGTATTTTATTATAAATCAGTTCTACAATGGGAAGAGACATAAACTGTTTAATTAACGGTATTCCTATCTGGTAAAAGTTACTATGATGTAATTGTAAAATAGTTACTTATTCAATAATCCTGAACCTGGATTAACACGAATCTGTTAATTATTACACGTAGAAAATGTTTCATTATTTCCGTAAAATCAAATAATAGAGTAAAAATATCTCTGCAGTGAGCATTGAGTTCTGCTCACGTTATCAGCATGAAGTTCGATTTGTCACGTGATTTCGGGACGACGTTGGTTGTTTAAGGCCAGTTCACATTGGCCGTCACGTCACGTCACGTCAAATTACGTCACATCAAAATATTTCACAATCTATTTCAAATGTGACATTCACTCAGGACATCAAGGAACCGTGATGTCACAACACCGTCAAGGTTTCTCGGGACGAAAGTTTTGACGGTATCGCTGTCCGCTAACAACGTGTTAACCTGTTAACTATTGTTACAGAAGTGGATATCATGCTTTTGCGATTTTTCATTGCAAATTTTCATCTTTATTTTATTGTTACGCTTTGTTTTCCCCGCAAATTGTAAATGTTGCATTACGACTTGGATATTTTTTCCATTCGGTGTTCTTATGCAAGCGAGGTCAGATATCTAAAAGAGTAAAATTATTTAGGTTTTACAATAACAGAATGGTGCTGTCGCTCAGAATGTTTATAAATAAGAACATAAGTTAACGAAACAGTTCCCATTAAATAACGTTTTAAATGAAATGGCCAGCTTGAATGAAGGAGAAAAACAGTGTTGTTTATGACGTTCTTAGTTGCGTAATAAATAATGTAATGTATAAGGCAAACAGCCTCCACTTATTCCTTTATAGCTATTGTATGAGGTGTCCGTATGTATGTAGTTTTCATATCAAACAAATGACGTTTTGAAATGTTGTTTCACTTCTCAGCACTTTAACAAATAAACTTAATCAAGAAAATACGTTGCTTTCTCCATTAATAAACTTTTGTCGTTGTTAATTCCTCAAGTCTGACTTTATACTCTGACTTTTTGTATAATGGATGATGATTCACAGCCTTACTTTCACCGTTCGATACTGGGCAAAGCCAAGACCACCTACAATAAATCAGACCTTAAGGCAGATATCGATAGTTGACAATATGGCGGCAATCGTGGGGGAAACAAACCAGCGTGTTTGTGTTTCCATAACGCGTGTGTGTAACATTGTATACGTGACGTTCAGGAGAAGCGAAAGCATTTATTACTAGCTGTTATTTATGCTATATGCTGTGAATGTCGTCAAAAGTGCTACGCTAGTATTTATTTTCTATATTCAGTAGTAAGTTCGGCATAATTTCAAGTGTAAACTGTTCTTGCGATGGGTCGTAGTTGTTGTGTACCAGGATGTAAATCCAATTACGGCAAAACATACGATACCTCAACATTTAAGTTTCCCAAGGAAACAGCATTGAGGAACAAATGGATGAAACTAATTCATAGAGATAATTTTGAAGTGAACGATAAAGCTGTGGTGTGCATTAAGCATTTTGAACCTAAGTTTGTGGTTAGGGAAGACATTTTTCCTGTGGAAAATAGTGAACCAATACGTGTGCCACGAAAAATACCAAAACTAACAAATGATGCAATCCCAACTATCTTTCCTAATCAACCTTCATATCACACAGTACCAGTTCCTAAGCAAAGGAATAATCCTGAAGATCGTGTTCAACAGCTACTGGAACGTGATGAATGTAGTTTCAGTAAGTGGTGCCAAAATGACAATATACCTGACTTTCAGCATTTTAAAAGTGAAGTGCAGAAAAGGAATGTTTGTCCATTTACAATTTTAGTAAAGGATGACTACATATCTTTCATTAAATTAAAGGATGATTCAGTCAGTGATGTGCCATTAGTTTCAGTGTGCTTCAAAATATCAAGTTCCTTGGAAGTAAAAGTGTTTCACAAAAATGTGTGTTTGCCTACGGAAACCTTGAAATGGATACTACAGTCTGGGGAGGAAGAGAACTTGAAATGTGACAAGTGGACGAAATTTGATAATCTGGTGAGTCACCTAAATGGTTTCACAGATAACTCTACTGGCACCACTGACAAGATTGTAATTTTAGTCAACGTTCTCAAACAAGCACTAAAAGCTGGTAGTGATTTTGACGCTGAAATAGCACCTAAAATAGAATTTGTTTTGGAGCAATTACAACTCGCAATAACAAAGCAAAGCAGATATTCTCCTGAGCTTTTGATATGGGCAGCAACCATTTGCTTTTCATTTCCTGGTGCCTACCATCACTTGAGAAAAACAAATGTATTAACATTACCTCATCCTGTCTATCTAAGGCATTTTCTATGCAAAATGGGTCCAAATAAACCTTGTATTGGTCCATCACAGGTTGCTTTTTTGAGGGAAAAAAGTAAATTTCTTCAGGGAAGTGACAAGGTAATTTCAGTGATGCTAGATGAAGTTTATGTTAATTCAAAATTCTCTTATAAGGCAGGAAAGATACTTGGTGTTGCTGAGAATACTTCAGATACTACAAGAGCAGGTACAATGCAGGTTTTCATGGCATCATCTTTACATTCTCATTATAAAGAAGTGATAGCTCTCTTTCCTGTAAAAAATGTTAATTCTGATACTCTACTGAAAATGACAATTGATGTATTGAAGTTAATGCATGAGCTGCAGTATGATGTTATATGCCTGGTAACAGATAACCATAGCACTAATAGAAAAATGTATCAGCTTATGTGTGGTGGCACTTTACAGCCGTGTATTACAAATCCAGTCGCTCCATCCAAATTTCTCTTTCTTCTGTTTGACAATGTGCACTTGCTTAAGTGTATCAGAAATAACTGGTTGAATGCAAAAAATGAATCCTTCATAATGCCAAATATTGAGGATACATTTGCTTTCATCAATACCTTTCTACACAGTGATGAAGGGAATGCTGCATGTGAATATACTGTCAGTGAAGCAAAGTTTTCAGATTTGAGGAACCTGTTTCATTCTGAGAAAAATAAACTGTTGAAACTTGCCCCAAAGCTAGTGAGAAAAGCAGTATATCCAACTTCTATTGAGAGACAGAATGTTACCCTTGCTCTCAGTGTTTTTGATTCCAAAAATGTGGTAGCACTAGAAATTTTGAAAAGTCAGGGGATTGAGATTTCTGATGGCACTATTCAGTTTTTGAAATTAATCATTAAATGGTGGACAGTTTCTAATGTACAGCATCCCATGAAAGGCAAATACACATCAGATGATAATTCTAGCCCAATCACTGGACCTACTGACTCCAAACTTGTGTTTCTTGAAAATTTGAAAACATTTCTTGATATCTGGCATGCATTGCCTACTCATGGAAAATTAACCAATGAAACATATACTGCTTTCTCTCACACACTTGCAGCAACAGTTCAGTTATGCAGATACATTTTTAACACTTATAACTGGTCCTATATTCTTACAGCAAAATTACAAACTGATGCTTTGGAAGCAAGATTTGGAGCTTACAGAAGGCTAAGTGGCTGCACATATAATGTTTCAGTTGAGCAAATCTTGGAATCTGAGAGGAAACTGAAAGTAATAAGTCTACTAAAGCTCAGATCTACTAAACATGGTGAATTTACATTAAATGATTTTGCAGCAAAAGTAAATTACAGCATAAAAAACCAAAAGTATGAAAATTTGGATAAATTAGAACCTGCTCTAGAGGAACTAGCAAACATTCCCATGATGGATGAAGACTTGAAAGTCTTGGTCTGTATTGCTAGCTACACCAGCAAAACAGTGCTTGAGAAGCTGCAAAAAAGTGGAAAATGTTCAGGCTGTGAAGAAATGTTGCAGACACAGGATGAAATTTTGTTGCAGTGTGAAACCAAAGAACTCCTTTCCTATTTCAACCAATTGAATCGTGGGGGATTGAAGTGTCCTTCTTCTATAATGATTTCCTTGTGTTGTAACATATATAAACTTTTTCAAGTTCTGATTAGCAGCACATATGAACCAGAATTCCTAAAACTTGAAAATCAGAGAGATGCAGTACTTGCCTTAGGAACTGAATTGTGTGAAAATGCCGTTAGTAACCTCAGTGATGTGTGCAAATGTGGCATTCCTTTAAAGACAATAATCAAGAAAAGTATTAAAGTGCTTTCAAATATTTTTATTAATAATTACACAAAACTGTTGAATGAAAAGTGTGTTTCAAAGGAAATTGCTCGAACACTAGTCAAACAAAAAAGAGGAACTCATGAAGACATTGCAGCAAAAATAACAAAACGCAAAGTGGCCAAGCTGAGCAGCAAATAAATCCAACAGGTACTCAAAATCAAACACTTCTAACGTATTACGTAATGACAGTGACTAGAATTAACTGCATATTGTTTAATACAATTTTGTGCTTTAGTTACACGCTTCATTTATTATTGCTATGTAGCTTCTATTGTGCAAATTATTATTAGGGTCCAAATATGCCATTTACATGTGTTTTGTAGTAGTTTTTTGGATTTGATTTTCACTTGCATCTCATAATTTTACTTCGTCATAGTTCTTATTACGTGATTTGTGGCTTTAGTGACAACTTTATATTTAAGTTTAAAGATAGAGAAATACATAACAATACATTTCTTACGCAATTTAGAATCTACTTTCCATTTATGAAGTCTGTAAATTATTCGTATTACGGTAGCGCTGAAATACTTGGCCTAAGACGGGCGCCATCTTGGTTTCTGTGTTGTGGTCTGATGTATTGTAGGTGGTCTTGGCAAAGCGAACTGACGTGACGTGGTGTGGCGGACAGTGTGTAAACACAAGCTGATATGACGATGCGGTGACGTAATGCCCGTTCCTTTTGCTATTCAAAGCTAACAGCCCACCTCCTTCCACACATCAAAAGTAAATTGTCATGGTATCTACAAAACGCCCGTTCCAAGTCCGCAGCACCTACGAAGCGAATCTGTCTGTATTAGCGATATAGTGACATTCAAAATTTATAGGACGCGTTATGGACAAATCTACGCCGTACCGACATCACGTGACCACGGCGGCGATGTATGTCAACACAAAATCAATTCTGAGTATCTGAATGCTCACTCCAGAGATATTTCTACTCTATGTATCAGACCATAGAGTTTCTTTAAGAGCACCATAATAACAACTCTGACGTTGATTCATCAACAGTCTGAATATTATCGCTGGTTAATACGCGATATCACTTTGAAAGTTAGACCTTCAGATAAACAATTATAACATAAATTTAGCACTTGTAATTACTTTAAAAAAAAACATGCAACATTATTATTAGATCAGAGACTGTCTTCGAACTTCGACTCCTGTCTGTTATTTATCAAAGTCAGTTTCCACTGATTACTAGGAAGATTCTTTGTATTTGCTACAAAAACGAGACTTTGTAAAACAGTTAAACATATATTTTCATTGAAAACAAGTTACACATCATGGATAATTCTTGTCCATCACCTCGCCCATCATACATATACAATAAACAGCTGTAAGATCAGCGACATACTATTCTATACTATCATCTGCTACTACAAACAAACTGAACATTGATCTGCATATCAGTCTGAACAGCAGCGCAGCAAAGAAAGTAAAGCAAACCATCAATCTGAATAATCCTAAAACGGTATTGTGTTACGCCGGTCAATCTTCGCTCTACAAGTTCTACTTCCTGGAGGGAGAACTCCAGTGTTTCGAGACTACTGTGTAAGTAGGTGAGAAGTGTGCTTGATGCAATAAAGTGAAAACTCTCCTGCGGCACTGTTTCAAAAAAATGGTTCAAATGGCTCTGAGCACTATGGGACTCAACATCTTAGGTCATAAGTCCCCTAGAACTTAGAACTACTTAAACCTAACTAACCTAAGGACATCACACACACCCATGCCCGAGGCAGGATTCGAACCTGCGACCGTAGCAGTCCCGCGGTTCCGGACTGCAGCGCGCACTGTTTCTTAGTATACATTTCATCTCCAGAAATTGCTGCACTGATTCGCAAACGAAAGCTTTTCGCGATTTCCATTCCTGGAGTAGTTTCCGCGTATGCAGGCAGTGGGCGTTCTTCCAACTTGTAACTGATGTCGATGCCTGCCGAATGACGGATACCGGGTGACGAATTGCTTTCAAGTAAGATGTTTGTCTACAGGGATCTGTTGATTTTACACGTAGCATGAAGTACCATATGGTTGTCTGCTGTGTGACGCCAGGTATTTATGTTCGCCACGCTGCAGGTGGCGGAATTTTAAATGGTGAATGGAACTGATGACAAACCTTTTTTTTTTCTATTTCCAGACATCAAGTAATTTAGACTAACGCCGAAGAGGTAAATCAAGGAAAATGTACTGTATGAAAAACAAAAGTACCCGTACACTTAAACAAAATGCTGGTAGCTATTGTACTCAATTGTACAAAGCACTTTTCCAGAGAACACTGTTACTTTGCCAAACTAGAATAGCTACTGTCAATTATCAAGCGTTTTCATTCTACGTAGGCCTATATCTTCCTCAATTTAGGAATTGATGATACTAGTATAGTAAACAATGGTTCAGCATGCCTGCATTCAGATCCACTTATAATTTAGACTATAGAATTGTCTTTCCACTAAATGTGCAACATACCAAGTCACAAGCAAAACCATAAAATACTTAACTGACCAAATTTGATCAATTGTGGTTTTCTGTGATTTGTTCGTACAACTTTGAATATGCCATCATAGTGTTCGTGTGGAGAAAACAAATTGTGGAACCGAAGGAGCAGTTGTTATATAATTTAATTCCATTTTAAATAATACGAATTTGACGCGGCGTTATGCTATTCGAAAGGAGGTTCGAGGCGTGTGCAGATCCCACACCCCACTGCAGCAGCAGGCAGCAAGTAGCATCACGTGGTGCACACTCTTGACTAAACGAGGCAACTTGTAACAGACGATGACCGAACGCTGCCCATTTATTCCCTATTAGTGGCTGTTTTCCTGTTCCAACGATTGCTCTACCAACCTAAGGTTACCGATTGGGTTTTTTAAAGATGTTTCGAAGTACTGCTGTTACTAATATTCCACATAAATTTGGAGTCTTTCTCTGTCTCTTGCTCTCTCTCTCTCTCCCTCTGTCTTTATTTGGTGTGAGTGTGATCGATATTGCAGAAGCATTGAGTCATATTAAATAACTTCAAATGTTTGCATGAAGAACTGTTTTTTAAGTGAGGGGAAATCAGTGTCATTATGTACCTGTGGTTCAAATTCCACGTTAATCGGTAGATCCAAATTCAAGGTCCAGTCGCATTAATGTGACCATCGCCTATGTTCGACCTCAACGTACAGTAACCACTCACAGACAGCAGGTAGCACTGGCAATGGAGGGTATATAAATCATGTCGGGGGGGGGGGGGGGGAGGGGGGGGGATACCGGCAAACAGTGCAGTCGTCGTAATGCATAAACTTAGCAATTTATCTGATGTCCAAAAGAACCTGATCGTTGGTTTTCGGGTAAAGGGAGGAAGTAGTTCTGAAGTATCTAAATTGGTAAATTGCTCGAGAGTCGCACTGGTTAAAGAATACCAAGCATGGAAAAATGAAACTGTCCAAAAGTGGAACGGAGGCAGCTGTGGTGCTCCGCAGGCGGTAGGTAACAGGAGTGAACGTTCTCCACGAAGTATACGAACCAACATTCAACGATTGCTTTAAACTGAGCGAGAGAAAAACGGCTGTCTGTGTGCCTCTAAATAAAGCTGTTATCAATGTGAAGATCGGTTTGGACATCATATTACCTTCCTCCGACCTTTGGCTGATTTATCAAGCCTGGAGTTTAACAAGGGACTCCAAACCAGGGTGCAACCCGGTATTATTCACATTAACAAACTTTGCCACATGATTTGACATTGCGTCAATTTGTATTTTTTCTGTATAAAAGTATCTACATAACTGTCCTTCGAATATTTATGAAGTGTAAACATCATTATGTTGTATGATACAAGTGTTACAATCATGTCTTGCTGAGATGCATTGACAAAAGAAAGGATAAATTCGTTGATTTCATTTGAATAAACGTTCATTTGACAACTGCCTGTTGGCTTCTGTCTCGGCTTCTTCGGCCGACGTTTATCTGATGATTTTTCTGACGTTTCGCCAGCAGGAGTGGTTGGCATTGTCAAACTTTCACCTTCCATTGCTAGTGGTGGACTCAATGGAGGTTGAAACAGGCAGTTTGTCAACAAGTGGCCACGAAATCCTCAACAATTTTGTAAACGTTCATTCAATTCAGAAAACAAAACAATGAAATTTCGATGCGATTTAAGATACAGATAATACATAGTTTAATTCATCTTCATGTAAAGAAGATTGCTGAGTTGTACGCCTACACTGCCGCTTCGAAAGCAGGATGTAACTAACAAGACAACAAGAGGAAGAGGTAGTATATAAAACAGAATGTTGCAATTTCTGGGTATGCACGTTGGAATTTGAATGTGTTATAGATCACCTTAATAGCTTAGCTTCAACAACTTTTCCTCCGCATTTGGTAGCTGATATTGATTACGAAATTACGAGAAAGTTAGCCATCTCTATTTCTATTTATCTCAACATGCAGAAAAATATTCTAGAGACGTTACCATTTTTGGACACAGAACAGTTCCTGGACGAAAACGAGCAATAAAGATGACCTGTAGTATACGGCCTTAAACTTCACGTAGATAACAACTTAAGCAACAATGGATGGTGATGAATACCTTGTAAGTTGGCGGATTTCGTTGTGTCATTTCCTTCAATAGGTGGTGAGTTTTAATAAGCTAGAGACTAGTGCGGGGCCCGTCTCAAGTGGTTTGCCCATGCAGGCCGAAGGCCGGTTACACTCACACAAAGTAATGGTGATCATGTCGTGGAAAGACCTTTCGATATCAGTGCTCTGGAGACGGAAAATGACTTCCGTTCTGAGCCCGAGGAGTATGGAAGATGATGGGGAACACCCATATTGAGGAATTAGATAACTATAAGTGGCGATTAAAATAAATAATAGGCAAATATACCAATATGAAGAGCGTAAAAATACAGAATTACTGACGAAAACGCCTTTATTTTGGAACACTTACATTAGAAGTTACGCTGTATGAAATACATACTCGACACAGGCACGATAGCATAAGGTAACAGCATACTAGAGTTAATTAGTTTATGTTTACTGATAGGTAAGATATAGACTGACACACAGCAGCGTACGAGTCTTGAACCACAGCGCCACTATAATTCGACACCGGAAGATGGAGGAGGAGGAGGAGATTAGTGTTTAACGTCCCGTCGACAACGAGGTCATTAGAGACGGAGCGCAAGCTCGGGTGAGGGAAGGATGGGGAAGGAAATCGGCCGTGCCCTTTCAAAGGAACCATCCCGGCATTTGCCTGAAGCGATTTAGGGAAATCACGGAAAACCTAAATCAGGATGGCCGGAGACGGGATTGAACCGTCGTCCTCCCGAATGCGAGTCCAGTGTGCTAACCACTGCGCCACCTCGCTCGGTACCGGAAGATGCAACTGACTTATATTTACGTAGGCAAGTTGATTAATTATGAGTCAATTAAGTATGCTCATTAGCAGGAAACAGTAGGGATACGATAAATCAAAGTACAGCACAAAAAAGAGGAGGCAATTGCTTTTCAGAACAACACCGATCAGTTATAAGTATCTTGTCATTTACGTAAATTTCTTTTTTACTTTAAGGTGCGTAATCTAAGAATAATATTTAATGCTATGTATTTATATAAAATAAAGGTAGTTTTTAGTGCCGACAAAGGTCACCTCCTCCCCTCAAGGTCACATCTCCAGGTCACCTCCTCAAGGTCATACCTCAAGGTACATCCTCAATGTAACCCCCTAACCCTCAAGGTCACTCCTCGTTTCCCTCAATACTCCTATTCCTTGCCTTTCCTCCCTTATCGCACCTTTCCTTCCCTCTCCCCCATATGGATTTTCTTCCAAGATGGGTAATGCAGCCCAGTTGCGTCACTTAAAAAATTGAAGATTGTGGAAACAGGTCATTTAAAATGGCGGTGTAAAAATCCAAGATATGGGAAATGGTAACGAGTTTTTATCTCCTCGTATGTTAGAGATAGCCTACTTGTGCTACTTGAAAATACTATCTAACATTATTAAGTTTTGACAATATCATGATTCATTAGTTGACGACCAATTGGATGAAAATCAGTGTGGGTTTAGGCCTCTTAGAGGTTGTCAGGACCAGATCTTTAGCTTTCGGCAAATAATGGAGAAGTGTTATGAGTGGAACAGGGAATTGTATCTATGCTTTATAGATCTAGAAAAGGCATATGACTGGGTTCCTAGGAGGAAGTTATTGTCTGTTCTACGAGATTATGGAATAGGAGGCAAACTTTTGCAAGCAATTAAAAGTCTTTACATGGATAGTCAGGCAGCAGTTAGAGTTGACGGTAATTTGAGTTCATGGTTCAGAGTAGTTTCAGGGGTAAGACAAGGCTGCGACCTGTCTCCACTGTTGTTCATTTTATTTATGGATCATATGTTGAAAACAATAGACTGGCTGGGTGAGATTAAGATATGTGAACACAAAATAAGCAGTCTTGCATATGCGGATGACTTAGTTGTGATGGCAGATTCGATTGAAAATTTGCAAAGTAATATTTCAGAGCTAGATCAGAAATGTAAGGACTATGGTATGAAGATTAGCATCTCCAAAACGAAAGTAATGTCAGTGGGAAATAAATATAAACGGATTGAGTGCCAAATAGGAGGAACAAAGTTAGAACAGGTGGACGGTTTCAAGTACTTAGGATGCATATTCTCACAGGATGGCAACATAGTGAAAGAATGAAAGAACTGGAAGCGAGGTGTAGCAAAGCTAATGTAGTGAGCGCTCAGCTACGATCTACTCTCTTCTGCAAGAAGGAAGTCAGTACCAAGACTAAGTTATCTGTGCACCGTTCAATCTTTCGACCAACTTTGTTGTATGGGAGCGAAAGCTGGGTGGATTCAGGTTACCTTATCAACAAGGTTGAGGTTACGGATATGAAAGTAGCTAGGATGATTGCAGGTACTAGTAGATGGGAACAATGGCAGGAGGGTGTACACAATGAGGAAATAAAAAAAAACTGGGAATGAACTCTATAGATGTAGCAGTCAGGGCGAACAGGCTTAGATGGTAGGGTCATGTTACACGCATGGGAGAAGCAAGGTTACCCAAGAGACTCATGGATTCAGCAGTAGAGGGTAGGAGGAGTCGGGGCAGACCGAGGAGAAGGTACCTGGATTCGGTTAAGAATGATTTTGAAGTAATAGGTTTAACATCAGAAGAGGCACCAATGTTAGCACTGAATAGGGGATCATGGAAGAACTGTATAAGGGGGGCTATGCTCCAGACTGAACGCTGAAAGGCATAATCAGTCTTAAATGATGATGATGATGATGATGATGATCATGATCATGATTCATTAATATTCTTTCTCACAGAGAAAATAAAACTCTATGTGATACCTATAGAGCCATAGAAGTGACGTGGCAAGGTTATTATTACTGATGTGCATCACTGGCATAGAGATAAAAAATCAAAGCATTTCCGGTTGTTACAGCAATGGTTTTCTCAGTAAAAAGTTTGAACAGCTCCCTGAGGATTTAAGATTGTTCATTGATCCCATCATTCCACTACTGGCTAGTTTTGAGAAAGCTCCCTATAGATTTCGACTTGTTCACCCCCCCCCCCCCCAACCACTACCATTCCTCTCATGCTCATGGCTGTTCTGAACAAGCACCATGCAAGTTTTCACTTGTACTTCCCTACCCGCCATCAACACCACCTTCACTCCTCTACAGGAAGGTCTGAACAAGGTCACTGCATGTTTCGACATGTTCGCCCCCTCACCACCACCACCGCCATCACCACCACGACCTTCTCTCCTCACATAAGGTTCTAGCATGTGCATTCGTAGGCATATACTCTACATATGTACTGGAACAGCCGTATCAACTTTCAAGTAACAATAATATGTCTTCCTCTAGCAATAACACAAGCCATAATTTACGTGAATTTATTTTTTAAGCTCATAATTTTTACAGTTTATTTCAGTCAATTCATTCTTCAAGTTATCGTACAGGGATGGGACTCAAGGTATTGTGGGGTGGAGGGGGGTGTTCTGTATAAATAAGAGCATGAATGAATGGTAATAAATCATTTTGTTTGTTCATTTTACACCAAAACATGTTACAAAAGTTCCTTTATGCACAGGCTGTGTTAGAATATATCTTTCCACCATAAAATTACAGACATTACGAAAACAAGACACAGATATCCAGTCAGTATTTAATAAATATGTGTACAGTATGATATCGATAGATCGATAGAAACGTTCTCTGTAGGTAAATATAGTCTCTTTCTGCTAATCACATATGGAATGAAATATATTTCTCCTACTGTCAAATCCAGCAGCAAAAAAAAAAAAAAAAAACTTAGCACGTACAGTGTGTGTGTATGTGCGTGTGAAATTGCAATGTAATTATTGAAGCATGGTATGGACAACATATGTCAAAATTTTTTTCAGCAGTCATATAGTTAATCCAAAGCAACCATACACTTCTACACACACACACGCACACATACACACACACGGCTGTCCAGCTCACTCGTTCCGTGTTGCAACGCAAGTACTGAATGAGAACTTCCTCGACGTTGGACAGGACGAAATTCTGTTGCCAAATAGCCTGCGAGGTCCCCCGATTTCACTTCTCTTGATTTCTTTCTTTGGGGTGCACTCAAAGATGCAGTTTATGAAGTAGTCCCAATTACGCCAGACGATGTGTGTCATCGAATTGCTAGTGTCTGCTCTAATATTATTGTAATTACATATGTTCATTGTCGTTTGGAACGGCGATTGCAAATGTGCCTTTCAATCCATGGTCAACAATTTGAACACAAGCTTAAACAAAGTACAAAGTTATTTTTTTGGAGGACAAAGTTTATGTTATGTGTTTTGTGTGGTTACCAAACCGTTGTTAGTAAATTGTTTATTTCATTAACGTCATTTCATTAAGTCAAATTAGTCGACAGCATGTACTGCACGTAGCTGTTGACACTGTCATTACGTGCTTACGTTCAACATGAAACGACGTTTCGTTAAGAAGAATATTTATTTTGCTGTGTACAGATGGTCACCAAAGTATTTTTAATAAAATAGTTAGTTCAACGAAAGTATCCCATATGATATAATTTAGAACAATGTAGGTCGAGACAGTAGTCCGTATTTTACCTCAAAGAAGCACAAAGCCACGTACAGGAGAAGACAGGTAAAACATTTCTTCTAACATTTAGATATTCAATACAGTAATAGATTTTTGCAAAGTATAAGAACTCTTAATTTTTGAAGAATGAACAGTTGATTTCTCTGTTTCAGCTCACACAAATCTGGGAGGATACAGAAATATGAAATAGTTTTCCTAAGCTTTTCGTGATACGCTAGTTCCAGCCTATGTCGTCTTTCCATATCCAACATTCGTAGGTGAACCTGCACCTAGATGGCAAGTTGGTTCAAGGGGATATAAAGCTTTATTCTCGTAGCGTGGGCCTAACTTACGGTATACAGCTATGCAGCCTGGTCCGAAACTATTGTCTATTTAAAGAATTTTGAGAGTTTTCATATTAAAAATTCGGAGGCATTACTTTTCTGTAAGTCCTTGTATATTGCATACATTCAGTCTCTTACTCAGACACACACTCCAGATAATAGGGTGTGTATGACAGGGATTCAGTTCCACTATAAAAAATGATTCGCTTATCGTCATGATAAAGCAGATCGATTTTCAGCTGGTTATGTGGGTGGAGGTTACACTCAACAACCGAGCAAGGTTAATAATTGGCTCCTTTTACCGACCCCCCGACTCAGCAGCATTAGTGGCAGAACAACTGAGAGAAAATTTGGAATACATTTCACATAAATTTTCTCAGCATGTTATGGTCTTAGGTGGAGATTTCAATTTACCAGATATAGACTGGGACACTCAGATGTTTAGGACGGGTGGTAGGGACAGAGCATCGAGTGACATTATACTGAGTGCACTATCCGAAAATTACCTCGAGCAATTAAACAGAGAACCGACTCGTGGAGATAACATCTTGGACCTACTGATAACAAACAGACCCGAACTTTTCGACTCTGTAAGTGCAGAACAGGGAATCAGTGATCATAAGGCCGTTGCAGCATCCCTGAATATGGAAGTTAATAGGAATATAAAAAAAAGGGAGGAAGGTTTATCTGTTTAGCAAGAGTAATAGAAGGCAGATTTCAGACTACCTAACAGATCAAAACGAAAATTTCTGTTCCGACACTGACAATGTTGAGTGTTTATGGAAAAAGTTCAAGGCAACCGTTAAATGCGTTTTAGACAGGTACGTGCCGAGCAAAACTGTGAGGGACGGGAAAAACCCACCGTGGTACAACAACAAAGTTAGGAAACTACTGCGAAAGCAAAGAGAGCTTCACTCCAAGTTTAAACGCAGCCAAAACCTCTCAGACAAACAGAAGCTAAACGATGTCAAAGTTAGCGTAAGGAGGGCTATGCGTGAAGCGTTCAGTGAATTCGAAAGTAAAATACTAGGTACCGACTTGACAGAAAATCCTAGGAAGTTCTGGTCTTACGTTAAATCAGTAAGTGGCTCGAAACATCATGTCCAGACACTCTGGGATGATGATGGCATTGAAACAGAGGATGACAAGCGTAAAGCTGAAATACTAAACACCTTTTTCCAAAGCTGTTTCACAGAGGAAGACCGCACTGCAGTTCCTTCTCTAAATCCTCGCACCAACGAAAAAATGGCTGACATTGAAATAAGTGTCCAAGGAATAGAAAAGCAACTGGAATCACTCAACAGAGGAAAGTCCACTGGACCTGACGGGATACCAATTCGATTCTACACAGAGTACGCGAAAGAACTTGCCCCCCTT
Source organism: Schistocerca cancellata (assembly GCF_023864275.1). Taxonomy (NCBI): domain Eukaryota; kingdom Metazoa; phylum Arthropoda; class Insecta; order Orthoptera; family Acrididae; genus Schistocerca; species Schistocerca cancellata. The sequence goes on from NC_064626.1 coordinate 940,237,584, forward strand.
CTAACAGCCGTGTACCGCAAGTCTCTAGAGGAACAGAAGGTTCCAAATGATTGGAAAAGAGCACAGGTAGTCCCAGTCTTCAAGAAGGGTCGTCGAGCAGATGCGCAAAACTATAGACCTATCTCTCTGACGTCGATCTGTTGTAGAATTTTAGAACATGTCTTTTGCTCGAGTATCATGTCGTTTTTGGAAACTCAGAATCTACTATGTAGGAATCAACATGGATTCCGGAAACAGCGATCGTGTGAAACCCAACTCGCTTTATTTGTTCATGAAACCCAGAAAATATTAGATACAGGCTCCCAGGTAGATGCCATTTTCCTTGACTTCCGGAAGGCGTTCGATACAGTTCCGCACTGTCGTCTGATAAACAAAGTAAGAGCCTACGGAATATCAGACCAGCTGTGTGGCTGGATTGAAGAGTTTTTAGCAAACAGAACACAGCATGTTGTTCTCAATGGAGAGACATCTACAGACGTTAAAGTAACCTCTGGCGTGCCACAGGGGAGTGTTATGGGACCATTGCTTTTCACAATATATATAAATGACCTAGTAGATAGTGTCGGAAGTTCCATGCGGCTTTTCGCGGATGATGCTGTAGTATACAGAGAAGTTGCAGCATTAGAAAATTGTAGCGAAATGCAGGAAGATCTGCAGCGGATAGGCACTTGGTGCAGGGAGTGGCAACTGACCCTTAACATAGACAAATGTAATGTATTGCGAATACATAGAAAGAAGGATCCTTTATTGTATGATTATATGATAGCGGAACAAACACTGGTAGCAGTTACTTCTGTAAAATATCTGGGAGTATGCGTGCGGAACGATTTGAAGTGGAATGATCATATAAAATTAATTGTTGGTAAGGCGGGTACCAGGTTGAGATTCATTGGGAGAGTCCTTAGAAAATGTAGTCCATCAACAAAGGAGGTGGCTTACAAAACACTCGTTCGACCTATACTTGAGTATTGCTCATCAGTGTGGGATCCGTACCAGATCGGGTTGACGGAGGAGATAGAGAAGATCCAAAGAAGAGCGGCGCGTTTCGTCACAGGGTTATTTGGTAACCGTGATAGCGTTACGGAGATGTTTAACAAACTCAAGTGGCAGACTCTGCAAGAGAGGCGCTCTGCATCGCGGTGTAGCTTGCTCGCCAGGTTTCGAGAGGGTGCGTTTCTGGATGAGGTATCGAATATATTGCTTCCCCCTACTTATACCTCCCGAGGAGATCACGAATGTAAAATTAGAGAGATTAGAGCGCGCACAGAGGCTTTCAGACAGTCGTTCTTCCCGCGAACCATACGCGACTGGAACAGGAAAGGGAGATAATGACAGTGGCACGTAAAGTGCCCTCCGCCACACACCGTTGGGTGGCTTGCGGAGTATAAATGTAGATGTAAATGTAGATGAAACACATATTCCGTAGACTAAAAATTAACCTAATCCACCCTGTGCAGAGAACCATCTGCACCGCCATGCATGCATGCTAGGTAATCGTAACCATAACAGTCTATGTGGCGGCACGTTGCACACCTTCATTCCATCTTACAGTGGCACTCGATTCCAAGTGGTAGGCACACATTTTGAACCGCAAACTCCACGATGTGTGATCCATTAACTTATCTTTCATGAAACTGATAATGGTATTATTATCAAGTTTATATCCAGATGTTTCGAATATGTTGGGATGCCACCCTCTTATCTCACATGCATCACAGTCCTTCACTCAGTAAATGAAGCTATCTGTATCCATATAAAGCAACTTTGTTTTCGCAAACTCATTATAAAAGCAATATGTATGGAGCTTTGTTAGGTCCAGTACACAATACCAACATAAACAGATTTAGTGAACCTTCATCAGTTCCAGAGCCACAAGTCCTTCATGGAAAATGGAAGCCCACTTAAAATTTGGCCTGGCGTCGACTGTTATCACCCTCCTCACACCCGTCGCAACGATTGACCAATTTAATGCCACAGCGTATTCGAATATTTTGCCTTCTCTGTCCAAAAATCGCATTGTCTATTAAGTAACAAAAATCTTTCTCAAATGCACATATCACAGATGATGTTTTACGAGTGTTTAAATCTATATATTTCTTCAACCTGGGACTCTGGTTGAACTGGATAACATGAGGTACTCTAATCAGTTCCAAACCCAAACTGAGACGCTGGTGGAAGTTCCTGTAATGTATAATGCATCTATTTGTTTCCTCCAGCAACGTCGTCTACTTAGAGAGGGAACAACGTTACGGAGCTTGGTGTTCTGGATACTGTGACAAATCGTTATGCTTGTCATGGACTTTTAGGGTGCTCCAAGTCTGCCTCCAAGACATACCCTACAAAAGAATCACCTGTTCTAGCTGAAAAATCCATTTTATTGATTTCAGCATCAGTCCACCAAAGAAACCCCGCAATACGTAGAAATTTTTGCATCTTGAACTCATCTAAACTGTTAATACGCAAGTACAGATTGTAGCTTGTATTGATGGTGTTGTTAAACAGTTCGTCCATTCATCGGTTATTTGCCTTGACATGTCTGTGAATACATTGACGAAGTCCCCCGAAAATCCCACGTTCAAAGAACAACTTGTAGACATCGCTCAAATATTTTAGTCTGTTACATGTTGTTTTAAGCATTGTGTCCCACCATAATTGTGGTATGGTGTAGTAGCAGGTAGGATCTAGAAACTATGTTGCCATCCCTACGCTTCGAAATTGTTCTAGCACGTCTGTGTTTAAAACCATGCTTATTTTCATAAATTAGAGATTTTGAATTCCTGCCAAACACACATTATGCATCCATATTATGCATCCAGTATGGTACTGAATGCAAATTTATTTGAGAATGCAGGCATATCAAATAGTGCAGTTTTGTGGAGCCACTCTACCAAATCCAGCTCACATATACGGTGACAATTGGTAGTTGGTCCTCGAATTCAAGTGATTAATTATTAGGTTCTTTGTGTTTGGTTTCTTATATGTAGTTAGATTAGCTTAAATTTCATTATCTTTAATTGGTAGTTTTAGTATATTTGATTTAATAAATTATCAGCTTTTTGTTGATTACTTATTATTTCTTATTCTTCAGCATCAGCTTGTTTTGCTTCATGTTTAGCTGAAGGCAATCAAACTCCTGATTTTGCTGAAGGAGGGTCTGAATTTGTTTTTCAGGAACAGAGATTTTGAAAGAACACCTGTATTAATGAATCTAATATTCTTAAAAATTTTGAAATGTGACGAAGATTTAGCGAAAGATTTAAAAATTAATGTGCAGTATTATGTGTGACAAATGTACATAGGAAAAACAAATTCCCAACGGGACAAATAAAAAGCTCATACACGAAGAAGTACAAAACCATTAGTACTGTAGCAGCTCTACAGGAACATGCTGTCATTGACATTCAGCATAAAAATGAACAATAGATCTCTGCAATATGTATGCTATCATGATGCCGATGAGGTAATAGAATGATTATAACTGTTCAAGCGTAAGTCACTGCAAGAAATACTGCTCATATGAACGAAATCATATCGACCGTTTCAAAGCTCAGAGAAAGAAGAATTGTCGAATAATTATGGAGAGAGTTGTTTGAGAAATACCTGTAAGAACGAAGATGGAGAAGAGCTTTGCACAGGCGATGGACCAGGTATTGTAGATGAACGTGATTTGCCATCTAGTACACCTTCAAACAGATCATTGTGGTAAGTTTTTCAACATATATGTCAAGGTGGTATTGGGGCAGTATAGTACGGTCCGGCACACAGCTGCAATCTGCCAGGAAGTTTCATATCAGCGCACACTTCGCTGCAGAGTGAAAATGTCATTCTGGAAACGTAGCAGTACATTTAAACCGTACATCCTAACAATAAACATGAAACCAATTGATGTTCATGAGAACGAGCTTTTAAATGCTGTGAACCTATTAAACTGGTGGATCCATGCAAACAGAAATTTGATGTTGATGATTTGGTATGCATTCGAGAAACCATACCTACCAAGCTAATCAACAGAGATGTTTACAGTATTCAAGATGCAGCAGAGGAAACTGAGAACATAGATTCTAAAGGACAGCAGAGGTAACGAAATATTAGGAAGTTCCTACACTGAATACTCACAGAGGAGAAACGTTGAACCAGATGTATTTCTCATAGAATGTGTCATGAAACGTTGGGGCAAACATTGGTTTCCGTTCATCACATATTAGTTGGGCATATCAAAGAACTAGTATACAGCAAGACTCAGAAAGTCTCAAACCATACAACAGCACTGTTTGGATGGCAGGAATTGCATCATAGATTTTAGTGGCGGTATTCCTGACAAGCTACCTGTAGACTTACACATTCCAACTCATAACTGTTGGGTACCAAGAACAAAGCTGGAAGAATGGCTATCTCGTGGTGGTGAAAGAATTAGGCTGGTGGATGAACCTTGAAGAAAAACGATATTGCATGCATCTCAAATAAAAATCGAAACAATGGTATAGAAATGCTGCGTTATCCATTGATAAAACACAGTATGCCAAACTTAAAATGGATGCCAGATAAACTTTTGGCAAGTTATGAATGCTGCTCATCGTGCACTAAAGAAAATTCGACAGAGTTTAAACATGCATTCAGTTATCATCATCATCTTCAGCAACTGAATATGCTCTGAAGCAGAAAAGAAAAATATGAAGAATACTGTTTGAAAATACTAACACCTTAGACCAGGGACTTCCAGACAGTGGTACGCATACTACAGATGGTACGCAAGGACATTTCAGGTGGAATACTACACGTAAACAAAACATGCTCTGATATAAGTAAAATTATTCTCTTAGATTACTTTATTTTTAAAGTAAAATGATAGAAAAATGATTGATGAAAGTACCATGTGCATAATGTTAAATAAAATGGACTTAGCACAGAATATTTGTTTCGGACTGTGCGTAGGACACAGGAAAGTCGGATTGTACCCTCTCCAACCCTCCCTTCATGAGTCGTCACAAGTACTGAACCATAACTTCTTCGCATTTCCTGCTTTTATATCATTTTTGGAAGAAAGTAACTAGCCCCCATGAAAAATTAAGTTCAAGACATTATTGCACATTTAAAGATCCTTCAAAATAGTTTTGAACAGCTCTTTCCTAAAGATTACCCAAAATGTAACAGAAAAAGAAATTCATTTTCAGGAAAAGTACCAGACGATGTAATAACGAAAGGAACTTTTATCGACATAACTGGCGAGAGTTTAATGGAAGATTATTTCAAAAAGAAAACTCTGCTTTATTAATTTTGGATAGGGGCAAAAACAAAATACCCTTCTCATTTCAAAGAAGCAGTACGATTTTTAGTACCGTTTGTAACTACTTACCCGTGTGAAAGTAGGTTTTCCGAGTTGTTGTACATTAGAAATATATACAGAAACAAACTTAGAGTTGAAGAAGATTTGAGTATTAAGTTGAGCTCAGTCGAGCCATACATTGAATCTGTGGTTAAAGATAAACAGCAACGTGCTTCCAACTGAAACATATATATGTTCTTTCATCAGAATATGAATCTGAAAACTAATTACTGATTTGAAAGTCTGAATTACTGTCGAAGTGTGAGTCTGAAATTTTTTTTGCTTTTTGAACTGTAATTTACTATATTCCATGTTCAGTTTATTACTCTCTTGCAGAAATAGTTTATATCATTTGTGATGTAAAAGTTTAATAAATATTTTAAGTGTCATTATTCCTCTCTTACTCACTGAATATTTGTATCAAAGTCAGCTTTATTTGATTTCATATTATTTGCTACAAATAAGTACCACATGTGAACATGAACAACTGTGTAAAAAGTGCTTCCTCCAAAACCTGTTATTTGTGCGTGTGACATTTCTACCATACGTACCAAATAGGTCACTTGCATTACCAGTCTGCTTAAATCCGTCAAAAAGTTCCTCATTCTAAGATTTTATGGAATGTTCACGCAAAATACGATGCCTCAGACTATGTGGAAATCGAAAGAATGTGGAATTGTAAAAGTAGGTGATTTGGGAGTATCTGGAAGTCACTGGGTGACATATGATTAAAAAAAAAAAAAGAACTGAAATAGTATCTGATACTTTGATTCATTTGGAGACCTACAGCCAGTTGAAGAATTACGTTACTACCAACAGTCATGTATTCTATAATTTCGACTTAACCAAACCTTCAACATATAAATTTGTGGACATTTACGTCACACATTCCTCCTAACGGCCGAAAAGAAGAAGAACTAAGATTTTACATGGGAATCACCGGCATTAAATTATTGGAAGGGGCGGAGGCACGACTAATAGATTGGATATAGATCACAAGGGGGTCTAAACGGGAGGAAAAATGATATGAATAGAACATAATAGGCTATATGCTATATGTAGATCAGTTTAAAAAACAGTTGATTAATTTCCACAAACTAGATGATTGCAGTGGTAAAAATTTAGTAAATTCAAGCATCTTCTGTAATAAATATATACGTACCATCATTCTTCTGCCATTTAAAATAGACAGTATTGATGAATTGCCTTAAAATCTCTTCACAGCAGTTCCGCTTGACACATGCACTGGCTAGGCTTTGTTGTTATACCATCACCGGCCTCTAAGTTAGTGTCGATTGGTGTTCGATTGCCGCTTGGCCACGCCTCCTACAAACTGACAGTAAAACCAAGCAGTTTCATGTTTATCCGCCCCACTCCTTCATCATTAAAGTAGTACCAACACAACTCATTAAAGCTCGGAATGCTGTCCTTACATTGAGTAATATGAATGGATTTGATTTAATGGCACATTAGTAAATCGTGCAAACTACTAATTCTTACTGCACAAGAGCTTTTAGTACGTTTGATTAGTTAAACAGTGTCATTTTTTGTCAATTAAGGCTCAAAAAATTGAAACTGATTTTCAAAAAACATTGGAGGGGACGCGTCCCCCCTATACCCCAAAGTGTAGACGCCCGTGGGATCTCAAACGCCCGTATCAAGAATTATGCTTGATATTAAGATACAGTCCTGTTCCTCAATGTGTGTCAACGCGTTTTGAGCCGAGAAAATTCGTAATTCCTTAATGATCCACGATATCGCGTCATAAAGTGCTACATGATGTTGCAACGTCACCTTCATGAAGAATGATGCCATTGTTATAACGCCAATATGATCACGAAGACGGCCTGGTGCAGGTGTTAGTCACTTTGGCCACAGTATCCGATTCTCAGTGCATTTTCCGGGATGCTGACTTACAGAAACAGCTCTCGTTCTGTCGCTGAGTTCTAAGAACTTGCTTATGCGAAGAAACAACTTTATCGTTACTCGTAGCTGCTACCACAGGCGGAAGCACGGTATTAACAACAACTAAATTTTAATTTGATTTGAAGACAAGAGAGGACGATTCGTTTTATGCTTCTTGGTTGACTGACTTGTATCCGCTGGATAGCACACGAATATTAATGTATGGAATGGTATTATCACATATCTTGAGTCGCAGTGAAATTAGATGGATGTGCTCAAGTGTGTCACAAGATGATACCCCCTTGCTTGGGTTAGAATAAGACAGACGATGGAGCACTCTTAACTACATGGAAACACCACCAACTTGATCTCATATTTTAAATAGAAAAAAAATCACGCTGGCTAAATATCAGCCCTTAGAATCGATCCCAGTTGAAAATTTGTATCATAATTTTGATAGGATGCAGTTATGACCTTCTCAATGAACAGGTTTCTTACTTTCGGGAGCACTGATTGCCACTCGTTTCGCGCCACTGCAGCCGCCTAATTCCCGAGCGCCCAGTACTGTACAACGGACTGACAAACAGAACCTTCTTACTCGCAGGATGTTAAAAACGAAGGAAATTTAGGGGGAGCGGTCACGTTTGCTGAAAGTCTTTGGAAATCTTGTTCGAGAACACGTTGCTTTACATGAAAAGAGTACGTAATATGTCAAGCTCACGCACAAAAATGTTCGAAATTCTTTATCTGATGCATACACTACAAAATCAAAAAGAATAAACCTAATCAACTGATGAATTATTATGAAATGAAGTTAATGGTTTTCGATTTACTATTTAGTCATGCCAATCACGTTGAACAATAGTATAAATCCAGTAAATGTAGTTCACTTTGCGTCATTCGTCCAATCCTACGAAAATAACGAACAACAGTGATGTTAATTATAAAACACCACTACGCTGCTTTTTTAGTGACACATTCATTCATTTCATTAATTTTCACTGAATTTGTGAATCGCAGACCTTAGGGACCAGCTACGGAGTAGAAACCACGCACATTAACACAATGAACAAAGCAATACGGCTTGTTGGTTCACCGACATTATGAACACGAACCTCTTATTCATTCCGCTGTACAGTATTTCGCTATTAGTCAGTAGTGACGGGGAACGAGTGGTAACCGGTAAGCGCGAATGTTTAAAACATTCAGAACCTGATAACCGTGTCCTATAAAAATTATCGTCTAAACATACGCGCGGGATCGATTGCTGGGGCTGTTATCTTGCAAGTGTGCTTTATTATGCTTAAAACATGAGGTCAAGTTAGTTGTGTTTCCTTGTGACTACGTACCACCAACAGACACGTAAGTAATAATATCCGGTTTGTCCTAATATTGTGTAGTAGGACCACTGCTGTTCACGTTATACATTAAGGATTTTGCAGATACTGTTAGTCGCAAATTCGGCCTTTTCACAGATAATACGGTTATCTGTGAACAAGTTTTATCCGACAGAAATTGTAACAAAACCAAGTTACATTCAGAAATAATAACTGCGTGGTGCACAGACTGACAGCTAGCATTTAGAGTAGAGAATGTAAATTACTCACTTCACGAACCGTAAAAATGTAGAAGCCTTTGACAACACAAGTAATTCTTACAGTAAGTAACAGTCATGTGAAACAAATTCGTACGACTAAAGATGTGAAGTGGATCGACCATGTAACCTCAGTTGCAGGTAAATCAAATGACAGGCTTTGATTCACTTCTAGGATACTGACAGCCTACTACTGTCTACGAAAGAGACTGTTTACACATCACTTGCACAGCCATGATTGTGATACTGCTCGAGTGCACATGATCGTATTGGGTAGCACTAACGGGGACATTCAGCCACGGCATAAAACTGGGACATGTTTCAGTAATGAGAAAGTGTAACGGAAATGATGAAAAAATCGAAGAGCAAAAATCTGGAAGAAATGCGATTTATGATGGAATCGGGGCGGAAATGATACTTTAAAGCTTAACAAATTTTTTAAGAGAAAGGACAGGAAGAAAACACTTCTTAAAAGTATAAAAAAGTCACCTTGTAGTATAATCTAACGTACCGCACTTGAAAATCTCTTAAAACTGTATATTATCTATTTTTCACATTTCTTCGAAGAAATAGTTGTGTATTTCCTGTTCTGCCTCACCCACGGGGCAGAGTGGAATAAGGCAATTTTTGTGAAATTATTGCGTAAACGTTGAAATGATCAGGAAAATCATCTTAAAACCAAAACGTTAAGCTTTTTAATGAACAATTGAATCAAAAGATTATAGAATCTTCAAAAAATCGCTAACAATAAGAAAATATTTTAAGATAATTTTGAAAAATACACAATTATTTTTGATTCTTAATACCTAGTTACTATTTCTTTACTGGGTTCGATCGTCGTGCACCAGAATCGTCGTACACCAGATCTATTTATTAGCTTGCTGATAGCTTAGAGTGCCTCATAATAAATCCTGCAACCCAGTACTGCCCAGCCAGACAAGCTTCTTTGTCAGCACTTTGTGGGAAGCCATTTATTTCCGCTTGCTGACAGGCTAATGGTCTGACAGTGACATGTTTTGTTATTTGACTAAAATGTGTGCTCTCCATTGACTTCAGGTGTGCTATCAGCTCGTCTTTTCGTTCTGAAGAAAACAAAATTTTTAATTTTCCATCTGATTTATCAAGTCAGTTGTTGGGATTATTCTTTAGCCGCGCGGAGTGGCCGTGCGGTTAGAGGCGCCATGTCACTGACTGCGCGGCCCCTTCCGCGGGAGGTTCGAGTCCCCCCTCCACACAATGTGTGTGTTGTTCTTAGTATAAGTTAGTTTAAGTACGTTTAGGTAGTATGTAAGACTAGGGAGCGATGACCTCAGCAGTTTGGTCCCTTAGAAATTCACACGCATTTTAAAATTTGGATTATTCTTCGTTTTACGAACATCTTTCCGACATTGATTGGGTGCGTTAAATTCCTTAGATGCTTGTAAACGTCTGCTTCCGATGACAAATTGGCTGGAACTGCCATTTCCATCTATTAAATATCTAATTTCTGTCTACCAGTCTTTCTAACGTAAGCTCACACCATCTGGAAAATCGAGGAAGAAAAAAAGAAATATGAATATATAGTTTGACATCTAAGAGCATTTGCATCAAAAATGAAGGGACAGAACGGGACACTGTCCCATTCTGCACGATCCCGTTCCGCACCAACAGCATGAAATGCACTTTAAGATTACATTTTATTTGCGGGGTTGCAAATTACGAATTAACGGCTTATCTTGTGTTTAAATTCACCAAAAGTTATAAAAACACAACTGGAAACGAGGAGGACAACCGTTCACTTGTAAGTAGCACTCCAAATCGATTAAAAATGTGTATCAGATCTTACCCTCCATTCAGAGACATAGTTACATGTCACTTCAATAGGCTGCAGCATTCTGCGGTCTAGAAAACTGCACAGTCCCATTGGCCCCTCCATCCTGTTCTACTCCGACTTCCTCTATGTCGCGACAACTTACCGATCTCGTAGACACGGCAAAGATAAAACTAGACTAATATTTGAAAGAGAGAGAAGCGAAAATTCGTACGACATTGTTAATACTGTACTTAGATAGAGATTGTTAATGGCTACTTTGAACAGTTACTGTGAGTAGTACACTGGTCGTACGTGTAAACACTGTTAGCAGCTCTTTTTTATGAGCTGTAAGTAATATATGTAACGTCCTCCTGTCTTCTTGTTTGTGATATGAGCAGTAAGAAATATATGTAACGTTTTACTGTCTTCTTGTTTGTGATCTACCTTTTCACACCAGGTTATAAGAGACGAATTAATCGTGAAAAATAAGTGCAGGGTGCATCACCAACATAGCTGCAACAATCTTGCGTTACGCTGACAGCTCCCGACTACGCAGCCCCGCAGCGTCATGGCTGGCATGTTCCGTATTCTGTTCCAAAGTACTCCTCTCTCAATTTATATCATAAGAGTTTAGAGGCACGCTGTGTAACTGCATGGGTTGTGTCCCTTGCTTCTCAACTCAATAGCAATGAAATAGTATTTCACTGCAGTCTGTGAAGCATTAATCGTTAGACGACTTTTTTCTAAATTGCAACGTTCCTCGCCATTCGGTACGTACTTCACGTGGTCCATCACAGTACAAATATATTGTGGGATACCAAAATTACAACGTAAAATAAACATTGGGAGAGCATGAAATTGATACTGTACGTAAACTGAATTGGTAGACGGAGCTAAATTTTCGAAAAAATACCACCAAGTGGCGCAAATTCAGTATGTTGTGGAGGTATTTTTAGCTGAAACACGATCTTCTGTACGTTCTGGTATCAAGGAAAAGATGTTTATATATATTACCTTTGTATTCCGTGCTCGAACTGTATCACTACAAGTCGACGCTTCGTTCTCAATAAGTTCCGAAGACGGTGATTTTCATTTGTACCGGTCAAAAAATTAATCTATTATTTGTTCCGTTATTAACTATATGCCGTGTAAATTTCACCTGTACGTAATAAGTGTTTCGTTGTATTTCACATTGCCGCTTACCAACATACAATGCACAGACTGTGTCTGTTTGATTCAAAAGGTGTAATTTTTAATATCAACTGCCTTTTCAAAAATAAAAGAAATTGGTTCTCGGATATCGACAAATTTATTGCAGACATACACAAAAGAGATTGTTCTACTTCAAACGTGAAAACAGTTTCCAAAATAGCGTTTCTTATTGTCTAACAAGTAAATTATTGTAAATAGAGGCACAGTCGATAAATCATGTCTTTGACATAAGCATTCAAGAATATTGTACTTCTCAAAAGAAGCGGTCCCACAAATAATAAATTCGAAGAAGATCGCTTCGTAAACATAGTTTTCACCGCAACTGAACAATTAGTTCTTCGTTCAGAATGCTGAATGTATCGGGGGAACTTTGTTTCCGGAAGCTATTCAGATCTCAGCTGCGTGTAGGCAATTTATTTTTCCACTTCACAAGTTCCTCCACTTATTCTGCGCCAGTACATCATGAAGCAGAAGAACGTACGATCCTACTCTTTGTTTGTCGGAAGTCAGTCGGTGTTTGGACAGATCAAGCTCAAAGCAGAAGTCTCACTTAGATGTACTGGTAGCTTCGTGCGGGAGTTCGCCGACCGGCGAAGCATATTTCACACGCTATCAACTGAACTGCTACACTTCACCAAACATTAACTATGAAGAGTTTTGAAGCAGCTGGAGTTTTAAGCCCTGTCAAAACGTGGTACCAGTGCCTTTTCAAAACTGTTTACAACTTTTATCAGTATCTGCAATGCAATGGAGAGGAAGTCCGTCATTTTTGTGGCTTCATAACAACTCCTTTCTCTGTCCAAGCTGGATAGAGGTCAGTTTTATTCCTGGAGTTATATTTTCGAATATTACTGTTCCCTAACGGTGACTCACCCCATCTGGGAATCTACATAACGAAGTAAATGAATTGTGAGATTAGGGAAACTGACACATTGGATTGTGCAGCAAAATAAGGAAACCTACTGCTTCCAGCGGAACAGTCAAATGCTCTGAATACTGTGGCTCTTAGCGATATTTGTGTACTGTTGTAATTACCTGTTTCCTTTAAGTGTAGATTTGCAGCGTCTTGCTGAAAGCGTCTGAAATTTCAATAGATGTGGACCAGTCCAAACAATTGGTTTAGGCAACACATGCGGTAATGAATGTTTCTCTAAACGTTTATTGATGAGACAAGGATGCTTGAACTATATCAAAATGAGCTCACTGCTAATGATTCTGTTGAATACCAAAACTATTCACATGTCCGTCTAACATAAGATTAGTGAACGACCCACGGATAATTCTCCGAGAGTTCCGTTGTCCAAGTTGATTGATGGAACCAGCTGCATGTCTCAGCATAACACGTAATATCAATGACGCTAAATATCTTTATCACTTCTGCATGAGTCACTAATGCGACAGATCCGCCTGTTCAACATTTGGTGCCTACCACAGCAATCACAACCGCCACTGTCGCCAAACTGTGACACCGACCGTTCCTACCACACGACAGTAGTAGGGCTACCTTTGTTATGCCCCACTCTGTATTCTTGCCAAATTTTTTCAAGATGGCGGATCCAAGATGGCGGCAATGGATATGCTAACATCGCAATGACGTCATGGCGGGAAGTTCATATTTGGCAGGAAAATAGGTCAATTGGGCTACCTCCATTAACCTAACCCCCTCCTCTCCCCCCTCCCCCACCACTTCCCTCCCCCTCTCCAATAAAATGGGGGAAGTTCAAATTTTGGTATGAAAAAGGTCACTTGGGCTGCCTCCACTAACCTAAGTTATTTGATGGCCAACTCTTCCTTGGAATTGGCAGAAAAGGACTCACTCTGTGCTAGATAGGATGGACATAAGTCTTTATTTTGCAAGCAGTGTTTATTTAAACAATTTGAGTTGTCATAGGCAGTAGCTCCATCCAGTGTGTTCACCATGAGGTCTGGAGTCCAACTGATGTAGTACACAGAACTGCTACCAGAGGGTACTGTCATTCCATGGGAGTCTTGGGAAAAATGGTGGGATAAGGACTGAGTCTGTGTCTACTTGCTGGAGAGAGGAAGGAGTTTACTTTTATTTATTTTTTCAGTGGACAATTTATTTAGGGACGGATTTCATGTAGTTTATTTATTACACTGATGTAAAACACTCGCCCTGACATGCTTGGGGTCACAGTAAATAGCCAACAGACCTGCAAACTACTCGTAAATCACGGAAATAATGCAGTACACTGATGTACAGACATGCAAACAACTCGTAAATTGTCAAAACAATACATGTATAATGCTCTGCGAACAGACTCACTAATTGTAAACTTTCGAAATAATGCATTGCACTGCCAACAGACCTGCAAACTACTCGTACATCACGATAGTAATGCATGTAAAACGCTCTGCAGACACGCTCACTAATTGTAAACTGTCAAAATAATGCGTTGCACAGCCCACAGACCTGCAGACTACTTGTAAATTACCGAAATAATGCAGTACACAGATACACAGACACATTCACTATGCATAAAACTGGCAAAATAATGTTTGTATAACACTGCAAACACGCTCGCAACGCTTAAACAGCCGAAAATAATGTAGTGCACAAACACTCGCTGCATGTAAAAATGCTTTCGAACTATCATTCAGAAATTTTAACCATGACGTATCAGTGAACTGTTCCCTACAGAGGCCCCTAGGCGCTAATGCCAGGATGGAGTGAGCACGTGCAGTCCAGCCTGCAAGATGCCTCTGGGTTGCACACACATGTTTACTGTTGCTGGCCTTTCTACTTGCTATCCAGCGAATACCTAAATGCTGAGCGAGAGAGATGCTTGCCTAGGGACTCATCACTTCACGCACAGCTAAAAGATTGTTAGTGGTATACTGACGTCACAGGTCTATGTAAATAAGAGCCAAATCTCCCTCTGGTGGTGCTATAGAAATCTTATGCAATGCTTCCCAGATGCATTCTTCCTAGTGATCCTAGTGGGATAGCCTGTCCATTATGTATCAACCCTTCCCTGAAATAGTAAAATGCTGCATAAATGGTTAACAGTCGCTTTTGTAGTTGCTGTAGGAGCTTTTGTGATGTTTCAGTTTGTCCACATGGAAATTCTTGTCATAGCAGGACCAGTTTATGAAAATAGCCCAGAATAACACAGAATGCATTCCTCCTTATGGTCCTAACGAGGCTCCCCATCCATCATATCTTACCACTCCTGATGTCATGCTTCCAAGAAACGTCTATGAAACCATAAACGTTCTCACTGCTATGTAGAGGCTCCTACATCCCAGCACGAAGAATGTCTTGTGAATGAATGGAGCATTCTGTTTGGCTCATACTGAATTTACCCTCTAAACTGTTGCTACTGTCAGTGCGGGAGCACTGTCCGCCATTTTTTTCTTCAGATGAGAGTTTCAGCAACAAAACACTTTTGTACAGATCGCCATATTGCACTGACAATTAAACCCCATAAAAGTGGTCTACAGATCGTCAAATACGGAAAGACATTTTCTCAATTACACTGCTCTGCCACTGAGGATGGAAGATTGAATATCACAGCGTGAAACTCATCTTCAACCTGGCTATATCACCATATACCATGTAGATGTAGTAAACACACAATTCGTATCCTGCTCCAAACAAAATCGCCACTTCTCCATCATGCAATAGCTATCGACCACCAGGCACTCGTACACATACCATGACAAACAGCATAAGTACATGCACTGTATATACTCCTCGCAGCACTAGATATTTCCCACGAGATCGGGCAGTCATCTACCGCAGCCAACGGTTATTAGTCATCTGCCGCCGCACGCATGCTGGCCCAATGCGTGACCAGAGCGCCCACAGTGGAGCGAGGTCACTCTCCGAACTGTTGTACAAAGACTGGGTCGGTTCCCCTCGGCACAAAGACGTTACTGTTCCTGTCCCTGACATGCTTGCTTGCTTGCTTTCTACACCCATCTCCAGACTCTGGGATTATAAGAAGAAATTTATTTTCACGTGGTCTGCCAGAATATCATACCATTTTCGCGATACTTCTCGATATCAATAGCGATATTGCTTGTATAGAAGTATCGCTTGTGCAATATAATTCTGAACGTATAGACTGGAAATTATTGCTCTAGAAACCCGAAATTTTAGTGAGGTGGAGTGTGTTGTAAACCACTGAGTAACTAGAAACTTATCTCGTCTGCGAAGACCATTACATGAAAACTCCAAAAAAATAGAGGAAACTGATATTTCCATTCACAAATAGCGATGTCGGTGATATAACAGATTCCAAATCATCCTTAAAATTTACAGAGTCAACTAAGGTGTTTCTCATGTCTAAAGAACCAGCAAACGTGTCTTCCATCTGTCTTTCACCTGTTAGATGCACACAACACATATCACAATCGATGTTCTCTCAACTAAATAAAGATGGGAAAAGTGCAGAAGCAGTCAACTGGACAATTTAAGCGGGAGGGAATAATGGTCCAGCGCAAGCACATGTCCATATTGAATCTTCTCAAATTTCCATGGGGAACATACGTGATCAGGAAGGCTATCCAACATATACTGAGTATTGGTTCGCTATTTAGCCGTCTAGAGGACGACACGGTTAGGTCAGGTAATTCTTTGCACCCCAAAAGGCCTTTCCGTTCAGACAGCTCCTGCCGTTAGCTGGAAACGTGAATCATTTCCGCCACAGGCCACCACCACCGCGCGCTACGCAACCCCAGACAGAACCGTCCTAGGAAACTGGCTACATATATATTTTATCACTGTACTTACAATTAAATAGTACGATCGTGGTATCAATTGGACAACATTCATCAATGAGAGAAGTATTGTTGATACACCCTGCTGACGGCTGTGTCTATGGAAATAGAAATATCTGTACCATTCTTATGACCTGACATAATTTTCCAAGAAAAAAATCTTCCATTCCCTTTGCTATCACAGTATTCCACGTCAAATCCATACCTTCCTTATGACTGGACATAGTCATTTTTTCTATGGATGCTGGAACACATACACACATACTTTATAAGCCTGATGCTCAAGGCGCACCTGTCATGTATCCCCTAGTACTAAGTACAAAACTTCGCCAACAGCTGATTGCTGATGATACGAAACAATACTGACCGAAAATCAAGGATGGATGGACATGCCTCATAAGTGGTACCACTGTGTCTTAGAAAGAGAGGTGCAATTGTCCTACAAGCCGCCAGATGTTAAAAACACAATCGCAGCGACCATGTTACTATCAAAAGTGGTCTTGGTTTTACAGGTTCTTAGAAGTATTGCTAACAATATCCATGTTATAAACTATACAGACCTTACAATTCGAGGTATGGCATTACATCCGAAAGAAGTAGTTTTTCCAGACAAAAACAGTGACACTGAATGTAGACGGTGATCTCCGGAGTGTATATCATCAGACATGTCACCGATGGGTTTAAGCATGTAATAAAATCACCAAATTTAGAAGGTGATTTGGCTAAGGAAAGTGGTATGAAGCCGGTACTTGCTACTCCTTCATGCCGCTGCTAGATATTTCTACAGGATTTGTAATGCATTCTGTCTCAATGGCATGTCAGAGGCTCTGCGATATATCCACTGGGTTATAGGCGAAGGTTGATTGAGAAGGATCACAAACAGTAGATGGTGTGCTGATTGAGGTCGTAAGAAATGTGCACTAGCTTTTCAGATCTCTAGTGATACGCTTTTGGGAAGAAATGATGTCTGTGATTTGTAATCAAGTCTTTCAATTCAACCACATACCTGTGTTGGATACTATGGAGAAATCTTTTAATGATTACAGCCACTGGTAAATCATATTTCTGGCACTCTCATATCTTCAAACGAGTCACCTTTTTCGAACCTATCTGCTACAGTAAAATTTTAGATAGTCTCTATGCATCTTGCAACTGCTCCTCAGACTCTGCACTGCCACCCTGCATCTTTGTGCATGTGATCATTCCAGTTTAAGTCGGAACTGAGCAGAGGTCGGAGAGAACTCTATCTACCTCATTCTGCAACCCATGTAGAAACAGGCTAAGTAGAGTTAGTGCAATAGGACTGTGTTTTGACCAGTCGATGGAAATGGAAACATGTTGTTGCAGCTCTGCCAACAGTGTACGATGTGTAAGGTCTGCGCCAAAGGAAACCTGCTTCTGCGACATGAGGTAATATAAAGACAGTATGAACAATTACGGTGGTGTTTCTTGTAGGGAAAATTAGAAAGACTCAATATCATACAGGTACTGCAGTCTGAAGCAGATACACATCCCTCAGGGTCCATTCACATCTATCACCACAACATTTCATCATTGTTATTCCGTACCATTCAACAGAGAAACATTACGAACTATAAAAGCTCTGCCAACTTCATCCGATAGAGATAGGGAACTCGACAGGACTTTTACCGTATCTCTCTCCTCCCATATATCGAAAACAAATACCATCTGTGTGCTGGCATCGAGCGCATGTGGCGATTCTATTAAATACACAGGTATTGATCCATAGGAGCAGGTGACCAGTGGTAGAAATCGCTTGCACAGACCAGTATAAAGTGTCAATGAGCGTACTGTAGGAGGATGACCGTATCCCACTGTCTATACTGTCAGACTCAAGAGAAGCTCTGTGTGTCGTTGTTTGAAACAATTTTTTTTCTGATGTAACAAGCTTGGTATAGTGCCAACATTTTGTTTTTAATTCCACAACTTTGAGGTCTGTGTCAGGTTCTAAACTGACATCAACATGTTCTGATCCATTGCTTCTCATAGAAAACTAGACATCGCATTGTGTAAATCATGTTGTTGCTGCTGCTATCACAACACACACACACACACACACACACACACACACACACACACACACACATACACACACACACACACACACACTGAATGATTTTAAATAAAAGACAGTCACAACATAGGGAAACTGGAAGAGTTTTGCGGTGCTGTGGTGCGTTTCCAAAGTGCTGTCCAAAGTTGAATGACGACCTCTGCATTTAAACTCATCTGCCACAGTGACAGGGTAGCTGATGACTCTGTGTTCTGTTTCGATTGAGTCCTCGTATTGCAGTCATGTACATGATCACTGTTTCGGAGCCAGTCAACCCCAGAAGGTGTTGCACCTTCACGAAGACTCTTTCTCCGTCTCAAACAAGTGATGTCAGTCAATCATTATGTGGCTATCAATAGCACACCAGTATACGAATGGGATGGAAAAGACGCTGTCTATGTACTGTCATAATAAGCACCACAGTTGACAGTGTGAATAATTTTAGCAATTTTACAGTAATTTCATCACCAACCAATGATGCAATAGAATGATTTCCAATTTCATTATCATTGCTAAACTGCCCCTCCTCTACTTTGCGAGCACCAGTGCGAATGTAGATAGATGACTGTGCGGTATGTCCATTTATTGTTAATTCTCAAACATATACATCATCAAAGTATACCAGACAGCGATTTACACATTTCTAGCACCTCGAGCATAGTGCCTAATTTACAATCTTTCTCTATGTGGATGGGAGCCACAGGGCATTCTCGCATTCTTAGGATAAAGTTAGATTGAAAGATACCCTCACACTGTCTTCGACCAACCCGCCCTGCGGCACCATTACCAATTTAATCTGCAGCTGACCAGCAGTAAGCCGATACATTCCATGTCTAGTGAATGAATGGAGCTTGCTGCACCCACCCAAGTGCACAAGATTTTTCCAGATGCGTGCTCATCTAGGAGTCTAGCACCCCTTATAGCAGTACAGTAGCAGATTTGAAAGTGTTATGATGTAATAGCAGACAGTTAAAAAGAACAAGAAACGGTGGCTTTTATGCATGATGGAGCTCCAGACGGATGGAGTTCAAAGCATTTTACGTAAATGAACTATGCTATCAATTCTATTGTTCTAGTGTCTGGGATTAGTATTGGGAGGGTATTGGTAAGAGAGAACATAAACACACGCACTCCTAAGGCTACACAGTTCTGGTCTTAAAACAGGCTACTGTGTTAGATCGCTTCAGTTTCCGATCTATCAGTCATGTGGAATGCAGTACTGTTAATATTCCAATCTAAGAAATATAATTCCAGCGCCAGACATACATCCTTCTTCCTGGTTTCTCTACGATAAACTATGGTAACAAACTGTAAAATGAAAAATCTACCCCGTTAAAGCATCGATTCTGCGTGATACATGCACAATATAGCTTTCCAGATATGTATAACGTCCACTGTTCATGTCTGATCATGGTTCAGAAACTACACTATGCCCGCATCAGTCCTATATAAAATGATCGTAAGTAACGGAGAATACCTCTTACAAGCAAGCAGATGTATATGTTATCAGCCAAACCCGATTTTAGGATGAACTAGTTTCGCCTAGGTCAAACTCATTCATCCTGTTACTGATAGGATAAAACAGTTTAGCCTAGGTGGTATCGGTTTATCCTAGTTAGAATTTACATGCTTTAGGATAAACTGGTATGTCCTAGTCTGAACTAATTTCACCTAGTTCGTATCTTCTATAAGCGGTCCAAAATAAACTGAATAAAAAAATAGAAATAAAACAGTCACTATGATTCATTAGATTTATTTAGTAACTAATCAGAAATTTCACACCTATCACTAGATCAACTTACATATATCCATCCACAGAAATCACATTATCTGCAATTTGCTTAGTTACTTATTTTTCCAAGGTTTACTTTGGTGGCACTTAGAATTAGAGAGTACTTTGTTTTTCTTACAATTGCATCTGTTTGTTGTACAATTTTTCATGCAACTGGATTTCACAAAGCCTTGCCCTGATCCAACGGAATGTTTTGTGGCTGCAGTCCTGGTTAATACTCGTACCTCCCACATCTAAAAACTTCTAATTGCAGATGTCGAAACCAATTCTAAAAAAAATAAAAAAGAAGTTAAAAGCAATATTTTTTAATATTCTATTACAAAAAATTATGGAAAATTTTAATAAAATTATACCTGCAATAATGTATTTGAAGTACACCTTGTTTGGTGCCAACTTTGTAGAGGCCCTCATCAGTCTTTTGTAGTATTACTCCAATTATGTTTTGAAGGTCACCTCTGCCTTTATCTACACCTGGAATAGGTATGGTTACGTTGTCTCCAATGTCAGCTAGTGAATGGGATTTGTCAGAGGAAACTTTCATTCCTTTAGCTTGTTTTTTTAAATCTTCTGTTGCAATTTTTCTAGCATTTTGAATGTCGTTTGTGTCAATTTTCCCAATGTTATCACCATCACTGTCTTCGTATTGTTCAGTATTGCTCCCACCTTCGACTGCGTTCCTTAGGTCATCTTCATCCTGAATATCATTTATGATTTTTTGAGGCAACGAGGAAGTGTAAAGTCCTACTCTATGTTCGATTCCGAATAATACTTTGTTAGGTGATTGTTTTATGCCAGAGTGGTAAGCTCTATTTTTCATGCATTGGACATATGCTAATCCTTCCGACCACTTCGTCAAATAGTTGTCCTTTAACCAAGAACTTATCATATTTTCAATGTCTTGGTTGGCACGTTCAACAGAACCCTGACTTTGCTGTGTCTTGGTTTTCCATGCACAATATTCAGTTCTGACCAAAGCTTTGTGAGTTCACTTATAACATTATTGACAAATTCTCAGCCATTATCAGATTAAAGAATGCACGTCGCCCCTACAGTTCAGAATATGTCATGCAAATGATAAGCCACTTCTTCAGCCCTCTTTGATATTAACGCACGAAGGAGAACAAATTTTGTGAGAGGGTGTTGGTAAACTAGAATGAATTTTAAATTTCCGTCTGGTTGTGTTTGGAAATCAATGAAATCGACTTGGAGTCTTCTATTCATTTTCTAATGGAGAGTTGGCTTTGAAACTAGCCCTCTTTTCTTTTTTGTCTTCTTTTGTTGACAAACATCACACATTGATAAATAGAGGTATATCATTTCCTTTGTGATATTGGCATATTTTTTTGATGTCTCGGCTCACATCCTATCATGACACCCATGACCCATCGCTACATCATCTGTGTCAATTTCATCATAAGGTTCATCAGCTGGAACAAAGTATTTTATATTTCCTTCACACCGTGCAATGAGTTTTTTCACATCACCAATTTTCAGAACAGCAAATCGTTTCAATCTTCATTTTGTAATGATGTTAATTTTTACAACTTTTCTGCAGCTTCTATTTGTTTAACCAAATCCGCATATTCGTCTACTGATAACAAACACATTATAATGACAAGTCATTTTGTTTTCACTCTACAAAATTTCCTCCAGAATCTTTTCTCTCCACAGCTTTTGATTGCCTTTGTAAGTAGGCTGTTTATGTTTTCTTATTGGCAACGTTACGTAGCGCTCTGTATGAAAATCACTGGCTGTGCTGTGTGCAGTCTGTGGCCAGTTTGCATTGTTGTCAGCCATTGTAGTGTTGGGCAGCTGGATGTTAACAGCGCATAGCGTTGCGCAGTTGGAGGTGAGCCGCCAGCAGTGGTGAATGTGGGGAGAGAGATGGCGGAGTTTGGAAATTTGTAAGACTGGATGTCATGAACATGTATATTATGGTTTTCAACACTATTAAGGTAAATACATTGTTTGTTCTCTATTAAAATCTTTCATTTGCTAACTATGCCTATCAGTAGTTAGTGCCTTCTGTAGTTTGAATCTTTTATTTAGCTGGCAGTAGTGGCGTTCGCTGTATTGCAGTAGCTTGAGTAACGAAGATTTTTGTGAGGTAAGTGATTTGTGAAAGGTACAGGTTAATGTTAGTCAGGGCCATTCCTTTGTAGGGATTTCTGAAAGTCAGATTGCGTTGCGCTAAAAAATATTGTGTGTCAGTTTAAGCACAGTCTTGTATAATTTTTCAAAGGGGACGTTTCACCTTGTCTACTACAAAAAGGCTCATCCATGACGAAACGCCTCAAAATAATTATACTAGGATTATAATAAAATCTTTTAAATGCAACCAGCAACTTAACACGCGCACTCGTCGATGCAAAATACCATTCAAAACAAAGAACAGTGCGAGTGAAGAGCGGTTGAGAGGCGCGAGGGGCGAGCCAGAGATGATTTGGGGATTCCCCGTTCATACAGGCAGCGACGTGCGTTCCGACTAGGCAATATTAGTTCAGACTAGGACGTACCAGTTTATCTTAATGCATGTAAATTCTGACTAGGATCAACCGATTCGACCTATGTTAAACTGTTTTATCCTATCAGTAACACGATGAACGAGTTTGACCAAGGTGAAACTAGTTCATCCTGATGTCGGGTTTGGCTGGTAACATATACACGGGGATTCCAGTGCTTTGCTAACTTAGAATCATCTTAGTTATGAAACTGAAGGCTCGATTTTATAACCAAGATGCGACAGGGGAATGGAGTACATTGCATAAATCTTCGTTCGTTTAGAGGAATGCGTCGAAACAAGATGGTCATGTTTCATCACACTTGAGATGGAAGTCCTCTGATGACCGAGAGGTTTTCTGTTATCCATACCAAGTAGACAGTGCTCTAAGACACACACAGAACACTTAGTTGTATACGAGAGTAATGGGGCAACAAGGAACTCGTGTCACTCTGCATGGTTGCCAAATTTATTCAGGATGGCGACTACAAGATGGCGGTGATAGATGCAGCAACGTCGCAATGATGTCATGATGGGAAGCTCAAATTTTGGCAGGAAAATAGGTCAATTGGGCTACCCCACTAACCAAAGAAAATGGCGAGAAAGAAGGCCACTTGGGCTACCTCCACAAACCTAAGTCATCCAGCCACCACCTCTTCCATGGAATTGGTGGGAAAACGACTCATCCTGTGGTGGGCTGCTGGATATGATGGGTGTAAGTGAATATTTTGCATTCAGTGTTTATTTAAACAATTTGAGATGTCATAGGCAGTAACTCCATCTGGTGTGTTCACCATGAAGTCCCAATTGACCTAGTACACAGTACCACCGCCAGAGGGCACAGTCATCCCTCCCACAATGTAATCCATGTATTGATCTGTATATGCGAAGTGCACATAGAACAAAGACACACTAACAGTTAAGTCAGAAAAGAAAAAAAATTGGAAAAGGGGGGCAGTAGCTATAAAAGCAGACAAAAGTAATACTGCAGTTCTAATGGATAAACACAGATATGTAAATAAAACAAAAGAACTATTACAGAAATATAACACTGAAGAACCAAAAGATGTTGAAATCATACTCACAAAAAACAGAGTGAAAACGTAGTACAAAATATTACAAAATATATAGCAGCATCAATGCACAGAAGCTGGTCCATAATACATAAAGACAATATTCCCATGAGACTATCTATTAATTTCAGGAGTACTCCCAAACTGTGATATCTGCACACAAATACTTAACAGAACGTTTCAAACTAGAGTACAATTCATTAGGATTAATCCCTGTTATCCGCTGATGTCAAAGGCATATAGAGTTCAACCCCACTTGATGACACCAAGCAAAAATAATTAAATTGTAACAGTTCATTCTACTTACAAAAGGTAGGCTTGACCAATAGGAAGTCCAGTCTCATACCCAATAGCAAATATCCTAATGAATCACACTGAAACTGAATTTTTACAGAAATAAGAGAAACAAAAAATATAAAGTATTATACTGGTAGAAATATGCAGACAACATCATGTGCCTCGTAGATGAATTGCAGGAATATACAAACAGTTTACACAAGCAGATAAATAACGTACACAACAACATTCAGTTGATCATGGAAAGAGAAACAGAAGAGGCAATATGATACATCGACCTCAAAATCATAAAATCTATCAATAAATACTGCAACATTTTCAGGAAAGAAGCAGCTGCAATCAAGATAGTACTCCAGGGATCAAACCACCCACATTCTAAAAAGTAGCAACCACGAGACATGTGATATAAAGAGTGTACAGAATATGTCTAAGCAAAGAGAACTGTCAGGAAGAACTAAACATCATCATCAACACAACAGTGGAACAGCTCCAGCATAGTACACAAAATACATGACATCCTCAAACGGAAAACATAGACAGAAGACAGCAACATTCGGAGCAATTCAGATACAACACATAACAGTAGCACACAATGCATACTCTCATGAATCAACACAAAAACACACCATGATGTACCACAACCCACACACGAGAGTAGTAACATCTTAAAAGAACATAAAATTAACATATGCTTCAATACAAGTAGACCACTACAAAAGTAATAAAAACCGTCACAGAAGAAAAAGATATTTCACTACTGGCCATTAAAATTGGTACAGTTCGAAGATGACGTGCTACAGACGCGAAATTTACCGACGGGAAGAAGATGCTGTGATATGCAAATGATTAGCTTTTCAGAGCATTCACACAAGGTTGACGCCCACCCACCCACCCACAAACAGCAGTTGACCGGCGTTGCCTGGTGGAAAATTGTTGTGATGTCTCGTGTAAGGAGGAGAAACGTGTACCATCACGTTTCCGATTTTGATAATGGTCGGATTGTAGCCTATCGCGATTGCGGTTTGTCGTATCGCGACATTGCTGCTCGCGTTGGTCGAGATCCAATGACTGTTAGCAGAATATGGAATCGGTGGGTTCAGGAGAGTAATACGAAACGCCGTGCTGGATCCCAACGGCCTCGTATCACTAGCAGTCGAGATGACAGGCATCTTATCCGTATGGCTGTAACGGATCGTTCAGCCACGTCTCGATCCTTGAGTCAACAGATGGGGACGTTTGCAAGACAACAACTATCTGCACGAACAGTTCGACGACGTTTGCATCAGCATGACTATTAGCTCGGAGACCATGGCTGCGGGTACCCTTGACGCTGCATCACAGACAAGAGCGACTGCGATTATGTACTCAACGACGAACCTTGGTGCACGAACGGCAAAACGTCATTTTTTCGGATGAATCCAAGTTCTGTTAACAGCATCATGAGGGTCGCATCCGTGTTTGGCGACATAGCAGTGGACGCACATTGGAAGCGTGTATTCGTCATCGCCATACTGACGTATCACCCGGCTTGATGGTAGGGGGTGCCATTGGTTACACGTCTCGGTCACTTCTTGTTCCCATTGACGGCACTTTGAACAGTGGACGTACATTTCAGATGTGTTACGACCCGTGGCTCTACCCTTCATTCGATCTCTGCGAAACCCTACATTTCAGCAGGATAATGCACGACCGCATGTTGCAGGACCTGTACGGGCCTTTCTGGATACAGAAAATGTTTGACTGCTGCCCTGGCCAGAACATTCTCCAGATCTCTCATCAACTGAAAACGTCTGGTCAATGGTGGCCGAGCAACTTGCATGTCACAATATGCCAGTCACTAGTCTTGATGAACTGTGGTATCGTGTTGAAGCTGCATGGGCAGCTGCACCTGTACACGCCATCCAAGCTCTGTTTGACTCAATGTCCAGTCGTATCAAGGCTGTTATTACGGCCAGAGGTGGTTGTTCCGGGTACTGATTTCTCAGGCTCTATGCACCCAAATTGCGTGAAAATGTAATCATACGTCAGTTCTAGTATAATATATTTTCCAATGAATGCACGTTTATCATCTGCATTTCTTCTTGGTGTAGCAATTTTAATGGCCAGTAGTGTACAACAGTTCAGGAAAATATGAATTAACATGTAATAGCTGCAATTCTAAATATGTTGTTATGACCGCTTGAAATTTTAACATTGGGGACAAAGAACATATAAGAAAAGTGAAGAATGAATGTACGCATGCCACATATGCAGAACATATGAGAAAAGAAAACCGCATCACTGGGATAAAAACAGACATCGCAGTCTTATGCTATAAGAATAAAAGAAAGGATATGCTCACTCTACAAGAAGAGTTTCTCATTCAGAAGCCCATAAATAAAAATGAAAATATTTTCAATGACGAAAAGAACAATAACAGAAGATCAGTACTCAATCTAATTCACAGTTTACCACAAAATCAACGCGCACACACACACAAACACACACACTACTCCGTGACCCACCCTTCCTTCACCTTAGCATCCCACTACGCTCAAGCCTTGTACAGCTCCCATGATCCCTCAGTCCGTTCTAAAGCATGTGCTGTGTACTACAGTATAAGTTACGTGCAAAGAAATGTTTATTGGA
Organism: Schistocerca cancellata; assembly: GCF_023864275.1. NCBI lineage: Eukaryota > Metazoa > Arthropoda > Insecta > Orthoptera > Acrididae > Schistocerca > Schistocerca cancellata. The sequence continues at coordinate 940,264,520 of NC_064626.1, forward strand.
AGAAACCTACGTCATGTGTATTTAGCGCATACAGAGCAACAAATGTATGCGTAAATAGGACATAAATGAATGTAAGTTAAAAAGACAATCATACAGGCGTAAATAGAAATGGATAGATTTAAATAAAAACTGATACCAAAACATATTTAATTATATAAATTTCTTTGTATTACACAGGGTGTTTGAGAATAATGTTCCAAACCTTAAACGCTATGACCATTTGGTCATCCCCACTGCTTTGAAACACATCTCTTCAACTGAACAGAAGTTCAAGGCTTTTAAGATACGCACTTTGGAGAACATGTTTACCGGACATTTGTTTCTTATTTTTGTGTAAGAAACCTGTCGCCAAAATTTTAAGACGTCATTCTGAAGCGTCCTGTAGACCACTGAATATGCCTAACATGTATAGACGAAATATATTTGGTACAAACAAATAATTTCAGTGGCCAAATACGGAATTTTTATTATCCATACGATAAAACATAATTACAGATCTACATTCTTTGTATTAGCCACCAGATAAAGGTGTTTTCGCATTTAGTACGGTATATGTTCCAAGAAAGTCACGTACAAACCACGTACAAATTTTATTCTAGTTGCTAGAACGGGTGGACCTAGCCTTTCTTTTAAAAGTGCAGGAAGACTTCGTCTTTACGTCTCGTTGACCATGAAGACATTAGAGACGCAACAAAAACTTAGATTATGCTTGATGCTTAAGAAACACTGGTGTGTCCTTTTCAATGGAACCAATCATTAGAGTTAAGGAACCCGACTAAAATAAAAACCTGGATGGCTGGACGGCGATTTGAGTCCCGACCCCACAAAAGTGAGTACGGTGCCTGAACCACTGTGACATCTCGCTTGTGCGGTCACTTGATTATGGAGTAAATGTGCTGCTGTAATAAGCGAAACTCGCATGGCTTGCCCATTAGTTTTAGGTACTGCTTGCATCGTTATCCCTGAAACACGTATAAAGAGATTAAGAAATCATTTGCGATAACACTTTACACCTAACACGATTTTTGGAGAAAAGTTCGGGAGCTTATCAGGATGGCCCAATACTTGGAGTGCGAGTTTCCCCTTGGTTCAGAAAAACTTAAATATAGTGCTGAACGTATTTCAACGGCAGTCCTTAGGTAGCTACACCAAATTCTCTTAACGAAAGTGTGAGATTTGTTATTATTATTATTATTATTATTATTATTATTAACTCCAGCATTTATTAAATGGTTCCAATGGCTCTGAGCACTATGGGACTTAACATCTGAGATCATCAGTCCCCTAGAACTTAGAACTACTTAAACCTAACAAACCTAAGGACGTCACACACATCCATGCCCGAGGCAGGATTCGAACCTGCGACCGTAGCAGTCGTGCGGTTCCAGACTGAAGCGCCTAGAACCGCTCGGCCACCGCGGCCGGCAGGTATTTATTAAATCTATTCGCTTGTTGTCTAAAGTGCGCAGTGTTTCACAAAATGTGTTAGAAAAATTTATAACATGAAAAATGTTTAATTATTTCAATGAATTTAATGGATAGTACCTAAGAATACCTAAAATATGAAAAACAAATATAGAAGCCAAAAACTGAAAACTAGACTTGATAATACAAATATGTTAGTTTATGAATAGAAACCAGAATGAGAAGAAGCTAATCTACTGATATCCACCACCAATCCGCTTGTATATGGCTGTCTTGGATAAACTTCAGATTTGCTCACACGCCACCAGAGATGTATTTCAGGTGTCAGTAGCAGTGACTGTAAATCTTGTTCGTTTAAATTGCGTCTTCAGACTCCGATAAAATTCCACAATTACGTCTACAGATACTGTTACAATCCGCTATTACGTACTATTACGTCTACAGACACTGTTAATTTCCAGTAAGTCAGTGAAATTAGCGATGATTTCTGAAGAAAACTGTTGTCATGATCCTTAGTTCGAAGAGCGGCTTGATGCAGTTCTCCACACAAGACTGTCAAATCTGCATTATTACTACATCCTGCGTCCATTTAGACTTGCTTGCTGTTTTTTGTAAAATCAAGAAGCCGCACAACAGTTGCTGAGTCTACAATCTTTTACTGCATACACGACCGGTTTTTGGATACTTTCAGTTCCATCATCTAGTGTAATAATGAAAATATTGTGTTACAAGACAATGGGAGGGGATCCTCAAGTTTAAAAACGTCAGATAAGGAACTACGCAGCTGAAAAATTTCTAAAAAGAAAAGGAATAATTTAAAAAGAGAATAGGATGTTAAAAATAAAATCACTTAACCAGCTGAGGTTATCATCACCCTCACGTTGTTATGGAACAGAAGTTTCGTGTTAAGAAAAACTTTTCTTGCTTGCTGTAATAAAATCTTCCTCTCTGTACAGTTTTTAGCCACCCCTCAAGCCTCGCCTCACTCCCTGTACTTCTCTCCTTATCAGATTCGAGACTGTTTGGTGCGTCAGGGTCTGTCCTATTAATCGAATCCTTCTTTTAATCAAACTATGCCATAAAGATCTTTCCTCACCCGATTTAATTCAATACCTCGTCATTAGTTATTTGCTATACCCATTTAATCTTCAAGATTCTTCAGTAACGCCAGAGTTTCAAGAGATTTTGTGTCTTGGCTGTACTGTCTGTCCATGTTTCACCTCCGTAAAAGGTGACATATGCCTCTTCAGTGCTGCATAGTCGTATCATACCTTCACAGTGAACGTTATTCAGTATTTTGAAGTGAGTTGAACCGAAATGTATATTCACATACGAAAATATTAAGTTTTTCTTAGTTGGCTCTTCTAGTGAGTAGAGTATTAATTGACGAAAGGATTTTGAAAGTCGGATTATTCTCGAGAAACTAAATTAAGTATCTGAAGTTTTAAACGTTTTTATTCTACAACATTTCACATATTAAGACGGCACGATTCGAACGAACAAAACAAATAATGCATCTGCCGTCTGCAGCCTCATAAAATGTCTTGACTTCCATTTACTGTCACTTCTTGTCACATCTCTGCACAGTGAAGAAGAACAGAGATACTATACAAAACAAAAATAGTTTACATCTTCGTAGACAGAATCTCTGGTAGATATTTAGCACAATTAATAAAAATGAATTGGCAATATTTTGTGTTATAACTTCAAAATTACTTTAAATACTAGGAATATAAACATTCAGGCGTAAAATAATTGATTTTAAAGGACACCGTTTTTTGGATGAATTTTACTTTATGTAAACGAAGATATCGGTACCATGTGGTATCGTATAATTCCTAATGTATCATAGGCTTGATTACGTTACAAAGGTTACATTCCCTATTGTTTTAATTTCCAAATTAGCACCACCTGATTTAAATTGATTACATTCCATTACCTGTCTTTCACTTTAGTTGATATGCAACTTAAAATTCTTTTCAAGACGCTATCCATTCTATTCGACTGATCGTCCACGTTCTTTCTCGTTACTGTCAGAATTACAGTGCCATCGGCAAACCATATAGTTTTACTTTTTCACGATCAACTTCAATCCCTTTTTCGGAATTTCTACTTGGTTTCCTTTATTGTTTGGTCTACGTCTAAGCTGAGTCATATAGGAGATAGGCAGCAATCTCTGCTTCGTTCCCGTCCCAACTACTGCATCTTTCATGTCCTGCGCCTGTTATAAATCCCATTTGGCTTCTGCTCATATTGTAGATAACGTTACTCTCTTTCCAAGTATGGTGAGGGTCTGCTGTCATGGTTAACCGGATTTGGCGTGTTAATTTTAAGAGGTGGCCGGATGCCCTTCTTGTCGCCAATTGTAGATAACGTTACTCTCTCTGTGTTTTGTTACTGCTGACTTAAGAACAATAATTTTACATACCCTACAGAACTTACATTTTTCTAAAGTGAACAACACCGCTGTAACACATTAAAAATACTACACTGAGCTCCAAGCATTTAACTGAACGGTCAGAGTCCATCTGCTACGCTGCTTGCTGCTGTTGACACCTCGGGTGACCACGAACCTGGCCCTAAGAAACCCCCACGACTATGTGGGTGACGTAAGCGTAAGTGACGCTACTATCCACAACAGTGCATTGAATCTTCCAGTGTTGCAGCAAATATTACGTCACTACTTCCACGGTTACTCGCACCACTCACACTTTCACTTTTACCGACACATTGGACGTGTTGGATGCTCAGTACCCGTTTCACCGACTTCCCCGATGTCTTCAGAAGTGTTCATTGTACAGCATGACTGATAGGCGTCTGCCTTGTTATTCAGACATTGCCAGGAATAATGCCTTCAGCGCCCTACCTACAATTTATTGCAAATTTCATAAGTGGCAAACAAATGGCGCTTGTCGATTTCGCTCCTCTTGAGCCAATAATATGAAGCCGTATGCCTGGCTCTATTATATGTTGGGAATAATCGAAAATCACAGGCAACGACGCATTGATGTGCTTCCAAATGCTACAGACCGCCTTATGAATACACTCTTCTGTCCCTGCCCCGCAAGATATTCCTTAGATTGGATTAGATTAGATTTACTTTCATTCCAAAAGGAAGATGTGACGCATCTACATTGGCCCTGAAGCTGACGATGATGGTAACCATAGCATAGCGCAAACCAGCTAACTGCTGTTGAACTTTTAGTATTGACCAAAAGGAAGATAAGGTGGAATTCGAGGTCTTTCCTAAATCGAGGTTATTAGAGATTGATCACTAACTCGACTGCCAAGGACGAAGACAAAAATAGTCAGCGATCTTTTTTTCAGAAACCGTCTAACATTCATTTGAATGGTTTTTGGGAATTAAAAAAGCCTGGATGTGGATGGCTCCTTGCGAATTCAGTTCTACTCTCGCGACCCAGGTACCTGCTTGTCCTCCGAAATGGCTAACAAGCTTCAAAGAGATCTTGCACTGCCATTTATTTAAATCGTTGTCAGGCTCCATTCTCTAGCCGATCACGTCGATCACCATATTGATGATATGCCTTATGTTTCAGCAGTAGACACCTAAGGTGGGGGAACGTAGACACCCATGACATGTCCTCATTGTGGACAATCGACAGTGAAATGTATTTAACAACGCTACCGCCTGCTGCATTATGACCTGTCAGTTTTCACTGATTTTGTTATTTACTTTCAATGAGCACAATTCTTCTTGCTGGTAGGTGCTTATATTCGTCTTTTCTTGCCTTTCTGTTGCTATGCGAAGGGTCCATGTGCACGACATTATGTAATGTCTGGCAGATTTGGAACTTGGCGTGTTTAACGAGTTAGTCGCGTAGGAGTGCAGTATTTTTGTCTAGCCTTCCCTGCGGCCTGTTTCGAGTGAATCCACCCTTTGTGTGTAAGTAGCGGACTGAACGTGAATGTCTGCTGAACTAACTGAAATGAAAGAACATAACACACGCACAACCAACCGAAGATTGGTAACAAGACGTGTGTGTTAGATTTTCTTTTTAGCAAGTCCTTGCATTACCAGGTATCTTACAACGTGAGCGAATCAGTTCAGAATGTTACTTGACGTAATAAACGTACATCCAAACAAAATACGTTAGCTTTTTACTGTAGATTTGTTTGTCCGCTGTCTATTGTAATAGTGTGATGGACTAGTCCAGTTTAGTATTGTATGGCCATTTGGATAGCAACGGCGTACGGAACAGATTAGCCTGCGAATTTATGCAGCGCTACATCGGTTGTTCTTCAGCTCGAAAATAACATAAAAATAATCTAACAGGACGTAACAGCCTGTGAAATGAGCCCCACAGGAAACACCATGGACAGCCAATCAGACGCGTTGCCATTGAAAAGCTCGGAACTGCGAGGATAAGAGAGGAAAATAAAATTATTAATGAACAAAGGAGATAATAAAATAGAACAATAACGCGAATAGTTTTATTTATTTTGTAAGTGGTCATGTGCGTTTTTGCTTTTCTGAGATATGGATCTTCTGACTGGTGGCACGCCACGAATTCGTCTCCTGTGTCGACCTCTACATCTCAGAGTAACACTTGCGCCGTTGCACTATAAGTTCTCAATTGTTTGTTGAATGCATTGCAATTCTGTATTCCTCTAAAGTTTTTAACCACTACAGCTCCCTCTCTGCGTTATTCCCTGATGTCTTAACGCATGTTCTATCAGCCTGTCACTTCTTCTTGTCTATGTTCCTTTCTTTGCCGATTCAATGGAGGACCTCCTCATTCCTTACTTTATGACTGTAACTAATTTTCAAAATTTTGGGAATTTGTGGTAAGGTCTTATGGTACCAAACTGCTAAGGACGTCTGTCCCTAAGCTTACGTACTACTTAATCTAAATTAAACTAACTTACGCTAAGAAGAACACACATACCCATGCCCGAGGGAGGACTCGAACCTCCGAAGGGGGTAGCTGCGCGGACCGTGACAGACGCCGCTTTTTCTTTTTTTCTTTTTTTACTTTATTTTGTGCGTTATTGATCATTGGGCTGGTCTGGCCGGACGTTACAAGACATCCGTTCAAGCTGATTGTTGATTCCTTTACTCAGTGTTTTTATTACATAGGGCAACCAGCCCTCTGATCGAACACACTCAGCTAACGTGCCGGCTATGAGACCGAGCGGCTACCCCGCGCGGCCACCTAATTTTCAACATTAGCATCCCATCTCCAATACTTTGATTTTCATTTTTCCTGGTTTTCCCACAGCCGACGATTCACTGCTATACAATGCTGTGCTCCAAACGTACATTCTCAGGAATTTCTTCCTCAAATTAAAGCATAGTTTGATATTAGTAAATTTCTTTTACCAAGAAATGGCCTCTTCGCTTTTGCTAGTCTGTACTCATCAGACTGTTTGTTCCATTGTTGTAATTCTTCTTCGCATTCACTTTGGATAGCAATGTTATTAGTGAATCTTATTATTGATATCATTTCACTCTTAATTTTCATCCCACTCTTGAACCTTTCTTTTATTTCCGTCATTGCTTCATCGGTGTAGAGATTGAACAGATTGCATCTTTCTCTTACATCTTTTTGAATCTGATCACATCGTTCTTGGTCTTGTAATCTTATTGTTCCCACTTGGTTCTTGTAAATTTTGTATATTACCTGTCTTTCCCTTTAGCTTATTCAAATGGTTCAAATGGCTCTGAGCACTATGGGACTTAACCGCTGAGGTCATCAGTCCCCTAGAACTTAGAACTACTTAAACCTAGCTAACCTAAGAACATCACACACATCTATGACCGAGGCAGGATTCGAACCTGCGACCGTAGCGGTCGCGCGGTTCCAGACTGTAGCGCCTAGAACCACTCGGCCACCCTGGCCGGCTTAGCTTATTCGTATTTTTCACAGAACATGTTGCCAGTGTACATGATAATTCGTGCAGTTCGTAATAAAACACACAATCACGTTTGTCATTTTCTGTTCTTGTACTCATGCGGTAGAAAACGTAACGTCTTTCCATGCAAGTAATGTAAGCTCAATGCTGTCGGAAAAGCAATTCTCAGGAAAGGTGGCGTTGGGAGGTCAGTTGAGTCTGTGGATATATCAGGTAATTGATGGATGTACGCACATGCTCGGTCAATTGGAGCATTAACTAGCATACAAGGCAAGCCATGGCCACTCGTTCTGACCAACAGAATGTGAGAATTTGTCACGTGAACACGACGGTGCTCTAACCTGACATCGGCTTAACGCGTCAGGATCAGGACAATAGGGAAAAGTGAAGACAAGTCCAGTAACATTTTATTTGGTGAACGGAAGAAAGATTCCCTGCCACTTAACACCAAATGGAGCCTCGAAAACTAGTGAATTCATGCCTAGGGTTTTCACTCTCACTAAAGGCAAGCGGCAGAAGCGAGTAAGGACTGCTTCGTGGATGCCGTAGGGCGACACAGTTATGACCACGAAACAAATGCTTGTAGCTTCGCGGTTGGAAAAGGAGAGTTGGAAGGTCACGTTCCGTCAGTCAGATCTCTCTCGTGTCCGTCAGCATGTAAGCAGCAAGCGATTGAAATAAACAGTGTGGTTCCGCCTTCTACAAGTTGCTAGGTGTTCGTACGTTCTGTCATTCTCTGCCTGCAGGCAGAAGAGTCAACGCCGCTGAGATTCATCGTCGATTGTGTCGTGGGCCTTGGGTGCGGTTGTGAGTGATGAGTTTGTGAGGGCCGGTGCAGGAAATTCAAAGCTGGTCGCACAAACGTGCGTGATGGAAGTGGTCGAGGAGACATTCACGTGTGACTGATGAACTTGAGCAACATGTGGACGAAACTGTTCCTGCGAGACGTCGGTTGAGAACTTCCAAACTTTCTGAAGATGTGCTTCAGATTTCAAGAACAACCCTCTTTAACGATGTCACGGAGAGCTTAGGTTACCATACGTTTTCTGCACTGTGGGTACCAAAACGTTTAATCGATGGTCACAAAGCTAAAATAATGGTTTTGATCTTGACATTTCTTTAGCGCTGCTATTAATATGGGGAGGAATTTCTAAACAGAATTGTGACTGGGGACGAGATATGGGCATAGTACGTGAACTATGAAACCAGGGAACAGTCCAAACAGTGGATGCACACTGATTCTCCCATTAAGCCCACAAAATTCAAGAAAACGCTGTTAAATCGCAAAATGATGGCTACAGTTTTTTGGGAATCGCAAAGGAATTTTGACAACAGATTTTATGAGAATAGCATGTGAGAATTCTGTGCCATTAGAGGTTTATTGTGAGATTCTTACGAGATTCCAAAGTTCAGTCCAAAACAAAAGGCGCGGGATGGTTACTGTAGAAATTATTCTCCTTCACGCAATGTGTGGCCTTGCCGACCGCTGTGGCCGAGGGATTCTAGGCGCTTCAGTCTGGAACCGCGCGACCGCTACGTCGCAGATTCGAATCCTGCCTCGGGCATGGATGTGTGTGATGTCCTTAGGTTAGTTAGGTTTAAGTAGTACTAAGTCTAGGGGACTGATAACCTCAGATTTTAAATCCCATAGTGCTCAGAGCCATTTGAACCATTTGACTGTGTTTAATGCTGTACTACGCGGTGACATTCAAGCACGAATGCTTGTCTGATGGAAGGGACACTGCTACGATCTGTAGTTACATGAGATGGAAGAAATATATTCGGAATTGCGAATACGAGCAAAATCTTTTTTTTTCTCTTTATTTCTGTTTTGTTCATGACGGTTCGTTGCACTTCGTCTGGATGGACGTCACTTGACACCCGCACGGGTTGAGATTTGATTCTTTTACTTAGTTTATTTTTTTATTTTATTTATTTGTTTATTACAGAGTGCAGCCGACCCTCTGACCGAAGTCGCTGAGCCACCGTGCCGGCAGCACTGCGGCTATCCGAACACGTCTCCAGGGCCGACGGAAACTTCCACATATCATTGAGTGTTCACATCCTGCTCTAGCATGATTGCTGTGATTCCCGCACAGGGAAAGATTTCATTATTATTATTGCGATCTGTCTAGTTACGAAATACTAGGCTACAACAATGCATGCATGTCTGAAGCACCCTTTTCTTTTGTGTGTGTCATCAGTCTTCTGACTGATTTGATGTGGTGCGCCACCAGTTCCTCTCCAGTGCCAACCTACTCATCTCAGACTAGCACTTGTAACTTACGTCCTTAATTATTTGCTGAATGTATTCCAATCTTTGTCTTTCTTTACAGTTTTCATCTTCTACAGCTTCCTCTAGCACCATGGAAATTCTTCCGTGATGTCTTAACAGATGTCCCACCATCCTGTTCCCTTCTTCTTGTCAATGTTTTTCCTGTATTCCTTTCTTCGTCGATTCTCTGGTGAACTTCCTCATTTCTTACCTTATTATTCCACCCAATTTTCAACATTTTTCTGTAGCATCACACCTCAAATGCTTCAATTCTCTTCCATTCCTGTATTCCCACAGTCTGTGTCTCACTGCCATACAATGCTATGCTCCAAACGTTCACTCTCAGGAATTTATTCCTCAAATTAAGACGTATGTTTGACACTAGCAGACTTCTCTTGGCGAGGGACGCCCTTTCTGCCAGTGCTTCTCTGTTTTTTATGACTTCCTTGCGTCATAGGTTTTTTACTGCCTAAGAAGTAGAATTGCTTGACTTCATCTACTTTGTGATCACAAATTATGATAGGTTTGTGGCTGTTCTCATTTCTGCTACATCTCATTAGTTTAATCTCTCTTCGATTTCCTCTCAGTCCACATTCTCTACTCATTAGACTGTTCATGCCTTTCTATACATCCTGTAATTCTTCACTTTCATCGAGGATAGCAATGTCATCAGAGAATCTTACCGTTGATATCCTTTCACCTGGAATTTTAGTCCCACTCTTGAACCTTTCTTTTATTTCCATCATTGCTTCTTCCCCGTATAGATTGAACACCAGGAGCGAAAGACTGCATTCCTGTCTTACAACCTTTTTAGTCTGAGCACTTTGATTTTGGTCTTGCACTCTTACTGTTCCCTCTTGGCTCTTATACTTATTGTACATTATCTGTCTTTGCCTGTAGCTTATACCAATTTTTCTCAGATTCGGAATATCTTGCATCATTTGACGACTTCGAACGCTCTTGCAGGTAGACAAATCCTATGGACGTATCTTGATATTTCTTTAATCTTGCTTCCATTACCAAGCCTCTCTGGCGCCTTTACCTTTCCTTAGCTAAACTGATGGTCATCTAGCACTGCGAAGCAGACTGTAAAAAACACACTGCATAGCACACTGTAAGTCACACACTGGAAATGACGTTACATGCTTAGACAGGCTGCGACAATAATAATGAAGTCTCTCCCTGTGCGGAAATCACAGCTACTGTGCGAGTGCTGTACGTGTACACTCAGCAACAAATTGAAGTTTGGGTCGGACCTGGAGACGTGGATTGCCGAACTGGTTAATTCGACCGCTCGCGTAAAGCGGAAAATGGGGTTCGAGTCCTGGTCCGGCACAAATTTTCATTTGTGACGAATAAATTGTACAGCTAAAGTGTCATCGTATTCGCAATTGCAAATACATTTCATCCATCTTCCCTATAGTCTGGACTTGGCACCAAGTGAATTTCATTTCTTCTCCAAGATGTTACTTAGAATACCACGACCAGTTATGAGCACAAGGATGCTGTCAACAACTGACTGAAGCACCAAGAGGCACCCCTCTTTGATGAAGGGATAAAGAAGCTAGTGTGACGGCATTTGAAATGTTTGAATTTGGATGGAGAAGTAACTACAGTATGTAGGTACAGATAGTATGTATACTGTTATATACATGTTTTTAACTGACAATCGGAGGTTAATTCATGAATAGCCCTCATACGTATTTAATTCCTGTAGTCTCTTCTTTTGATAATAATGAGGAATAGGAATGATGTCCGCAGTGCCTTGTAAAATTATTAAGTATAATCTCTCTATAGGTAATAGTTTATTTTGTGTCATCCCTTCTCTTGAGCCGGCCTGTGTGGCCGTGCGGTTCTAGGCGCTTCAGTCTGGAACCGCGTGACCGCTACGGTCGCAGTTTCGAATCCTGCCTCGGGCATGGATGTGTGTGATGTCTTTAGGTTAGTTAGGTTTAATTAGTTCTAAGTTCTAGGCGACTGATGACCTCAGAAGTTAAGTCGAATAGTGCTCAGAGCCATTTGAACCATTTATGAACCTTCTCTTGAGAAATTTGGAGTCTTACGCCTTACAGCCCAGTAAAATTATTTTTTATAATGTATCTATGACGTAACTTATAGTTATTTTAATTTTTGAAGAAAAAATATTGTTTGATGTCAGCACTAACGTAAAAAATTGCTATTAACTGAATTCTACGTGATCATAACCTCTACCATAGTTTGACTGGAGCTTGTTCGTTTGATTTTGTACTGATCAGTGCTTTATATCCGCTAGCGTATATCATTTTCTCTTACACAACTTAGGTGACGTCGTTGTTGTCAGCGATTCGTGCATCCATAACGCTGAAACCGCACAATTAAATCGAGTGGTCCAGAATTTGTTACGACACTGCACACTCTGATTTACATTTTCAGCTTAATTTATGACGGGTGGCGCGCATCGCCGGACACGCGAATATAATTTTCGCGTGAGTGGGCGGAGCGGCCTGCGCTGTCGTATGGAGCGCTTTGGCTAATGCGGCGGCTGTGTGGTAACACGGTGAGCGCGTGCCTGGCCTAGGCTAAGTGCGCCGATCGCCGGCCGCCCACACCGCAGCGCGGCACAGCGGAGCACACGTGGCGGAAACTGTGCCAAGGGCGGTCCGCCACGGGGGGACATGCGCTTCCTCTCTCATGGGAGTCGCCACGCGACAGGTCGGGCCGTAATCACTCCGTGCCAACTGTGGACGACCGCCCTCTGTCACAGTAACAGAGGAGCGCCGGTTCCTCGTAAACTGGTGTCGTAGGTTCGATTTTCGCATAGGTGCAATTTTAAAAATTATCATTCGAATATGAGTCACCTTGATAAACGTGAATGTGTAACACCCCACCTGTCACTTATCTGGTTTTGGCGTGTGTTCAGCCCAGCTAATTGACTAACAGATCAACAGAGAGTGCAAAACTGCCGCAATATCGGATAATGCAAAGAAAGTAATAAGGCTCTGTGACTCTTGATTGAACTGCGGTGGCAGTGTTGACATTAATTGATTCAGAATTGATCCCTTTTAATTAAAAAGGGATGCACATTGATGTTATATTCAGCTATTGAACACCAGATGCAAATGTTGAACATAAAATTAATTAAGAAAGTGACTTGGGATTTCAACTACTTGATTGAGAACAGATGCCGTCGATTAGCACAAATTTATTTTAACTCACGACCTTCGATCATCACATTACATGACTCTCCTAACAGGCAGTGGGAATGAATACCGTTTACGTGGAGTAAAACGCGATAAATCAAAATTAATTCCTATCGACTGACCCAGGCGTAATGCGAAGTGCGAGAAGAATTCTACAATACACGGCCCATGAAACCCTCGTGGAAACTTTGCCGGCGTGATCCAACAAATTAATCCGTGGCCTAACTCAGGCCAGAGCGGGTGCAATGTCACCGAATTCAGTGTGGTGGGGCGTCGTCATTGTGCGGACGTCGCCCGGCCTCAAAAAATGGTTCAAATGGCTCTGAGCACTATGGGACTTAACTGCTTAGGTCATCAGTCCCCTAGAACTTAGAAGTAATTAACCCTAACTAACCTAAGGACAGCACACACATCCATGCCTGAGGCAGGATTCGAACCTGCGACTGTAGCGGTCGCGCGATTCCAGACTGTATCGCCTAGAACCACTCGGCCAAGCCCGGCCGGCTGGCAGGCCTCGTGGTCCTGCAAGGCTGCACTCGTCTATTCACTCCTAGCTATCTTGCTCAGTACATAGTTGAACGAAAACTTTCTATCTCCAAGCTCGATCGTTTTGTTTGCTAAGTCATAAACTGCAGAGATGCTCACTCTCTCTCAGACAAGCTGAGTAAAGAATGCAACATCTGCACTCTAGGCAAGCTGGGAACGGAAGACCCCTACAGAGACTTCTGCCAGTCCGCTCTTCACCTCAGTTTCCCCTCCAGCAAAATCACTTACGCCAATTGCAGTGCAAGTCGCGTTAATTATTCCTCACTTCCCAGTGCTGACCAATGCCTGCTCTGGGAAGTGAACAACTTCCCACAAAATTTCCCTTCCTCTCAACTGCTACTATTTAGCTCCTCCCAGGCCACCCATCAAGGTTAGCGTCTGCATAAAACACCAATTTTTCCGAAATTCTGACTCCCAGGAGAGTACTTCAAATTCCTTGTCCAGGTTACCATCAGAGGCCAGCTTATTTAATTCTGTCGCTCTTCACCTGATTTACTTCAGACTCTGTGGATCGTGAATTCAGTGTGAAGTTGCTATAGTCACAAACAAACATATTTCGGCCTCTGTTGACCGCTCCACCTTAGCTTTGTGCGGCTTTCTCGCATGTTTCACTGAAAACGGGACGACAGACATTTATCAACAGGCATACAAGTTCTCCGTCTGCTTCCCGGTACACCAGCAAGGGGTCAACCACCCCCTCACTGCCACTCATCTTAAGGCAGCTGGAGGCTGCGCCCCATTACCGCTTTCTCAGAGTTTGAGCCGCCCTAAGCTGCCTATTGTCACTTCCCTTCGCCGCTCCCCAGCCGCGCGCCATCACCTGGCCACGGTCAACTCTGAATACTTCCCTGGGATAAACTAGCCTCCAGTAAATCGACGCATTTCCACAAAGTTTTCATGTCGCATGAATTGCTTTAAAATCATCACCCAACATTAATTATTCCAATACATCCATACTATACCCTCTACAAGATGCATTGTGTTTTGTCAGTCAATTTTGTTCAGCCCTACTGTTCGCTCAACGTGATTTTGGTGATCTTTAATGACTTCATGTAAGGGGCATAGTTCTTGCTATCTTACAACACGTTATATTTATATTGTAGTTATGCAGTTAATTAGACCTCCTATTGGCTGCCAATTCTGTACTAGTGGTATTAGGTTAAAACTTCGTTTGTAAGTCTAATTACTGTTGATTTTCTTTATTGTAAGATAATAACGCTTGAGTGCGACGTTTACAGTTGTTTTAATGAATGAAAGTGTCAGGTTTGTTAGCTACAGGAATGTGAATAGAGTAAGTTACAATTGTTTTACTTGTTTGAGTGCTCTGTTTAGAGTCACAGCTAGTTAATGTCTGCTACCCATTACAAAACCTATAATTTCTTGAGAACGAAGTTTCTCACAGTGCCTTCTTGTATAAAAAATCCCCATATTCCCTGTCGTGTAAAATCACAAGCTTTCGATAATTGCTGTAATGCTCTCCTCAGGAGTCTTTGCTCTTGATAATAATTTAATAACGATGGCCTGCTGAATGCCTCCAAATTTTTTATGTGAAAATTCTTAAAGCTTTTTAATAAAACAAACGTTATTAACATTCAATGTCTTTATTCTTCATATCTACATATTTGCACCCCACTGCTAGTAGAGGGCAGCGGATAATAGTGTGTAACTTGGCAGTATGCAACGTAACTCTGTCGGTGTCTGACAAACAGCGCACTGCAGTCCAGTTTCGAAATCGAAGAGTTTGTTTACATATCGATCACCCTCTCCTTCAGCATGAAAATGTCATGCCACGCACCAGCGCTGCGACATCTGCAACGATCCGACGCCATAGGTTCAGTGTCAGCGATTACCCACCATACGGTCCCAACTTGCCCCCATCCGATTTTCATCTCTTTTCAAAAGTTAAAGTACACTTTCGACGACTTCAATTTGATACTGATGAAGCATTGCAAATAGAGTTGAGGTTGTGGCTTCGGCAGCAAAGCAAAGCATTCTACAGTGACGGTATCCACAAACTGGTTTCTTCTAAGGAGAAATTTGTTCTTCCCCATGGTGATTAAGTTGAGAAAAATTAATATATAGACCAGGAGGCATTACTTTCCAGTACGCCTTCCAATATTACTATCATTACAATTATAATAAGTAAACAGCCATATTCACGTTATAAGCTTACCAGCCAGTATGTAAGGTATACTCAATTGAAAAGAAGACTTTCTCTGTTGTGTGTGAATGTTTTTGCCAAGAGATTGAATGACGATATACACAGTTGCACGAGAGAAGTTATTGGCTCCGCAGCAATTTCTCCGTTTGTGGAGAGTTGTTTCTGCAGTTCTTTGCTTGCTGGACTTCTCCCGATTAGTACAAAGAATCGTTATGCATTTTCTTCTCAAAGAAGGGGAGCAAGATTAAAAAATTTATCGCACTATGAAAGAGTTTTATGGAGAGCAGTGCCTCTCATCGCACACAGCATTCCAGTGGTGTCAGTGTTATGAGGCGGCCATGGGTAGGCGCATAGCCAGTGCTGTGATTTCGGCTGTAGAGGAGCTCACATGGACGAATAGTCGGAACGTCACACGTGACATTCCTGTTGAACAGCCGATAAGCAAAGGAACTATGCCTCACATAATTTGTGAGAAGCTTTGTTATGACAAAGTTTGTACACGGTGGTTAGCGAAGTATATTGAAAGAATCAGAAGACGGTGACAATTGATGTTTGCCTGGCCCATTTGTTAAGATACGCAGGCTAAGAAACACACGAGGTATCACTACTCAGACCCTGCCTCAAACAGATGAGTATAGTGTGGCGAAATCCCGGCTCTTCTTCTCCAAAAATTTCCACCATGGAGTGGAATCAACGCTGAGCATTACTACTACTCGTTGCTGAGGCTCAAACAGGCCGTCGGGAACAAGTGCAGGGGCAAGTTGTCGAATGGGATAGTGATTCTCCAGAACAACGCTACGTCAAATATGGCCAAGAAGACGCTCGAACTCCTTCAAAAAATTTTATGTGAGGTGCTGGGACATCCTCCTTTCAGCCGCAGTGTCTCTCCATGTGAATCACATACCTTCGGCTCCTCAAAACAACCTCTAAAAAGTCGGAGGTGCACCTGTGACAAGGAAGTGCAGGACGCTGTATAAAACTGGACCCGTTAGCAGCCCAGGAGTTTTTACACTGAAGACGCCCTCTCCCATGTATTAGCTGAGATTGGTGTATCAGTGTCAAAGGCAATAATGTGTAGTTGTACAGTTTCGCACGAACTATAACTGTAATATCGTTATTAAAATTTGTTTGCATATAACTGTAGTCTCCTTTTCATTTGGGGACGGCTTACATTAGTCACCATTTTAAAAGAGAACACTGGTCGCCTTCATGGCAGTGAAGTGGTGTGTACACTCAAGGCAAAAAAAAAGAAATAAAAAATGGCCCTTACGCAAGCAGTTATTCGGCTTCGCATTCATTGACAGAGTTGTTGGATATCTTCATTCCAGATTCAGTCCAACTGGCGTGTTAAATCGTCCAAATACCAAGCTGGTTGGAGGGTCTTGCTCGTAATGCTTCAAAGGTTCTTAATTGTGGAGAGGCCTAGTGGGATTTGGCAAGCACGAAGACAAGAATTAGAAACCCTTGTCATGTGTGGGTGGCAGGCTTTATCTTACTGGAATGTAAGCCCAGGACAGCTTGCCATGAAGGGCAACAAAACGGAACGTGGAATATCGTCGATACAGCGCTGTACTGTAAGGGTGCCACAGAATGACAAGCAGTCGCGTCCTGCTATGAAAAGAAATGGCACTCAGGCCATTACTCCTAGTCGCTAGCCGCGGTCTAGGGCGTCTTGACACGGTTCGCGTGGTTGCCCACGTTGAAGGCTCGAGTCCTCCCTTGGGCATGGGTTGTGTGTTGTCCTTAGCGTAAGTTAGTTTAAGTTAGATTAAGCAGTGCGTAAGTCCAGGGACCGATGACCTCAGCAGTTTGGTTCCATAGTCCGGTTGGTATCCCACCACTGTGCGGTGTATGTTCAGACGCATCTTCGCTCTGGAATCTCATTGACTGGAGAAGAACTGTCTTCGTTGATGAGTCTCGCTTCGAACTGAGTCCTGATGATGAACGAAGACATATCTGGAGACGCCCAGGACGGTGGTGGGATACCAACCCGACTGTCGTCCACCATGCGGCCCGACAACATGAAGTGATTGTCTGGGGTGCCACTGGATTTCGTAGTAGGACCCCTTTGGTTGCTATCCGCGGCACCCTTACAGCACAGCAGAGTGTAGGCGATATTCTAAGCTCTGTTTTGTTTCCCTTCATGACAAGCCATGCTGGGCTTACGTTTCAGCAAGATAATGCCCGTCTGCACTCGGCAAGAGTTTCTACTATCTGTTTTCCTGCTTACAAAACCTTACCTTCACCATCAAACTCGCTGGATCTACCCCGAACTGAGAACGTTTGCAGCGTTATGGGCAATGCCTTCCAACCAGTTGAGGGTTTCGACGATCCAACGCACCAGTTTGGCGGAATTTGGAACGATATCCGTCAGGGCCACAGGTGGACCAACGAGTTAATGAATTGCTGTTGGTAAACCTCTTGTTTTTAATAAATAATCCAATTTTTCTGAAGTTATAATGATTTGTTTGTCTGTACATGTACATTACATCTACCGATTTCCGTCTCTTGTGGATAATTCCTTCGTACTGCGTCTTTTTTTTGTATTAAAGTGTGCAGGTATGTTGAAGGGATTCAGTGTAGTGTAGCCGAAACAGAATGGGGTAAAGGAGCTATGATATTAGGACGTGCCGATGATCACATCGTGAATAAAGTTACCCGATTTCTTGATTTATCAACAGAGACTGTCAAACGTGTCTACTAGGTGTGGCGTACCACCAACAGCTACCAAACACGATGTAGGAACGGAGTTCACAAAACGATCCTGACTGACAGGTATCTGGGTTAGTGTTACGCCTTGTTAATGTCAACCGGTTTCAAACCCGACAGGAATTGATTCAATCTTCTGAAGCGCCACGTTGCAAAAGGTTGTATGCTCTTCTTGTCTTAACTGCATATCGCACACGTTTCAGTCTCTTAAAGTCTACTCGCCAAATCCATTCGGGAAAGAGTTCCTAACAGTTAAAATTATTAGATGTTAACAAATTCCTCTTCTTTAGAAATTACTTTCGTCTTATTGTTAGTCTGCATTTTAGAAAACATTTTGAATGGGCCAGACAACACAGAAAAAATGGCTCTGAGCTCTATGGGACTTGACTTGTGATGTCATTAGTCCTCTAGACTTAGAACTACTTAAACCTACCTAACCTAAGGAAACCACACACATGCATGCCCGAGGCAGGATTCGAACCTGCGACCGTAGCGGTCGCGCGGTTCCAGACTGAAGCGCTTAGAACCGCTCGGCCACAACGGCTGGCGCGACAACACAGAAACTGGACAGTAGTTGATTAGAGGCGTGTAGTGGGCTCCGGCTAGCCACGATTTTACCTATTTTCAACTGATGCAAGGCGATGGTCCAAGGAGCGGAGGCTGAGATGTTTTAGGGATGTTTCTGCTACCATGACTTGGGCCCACTCATTCTGGTTACAGTGCGCACGAAACAGGACGTTTCCAAATGTTGTCCTTTCTTCTCTGTCTTCATGATGAATCTACTGAGGACCCTCGCCAACAGCCACGCTGCTGCGCGAATACATTCCTGGTCTGACGAACGCTGTGCAACTCCGAAATCTGTTGCATGTCGACAGGCCCGCTAAATCATTCGATCTTAAATCCGCATAAAATGTCTAGACTCAAGACTATTCGGAACGCTGGGCTCTACCGGAGTTAGTCATTGATGAGAGGCTTCAGCTGGATATAGGGTGTCTGAAGAAACTTGTGGATTTTATTCCTCGCCGAATTCAGGCCGTTTGAACGCGCGAGATGCTGGTACATTTTACTGGCATGATGTCCCGTGAGGCTGACAATACTTTGACCCGTATGCTTATCAAAGAGAAGCTCACACGGACGTATTTCTTAGGTTTTAGTTGTTGTCATCGCCCCCCCCCCCCCCGCCCTCCCCCTCCCAAACATTGGCAGTCGGATTATGACAGGGGCGTCTGAGTGCGTATCGTTTCTAGGTGCTGAGCAGGATATCTGTTGTGACGGCTGACTGCTCGCAGCAATCGGTCGACGTCTTCGCGGGCGTCTCTGTCGAGGAGCGTATCTCAGCTCCGGCCAGAGCTGGCATAGGCAGGCGGCCGCCATCTGTGCATCGCTGACGATCACGCTGCTTGGAATCAGAGTTCTAAGCGACCAGCGAGCTGTAGCTTACTTCGGAATCAGCTACGAAATGTATTTACGATGTCCTCGGCAGTGTGGTTTGAGGCGCCGTGTGACGGATTGCGCGGCCCCTCCCGCCGGAGGTTCGAGTCCTCCCTCGGGCACGGATCTGTGTGTGTTGTTCTTAGCATAAGTTTAAGTTAGATTTAGTACTGTGTAAGTCTAGGGACCGATGACCTCAGAGTTTGGTCCCTTAGGAATTCACACACATTTGAACATTTTTACGATGTCCTCGGTTTCTCTGTTGAGTGCTGCTGTCGGTAAAGGTTCGCCCGACGAATGCTGGGAACTGAACAGGACGAACCAGTCACATGGTTGTTCGTCTCAAACATTCACCAAACGCAATTTTGTACACCTCTCTGCGGCAACGCCCAGTGTTTTTGCAGCTCTACAGACGAGCATTGTTTTCGCCTGCATCTGTTTGCGCTTTGTAGTTGAAAGCAGGCATCAGCGGTGTCGGTTGTCAGGAATCACCTGTCGTCGACTTTACTATTGTTGGTATTTTGTTCCACTCACGGCATTTTAAGCTGAACTATTAGGTCCTACCTTAAACACCACCACGCAAATCGCCGTATACAATATCTGATCAAAAGTATCCGGACACCCCTATGAAATGCGGAATTGACCACTAGATGTCATTAGAGGCCGACGTGCCCATATAAAAGAAGGTGGGAAGTATCATGTTGTCAGAAGAGAAAGCAGAATGGAACGGTAATGAGAACTCACTAGCTCACTGACTTCGAACGTGGACTAGTCACTGGATGTCACCTGAGTAACAAATCCATCAGGGACAATTCAGCCCTTCTAAAGCTGCACATATCGACTGTTGGTGATGTGACTGTCAAGCTGAAACGCGAAGGAACAGTCACGGTTAAAGCCAGACGTGGTGAACCTCGAGTGCTCACGCACAGGGACTGTCGAGCATTGTGGAGGGTGGTTGCAGAAAAGGCATAAAATCAGCGTAAGGTAAGACTCGTGAGTTGCAGAATGGTAGCAGGAGCCTATCTAGCGCGATGTGGCGGGTTAAAAGGAATGAGCTGCAATGGTCGAGCAGTCCCTCGTAAGTCAAGCATTTTTGTAGCCGCGATAAGCGAAGCTTGAGGTGGTGTGAAGAGCGCGCCATTGGATAGTGGGGGAACCGAGTGATTTAGAATGATGAATCTCTCTATACATTTTTCCAAGCCGGTTGAAGGGTTTAGGATTGGCGACTGCCTGGAGAACGTTACCTGTTATTTTGTGTTGTGCCAACAGTGAAGTACAGAAGAGCTACTGGTCTGTTATAGGGATATTTTTCCTGGTTATTGCCTGGTCTTCTTATTGCGCTTAAGAAAACACTGTATGAGGAAGGCTACGAATACATTTTACAGCACTGCGTGCTGCCTACATTGGAATCACAGTTCGGTTGCGATGATAGTATCGGCATGACAATTGATCCTGTCATAAAGGAGCATGTGTGAGGCAACGGTTTGTGAAAACTGGCAGAAATTTAAGCTGTGCCCTCAGGTCCCAACCTAACTACAATCTCGTAAATCATGAAGTATTAAAAATAAATCAATAAATAAATAAAAGTGGTAATCAACATTATAAGATATAGCTACTCCCATTGGCTTCCATTTACTGTCACCCGATTGCCTACGATCAGTAATAACAAATTGCCAACACCAGGATACAACGCCAGTGCCACGGACACCGTACGTACATTTTAGCCAAATCTTGCAGATATATGACCACCGCTAGTACGAACTCACCACAAGTTTTAAATGGATGTGTCTACAAATCTCATTTGCCAGGTCGGGTTCTAAGCTCCTCCAATAAGTATTTGTTTACAATTGTTGTTGTTGTTCTCGTTGTGTAAAACCGTCTTTTCCCAAGTTAGAAGACTCACATGCTTGCTATGAAAATTCCTCGCTGAAAGTGTTCCATCACTGTTAAATTTTTGGTTCTTTGATAACTACAAGCTCTGTACAGAATTGTTAAGGCTTTCGTGGCCACTTGTTGACAAACTGCCTATTGGCTTCTGTCTCGGGTTCTTCGGCCGACGTTCATCTAATGATTCTTCTGACGTTTCGCCAGCACGAGTGGCTGGCATTGTCAAAGCTTCACCCTCCATTGCCGGTGGTGAACTGGAGGCGAGCTCGCGGCCGCAGCCTATATGTACCTGGCCCGCCAACGTCCGAGGGCTTCTCCACGGTCATTTCCGGTGCGGTTCTCCTCTTGCTACCTGCGACGGTCGTTCGCTGCAGTACGGGAAGCCAGGATCCGTTTACCTTAAGGCTTTCCTCTTTCTTGTTGAAACTGTTCGCGTGTTTTTTTATTTCTACAGCTTCTCTGAACAAGCGGGTGTGATAGTGCTTCTCTACAGCTAGAACCTCCGTGTCGGCGAATTTTATTACGTGGTCGGTCCCATTCAGTGCGTGCTCTGCCACGGCCGATTTCTCCACCTGCCCCAACCTGCAATGTCGCTTGTGCTCTTTGATCCTGGTGTTAATTGATCGTCCAGTCATTCCGACATAAACTTTTCCGCATGTGCATGGTATACGGTATATTCCCGACATAGCAAGTGGGTCTCTTTTCTCCTTCGCCGATCTAAGACACTCTTTGATCTTCCTTGACGGTTTGAAAATCGTCTTTACGCCATGTTTGCGCAATGTACGGCCGATTCTGTCCGTCACTCTGGGAATGTATGGCAGAAAGGCCGTACCCGACATTTCTTTTTCTGGTTCCTTACTTCGCCGAGTGTTGGGCTCTGTTACACTTCTAATGTAATTTGTGGAGTACCCATTGCTCCTCAGAACAGTTTCCAGGTGTTGCATTTCTCGTTTGAGGTGTTGCGGCTCACATATTCGTCCTGCTCTCGTTACGAGCGTACTAATCATGCCTCTTTTCTGGCTCGGGTGGTGGTTTGACAGTTTGTGCAGGTATCGGTCCGTGTGTGTCGGTTTTCGATACAACCACCAGAGCCCAACACTCGGCGAAGTAAGGAACCAGAAAAAGAAATGTCGCACGATGCTCGGTAAGCTCGTATTTTTTTTCGTTGAACGCCAGCGCGGTACGGTGTCAGATGCCTTTCTGAAGTGAAGGAACATGACATCAACCCGAACATCGTTGTCTCCGACGCAGTGGATCTCGTCGACAAACAGAGCGAGCCGAATTTCATAAGATCTCTACGTAATCCATGTTGATTTTGACAGAGAAGATTTAAAATCTCATAATACGTGAGCACAAAACATGTTCAATAATTCTACAACCGATTGACGTCAGCGATATAGATCTCTATGTGCATCTGTCTTACGACTCTTCTTGAAGGCGAGAATGACTTGCGCTTTTTTGCAGTCACTAGGTACCCTTCTTTGCTCCAGTGACTTTCAATGAACTGCTTCTAGAATGGGGGCAATTTCTTTCGCATAATCTTTATATAATCTTATAGGTACCTCATCTGGTCCAGATTCCTTTCCATCACTAACTGTTTTGATTTTCTAGTCGGTCACCACTTATCTCAAGACTTGTCATTTTTGCGTTCGTGCGATAATAGAAATGATGGCTCGCATTAGGATCTTCTGCGCTCAAGCAATTTCGGAAGACCTAATTTCGTTTCTCGGCCTTCCCTCTGTCGTCTTCCTTTTCGGTGATACTATAGTCACTGGGTGACTGAATGTATGTTTCCAAGCCCCTTACTGATTTTACGCAACAATAAAACATCTTACTGCTTTTAGTCAGATCGGTTGGCCACATTTTACTTTCAAAGTCAGTGAACGGTTTCTCGTTGCTCTCCTTACGCTCATTTTCGCTTCTTTCATCTTTTGTTTGGCAGCTAGGTTAGGACTTCTCTTGAATTGTTTACGTAGTTGTTTTCTAACACGGATATTAAACCATGGTAGGTTTTTTCCGTTCCTTACTCGGAACATACGTGTGTAAGGCATATTCAACAGTGCTTTTGAATTTTATGTTTTTGAAAACGGAATATTCAGTATTTTCACATATATACAATTTTTAATAGAAAGCTTACACCTTTAATAAGCGGTACTAGTTCTGGAGCCTTATAATGGAGGCTCCTACAGATTACTAAGAACATACTAAACTTTTCTGTTAACACTGTGCGAGGACGAGCGTTTGCTGGGAATAATGTGGCTGATCTATCTTAGACTTCATCAGGCTATTTATCACTGTTCCCAAGGGACGTTCCTTTAATCTAAAAAGTTTCTGTAAAAATGTGGTGTTTTGGTGCAGCTTTTTACCTCTTTACATCGAACTATTATTAGTTTTCTGTTTTATTGAAATTTTTGGTAGGATTTGCTGGGGGTCAGCTGCATGGGGGCGGCGTATGAACTGTTAACAGTTTCCAGTCCAGTCAAACGCCCATATCTCGGAATCTTTAAGAGTGTAGTTAGACAGCTACAGGGCGTGAATCATTGGTTTTAAGAGGTTTAATACTATATTGCGAGTTAAAGTCAGACTAGCGACCCATACTTCGGCTCGTATCAACAGAGTAGCAGAGACAGTCTCCTTACTAATCGTCATTTATAAATATTACGTTTTTGACATTGTATTATATTCTGAAGTTCACGTACTTCCGGGAGAGTTGGACCACTCGGTGAGACGGACCAGACTTGCGAGGAAGCTTTTTTGGTGAACAAACGTTGTGCAAAAGTGTTGCTGTCATTTTCGTGTTAGTTCTGGAGAAAAATTAGCTTCTCTGTTCTTGTAAATCGAAAAGTTTTAGCATGTAGTTACAAAATTTTAGTATTAAGGCTTAGTTTGCTCAAGATTGATGCAAATATGTAGCCATGAAGCTAATCTGAAATGGCCACCGAGTTCGCTACCTACAGTCAATCTCTTCCAGACAGTCGGGAGAAATGGACCAGAGTTACTTGGGAAAGATGGACCACCTTGTTTTAGTGTGAGAGAGTTGGAGCTCAATTAAATTTATCTTCAAGGCATGTGAAATAATCCCACTGAATATGGCCGCAGTCCAAGAGTATGCTTATTTGTCGGAATATACATCTGTGCAGACTTGGAAGACAGAATCTTTATAAAATACATCATATTTACGCCAGTGACTATAACACTTTCTTTATTTCACGGTTGCAATTTCGGCCTAAGACCATTATCAAGTGAAGATGTTATGGCTATTAGGCCATGTCAACCTAGAATGAGCAAGACAGAATCTTACACAGAGACCAACTAACCACTACAAAGCTCATCAAAATTGCTAGTGATACCAGGCGCATCAAAAGAGCAGCGTTGTTTGCACAATTCAGTTCCTTCACTGAAACAGTTTCGGACTCCACTCAAACTAAACCTCAGACTTCCAACATTACCACCTCAAAACTGACTACTCCTAAGCCAAAACAAACTTTTGGAAGAAATATGACATGTTTCTTCTATCGATAAAGCTATTAAATTTAAGAGGAATACAGCAAATGTATCCAAACGGCTAAACTCTACTGAAAATATTGAAATCGAAAAGAAAAATAGGGATAGCAAAAGAAAGGAAACAGAAAAACGGGCTCAAAAAATCACCAAAGGGAAATACTAGCGAAGAGAAAAACAGACTGAAGGAGCTAAGAAAAATATTGCAAATAGCTCACAGTGTTCATCAGATGCAGATAGTTCAGAAGATTACGAAAATAACTTTGATGAATGCGATGCGGGTGAATGTGTTGGGTGTGCTGAAATCAATTACCAAACTAAAAAAATTACGACTGGGTTCAGTGTGTTTCCCGCTCACTATGGTGACATGAATGTAGTTCAGCAGTTGGTAGTAATTGCTGTAGTAAGAAAAAGACAGGCTCATGCTTGAACAAAACGAGCACCTCATTAGAAAGCTAATGTTCAATCAAGATTTATAATAAACTGATAAAATTGTTTTGGACTAAAATATGTAGTAGTGTAGTTATGTATCCTTTACATAATATTCCAAATAACTGACTTTTTCTTCATGTACAGCTATTTTATATGATCCATCTCTCCCAGTAGACTGGCCCATCTCATCCACACTCCTATGGGTGAGGTGGACAACTCATGGATGTTTTCATTTTATCATATCTCTCGTCTTTTAAGTTGCAATGCCTCAATAATATATTGTACTTACGTTTATGTGACACTATATAAACATGCTGTCAGGAGTCAAAAAAAGTTGGAAAACACACAAATTGTATGCTGAAGAAAATAAGTCGTCCAACTCTCCCAAACTTGCATTACATGTGATTCTTATAGTTAATAAAATATGTGCTGAATAATGATCTTTGGCGGTAATCAGTCGAACATCAAAGAATAAATGAAACTGCAGCTAACGACGTAACATTCTGTCATTTCCACGAAGTGGACTGACTTGTAACAACAGAAAAAAGGCCACTGCGAGTTATGTTCAAATGGCTCTAAACACTATGGGACTTAACATCTGAGGTCATTAGTCCCCTAGACTTAGAACTACTTAAACCTAACTAACCTAAGGACATCACACACATCCATGCCCGAGGCAGGATTCGAACCTGCGACCGCAGCAGCAGCTCGGTTCCGCACTGAAGCGCCTAGAACCACTCGGCCACAGCGGCTAGCGCGAGCTATGACAGCAGTTGCTTTTGCTCAACATGTTTTACCAAACCTTCACTTCAGTGAAGTACAGGGTATGTGCAAATTCGATAATGCTACCGTCCGCGACCATCAGATTTTTCCCATTGTCACCGCGCATGCGCTTCCGCTGTTGAACACTGAACCAGTATTGATTCACCACGGATCGAGGTGGCGTGCAAGTGTATTAGTCCCTGTAATTTCCTGTTTGCTTAATTGCCCAAAAAAAACGACCGAACCGCAAAATTCGTACACTTGCTCGTGTACAGTGTTGGCCCAACTCCCCTGGGTGACATCATTCTGCCAGCAAAAAAGCCTCGTGGCTCTCGTCTAGACCGTAACTGTCCGTTAGAACCTCTGCTCCATGTTATTCAGGACAAAACACGATAGCGTGCTTGGAAAACCGGTGAAATATGTGAAATAAATGGCTATAGTTCACCGAACGTATCTCTCCATAGGCGTCAATTTTAAGGAGAGAAAACTAATGCTAAAATGTGAACACAGGGCGTAATCTTTAAAGTCAAGTTAGGGATGAAGCTAATTTAAGTTTGGGAGTTTATACAGTGATGTCATCAAAGCGGTCACGCGAGTGGCTGTGTTCTGCAAAAGCACGTGTGTTTCGATTTGAGATCTGGCCAGTGCTTATTTAGATCACCCACCGCACAAAAAATTAATACAAAAACTCTGCTTTGTTATTTGGTGACGTATTAGCAAATGCGACCTATTAATTTAAAAAACTCTTCAAATTTCGTGGATAATAATAAAGTTAGATATTACATGATACTATCACATTTTGGAAATATGAAAAAGACTGGACTAAGCACATCGTACAAGAAAAGTAGTCACCTGCAGGAAACGTCACTCTAGTACCGTGTAAAACCGCCCCCACCATTGATAATGGTCTCAATTCTGAGAGGAAGATAGCTCACAAGTTTCTTCAGATAGACCGTATCTACGTGAAACAGTTCATTGATGATTAGATCTAGTAGCGCTGCCGAATTGCAGCTCTGTTGATTCCTTCGTTTCCCATCTGTCCTAAATATTTCTAGACATTGTCTACGTAATCGAACATTTTAGGTGAGGCTTTATCATGACTGTTACTGGCATCCAATGAAACAACAAGTTTACTGTCAGCAGTGACTGTTTAGTTATCTCCACGACGCGTTTCAAAAGTTTAGACCACAACCATCAGATGGATTTACATTTGTTAGTATGTCATATGTGTTGTGTTATAATTTTTGGAGGAACTTGTGGCACTGCCTGCAGTGGTCAAAGGCTCCTGTGATATGTTACGGCCGGCCCGTTGTGGACGAGCGGTTCTAGGCGCTTCAGTCCGGAACCGCGCTGCTGTTCCGGTCGCAGGTTCGAATCCTGCCTCGGGCATGGATGTGTGTGATGTCCTTAGGCTAGCTATGTTTAAGTAATTTAAAGTCTAGGGGACTGATGACCTCAGATGTTAAGTCCCATAGTGCTTAGAGGCATCTGAACCATTACGACAGTGAAAGGAACCTGTGACCACCGGATACAGTGCGACAATTTCCTCAAAAAATCGTAACACAACACACACACGTATATAATACTAACAGATGTAAATCCACTTGATGATGGAGATTTATATCTCTGAAACGCGCCTTGGAGATAAATAAACAGTGGCTGCTGACAGTAAACTTGTTGCTTCATTCGATTGTGTATGGAATTAGGATCGGATGATTTAACAGACCGGTTGAGGTAAAATAGAGTGACTAAGTGCTCTTCACACCAGGGACGAATGTGTGGAGATCTGTGAACGCAACTGTTGTCACCTTGGAAGACAGTATAAAGATGGAGATGTAAAAGAAAGCGCACCTATTGGTCACCTAAAATGTTGATACAAACATCCTGGTTCCTGCTCACGGTAACTTGAGTAAGTGGTGCGATGTCCCTGTGCTACTCCATTCACACACTGCAGATTAAACGTCTCATTGAGCCGTCCGATTACTCGACGCCTCGCCACATTTAAGGGGGTGAGATCGCGGCTTCTCGGACAGCAGTAGACATCTCTACTCCAGATGTTATTTGTCAGGCTGAAGATGTGCAGCCTTGTGTGCTGCTATGAGCGATGTATCCGACTCAAAATCTCTAATGGATGCAGTTCTCTTCGCAGTGATCGCTCGGGAATTGGTTGAAATGGGCCAGTATTTACTCATAGCAGCAAATCCTCTTGGGTTTGAAACTAGCTGTCAGTGAGAAGACATGACAATCGTTTCCAGTCCCTGCAGATAATTTTTTTTTACGATCACTGTTCTTGTGGCAGCGAGTAGTTCATCATGCCTTGTAGACGGCAATGTGGTCTGTCCACATTCATACACCAACAAATAGGGCGACTTCCTTCACGGTGTGGTCATCAGCACGTCTAAACATAGTAGCTCCTTTCTGCTGTTATGTCACACCTCCGCTTCGATCCATCGATGGAGGCTCGCAAGAGCGCCTAGTGTCACTTGTACACCATTTACAGCGCTCCTACTTTAAGGAGACGACTAATATCTTGTGCTGTGGAGTTATAAGGGGCGATCACAAAGTATCCGTTTGAAGTCCCTACAGTCTGTATGCCAGCGAGGTAAAATCGCGGTGAGGAAACCATCTCACCGACGCACAAGGTTGAAGATACCCGATTTGTAAAAGATCGTGTCCTGCTGCACGTAGAAGCCTGTAACTACCTGGTGCACATCCTCGTCCAGCAGGAATCGTCGATACTTCAAGTCCTTTTTTAATGGACCGAAGGCGCGATAATCGGATGGGTAGAGAACAGGACAATGGGGCGGGTGCTCCAGTGCCTCCCACTTCAATTGGCGTAACTTCTGCTTTACGACATTTGTGATATGGTGACGTGTGTTATGCCCCATACATATTCTTCATTCTCCAGCGGATAGCTACCGGTGTTTGTCCTTCCGAAGCCAAGTAAAGAATAAAAGTACGTCGGTCCTGTTTGGGTGCTTTTGGTGATAACGTCGCCATAACTTCCGTTTTCATATTTACAGCACGGACGTCGCAAAGACACGAATGCGCCACTAATACCCTGACTGCATGTCGGCGCTCATATACGCGCATCGGAGTCGCGTCACGTTGCATATACGCTCAAGCAATTTGTTCGAATGAAAACTTTTTGATCGTCCCTCATGTACCGGGTGATCAAAAAGTCAGTATAAATTTGAAAACTGAATAAATCACGGAACAATGTAGATAGAGAGGTACAAATTGACACACATGCTTGGAATGACATGGGGTTTTATTATAACCAAAACAAAAACAAAGTTCACAAAATGTCCGACAGATGGCGCTTCATCTGATCAGAATAGCAATAATTAGCACAACAAAGTACGACAAAGCAATGATGATGTTCTTTACAGGAAATGCTCAATATGTCCACCATCATTCCTCAAAAATAGCTGTAGTCGAGGAATAATGTTGTGAACAGCACTGTATAGCATGTCCGGAGTTACGGTGGGGCATTGGCGTCGGATGTTGTCTTTTAGCATCCCTAGAGATGTCGGTCGATCACGATACACTTGCGACTTCAGGTAACCCCAAAGCCAATAATCGCACGGACTGAGGTCTGGGGACCTGGGAGGCCAAGCATGACGAAAGTGGCGGCTGAGCACACGATCATCACCAAACGACGCGCATCTGTCGGACATTTTGTGAACTTTGTTTTTGTTTTGGTTATAATAAAACCCCATGTCATTCCAAGCATGTGTGTCAATTTGTACCTCTCTATCTACATTGTATCGTGATTTATTCAGTTTTCAAATTTATACTGACTTTTTGATCACCCGGTACATAGTATTACTTTAGACTGTTACTTGGCTGCGAAGTTACCTTCAGTGCGTGAAAATTTATGTTTTACTGTCCCATCGACATACTGTTATTAGGGACGAAGAAAGAACGAAGGGAGGATCCGTTGAGATCGAGACCATCAGGGATGAAGTTTTAGATCGGGTTGGACACGCCGGGGTGAGAAACAGACAGTGTGAAACGGTGCAAGCAACTGCAGTGTGTCCGCAGTTCGTTGTCTAGGGGATAGCATTGCTACCTCTGGATCACGGGGTCCCGGGTTCGATTCCTGGGCGGGTTGGGGATTTTCTCTGCCCGGGGACTGGGTGTTTATGTTGTCTTTATCATTCCATTATCATTCATGGAAGTGGCTAGACTGGACTGTGTACAGAATGGGAATGTGTACGAGCGCTAATGACCGCGCAGTTGAGCGCCCCACAAACCAAACATCATCATCATCAAATGTAGTGTGTAGTAATCACGCTCACTTTTTCGGTTAACTGAGTGCACCTGGTCACTAATATTGACGAAGAGAGGAAGCCGAATACACATGATATCGAAGTATTCATGTTTTACTTCAGCTGTGGAGCTTTTCCACAGTTGATAAGCTGAACCGTCTCGCAGTAGCGGAAATCCATCAAGTTAAGTATGCAGAAAATTCTATATTTTAATTGTGATGGAAGGATCTTCCGAAATTATCAGTGACCGTAAAGACATACGAAGGTCACCTTGCTTTCAGAGCCTGTACTTTTTACACTAACTAAGATTCATAATTACACAAAGATTTTTTTATACATTTGGTATAGCGGCATCTAGAAGTAAAAGAGGAATCCTTTGTCCACGATGAGATACATGTAACTTCGCTTGGGATGTTCAAATTAGCTACCATTCCTTTACATTACATTTAAGGTCAAGATATTTCTTTGACAGAGATGGCGAATACAGGTTTCACTCATGCTCGTAAGATATCGTAGTTTATATGCCTATGTTATCACTTGTAGATCATTCGTGCAAAAATGCTAGGCAGCGGAACGTAAGAGATGTCATTCAGATATGGGGAGAACAACAAGAGGATTAAGAATGAACGCTGCGAGACTCCAGAAAGAACAGTTACGCGTCTTTTAACTTTCACAGGAAACACGCTAATATAAGGTTAACAGTAAATTGTTTTGTGGATTGGAAGAAGTATCTATGTCGTATCATTGACGTACTTCAGTTCGTCAGTTACTTTATGTACAGCAGCATGGCGTGGGCAGGCATACCTAATAATATTTATCGTTGATGTTAGTAGAAAGGAAAATTAAGTTTTAGCGTCTCCAGGTTCGGCTGGAGGAGGGATGAGGAAGGAAACTGGCTGGGCTCTTAGGAGGAAACCATTCTGATAGGCACCCTCAGCAGTTTAGGAAAATTACGGAAAAGTTAAATCTGGATGTCCGGACGGGGATTTGAACTGTTATCCACCCGAACATGGGTCCAGTGTCTTCCTACTGCGCCAGTTCGCTCGGTATTGACGTTAGAGGGAGGTACTCAAACAGTTCAAAAATGGCTCTGAGCACTATGGGACTCAACATCTTAGGTCATAAGTCCCCTGGAACTTAGAACTACTTAAACTTAACTAACCTAAGGACATCACACACATCCATGCCCGAGGCAGGATTCGAACCTGCGACCGTAGCAGTCCCGCGGTTCCGGACTGCAGCGCCAGAACCGCTAGACCACCGCGGCCGGCAACTCAAACAGTTAGTCGATCCTATTTGTCAATCATGTTATAATGAGGCGGAGACTGTTTAAAAAATCCAAGTGGAGTAAGTTATTGCAAGGATGAGGCTCAACAGACCTTATTGTATGTTAAGTATGCCAAGTGTTTAGTTGACACTAGCGACCACTGAAGCTGCTAACATTAATCGACTGACTGACCGAAAAGTGCGATGGTACATAGCACTGGTAATTGTATTGGCTCCTAATTACGGGCTACAGGCATCCAACTGCTGTCGTGCAGGGAAGCGGCCACACACAGCAGTAGGAGCAACTGTTTAAAGGTACGTTGTCCAAGGTGCGACAGCGACAGAACCCCGTGGTGAAAGGGGCTGTTTGCTTGCTCAGTTATACGGCGATGCGACCGAATTTCGTCCGCAGTCGTTGCTGTTTCAGAATGCGCCGCCGAAGCACGGCAGAACTGGATTTGACTTTGAGCTACTTAGATAGGGCCTATTTTACTACAAGATGGAGAGGATGATGGCACGATTATATCATTGTGGCTTCTCAGCAAGAGGAAAAAGACGAGGGCTAATAGTATTTTTGCGGCACATGATAGTGAAGGTTGTTATATCATTTTGATTAACAGCCACCTTTTAAATAGAGAGACCAAATTCAGACTTTATTTTATGTTAGTTTGCGTATTTGCAACATACAAAAAGAAAAACTTGTACCTCGCAGGAACGCTAATTTTCTTCTCTGATCCACAAAATGTTGGCTAAAATTATTAAAATATTTTTTTCTCTTTGACACAGTTGTAATGGGTTAACTTTTAATGTTTTTACGCATCACGGAAAGTTAATTAATCTGCAACAAAATATTTCCTGTTTCAGTTCGTCAAATGTAACAGTACAGCGCTTGCAGAACGTTTAGGGACACATCTAAATTTCTTTGACTCCCATGTGTTACTTAAGCAACAACATTTCAGCAATATTTTACATGATGTTCTTAGAGACCTGAATTACGTGTTTATAGTTAAAATTACACTTCTATGGCTCTAACACTTTTGGGGTTTTGATGTTCTTCCGTTTTGTAAACAGAGCAACATACATCCAGTTTTTCCGACTAAATGTTTTGTTTCTCTAAAACTGCTATCTCTACTGCCATGAAATTTTCAATGCCGCTTCATTACACCATACCAGTCACAATGACACAACGTGGGAGAAAGTTCGTACGGAAACAAACTTTTTTTTCGCTGGTGAATTCGGTGGCAAAATTGATCTGACTTGTTCCGCGATAACTACCGACCGCCAATAGGTATACGATTTCTGAAATCAGAGTTGTTGTTCTCTGTGCCTTGTTTGTGATGCAACAGCAGTCAAAACAGGTCTAAATGTTGTCAATCGGGAGTAATCGTGGACAGAAACTGACAAATTCTCCCATCGAACTTATCGAGGAAAAATTTTGTTTGAGCGGGGACTAAATAGGAGGAACTTTTTATCCCACGTTATATTAGTATCTGTACGATTCGTATACTGTAATAAAACAGCAATAAAAATTTCATAGCTGTAGGAGTAGGAGTTTTCGAGAAAGGAAACATCTTAGTCACAAAAACAGGTATTTTAGCTCTGTTTACAAAACGGTAAAACATTCCATCTCCCAAGGTATTAAAGGTACAGCAGTGAAATTTTAAGGAGACCACACAGCTAAGGTTATCAGTCACCTAGTCACTCCCCCCCCCCCCCCCCCGCCCCTCTCTCCTCTCCTCCCCTCCCAATCCAGGACAGGAACAGTGTACCCAACCTGTCTGCATATAGAGTAAATTCTGTGTGCAAGAGAGAGAAAGAGTTCCGAATATTTCCGTAGCGTGTACCAGAGGCGGAACGTGGGAATCAGTCCGACATTCACCTAGTGGGACGTGGAAAACCACCTTCAACCCACATCCAGGATGGCTAGCATACTGATCCGTCGTGGTTAATTAGCCGTTCAGATTCAATCCGTGGCCGGCGTACCTCTCCACCCCGGAAGCTGCCGTGTTGACACGCTCGGCCACATGGGAAGCTCTAGAGAGACTTCAAGTTTTTCAGAGAAAACTAATGTTCGTATCTGCTTATAGCTTTCAATAAAGTAAACACATCTTTTAGGCTTAATGAATAGCAACTTGCTGTAAATGTAGAAAAACGTGAGTTAGTGAAGATGAATAGGAAAAACAGTGCTATAATGTTCGTATATGGTATTAGTGCTGTGCTGCTTGACACAGTCACATCGATTAAATATCTAGACGTCACATTTGCAAGACAATGTGAAATGCATTAAGCAAGTAAGGTCGGTTGTAAGAAAGGCGAATGATGGACATCGATTTATTGGGAGAATTCTAGGACAGTGTAGCTTACCTACAAAGGAGACCGCTTACAAACACTAATATGACCAGTTCTTGAGTACTATTCGAGTGTTTGGGATACTCCCCACCTCGGATTAAAGCAAGACGTCGAAGCAATACAGAGGCGTGCTGCTATATTTGCTACCGGTAAGTTCTGTCAACGCGCGAATATTGCGGAAATGTGCCGGGAACTCAACCGACAATCCTGCAGGGAAGAAGACGTACTTTCCGTGAAACAATGTTAAGATAGTTTAGGGAACTGGCATTGCGACAGGCTGCAGAAAGATCCTTCTGTCACCAACTTACATCTAGTGTAAGGACCGCGGGGACAAGATAAATCAGGGCTGGTACGGAAGCATATAGACTGTCGTTTTTCGATTTAGAGTGTAACAGGACACGGAACGAATAGTTATGCTACGAGGTACTCTCCGCTATGCACTGCATCGTGGCTTGCGGAGTATATATAGATCTAGATGTACATACTTATTCATGACCTTTATGGATTCTAGTAACACCCGTGAATATCATCATGTGAAATTGTTTAGCATTATTCGTTAATAATTTACCATAGGAATGTACCAAAATACTTCGTAATTTGTACATACATCTGCAGTTTCTCATAATGCTGCTTATTAAAGAAAGTTTTTAACAACATCAGTTCATTCTGTGTTACGTGCGTTTTTAACACTGGATCACGTCATTCATTCTTATTTTGTATTTCGTAAGTAAATAATTAAGGTACATTTTTGCATATTTCACTCTAGCGTCTGACAGCGAAACATTTTTAACCTATCTGCCAAAACCATACACGTCAAGTGTTTCGAGGTCAAGGAACAGACATTACTTCTTATTGGTTAACTTACGGTGGGACTTTTCATCTGGGAAAATTGCTATTGTTCGTACTGGGAGCTGTTAGAATGCTTCAATATGCTTTGCTTCTATTTACTGGTAACTTGTAATCACTATTCTCAACTATGACGATGGTTTTGGTCCTTCTGGTTTAGTTTACACCCCATAGAACCTTCTTTACTGATATGAGCGAGACGTTGACAGGTTATGATGGGAAGCTGGAAAAATTATGTAACGTCATTTGTGAGATAGAAGAGAAGACCAAAACGAAGTCAGTATTACCATGAGGCTGTCACTTGAATGGTTGAAACGTACTGAAGTTAAGACTTTGTTTAAGAAAGGAAATAAAGAAATACCGCCAGATTTACATCCAAAATCACTTTTGTCAGCATTGTCGAAAACTTTCACAGTCGGCTTCTTAACCATCTGACTACGAAAAGTCAGAGTTTGGATTTCTAAAGGATTCCGATACTGAGAAGGTTATCTACAGGTACAGCGAGAAAGTACTTAATTCGTTACCGATTAGACAACAATTTATAGGCTACTGTTATATTTTGTGATGTGTCAAAGGTATTTGGCTGTGTAAATCAGCATATCCTATTAAGAATATTACAGTATAACATGAAATGCTGCTAAAATGATTCACATCTCTGACAGGAAGCAAAGGATGTCAATAGGAACCAGATATGTACTCAGCTACCGGGTATCATAGAACTGGGGACATATGGTGTAGCGCAACGTTCAGTCTTAGGACCTTTACTTATTGTTCTGCATATCAATGACCTTTTATCACTAACGCTACTAGGTGACACACTTGTTTTGTTTGCGTAAGTTACAGATATTGCAATAAACAACAAATCAAGTTTGGTCTTTGAAAGATCGGTTACTTGTATTTTCGTGGACTTTAATGAATGGTTCCTAGCCATTTCTTTGTCACCAAACTTTGAAAAAAACCCAGGTTACATACAGTTCAGAACCTATAACGGGCTTCACGTCAGTATATGCCTAAAATATGATGACAAGCAGTTAGAAGAAGTTGACAGCGTTAAATTATTGGGATTACAGCTTGACACTAAATTCAAATAGAAGCTGCTGAAGCGCCTAACCAAATGCATATTTGCAGTGCGGATGTTATCAGAGGGTGATATAAAAATGAAAACGCTGACATATTTTACTCTACGGGATTATTTCTTAGGGTAACTCATTAAGTTCACCAAGTCCAAAAGCGTGTAATACAAATTATTTCTGATGCAGAGGCTGGTTTAGGGAACTAGGGATATTAACTATTGCTTCCCAATATATTTATTACGAAATGAAATTTGTCATATATAACATATATCTTTTTCAAACCAATAGCTCCGTCCATGGAATCAATACTAGAAGCAAGAATAATTTTGACAAATAACTAAGGCACATTCTTGGGTCCAGAAAGGCGTCCATTGTTCAGAATACCATTTTAAGTAATTTGCCTGCAGAAAAAAAAGTTCAGCGTAAGGAGAGCCTAAACGACTTATTGGTGGCCAACTCCTTCACTACACTGATAAATTTTTTAGCAGAACTGACTGACGTGTATATCTTATTAATCCATACTAATTATAAAAAAACATTATGTATGTACGTTCGTGCGTGTGTGTGTGTTCCACATCTTCTCCTAAACCACTGGAGCTATTTCAACCAAACTCGGTACACATCCTTTACTGCCAGGCAATAATCCTGGTGGGGCAAGAATCACCTACCTATCATAGTTAAGGAAATATGACGTCATAAACAATGAGAGTCATGAAAAGCTGCCTCATAATGCATGACGTCCAAATGTATTACTTCCGTGCCACTAATTGTATTCACAATAAATTTCGCAGGCAGTATCCACATATGCCGCTAAATGCACCTACAAAAGTATATCATGGCACCACAGATAGTTCAGTAGATGTGAGTCATAAAGAATGAGAAGTGTAGAAAACTGTCACATTGTGCATGACGTTTCAATTTATTACTTCTTTTCTGCTTACTCTATTCGCAACGCGTTTTACAGACAGTATCCACATATGCCGCTCAATGTACCTACACAATTATGTCGTTGTATGACAAATAAAACGCGTGATAAACTGCAGCATCAATGACGTTTAAATTTACTGCTCCTTTTTTACTTACTCCATTCCCAACATATTTCGCAGACAGTAGCTAAATATGCCGCTGAATGTAACTGCACAAATATACAACTGTACGACAGATAGTTCAAGAGATATAATGTCATAAACACTGAGACGCGTGAAAAATAGCCGTATAATGCATGAAGTTTTAATATATTTATTCTTTACTACTGAGACTCCTAAAGTAAAGTCAACTTAAGTAAGCCCCTGACACCTGGCAGCGCTTTTGACAGCTTTCAACTGAGAAGCGCAAATAGCTGTAGGCGAAAATAGTTGCCATCTATAGAGCTATGAGGAGGCATTGCCATAGAGACGTTTACAAAAATCGAATTGTAGACATGCCAATCAGGTGTATGCAGCGTACAGAAATTGTCCGGGATCAAGATCCTTAATTTGCATGCTGTACTTATACATTTGAACGTTATGCACATTTCTTTGTACGACTGTTTAGAAATGTCAAAGGCGCTTTCGCGAATACATGGAAATGAAATTTCTTCGATACTTCACTACAAATATAGTACATTTTTTGTTTCTAATAGAAAACTGGCAAAACGAATACCCCGGCAGTGCTGGGTTTGTCAGCTAGAAATATTAAATAATGCGATTATTAGTGCAATCTCACTTCTGTACAATAATGCGATCATTGTAACAAAGTGTTGTAAAATAATTGCGATGGTTACAACAGCCTAAGAATTATCTCATGCTACTCAGTATATTTTTAACATTTACCTGCTTTCTGTCGAGTTATTACTACTTTTTAAATGAAAAGTTTCTTTGTCTGATTCCAAATCCGTGCAGACAATTTCACTTGAGTAGGCGGAAGGTACGTCGGCGAATTTGTTGTTTTTATAAATATTTATTGTGTATTCCTGTTTTGTAACATGTTCTACATCCTGGAGGATCACCTCATTGTGGATCTATTGGACGGAAAAGTACATCTAACCGAATCTAAAGCATCGATTTTGAGTTATTATTTGTGCCTTAGCTGTTGGATTAATAAGAATTGGAAAAGGTTACATGCTGTGCGTTTCCCTTCCACAATTCATCAGCGGTTTTCCTGACTATATAGTCAGACAACATGTGAAATGCATTTTCTTTGTTGTTACATACTCGACTGCATCTGATGGACCTAAGTCATTGTGAGGCATCACACAATATTTATGTGGCTGAAAGAGGAGAGTGTAGTTACGACATATGAAAGTTTTTATAGAGGCCACTGTGAGGTTTGGATGTAGACCGTCATTACTCACGAGGGTGTTTGCTTATGCTGAGTACCGGTACGTGAAAGAGGGAGCTCATCCTGCAGTGTTAGCGTTGAGCTTCCCTCTCTCTCGGACAGATATGTTTTTCATAGACTGTAGTCATGGAAAGGTCTGCATCGGGGTACCAAAGTGCAGACAAAGTAATGCTGTTAGTAATTCGCATGCGAAATTAGAGTGCAATAAATGATTCTTGCAACTCTAGACTCAAATTCATAAACTTAGTGAAACTGAGGCTGGGATGAATTGTTTTTCACCTTTGCCTGTGGCATCCTTAAGAACGAGAACGATCTAGTTTTATCTTTCTTTATCAGAAACCACCTACTCTCGATAAATATATCGGATGATGCATTTCGCTAAGTCCGTCAGCTGTGTGTAGTGTGAAGAACAATGGGACAGCGAATTCTATCGCTCAACGTCGCAGCTATGGAGTTCAGGACACGTGCGACAGGAGAGTAACAGCGACCTTGCTTCCATCTGTACTAAGTTTGCGTGGGTGGAAGAAGCCTGACGTATCAATTACCTCAGGTACGATAGGAGACTGGCTGTTGTCCAAACAGCTTCGTGCGCCAGGCAACCGCCATCACAATAGGCATGTCTTCATCACTAGCGCTGCCGTGTCGCAACCTACTGATAAATGGTGGGATATAAATCTGTCACTGAAGACACCGAGAACTCGCGCCGGCGAGGACCATATTCGTGCCTTTGGCAGTTTTCCCGTATGACAATGTAAGCCTTTCATCTGGAGGATCATCGCCATTAGGCATGACTTCAAGTCCTGTCAGAACGATATTCGTAATGTGGCTATTTCCAGATAACCACTACATACAGTGGAGCACTTTGATAATTTTGTTTAGTAGATCGGAGGATTATACATAACGACAATAGACTACTTCTATAAACTGTTGGCGGGCCACCCCAACCCCGTCCTTCTGTGGTGACTAGAAGCAGTCTTTTCATCATTACTGCTTAACTTCGTCGATGTTTCTATGGAATGTGTACTCAAATGGTTGTTTTTGTCTCGTACCATTTTTTCCCCACTTTCCTGTTGGGGTCGCCAGTGGTGCGTGGGAAGAATGATTGTCGGTAGGCTAAACTTTCGTATGAGCACTAATATCTCTGATTTTATTGTCGTCGTCATTTCGTGAGACATATGTGGGAGAAAGTAATATATTGCCCCACTGTTCTTGGAACGCACGTTCTCGGAATTCCAAGAGTAAGCCTTTCGGTAATCTTGTAGCATCTACCTCAGGTGCATGTCGAGCATCTTTGCAACAGTCTCTCGCTAACTGAACGACCCAGTGGTGAACCGCACCACTTTTCCTTGGAAACCCTCAGCTCTTATAATAATTCGACATGGTAAGAGTCCTAGATTGATGATCAGTACTCAGAAATAGGACGAACAAATACTTAGTTAGCCACTATTTCATAGATAGACCGTATTTCCTCAAGATTCTCTGGAAGAATTTGTCTGACATCTGCTTCTACGTCAATCTGTTCTATGTGGTGACTTGCGGTCGCGCCAGACGTTGGTCCTGCTTCCGATGATTTGCCGCGAGAAGTGTAACCGATGAGTAACGGATCTCTTAATCTTTCTTTTTATGCGCCATATGCAACTGCCAGGTCCTACACCAATCGTCAATCCCCCGCAAGTCTTCTAGCATTTCCCTGCAGTCTTCTGGGGATGCAACATTTCTATAGGCAACAGTAATGTCCGTGAATAGACTCACGAAAGCGTGGACTTGATCGTTCATATGCATTCAATCAAATGAAAACGTGACAAAAGGAAAAAATAAATAAACTTTTTATTATTTCTACAGTAATCGCCATAACTGTTAGTACATTGCTCGTGGTCGTGCGGTAGCGTTCTCGCTTCCCATGCCCGGGTTCCCGGGTTCGATTCCCGGCGGGGTCAGGGATTTTCTTTGCCTTGTGATGACTGGGTGTTGCGTGATGTCCTTAGATTAGTTAGGTTTAAGTAGTTCTAAGTTCTAGGGGACTGATGACCATAGATGTTAAGTCCCACTGTGCTCAGAGCCAGTTGAACCAGTTGTTAGTACATTCATCCCACTGCCAGACAGGTCGGTCAGCGTCTTCTTTCAACTGTGTTTGCGGTTGCCTACCGATCCATGATCGTCACCAGGTGTGCACCTCTTCATCCGAAGCAAATCGACGGCCACGAACATCTTTCTTGAGAGCTCCCAACGTATGGAAATCGCATGGGGAGAGGTCGGGACTGTATGGACGACGTGTAAAGGCTTCGCAGCGAAACTTCTGCTGCGTCGTCGAAACAATCCTGACAATTTGTGGGCGGGAATGAACCTGAAACCAAAGATGCCGTCCATCACCATCCCCGGACGTTTGAACTTGATGGCACACTTCAGTTTCTGAAAAGTGCCCACGTACCGCTATGCGTTAGTGGGGGTACTATGTTCCAAAAAGTCAATGAGCAGAGGGTCCTTGGAGCCAAAGAAAAACGTCATCATAATTTTCCCGGAGCTGGCTTGCCTGTTGTTTAGACTGTCACTGGGAAGTCCTTACACATCCTCCGTACAGCCACGATTTCCATACGTTTGGAGTCCTCAAAAAAGACGTTCGTCGGCACCAGTTCGTTTCGGACGGAGAGGCGTAAGCTTGGGTACAATCATGATTTCGTAGGCAATCGCAAAGAAATTTCCATGAAGGCATTGACCACCTTGCCTCATAGTGGGATGAACGTGTTAACAGCTATGCCGGTTACTTCTGAAACAATGAACTGTTTATTTACTTCCAGAATGAGATTTTCACTCTGCAGCGGAGTGTGCGCTGATATGAAACTGGAAACATCCTCCAGGCTGTGGCTAAGCTGTGTGTTCGCAATATCCTTTCTTCCGGGAGTGCTAGTTCTGTAAGGTTCGCAAAAGAGCTTTGGAAGGCGGGAGACGAGGTACTGGCAGAATTGAAGCTGTGAGAGGGGGTCGTGAGTCGTGCTTGCGTAGCTCAGATGGTAGAGCACTTGCCCGCGAAAGGCAAAGATCCTGAGTTCGGATCTCGGTCTAGCACACAGTTTTAATCTGCCACGAAGTTTCAGTTTACTTACTTGTTTTTGGTCTATCTCGTTTACATTTGACTGCCACTTGCACATAACGCTAGTTCATTTCACCGAAGGAATTCGAAGAGTGAGGACCACAGTCTAACGAGGAATAAGAACCATGTGTCGTCCTAGGGACTCCTCACGTCGTTGAGAGGTGAAGGCCGGTTTTAAGATCGACTGAAAATTTCCGTGGCCGGCGTCTTCTTTCTTTCTACACACGCACTTTATCACTAAATCACCAGGCCCAACTAGCCGATAATGAAGTCATTAGATACGGAATATAAGAGTGGAATTGAATGGGGTTTGGAAAAGAATCGCCCATACCTACGTGTATTTCATGGAAACCATCCTGACATTCGCATCAGACGACTGGGTGAAATAACAGAAAATCTAAATCTAGATAACCAGCCGGGGATTCGAACACCTGACGTCCCAGATGCGACTACCGTACCTTATTACTGCGCCACTTCACTCGGAAGCTCAGGATGACCTTATCTTTGCAGTGAGTAGCCGACGTGATAAGCGTGGGAATTACTCAAGTGGAAATGCTGATGTCGATAAAGGCAGAAGTGGCTTACAACGGAATATACAACGTATCTTAGATACTTTGACTGTTGTTTGCGTCAGCGAAATAATTAAATGAAAATTCATCAATCGAAGAAATATGTTACATGGAAATCACTGATTTGTTCTCACGTGTTAAGCTATAAGAGCCATTGCGGCAACTTATGAATTACAGAGGTTATCATATCGTGGAAATAAAAAGAAAACCTAACAAAAATTGTGAATGACTAAGACAGCAGAGTCATGAATATATACAGTAGTCTGCTTTTGATCTTTGTCGGCACAGAGTTATTGGTAAAAGACCATCATAGAGCTGTCTTTGAGGAATTGCTGCGCGTTTAAT
Source organism: Schistocerca cancellata (assembly GCF_023864275.1). NCBI lineage: Eukaryota > Metazoa > Arthropoda > Insecta > Orthoptera > Acrididae > Schistocerca > Schistocerca cancellata. Next base: position 940,306,831 of record NC_064626.1, read on the forward strand.
CGGTGTAAATTGGTGAACCACATATAGTTTCTAGATGCTTTGTCGACGTGAAATTTTTGTTATATAATTTTGATAGCATCTGACACGTCATTTCCACAGTACTCCATACATATCGCCGAACTGGCGAGTGTATGGTGCACATGACGTTTTGAGGTAGGATTTGGACGTAGTGAAGTTCAGGCTGAAGGTTGTACAGGTGTGAGCTTAATTTTCCCAGAATTTATTAATCATAAAATATTGTTTTTGACACTAGAGAAATTATAACAAAACAGTACAATTCTTGAAGATAGGTCTCAACAAGGGAATAACAACATAAGATACTTTTAGCATAACGAAAAAAAAATTCAGAAGAACTCGTCCCAGTAGATAGAATCGGGGCAACAACAATAATTATTTTTAATATCTGGCCCGTATCAATAACCATAAAAGGACAATAAAATTAGCTTCTACAATTAACCACAGAAAAAAAACCAAACTTCCTGTCGTAATTAGGGCTACTTACATTAGCACTCAACTGAATGTAAATGTACGACACGACAACTCCCATCGTCAAGTCACTAAAGAAAAGCTACTATCATCCGTCTATAGGACTACCTAATTCATCAATATAATTCCCTGCACATTATGACGTGCAAAAAATAAGACAATTTTCTGCAATTGGCATAAGTAAAATCAAGCCACTCACTCCATAATAATAACAACACGATTACCTTCTGTGCATGTCGCATACAAGATCAATCACGCTCATGGTGTTATAACAACAAATTCTATATGGTTTTAGCTTTTAAAGAAAATACCCGCACGCCTAGCGTGGCAACACACAAAACCATAACATTCCGCATGCCCACGGACCTTCCATGTGTAACATTATTGACCATCCAGTACACTGAATGCGAAGTTTTCACTCTTCACAGTTCACCATGTTGCATCACTCGACCGACCAAAATTGCTGTCAGTCACTGAAGCATCCAATTGCTGCTCCCCTTGAAATCTGGATGCCGCTGCACGTGTCTTCAGTGGAATTGCCGTCCTCTCGCCCAGGAAAAGACACCCACCAACCTCCAGGGCTGTTTTTCTCTATACAGCGGTCACACCCCGGCCGCATTGGCCAATATCCTCTTCAGACCCACAGGAATACGAGCACTGACCTGAAAACAAAACACTGTTTTTTTATTTCCTTAGAGGTACAAGAAATGACATACGATGTTCAAAATAAGTTTCTTGTCACCAGAAGGAACTAAAAGTAAGTTCGTACGAGTCTGTGATACTTCGGGTCTTGAAATAACACTTGTCATACTTAAGCTCTACAAGTGCGCTTGTGTATCAAATCTGCTGCAGCAATTTCTGTGATTTTTAAAACAAAGTAACATTTACATGACATCATCTCACGAATGTGAATGAGCTGCAGTATTAGAGTCGGTATTTTCATATGTTTTACTGCTTTTTTGATATATATTTTCAGGCAACCGCTTTGAACAATATTTTCTCTCAGCTGTACGTGGTATTGGTGTCACATTCCTCCGTTCTGGCGTTTCTGCGGCTTCCGTTTCAAAAGCTCTTCACCTAAATCACCCTCAACTAGCGGCCAAGTTCTGTGTGTAGGAGATGTTCTGCCACATTCTCTCTGAATTGGTAGTAGTCCAGAACATCTTTTTTCTGGAGCCGATTGCTGACATGTAAGGCATCTGTCGTATATTGCAGCTAGGAAGCAGGTCGACAGAAATCAAAGAAATGAATTGTTCTTATTGTCCACTTCTTTGTTTTTGTTCTGATTGCATGTTTATTTATTTCTCGGTCTAACATGCTGAAGATTAGATGGGTAGATCACGTAACTAATGAGGAAGTATTGAATAGGATTGGGGAGAAGAGAAGTTTATGGCACAATTTGACCAGAAGAAGGGATCGGTTGGTAGGACATGTTCTGAGGCATCAAGGGATCACCAATTTAGTATTGGAGGGCAGCGTGGAGGGTAAAAATCGTAGGGGGAGACCAAGAGATGAATACACTAAGCAGATTCAGAAGGATGTAGGTTGCAGTAGGTACTGGGAGATGAAGAAGCTTGCACAGGATAGAGTAGCATGGAGAGCTGCATCAAACCAGTCTCAGGACTGAAGACCACAACAACAACAACAACATATCGACACCTCCCACGTTAATTTTATATTGAGATATAATGGATGGCTGGCCTATTTCCTTATATTTCTTTTCTTTTTTGCACCATCTTGTACACTTATTTTAGGTTAGAAACAAAATTTAATTGAAGCTAGAAATATCTCTCTATTATCAAGCCACTTAATTATGGAAAATTTTCCATCCCGACGGACCATCTGATCGTGGATGCCTCTTCTAGCCCTCTTCATAGCAGAATCTGTCGAAAGTAATATCGATTTTGATATCCGATTATACGTAATAGTACATGTTGCCGTAACATTTCTGGGTAGTAATTCATGAAGCAATGGGATCGAGGTAAAATATCTGTCAATGGAGATACATGATCCTGCAGGCACTGTGTCATATAGTTACAACAATGCCTTCCCTCCTAATGTCTGCATTTATCGTAACAGAATTAACTGAACCCTCAAAAGGTATACCCTTCCCCTGATAACTCGATAAAGTTCAATGGAACACCATTCGAAAGTGCCATTACAAAAAGCTTTATTCCAACAGGTCTTAGTTTTCCTCTGATATATTGTCTCATAGCGAAATGCCCATGAAAGAGGCTCATTTGTTCCTCAATGCAAATGTTTGTAGGTAGTGGGGGTATTCAAACAAGAATATCGAACGATATTTACCATAGTCCTGAAAAAGAAGAAATAAAATTTATTTATCTTCGTTTCTCCTAGCAGCGCGAGAACAGCTCTCACACCCTATTTTACACTGATATGGCGTCTATGGCACAGTGATAATATTAGCACCAGTTAACAGTCGCTTTCTGCATGAAGTTCTGCTTGAGGCATTGTTGGTTCCAGAGATAAATACGCACTCTGAGCCGTATGAAAAATTTCGAAAGTGAAGTATCATTTATGATACCTCGGAAACAAAGAGTAAATTGAGATCCCTTAGATAGATCCTAGTTGTACCAGCTTTTTGGCTCTCCAGTAACTGACTGCTTCCAGCCACTCTGTGGGCAACCACTGGACTCCATGGGGAGTCCTGCTTACAGCACTCATTGCATCAGGAACAGCCCCTGCTATCGCAAGACAACAGTGAGCAGCATCCTGGAATGAAGTCCACCGATGTCACCTCCTGTAGTCCACGTCCCGACTGCTCCGTCTCGCTCACCCGCTGGTCAGTCCAAGACTCCTGCTTCAATGACGGCCAGCCCAAGACTCCGTACAATCATCTCGCACTGCCACATCCAGTTTCGGAGTGACGTCAGCAGCACCACAAATGGCGCCGACTGCACCCCCTACCCAAGCGTTGGCGTGAGAGCAGATGACTGGGGGGATGAGAAAAAAAGACGTGCCACGAAATACAAATTCACAACATGCCTATTTAAAATATAATTGAGCACTGATCTTCATAGAAAGAGTGTTACAATATTAAGAGTGACACACTCATTTGCTTCTTCTCTAGAACAACACAAATGTAGCCGCCTCGCTGAACATCTCTTTTCGGGGGATAAATAATCATTGAAGGTGGATTGGGAAATTCAATCACTAGCAGAGAATTTGCCGTTATTGAATCAGCTGACAGAATAATAGTAGATCTTTGCAGTCATTTCATACCTTGAGTACCAACATCTGGGTATGTGTCATGGTCCTGTTGTGTATATCATAAACAAACCACCTGACTCTTCGCTTCATAATATACTGTAGGATATTTGGCTTTTAACTCCCAGCGTTGATGCTACATCATATCAGTAGGTACTGTACTGAGATGTACCTACGTTTATTTTTTGGCTTTTAATAGAGTCCCTATTAGTAGGTAGTCAGATTCACAACTCTTGTGGATATAATTGGATATAATTATCTGAGTTGATGTCCTTTGGTCCAGAATTACAGATCTGCGATATCAGTTGATACTGAAGTTTGAATAACAAATAAAACTTTATTGAATGTTTGTTTATTCTTAAATTACAGCGTAAACAAAAACATGTACATTATCTGATCAAAGTATCCGGACAACTCTACGTAATGCGGAATTGACCCCTACGTGTCACGAGAGGCATACCCGCCAGTAAAAAGGAGGGCGGAGAGAATTGTGTTGTTAGGCAAATAATAACAGCAGAATGGGACGGTTAGAAGATTTCGCTGACTTCAAACATGGACTACTCGTTGGACATCACTAAGTAACAGATACATCAGGGATGTTACAACATTTCTAAACCTACCAAAGTCGACTGCCGATGATGTGATTGTGAAGTGGAAACGCAGTGGAACAATCATAGCTAAACCAAGACTAGGCAGGCTTCATGTAGTGATGGACAGGGACAGCCGAGCCTGGGGGAAGATAGTTCTAAGAAAAACACAGAAACTTAACGGAAGGAATCACTCATGATTCCAAAGTGCTACCAGCAGCACAGCTACCATATGACCGCATGTAGCTAGTTAAAATGTCTGGGGTACAATGATCGAGCAGCTCCCGATAAGCTACACATTTGTATAGTCAATGTTAAGCGACGCTTGAGGTTGTGTAAACAGCGACAGTGGACAGTGAATGACTGGAGATGAGCGATTTGGACTGACGAATCACTGCATACCCTGCAGCAATCCGATGGAAGGATTTCTGGTTGATGTATACCTGGAGAACGTTACCTGCTGTCGTGTGTAGCGCCAGTAATGAAGTACAGAGGAGGTAGTGTTATGGTATGGGCGTGTTTTTCGTGGCTAGAGAGTGGTTCCCTTACTTTGCTTAAGAAAGTGCTAAGTACAGAAGGATATGAATGTTTTACAACATTGTGTACTGAATGCAGCTGATTAACAGTTAGGAGACGAGGTTTGTTAGTATCAGCTTGTCAATGCACACTGTTACGAAGCACCATCTACGAGACACTGGTTTTTGGGCAATAATATTACTGAAATTGACTTGTTTGCCTAGAATTCCGACCTGCGCCCAGTGGTAATCGTCCAAAATCACTACCTCGTCGAGTATCGGCTCTTGAAGAATGGGCTGCCAAACCTTCACAGACATTCAGACACTTCACCGAGAGTGTCCCTAGAAGAATACGAGCTTTTATAGAGGTTATGGGTGGACACACCCCATATATGTCCACTAATCGACTGCAAATCTGTCTCTGTAGCTGGGTCGTCAGCGTAGATGTCTGCCATGTGCAGGGTCGGTGTTCGATTCCCAGTGCTGCCAAGGATTTTTTCTTGGTGGGAGATCTGTTGCTGGGTACACTTCGCCTCGCGATGCCAGCTGAAGAGCTACTTGGCCGAGTAGTAGCGACTTCACGGTCTGGAAAGTCTGCAAAACGGCTGGGAGAGCGGTGTGGTGACCACATGCCTCTCCACGCCGCATCCACAAGACGCCGCTAGGCAGGAAATGAGACAGCAGCCAGTAGACAGCCCGTGATCCTTCGTGGCCTGGCGAGGAGCTTGTTTTTAATAGTTTGCAAGGCGCGATTGGGCTATGGCTAAACATAAACGGTGCCTTTGAACTGTATCGAATAAACCCCTCGTTATACAGATCAGCCCCCTCCGACTCAGACATATTTGATAAACTGCACGCAATGGAAACGGACTGAGACGTAATGACCTTGAAAAGTGAGTTGTGGGGGTAGTCTTTGTTGAAATTAATAGTGATAACGGGGATACAAACGTTCATATTTAAATACTCAATGGAATGATCGGTTACTTACAGGATTATTTACAAAACGTTCCACATGAAAAGAGCGCAGCGTAAACGTTTGTATGATTAACCCTCTCACACAGTGGATGTGGTTGAAAATCTGAACAGAAAAGCTGTATAGGTAATACAGTTGACAGAAACTGAGAGGCAAAGTAATCACCAGACGCGCTAAGACATCGACCCCACTGGGAGACGAGACGATCAATTACTGTTTCGTAGAGTGCGATCGGCCTCTGACGGATCCACAATCGCACCCACTTTTACAGTTCCTTGGTCAACTGAAGCCTTTGTCCACGTATGGATTGTTCCCAGTCGCCAAAGATGTGAAAATCACACGGTGAAAGATTGAGGTTGCACGGAAGATGTTACAGTGTTTGCCAACCAAATCGCTGAAGCATAGTCTTCGTCCGATTGGTAGCGTGGGCGGACATTATCGAGCAATAGACTAATTCCGTTTGTCGGCATTCCTGGGAATTTTGACTTTATGCAGTGTTGCAATTTCTACAAAGTGTCTTCATAGCGCTGCTCATTGATTGTGGTTCTACGCTCGAGGAACTCGACGAGCAGAGAGCCACTGCAATAGAAGAAGAAGAAGGTCATCATGACCTTACCGGAACTTGCGTCAAAAGCTTTGGAGTTCTTTGACATGTGGGATGTTTCCACTGTTGGCTTTGCCATTTGCCTTCGGACTGTCGGAGTGCTATCGAACGGTATCATCATGTCTCATGAACGGAATAACATCATTCAAAAACTTAGCGGTATTACTTGGGGAGCTAACGCAAAAACATTACGCACCTTATCTATCGCCTTAGTGTTCTCTGTGGCTGAGTACTGCGCTCCAGTCTGGATTAATAGCTGTCACACCAAACTTATTGATAGGCAATTAAATAACACAATGAGGTTGATTTCTGGAACCGTTAAATCAACGCCCACGTACTGGCTACCGGTGCTATGCAATATCCTACCCCCGGATCTGCGTAGAAAAGCGGCCCTACTGCGCGAATTCAGAAAGATTGAGACAAAACCAGAACTACCAATTAAAGAAGAATTCCCACAACTGCGACACACTCGATTGAAATCAAGAAAGCCACCCATACGCACAGCTGAGCAGCTTCAAAATAATAACTATGACCACACGAAACAATGGAGACTAGATTGGAACCAAAAGACAAATGACCAACTACAGACCTGGTTTGAGAGCTATAACTGCAACATCTCTGGAATGGAACTAACACGGAAAACATGGTCCGCATTAAATCGAATACGTACTGGACATGGCAGGTGTGCGGATTCACTACACAAATGGGGAAGAGCGATGTCACCAGAATGCGACTGCGGTGCCTCTAGACAGACGATCCAACACATCCATGGTGAATGCTCCTTGCGAGCATATGCAGGGAACTGGTCCGACTTCCTGGAGGCATCCCCATCGGCGCTAGAATGGATCTCCGGAAACCGGTCTCCTGCATCACCACTAAAATCTCACCTTTTAACTGACCAATATAAACATATATTATATTCATGATTGTTATAAGATTTTAATGTCTAACACTTGATGTATTAATGTTGCATGTATAGCCATACGCTAAATAAAAATCATGTCTCAAGATAACGCCCGTCCCCACATTGCCAATCGGACGAAGACTACGCTTCAGCGAGTTGGTTAGGAAACACTGCATTCTCCGTACAGCCCTGATCTTTCATCATGTGATTTTCACATACGTGGTGACCTGATGAAAGACATGCGTGGACGTCGGTATCAGTTGGACGGGAAAGTGCAAGAGTGGGCGCGGTAGCAGATGCGTCAGCGGCCGACCGCGTTCTACGAAACAGGAATTGAACGTCTCGACTCTCAGTAGGATAAACGTCTTATCGCGTGTGGTGATTACTTTTGAATGGAACCATTCCATGGTCCCGTTATGGCTGGTGTTTCGTTTTTATGCCGCTTATAAATGAATTGAGTACACGGTTTTGCATCGGACGTGACGGTTTCGTCGATCTCATGGAGTGTTGGAAAAACGATGCCGGCAAATTAAGTACCCGAACCACGAATAAACCGTCAATTGCCAAAGCGTCATTTAAAAACAAGAGACCCGATTACTTTAAAATGAGAATACGGTCTCCTGCATCACCACTAAAATCTCACCTCATGGTGATGCCTGCACTAATTACAAGAAGATGGCTGCTAGTTCAGCGAGGTCTGTGCTGCAAGTGCTGATGCCTTCGTCCGCGTTCAGCCCAAGAGTAAAGTGGCGCCTCAATCCCTGTCCAGCTGAAAAGATACGCCTCGCACACAGTCCAGGCCAAAAGAAGAATTAAAAATGATGCTCCTCTGAGTACTCTGCAGGTGAACTGCCCAAAGTAGCTGGCTGTCCAATCAGACTGCAAGATAGAAATACCGCCATTGAAAGACCACATGGCGAACATTGCCCTCTGTCTTCCGAAAAGATTATTCTTACTTGAGCCAATCCTGTAATTTTCCACTATGAACAAACCTTCAAAAATTTGGTGCGAGACCCCCCACCCTCGAAAAAGCTGATAGCTGATGCTACCTCCCCTGCTAATCGTGGTGCTAGTTCGCCCACTCTGGCCAATTTTTTAGACACCATCCAGTCAAACATATGCTTCGTTATCCACGTGAAAGCTCGGGTCAATAACCCCCTAGTGTTGGCGACGGGGTGGCATGGCGGTGAAATACTGCAAGATAGAAATACCGCCATTGAAAGACCACATGGCGAACATTGCCCTCTGTCTTCCGAAAAGATTATTCTTACTTGAGCCAATCCTGTAATTTTCCACTATGAACAAACCTTCAAAAATTTGGTGCGAGACCCCCCACCCTCGAAAAAGCTGATAGCTGATGCTACCTCCCCTGCTAATCGTGGTGCTAGTTCGCCCACTCTGGCCAATTTTTTAGACACCATCCAGTCAAACATATGCTTCGTTATCCACGTGAAAGCTCGGGTCAATAACCCCCTAGTGTTGGCGACGGGGTGGCATGGCGGTGAAATACTGCAAGATAGAAATACCGCCATTGAAAGACCACATGGCGAACATTGCCCTCTGTCTTCCGAAAAGATTATTCTTACTTGAGCCAATCCTGTAATTTTCCACTATGAACAAACCTTCAAAAATTTGGTGCGAGACCCCCCACCCTCGAAAAAGCTGATAGCTGATGCTACCTCCCCTGCTAATCGTGGTGCTAGTTCGCCCACTCTGGCCAATTTTTTAGACACCATCCAGTCAAACATATGCTTCGTTATCCACGTGAAAGCTCGGGTCAATAACCCCCTAGTGTTGGCGACGGGGTGGCATGGCGGTGAAATACTGCAAGATAGAAATACCGCCATTGAAAGACCACATGGCGAACATTGCCCTCTGTCTTCCGAAAAGATTATTCTTACTTGAGCCAATCCTGTAATTTTCCACTATGAACAAACCTTCAAAAATTTGGTGCGAGACCCCCCACCCTCGAATAAGCTGATAGCTGATGCCACCTCCCCTGCTAATCGTGGTGCTAGTTCACCCACTCTGGCCAATTTTTTAGACACCATCCAGTCAAACATATGCTTCGTTATCCACGTGAAAGCTCGGGTCAATAACCCCCTAGTGTTGGCGACGGGGTGGCATGGCGGTGAAATACTGCAAGATAGAAATACCGCCATTGAAAGACCACATGGCGAACATTGCCCTCTGTCTTCCGAAAAGATTATTCTTACTTGAGCCAATCCTGTAATTTTCCACTATGAACAAACCTTCAAAAATTTGGTGCGAGACCCCCCACCCTCGAAAAAGCTGATAGCTGATGCTACCTCCCCTGCTAATCGTGGTGCTAGTTCGCCCACTCTGGCCAATTTTTTAGACACCATCCAGTCAAACATATGCTTCGTTATCCACGTGAAAGCTCGGGTCAATAACCCCCTAGTGTTGGCGACGGGGTGGCATGGCGGTGAAATACTGCAAGATAGAAATACCGCCATTGAAAGACCACATGGCGAACATTGCCCTCTGTCTTCCGAAAAGATTATTCTTACTTGAGCCAATCCTGTAATTTTCCACTATGAACAAACCTTCAAAAATTTGGTGCGAGACCCCCCACCCTCGAAAAAGCTGATAGCTGATGCTACCTCCCCTGCTAATCGTGGTGCTAGTTCGCCCACTCTGGCCAATTTTTTAGACACCATCCAGTCAAACATATGCTTCGTTATCCACGTGAAAGCTCGGGTCAATAACCCCCTAGTGTTGGCGACGGGGTGGCATGGCGGTGAAATACTGCAAGATAGAAATACCGCCATTGAAAGACCACATGGCGAACATTGCCCTCTGTCTTCCGAAAAGATTATTCTTACTTGAGCCAATCCTGTAATTTTCCACTATGAACAAACCTTCAAAAATTTGGTGCGAGACCCCCCACCCTCGAAAAAGCTGATAGCTGATGCTACCTCCCCTGCTAATCGTGGTGCTAGTTCACCCACTCTGGCCAATTTTTTAGACACCATCCAGTCAAACATATGCTTCGTTATCCACGTGAAAGCTCGGGTCAATAACCCCCTAGTGTTGGCGACGGGGTGGCATGGCGGTGAAATACTGCAAGATAGAAATACCGCCATTGAAAGACCACATGGCGAACATTGCCCTCTGTCTTCCGAAAAGATTATTCTTACTTGAGCCAATCCTGTAATTTTCCACTATGAACAAACCTTCAAAAATTTGGTGCGAGACCCCCCACCCTCGAAAAAGCTGATAGCTGATGCTACCTCCCCTGCTAATCGTGGTGCTAGTTCGCCCACTCTGGCCAATTTTTTAGACACCATCCAGTCAAACATATGCTTCGTTATCCACGTGAAAGCTCGGGTCAATAACCCCCTAGTGTTGGCGACGGGGTGGCATGGCGGTGAAATACTGCAAGATAGAAATACCGCCATTGAAAGACCACATGGCGAACATTGCCCTCTGTCTTCCGAAAAGATTATTCTTACTTGAGCCAATCCTGTAATTTTCCACTATGAACAAACCTTCAAAAATTTGGTGCGAGACCCCCACCCTCGAAAAAGCTGATAGCTGATGCTACCTCCCCTGCTAATCGTGGTGCTAGTTCGCCCACTCTGGCCAATTTTTTAGACACCATCCAGTCAAACATATGCTTCGTTATCCACGTGAAAGCTCGGGTCAATAACCCCCTAGTGTTGGCGACGGGGTGGCATGGCGGTGAAATACAGAAGTGGAGCTAATGAGTGCTAGTCTGTGCTCCTGCGTCCTCCACAGTATCTTATCCGCAGCCCAACTAACGCCTAAATTCTTTACATGTGTCTCGTTCCCTCGCCAAACTGGCGCCAAGTGTGATGAAGTGAAATTACAATGGAGGCCTAATGTGCAGTCCTCCGTAAGGTCATACCTGCAGTCCATACAACTGCCCAGATTCTCCGGAAACCGTTCTCTGAGCTCATCCACGCGTCACCGTGCGCGTTAGCGGGCGAGCGGTTATCGGGCGTCAGGGGTGGCCTACAGGGGGACACGCGACGCCGGACCAAACTTCAGCTGGCAGCACGCCTATCTGAAGATCCCGGGTAAACGCTCCCCTGGACCTCTCTGCACAATAGAAGAAAGTCGGTCCCGATGGCTTGGCAAAGACTCAGCAAATACACCAGCTAGATACCACGTGCGAACCTACGAGGGACCTTCAACAAGTAAATAACACATTTTTTCTCGGCCAATCTCGGTTGAAAAAAAGCAGAATTTACTGTGGGACATGGTGGAAAATTCCTGCTTCAAACACTATAGTATATTGAAGTTCCTATGGTGGCGGCGCTACCCGTAGCCTTCAAAATGGCGTCTTTAGCGGAGGTGCGTTCCAAGCAGAGATTTCTACATTTATACTCCACAAGCCACCCAACGGTGTGTGGAGGAGGGCACTTTACGTGCCACTGTCTTTACCTCCCTTTTCTGTTCCAGTCGCGTATGGTTTGCGGGAAGAACGACTGTCTGAATGCCTCCGTGCGCGCTCGAATCTCTCTAATTTTACATTCGTGACCTCCTCGGGAGGTATAAGTAGGGGGAGCAATATTTCGATACCTCATCCAGAAACGCACCCTCATGAAACCTGGACGACAAGCTACACCGCGATGCAGAGCGCCTCTCTTGCAGAGTCTGCCACTTGAGTTTGCTAAACATCTCCGCAACGCTATCACGGTTACCAAATAACCCTGTGACGAAACGCGCCGCTCTTCTTTGGATCTTCTCTATCTCCTCCGTCAACCCGATCTGGTACGGATCCCACACTGATGAGCAATACTCAAGTATAGGTCGAACGAGTGTTTTTTAAGCCTCCTCCTTTGTTGATGGACTACATTTTCTAAGGACTCTCCCAATGATACTCAACCTGGTACCCGCCTTACCAACAATTAATTTTATATGATCATTCCACTTCAAATCATTCCGCACGCATACTCCCAGATATTTTACAGAAGTAACTGCTACCAGTGTTTGTTCCGCTATCATATAATCATACAATAAAGGATCCTTCTTTCTATGTATTCGCAATACATTACATTTGGCTATGTTAAGGGTCAGTTGCCACTCCCTGCACCAAGTGCCTATCCGCTGCAGATCTTCCTGCATTTCGCTACAATTTTCTAATGCTGCAACTTCTCTGTATACTACAGCATCATCCCCGAAAAGCCGTATGGAACTTCCGACACTATCTACCAGGTTCTTTATATATACTGTGAAAAGCAATGGTCCCATAACACTCCCCTGTAGACGTCTCTCCATTGATAACAACATGCTGTGTTCTGTTTGCTAAAAACTCTTCAATCCAGCCACACAGCTGGTCTGATATTCCGTAGGCTCTTACTTTGTTTATCAGGCGACAGTGCGGAACTGTTTCGAACGCCTTCCGGAAGTCAAGGAAAATAGCATCTACCTGGGCGCCTGTATCTAATATTTTCTGGGTCTCATGAACAAATAAAGTGAGTTGGGTCTCACACGATCGCTGTTTCCGGAATACATGTTGATTCCTACAGACTAGATTCTGGGTTTCCAAAAACGACATGATACTCGAGCAAAAAACATGTTCTAAAATTCTACAACAGATCGACGTCAGGGATATAGGTCTATAGTTTTGCGCATCTGCTCGACGACCCTTCTTGAAGACTGGGACTACCTGTGCTCTTTTCCAATCATTTGGAACCTTCCGTTCCTCTAGAGACTTGCGGAAAGTAAGAGCATTGAGGACTGTCATAGGTATTTGCAGAATGTCTACGGAGACCTGGCAGTGAACAAAAGCACGGTGAGTCGTTGGAGGAGGCGTCTGTCATCGCAAAAAGTCGCACGAACCTGTCCGATCTACCGCGTAGCGGCCGGTGTCACACTGCGACTCCTGCAACGCTGGAAAGTGCGGGAGCTCTCATTCGAGGCGATCGACGGATCACAGTCGAACACCTTTCTGTTCAGTTAGACGTCTCTATTGGTAGCGCCGACACACTCGTCCACCAGTTGAAGACCCAAAGGTGTGTGCCCGTTGTGTAACAAAAGACCATATAGAGCAACGAAGAACAATCTGTACGAAACTGTTTGCGCGTTGCGAGGCTGATTGTGGCAATTTTTTGTAGAACATCGTCGCAGGCGATGGAACATGGGTTCATCACCTCGAACCGGAAACAAAATGGTAATCCAGGAAGTGGCACCACCCACCTCTCCTCCAAAGATAAGGTTCAAAGCCGCACACTCGGCCGGTACAGTCATGGCGACGGCCTTCTGGGACTCTGAAGCGGTTATTTTGTTTGATGTCCTCCGTCACGGTGCAACGATCAACTCTGAAGTGTATATTGCTACTCTTAGGAAACTGAAGAAATGAGTTAAGCGTGTTTGTTGTCAGAAAAGTGCAAACGAATTTCCCCCTTCTCCAAGACAACGCAAGGCCTCACACAAGTCAGCGCACACGAGAGGTGCTCACAAAACTTCATTGGACTGTTCTTCGTCATCTACCCAACAGCCTGGATTTTGCACCCTCTGACTTCCATCTTTTTGGAAAAATGAAGGATGCACTTCGCGGGATGCAGTACGTCGAGGTTACTGATGCAGGAAATCGTTGGCTCCGACGTCGGCCAGTACAGTGGTACCATGCGGGCATAGAAGCCCTCCCACTCAGGTGATGTAAGAATATCGCAGAAAACGGGGATTATGTTGAAAAATACGTTTTCGTAGCTAAAAAAAGTGGGGAATAATATGGTGTATTGGAATCGTGAATAAAACGAACATACTTTCAAAAAACAGTGTGTTGCATTACGTATTGAACGCCTCTCGTAGTATGTGAGTTAATGTGACAGAACTTGTTAGAGCGGAGTTTCGACCTCTGCAATTGTCACGGATGCATCATTTGAAGATGAAAACCAGCGTTGTCGGAATACGAAGAAAGAAAAAAATCTCTCTACTACTTGATTAAGTAAATAGTACATGTACTTAAAAATGAAACCGGTAGAGTAGCTCCAGCCTGACGCGTTTGAAACTATATCTGACGCACTCCGTTATAGCTGCCATCAGTGTTGCCACCATACCATTACTCAAAAACCAAAATACAGTACTCAACCGTACCTGTCCATCACTCAGTTGATATTTCCCATACTCTGCAATATACTGCTCGTAACTGTCAATCTTTGGCTGAGACAGCATCTTTTATAAAGGTGGCTTGTGACATCGTCTTTTGCAATCTGGAGTTAGGTGAAAATCGGTTTTATGAAAGATTCTTTGGTCAAAATAAAAATCAGTGCCCTCACAAATATCCGACTATGTTCGCATTCAAAACATATTTATATAACAAACTGCTTGATCCGGGTTAAAATGGGAATAAAAGGGTTGAAGACATACAAAAACAAAAATAATTATGAAACTGGCAAAATAAAAATTCAACATTCTTGTTATGTATGTCAAATTAGAGTAGTACAAATATCACCTGAAATTTTGTCAAGAAAAGTACATACATCAGTAAAACTTTTGCATCACCTCGGTTCCGAGAGTTCCGGAACCTGTACAGAAAATTGGAAAAGAGATCAACATAAGCATCATTTCCGGCCTTTTTATTGCTCATGAAAACCACACATTGAATGTTGTACCACCATACAGCGAGACCATCAGAGGTGGTGGTCCAGGTTTCTCTACACACCGGTACCTCTGATACCCAATAGCACGTCCTCTTGCATTGATGCATGCCTGTATTCGTCGTGGCATACTGTCCAAAAGTTCATCAATGCACTGTTCTCCCAGTTGTGACACTTCTCAACGACGATTCGGCGTAGATCCCTCAGAGTGGTTGGTGGATCACGTCGTCCATAAACAATCCTTTTCAATCTATCCCAGGCATGTTCGATAGGGTTCATGTCTGCAGAACATGCTGGCCACTCTAGTGGAGCGATGTCGTAATCCTGAAGGAAGTCAATCACAAGATGTTCACGATAGGGGCGCGAATTGTGGTCCATAAAGACGAATGCTTCGCCAATATGCTGCCGATACCGTTGCCCTATCGGTTGGGGGATGGCACTCACGTACGGTACCTTTCATGACCCCCAGCGGCGTTCGTCGGCCCCACATAATGCCACCCCAAAACAGCAGGGAGCCAATACCTTGCTGCACTCGCTGGACTGTGTGTTTAAGGCGTTCAGCCTGACCGGGTTGCCTCCTAACACATCTCCGACGATTGTCTGGTTGAAGGCGTATGCGACACTCATCGGTGGAGAGAACGTGATGCCAATCCTGAGCGATCCATTAGGCATGTTGTTGGGCCCATCTGTACCGCGCTGCAAGGTGTCGTGGCTGCGAAGATGGACCTCGCCATGGACGTCGGGAGTGAAATGGTTCAAATGGCTCTGAGCGCTATGGGACTTAACATCTATGGTCATCAGTCCGCTAGAACTTAGAACTACTTAAATCTAACTAACCTAAGGACATCACACAACACCCAGTCATCACGAGGCAGAGAAAATCCCTGACCCCGCCGGGAATCGAACCCGGGAACCCGGGCGCGGGAAGCGAGAACGCTACCGCACGACCACGAGCTGCGGACTCGGGAGTGAAGCTGTGCATCATGAAGCCTATTGCGCACAGTTTGAGTCGTAACACGACCTCCTGTGGCTGCACGAAAAGCGTTATGGTGGCGTTGCTGTCAGGGTTCCTCCGAGCCATAATCGGTAGGTCGCGGCCATCCACTGCAGTAGTAGCCTTTGGGCGGCCTGAGCGAGGCATGTCATCGACAGTTCTTGTCTCTCTGTATCTCTTCCATGTCCGAACAACATCACTTTGGTTCACTCCGAGACGCCTGGACACTTCCCTTGTTGAGAGCCCTTCCTGGCACAAAGTAACGATGCGGACGCGATCGAACCGCGGTATTGACCGTTTGGGCGTGGTTGAACTACAGACAACACGAGCCTTGTACCTTCTTCCTGGTGGGATCAGTGGAACTGATCGGCTGTCGGAACCCCTCCGTCTAATAGGCGCTGCGCATGCATGGTTCTTTACATCTTTAGGAGGGTTTAGTGACACCTCTGAACAGTCAAAGAGACTGTGTCTGTGTTACAATATCCACAGACAACGCCTATCTTCAGGAGTTCTGGGAACTGGGTGATGCAATTTTTTTTTGATGTGTGTATTTTAAAAAGTTATCGATGCTTAAATTAATTAATATGACTCACAATACCGTTTTGTAGGTGAAACTAGTGTACTGAATTGACGTATTCTGACATACTTCGTCTGAGACACGTCACTTGTACACAATGTTGTCTTTTTGAGTGTCAAAAAATAAGCTGAACAGTGCTCTCTTATCCCTGTCACTATGAACAAGATGTGGTTCTGACTTTCAATAGATGTTGCTATTGTTTTGCATAATTTCTAAAAAGGAAGCAAACAGTTAAAATATGATTCATGCTGAAGTTGATAGAGTAAATATTACAAAAATTAAATGAGACGATTAAGTCCATGTGATTTTATGCTTAAGCCGATAGTGACTATTATTTTACATAAGAATCAACTTTTACTACGTGAAATTTTAGGTAAAAAACTAACTTTCGCTCTGAAGTGTCGAGTCTAGATTGAGAAAAAGAGCGAAGAATTCAGAAGAATTTTATCACAGTACGGTTTGGCACAAAGACTCTGGGCGCGGACTGAGGGCAATAAACCACGAAAAATTGGTTGATATGCCGCTTCATAGTTACGAGAAAAAACTGCTATGATGTCAGGTGCATCAACTTAAGAGGTTATAGAATATCTCCGTGTAGACAGTGTCGTTCATTTTGAGGTCCGTTATTTCGTAATATGATTAAAATTTGGTGCTCTTAATAAATTCTACCTTTTTTACCATTTTTATGTAAATAATATGCAATAAGGCGTTTTTATTTGTTAATAGTAATTTGTAGGATCTGTGCCTTTTTTTGTTTTAAATTATATTTCCATCCCATTTACATCTGGCAACGCTTTGCAACTGAAAACTCAGTTAGAATTAAAGCGCACATTTATATTTGACTCTGTAGTGTTTTCGTTTGTGGATCCGTTAACACCAGTGAGTAATAAGCGTAGAAGATTTTGATGGACGACGATCTCACCGGGGACTGTTAAATCGACAGGCTAATTAATGTCGGCGCCAATTAAGCTTTAAATTAGTTTCGGGAGCAGACAGAGGAAGGAGAGAGCAGCGGCTCGCCGGCAGCAGCCGACAGTTTGACGTGGTGTGTGACGTCACGGCTCTGACGTCGACACGGGAAATAACCGACAGCTGGCCATAAATACCAGCGCGCCGGGCCTGATGAAAGTCTTTTTTCGAGACGGCCCGCCCGGCGCGGGTATCGGCGCTTTTATAAGCTGACCGCAATACGGCCAGTCCGTAATGACGCCCTGATGGCATGCGGGCCTGACGTGATACAGAATTGAGTCTCTATACTCGCTAGAACGGAACATGCCTGAGCACTGTATAAATAGTCCTGTCTGTCTCAATAATTCTAATTGTACGCCAAATATTTCTGTTGCTCTTACCAACGTCAGTGCGTAAAACACATTTAGAATACACTTTTTCTTTTTACGGAAGTGTTCTGAGCGATGATAACCACACTGGCCGTCGTTAGGTCGATTAAAATACTCTTTAATTTTGATACCAAGTGTAACATAGATAAAAAATATGTAAAACATCCCTTAATTGTGTAGTCGAAAGAATGAAAAATAAAATTAGAAATATGTCAAACAGAGACTATTTGAGTTACAATCTAAATATTCGTCTGATCATATACAGCTAATCTTTAGCGTGTTGGTCAATTATGTAAAGAAATTAAGCACAAATAACGTTAAAAAGTGGTGTGTATACAATAATGGAGAACGTTATGTAATTAAATATTTTCAACATTATAAGATTTTAAAATTAACAAAACGAAACCAAGTATTTCCTGAATATAACATACCACTTGCAAGTAACGGGGCGTTCTGGGGTAGGTACATGTCGCGATCAACGGGGCAGAGATAAACCAAAGCGGCAAGATCTGCTTTACGTGTCCCAGATATGGTATTATAGTAATCTTTGTTCACCTACAAAACCGAAATTGTATTATGTGTTAATAATAGGAATGGAAATAGAATCAACATTTCTTTATTCTGTGTACAGGGCTCGTAGGTAGATCATATCTATGATCATAGATATTTCTTTATTCTGTGTACAGGGCTCGTAGGTAGATCATATCTATGATCATACATATGATCTACCTACGAGCCCTGTACACAGAATAAAGAAATGTTGATTCTATTTCCATTCCTATTATTAACACATAATACAATTTCTCTTAATATACAGACTATTCATACTATCGTAATTAAAGTTGATACAATAACAATGAAATGGGATAACATTTTTGGGATACTTTTGTTTTATATAGCGAACTATAACAAATATAGGACGAACCCACCGTGCACGATTTCCCACCGTCCTCCAGAGGAATGACAGCAATGAAGGAACATGTGAATGAAATGACCAACAAAAATAATTTTCTAATCTATTATTGTTTTACGTAGTGGACTCTGATAGATACAAGACAAGTCTGCATAACGAAAGGAGCTACGGAAGACCTATCGTATAAAAAACTGAAAAGATAAAAAAATGGAAGATCGGCTAACTGAAGACAGCTGCCACTCTTGCCCTGAGAGGCTTCGTGATGGTTTTGCTCCCAGTTGCTATTGGCTAAGCCGTAAAGAGAACTGCGACTAAGTTCCGCACATGTCTCATACGAAAATAGTGGAAATCAGTATCAGCACAAAGGCAGAATTCCTAAGAAAGCAATAGTGCAATGTCTGAAGCGTACATGTGTCGAATTTATTACGAAAGTAGTAGATAACGTAAGACATAAAGAATCATGACAGAATTACATAATTTTTTTTCATAATACGGGTAACAAAATAAGGCATTTGGATTTCCTAACTGCCTCAAAAATTGTCTGCGACATTGATTTTGTTTGGCTCTGTAGTTCTTGCAGTGAAACTGTCACCCAGTCTTCTCGTAACACTTTTTGAGGTTACAACGGTCCCATAGTGCCTTCCATTGCGGTACACACAGCCAAAGGTTTTCCACGGGGTTCAAATCCGGTAAACGCGCAGGCCAGGGCAAGAGATTGATATCTTTGTCTTCAAACCATTCTTTTGTTGTAGCAGAAGCATACACAGATGCATTATCTTGTTTAAATATTAGATTTTCGTGCTGTCGAACCTCATACATTCCAGTCAATTCTGTCTCTAGCATCTCAGTGAGCATATTAGAGTTAATTCTAGTCTTTAGCCAAGCCTTCAACACCGAAGGCCGCCATAATCATAATATTTCCACCGCCAAAATTTCTGCTTGTTTACCTAATGCTCTCTTTTTAGACTATTAGTAATATTGAAATCCCTCCGGCCCATCTAATTAAACTTCTTCTCATCACCGTAGATCACTTTATTCCATGATATCTGTTTTTCAGCAAACTCCAATCCAGCCTGTTTATGTCTGGGTGTTACAGAAGGTTCCTGCTGTCGTTTCTTGAACAGAAGATGTTTATCGTGTGACAAAATTTGTCGTACACGTCTGGCGGCTACTGGCGACTATAAATCAACAACAAGTTGACAAGAATAACGGTTCGTTGCGCTTGCTTTGTGCGAAAATAACCGTTTCGATTGCATAGATAATTTTCTACTCTGCTCATATATTCCGTTCTGTCCATATCGTGAGCCTAATCTTACGAAAATAACAGTCACTACACTTGAACAGCTCAACTTCCTGGAAGTTTGACGATTAAGGTGACCCATTTTCTTATAAGCGCCGATTTCTGCTTTTTCAGCATATGATCAGCGTTTTCCGAGAAGCACTGTCACAATCGTGGTTTATTACACAACACGGACTGTCACTAGTGATGTCCATTTCCTGTCTCCAGTAAAGGCACGAACGCATCCACTAAGGCGCCACAGACTGCCTTTTATACCTACTTCTACCCGCTACCACCTGAATCGTTGATGTCTTCTTATATGCTGTACTACTAACATAAAATGCAGTTCCATTTGGATGCATTTGTCGGTATAGTGTGCACAACTGTTACAACCAATTTTCATACAAACATCCATGACTTTATACTACTGTATGTAACTGCAGAATGACAGGTTTTGGAAGAAGGATTCTAATTTCTGTTTTTAATTACCAGGATAAAGAACTGGTACTGAAACACAGCACACACAAAACTAATGAAATCCATCAAACAATGGACGAAGACATAAACTGCAACCGTCTAAACATAAAAAAGACTTAACGAGCCAAAAAATATAGATATATTTTACCAAGACGTGTTTCCAGGTCCCAGTTTCTCATTTTATGGCAAAATGATGAAATTGTGCAAAAGATCCGCTGTGTTATACGCTTGGTAATATTATGAATGAGAGCTAAACGTTTATAGGTTTATTTAATCCTTCTTTGTGCGAAATAAATCCACCGATGCTGCTGTTAAGACTTCTTAAATAAACGAAAGTCCTACTGCTGGTTTTCGATGTAGTCAGCAGACATCAGGAAAGGTCGGGATTAATTGTCGAAAATAGAGGTCGTGATAAAAAAAGTTCCTTTTATTATTAGTGACAAGTGGACACGAATTACGAAAGCTTACCCCTAGGTACTGAATTTGTTTTGCAGATAGATACTACAAAACATTCAAAATGTCTTACTACTTCCCTAATACTGGTAATCTTTTATTACCCAATCTATTACTATGTAACAATGAAATATAAGGCGAATTTTTGGAACTATTACTACTACCAAGAAAAAGATTTGTAAGGTAGGAATTGTAAGGTAAGGTAAGGTAAGGTAGGATTTTCGTTCAATTTGATAGAAATCACATTTGCATATAGCATGTGTTAGTAGTTACTTCTGTAGTGTCATTTTCTGTGGTGAATGCTCTTTTGGGCTACTAACACATGCTATATGCAAATGTGATTTCTGTCAATTCTATCTTCTTTGCAGTCATAAACGTAAAGAAAACAAAAAGAACAACACACAAAAAATTGTCGAGTTCGGGGGAGGACGCAGCCTTAGCGAAATGACTATGTGGAGATACTTATTTTTCAGGACGACGGTTCAAACCAACATCCGGCCATCCAGATTTAGGTTTTCCGTGATTTCTCTAAATTGCTTCAGGCAAATGCCGGGATGGTTCCTTTGAAAGGGCTTGACCGCTTTACTTCTGTGTCCTTCCCTAAACCGAGCGTGAGCTCCATCTCCAATGACTTCGTCGTCGATGGGACGTTAAACACTGATCTCCTCCTCTCTCTTTCTCCTCCCCCCTCTCACTCTTTCCATCTCTTCCTCCCACCTCTATCTGTCCATCTCGTACTCTCACCTCAATTTCGTCCTCCCCCTTTTTCTATCCATTTCAATCTCTCTCTCTCACTATCCATCTACTTCTGTCTTCTCTCAGCCATGTTCATCTGCACCTATACTCCCTGGAACACTTTGTGATACTACCTGCACAACATGCCAGTTGTACAGGGCAGCCTAGATGCCAAACATGACCAACACTTTTTCAGCCCTACCTCCACCTCTAGCGAGCTAGGTGCTACTTACCCCCGTAATACCCTTGTCAGACAATACAGGGCTATTACAAATGATTGAAGCGATTTCATAAAGTCACTGTAGCTCCATTCATTGACATATGGTCACGACACACTACAGATACGTAGGAAAACTAATAAAGTTTTATTCGGCTGAAGCCGCACTTCAGGTTTCTGCTGTCAGAGCGCTCGAGAGCGCAGTGAGACAAAATGGCGACAGGAGCCGAGAAAGCGTATGTCGTGCTTGAAATGCACTCACATCAGTCAGTCATAACAGTGCAACGACACTTCAGGACGAAGTTCAACAAAGATCCACCAACTGCTAACTCCATTCGGCGATGGTATGCGCAGTTTAAAGCTTCTGGATGCCTCTGTAAGGGGAAATCAACGGGTCGGCCTGCAGTGAGCGAAGAAACGGTTGAACGCGTGCGGGCAAGTTTCACGCGTAGCCCGCGGAAAATTGGCTCATGCCAGAACTGGAGACCGACAGCGCCGACTTCATCTTTCAACAGGATGGTGCTCCACCGCACTTACATTATGATGTTCGGCATTTCTTAAACAGGAGATTGGAAAACCGATGGATCGGTCGTGGTGGAGATCATGATCAGCAATTCATGTCATGGCCTCCACGCTCTCCCGCCTTAACCCCATGCGATTTCTTTCTGTGGGGTTATGTGAAAGATTCAGTGTTTAAACCTCCTCTACCAAGAAACGTGCCAGAACTGCGAGCTCGCATCAGCGATGCTTTCGAACTCATTGATGGGGACATGCTGCGCCGAGTGTGGGAGGAACTTGATTATCGGCTTGATGTCTGCCGAATCACTGAAGGGGCACATATCGAACGTTTGTGAATGCCCAAAAAGACTTTTTGAGTTTTTGTATGTGTGTGCAAAGCATTGTGAAAATATCTCAAATAATAAAGTTATTGTAGAGCTGTGAAATCACTTCAGTCATTTGTAATAACCCTGTAAGTAATGTTTGTATCAAATTCAGTTGTAATCGATCCAATGTTTTAGGAGATGTAGAACATACATAAATACATACGAACATTTCTATACAAGGTGCTAAAGAAAGTCGAATGTTGTAAGAGGTGGTAGTACTTACCAAAACAGAAGAAAAAGTCCAATAAACTTAGTCTAAAATGCATGCCTTAAGGGCTATGAGCACTCTGCATATATGGACTTAAGGCAATAAAATCGTGCCGATAAGTAAATAATTTTAGATTTTGTTCATGCAGCAAGCGCATTCATTTAAATAACAAAATTTATTATAGCCAAATACCTGTATAAAATGTTACAGTGACTCAACCGGTTTCGTATTGTCAATAATTTTCGTTATCTTATGGAATGATTCTTGGCCTCTCTCAGTCACAAGATGTGCTACTCTGCTGGCATGAGCTTGGCAGAAACGGTTAAAAGATTCGCATCGGCCATCCCGAACTAGATTTCCCATGATGTCCTTCATCCATTTGTAGCGACTGATACAATGATTTCTTGAACAGGCCGCGGCAGCTTTCTTCTGCAATTGAACTAGTCGTCCATTACTGGTTTCCTCATAGAGGAAAGCGGTAAAACAGTGGTCTCACACTATTTAGGTCTGGGTTTCAATCCACCTTACCATACACATTTAGTTTTCGATCAATGCGATAAACTGCTTAAAGTGACGAGATAATTCTCTTTAAAAAGACACGACCGATTTCTTTAACTGTCCTTTGCACTGCTAGCATGATCTCCGACCTCATCATTGACACGACGGTAAACCCTTGTCTTCCTTCCTTACCTACATTCAACACATTGAACTGTGATAGTCCTTCCTTGAGACTGAAGAGTTCGAGATGGAACACCATCTGTACGACACATATCTCGACCGTACTGCGCACGTGTTTTACGTGAGATATCATACTTTCAGGGGATCGTGATTAAAATTCACAATTCGATTAAAGACAATAAGAACTGGAATTTATAATTAATTGAGAAATTTCGATGATACATAGGTATAGAGATATTTCTCCCTGACTTTTATGAGTCGATATCGACTTGCGTTAAAGTATTACTAATTATCGCGAACGTGGCGATTTCCGTTAAAACCAAGTATTTGTTTCAATTTGAACACTTTAACGTGGAAGCATATACCTAAAGGGTGAAGCTGGTCATTAAAAGACGCCAGTGCATAGCAACTTAACGTTCAAGAGTTGTCTTTCGAGAACTGTTGTTGAAGACACAGTTAGGATGGCCGTAAAAAGTAGTGCCACTTTGTTCTGTCGACTGTTTTCTTCAGGAGCTGAGGTTTTAAACAGTATCCAAGTGAACAGCGGCCCTGGGACTGATGACCATAGATGTTAAGTCCCATAGTGCTCAGAGCCATTTTTTTTTTTTTTTTTTTGAACAGCGGCCCTTACTTGTAGGACCACCTTGGAGCAGTTCAAATGGCTCTGAGCACTATGGGACTCAACATCTGAGGTCATCAGTCCCCTAGAACTTAGAACTACTTAAACCTAACTAACCTAAGGAGATCACACACATCCATGCCCGAGGTAGGATTCGAGCCTGCGACCGTAGCGGTCACGCGGTTCCAAACTGAAGCGCCTTGGAGCAGACAACGTGCTTTTCTGTGATTGGTACTATCCGTCTATGGGCTACATGGACAAACAGTTTAGGCGCCAATTTGTACAGTGTTCCTGAGTGCTGGATCTTCAGAAGTTTAAGGAGGACGGCTGGGTTTCGAAAAACAAATCTTTGAAGCATACTATTGCTCTCTCGTCGTGACAATACGATGATACCTCGAAAGTACCAACGTAGTCGAACTACAAAGTCACCCACTCAGGTAACGTAAACTGTTCACCTGCCGTCGAACCGTCATTCGATAGAATCTTTCTCTCGAGCGTTTAGTTTTTTATATATTACAATAGTTGTGTGTGATTTTCTCCTATTGACCGAGCGATGACTGCTGGTCCAAAAACATGAAAATGTGAATAGTTTAAGCACACTTGCCATTCATTTCAGTGGTTTCACGTTAAATAGTTAAGTTACGTTCTTGTAATTGTAGGCTTTACTCAATACATTTGTTTATTTGAGTCTGTCTATAGGTCTTAGTTATGAAGCTTTGTAACTTGCCCACCTGTTCTTCATTTCTGTCAGTATCTTGATCATAATCGCAGCGATGAAGCGAGAACCGAAGTTAATTGTCCCAGAAAGTAAGGAAAGGTGATGGTTGTGTCAAGAGTAGGACAAAAAGCTGTAAGGCCCAACACGTTCTGGATGTGCAGAGTCTATGTCCATCGAAAAGCACAAGGCACAGTTAAATTCTGTGTCTTACTCGGGATCCAGCTCTCTACTTTTGTGGTACAGTACATATAAAAGCAGTGAAAGATCTCTGTTAAATAGCAAGTACATACAAAAGTGAAGAGAATGTGTCGAATACATGATTTTTACGTAAATTCAGGATCGGTCATATTCCGATATAGATGACAGTTCTGAGATTCACACATTGATAGAGAAACCAATAACGAATAACATGATCGAGCCCATATCTAATAAAGAAAAGTGAGCAACAAGTTTAAGATATACGATTAAAACAAAATTAGTCACTTTCTCAATATTTATCGCAATTTAGTGGAAGCATTTTTAAAAAATAAAAGAAATAGTTTATATATTATACAGGGTGCATCACAATAAACGCTGTAAATGCATGCAGTTGAAATCACGCGGTATCAGAAGCAAGAAAGTCCTAGTAATCATACGAAGAACCGTTTGCGAGGTCACTGCGACTTAGTGGTTGCCATCCACCACTGACGTGATTCTATGTAAACGTCAGAAACGTTAGGAAAAGGTAACAGTATTGTACAAAATTGAGAAACGTTGGTAGTGATACATAAGTAAAGGCGCAGGTGTTTTGAATGAACACAACAATAGTTACATGACTGTACTAGTAGTTGAAGGAGCTATTCAAAGTGTCGTCTTTGTATGAGTATGTAGGCCTTTACCTGTCGTTGCAATGGAGTCTGAACCCTTTAAAACAAACCTAGATCATTTCGAAATCCTTGACAAGCAGTGACAAGTCTCTGCTCCAATTCTTCAACCGTGTTAAGCAGAGTGGCCTACACTACACCTTTAAGTAGCCACGAACACAGAAATCTATGGGATTCAGATCATTGGAGGCCGCGGTACATGCATCTTTGGTCATGTCGGCCCGTTAGATGTCGTTCCACAATATCAGCAAAATGTGACGGTGCTCCGTCGTGCATGTACCACATCCTCTGGCGTTCCTCTAAAGGAACATATCAAGAAATTCTGCAAGATGATGCCACAGAAAGCGAAGGTAGTTCCGCCTGTTGAGGTTGTTTGATAACATTTACAGCCCAATAACACTATCGTCTGGTACACCTAACATCACATTCAGTGATCAACGTCGCTGATGTGGTGACTCATGCACAGACTGTTGTTTGGAGCCTAGTTGATCCTAAACGCGGGAATTGTGATAATTAAACACTTCATGACGAGTGAACCCTGTTTTAAATAAAATGCTGTTGTCAAACGTAGGACTGGCTACATTTTGATGTTGCAACTACTGACAGAACGTTAGTCTAGGATCAAAGTCCACCTCACTAAGACACTGAACTCCCAGGAGATGGTAAGGATACATTGTATTGCGATTCTTTATTACTGTGGATTGTTCCAGGAATTTGTTTCGCAGGGCTCTTTGACGAGATTGCTCGAGGGTGTTCGACTGTTGCCATTGCCAAATCTTCAAGCACAGGTGTAATACGTGCAGGCCCATCCACTCACGCAGCATGTGCAAAGCTCCCAGTTTCTCGGAGGCGTTGCTGCAGGCTTGTAAACGTTGTACTCTCAGGGTGCCTTCGGGCAGGCTATGCTTCTTTCTACAAGCGTGCACCCTCCCGTGCACTGTCGTCAGCCCTGCCGTACGTGAAATGCATATCCGCATACTGATCGTTAATGTAATGTTCCGCGTATCTGCCAACACTCGTACCACACGACTGACGCAGCGCAAGCAACTGACATGAGTGACGCTCTGGCTGTATACTGTACTGACGTATCCAGTCTGTTTACAACTCGATGTCTCAAAAATGTAAACAATAGCCACACCACGGACCGGCGTGTTGTGTTTACTCAGAATCGCGCCAGCGGTGGCTGATAACCACGAAGTCGCAATTATCTTGCAAACGACCCGTTTGCGAATCTATGTTTACTGAGGCTTTTTTTGCTTCTGGCATCGTGTACTTTCAACTGTACGTGTTTATGCCATTAATTATGATATATCATGTATATTTCAACATGAATCTGATACTGGTGGTTCAAAATGAATATTCCTTAGTTTATCTTATTCATCATAAAGGCCACATGTCTTATGTCTTTATGTCTTTAGGCGCCACGTTATCTTGAACTAAATGAATGAGGTATTGCATAATTTAGTGACTTTTTATTTACACGACCCAACTGTGACCACCTAAGTCCGACGTCTACGTGTAGTAAGCACTCACAGCCGGAAGGTGGCAAATGTGGAGATGGAACGATTTATTTGAGCTCCGAAAGGGCATGATCATTGTATTTCGGGCCGAGGGTGGAAGTATTTCAGAAACGGCTAAGTTTGTAAGCTGTTTGCGTACCGTCGTGGTTAAAGGACACCTTGCAAGATGAATTAAAACTAAATAACTCCTCTCGCACAGGACATGAACGCCCAAAGGCACCGACCGGCCGCCGTGTCATCCTCAGCCCACAGGCGTCACTGGATGCGGATGGGGGGGGGGGGGGCATGTGGTCAGCATACCGCTCTCCCGGTCGTATGTCAGTTTTCGAAGACCGGAGCCGCTGCTTCTCAATCAAGTAGCTCCTCAGTTTGCCTCACTAGGGCTGAGTACACCCCACTTGCCAACAACGCTCGGCCGACCGGATGGTCACCCATCCAAGTGCTAGCCCAGCCCGACAGCGCTTAACTCCTCTGAGAAGTTTGGTCCAAGGGACCTTGGTCTCAGGCCGGTTTTAACATAGTAATGATGTAATTATGGTCTATTAGGTTTCTTAGAGCTATCACCGTTGTTTCTGTCAAAATACCTTCACAGAAGTGAACAAGCCTGTTACAAACAATAACCAAAATGTAAAACACACAACAAAGAGTAATACAATAATCCTCAGGTGCAAAGGTACGACGACATGGGGTTGCTGTCGCTTTTAACTGCACAGCATAGAGTCGTTGTACCGTTCTGCCATTGGAATTAGCGACTCCAAACACGAGATTCAAACCGATCAACTCTTAACCAATAAAGCTATCCATACTGGTGCGTGTCATGTTAATGTACAACTAACATTGCCGGAGAAACAAATCCGAGACATATTAGAGCAGCAACAAATGCAAGCTTAAAGACGAGGATTAAAGTGTGCATTACTATTGGCAACAGGATGGACAGTGAGTAAATGGAACAAGTTTGCTTTCAAATAAGACACAAAGCACATATTGTTGGTGTCTGCACTGTTGTGCTCTATTTTCAGTGCAATACAGATATAAAGGTAGTTGGGACAAAAAAGCGAACGAAATTTAATAATTCCATAAAGAGCCCGCCAGAGACCGTGTGTCTCACGTACCAAAATTGTCGGAAGGTAGAACCACTGAAAATTTGTCGATGGAATCCTGTTTCAGGATGGAGTAAAAAACTATTCCCTGGTTTCTCGCGTCCGATTACGGGGGAGATCTACGGAGATAAAACGGCAGCATTTATAGCTATGGAATATTTCTATATATCGACGATGGCTTTTAACTGAAGTGAAGGTATTCTGTTACCTTGACTGTAAAATAACTCATGACGGACGGAGTAATAATGACATAAAAAGCAGACTAGCAGAGGAAAAGAGAGCCTGAGAACACAGCAGTTTATGGCAGTGAATAATGGGCTGTGGAAAAATTGAAGCGTTTAAGATGTGGCGCTCTAGAAGGATGTTGAGAATTAGGTGGATTGATAATATAAGAAACTAGGAGGTTCTCCGCAGTTTCGGTGAGGAGTGGAACATGTCGAAAACATTAACAAAAAGAAGGGGCATGATTATTGGGCATGTGTTAAAGATATAAAGAAAAAAATTCAATCGTAACAGTTTAGAGGAAGACAGAGACTGGAATACACTCTAAGAAGAAAAATAAAGTAAGGTACACTACGAAGGAACTAACCGAATGGGACGAAAATCGATAGATGTGACGTACTTGTACAGACAAGCCGGCCGAGATGGCCGAGCGGTTCTAGGCGCTACAGTCTGGAACCGCGCGACCGCTACGACCGCAGGTTCGAATCCTGCCTCGGGCATGGATGTGTCTGATGTCCTTACGTTAGTTACGTTTAAGTAGTTCCAAGTTATAGGGGACGGATGACCTCAGAAGTTAAGTCCCATAGTGCTCAGAGCCACTTGAACCATTTCTTTGTACAGACAAATAAATGGTTACAATTTTAAAGAATGGATACAATATTCAAAAGAAAGAGATCCATAAAAGTCAGTAACATCTTGGTCCACCTCTGGCCCTTATTCAAGCAGTTATTCGGCCTCGTATTCATTGGTAGAGTTGTTGGGAGTCCTCCTGAGGGATATCCTTCCAAATTCTCTCCAATTTGCGCATTAAATCGATCATCAAAATCCCGAGCCGGTGGTAGGGCTATGCCCATAACGATCCAAGCGTTCTCAATTGTGGAAGAGATGCGGCGATCTCACTGGCCAAGGTAGAGTTTGGCAAGCACCAAGACAAGCAATAGAAACTCTCACCGTGTGCGGACGCGCATTATCTTGCTGTAACGTAAGCCCAGGATGGCTTGCCATGACGGGCAACAAAACGGGGGGTAGAATATCATAGACGTACCGCTATGCTATAAGGGTGCCTCGGATGACAACCAAGGGGTCCTATCCTGAAATGAAACGGCACCCCAGACCGTCACTCCTGGTCCTCGGGCCATTTGGCGGGCAACAGTCAGGTTGGTATCCACTACTGTAGTGGGTGTCTCCAGACATCGGGGATCAATTCGAAGCGGGAAGACAATTCTACTCCAGTCAATGATATTTCAGGCGCAATGTGCCTAACACCAGTACAGTGTTGTACAATGGTAGTCGGCGCAAAAGGTACCGTGAGCTCAATCCCCTCTTTGTGAGCTGCCTTTTAATGGTCCTTGTGATCGCTGAAGCACCAGATGCACCTCGGATCTATGATAATGATGAATACGGGGCTCTAAGTGCCTCTCTGACGACTGCTCGGTCCTCGCGTTCTGTAGTCTCTCTAGGACGACCGATTCTTTCTTGATTCCTGTGTTCGGTCATGCCAACATCGTCGAATAGTGGCATCGTTCCTATTCAAATGTCGAGCGGGTCGCCGATCCAACAGACGTCTTGGAGACGAATTACACGCCCTTTGTCAGATGCGCCCATCTACTTTTATTGTTCACGCGCCTATCTGTGAGGCATATTTACCGTCCAGCTGAGTACACGGAATGAAATTCGTGAAGACTTTATGCCCTGGTACGGACTTGTCCGCTGTTCACTATCCTTGTCAGCTACGAGATGAAATTACGCTGCAGCGTCACACAGTAATCCATCGGCCGAAAAAGTATACAATTTTGCATTTTCCGTCGATATCTACGAGGTTCACTCCAAAAGAAATGCACACTTTTTTTTTGTAAAAATACAGTTTTCATTCTGCATGCGTGAAAGTTTTACAGTGTGTAGATACATCCTTCCCGCTTGTTTTCAAACTTAGTTCAACCTGTTCCCGTGAGTGGCGCCGTCACAGCATGTCTTCAAGATGGCTCCTACACTTGACGTTCGTCAGAAGCAACATGCTGTCATAGAATTCCTGGGCTGTGGAAACGAACCGGTGGGAAACATCCACAAGAGGTTGAAAAAGGTATATGGAGATGCTGCTGTCGATCGCAGTACAGTTAGTCGGTGGGCAAGCAGGTTACGTGATGAAAGCGGGCACGGAAATATTGAGGATTGTCCTCGCAGCGCAGGCCTCGTACTGCACACACTCCAGACAATGGGCAGAGAGTTAACGAATTGGTGACTGCTGACAGACGGATCACAGTGAACGAATTGCCACGCTACGTTGGGATAAGGGAAGGAAGTGTTTGCAGAATACTAAAAGTGTTGGCGTTAAAAAAGGTTTGTGGCAGGTGGGTTCCCAGGATGTTGACAGTGGCTCACAAAGAAACAAGAAAAACGGTATACAGAGAACTTTTGGAACAGCACGAGAATGGTGGAGATGAATTTCTTGGAAGAATTTAGACAGGTGATGAAACATGGCTCCATCATTTTTTACCAGAGACGAAGAGGCAATCAATGGAGTGGCATCATGCAAATTCACCCAAGAAAAAAAAATTCAAAACCACACCTTCTGCTGGAAAAGTTATGGCTATGGTGTTTTTCGATTCCGAAGGACTCTTGCTTGTGGACATCATGCCAAGTGGAACCACCATAAATTCTGATGCATATGTAACGACACTTAAGAAACTTCAAGCTCGACTGAGTCGTGTTCGACCACATCGGCAAAAGCAGGATGTTTCGCTGTTGCACGACAATGCACGGCCACATGTCAGTCAAAAAACCATGGGAGCGATCACAAAATTCGTATGGACAACACTGAAACACCCGCCTTACGGTCCTGACCTGGCTCCATGTGACTATCATCTTTTTGGGAAACTGAAAGACTCTCTTCGTGGAACAAGGTTTGAAGATGATGACTCCCTTGTGCACGCTGCCAAACAATGGCTCCAACAGGTTGGTCCAGAATTTTACCGTGCGGGTATACAGGCGCTGGTTCCAAGATGGCGTAAGGCTGTTGAAAGGGATGGAAATTATGTGGAGAAATGAAAATATTGCTCCTAAAGGATGAATCTACACACTGTAAAACTTTCAAACATGTAGATTAAAGATGGATTTAAAAAAAAAATAGTGTGCAGTTCTTTTGGAGTGACCCTCGTATATGAATATAAATTTGTGACCAATTTGCGTAACTGCTTTTATGGTGCATTGTTTTTTTTTGTTTGTTTTAGAGTGTATATCTACATCTACATCTATACTCCGCAAGCCACCCAACGGTGTGTGGCGGAGGGCACTTTACGTATCACTGTCATCACCTCCCTTTCCTGTTCTAGTCGCGTATGGTTCGCGGAAGAACGACTGCCGGAAATCCTCCGTGCGCGCTCGAATCTCTCTAATTTCACATTCGTGATCTCCTCGGGACGTATAAGTAGGGGGAAACAATATATTCGATACCTCATCCCGAAACGCACCCACTTGAAACCTGGACAGCAAGCTACACCGCGATGCAGAGTACCTCTCTTGAAGAGTCTGCCACTTGAGTTTGCTAAACATCTCCGTAACGCTATCACGCTTACCAAATAACCCGGTGACGAAACGCGCCGCTCTTCTTTGGATCTTCTCTATCTCCTCTTTCAACCCGATCTGGTACGGATCCAACACTGATGAGCAATACTCAAGTATAGATCGAATGAGTGTTTTGTAAGCCACCTCCTTGGTTGATGGACTACATTTTCTAAGGACTCTTCCAATGAATCTCAACCTGGTACGCGCCTTACCAACAATTAATTTTATATGATCATTCTACTTCAAATCGTTCCGCAAGCATGCTCCCAGATATTTTACAGAAGTAACTGCTACCAGTGTTTGTTCCGCTATCATATAATCGTACACTAAAGAATCCTTCTTTCTATGTATTTGCAGTACATTACATTTGTCTATGTTAAGGGTCAGTTTCCACTCCCTGCACCAAGTGCCTATCCGCTGCAGATCTTCCTGTAATTCGCTACAATTTTCTAGTGGTGCAACTTCTCTGTATACTACAGCGTCATCCGCGAAAAGCCGTATGGAACTTCCGATACTATCTACTAGGTCATTTATATATATTGTGAAAAGCAATGGTCCCATAACACTCCCCTGTGGCAAGCCAGAGGTTACTTTAACGTCTGTAGACGTCTCTCCATTGAAAACAACATGCTGTGTTTTGTTTGCTAAAAACTCTTCAATCCAGCCACACAGTAGGTCTGATAATCCGTAGGCTCTTGCTTTGTTTATCAGGCGACAGTGCGAAACTGTATCGAACGACTTCCGGAAGTCAAGGAAAATAGCATCTACCTGGGAGCCTGTATGTAATAATTTCTGGGTCTTACGAACAAATAAAGCGAGTTGCGTCTCACACGGTCGCTGTTTCAGGAATCCATGTTGATTCCAACAGAGTAGATTCTGGGTGTCCAGAAACGACATGATACGCGAGCAAAAAACGTGTTGTAAAATTCTACAACAGATCGACGTCAGGGATATAGGTCTATAGTTTTGCGCATATGCTCGACGACCCTTCTAGAAGACTGGGACTACCTGTGCTCTTTTCCAATCATTTGGAACCTTCCGTTCCTCTAGAGACTTGCGGTTCACGGCTGTTAGAAGGGGGGCAAGTTCTTTCGCGTACTCTGTGTAGAATCGAATTGGTATGCCGTCAGGTCCAGTGGACTTTCCTCTGTTGAGTGATTCCAGTTGCTTTTCTATTCCTTGGACACTTATTTCGATGTCAGCAATTTTTTCGTTTGTGCGAGGATTTAGAGAAGGAACTGCAGTGCGATCTTCCTCTGTGAAACAGCTTTGGAAAAACGTGTTTAGTATTTCAGCTTTACGCGTGTCATCCTCTGTTTCAATGCCATCATCATCCCGGAGTGTATGGATATGCTGTTTCGAGCCACTTACTGATTTAACGTAAGACCAGAACTTCCTAGGATTTTCTGTCAAGTCGGTATATTCCACAAACAATTAAGGATGTCGAGTACAAGTGTTGCTCTGAGATGCAAAGGTTGGCATTAGAGAGGTTGGCCGAATGAAGTAACGCAGAAGGCTGAGAAGAAGAAAGGAAAGTGAATATAATGATGAGCCGGGCTTAAGGATGGTGCTGATTTTAGCAAGGGTAACCAGGACCGGATGGAATCTCAAGTCGTCAAATTTGCGAGCCACTCCGTTTGAAGAGTGCCACCAGCTCCCTGCCAAGAAGGTTCTGTGGGGACACTCGTCCTTGCCGCTGGCGTGCCACGTGGAGAAAGATAGCTCGGTCACGCTGTGGGGCTGGCG
Organism: Schistocerca cancellata; assembly: GCF_023864275.1. Classification (NCBI taxonomy): domain Eukaryota; kingdom Metazoa; phylum Arthropoda; class Insecta; order Orthoptera; family Acrididae; genus Schistocerca; species Schistocerca cancellata. The sequence continues at coordinate 940,340,821 of NC_064626.1, forward strand.
TTTCAGCGCCTCACGTACGCTGCCAAATGCTGGATGCCTTTTCGGCTTCGGAGGTGCACGCGACAGCGGGAAAGCAGGTTCCGCGCCTTGCCGGCGTGGGTCATTAGCGGAGGCGAGTGGCCCGCCAACGCGGGCGGCCACGTGCTGGCGCCGGCCGCAGGTGCTGCTATTCCAGGCGGCACCAGCACAGGCGTGCCGTGCCGGCTTACGCAAGCCGCGCCGCGGTGAGCGGGCGGCTGCTCTTCCGGACACCCCGCACCGTCTACGGCGGGCGGCTCCAGCCCGCGCACGTGCAGGCCACGGGCCGCGGGCCGCTGACGCACGCCTCGCCTCACACACAGCCCGCGCTGCGCCGCACCGCCACACCACGCGCCGGCTCGTCTCTCCTACATCTACATCGACATGACCACTCTGCAGTTCACACTTAAGTACCCGGCAGAGGGTCCCCGGCACGAACCCGCCTGGCGGATTTGTGTCGAGGTCCGATCAGCCGGCCAGTCTGTGGATGGTTTTTAGGCGGTTTTCCATCTGCCATAGCGAATGTGGGCTGGTTCCCCTTATTCCACCTCAGCTACACTATGTCGGCGATTGCTGCGCAAACAAGTTGTCCACGTACGCGCACACCACCATTACTCTACCACGCAAACATAGGGGTTACATTCGTTTGATATGAGACGTTCCCTGGAGGGTCCACCGGGGGCCGAACCGCCCAATAACCCTGGGTTCGGTGTGAGGTGGCAGAGGGGTGAACTGGACTGCGATATTCGTCGTGGGGTTGCGGACCACTGCGGCTGCGTCGGGGACGGAGCCCGTCCGTCGTTTCTAGGTCCCCGGTTAACGTAACATAACCTGGCAGACGGTTATTCAAACCTATTTCAGGCTATTTCTCAACCGTTTCACTCTCTATCAGCGCTTGGGAAAAAGGAACACTTAATTATTTCTGTACGAACTCTGATTTCTCTTATTTCATTACCGTGATCATGTCTCCCTATGTAGGTTGCTGACAATACAATATTTTCACATTCAAAGGAGAAAGTTGGTGACCGAAATTTCGTAAAATGATTTCGCCGCGACGAAAAACGTCGTTGTTTTAATATTGCCACCCCAACTCACTTATCATGTCCGTGACACTCTCTCCCCTGTTTCGCGAAAATACGAGAGCGTGCTGAAAAGTAATGCCTCCGAATTTTTTATGTGAAAACTCTTAAAGCTTTTTAAATAAAACAAACGTTACTAACATTCTACATCTTTATTCTTCGTGTCTACATACTTATTTCTCTACATAGTCAGCCTGGCGACGAACACATTTCTCCCAACGAGAGATAAGATTGTTGATACCGTCATTGTAGAATGTTTGACTTTCAGACGGAGCCAAACCTCACCTCCGCCTACAATGCTTCATCGCTGTCAAAGTGAACTCCTGAAGATGCTTTATAAGTTTTAGAAATCGGATGGGGCCAATTACGGACTGCTTAGAGGATGAACGGTCACAGTGAATCCAGTGCAGATGGGGTCAGTCGTGCGTGGTCTGCCATTGTCACGCTCATGGTGAGGGTGCTCCTTGAAGAACTCTTCGAATTCGAAACTCGATTACAGCATGCTGTTTCTCACGCACCGGCATAGTTACGTTACACACCGCCATGTTGCAAAATGGTTCAAATGACTCTGAGCACTATGGGACTTGACATCTGTCATCAGTGCCCTAGAACTTAGAACTACTTAAACCTAACTAGCCTAAGGACATCACACACAGCCATGCCCTAGGCAAGATACGAACCTCCGACCGTAGCGGTCGCGTGGTTCCAGACTGAAGCGCCTAGAACCGCTCGGCCACAGCGGCCGGCGCCGTGTTACACTATACAATTTGGAGCCCTCTAGCGGCAGAGTGCTGCAGATGTGAAGAATAAAGATTAACTTTATTAAAAAAACTTTGCGGGCAGCCTATTCACTAGACTTGCGTCTTCTGAGTCTTCTGACTATAGAACGCCAACAAGCCTCCATCTGATGCCTCTTCCTATCGCCCTATATGTCTCACCTCGGTGTTCAGCAAGCTCTTGGAATCCATCCTTACCCGGCGTATCCATCACCACCTCCACCGACACCACCTCCTCCCCAGCACCCAATGTGCCTTTCGACCTTCCTTCTCTGCCGATGACCAACTCCTACGCCTCACTCATCTCCTCTCCCTCCAGCTCAATTCCTGTCGCTCCGCCATTTTTGTCTCCCTAGACCTCAAAAAGGTCTACGACTGTGTCTGGCATCCCAGTCTCCTGTTTAAACTCCAGACCTACGCCCTACCTGTCAACTACATCCGTCTGATTGCCTCCTTCCTCCACTGCCGCCTCTCCTATGCTACCATCCATAATGCTGATTCCCGCACCTTCTATCCCTCTGCAGGTGTGCCCCAGGACTCTGTTCTCTCCCCTCTCCTCTACCTACTGTACATGGCAGATATGCCCCGACCCCCTCCTCCTCTCCAGTACATCTCGTGCAGTATGCCGATTTCACCACCTTCCTTGTCCTCAGTTCTACCCTTCAACAGTTCCAACGCCTTCTCCAGAATCACCTTGACCTTTTGGCCACATGGTGTAACCAGTGGCTCCTGAAAATCAACCCTTTCAAGACCCAGGCAATTATCATAGGTCATACCACTCACTCCTTCCGGCTCCTTGATTTCTCCCTTACCATCCGCTCCCTTCCTGTCCGACTTTCCCCCACTCTCACCTACCTTGGCCTCACCGTTGACCGTCACCTCGCCTGGATCCCTGATTTCCACTCTATCCAATCCAAAGCCCATAACCGCCTCTGACTCCTCAAACTCCTCTCTGGCTGGACATGGGGGTTGAACTCCTCTACCATCCTACACACCTACAAATCCATAATCCATCCCATCCTCTGTTATGCCAGTCTGGCCTTGGTATCCGCCCTCCCCCCCCCCCCAAATTCTATAAGTCCCTCCAGATCCTCGAGCGCCATGTGCTCCACCTCACCTTCCGTATATGCTTCCCAGCCCCCAAATGGATCCTCTACGACCTGATTCCTTTCCCCCATCTGCTCCTATTCCTCGTACATATCTGCATCCTCTACACCTCCTTCTGGCTTGATCCCTCTCATCCCCTGGTTGCTCCTCTCCTCTCCAACCCCAGCCCTCTGCTGCACCTTTACTGTTGTGTCTCCCTACCCCGCACCTCTACATCCTTCATCTCCTTTCCCATGGTGGCTTCTGTCGACTCCCCCTTCCGGATGATGCCCTCTCTCCCTCCATTTATCCCTCCTATCAACTCTGATCCTCATCTGCCCCTCCCTTCCTCTGTCCTTTTCCCAGGCTCCCTCTCCCCCTCAATCCTGTTTTTCCCCACCTACCCTCCCTCTGCTTCCCTTCTCTCCCCTGAGTCCTTTTGCTCTCCCCTCCACTGCCTTTCCCACTGCTTCTCATGTCCGCCCAGACCCCCCCCCCTTTTTCTATGTCCCCTCCCTCCATCGGCTCCCTCCTTTCCTCTCCTCCCCCTTTTTTCCCTTCATCGGTCTGGGGTCCCCCCCCCCCACCCCATGTCGCCACTACAGTGCTGGTTTAAGTGAGTGTTCAGTGTTGTGCGTCTCCTCTTGTCAGTGTTTGGAACAGCCACCATACTGTCGCTAGCTGTGTTTTTATCTCATTTGAACAGAAACCAGACTGTCGCCGTGTTTTTTAATTGTGCATGTCTCCTTCCTGTGTTTCTTCATCCGCATCGTCAGTGCCGTGTTTTTGTATTTTACGTTCCGCCACATTCCGCCATTTTATTGTTTTTAACGAAGTCAATCGTTTTATCACCTTTTTATATATTGTTTGTTCTCTCACCATTGTTTGTTTAACTTTTCTCTCGGCTGTAGGGCGGTGTATTAAGCTGCTGTCAGCCCGCCACTCCCCAGGTGGGGGGAAATCGAAAATCAATAGAGGAAAAGAAAAGACAAATTTCTCAGCTTCGTCTAATTTAATTGGACTAAATGTTATTGTTCTTGATTTCCATTTCAACTTATAATCTCTTTCAAGACATATTAAGTTCGTTTGCCTGCCATCTCAGACAAAATTAAAATATCGTCTGGAAAATTCGAAGTTTCTGATTCTTCCCTGTGAATATTATTTTCCTTTTCAAATTTCTCCTTGGTTTCGTTTACTGCATCCTTAAAGTACAGACTGGATAACATGGGAATTTAATACAAATCTCTCTCAGTTGCTTCTCAACTACTACTTCCATTTTCCGGCCGGGTGGCCAAGCGGTTCTAGGCACTTCAGTCCGGAACCGCGCGACTGCTACGGTCGCAGGTTCGAATCCTGCCTCGGGCATGGATGTGTGTGATGTCCTTAGGTTAGTTAGGTTTAAGTAGTTCTAAGTTGTAGGGGACTGATGACCTCAGAAGTTAAGTCCCATAGTGCTCAGAGCCATTTGAACCATTTTTTTGCTTCCATTTCATGTCCTTCAGCTCTTTTAATTGCGACTGGTTTTTGTATAAGTTTTAGGCAACATTTCGCTCCCTGCAATTTATCCTTGCTTATCCATAATTTCGAAGAGTGTATTCCATTTCATACTGTCGAAAGCTTTTCCGAAATCTACAAATACTATGAACGTAGGTTTGCCTTTATTTGGCCTATCTTCTAGCACACGGTGTAAGGTCGGTGTTGCCTCACCTGCGCCCACATTTCTCCGGGACCAAAACTGATCTTCCCCGAGGTCAGCTGCTTTCCAGTCTTCTGTAAACATCTCGTGTCAGTATTTTGTAACCGTCAATTACTAAACTGATAATTCTGTAAATTTATATCTATCAGATTCTTGTCCTCTTTGATATTCAAATGAGTAGGCCCCTACATTGTTCTTTACGTCTGGGGTATATCGCTGTCTCTTATATCTTGCATATGGAATACAATCATCTTCTTATGTTCTCCCAGAGATCTCAGTATTTTTGAGGGAATGTCGTTTGCTCCAGGTATCTTTTTTCGACGTGTGCCTTTCAGTATTTTCAGTACTCAAGTTGTTACAACCTTGAAGCTTTTTATTCGTTGAAAGCGAAGGAAAACATGAATAATATGCTTTTAGTGGAGTTTGTAGTGACCGAAGAGATCTCGTATTGCGTCACACAACTCTGCAGATAAGATATACGCCGGATCGTAATCGAAGATATAAGTAGTCATCATCTGTATTTGCAACTGCACGTCCAGCCACTACACTTCACCGCTTCTCCCTGTTTTGTGCTTTTCTCTAGAGTTCCGCTTAGTTATGCCTTTTCTCTCCTACACTGGCCTTCTTCCTCTCTGTTACTTGTTAGCATCCCTTGAATTCCTAGGTGTTCTGAAGATATGGTCTAGCCAGATATTCTTCCTTCTCCTTACCATCCCTAACTGTTTTTTTTTTTCTCTCCAAACTCTTGTCAATTCCTCTCCGTATCTCACCCTCTTTTCGCTACTCACATTCTTTAATTTCCACCATGTACACATTTCCAGAGCCCCCCGCCTTCTGTCCTCATCTTTTCGTAACGTCCATGTCTCTGCAGCATATAAAGCTAAGCGACACAAATAAAATTGAGCCAATTTTTTTGACATTTTTATTCATTGGCTTTATGCCCGCACACCAACCTTCGTTGCGACTGCACAGATATCGCTCCTCTCGCTCCATCCATGGTCTCTTCTATGGTCTCTTCCAGGTAGACAGGATTCACATAGGTGAAAGGCAAAAATTCTGCCTGATGCCCCTTCCTATTTCCTCCGTTAGTTGTCCAGTAAATCTGACTCTGACAATTTGCTCTTGATATTTATTGCTTCTTATTCAGTTTTCTACCTCTCCATTAGATGACTTGTTTTCCTAGGATGAGCGAGAGGTAATCCTACCTCACCCTGCCAAAAGCTGTTTCCATATAAATAAGAACAGAGTAAATGTTTTCATTCTTTTCAGTGTACGTCTCTCCCAGGACTCGTAGTAGGTCTACAGCATCTCTCGTGCCTACTCCTCTTTTGAAAGCACTCTGTTATTTGCCCACGATATGGCTGAGTTTGCTATATGTCTTTTTTTCAGCACCTTAGTCGCACTTCGTATCATAATGTTGTTTGGCGCCCAAGGTAAAGGCAGCAGGAAGCGAACACCAAGCACAAAATGTAGTTGCTATGTTAAGGATGGGTGCTTGCATGGTGAAACCGTCTGGTCTCAGGGCTGTGTTTAATTATAAAATAAATAAGGTCGGCAACACGAAGAGAAAAAATTAATAATTATTTACTAAATTAAGATGCACATTGATACTCAACTTTAGTGAGATGATGTGGCGTCGCACTGATATAATAGTTCTCAACACTGGTCGAAACTAATTCAAAGAACTATGAGTAACTAATCTGTAGCTCAGTCTGGACTGTTGTTGTTAACAGTAAATTAGTTCAGGTTCAGTCAAGAGATAAACACGGTGACACTCGGCGAGGACTGCGGCAGCCTGATGATAACTGCTGGTGACGCACTGATAACTGCAACTGGATCCAGACTGTGACAGCTGTGATTGGAACTGGCTGAAAGCTGCCGAGGGTAGCTCGAATGTCAAAATTAAACTAACGGAACACGAATTCCTGTACAGTTTAATTGAAATCCCTTCCTGGAAAGTTATTCTAGTGGATGCTGCAAGTACAATCCTTTCTTGGAAATTTATTTGGAGGTCTAAAATTTCCTTCAGCCTTTACTTTTTATGGCTTCTATGAAAATATTAATAAATACTGTATTCTGAGCATTATTTAGGTTTATTTTCATTGTAAGCAATGTAAAAATTGAAAATAAAAAAGGAGAAACGTTCCCGTGTAAGCAGTCGACCCTACAACTACCGTTCTGTACCCTTTCCACTGAGCCAATCACTTCCTGGAAACTACGTTAACGAATATGGGTTCGCGCCTCGCAAATCTATACCAAAACTGCTATTTTTTCGAAGAGCTTAGCGATCTGGGGCTCCCATTTTTGTCACCTATATTTCTGGTCAAGCCCACCATATACTATAAATTTGGAGGAAATCGGTGATGACGAGGAGGCGCGCTCCCCTTGCTGCACGGGGGAAGTCTTGTCTCGTTTCTGGCTGTGACTGTCTCTCTGACTCTCTCTGTCTGTACTGTGGACACTAGACCCGTCTTCCAGTACGTGGGAGGGGGTGGGGGTGGGGGGAGCAGAGACTTTCGTTCAGGCAGCGCATGTTGTGCTGGTCTTCCTAAAACTCCTCTGCATAGGTTGTGTTCACGTCCTCCGAGGCTGGCTTAAGCGCTTGTGGCTCGCATGACGGCAGGCGCTTCCCAGCGTCTGTAGCAAAGATACTCGTGACAGTCCTGCGAGGAAGCAATACTGTACAGAGTAGAGCAAGAAGTGACCAACTGCAGTGCTTGCAGGTGACTGGTACAAAGGCCTGAGTGGAAAATAATTTCGTGGAGCGAACTGGAACTTCCGAAGTCAGTGAGTAGGTTGGATGCCATCGCGGGGTGTAGGACGGGATTCTCGTGTCCTCTGGGTCTGAAGTGGCGTTTAGAAATGTATTTGTGAAATTGGCAAGCAGAGCTTCTTAGTGATCAAGTTGTTTTTCAAATATGGTAAGCCAGCAAGAAAAGGGAAATATGCTTCCGTGCGCGGGAATGGACTTCCAATTGAGGGATTTCCGGTTTTCTGGGCGATTGTTGCGATTTAATGAGCGAGTACATGCTCCGTAAGCTGAGGACTTTCATAAGATCGGGGAGCCAGCAGTTGGCTGGAACGTATTGGATAAAAGTGTCGGAACTGGCGAGATTTAACAGAAGCCAAAAAATTCTGTTCGTTTTCGTGAAAATTTGAAGAATACTGTTTGACCAGTTGACTTTGAACTGTATTCCTATTTCGGTATTATGGAGATGATCGTCGTAAGTTGCTAGGGGCCAGTTGGAGGTGGTATGTGAACTCTGGTGATCTACTTTTTCCAGTCTAATGTTCGAAATGTTTCTGAAACTATCTAGATGGCTACAGGGAACTTGTCAGTAGCGCAGGAGTACTGAAACTTGTAATCCAGTTTCGCGGGTCACAGCGAAACTTGCTGTCCTAATGATAATTTAAAAGAAAATGTAGCATAATAAATCGTTGACTTACCTGTCTCGTACCCCGAAAATTCCTTGGAGTGCGTGGATGGGCTGCCCGTTGCCGTGATCATTGCGATTTGGTGCTACACCACGGAAGCTCCGAGGATGTCCAAACGGAGCTTTCCTGCCTTTATCAAATTGTTCGTAGCCAGCCCTTTACCGGAAGGTGACTCGTTTGTCTATTTCGTGGTTGGAAGGTGTTACTTATGAACACCAAGGGCCTTTATTATCACTGTTATCCATGTAATTGATGGAAAACTTCCGTTAGTAGTGAAAATAATTATTCGATATGTATCAGGGCTATTTTCGACTTTTCACGTGTTACACTGTTCATAATTGTATCCGTGTGGGGCTAAAATTCATAAAACAAAACAAAACAAAAAAAAACAGAAAAACAAAAGATGGCAAATTTCTGCCTCATACAGGACGCAATCTATTTTACTTACCAATGGATTTTTCAGCATTCTATATACTATCTTCAGAGGGTTTGATTTATTATTCTGCCTGAAAAACAAACAATCGTGAAGGTTTTATAAACTCCACTTCGCTATCTCTCTGCGAGGTGATCAGAAACATTCCGAAAAGCTTGTAAGGGGGTTGAAGGGTAGGCTGTGGTGAGAAATCATTGTTAAGAAAAGAATTCGATACGTTGCCCCGTTGATTAGCATTGAAGTTAGCTAATCAGGCCGCTGCGCGCGCGAATTCAAGCGTCCTGGGAGATATTAGTGTCACTTTGTCTCATAGCGTACATGGTAGAGCATGAGACTGCTCAGCCACTGACGCGGGTTCGTTCCTTACTAAGGTCCAGTGTACAATTTTTGTATCGCTTTCTTGTTTGGTTTAGGAAACCAAACGAAGGAACACGTAGGTCGACACTGTCTCTGGTAGGCCGCTTGAATTTGCAAGCGCAACGGCCTGATTGGCTACGTTCAATGCTGATTAACTTGGAAACGGTGCAAAGTATCGTATTTTTTCATAACAATTATTCCTCAACACAACTTGCCCTGCAACACTCTTACAAGCTATTCAGACTATTTCTGAACACCCTGTCTAAATAAGAGCGAGAACTGGACGCTAATTCATTCATTCAAGGCTTTGACACACATTTCGTAGTTAAGTTATGAACTATGATACGTCTGTGCTTAATCTGTGTAGAAAATTAGGTCTACAAAACTATTCGCAAAGTAACGTAATTATATTGTTTTAAGTACCTTACACAGTCGTAGTTGTTGTTGCGAGCTTGTAAAAGTCACTTGAGGCATACGTGTTACAGCTTGTCATCTGCAAACAATGAAAGTTTTCCAGTTTTACTTTTTATTTCAGGTTAAAAAACTACTCTATTGTGTCACTTTATTAGCATGTTAATTACAGTTTCTGATGCTGTCGTCTTGTTTATCGTTCTACTAACGTGTTAAAGAACTTATTCACTACCTCTGTTTTTATCATTCAGGACCAAATATGCAGAACAATGTATTAAAAAACATGTTAGGTCACCACTCATCATTTGTTGATCACCTAGCAACACAAACACAACAAACGTAGAAAATAATTTGGAAATCCGCGAAATACGCAGGATCTTCCAGCATTTATTAACAGCAGAAGAAAATTATCACACACAAAAATAAGCAGCTCTGAAAAGCAAAGTACTAAATCAATATACATGACTCTGCAACAAAGCTCTGTTTGCCACTCTAGAAATACTGTACAAATAAACTATCAAAACCACAAAAGTAACTCATCAGTCGTTTTCGCTATTAAGTGTCCCCTATTCACAACTACCTTGTCTCGCCTCATATTCATAGTGTGATTGCCTTTCCCACACTCTGTCACTGTGTGTATGTGTGTGTGTGTGTGTGTGTGTGTGTGTGTGTGCGTGCGTGCGCGCGTGTGTGTGTGTGTGTGTGTGTGTGTGTGTGTGTGTGTGTGTACGCGCACGGGAGAGTGAGAGAGAGAGATAGGGAGACGGATAATAGCACTTACTCTTTCCCTCACACACACACACACACACACACACACACACACACACACATACTGGCTAAACGTTCCAAATGTCAATAGCGTTTGAAAACTCTTGCCACTCTCTAATAAACCCACAAGGACGTTCCAGATCACCAATAATACACAACCAGTGTGCAAATCTTTGTGTTTTCGTGGTAAATAAGAATCGTAGCCTTAGCGTATCTGTATAATAGTAAGTTAGCGCCAGTGAGTAAAATCTGTTGATTAACATGTTAGTTCAATGATAAAAAAGACAACAGCACCAGACTCTTTAAATAACACGCTAAAAACTCGGTATAATGTTACAGTTCTTCAGTCTGAAGCGAAAGGGATGCTACAGAAAAAATTGTTTTCAGATAAGAAAACGTAAAAAGTATGTTTCACGTGATGCTATTAGCACAAAGTAACTGCTAGCGTTGCTTCAGCTTAAGGCAACTGTAACAATGTAATTAGCTTACATTTTATAATAAATTTCCATGTCTAATTGTCAACATAAAAGAAATTACGGACTGTAATATCTCATACTTAAACACTGTAAAGTTTGTCACACCTATATTTATGACTACAGATGGTCAAAGGCAAGTTACCACGCGTTGTTGTACAGAAATTAGCTTTAAGTTGAATTCATAGGAACCACCACAGATTATTATCATGTAATAAACAAAATTTCAGACAAATTAGTAAAAGCATATAGGAAGTGCTGAAAAATGTATGGATAAATGAAAAATGAGTGAAATGCGTTATGAATCAGGAGAATATTTTCCCCAATATTTCCTTACAAGAACGTAAATGAAAAGTATCTGCTATATCAAAAACACTACTAATAAAAAAATTCTTTCCGAATATCAATGGGACGCCGTTCAGCGGTATGATATTCCCATGCTTACGAAACAGCCAAGAATCTGTACGACGGGACGTCTGCTTACGCCCATCGACAATCACTGAGGTATCGTTATTTTATCACTGCCCTGAACAGAATACAAATTTCTTCTGCAGTTTTTATAACAACACTCTGTCACGGAATGTGTGAAGTGATGTGAAAGACAATTGATTCTTGAAGGTGTGCCGCGCAGGATTAGCCGAGCGGTCTAGGGCGCTGCAGTCATGGACTGTGCGGCAGATCCCGCGGGAGGTTCGAGTCTCCCCTCGGGCATGGGTGTGTGTGTTTGTCCTTAGGATAATTTAGGTTAAGTAGTGTGTAAGCTAAGGGACTGATGACCTCAGCAGCTAAGTCCCATAAGATTTCACACACATCTGAACATTTTTCCTCGAAGGTGTGTCCAATGCCGTTCTTATCGTCGAATTTTAATTAGGGAACAGTTTCGTCGTACACTGACGGAAAATAATCGCAACACCAAAAAAATTATTTATGGAGGGTAATTAAATGTCGGGAATACATTACACTTGTTTAGCTAATATATTTAAGTGCTTTACAGTGCAAGAACGCCGGTTAATGTAAGCGCGAGATAAGCCACTGCAAACGTGAAACGCTGGTACGTTGACAGTCGATGTAATCTTCAGAATGTTGAATGCAAAATGCAAATGTAGACTTGGTCGGTCAATACACGAACGGCTCATGCTGTTTGTGGACGATCCTGGATTTGTCGTCCGATTATCTCTCATATGTTCTCGACTGAAGACGGATCTGGCGATCGAGAAGACTGACGCTACACGTTAACTCCCTGTGGAGCATGTTGCGCTACAGAAGCGGTATGTACAGTGGCTACATTCCTACCAAGTCTTTCTGCAAGATGATGTGTACACGCCTTCAAACTTTATGTCCACAACTCCTTCTTCGTTTTGCGGTTTTTTTCCATCACTGTATTTGGCCCTCTTTTCTGTAAACTCACAAACCACGCTAATTAGCTAAATGTGTTACACTCTCTCAAGAATAGTTGCTCTTGAACACATAACTAGGAGATTCGATACCTGTGGCGAATGCTAGGAGTGACAGGCCGTCTAACAAGAACGGAAGATACTGGCAGGCTGTGACTGGTTAGCGAAGAACTAAAAGCGTCGATGCGATTGTTAGTCCACAAAGGAGGCGCGATGACGCACTGCTGCCGTTTATGACAGCAGCCGAAACAGACTTCCTAAGCGTAGCTTCTCATCGTTCACTGCGCCCCAGCGGGCCAGTCTTTGGGAAATAAACACACGCTACAGCCTCACGAAAGAGTGCCGCAACGACAGAGCCCGAGCAGGCTCGACGTACACTCCATTCGCGGTGCACTGGACGTCTGCTTTCATCGAAATGCTGATTACAAAAATACGTTCCAGCTCATCAGAATATTAATTTTGTCGTGGCTGATTTGTCTTGAAGACCTTCTTATCAAGCCTGAAGCACGAACTATGTCAGTTCATGAAGACTGCTGGCTACAGCGTGGCATGAAAGTACATCTCTACCCATCGCATCCCAGACATGTTCTATGACAGACAACTCAAGGGCAAGGCAGATCCTTCATACGTGTTTCATCGTGAACTACAGTGTGGTGTCTTGCGTTTCAGTGCTGGAATAGCCTATGCCACCTAGTACGCTGGTCGTGCTACCCTTCTTGCTACATTCTGGGAAGGATTCAGTCTCCCTTCAACATTTACCATATCAGTCCTGTTGTCACAGCCAGTAACAAAACTGTCCAATTTCCGTCTACAGACCGCTTCTCTTTATTTTTAAATAACCTGTATAGGAGCAGTTGGCCATCTTCACACCTGTTGGACAGAAATTAAATTACAATTGCTTGAAGACTTACGTTTACAAAGCTTCTAAATTTTCTAAGATATGAGTTACAATACATAGCATTTGTTACAGTAACAGGGTGGAGGGATTTATACCAAATAAAGACGGACCCCCGCATGGTACAAAAGCAGGTCAGATCAGAGTTGTAGAAGCAACAAGAAGGACATACCACATTTACAAGAACGCAAAATCCACAAGACTGTCGAAGTTTTACAGAAGCTCGAAATTTATGGCGAACTTCAAAGCGAAATGCTTCTAATATTTTTCACTACGAAACTCTGTCTCTAAATCTGGCAGAAAATACAAAGATATTCTGGTCGTATGTGGAGTACACTAGCAGCGAGACATAATCAGTACTTTTGAATGCTGGGCTCCGTAAGGTTCCCTTTCTGTGCAGCCACCGTGGAATATAAAATTATAAAGAGGTTATAGTTCGCATAGTAGATCTAAAGTCGTTATCCACATATATGTTTCTTTATATGCGCAATACTTTGTTAATCGCATTATTTCAGTAATACGATTGTTTATCTCGTACTGTAATTTTTACCTGAACTCTGTCAACTTTGGATTTGTGCATCCAGTAACATAGCATCATATATTGGAAGTAACATAAATGTGCCTTTTAATGCACTTGCAGTTCGTATGTAGAACGTCAGATGGCCGTTGTTACCACTATTGGGTTTCGTCATTATGACAAATAAGTTTGATTTACTAAATTTGTGTGAATGGAATCATATTTTTAGCGAGTTTACCTCTTTTTACAATTTTGACGATTGTAGTTTTGACGTATATAATTAATTTTGTCATTATCATCTAACAAACGATGTTCAGACATTTTCACTTGTTGTAATTATTTAAATTGATATTATCAATTATCATCACTGTATAATTTTTTGTAATGTGATATATTATTTATTGCTCGTATTTTACATTACTTTTGTATTTTACAGAGAGGGCACTTACTGCAACGTGGCGCCACCTCATGTTGTCTTGCTGTAGTGTTGACCTATGATGTGTCACTTCATGATAGAAATCTGCCAAGGACAGTACTTCTACTTATGGCATGTATCGGTTAGAAAAATGGTATGTTATGACTATGAATTTTAATTTCAGACATCAGTATATTTTGCAATTGATGTAACTTTGTTTTATTGTCAATTTTTTTCGTTTGTTAAAGCAGTTGTTGTTTATTAGATTAGATTAGATTAGATTTACTTTCATTCCAATTGATCCGTAGTGAGGAGGTCCTCCAGGATGTGGAACATGTCAGAAAAACAACAATACACGACAAATATTTACAACATGCCCTGTCTCTTGCGTTTGTTTTAGCACCGATGATGACTGATATCAGTCGAAATCGATTTGCAACAAGATAAATAAATTATGTTTCCGCGAATGGTTGCTACATTCTTTATAATTTTGCAATTAATACTTCCACTGCATGATAGCGTAGATTCTGCTATCGATGACAGTGTCACTAAATCAGAATTACGAAATACAGTTAACCGCATTTCCTTCAGAAAAGAAGACGACGTAAGTATTCCAGAATTCAAAATAAGAACACCTGCCAACACGAGTAACTTAGAAGTAGATATATTCGGTGTATTGTTTCAGCTTAAATCACTTAAAACAGGCAAGGCCACCGGTCCAAATAGTATACAAAAATAGATTCTTTTCAGAAGATGCTGATGTACTAACTCCGTACTTAACAATAATAGACAATCGCTCGCTCGAATGAAAGGTAGGTACCTAACGGCTGGAAAGCTGAACAGGTCTCTTCAATACTCAAGGAAGGAAGTAGGAGTAATTAATGATCCCACGAATGACAGACCCATATCACCGACGTCAATTTTCGTTGGAATTTTGGAACATACACTGTTTTAGAACATTTGAATTCCCTCGAGGAAGGCAAGCTGTTGACAGTCAGCACGGGTTTAGAAAGCGTCGTTCTTGTGAAACACAACTAGATCTTAATTCTTTCGAAGTAATTAGTGGTATTGACATGAAAATCTCAGACTGATTCCACGTTTTTAGATTTCCAGAAGGCTTTTGAAATCATTCGTCACAAACTACTTCTAATCAAGTTGCGTGCCTACCGAGTATCGTCTCCATTGTGTGACTAGATTCGTGATCTCGTGTCAGAAAGACACGGAAAGTCATCGAGTAAAACAGGAGGGATATCCGGCGTTCTCCAGGAAGTTTTATAGGCTCTCTGCTATTCCTAATCTATGTAAACGATTTAGGATACCATCTTAGCAGCTATCTTAGATTATTTTCAGATGATGCTGTCATTTACTGTCTAATAAAGCTATCAGAAGATCAAAACCAATTGCAAAATGACTTACATATGATACCTATATGGTGCGAAAAGTGCAGTTAACCCTAAATAATGAAAAGTGTGAGATCATCCAGAGAAGGAATCCGTTAAATTTCAGCCATGATAAATTACACAGATGTAAAGGCTGTCAATTCAGCTACATTCCTAGGAATTAGAATTACGAATAACTGAAATTAGAACGATCACATTTAACGTTGCAGAGAAGGCAAACCAAAGACTGCGTTTTATTGGCAGAACACTTAGAAGATGTACAGGTCTATTAAAGAGACTGCCTACAGTAGCTTTGTCGCCCTCTGCTAGAGTACTGCTGTGTAGTATGGGATCCTTACCAGATTAGATTGACGGAGGACAAAAAAAAAAAAAAAAAAAAAATTCGAAGAAGAGGAGTTCCATCATACTATCGTGAAATAGGGAAGGGGATGTCACAGATATGATGAGGGAATTGGGATGGCAATTATTAAATCAACGGTGATTTTCGTTGCGATTAGATCTTTTAACGAAATTTCCATTTTCCAAGGTTCTCCTCCGAATGTGAATATATTTCGTTGATACCCACCTACATAGAGACAATAGATCATTGTAATTAAATAGGAGAAATCAGAGCTCGCGAGGAAAGATTTAAGGGCTGGTTTTTCCCGCTTGCCGTTAGAGAGTAGAACGGCAGAGAAATAAAGAGAGAGAGTGGTTCGATGAACCCCCTGCTAGGTACTTAAGTGTGAGCTTCAGAGTGGTCATGTAGATGTAGACGTAGTGAAGTAGCTTCTCGATATGGAAGTTCACTGTCATAACATAACCAACCACATTCCAGCCTGGCGAAGCTTTTTATCAAAACTTTTTTAGAAACTAATTGATGCGACACCTGTAACACTGAAAAGAACTCTTTGCCCGTAGTAAATGGACTGAAATAGTTCACAGCTATAGCTGTTGCTAAGCACAAAATATAAAGCTTAGCCGCGCTGTCTCGGGCGCCTTGCCACGGCTCGTGCCGTTGCCCCCGTCGGAGGTTCGGACCCTGCCTCGGGTATGGGTGTGTGTTTTCCTTAGCGTTAAGTTAGTTTAATTTAGAATAAGTAGTGTGTAAGCCTAGGGACCGATGACCTTAGCAGTTTGGTCCCACAGAACTTATCACAAATTTCCAAATTTTTATAAAGCTTAATGAGGAATGTAATATCATCAAAAATTTTAAAAGGACGTTAAAAGACCGTAAAATGTGTTTTGATTCTGTTTGGTTATTGCAGAGGGAACTACGACTGCGCCAGATCAAAAATGTTTGCTAGAGCGTCCTACCCTATTCCAAAGTAAAGCTATAACATTTCTTTACAACCGTCATAATAATTACCATGCTTAAAATCACGTTGCTCCTTAAGCATTTTGTCTGGAGTTTTTATCCAGTCGGCGTCAATTTTTGGTTTTCCAGCACATTCAGATAAAAACTTCTGGAGTTCTGTGTAGTACCTCCAATTGTTCACTTATTGTGCTAACCTAATTAACTAAAATAAATTATGGCATTAACCAGACAGGTTAAGGTATCCATATAACATAATACTGTTCCTTTTTATTTTTTTTTTAGGGAACAGATCTTCTTCCTTTTTAATATTGTGCTGGTCCCGTCACCTTTATGCTGCCACTTCCCGCTTTTCCAATTTAAACATTTCACCTGTCTTATGTCTGTTTCACACCGAGCCTATGCTTTGGATCGTGTGCGCCTCAGTACTTACAGTTAGTATTTACTATTACACAGTTTTCCTCTTTGTGTTCCAGGTCGCACTGCACGGGGGAAAGTTTTTTTTTTTTGGAATTTATGTAGGTAATTCCACGCAACATGTGGTTTCTCTCCTCCCACCCCCATTTTTGTTGTATTTTACATGTTTTAATATTCTGGTAACTTTTGGTGTCCTGTTGTGATGTTCGTTTTTTCGGATTTTTTTAGGTCCCTTTTATCCTTTTGCCACGAAATCTTTGGTTCAATGACTACATTGGGCTGAGGATGACCTCAGATGGTTAAGTGATTTTATTTGTGAGTAACGTCCTGTTCACTCTTTTTATTTATTTTAACTTAGAAATTTTAGGCGCATAGGTCCTTGTGTGATATTTCAGACTTGAGGATCCCCTCCCTTTATCGTGTAACACAATATTTTCATTATTACCGTTTGCACAAGGTGATGGAACTTTAGGTGTTCCAAAACCGGTGGAGTACACAATGAAAGATTGTGAATTAAGCAACTGTTGTGTGGTTTCTTCATTTTACAAAATTACTTTAAATATTAAAAAGCTCGGAAAATTTCGAAGTCGATTTTCTGAAGAACGTTTGAGAGTTGCATCGAACTGCCCAGACCTTTTGATATTTGGGTTCCGAACTTTATGTAGCATGAATATAAGAAATCACAAAAATCCGATAGCCATGTGCTCTCTTTTTCAGAGGCGATTTACTTCTTCTCAATAGTTAGTGTGTAAACCTTAAGAATAAAATCTTAGCCGATTTAGCACACACCTGGAACACTTTTGTGAATGACCTCTGACTAGATTAGTTGGAAGATAGAGGTCGCCAGCTCCAAGCGAAAATATCAAAGTGAGTATGAGCAGACACGAACTCAACAGGATCGGTTTCTGGGACGGGCTTCTGGGACGGGCTTCTGGGAGGAACAAATGGATTTGCTGACACTCCGACTGTTAACATACCACATTTGCCTAGGATTTAAAATATATGAAATGTTTTAATATGATAAAATTAATATTAATAATAGTTTTGCTTACTTTAATAATTAGTATATTTTTGTAGCATACCTTACAATTTCACTTAGCATTACGTTTGTGAACACAGTCTGCAGGCTATGGGATGGTGTAACGGAGAGGAATGATGCTTCTTTTAGTCGCTTCCTCCTGCTGTCAGGAAGATCAGTGTTTCTGTCTTTTGCTTTTCTTAGTGGACGGCCTTTCCCATTGTGTCACGCCCTACTCAGCTTCGTTCACCTGGATGGATTGCTCCCTGCAGTCGGTCAACGAGAGCGTATCCATGTGGGCAGGAGCTAAAGTGAGCAACTGAAAAGTGTCCTGCATCAAACATAACAGCGTAAAACTCTGCCAAGGTCCAAATTCGTAAGCAGTCCACTGTTGTCGCCAGCAGGCACAGATGAAGACACGTCGACGCAGCAACTCTTCCCTGTTTGCCTTCGTGTTGATTTCCTTCCAAAAGGTGACATCTACACCTAGAACAGTTGACCTGTCTGAGACATTTCCACTCGACACAGAAACACGGCTTCTTTCACACGGGTCAGTGCCAGACAGAGGGTGCGAGCATCTCGGAAATAGCAGATTTGTTCGGCTGCTCGCGTTCTGCTGTGGTGAGCATCTATGGATAGTGGGTGAAAGACGGAGAAACTAGTAGGAGCCGATAATGTGTTGGTCGTCCACGCCTCGTCACAGAACGAGGAGATCGAAGGTTGTGTCAGATGTGATAACAGAGTACAGTACAAGTGCAGGTTCAACTGTTTGGGAGCACACCGTTCAGCGCACATTTTTGCTCTTGGGACACAGCAGCATGCAACCTCTACGTGTTCTCGTGTTGACCCGACGACTTTATCAGTTGGGACTGCTATGGTTACTGTGTGGGGTATGCATATTATTTTGGTCACTCTGCAAATTCCGTTTCTTGCGTAAATATCGATCTGGATAGCTCACACAGAGAAAACGACGTAGTTGAGTAATCTTTGACTATTGCTACACCGCCTCTGCCTGAAAGTTGAACAATGCTGAGTAGCAGACGTAGTTGAAGAATGATCAGGAAATTTTCTTTATGAGTTTGACATAAGATTGATGGAATCTGAATTCGAATATTTTTAATGCAATTATGGAGAGAGAAGCCAAGGAGATTATTTGTGTATTTTTCTGGACTGTTGAGAGATTGAGGCAAGCAAGCAAGCATTTGACATTATTTTGAATTATTGAGATTGTACTAACGTAGCTCAGATAATAGGATTGTTAAAGATTGCTCCCTCAGGTAAATAAGATTCTCCTTGCTTAAAGTTATTTCTTAAGTTTATATTAGGAACGTTCAGGTGATTTTTAAAGCATTACTTTTGAATACAGAGTTTCATTTTAATTTGATCAGAAATCACATTTTGCCACTTAGAGTTCCCACCCGTCATTCAGTTTATTATGTACGTACGCACATTGCCCTTTGTGGTAAGGAATTTTCAGTCGTAGTTTCTTAATGTCGCTTTGCTGCTGTATGCTGTGCATTGCTTCCGAGAAATCTGTATAGAAGTTTGTCAAGGCACGAGGTAAGTGAAAATACAGTTTAGATCCACGAATTTCATAGTGAGTTCAGTTATGCATTTATTTCTGAAGTCAGCTTAAATTTACTGTAGCACTGCATTTTTACTGAAGCAGTTGGCTTCAATTTGTAGATAGTGTTGAGCAGATCATGTTAAGTCTTTGTATAATTCAGTATATTCAGAATTTTGCGGAGTACACGAGTTTAAGTTAGGAATTAGTTTGTTTGGTAACCATTTTTGAGAAGTTCTGGTAGACAGTTTTAGAAAGATTCTCTCAAATAGAGAGAAGCAGATAGACGCTTAAGTTACAACAGGACCATCGAGATTGAACAGTAGTTCAGTGGAAACACATCACCTGGTCAGCTGCACCACGTTCCTTTTGATACCAAGTCGATGGTCGTGTAAGGATACACTGTCATCCAGCACGGATGCAGGTCGATGGCGGAAGCATTATGCTATGGAGGAACTGCAGCTGCGCTTCAGTGAGACCTGTGATAATAGCAGAGTTCACCATGACGACTGTCGCCTACGTGAACATTAATACCGATCACCTGCATTCCTTCGCGGTTGGTGTCTTCCCCAACAGTGATGGCGTCTTCCAGAACGGTAACTGTGCGGGTCACAAGGCCAGAATCGTGCTACAGTGAATTGAGAAGCATGATAGTGAATTCACGATGATGTCTTTGCCACCTAATTCGCGTTATCTGAACCAGACAGCACACATCAGAGATGCCATCGGGCACTAGTTCCGCATCCACAAAGCAGCGGCGAGTTATACTGGGAATTGGAGTGATTTTGGGTAGACATTCGGTGCCGTCTACATTTGGAAACCTACCATGGATTGATAGAATTCACGTCACGTACAATCGCTGTTGTACTGCGTTCCTAATGTGGTCCCACACATTACCAAGCAGGTGGCTGATCAGTGTATGCGAGAATCTTGTAACCAGAAACGCCGTTGCTGCGGCACCCAGTGTTTAACTCTTCACGTCTCGAGGAGCACAGGACGAGCTTACAGATTTACCGGTAACATAAACGGATTTCCAGTGAATCGCATTCCTTAATTTCTTACGAGGATAATGGAATGTAGTTGAATTAAATCGGGTGATGCTGAGGGAATTAGTAGCAAACGAGTTTTGCTATTTGGGGAGCAAAATAACTCATGATGGTCGAAGTAGAGAGGATATAAAATGTAGACTGGCAATGACAAAGAAAGCGTTTCTGAAGAAGAGAAATTTGTTAACATCGAGTATAGATTTAAGTGACAGGAAGTCGTTTCTGAAAGTATTTGTATGGAGTGTAACCATGTATGGAAGTGAAACGTGGACGATAAATAGTTTAGACAAGAAGAGAATAGAAGCTTTCGAAATGTGGTGCTACAGAAGAATGCTGAAGATTAGATGGGTAGATCACATAACTAATGAGGAAGTATTGAATAGAATTGGGAAGAAGAGAAGTTTGTGGCACAACTTGACAAGAAGAAGGGATCACTTGGTAGGACGTATTCTGAGGCATCAAGCGATCACCAATTTAGTATTGGAGGGCACCGTGGAGGGTAAAAATCGTAGAGGGAGGCCAAGAGTTGAATGCACTAAACAGATTCAGAAAGATGTTGGTTGCAGTAGGTACTGGGAGATGAAGAAGCTTGCACAGGATAGAGTAGCATGGAGAGCTGCATCAAACCAGTCTCGGGACTGAAGACCACAACAACAACAACTTTCTTACGGTAAACTCTTATATTTATCTATGAATCACTTAACCACACTAATAATTTAATATTGTCTCTGATGTATTGAACGCAATTTCAGTATTCAGGATGATTCAGCTGCCCCTACCGATGTCGTTGTATGCAAGCCGCAATGTTATCGCTGTCGCTCGCTGCGCGTAAACTACTAGTCTTACATCAAAAAACGAATGTGGGAAATCATTAGTGGACTCGCAAATTCTGCGGTAGGAGGGAGTGCCATGAACAACGTAGCAGAAATCGTGAGTGGCGGGAGCTGATTGCAGAAATGAGGGTGCGTCTGAAGGTCACTTTTGCACGATTTTCTTGAATAACTCGAAAACCGTGGCCTCCAGCGAAAACGTATCCCGCTACAAAATTTAACTACATTAAATTTCTTATAAAAACGGCCTGTTCATTTTTTCTTTAGGACAACTAGTTTGCGCCTGGCGAGCGAGATAATAAGAAAATTTCGCACGTGCTTCATGAAGGCCAGCTGTAACATTGAAGGCTGCATAAATGACGTCGGTATTGGTAGATGAATCATCCTGTATAACACAAGTGGTAAGTCATTACATGCTCAGCGTAGAATCCAGCTTATGTAATGAAGTTCTTTTTGATGTGTAAAGGGGACAAGTGTTCTGGCGGTAACAATCAACTTCTGAATGTTTCCACTGACGTGAGCCCTTGTCCTACAGGGCTCCAAAATGTTGAGCACGAAATAGTGCTATCTCGGTTTCGCGCGGTAGCTTGTTTCTAGATCCCTGATGGCTATCGGTCCAGCTGAAAAAAAAGTGTAAAAAAACAATAGACTGCAATGACCATGTCCTCAAGTTCACGTTCTTTAGAAGAGTAGCGAACAATGGCGGCGAAAATTGCCGTCATAATAGCTACATTGGTGACGAACAATGCGGCTAACTTCGCTTCTTTCTGCATTTCACAACTACAATGGGCGGTAAGTGCTATTCAGAATCTGTGCCGTTCTTCTTATTGTCGTTAACGTTAAGCGTACCACTGACATCAGGTTTTAGCTGGATAGGATACTTCTACTTTTACACATACAGATTACTACAAAGTACACGACAGAATTACTTCTTATTGCACTATTTGTTTGGTAGCTTCCCATACTATTTGTTAGTGCAAAGTCGATGAATGCTTATATGCCTCCTGTAGGTGCTATAATTTAATTTCCTTCTTCACGTCAGCGACACATAGGTAGATGAAGGACATGTGTACATTTCGCCCTCAAAAATGTTTTTCCCTAGTTTTTAAATGATATTCTCACGATTAATGGTTTTCTTTCGGATGTGCAGTCAAGTTGTTGATTCCGCTGTTCTGCACGGTAATCGGTGCCGTCTTCTTCAGGTGCTGTGAGCTGTGTCATAACTCGCATTCGCTGCTTGGACTCCAGCCAGTCTGTATGTTAGCCACAAGACGTTCTAATCGACTGTCACATGGACGACTGCTATAGGTCGGGCGTTCTTTTACAGAATGTTCACCTGTGTATCCTTCTCGCAGGATATTCCTGACGCCAAACCAAAAACACCTCTGGCTGCAATGGATTATTCAATACAGTGAAGTGCAGATCGACAACAAATTGTCTGTTACGCCGAGGTCTTGGTCACAGTGGTGCTCGCTATAGAGGTGAATGCCGTCTATAGGTCCAATATGTAGGTCCATGCCGAAGAAATCGCCGGCCGCTGTGGTCTAGCGGTTCTAGGCGCTCAGTCCGGAACCGCGCGACTGCTACGGTCGCAGGTTCGAATCCTGCCTCGGGCATGGATGTGTGTGATGTCCTTAGGTTAGTTAGGTTTAAGTAGTTCGAAGTTCTAGTGAGACTGATGACCACAGATGTTAAGTCCCATAGTGCTCAGAGCCATTTGAACAATTTGAACCGAAGAAATCCTGGTCAGTTGGAGCCAATTGTGACCCCAAATGCTCTGAATTGTTGATACTCGTATATGTGACCACTCCAATAGATCTGTTTCCAGCCGGACAATGCTTTTTCAGGTACGACATTTTCGACGCTTCTTCTCTTACCCTCTGGACAATCCATCCTCTGAAGTGTCTGTCACCTACTGAAGTGGTTACTGGTCTTTTGCCGCAGAAGGCTTCTCTAGCGAAGTCATCACAACAACATTGATGTAGTCCCCAGTTTTCTCGGTACTTTGTCGGACAGCCTCTGGCTCCCGGAGCTTAATAATGTCATTATCTACGCGCATGACCTGCTGTGCACGGCGGACATTTAGAACTTGATTCTATTGTTCATCACCCACCTTCGTCTGAACCGTTACTGAGAATGTCATTCTTTCATTAACAAATCTTATGCAGCGGAACTTCATTTACAAAATAATGCTGCAGTGTTCTTTGAGACACTTGTTCCTTTACCACGATTGTACAACCCCACCGTCAGCTGCATCCCAGATTGTGGTCTATTCTACCCTACAGACGTCGCACTCCTGATACCGAATGACGCATTGACATCCAATACCATATCGCATGTCAGCGAATTCCCCATATTTTGTACAATAGTTTCACATGCCGAACTTTGTACTTTCCGTGACGTTAGTCTGTGGCGCTGATCCATTATAATTTGAGCTTTGTCGTTCAAATCGGCAGCGCTCCCACGCATGGGAGGTCGATTCAGTAATTGACTTATAACGCCGGTACGAGCCACATGCGCGTTTTTTTCGTGTCGGGTGCCCTCTGTGCGACTTCACAGCACTGGTTCCTATAGTAGAGGCCTCGACAAGATGCTCTGACTCACGAGTCCCTACCAACCATTAGTCACGTGTCAGCCTAGTGTGCAACTTAGTCTAATATGGCACAGACATATTGCTCACACAGTGCACGCTTCTTGGAGATGAGGATTTCTTAAATAGACCAAGGTAAATGTCGTGACGCTTCCTTTGTAAACGACACAGCTGAGTGCTTCTAGATTCTTGTAGAGTGCGAGCTTGTGCTACTTCTCTAATGAATTTGTCGTTGACGGAAAGTTCAACCTTAATTCCCGTATTACAAAGGGCGTTCAGTAAGAAATGCAACCCATTTTTTCTTGCCAAATTTCGGTTGAAAAACCGAGAATTTGGTGTGGGGTATGTTGTAATATTTCCGCTTCAACCCCTGTAGTTTCATGAAGTTGCGATAGGTGGCGGCGATGAAACATGGTTCATCACTTCGAACCGGAGCCGGCCGCGGTGGTCTAGCGGTTCTGGCGCTGCAGTCCGGAACCGCGGGTCTGCTACGGTCGCAGGTTCGAATCCTGCCTCGGGCATGGGTGTGTATGATGTCCTTAGGTTAGTTAGGTTTAAGTAGTTCTAAGTTCTAGGGGACTGATGACCACAGATGTTAGGTCCCATAGTGGTCAGAGCCATTTGAACCATTTTTTTTGCTGGGAAATGAAGAAGCTTGCACAGGATAGAGTAGCATGGAGAGCTGCATCAAAATGGTCTCAGGACTGAAGACCACAACAACAACATATTGTTTGTTATCGATCGAACAAATCAGTGAAAGCACCAGTGAATGGAATTTCCATAGGATTGCTCTGCATTTCATGTGGCCATTTCTTGATGATTAATTTTCTTGATAGCAGATATGTTCTTGATAATGAAGGAAAGCATGAAGGTTAAATAACAATGTTACATCAATATGATGGTCATACAGTATGGAGAATTATCTCTACTGGATTAGCATGCGGATGGCATTAGTTAGGGCTGGGCAGCAACATCCTGAAAAAGGTTCGAAATGGTCTACGAAAGCCAGGAATAATCTGTTAACAGGACCAGAAATGAATGTCCAATCGCCTCCATCACACTCTAGCGTCTTAACAAGTGTATGACATGGCTATCGCAGATGACAAGTATAACTCTATAGCATCAGGCCTAGCTATCTCCGGTGAGTCTGAAGGGCAGATAACGACTAACTGGAGGATTGGCGCTGCGGTCCTGAGCCTCAGCGCTCCTTGAGAGAGTCTGGTGGGAGAACGGCGCCAGCCTGAGTGACGTTTCCCGGCGGCGGTGCTGTTGTCGCTTATCTGCCGCCTGTCTGCAGGCGCCGCCGCCCGAAGACAAAGCCGATGCGCGAAAAATGCCGTCACAACTCCGCCACTCCACTGTGCTGCGAGGCGCGGCGCGTCGCCACGTGTACAGGCGGACCGCTGTCGGAACGTCGTTAGGCCTAGACAGCCTGTGTATGCTGTACAGAGGCTCTCTAGCCGCGTTGGCGAGCCAGCGCAGTCTAATGCCGTAAGGATGAAGGAAAATATCAAAGAGGAGGAGGAGCTATAATACAAATACATAGCTAGTTTATCTCTAAAAATACACTAGTGTGCAGAACTTAAAGGACGGAAGTAACTTTCGCACGATTTGTCACTGCCAAGTTACGTAGGTCGATTAAACTTGGGCAACACATAGGAAGAACTGCTGCGACACACTGCAGAAGGTAACTGAAAGAAATACGTCATGAGTCTAAAAAGTATGACATTTTTATTCGAAGACAATAATTACAATGAAGTCACCATCTAAACCATCGTGTTCGGCAGTGTTCTTGGATGCACTGCCTGCTCCTACCTCTTACTGTGTGAGGGTACTTCCAACATTGACGGAAATGGTCGCTTTGGTGGTGTAGGTGTTATGGTGCGAGGAGGCGAAATATTGCATGGGCCTAAGACCTCCACGACTTAGAGCGCGGTTTGGTCATCGGTCAATGTTATTCTGACACTCTACTCCTTCCCCATCAGCGTCTTTCCATCTACATCCATACTCCGCAAACCACCTGACGGTGTGTGGCAGAGGGTACCTTGAGTACCTCTATCAGTTCTCCCTTCTATACCAGTCTCGTTCGTGGAAAGAAAGATTGTCGGTATGCCTCTATGTGGGCTCTAATCTCTCTGATTTTATCCTCATGGTCTCTTCGCGAGATATACTTAGGAGGGACCAATATGCTGCTTGACTCCTCGGTGAAGGTATGTTCTCGAAACTTCAACAAAAGCCAGTACCGAGCTACTGAGCGTCTCTCTTGCAGAGTCTTCCACTGGAGTTTATCTATCATCTCCGTAACGCTTTCGCGATTACTAAATGATCCTGTAACGAAGATCGCTGCTCTCCGTTGGATCTTCTCTATCTCTTCCATCAACCCTATCTGGTACGGATCCCACACCGGTGAGCAGTATTCAAGCAGTGGGCGAACAAGTGTACTGTAACCTACTTCCTTTGTTTTCGGATTGCATTTCCTTAGGATTCTTCCAATGGATCTCAGTCTGGCATCTGCTTTACCGACGATTAATTTTATATGGTCATTCCATTTTAAATCACTCCTAATGCCTACTCCCAGATAATTTATGGAATTAGCTGTTTTCAGTTGCTGACCTGCTATATTGTAGCTAAATGATAAGGGATCTTTCTTTCTATGTAGTCGCAGCACATTACACTTGTCTACATTGAGATTCAATTGCCATTCCCTGTACCATGCGTCAATTCGTTGCAGATCCTCCTGCATTTCAGTACAATTTTCCATTGTTACAACCTCTCGATATACTACAGCATCATCCGCAAAAAGCCTCAGTGAACTTCCGATGTTATCCACAAGGTGCAATTGGTGCTCATTCAATTGGTTGACAACGAGCGACCTCAGCGAAAAGCACATTTGGAGGAGCTCTTGGAACGAGAGGACTGTGCTGCCATTTCCCCCTACTTAAATCCCGTCGAACACATGTTGGATGATTTGGGAGGACGTACTCTACATCTACATCTGCATACTCCGCAAGCCACCGCACGCGTGCGTGGCGGAGGGTGCGTTGTACCTTTCTGCCCCACTGGCAAGTAGAACGAGTGAAAAACGACTATCTATATTCCTCCGTACGAGCCCAAATATCTCTTACCTTATGTTCGTGGTCCTTACACGAATGTACTTTAGCGGCAATCGGATAGTTCTACAGTCAGCTTCAGATGCCGCTTGTCTAAATTTTCTCAATAGCATTCCTCGGAAAGGGATTCTCATTTGTGTACCCAAAGCATCTGCCCAATACAGTAACAAATCTAGCAGCTCGCCTCTTAACTGCTTCGATGTATTCCTTTAATCCAACCTGGTTGAGATCCCATACACTCTAGTGGTACTAAAGAATGGGTCGAACTAGTGTTCGATATGCGGTCTCCTTTACAGATGAGGCACACGTTCCTGAAACTCTCCCAATACACGGAAGTCGACAATTCGCCTTCACCCCTACAGTCCCTACATGCTGGTTTCATTTCATATCTCTTTTGAACGTTACGCACGTTGTCAACCTCATTGGTGAAGCAATGGAACACTCCGCCAAATCAAATCCTCATCAATCTTGTGGCGACCATGTGAGCACGTTGCACAGCATGCATTTCTGTGATTGCTAATCACGCACCCTATTAAGAACATTATCCCACCTTTTGAAGTATCCAGGGGACCATCGTTAATCGTCTTGACTTTTAAATAAAAATGTCATTTCTGTTCTTCTCACTGCGTATTTTTCATTTATATTCTGTACAATACAGTTGCATTCCTTCTGTGTACGGTACAAGTTTCATTGAGCTATGTTAGTTAGCAGTGACACATCATTTGAAAGTTACTTTCATTCTTAACATTTGCACACCAATGTATTATGTGACAGGTTACCAACTCCACATGGCGAGCACAGCCAAATGTGCCACACATTTGTGTTCTAGCTTTGAGTCGAGTATAGCACAACATCTTATGTTACCAGCATGTACTGAGGGCTGTATTTACGCCAGCCGGACAGTAAAGCGTTTTAGAGCGCTCTTCGTTTTTGAGAAAGTGCCTTTGAGCGCTTTATGTGTGGCTATTAGACATTTTTGAGTCATGAAACCGGTACATTTCTACCAATTTGTGGGAACTGCTTACGAAGACGTAACATATAATTTTCTGGCTGCCAACATGTACCCGCCTTGTTCGATGTAGTAGTCGCATCGGTTGGTTTTCAGTTACAGTGTGTAAGGGATCACATATCGATCCTATACTTGACGGACCTAATCCACCCTTAAGCTTCTTTGTTACAGCGTAGCGGAATCGCTGACGGAGATACCCCATAGCTCTAGAAGGGACAGGTCGGCGCCTGAGGATCGTCTGGCGCGATTGCGTGAGTCAGTCGTGACAGAGCCATCACGCGAGGGTCCGCTTACCTATGCGAGAAAAGCAATACTGGTTAAAGTGTTTATTTTGAAGCACAGGATTAATTTAGTAAAGAGGGAGTTGTTAGTTTTTGAAAGTCCAATATATCCTAAGGAATGGACAGTGGTAAATTCGTGCAAGCTCCTGATAACTGTAATTGTTAGAGTGAGTGCGACCAGAACAAGTGGCGACGTGGTACTTGAAATTCAGTAGACTAAATTAACTGTGTTGCACGAAAGTGTTCACATAATGCAACCTCTTCATCATTATTATTAGAATATTTTGGAAGGTACTGCGTTGTGGCACAGTGTGGGACAATAGAGAGGGCATGCGTCGTAGGGATTCCTCAGAACTTTAGTTACTGGTGCATACACCTTGGGACTAAACTCGCCCTTCAAAAACTGGCTACTTATGAACGACCAGCATCTAATTTTCCAACCAGCCAGATTATATCAAGTAATAATCAAGCATAAATCAACAAATGATACGAAGAGGCGCCTTACAGTTGGTGACATGTGGCAACACCGAACTGTTCAAATCTTGGGGTGTAGGCGTGGAGAGAAAAATAAGACGCGACAGTACTTCTGACGCATGACAACACGAACCGCATAAATCTTCAGAGGCGATCGTATGAAGAGTGAATGAGTGCAAGAATAATTTTCAAACATTTGGATACCATGGAACAACTTCTACAAGAAAGAAAAAGGAGCCGGGCAACGGAACGAGACAAAGGACAAAGCAGACGCCACTTAACAACGAATAGCAACCAGTAGTATGCCACCAAGCACTAGCAGAAAATATAGAACGTAAGTGTCGCAAGTTGCTGTAAGCCATTAAGTTGAAATTATTGCTGTAGAAATAGCGTGATTAAGATTTCTTGCGACGGAAAGCGATCTGTCAAAATTTATTGATTTATTGATAGTAATTGTGTAATACTCAGGAAACATAATAATAAGAGTGAAATTGCAAAAACGGAGCCAAAATTGCTGATAGATAAGCTCAAAAACCAGAGTGTATCAGATGGGGACGATTATCAGTCGAATGTAAAGAAAGAAGAGCAATTGTTATCAGAAAGCGAAATTAAACAAGAAAAATAGTATAATGGGGATCAACGAAGTAAGAAAGGATTTAGAAAGAAACAATATAAAAATAGAAGATATAAACAACAGTGAAGTCTTTCGGGAAAAAGTACTGACAATGGAAGGATTCCAAGGCAGAGTAGCTAAAGAGACTGTTTTAAAATGGTGTGAAGACAGGGAGAAGAAACACAGTGAACAGATGAAGGCATACTAGAAGAAAAGAAAAGAACAAAGAACGAACAATTGAAAGTGGAACTTGGTCTTCAGATGTCCTATTCACAATAAAAAAATAATAGGGAGGAATTTCTGAGAGGTCACCAGACTGAATTCTTCTTTGTGAATAGCATAGAGAATAGCATATCACAGGAAAGCAAGGGATACTTAGCCGCACACCGAACGAAGAATATGGGAAACGCGAACATACCCAGAACAGAAATGCATGAGACAATAGTAGCGAGCTCAGATAGTGTGTATGACGTCTTCGTAGAAAGAAGTGTAGGAACTTGTATCGTCCTCGAGCAGTTAATAAAAGCGTTGAGAAAAATGCGGAGAGAACACAAGGAAGATATTAAAGGACCTAAGAAAGTAACAAAGTTCTCAATAGCAGAGAGAAATGATAAAAAAATTGGAGAAACAAGAGGAGAACATCAAGTAAATATTTGAGGAAGAGTGGATGAGAAAATAAAGAAAATAAGGGAAAAACAAATGAAAATAAACGAAGCAGTGAAATCAAAACTAAGAAGACAGTAATTAAGAAAGTAAAGGAACATCAAAGACACCAGCATGAGAACATAACGAGAGAAGAAGATGCTACAGCCATTCTGGAAAATATGACTCTCAAAGGCCAGAGGAGACCAGTAAAGGCGTAAATGAGATCAAGCAGAAAGTAAAAGTCGCCAAATAAGAATTTTCACGCATTATTGTCAGGCAAATGGGATGACATGACAAACGTGGAACACATCCAGTATACCCGATTCTACAAGATGACAACAAAAATTGCTTACGTCATAAATCAAATGGACGATGAAGCATATAACTGGGGTATGCGATAAGATGGTTCAAATGGCTCTGAGCACTATGCGACTTAACTTCTGAGGTCAT
This sequence comes from Schistocerca cancellata, assembly GCF_023864275.1. Classification (NCBI taxonomy): domain Eukaryota; kingdom Metazoa; phylum Arthropoda; class Insecta; order Orthoptera; family Acrididae; genus Schistocerca; species Schistocerca cancellata. The sequence continues at coordinate 940,371,315 of NC_064626.1, forward strand.
CAGTCGCCTAGAACTTAGAACTAATTAAACCTAACTAACCTAAGGACATCACACACATCCATGCCCGAGGCAGGATCCGAATCTGCGACCGTAGCGGTCACGCGGTTCCAGACTGAAGCGCCTAGAATCGCACGGCCACACCGGTCGGCTATGCGATAAGAAAAGGAACGCCTTAAGTACGCAGAATTTGAACATAAAGTACCTAAACAAATATTGGCCCAAGAGCAAACTGAACGATAGTCTAGTTCGTATATGTTTTAACTTTGCAGTTTTAATATTTACTAACTTCAAATTGCGAGTGTTTTTATTTAAAAATGACATCCTGTTGTAAACAGTGTGCTTTTTAACCGATGTGCGACAGTGCACATTGACGAGTAAGTAATGTAAATAATAACTCTTTTTTTTCGTAACTGACAGTCGCTGCTATGTGACTGCGTGAGAGAAGCTATGAGCTCTGTGGCGCGCAGCGCTTCTGCCTGGATTTTGCTAATGAACGACTAACAAACTATGTGGAAGGACTCTAGTGCGAGTAATTAGATCGAGTAGACGTATTACTGAGTCTCTGTCTGAGACTAATTTGTTGCATTGTTATAGTCAGCCATCTTGAATAGAGAAATTTAACGATCTGCTGGAGTCACAATACTATAGATACAAGCAAGATTTCTTATTGTACAAAAAGAACACAAGAAAACACAGCATTCATTAATTGTGAAAATTTAAATTCGGTTCCCACTCCAAGTGAGACTGTATTGGAGACCGCCCCCTCCCCCTGTGATGCTCATCTGAATAGACATTTGGACGGATGGAAATCGGCAGCAATCCTCCAGGGAGAATTTCATTCACTGTGCAAGCGTTTTATTCTTTTGTAAGTTTTTTCTAGGATGGACAGTGCTAACCAGACTCCAGTCTCGATTCTTGTCACTGCATGGACAAATTCCGAAAAATTCTGTGAATTGTAGCCTCATGAACCGACCAGCGAGACGCTGGGCAGCAGAAGACCATTGTCGCCGAACAGCAGGATTCTTGATAGCAACTTTAAACACCTGTCGAAAGTGCCACTTCTTAATCGAACTACTTCAGACAATAAAGGTTACGTAAATGTATTCCTGATTTCTCAACTAGTAGTTAAAACATAATCAGAATCATTCATGAGATAACTAATTTTTTAATAATTCAGAACAATATTACCATTCATATTTCACTTCTTTAAAATGAAGAGTACACTGCAATGTCAGTCAAATAAATTTACAATATACAGATATTATTTTTGATATTTCGAGACCAGCGGTCCATTTAACTCAAAAATCAAAATATTCTTTTTTAGTTAGGCAATGTGCTCATTCAAATAGCATGGATGGAACGGTGAGGTCTTGGAAAAGGAAGTAGAGAGAAATCAATAAGCTGAACAAGAGAAATGTGGTGCAGTGGATGGTTCAAAGATTACCACATAAAGAACGTAGCCATTTAATAGGAACAATTATTGACTCAGTGGAGCAGGCTAGGATCATATTTGCGCAATTAGAACGCGAGGATAGGCAGCCAGAAGTGCGAAGAGATAACTTCAGTAATTCAGCACCACTGCGCGAGATGCACCCTGGACAAGAGTGGAGAAACGTACACAGAAACATAAGAGGCCAAGAACGCGGCGGTTATACTTTCAGATACCACAAATAGAGGGGGACAGGCGGACGAAAGAAAGAAGGTCGCAGATCGTGCGGAAACAGATACGGAGGATGGAGGGCGAGAACTGGTGCCAAACTGGCCGGAAATGAGAGAGCGGGAAACGTATAAAGGTTTCAGGATAGGTTCGGCCTGTAACATATGAAGGGCTTATTTCAATAGTGGTACAAGTCCATTACCTCCACTTTTCTGCCTATAATGCTTTTGAAATTAATGATCCAAACAAACAGAAAGAAAGGTTCATCTCTAGCAAGAAGCCATATGCTTGAATATTTTTGGTATCTCAACTGCAGATTTTTCAGCGCTCATTTAACTTTAGGACTCTGTATCTCACAATGAACAAAAATGGACTTGTACCACTATTGAAATAAGCCCTTCATATATGGAGTGGTCTCAAACAACTAGGGAAGATGTACACAACAAAATCAGAAAAATTGACAAACAAGGAGACCTGCTAGGAGATGATTTTATATTGAAAGATAACGCAATCATCGACCCTGTAATCGAAGCTACAATATGTCGGTGTGTGACTAAATCATTAGTCGACTCGGGAAGTAAGCTGTGTGGTATAGCAGACAAAGTGTGTAACTAATTACTGAAATTAGGAGATTAAATACCGAGCTTACCGGTCATTGGATTCAAAATAAAAGATGTGCGTTAATATGGGGAAACAATTAACGGTCAGGTAATGTTGCAGGTTGAAACACAAGAATATCGAATGGACACTGCAGTAATTATTAATTCGTAAGAAGAAATCGTCAAAGACTCCGATTGGTTGATGGAGCATAATACAAAGATAGATTATGAGGAAAATGAAAGAAGGTTTTACAATGGAGAAAATTAGAGGAGGAGAAGATTAGTGTTTAACGTTCGTCGACAATGAGGTCATTAGAGACGGAGCCCTATCTCGGATTAGGGAAGGAGGATAGGGAAGGAAATCGGCCGTGTCCTTTCTACGGAGCCAACCCGGCATTTTCCTGAAGCGATTTAAGGAAATCACGGAAAACCTAAATCAGGATGGCCGGACGCGGGTTTGTACCGTCGTCCTCCCGAATGCGATCTCTCCTCGCTCGGTGAGAAAATTAGAAAAAAATAAAATTTGTTGAGAACACGGCAGTAGCTACAATAGAACGCTTTCCCCACAGGAACACATAAGACATGAATAGTGGAAATGTGTGCTCTTGCAGCACAAGACTTTATTTTCAAAATTCGGAATTTAGAAGACAGGTAACATTATTGGGCCAGAAGGGATAAAAGTGACTCAGAATAGTTGGCAGTAATAAGAGATTTTTTGATACCAAGAAAAAGAAAGCAATTAAAAAACTCTTTCGGTCTCTTTGGATTCCATCGTCGGATATCGATGACCAAACTTTAAATACTTAGTAAGGGGCTGCATAGACTATTGAAAAAAGACAACGTATGACGTTCGATGGTATGCTGTACAAAAGATTTTGAGAAAATAAAACAAAAACTCTGTAATGCTCCAATAATATCTCATCCAGATATGACAAAAACATTCTACCTGCACTGCGATGTGTCGGATTGTGGTCTCGGGACCAAATGGTTCAAATGGCTCTGAGCACTATGGGACTTAACATTTGAGGTCATCAGTCCCCTAAAACTTAGAACTAATTAAACCTAACTAACCTAAGGACATCACACACATCCATGCGCGAGGCAGGATTGGAACCTGCGACCGTAGAAGCAGCGCGGTTCCGGACTGAAGCGCCTAGAACCGCTCGGCCACGTCTTGGGACCAATTTATGTCAAAAGGAAAAAGGAGCTGGACAGGAAGTGACAAAAACAATTGCCTTCAGCAGTCAGATATTGAACTCCCACGAGCAATGGTCCACCATAACTGAAAACGAAACATTGGTAGTAGTGTTCAGATTCACAAAGTTTAGGGGTCTTATTTCTCGGACAGAAAAATAACCATTGTAAAAGCTCATAAGACCTGTTATTTATGTTAAAATGTTGATTCCGGCAGAGCAGACTGATGAGATGGATGCTTGGTCTTTGAGGATTCGATTTTGATATTCGTTAAGTGCCAGGCATGCAATAAATAGTACCGGTTGCATTATCACGTTTGCCTTTAGGCCTAGAGGAAGAGCCAACACTGCCTCAGCGAAGGAAAAATAGTATTTATCCGACCGAAGGCGTTACACATAAAGGAGCAGTACGAAGAATGATAATAATGATAAGGAACATCAGGAGAGGGTAAAACGAAGACGAGAAGCAAGTACTGATCAAGAGAAAACCTCAGCTGCGGGCATTGCAGTCCAAAAAAATGTATGGGAAAGCTTCGACGAAACTATTGCTTTTTAATACGGCTAGACAAATTATGAAATGATTTAAGAATTGAGAGATATATCAAAAAACAAAAATTATTGCGGTACAACATAAAAAATTTAAGCATGCTATGCTGCAAAAGAACCAAAAGATGCTGTCCCTGTGTTCCTTATGGTCCCTTTCCGAAATATAGCAGAGGAATAATTCACATATTGATGGTAACTAATTTGTTCTCACGTTATATACAATTATAAGCACTAAGGAAAGTCACTGGCAGCAAGATAGCAGGAAAGATGGCTAAAGACTACTTTAACAGAGTATGCTTGCCTAAGCATAGAGATGAATTCATTAGTAAGACATGGAGCGATACATTTAGATAATACAATGTGGAACCTGTACGGCAGAGGCTCACGAAACTAAATACTATGAGATATTTTAAACCGCGTGCAAAAATTGGTTTAACTCAAACTTATGGTTTTTTTAGATGAACACCCTACATTATTCCATACGCAATCAATAATACGAGAAATTACAATAATAATGGCGTTGGTATCATCGCAATACGTCAATCACATACCAAGAAATTAGAACCCGAAGTTGATCCGTGAAATGAACGAAACGCGCCGCTATTGAAATTCCCGCGGTGCAAGCGCGACCGCACTTTGCTTGTAATCGCGATGTCATTGACGTTCTGCAATGCGGCAAATGCTGTACTTACAGTACATATTACTACGTACACTGTTAGTACGTGGCCTGCGAAACACACGGATGTCCAGTCACCCACAGTGAAAACGAGGACACGGATTTACAAATACGTGCTTTATTGAACTTTTCGATAGTACTACAATGAACTGGTGGCGCATATTGCGTAAATTGACGTTCCCATGCTTTGTAAACGAGGCCACATCGATAAGGAGTACCCTACGCATAAAGTCATGGCCTTGCTACAGAACCGAATGACAGCATTCCAGGCGATAGAGAGGCCTTGCAGGTCTTGATGTAGCACCACGTGATATTGGTGGTATCTATGTCTGTGAAGAATACTCATCACGCTCCTTCGGGGGATTCCCATCTGTCTCTCCATTCCACGAATACTTGCATGAAGATTTATTGCAGAGGCCGCCAAAAGAGATACCTCTGCTGCTTCAGATGTTACGCCTCTGCTCCGGATCCGCACTCGTGGAGACAACTGCCAAGTCGCGCGAAGCCTTCTAACAATATTCATGAAGGTAGGGCGGGTCAGATAACGTCTGTTAGGGTACCACTGGGCATACAACTGCGCCACAGCGTGTGCCATTTTGGTGACATTCTCAGTACAGTAATATCATGACAACCATTTCCTCATTTGTGAATACCACGTCGAATACCTAGAACGGATGGATAGGTGATACCAGTTGCAGTGTAGAGTACACTTGTGCCATGTAGTTGTACATACCTCCACACGGAACACCCTGCTTCCTAGTGAGACATTCCCAAACACATCGCCGATTACGGCCCGTTTCTGTAAACAACTGCAGAGGCGAAGGGTTGACCTGGGCGATGCAACGGGGCGACGTACACCGGCCTGTACTGTTCCATAATCTGTACGCAGATAAATACAACACGCAGAAGGAACGCCGTTATGTATACATCAATGTTATGTATACATCAGTGCTTGTGGCAGGAAACCCTTATATTATTTTCGGCTCTCGTGATCGCAGTGAAAGTAAGATTACGTACGTCAACCACATCGCGATTACGAGCGAAGTGCACCGCAGGAAGTGCAATAGCGGCGCGTTTCGCTCATTTCACGTGTTAACTTCGCGTTCCAATTTCTCGGGAATTGCGATAAAACCAATGCCATTATTATTGTGATTTCTCGTGTTATTGATTGCGTATGGAATAATATGTGGTATCTATTTAAAATCTTAAGTTCGTGAGGAAACCAATATTTGTACAGGGTTTAGAATGTCTGGTAGTATTTACTTTCGTGAGCCCCTGCCGTTTGTCAATACCTATTGTGGTTGCAGAGATATTGGGGTGAAAAATCTAGGAGGGACATCCTGTATGTCGAAACACAGGCCTGCTGCGAACTCGGCCTTAGGAGCGATGAAGAAAATTAATAGGTGAAGCAATGCATACAGTCACAACAGACATAATAAGTGGGCACAATGATTTAATATGTTTGAAGATGCCATTATCAATCTACCTTGTGATCTGACTGGCTATGCTCAAGTAAAAATAATATTTAACCAAATCCTGAGCAACCTAATAAGAGATAAAAAATAATAAAGACGTTTTATGGGAGGAAAGGATTGAGAGGGCTCAACAGGCATTTATTAGAAGAGTTGAAGCAAGAAAAAGAGAGTATGATAAACTGGTGTGTCCTATAATTTACAAGGTCAGGGATCTAGTGTTAACACGCACACATATTCAGTCAAAGAAGAATGATAATGAGATATGAAAGGTCTATCATGTATACATCACAAATTAACTTTAAATTAATGTGTTTTACATAATGTTACGAGAGTAGAAGAGGAAGGTTGGTTAGCAATTATCTGACATTTTTCCGCTGAGCTCGCTCACACACAGAAGTGCTGATGTCGCACTCTTCGTGACCATCTAACCGTGCCAAAGTGTTTACGCCTGCGGCTGGCTCCTGTTAACACTTCCATGTGCTTGGGCAATGGCAAGCTGCAGGAACTCAGAAAAATTCCCTCTCTCCCGTTCCCTTATTATCCTGATGCGTGACACTCTCCTCCACTTTAATTCGTCCCGATCTACTCTTTCCTTGTCCGTTCGTTAATCATCTTACATATTTACATTTACTCTGACCCTTTAGTTCATTTAATCACGACAGAAATCGTACCCTAGATTAATATTGTGTTCCCAGTTTCCTAATTTACACATCACGTACTCTAGAATCCTTTACTTGCTAGCACTAATCCATTCCATGGAAATCTCATGAACGGCTGCTTCTTTTGCATCAGTCGTTTTCTGTCTCAGACAAGTTGCACAAACAAATCGTAATATCCCGATAACACTAGAGGTTGATACACCGATTGTAATGATATTCTGTTTACGTTTCTCTTGATATTGCCATGAACGCTGTAACATTTAATCTTCCGAAATTTGCCCATTCTTTGAAATGATTAATTCCTCTGTCGTTTGTGGTAAACTGGGATCCAAGGTGCTAGTCATGAAGGTTAGGTTCTGTACAGGCAACACATTTAGAAGTCTCTCCAGTCAATACAACATCAATCGAGTTCCTGTAATTATCACGGTACCTGTAACTGTAGCAAGAAGGTGAAATCGTATTCTGGCTATGTAACACGTGCTTCCATTAATCAATAATCCACTCTTTTGAACGACCTCAACCTGAAGCTCACTTAATTTCAGTGCCCATCTTTTTATTCGACCGAAAGGGTCTTTTATTCCCAATAACCACTTCAGTGACATACAGGGCGGTCCATTGGTCGTGACCGGGCCAAATATCTCACGAAATTAGTGTCAAACGAAAAAACTACAAAAAACGAAACTTGTCTAGCTTGAAGGGGGGAACCAGATGGCGCTAAGGTTAGCCCATTATATGGTGCTGCCATAGGTGAAACGGATATCAACTGCGTTTTTTTCTTAAATAAGAACCCCCATTTTTTATTACATACTCGTGTAGTACATAAAGAAATATGAATGTTTTAGTTGGACCACTCTTTTCGCTTTGTGATAGATGGCGCTGTAATAGTCACGAAGACATGGCTCACAATTTTACACGAACAGTTGGTAACAGGTAGGTTTTTTAAATTAAAATACAGAACGTAGGTACGTTTGAACATTTTATTTCGGTTGTTCCAATGTGATACATCTACCTTTGTGAACTTATAATTTCTGAAAACGCATGCTGTTACAGCGTGATTACATGTAAATACCACATTAACGCAACAAATGCTCAAATTGATGTCCGTCAACCTCAATGCATTTGGCAATACGTGTAACGACATCCCTCTCAACAGCGAGTAGTTCGCCTTCCGTAGTGTTCGCACATGCATTGACGATGCGCTGACGCATGTTGTCAGGCGTTGTCGGTGGATCACGATAGCAAATATCCTTCAACTTTCCCCACAGAAAGAAATCCGGGGACGTCAGATCCGGTGAACGTGCGGGCCATGGTATGGTGCTTCGACGGCCAATCCAACTGTCATGAAATATGCTATTCAATACCGCTCCAACCGCACGCGAGCTATGTGCCGGACATCCATCATGTTGGAAGTACATCGCCATTCTGTCATGCAGTGAAAAATCTTGTAGTAACATCGGTAGAACATTACGTAGGAAATCAGCATACATTGCACCATTTAGATTGCCATCGATAAAATGGGGGCCAATTATCCTTCGTCCCATAATGCCGCACCATACATTAACCCTCCAAGGTCGCTGATGTTCCACTTGTCGCAGCCATCGTGGATTTTCCTTTGCCCAGTAGTGCATACTATGCCGGTTTACGTTACCGCTGTTGGTGAATGACGCTTCGTCGCTAAATAGAACACGTGCAAAAAATCTGTCATCGTCCCGTAATTTCTCTTGTGCCTAGTGGAAGAACTGTACACGACATTCTAAGTCGTGGCCATACAATTCCTGGTGCATAGAAATACGATACGGGTGTAATCGATGTTGATGTAGCATTCTCAACACCGACGTTTTTGAGTTTCTCGATTCTCGCTCAACTTGTCTGCTACTGATTTGTGGATTAGCGGCGACAGCAGCTAAAACACATACTTTGGCATCCTCATTTGTTGCAGGTCTCGGTTGACGTCTCACATGTGGCTGAACACTTCCTGTTTCCTTAAATGACGTAACTATCCGGCGAACGGTCCGGACATTTGGATGATGTCGTCCAGCATACATAGCACACGCTCGTTGGGCAGTTTGATCACAATAGCCATACATTAACACGATATCAACCTTTTCCGCAATTGGTAAACGGTCCATTTAAACACGGGTAATGTATCACGAAGCAAATACGGTCCGCACTGGCGGAATGTTACGTGAGACCACGTACTTATACGTTTGTACCTATTACAGCGCCATCCACCACAAAGCGAAAAAAGTGGTCCAACTAAAACATTCATATTTCTTTACGTACTACACAAATATGTAATAAATAATGGGGGTTCCTATTTAAGAAAACGGAGTTGATATCCGTTTGACTTATGGCACCGCAATCTATCAGGCCAGCCATAGCGCCATCTGGTTTCCGCCTTCAAGCTAGACGAGTGTCGTTCTTTGTAGGTTTTTCGTTTGATGCTTATTTCGCGAGATATTAGGCCCGGTCACTATCAATGGACCACCCTATATTTCTGTAACACCTTTAAATTTACGACTGTATAAGTAGTAACGGAAATGCTCAATGCCACATACACACACCAAAAAAAAGTTTCGCATCACCCCAGTTTTCCAGAACTCCTGAAGATGGACGTTGACTGCGGATGTTGTATCATAGTCACAGTCCCTTTGACTGTTCAAAGATGTCATTAAATCCGCCCAAAGACGTAAACAACCACGCATGAGCAACGCATATTAGACCGAGGGGGTCCGACAGCAGATCAGTTCCAGTCATTTCACCAGGAAGGAGGTACACGACTCCTGTTGTCCGTAGTTCAAACATGCCAAGACGGACGATACCGCTGTTCGATCGCGCCCGCATTGTTACGTTGTGCCAGGAAGGTCTCTCAACAAGAGAAATGTCCAGGAGTCTCGGAATGAACGAAAACGATGTTGTTCAGACATGGAGGAGATACAGACAGATACGATCTGTCGACGACATGCCTCGCCCAGGCCGCCCAAGAGCTGCTACTGCAGTGGATGACCGCAACCTACGGATTATGGCTAATAGGAACCCTGCAGCAACGCCACCATGTTGAATAATGCTTTTCGCGCAGCCACAGGACGTCGTATTACGACTCAAACTGTGCGCAACAGGCTGCATGATGCGCAACTTCACTCCCGACGTCCACGGCGAGGTCCATCTTTGCAACCACGACACAATGCAGCGCCTTACAGATGGGCCCAACAACATGCCGAACGGACCGCTCAGGATTGGCATCACGTTTTCCTCACCGATGAGTGTCGCATATTCCTTCAACCAGACAATCGTCGGAGACGTGTTAGGAGGCAACCCTGTCAGGCTGAACGCCTTAGACACACAGTCTAGCGAGTGCAGCAAGGTAGTGGCTCCCTGCTGTTTTGGGGTGGTATTATGTGTGGCCGCCGTACGCCGCTGCTGGCCATGGAAGGCGCCATAACGGCTGTACGATACGTGAATGCCATCCTCCGACCGATAGTAAACCATATGGTTAGCATATTGGAGAGGCATTCTTCTTTTTGATGGACGACAATTCGCGTCCCCATCGTGCACATCTTGTGAATGACTTCCGTCAGGATAACGACATCGCTCGTCTAGAGTGTTCTCCAGACATGGACCCTTGCCTCGCGGAGTGGCCGCGTGATTACAGGTGTCATGTCACGGATTGCGCGGCCCCTCCCACCGGAGGTTCGAGTCCTCCCTCGGGCATGTGTGTGTGTGTGTGTGTGTGTGTGTGTGTGTGTGTGTGTGCGTGTGTGTGTGTGTGTGCGTTGTTCTGAGCATAAGTTAGTTTAAGTAGTGTGTATGTCTAGGGACCTATGAACTCAGCAGTTTGGTCCCTTAGGAATTCACACACATTTGAACATCTGAACATGAAAAGTATCGAACCTGCCTGGAATAGATTGAAAAGGGCAGTTTATGGACGACGTGACCCACCACCGACTCTGAGGGCTCTACGCCGAATCGCCGTTGAGAAGTGCGACAATCTGGACCAGCAGTGCCTTGATGAACTTTTGGATAGCATGCCACGACGAATACAGGCATGCATCAATGCAGGAGGGCGAGATGCTGGGTATTAGGGGTACCGGTGTGGACAGCAAGCTGGACCACCACCTCTGAAGGTCTCGCTGTATGGTGGTACAACATGCAATGTGGGGTTTTCATGAGCAATGAAAAGGGCGTAAATGATGCTTATGTTGATCTCTATTCCAAATTTCTGTACAGGTTCCGGAACTCTTGGAACCGAGGTGATGCAAAACTTTTCTTGATGTGTGTATTCAAAGTAGCGTCTCTTGTTGTTGAACTGTAGTTGAATAGCTACACTCAGCCTTATTGTCTTACAAATGTGTCACTGGACGCGCCTTTCCATATGTATTTTGACTTAAAATGGCACCAAAACTAGTACTGCCTATTCCAATAGTATGAATTCTTTGGTGAAATCAGGAAAAAACTAATGCAGGATCTGACATCAATAACTCCTTTATATTCTGAAATGTTGTTTGACATTCTGATGTCCAGCGAGATGTAACCCCCTTTACTCCTTTTTTAGTAATTTAGTCAGTGGTTAAACACTTTGCTCAAATTATTTGTCGAATTTTCGATAGTAGTTTGCTAGCCCAAGAAACGATTGCAACTGTTTTACTTTTTATGCAACTGAAAGATTACGTGTAGCTTAAGTGAGATGAGGAGGTCTCCTCACTGCATTTTGGCTAATAATATGTCCAAGATAATTAATTCATTGATATGCAATATGATTCTTACGCGCTTCTCGTGTCCATTTAAAGCTTTTGAATAGACTATTATGTCTTCCTAATAGACCATGCACTTTTTAAGTTTGAAACGCCAACGGATCCCATCTAACAAGCGCTTGAATGTTGCAGGCATGTTCTCTAAACCAAAAGGCATTCTGCAATATAGGTAGTGACCAGTCGATGCTGTAAATGCTATCTTAGGCCTCCCTTCTGGACATACTTCAATTTGGTGACAACAACTCCTTAAATAAATTGTGGAAAGAATTAACACAGCTCCAGATCATCCAAAGTGTTGGTCATATTAGATATCGGATATGTGTCGGTTACTGTACGTTCATTTAAATATCTGTAATAACAACAGAAATTATATTTTTTCGTTCTGTCAGATGACGTTTTCGGTACAATTACTATACTTGCTGACAGAGAGCTATCACTATGTTCTAATATGCCTTCTGCAAGTTGCTGTTCTATGAATTGTTCTATCAGCAGCTGGAGATGCTTCAGTAACCTATATTGCTTACAGTATGGTTGCCCATTGGAGACCGATGCAATGTGACACAATACATGACGACAGGTTATTATCTTTTAAATGACTAACTTCTCCAAGCAACGCAAATGTGCTGACGATTTGCTTGACATTATGCTCCATCATTATCCTACCGATGTCTTCTTCATTGAATACTTCTAATGTAGCTGTTACTAACCCTTTCAGAAGACTCACTTCGTCCATTCCGAAACCGCCCAGTCTTACTGGCACCATAACATGGCCACCTACGTTCCTTTCATGTGCTATACTTCTTCGTGTACGACGATGCTGTTCATCTAAAATGTCATTACTCGTCAGTAGTTCTATCAAACATAAAGCTTGCTGTGGTACATCGAGGTCTACTGTAAACCAGATTAGCTTGACTGTACCTGCCAATGCTCTGTCATGCGAAACAGCTTTTAATGGATATATACACAGTTTTTTTGGTACTACTTTAGAAATGGGCGTACCGCGTAACACAGAAACATTTGGAACTGTAGTACCCATTGAAAACGAATCCCCACCGATTTCAACAGTTTAGTGCCAAAGGTCGATTTTAGCATGAGGCTTAACCGCAAAGTCTAGTCCATATATTTCAGAAAATTCCTCTTTCATAGTCGGCAACACTTCAATTTATTCACAAAACACGTGTTTCCTGCCTTAGACTCGAGCTGTGTTGTCCCTACTGAATCTATCCTATTATCCCCTGTTGCGCATAATCTGTATCTCGAAGTTTTCAGTCTCCTCTTATCAACGAGGTCCAGACTCACAACCGATACGTATGCCCCTGTAGCCACTGTACGAATTGCCACCTGAAGAAACATTTCCAGTGGCGTTTAACGGTTTCCTTTTCCCATTGTATTTGCCCTACTTTATGGATCCATAATCCCGAGCCCGAAGTGTTAGCAATTGTAACGTTATGCTTGAAGACACTGTGCCTTCAAATGCCCTTACTGACCAGAAAGCTAAGTTCCTTACCAGACATAAATATCTTTCTTTCATAGTACATTTTAGTTGACTATCTGTTTCTTGCAAGTGTGTGGCAACTCGAAGTGCTACAACTAAATCCTCAGGGTTTTCTATTCGCACCCATCGTGAAAATCTGGGGCAATCCATCTCAGAAAAATGTCTAATGCCCTATTCTATGCTTCTTTAAGCATGTGGTTTTTACGTAAACTCATAAGTCTGTGCATTAACTTTGCGTATACAATCAGAAAACGACTCAACCATTTCATTCGTTTTTTACGTCAAGCTACTAAGTATTTCCCCTAAAAACTGCACCCTGCTTTGCTTTGGCAATCCACAAGCAAGTTTCATCTTCCTGTGTCGTCCGAACAAGACACAGCCAGGGCAAAAGCACCACAGGCGAGCTGAAGCCAGTGCTACAAAGACTCGCCACCAGCGCCACGGGTGGTGCTGAGGATGAAGATATCGACTTCGCCTCTATCAACTGCCGGCCGAGCTACAATCCGCCAGTGAGGGGACGACAACGGACCGGGGCCTACTCGGAAGATCGAAGAGCAGCTCTCGCCCACTTGGTTATAGATCATCGTCCGGGACTGACTTAGGGAACGTCGTTCGGTGAACTCCTAGAAGTGAACAGACAGTTGTTGTAAATTGCATTTGCTATGTACGGTGAAGTTTACCTAGAATTATTTGCACTTAACCATTGAGGGCTTTTTTTTGTATTATATTACAAGCAGTGTTGCAGACTTCAATATTCAACTAGTCACAAAGATAAGTAAACCTTTTTAACTTATTTGGGTGACTTTGTTACTAATTTGTTGAAGTGTTGTAGAACCTTCGTTCTCCTATCCTGTTATCTGACCGTGGGGCATAGGTGTGTAATAGTGGCAGGAAGAAACCGTCTTAGCGGTGTGCTGCACCATTAGCCGTTCCACGAACTCACAAACTCTGCCTACCTTAACAACAGTGGCAGCTCGGCCTCCACAGCAGTAGCGACGAGGTCTTTACAGTTCACTGTCCTCTAACAGTTTAGAAACTTCGCAATGTTTGTGCAGTTTACTTACCCTTTTCAGGAACAAACTAGTGCTACTTCCAAACAATAACTCAGTAACTACACTTGCTACTAAGGCAATTACATCTAATTTTTACGCCTAGTCATAGTCGACAGACACTCTGAGCAGTCATCTGTTATGTGCCCTTATCTTCCACATTAGCACATGTCGCAGGTATGAACATAGGGTGCACTATGACCCGTTAAATTACAATTTTTACAACATATTGAAACAAGGTACTATTGATGACTATTACCATTAAGCTGAAATAAATTGACTGGCTCACTTGGCCTACTAAAAGTAACTTTCTAGCCTGTAAGTCCTATTCTGGACATGACAAAAAATGCAATTTTCCTGATAAAAAGTACAATGTCCTTTTGCGACTCATCGTATATGACTGTTGCAGAGCCCGCATCTCGTGGTCGTGCGGTAGCGTTCTCGCTTCCCACGCCCGGGTTTCCGGGTTCGATTCCCGGCGGGGTCAGGGATTTTCTCTGCCTCGTGATGGCTGGGTGTTGTGTGATGTCCTTAGGTTAGTTAGGTTTAAGTAGTTCTAAGTTCTAGGGGACTGATGACCTAAGATGTTAAGTCCCATAGTGCTCAGAGCCATTTGAACCATTTTTGACTGTTGCAGACGTTTGTGCGCTGGTGAAGCACTGTAACCACAGCCATCTACTGTGATTGTCCTGTGGACAAAGGCAGTAATAGAAATGAAGATAAAAAAGTCACTACTTAAGTGAGAGGCAACGTATTCGAATTAAAATTCGACATTCTAAAACTGCCTGTACGAAAGGTGATATCAGTCTAAGAAAAGTGCGCCAGCGATGTAAGATTCTTTTGGTTAGCCACTTGACAAAGACTATTATTACATAGAGCTCGAGCTTGTCCCTAAACCAAATAGCCAGATGGAGACCAGACATATGGAACCCCTTATACGTATAGCAACAAACCTTCTCTTTACCACCCATCAGTCATTTCTGCCTCTAGTACAGTTACGTATACAAGATTAGCAACTCCGTGAAGCTGTTAACCAACTCTGAGCCATACGAATTCTTGAATGAATCCAAAAATAGCAATCATGTAGAAGGGAAGTGGTCATTGTTTAAGTGGAATGTCGTCTGGAGAAACGTCCACGTTCCAAATCTACCTATATCCGAAATATCACAGCGGCTTCTCATAGTAAATGATAAATTCCAGACAGCGATAAAGTGAACAAAATTCACCCGTGCCGCACATCAACCAACGAAATTTGTTGGCTGATGGATTCCTAAGTTCACAATTGTACGTACGTAAACCTCGTCACAATACCTACAGATCTGCGTATCAAACTAGCAATTGTAGACCTAACAAATCAAAATTAATCAAATGAAGGAACTTATTTATTCTGAGAAGCTGTGATATCTGCACACTAAAACAATGCGGAAGACGGGTTATAGGACGCAAATTGACTTCTGCAATACTGAACCGCTGGGCCAGCTTCGACGATTATTACTCCAACATACGAGCCTAAGGAAAAGTGGCAATAAACGTACCAAAAGATACCACATCGAGGTATATCAACAACACCTGTCGGCAGCTGAGGGTTTCAGTTAGTCATCATTTATTCCAGGGAAAAGCTGCACGGTCATCAACAGTATTCTGTTCTTTCGAGAACAGTTACTGTCTTCACATATATAGTTAAAGGCTACCCAGCCATTCACTTTCGTCTGTGCGAATGCGCACAGTTTGCCCAAACTCTTACGGGAATCGCCAAAGCGTGCGCGAGTAATGAGTGGATCGGCAAATATCTATAAGGTACATTACATATGTAGAATTGTGGACAGTTGGGAACGTGAGTGTCACGGAAAGCGTGCAAGGGATAAGTCGCTGCAGTCGTGCTATTCATCTGTGTCCTCGGTGGGTCAGATGGATAGAGCGTCTGCCATGTAAGCAGGAGATCCCGGGTTCGAGTCCCGGTCGGGGCACACATTTTCAACTTTCCACATCGAGGTATATCAACACCTGTCGGCAGCTGAGGGTTTCAGTTAGTCATCATTTATTATTATATTATTTGTAATATGTGTAATAAATTTTGTATATAAGTACTGCCTGGCAAAAGAGGTGAATCATCGAGAAGACATGATTCGATATCAACCTCGGACACGTATACGCCGTCGAAGGGTATGTAAATGATTAGAGTTGCAATTCCCTAAGACTAGTAGGACAAATGGTTCTGAGCACTATGGGACTTAACATCTGAGGTCACCAGTCCCCTAGAACTTAGAACTACGTAAACCTAACTAACCTAAGGAAATCACACACATCCATGCCCGAGGCAGGATTGGAACCTGCGACCGGAGCGGTCGCGCGAGTCCAGACTGAAGGGCCTAGAACCGCTCGGCCACACCGACCGGACAAGTAGGACAGCCACTAGAGTACATTAATGTTGTTACCAAGCCTGGTAGCGTTAGTATATTAGAGGCGTGGCCAGTGTCATATGTTGACTAATCACTGTGAAGGACCCGGGGATGCCGTGTATTCATCTGAGATAGAGATATCAGCACCGACAGAGTTTGAAAGAGGTGTCACCGTTTGGACGCTCGTCGATTTGTACAATATCCAGATTTGTGGGACGCTTTTACACTACTGGCCATTAAAATTGCTACACCACGTAGATGACTTGCTACAGACGAGAAATTTAACCGACAGGAAGAAGATGCTGTGACACGCAAATGATTAACTTTTCAGAGCATTCACACAATGTTGGCGCCGGTGGCGACACCTACAAGGTGATGACAACCGTTTTCTCATACACAAACAGCAGTTGACCGGCGTTGCCTGGTGAAACGTTGTTGTGATGCCTCGTGTAAGGAGGAAAAATGTGTACCATCACATTTCCGACTTTGATAAAGGTCGGATTGTAGCCTATCGCGATTGCGGTTTATCGTATTGCAACATTGCTGCTCGCGTTGGTCGAGATCCAATGACACTAGTTTCGGACTGCATTGTCCATTAGTTGTCCTTCGTTGTAAATGTTAACTTATATTTCCACCAGTGCACACATATCCCAACGCAGTGCACTCCGAAACTAGCCGCAAGAAATAAAATTTTCTGAATACAACTGTGACGGAAACTAAGGAACAAAGAGAATTTAGTAACTCAAGTTGCTGGTGCTCGCTGCTGTATTGTGTTCGATCTACATAATCCTTTTTTTTTTTGTCACGTTGTCCGTCTGTCTGCCTGTGTGTCTGTCCGTCTGTTAACACCCCCTTTTATTAGCAACGGGTAGCCGTGTCAAGGGGAAACTTATGTCACATACCAAAGTTTATAGTCCCTTGGCAGTGTAAAAAATTTAAACTTCTACGTCAATGCAGTCAAGAGATACGGCCATTTATGTCACATATTGTGATATTTTGCAAGTATCGATATCGACAACAGGCATCAATCGTCGAAACTGTCGAATCCCGGTACGGATAAACTGTCTATATACATATTTCAGTTTGTACGAAACCCTTGGTGAGCGAGTCCTACTCGCGCTTACCGGAATTTTTTTGTCATGTAGTATACATGAAATGTTTGCCTCTCACTGCCAAATGCCATAATGACTGAGTTATCCAGGCACGACACGACGCTGGCCCCCCTTAGGCCGCCCTTTTCCCCGCCCTTACCCTAGACGCCTTCACATTTCCACTTTATCCAGAACCTTTCCCTCCTATTTTCGCTAATATACACTGAAGAGCCAAAGAAACGGGTACACCTGACTAATATCGTATATAGCCCCACGAGCGGGCAGAAATGCCGCACTACGACGTGGTATGGGATCGACTAATATCTGAAGCAGTGCTAGAGGGTACTGAGATCATGAATCCTGCAGGGCTGTCCATAAATCCGTAAGAGCACGAGGGGGTGAACAGCACGTTGCAAGGCATCGCAGATATGCTCAATAATGTTCATGTCTGGAGAGTTTGGCGACCAGTGGAAGGGTTTAAACTCAGAAGAATGCTCCTGGAGCCACTCTGTAGCAATTCTGGACGGGTGGGGTGTCGCCTTGTCCTGCAGTAGTTGCCCAAGTCTGTCGGAATGCACAATGGATATGAATGGATGCAGGTGATCAGACACGATGTTTACGTACGTACACCCGTCAGAGTCGTATCTAGGCGTATCAGGGGTCCCATATCACTCCAACAGTACATGCCCCATACCATCAGAGCCTCCACCAGCTTCAATTGTCCCCTGCTGACATGCAGGATCCATGGATTCATGAGGTTGTCTCCATAACCGAACACGACCATCCGCCCGACACAACTTGAAACGAGACTCGTCCGACCAGGCAACATGTTTCCAGTCATCAGCAGTCCAATGTCGATGTTGGAAGACCCAGGCGAGGCGTAAAGATTTGTGTCGTGCAGTCGTCAAGGGAAGAGTGGGTCTTCGGCTCCGAAAGCCCATATGTATGATGTTTCGTTGAACGGTTCGCACGCTGAACTTGTTGACAGCCCAGCATTTGCGGAAGGGTTGCACTTCTGTCACACTGAACGATTCTCTTCGGTCGTTGTTGGTCCCGTTCTTGCAGGATCTTTTTCCGGCAGCAGCGATGTCGGAGATTTGATGTTTTATCGGATTCCTGCTATTCACGGTACAGGAAAGTAAATAATAACCATATTTAACCAAAATATTGGTGGATTAAAGAAAAAAGTAGATTCTCACAAAAGTAAAGTAAAAAATAATGTTACCATTTTTCACCAAAATATTCCGGGATTGAAAAATAAAGTAGATGAGCTCCTGGTTTGTTTAGATGACATTGAATCTGATAATGTAATAGATATACTATGCCTGTCTGAGCATCACATTGTGTCTGATATGGAAAAGGTAAATATCAGTGTTATAAACTAGCTGCACATATGAGTAGAGAGAATAAGGTGGGAGGAGAAGTTGCCATATATGTCAAAAGTTATCACTGTGTAGGAAGCTTAGATACAAAATGGTTTTGTCTAGAGCAACATATAGAAGCATGTGCCTGTCATCTTAAACTGAAGGAGGGTTCTTTTATAATTGCATCATTATATAGGTCCCCTTCAGGAAACTTTCATTTATTCCTGGAAAACTTGAATAATTGCTGGAGCTCATCCAAGATCATCTAGAACTAGAAGTCTTCACTATAGCCTCACAATATGTATATTCACTTATGAAATTTGTTATTAACAATCCGAAAGAATTCAAAAGTAATAGCAGTATGCATGGCTACAACACTAGGAGAAAGGATGATCTTCACTACTCAAGGTTAAATCTAACTTTGGCTCAGAAGGGGGTAAATTACGCTGCCACAAAAGTCTTTGGTCACTTACCTAATAGCATCAAAAGTCTGGCAGATAGCCATATAGCATTTAAAAGGAAATTAAAAGAATTTCTTAATGGAAACTCCTTCTACTCATTAGATGAATTTTTGGATATAGTAAGTGGGTAATTTCCCAACCCCCCCCCCCCCGCAAAAAAAAATTAAAAATATTGAGTGTCATGTAATATTTTGTCTAATGTAATTTCTTGTATAGGCACCTTTCATTAACCTGACACGTTCGACATCATTACGAAGTGTCGTATTCACGATCTATGAAACAAGTACTAATCTCCAGAATGAGATTTTCACTCTGCAGCGGAGTGTGCGCTGATATGAAACTTACTGGCAGATTAAAACTGTTTGCCCGACCGAGACTCGAACTCGGGACCTTTGCCTTTCGCAAGCAAGTGCTCTACCAATCTCATTCTGGAAACATCCCCCAGGCTGTGGCTAAGCCATGTCTCCGCAGTATCCTTTCTTTCAGGAGTGCTAGTTCTGCAAGGTTCGCAGGAGAACTTCTATAAAGTTTGGAAGGTAGGAGACGAGATACTGTCAGAAGTAAAGCTGTTGAGTACCGGGCGTGAGTCGTGCTTCGGTAGCTCAGATGGTAGAGCACTTGCCCGCGAAAGGCAAAGGTCCCGAGCTCGAGTCTTGGTCGGCCACACAGTTTTAATCTGCCAGTAAGTTTCAAGTACTAATCTAATCTAATGTAATCTAATCTAAGTCGTGAGTTGGTCGTACCGGAAAATCTCCACTTCATCGCTACATCGGAGATGCTGTGTCCCATCGCTCGTGCGCCGACTGTAACACCACGTTCAAACCCACATAAATCTTGATGACCTACCATTGTAGCAGCAGTAACCGAACTGACAACTGTGCCAGCCACTTATTGTTTCATACAGGCGTTGCCGACCGCTGTATTCTGCTTGTTTACGTGTCTCTGTAGTTGAATACCAGTTGCTTTGGCGCCTCTGTGTAGGATGTAGTACGGACAATGTCTACGGATAAGTGGCACACAGTCCCTATGTTGGGGGGAGTGTGGTTTTGCCAGTGAGCACGTGGAGTATGGGGTGCGCAGGCGTGGCGTGTCGCGATACGAGCGAGAGACGTGCAGCAGGTGGATCCTGGCGCGTACGGTCGAGTGCGCCAGCGTCAGCAGTGCGTTTCACGCGTGCGCGCTCTGGGCGGGGGCGCGGGAGCGGAACGGCGAGGCGCGGCCAGGCGCGGCGGCCGAGCTTTGTTTGAGGCCGCCCCCGTGGTCAGGGACGGCGCGGCTTTAAAGGGGGCGTCCTCGCTCCACGCGCCACCCCGCTGGGCCGTGTTTAACCACCTGTTACAGCAGCACTGATACTGAGGCCTACCTATTAGACAAAAATTACGTTCCACGCAAGAATTCATCAACATAAAAACGAGAATCATCACTAACTTCGTTTTGGATAGCCGTGAGATAACTATTCAGCTTTTACACGAACGCGTGATGTCTCTTCTCTAGGACACGGCCGAAAAAGGGAAAGGGGGGGGGAGAAAGGAAGCGAATTAATGATATCAGCATGGGTTTCAGACGATCGTGTGAAACCGAGCTCGCGCTATTCGTCCACGAGACTCAGAGGGCCATAGACACGGGTTCCCAGGTAGATGCCGTGTTTCTTGACTTCCGCAAGGCGTTCGATACAGTTCCCCACAGTCGTTTAATGAACAAAGTAAGAACATATGGACTATCAGACCAATTGTGTGATTGGATCGAAGAGTTCCTAGATAACAGAACGCAGCATGTCATTCTCAGTGGAGAGAAGTCTTCTGAAGTAAGAGTGATTTTAGGTGTGCCGCAGGGGAGTGTCGGAGGACCGTTGCTGTTCACAATATACATAAATGACCTTGTGGATGACATCGGAAGTTCACTGAGGCTTTTTGCGGATGATGCTGTAGTATATCGAGAGGTTGTAACAATGGAAAAGTGTACTGAAATGCTGGAGGATCTGCAGCGAATTGACGCATGGTGCAGGGAATGGCAATTGAATCTCAATGTAGTGTAATGTGCTGCGAATACATAGAAAGAAAGATCCCTTATCATTTAGCTACAATATAGCAGGTCAGCAAGTGGAAGCAGTTAATTCCATAAATTATCTGGGAGTACGCATTAGGAGTGATTTAAAATGGAATGAGCATATAAAGTTGATCGTCGGTAAAGCAGATGCCAGACTGAGATTCATTGGACGAATACTAAGGAAATGCAATCCGAAAAAAGTAGGTTACAGTACGCTTGTTCACCCACTGCTTGAATACTGCTCAGCAGTGTGGGATCCGTACCATATAGGGTTGATAGAAGAGATAGAGAAGATCCAACGGAGAGCAGCGCGCTTCGTTACAGGATCATTTAGTAATCGCGAAAGCGTTACGGAGATTATAGATAAACTCCAGTGGAAGACTCTGCAGGAGAGACGCTCAGTAGCTCGGTACGGGCTTTTGTTGAAGTTTCGAGAAGATACCTTCACCGAGGAGTCAAGTAGTATATTGCTCCCTCCTACGTATATCTCGCGAAGAGACCATGAGGATAAAATCAGAGAGATTAGAGCTCACAGAGAGGCATACGGACAATCCTTCTTTCCACGAACAATACGAGACTGGAATAGAAGGGAGAACTGATAGAGGTACTCAAGGTAGCGTCCGCCACACACCGTCAGGTGGCTTGCGGAGTATGGATGTAGATGTAGATGTAGAGCTGCACCGGGATTATATGCGGAATCAACGGCGAAGAGTGAAAATACGTTCCGCACTGGGACTCGATCCCGGGGTCTCCTACTTGCTACACACTTGCAGTGCTTACTGCGCGTCTCGGATTCAGTGTTCATTGTAAATGCGCGGACTATCTCGGCACGCTCCCCGACCTATTCAAATTCCCACCTAGCACCACCTACCGACTCTCCTCATCCGCGCCTTCCATGCACGCTAATTTTTAAATTCCCCCTGGAGATCGAACGTAATACGCATCTGCATTGAAGGTTGTGGATTCATTGTCCATCACGGCGAATCAGTTATACGAATGCTGGGTGTCTATTCTTTCGGACTTTTTTTTTCCTTATTGTCATTTTACACCTTACACAAGGTGGGCTGATAGCGGCAGCTTTACGCCGCTCTTCAGCCACAGGCAGTCCAAAGAAAGAAAAACAATGAAGACACAGAAGTAAGATAACATAACGGTGGACAAAAAACAGTAGACACAGTAATGAAAAAACGCGAAGCCGTTCACACGCGAAGAAAAACAAAGAAACAGTCAGCACTGTACACGAACACTAATGATTGAGATGACACAAATGAACGATGGAGCGTGGGCGGCGAAAAACGCTGAAGTACAAACACGACGGCACACACACACAAAACTGACGGTAATGATCTCCGGTGCGCTAATGGTCACGTGACGTGTGCGAGTCCGGGGACCTGCCAAAAGGGGGAAAAGGAAGGAGAGGAGGGAGAGGGGAGAGTAGAGATGCCAGTGGCAGAGGAGATGGGGGGAGGAAAGAAGGTATGGGGGAGTAGGGGAAGCCCGTGGGGTGGAGGGGGGAGGAAGGGAGGAGGGAGAGAAGGGAGAGAGGGTGCCCTAAGGAAAAAACACAGGAAGTGGAAGAGGAGGATCAAAGCTGATAGGAGGGGTAGGT
Source organism: Schistocerca cancellata (assembly GCF_023864275.1). Lineage (NCBI taxonomy): Eukaryota > Metazoa > Arthropoda > Insecta > Orthoptera > Acrididae > Schistocerca > Schistocerca cancellata. The sequence goes on from NC_064626.1 coordinate 940,394,385, forward strand.
GGAGGGGAGGAGGGCATCACCAGGGAGGGGGAACTGGTGGAAGCCACCTTGGGAGAGGGTATTTTTTCGGACATGTAAGGATGCGCATTACATTCGATCTCAAGTGGAAAAAATTAGCGAGTGTGAAGGATATGGACGGGGACTGTGATGCTGTGTGGAAAATGTGATACGGCCGAAAGGCGTTCTGAGATAATTCACGCATTTGCATCGAACACTGTGTCAGTGCGGCGTAGTGGTTAACACAAGGGCCTATAAGCAGTAGATCGTGGATTCGAGTCCTGGTATGGCACACATTTTCTCTCGTCGCTGCTGATTCAGCATAAAGTCCCGATATAATTAGTTCCTTTCTATCCCATTCCTTTTTCCCCCTCCACCTTCCATTTACATGATATTCAGCTTTTATTACAATGCTTTTCTTCTTGCTATTAAAATTTCAGTAGTTTTAAACAAATAAACAGTAGCCGGCCAGGGTGGCCGAGCGGTTCTAGGCGCTACAGTCTGGAAACGCGCGACCGCTATGGTCGCAGGTTCGAATCCTGCCTCGGGCATGGATGTATGTGATGTCCTTAGGCTAGTTAGGTTTAAGTAATTCTAAGTTCTAGGGGACTGATGACCTCAAAAGTTAAGTCCCATAGTGCTCAGAGCCATTTTTTGAAATAAACAGTATTTGTGCCTGGTCACTATATTAAGCAATCTAGGTGCACTCTCGGTGTTACTTGAGTGCCAACGTGTTACATTACATCGCAATCGTTCTGCGCTGCGTCCGCCACGCAGTGGCAGGTCCGCCCAGGCAACGGCCGCAACGTCTTTGTTCCCTTACGTGGCTTCGTCGCGGGCAGAGCATTTGCTCATGGCTCGAACGTAGTCGTCCTTTCGATATCGGTTAACAGGAGCGGGTTGTCGAGAGCAGAGTAGTTCTACTGTACAAGGCAGCGCCTCCGTTGCAAAACAGAAACCATGACAATTTATGACTAAAAGTGTTTTGTGCCTTCTTGACCGCAGTCCTGTACAGTTCTGTACTGTCCAATCACATTAATGTGACCATCTGCCAGAAAATTGAATAATCAACTTTTGCAGCAGGGACCACTGAGCGATATGTAAGAAGTCAATGAGGCTCTTGGACGGATGCAGAGCCGTGCCGACTCCAATATCCTTGCGAGCTGCGCTGGGTTTCTCGGTTGAGGATCCACGATGCGAACAGATGGATCGAAGCGGTCCACAGAGTCTCGATTGGGTTTGAGCTCGGGGAGTATGGTGGCGAGGAGAGTACGGTAAACTCATTCACGTGCTTGAAACAACAGATGTACACTTCGAGCTCTGTAGCACATTGCATTTTCATCCTGGTATATGCCATCGTACTGATGAAAACCAAACTGCATTTATAGGTGTAAGTGGTATTCAAGGATACACGCACACTTGTGGTGATCCATTGTGCGTTGCAGAATGACAAGATCACTCAGAGAATGTCACGAAAACATTCCCCTGACCATGAAGCTCCCTCCTCAGATGTGGACCCCTTTGCCTTCAGACGTTTCACTCCCTGCACGCCAACGGCCATCTGTCTGATCTAGCATAAAACGTGATTCATTGGGAAACGCCACCTACTGCCACTCAGTGGACGTCCATTTCGGGTAATGGCGTCGCCGATGGAACAGCACTCAGCATAGTTGCAAAAGAAGACGCCCGCTGCGGCTGCCCAAGTGCAGCAACATTTGCTGAACGGAAGTTGAGGAGACACTGTTGGTAGCCCCTTGCTTAATGTGGACGGTCAGGTACTCAACAGTTCCAAGTCTATTTACCTATAAACATTTCCGCCTATACACATTTCCGTTCACTCGTGTCGTTTATGGCCCATGGTGCACCATGTAGGTCAGATAAATCGCTATGTTTACTACAACGACTGCACTGTTGTCTATACCCCCCACTCCTCGCGACACGCTCTATATATCCTCCACTGCTAGTGGTGCCACCTGCCGTCTGTGAGTGGTTGACGCCGAACATAGGCGGTGGTCACATTAATGTGGCTAGACTGTGTATTCTCCAAGTGTGATATACTTTATTGGAAACTGAAGGGGAAAAATTAAGCATTCAATTTTGCCTGTAGCTATGTGGAGTTGTCAACAATGAATAAAAGATGGAAATCTCCGTATTAGTAAGAATATTTTTTTTAAGTGACGAAAGTAAGAAAATTGCATACTATGATACTTTCGCTCAAACACTGTGCTTCAGAAAATCCGTGCATAACCTGAGTAAATACCTGGTGCTAATGTATACAACATTAAGTTTATCAGTCCACAGAAAAAGTACTGCAATAATGCAAACTGCTTCGCTGTTTTCAGTGTTCTTCATAGACTATGTGAAACCTGTTAAACAGTTAACAGGTATTCTGGAATCTGTTACCTGATGAATTGAACGTCGTTACCTATTACATGTAAGTAACAGTTTGCCCCATCCCTACTAGTAATGGTAAATGATCAAGGGCTCTCTCTCTGTCCGTAGTCACGTGTAAATACTGAGACATATCACAGAGGTTAAGATACTGCTCTCGATAAGCATGTCAACGAAAGTAAAAGCATGTAACACTGAAAGTGTAGACCAGCGCAGTATTAAATGTTACCCAGCATTCTATTTTAATTTTATAGGTAGACTGGCCGAAAGTGTAAATCTTTGAATAAGGATTTGCACTTAAATCTACTATGTTTTTTATTCATGTTTTTAATTCACAGTGAAGTTTCTATAACTGCATTAGACTTGTTTTTACGTTCTTTTCTCCTCTACAATCTAGGCCCCCGTAAGTTCTGGTGTATAGGCGGTGAAGAATTTTGTTTGATCAGTTTGACTCAGAGAACGAATCGCTATCACACAGTTGTAGTAGTAATAGTAGTATGTTTACTGCTACATGGGTAGTTTAGTACGCCCGCATCTCGTGGTCGTGCGGTAGCGTTCTCGCTTCCCGTTCCCGGGTTCGATTCCCGGCGGGGTCAGGAATTTTCTCTGCCTCGTGATGGTTGGGTGTTGTGTGCTGTCCTTAGGTTAGTTAGGTTTAAGTAGTTCTAAGTTCTAGGGGACTGATGACCATAGATGTTAAGTCCCATAGTGCTCAGAGCCATTTTTTGGGTAGTTTGGTACAAAACAGTAACACGTCATATTATACAGAAATGTATATCCTGGCTCACAGTATAGAAGCCTAAGTTGTTTAGTGCTGCCCGCACTTCAGTCTCCACCACTCCCTGTCCTTCCAATCATTATCTTTTACACCTCTTCTCAGCATGGTAACTTCTGTTATGTTTTCCTTATGGTATTCCACTTTTCTTTTTTCGTGTTTGAACATACATTAGAGCTCTTCTTGACCAATCATTTTCGGAATTTGACATCTGGTTTAAGGCAGTCCATTTACAATGCTTCTAGTATTTCTTTTCGCTGGTGTTTATCCACCAACAGTCTACTCCTTAAGTACAAATTGTCTCTGCAATTGCTCTCTACGTGTTGATTTTGTATTTAGTTTTATTTTTCAATAACAAAGCAATGAACTGAGAATTTGCATAGGTTCTAGCTTGTGAGGATCTATTTTTAAGGTCTCTGAGTCGTATCGGCTCGTATCGGTTTCTCTTTTGGGTTACTTCCTCTGCTTGGTTTCTCCGCTGGTCGTCCGGTGGCGCTGACGCTGGTCCGAATTTTCACGGGGCGCGAGTCTCGTCTGGACAGCGCTAGGAGGAAGTTGGGGCTCCGAGCAGAAACGGTTGGGATGACGGTTGGCCGATTATGCGGGAAGTGACCAAAGGCTCCGTTCCGCGATAGGCTGATGGCTATTGGTTTTCCATCGGAAGTGTGTTGCTACCACCGACTATTGTGCTGCCGTCTGTCGAAGTGACATCTGTGTAACAAGCTGTCAGCTGGAGATTCACTTGCGACCTTTTTCGTGATTTTATCGGGAACGACCATTGGTTGGTCACTCGGTCGGCTCAGCGGATAGCGTGCATTGGATCTTTTGGCAGCTTCTGAGTTCTGTATGCGCCTCATTACTTGCAAGTCGTTCCTGTTGCTGCACAGTGACTGTTTTTATTATCGTTTGAATTGCTTCTGATTTTTTTTTGGAAGATCTGTGGAGGAGTCCATCTAATAGAAGTCCTTCTGGCATAGACATGGCAATGATTGCGCCGAGTTGTTAAACTCTCTTCGTTTGTGTTTCAGTGTTTCAGAATTTCATTGGCCATCCAATGGAGTGTCCTTTAGCCCTAGCTGCACAGGGAGACGGTTGTCATGCAGCGGATACAGCGGCCAGTTTATGAATACCCTATACTGGAAAGGTGCAGTATTTGTATCTAGTGAAATTTTTGAATGATTGTCAATCTTAATGCTGTCCGAGTACTGGATTTGTGGAAGCAACTTGTTGTAATTACCTTGGATTAATCTTGTGTTTAAATATTACCCTCTTGTTTAAATGTTTGTCAGTATATATAAATATTTTCAGAGTTCTGGGGTCAAATAGCAGTTTTATTGCAAGTATCTTTGATTATTTCTTGGGTTGAAGTGTTATCATCTTATTCACGTGTTTGTCATTTAAAAAAAGGAAAGAAAAGGGAACAAAGTCACAGAAGAGACAAGTGATGAATTATTCACGTGCTTTAAATGCTTATTGTCTATATCAGGTTGTTAGTTTTGCAGGCTGTGCTAGTTAGCCATATTGTACGCCGACTGAGCTCATTGTAGCCTGACCGGCCAATACATTGTTCTGGTGTGCCTCTGCGGGGTCAGGTATTTTCTCTGCCTCGTGATGACTGGGTGTTGTGTGATGTCCTTAGGTTAGTTAGGTTTAAGTAGTTCTAAGTTCTAGGGGACTGATGACCATAGATGTCAAGTCCCATAGTCCTCAGAGCCATTTGAACCATTTGAAATTGGTGTGCCTCACCAGCCGGCCGACTTGACGACGGGAGAGAAAACGGGCGCGACTGCAGGCGGAGGCCGGTACTAGGACCTCACTGGGACCGCTCTTCCGTGCCGAGATGCAGTTGCGGGTCGTCGGTCACTTAAGTTCTTGTGCTCTGTCCCGGGGGTCTTCTTAACACTATGCCGTCCGGTGACACCACAGTAGTGTCATGCGCGAAATAGCTGTCAACGGCCGGCGACACCACAGTGGTGTCGTCTGCATAGTATGGCTCAGTGGCCGGCGACACGACAGTAGTGTTGTGAGCATAGTATCGCGCAGTGGCCGGCGACAGCAGTTTAGAATCTTTTGCATTCTGTTGGTGTTTTGTTTAGGTAACAATAAGTTACAAACGTCAACAAGTGTTCTGTTTTTATAGGTACTTGTGCCCTTTCATCATGGCGGGCGAAAGAGACAGTAGGATTATTTAAGATGAATACGCGGACGTCTTGTCTGACGTTCTGGACGACTTGGCCGACTGGAAAGAAGACATTGTATATCAGAAAATGAAAGTGAAGCAGAATCGTAGGAAGATAGTGAAATACATCCAAGAAGAATTCGGCGAACGCTACGGTTGCCAACTGATTCGGCTGAATCAGAAGAAGAAGAAGACAGTGCATAGTGGTCAGACTTTGATTTACCGATGACCAATAATAAATTTGAAGAATCCCCGGGTCCAAACATATTTCCCAAAGATACACAGAGCGTCGAGGATATCGTAGAATTCTATATTGGGAACGATCTATTTGAATATATTAGCAACAAAACTAACAAGTACTACAGTCAAAATTGCAGTAGAAGGAAACTGGATTAAAAAATGCCCAATTTGTCGGCGTTAAGGGACCCCAACTTAGAAAATGGCTCGGTATTGCTATCCTTATGGGAACTGTAAAAATAGCAAGGGCCGATGATTATTGGTCAACGAATCCGTTGAAAGACGCACCGATATTTCGCAAAACGATGTTTCGCAACCGATTCAGTCAAATATGATCATTTTTGCATTTTTCCGACAGCAACAATAAGCCAGATAGCGCCGACCGGCTTGTTCAAAAATGGTTCAAATGGCTCTGAGCACTATGGGACTTAACATCTGAGGTCATCAGTCCCCTAAAACTTAGAACTACTTAAACCTAACTAACGTAAGGACATCACACACATCCATGCCCGAGGCAGGATTCGAACCTGTGACCGTAGCGGTCACGCGGTTCCAGACTGAAGCGCCTAGAACCGCACGGCCACACCGGCCGGCCCGGCTTGTGAAAGTGCAATTCGTAATTGATTATTTTTCCGAAAAGTTTAAAGAAACTTTTACTCTAAGTCAAAACATTTCAATTGATGAAGGAATGATACCGTGCCGTGGACGGTTAAATTTTAAAGTTTACAATCCGTCGAAAATTTCGAAATACGGAATACTCCTTCGGATGCTGTGTGATTCGAGTACGGGATACATTTCCTTATTCAAGATATATTCCGGCGCTAGACAGCCTTTAGCAAAAACAGTGACGGAACTATTGACACCTCCTGATGGAAAGTGGCATCACCTCTGCATGAACAATTATTATAACAGTGTAGAACTTGCAGAGAAGTTACTTGAGAAGAAAATTCGAGTTTGTGGAACGATACGGCAACATAGAGGATTTCCGGAAAATCTAAGCGCGTAGAGGCGCGTAGAGTGATGGAACTAGTGACACCTTCTGATGGAAAGTGGCATCACAACTGCATGGACAATTATTATAACAGTGTAGAACTTGCAGAGAAGTTACTTGAGAAGAAAATTCGAGTTTGTGGAACGATACGGCAACATAGAGGATTTCTGGAAAATCTAAGCGCGTAGAGGCCGACGTGTTTGAAGCTTGTCATCAATGGAAACGTGACAAGCGACCGGCGACAAGCCCAGTAATCCGACTTAGCGCTGCCGGCGCCAAGCGAATAAATTTGTACGAGACGTGAGGACGGCAAAGTGTTAATTTTCCGTTCCTCGTTAAATTTGCCCTTGCCCTCCCGGAATCAAGCCTCAAAACTGTGCAGATAGGAAGGTTTGAAACCATCAGACAGTTACTAAATTTCACCATGTTAAACTCTATCGCAAGTTTAGTTCACCACAGAAATGTAAATTAATGTTTTGAATTGTTGCCAATTTACCAAACGTTTGAGCCCCTACAGGCCTGTTTACTGTCACTGTTCCTACATTTGTTGTATTCCTGGTAGCCCCACCGTGGCCTAGTTGTTTGGAAGCGGGGCATTAAAACTGTTTCGGAAGAATTTAAAATATCTTTATCTGTTTCTGTTAAACTGTTCTTTTTAATTTTTTTCAAAAGGAAAGATTTCTAAGCCTTCTGGTGCTCTGTATTGATCTTGAGCTTGTTGTAATACTTAAAAATTTCAAGGCTATTTCTAAGACTTCTGGCGCTTAGTGATTATTCGTTTTGGTCTTGTAAATTTTTTAAGAGGGGATTTTAAAGTAAATTCTAAGCCTTCTGGGGCTCTGTGCTTATTGATGTTGAGCTTCTTGTAATTTTTTTCTTTTTAAAACAGGGATAAATTACCGAACAAATTTTTAAGCCTTTCTGGAGCTATGTGATTATTGATTGTTGTTAACTGAATTTCCGCATCATTCCATTGGAAAGGAAGATTTTAAATGTTTTCACGAAATAAATCTAGATGTTGTCAACCACAAGTGATGTTGAACTTGGGGCTGCACCCGTCCATGACTTCCTACCGCTACCAATGGAAGACCATTCCAGTCTTCCCTGCTTTTTTGTCTTCCGATACAAAGCTTGCGTCCTGTCGCCGCTTTACGTGTGACCTAGAATGATGTCCTCGAAGTATTTTTAGCTCTGTCTAAGGAGTGACCACAAATCGTTGCATTATTTTCCAGTCTTGGGAAAAGTTCAGTAATAATTCTAGAAAAGTGGGCAGATAATGTCAATAACTGTGGCCGACGCTGAAAAATTTTCTCTTTAAACGAGTAGTTCCGTTTATTCATTGTCAGAATATAGCAATCAACAGAACAGGTGGCATGGAACGCAGTAATAATCAAAGTCTGAAAGTTGTAAGTGTATCTAAGCACAGCGTTCGAGCGGACCGATCGACGAAAAAGTCAGAGCCTGTCAATGCGAAACCGGTGCTTTTATAAGTGCATCAACTGGTCACCTAAAACTGCAGAGGTCAAAACGAATCTTGACACGGATTCAAAGTTTTCAAGAAAGATCGTCAGGGTAAAAGTTTGGCCTCGCAACTCACTGAATTTATATATTTTCTGCCACCGAAGCGTGAGGCAACATGCCGTCCAGACTGTTACATAAACTAGAGTCAGACATAACTGACGAAACGAGCCTCTCCCTGCAGTGTCAGTACAAGAGTCTCACCGCACTAGCGGAACATGTGTCGCACGCTCCCACGCTTGGGCATTATATTATCACCATCCCCCATCAAGACAGTAAACGGGTGGTTCGAGCACAAAATGCTTAACTTAAAATAGTAGTTAAGATATAACACACACACTAAAACTAAAACTACGACATATTTATGACAGCATGATTGATCCGTCGACTCTAACTCCACATTCTTTACTTGATTAGTTTTTCACTAATCACGATGTAAATATTCAAGAGCTTTCAGTCAGTTTCTAGTTTGTATCTTCTCAACCATTGCACTTGCCATTACATGTTTGGTACCTTTTTAATGGGAATCGCTTGCTCTACTTGTTGATATCTATCAGAATATTCGACGTCTCATTATTATTTGTTTACGAAAAAATGATTCTCTGACTTTAAGTGCACGAAACACCACGGGAAATACAGATATCTACACAAAATAAACGCTATAATATGTCTACGTAGTATAAGTATCCTAAGCTGGCTAGTATGCGTATCTGGGAAATGTGTAATTAGCTCTGATTACGTTTTGTTGATAAATATTAATTAACCACGGCTGGAAGCTAAAATAAAAAAAATGCATAGTGCTCAGTCAGTCGCATCCAACGATATATCTTTCTGTGTTGTGCATTAATTATTTTAAGCGCTATTAATTTTGATCTTTTTAGTTTACGTAAGAATAAATCCATCTTTTTACAATTGTGTTTCTAACAAAACATGTCGGCTATTCAATTTCATACTAGGCATTACAGTGGTTCTCGTTTTTCTTCTAGTTTCTTGCGTGTTTTGGCTCTTCTGTAGGCACTAAATGCAAACAGTACACGTTTCCAACTGATGATACGTCACATTTACACGTTTCATACCTTTGTTAAGTTTACGTGGTTTTGTCTGGTTACTGCCACTCTTCACACAGCCTTATGTTATGTTATATAGGTTTATTCTGGCGTGAGATTTACTTTGTTTAAGATTTCGAATAATTCTGTGGCACAGATTCACAGGCCTTTACTAGCTTTTTTTTTTTTTTTTTTAAAAAAAAAGGGTGTATTTCAACATTTTCTGCATATCTTTTCTCGGTAAGCTGTCTTGGGATTCAGGAGTGACCTTCATCCCCGGAAACCTCTTTCTTCTCCAGTATGCTGTGTGTAGCTTCTGTTCCTTTTTTAATATGGTACATGTAAACTTCTTATAGACCTAGATACCAACTCTTCCAGAATTAGAACAATGCTTCATCTTTTGCTTTTCGTGTATACAATTCATTTATAATTATTTCAGTGTTATAGAACTTAGTTTCACGAAAAAAAGTTGTTACAAAGTTCTTCCTTGCTCTTGTGTAAATGATTAAATGTTATTTGCTCCATATGATTAGCAAAAAGAGAGAAGACGGAATTATCTTACGACGGATTGGTTCTTTAGTAAAAGAGTGATGAATGACAAAGCTAGTTTTAGCACAGATGAGCAGCGTTACTTTAAACCGAAATTCTAAAACCGATTTATGCAATAATCGTAGGTTCTTTTATTGATCATGCAATATGCATTTATGGCTGCAGCAATCGCCGCCGATCAGTAGCATCACCGTATTAGTGACACCAACGTCATTTCACCCCAAATCACAGTCCTGTAAGATAGGTCTAAAAACGCACTTAGGACAGAAAATATTAACAACGTTACACTACGTAAATTCATGTTTAAGTAAAATATAATTACTAGAAATTGCACAACAGTATCATGTTCTGCTATCCGTGCAGAAAGAAAAGGCGTGAAGGGACAAGTGATGCAAGAAAGACGAGAATACCAGATGTTTCTAGATAAAATCGTAACGGAAAAATCAGTGAATATAATGTCTATGGTATCTGATATTTTGGAGACTGTGGATTCATTCTTCTTAATTTTTAATGCCTTGTTGCAATAAGAACTAAAAACACTTGCTCTGTTCTTTACTGACTTTTCAGGAGTGGTTCTAGGTCCAGCAACTTCCCTGTTTCACTGTTTTATTATACCTTGTATGGCAATTACCTGGATGCCACGTCAGTCGCACATAATGTCGGGAGGAAACGGAAAGAAATTAAACTGTTTACTTACACGTTACGATCTTCAGAGTGATGACGGTAGATATGTGGAATACTGTGATAGTCATGCGTCGCTTGCTTCATTCGTTTTCTTTGACCGAAAAACCTTGATTGCGAAACTGAATGTATACGCTGGTGCAGCTGGTCCATTTCTCGTGTGATGTTCTTCCTCGTCTACGTTCACGCTCGCTCTTTCAAAGATTTCTTCCTATAGTGTTACCTTGCTCCGTAACTTCATTGCATATGAGTCAGATAGCAGTACTCGCACTCGTTTTGTGAGAAGCTGGAAAGAGATGGTGTAATGGTTGAGAAGTAATTCTGCAATTATCGGCGTTGAAGTCCGTCGTGAACCACTGTGCCTATGAAGCTGTCTACATCGGCCGGATTAATTCGTTCTCACAATTTTGCGCTGTATTGCAGTCCCTTATTTGTTAATGATAATTCTAGATATGTTTAATGAGTTGGCTCGTTGGCTTGTACATCCTTACCAGAGAGCAACGGAATATACAGAAGGCATCGAGACACTATTTACAATACGTTGGAGCTCCAGTTTGACATTTGGCACGTCAGTGAATACTTTCCCATTGTGGGATTTGGCAGGTCAGTGAATAGTTTTCCAACTGCACAGTAGGGCAGCTTTATGTCGCTGGCGATAATTAGCGGTCACTTAGAGCGCGGTTCCAGAGAGACGGACCGCCAGCGAGCACAGGAAACAAGTCATTGTCCGCCACAGTTGACCCTGGACACTCAGCGCTGTAGCTCTCTCCTCGACGAACAATGTTTTCTATAACTGCAGAATGAAACAAGTTGCGCAAACGACACTTTGAACTTAATTATAAAGATTTCCTTTCCCATACTGCTTCGACATAAGGTAACCCAAGATTCCAGGCTACGACGTAGACAGAAATATTTCTTTATCCACTAGTATCTTGATCGTATGGGATGACGTGCAACAGTTCACTTATTTCGACTCTTATGAGTCCTCATTGGAACCAAAAAATGCAGAAAAGGGAACATGAAAAGTCAAAAAAAGTTCAAGGTAAAGAGAAAAATCAAAGCATACCAAATATCTTGTTACAAAAGTAAGAGGTCGAATAGTTACCTAAACCTTATCAGTTGACATCAGCTGCCTTGTTTGCTTATGCAGAAATGGAACAACTATGTCCGAAGAGAGCGCATCAGCTTTCTGAGTTTATAAGTGCAGAAACTATAATTTAAATTTACATACTTAAGACTATAACGTAATCATTTTTCATTTTCTGAAATACAATCAACCAGAATTTTGAGTATGTGAAATAATCTCACGGGTGTCTGGGAAAATGTGGCACAGGGAAAAACACACGGTGAACGATGAGTTCTCTACTGCAGAAGATGAAGATGAAGGGAACAAATACTGTAAATCCCAGTGCCGAATTCAGAAGTTTACGACGTTGCAAGATGTCTTCACGGAGAAACAAAAGTACAATCTCAGAAAATGAAAGATCGGAGATGAGCACAGGAATGGAAGAATGCTGGCGGAAGAGCAAAGAACATGGCGGCATGTGTAATCGTATCCCGCACACGATTGAAAAAATAAAAACAAGGACTTAAACAAAGCAATTAAAGAAATGAATACATTAATTATAGGAAACTATATTATCTCTTCGTAGCGATTCTACAATAATACAGTACTTGACGAATTTCACGTGATTTCTGCGTGATCACATGAAATTAAGATACAATTTGTGTTTAGCAAGTTACAGTGGTTACTGGATGTTTCCACGACGTAGAAAGGCGAGAACTGGTCAGAGTATTTTATTTATTATAAATAAATAACGTTAGACTTGATACATTAAAATAGAAAATTGGTCATCGGCAAGAGAGTGAGAAACTTCACAGGCGGGCCTCTATCTGGAATACTATAATTCAACGGTAAAGAAAGTGGGGGCTAGCACTCGATGAATATACGTATTACCATTGAGTTGTTTAAGGGTGAGGACATTTGTGAAAAATTTCACATGGTTCGTTTATTAAAAAAATGGAGAGGGGAGAGAAAGGGGAGGAAGAGAGACATCGATTACATTTTACTGAAGATGAACGGAACAAATTAGGTAGATCCCAGTGCCGAATTCAGAAGTTTACAATGTACTGCTCTTGATACGCGTGATGGAGTCATCTTGATACATCGATTTCTGGAGAGAAGACATGAATAGACTTCAGGCAGCGTGCTGAGGCAGCGTCCTATTAAACTATACTGGATGCGTAGCGAGTCACTCAGGCTTATTGACTGGTAAGTGACAATATTGAATTGAGGACTCAGTCGGCGCGTGGTCAGCATGAAGACAGGTCGTACTAACCAGGCTCTGAGATTTATGAGGACTCGGTCCTGGGCTGAGACTGCTGTAACGATAGCTCTGTGGAGATTTAGAGCTGTCCACATATCTTGCCACACTCTTCAGAGCCTAGCAGGCCAGTATTCCAATGGCAGGGCAGGAGCAGGCGTTCGCTCTGCACTTAAAAAAAAAAAGAAGACTATTGTGAGATAAAGATCCAAACAGTATTTCAGCCTAGCTCTTTACAACCGACCGTCCGACTACTATGCATCCGTCTATAAATGTCAGCGAACTGAATATTAAGGTATAGAATATCAATGAATTTTACTCAGCTGAAAAATGAATAGGGGAGTCATCGGGAATTACGAGAATGTGGAATCAGTAGACGGCGGCAGTGACGGCATAGAGAAAGCATTTTGGCGTAAAAAACTATACATTAATTCGAAAACTAACTTTGGTAACATGACAGAAACTGCAATTGAGAAAGATGGAATACGATGAAGAAGGGTCGAAGACAGACAAAGCGGTTTTATGAACAAGTATTTAAACCTATTACTGAGAAGAAAGTCTTTAATTTTCATAATTTACTAAAATAATATACAGAAAACTACAAGAGAATGCCTACTTCCCATGGTAAGAGTTTTGGATCCATATCCCAGCTCACTTTCCTAAAAAATCTTAGATAAACAATGACATGGATCTCAGAAATGTAATTCTGACTACTTCTTCTTATCTAGGTACAATAAATAAAGTTCAGAATTTAAATATAGGTTAATGTAGCTAAGAGTTAAACAACATCAAATGGATATAGTAGGGACATCAGAAGTGCGACCAGGAAATAAAAACCACAACAAATAAAAATCTCTGCACAACGCTGAAACTCAACAGACAAGCTGGTACACACTCATAAACCGAAACAAACTGGAACACCGAATTGAGAACATCCTTCAGAAGCAAGTAAGAAAAATAACCTCCCAAAGCAATAGCTCAATACAGAAATGTCTAAAGAAGGAGGATGACACTGACATACAGAGGGGTCCAAAAAAATGTATAACTTGCAAATTAATTGACCGAGTTGTCTCATTTTTGGTGAAAGTGTAGCTTAAAATCCAACTTAAAGATATCACTGTAGGTGTTCGAAATGGTCACCATTAACATCCACTCACAAACGATGCCGCCGAACTGTAGCAGGCCGTGCGGTTCTAGGCGCTACAGTCTGAAGCCGAGAGGCCGCTACGGTCGCAGGTTCGAGTCCTGCCTCGGGCATGGATGTGTGTGATGTCCTTAGGTTGGTTAGATTTAATTAGTTCTAAGTTCTAGGCGACTGATGACCTGAGAAGTTAAGTCGCATGGTGCTCAGAGCCTTTTGAACCGAACTGCAGCACGAACTACTGATTGCAACGTGTTTAGTTGGATATTTGCACATGAATGTACGGTGGATCCTCGAAGTTCATCCAATTTGCGTGGCTTTTGTCGATAAACGACGTCCTTTAGTGTTCCTCACAGGTAAAAGTACAGAGGAGTTAGGTCTGGGGAACGTGGTGGATACTGAAAAGCACTTCTACGGCCTATCCATCTTCCTGGTAGATTTTAGACGAGATACGCCCTAACACGATTTTGGTAGTGGCTGGGGCACCATCCTGTTGAAGGTAAACTCTTCCGTCTCCATACAAGTCTCGGATGGCAGGTAAAATGGAAGTCTGAAGCTTCTGAAGGTACACCTGACCGGTATTTGTGCCGTCAAAGAAGAATGGCCCAATGAAGCCCCGGTAAGACAACCCACACCACACATTTACTCCTGGCAAAATCACGGCTTTGTCTACGTGAACGTTCGGATTTCTAGCGACCCAGTAGATGCAATTGTGGCGATTTACTGTACCATTGAGTTTGAACTGTGCCTCATCAGACCACACAATCATCTCTGCAAACTCTTCATCGTTGCGCACCATGGTAGTAAACCACTCGTAGTACTCTATTCTACGATCTCGGATCGTCCTCGTTCATTGCGTGCAGAAATCGTGGGATGTAGCACTTCCATTTTGGAGTCTTCAAAATTCGCCGAACGCTTGAGCGACTCACTCCGGTTTCACGGGCACACAGTCACACAGACTTCTGTGGTGAGCGAGTGAATTGTTGTAACACACGGCGGGAGTTATCTGGACATGTTACTGTGACAGGCCGTCCAGATCGTTGTTTGTGTACATTTTTAACACAGCCTTCGGCTTCAAATTTGTCTCGAATGCGACGAATCGTTAAACGTGTCGGTGGCTCTGTTTGATACTCATTTCGCCATTGCCGTTGAACCTCATTAATGTTTCATACTTAAAATACCACTTCAAAACTGACTTCCTTTCATCGAATGTTAACCTTGCGCCAGCCATGTTTACTCGAGTAACTAGGTGCAACTAAGAACAAAACACTGACTATCTGGCGACTGTCATCTGACAAAACAAAACAACGCAATACAACGCTTGTGTGGCGATTGCCGGAACTACAAACTATTACACTACCAAAGATGAGACAACTCCGTCAATTAGTTTGCCAGTTATGGACTTTTAAACAGTGGATACATTTTGTGGACCCCTCTGTATATCAAAACTCTGCCATTTGACAATTCAGGAGTAACAGTTGTGATAAAACAGAATATATGAAATAAGGCATAAAAAACATAAAAGAGCGTGGAAATTTAGCACTAGCAATTCAACATTTGCAGAACATCTCCGACAAGAAAACCACCACCGTACCACTATAGAAACAGACTTAAAGATAGTAAGATTCAGCAATAAGAAATATCTGCCAACACTGCAAGAGAACTTTCAAATCTAAAACGTAACATTAGAAAAAAAATGTAATAAATGACCAGCCGATCATCAGCAACCAAACGTTATTTAAACTAATAAAACATATAGTAAATAAAGAACAACTCACTCAGATAGCACAACATAATATCACATAAACTAGGCACTGTACACATTGCAATGTGCAGATTTTTCCATAGAGAAGTAATAACTTACACACAAAGAAGTTAGGACATTAACTCCTCTTACAACCTCATACACACATACAAACGAGGACGTGTCATCCCACATACAACAAAAGACGATCCCACTGTCAGCAAAACAAAACAAAAAACCAGCGCATACTACAATACTAAAAAAAATGCTATGTACAGAAGTCTAGCACATATATGATGAAGAACTTTAAGAATGACGTAATAAAGAAAAAACAAAAACAAAAAAGAAACAGTGAGTGATCACAGTAACTAAAAAAGTGTTTATAATAGTAAGTTTAATCATGTGCACTGTACATAATGGTAGCAAACAACATTGTAAGTGAAATCCTAATGTTCCTGTGACCACTGATGATGATTTAAAGTAAAGCGAACAACGTCTGGTCTTAATAGCACTTCTATTGCAGTCGCAAAAGACTGTATTCACCAATGTCACTATTATTAGTGATATAGAAGGAATTTCAGAAAGAATAGCTAGACACGATTTGAAAAGTGAACTGAAGGTAATGTTTGTAAGTCATTCAAGACTAGTCAACAAGGAAATCATAGTCTGATAAACAGGTACAGAATTACAATAACCGACAAATGGCAGAAATCACACTACCATTTATAACTGAAGATCTTAATGCAAAAGTAGGGCAAACACTATAGAACAGTTCTTCAGTGAGGAATTTTGAATATGATAGTGGAACTGACTTAAGAATATCTAATGATCGTAGACTAATAAGATCTAGTGTGTAAATAGACGCAAAACCAGGAAGAAACAAGACTAGCAAGAAGAAAAAGAAAATCTCAAATAGAACGAGGCAGTTATTAAAAGGATGCTAAATGTTTCAAGGAAAGGATAACACGAATATGATAATATATGCTGCTATAAATAATATTCGGAAATGTCTCATAGAGGATGTGAGAAGGCTCGTTGAAAATGTGGTAACACATGGAACTGAAAATAACAAGCTCACGAATAAGATAGAACATAAAGGTATATTGGACAGACGTCACATTTCATCAGATGAGGTGAAAGATAGCATAGTAACTAACTACAATGACAAAATTGTACTAGCATTCAGGCTTTCTTCAACTGTTTGTGTAATTCAAGACATGACTCAGAAATTCAGGCAATTAATACTGACAACATTTCAGAAACAATGCCATATTATCTGAACAAAGCCATTCCAGACATTTAGAATAGGAAGGAGCCAGGAAACGACGGTGCTTCGATAGATTAGATAAAAGATGAGGGGAACTTTCACACCCGTTTATATAATTTCTGCAAAGGACTGGAGCGACTCTGTAATTGGCGAGTCATCAACAAATTAAAAACCGTGAACTCATCAGCTGTATCTTCGCGATGTACAAGACTTCACGAAAATCATTAAAATTAATGTAGACAAAATATTGTATTTTAATCGAGTATAAGTAACAGCTGGCCTTCGAAGAGTGTGTAGTGTAGTAGACGTCTTCCAAGTCGAGAATGAAATTACAGAACGAAGTAATCAGTCTGAGTCACCACTTTACCTAAGATGCTTTTATTTTGGGAAAACATAAAAAAGAAAACTCTTCCTAATGTTCTTCAACTATTATTTATTTCATTACAAATCGGATTGGGGAAAACGTTTAATCCCCATTCAATAAGGCATGTGCTCCAAAAACAAGACACTGATTCAAGTTTTTCACTATGCTATAGAATATATACATATATACATACATACTACAGATTTGTCTGACTTATTCAGGGAGATGGGAATTTCAAAACTGAAAGGTGGATGATGCAAGTAGATACCGTTATCAATAAATCTATCTCTGTGGGCTTAGAGAAAGTTTTCAGTTCCGTAAATTGGGGAAGCGAAACAAAAAAAAAAAGTGTTTTAAAGGAAGGATGGCCGCTGTAAAATACGTGGGAAACAAAGCATTGGGCTAAATACAGAGAAATTCTGAATGAAACGAGTTTGGCGGCTTTTGAAGCCATTAGTGAATGCTTCAGCAGAATACTTTCGAAAGTTGTTGTTGTTGTTGTTGTTGTGGTCTTCAGTCCTGAGACTGGTTTGATGCACCTCTCCATGCTACTCTTTCCTGTGCAAGATTCTTCATCTCCCAGTACCTACAGCAACCTACATCCTTCTGAATCTGCTTAGTGTATTCATCTCTTGGTCTCCCTCTATGATTTTTACCCTTCGTGCTGCCCTCCAGTACTAAACTGGTGATCCTTTGATGCCTCAGAACATGTCCTACCAACCGATCCCTTCTTCCAGTCAAGTTGTGCCACAAACTAATCTTCTCCCCAATTCCATTTCAATACCTCTTCATTAGTTATGTGATCTACACATCTAATATTCAGCATTCTTCTGTAGCACCACATTTCGAAAGCTTCTATTCTCTTCTTGTCCAAACTATTTATCGTTCATGTTTCACTTCCATACATGTCTACACTCCATACAAATACTTTCAGCAACGACTTCCTGACACGTAAATCTATACTCGATGTTAACAAATTTCTCTTATTCAGAAACGCTTTCCTTGCCATTGCCAGTCTACATTTTATATCCTCTCTACTTCGACCACCATCAGTTATTTTGCTCCCCGAAGAGCAAAACTCCTTTACTACTTTAAGTGTCTCATTTCCTATTCTAATTCCCTCAGCATCACCCGACTTAACTCGACTACATTCCATTATTCTCATTTTGCTTTTGTCGATGTTCATCTTATATCCTTTCAAGACACTGTCCATTCCGTTCAACTGCTCTTCCAAGTCCTTTGCTGTCTCTGACAGAATTACATTGTCATCGGTGAACCCCAAAGTTTTTATTTCTTCTCCATGGATTTTAATACCTAGTCCGAACTTTTCTTTTGTTTACTTTACTGCTGGCTCAATATACAGATTGAATAACATCGGTGAGAGGCTACAACCCTGCCTCACTCCCTTCCCAACTACTGCTTCCATTTCATGTCCCTCGAATCTTTTAACTGCCTTCTGGTTTCTGTACAAATTGTAAATAGCCTTTCGCTCCCTGTGTTTTACTCCTGCCACCTTCAGAATTTGAATGAGAGTATTCCAGTCAACATTGTCAAAAGCTTTCTCTAAGTCTACAAATGCTAGAAAGGTAGGTTTGCCTTTCCTTAATCTAGCTTCTAAGATAAGTCGTAGGGTCAGTATTGCCTCACGTGTTCCAATATTTCTACGGAATCCAAACTGATCTTCCCCGAGGTCGGCTTCTACCAGTATTTCCATTCGTCTCTAAAGAATTCGCGTTAGTATTTTGCAGGCGTTACTTATTAATCTGATAGTTCGGTAATTTTCGTATCTGTCAACACCTGCTTTCTTTGGGATTGGAATTATTATATTCTTCTTGAAGTCTGAGGGTATTTCGCCTGTCTCATCCATCTTGCTCACCAGATGGTAGAGTTTTGTCAGGACTGACTCCCCCAAGGCCGTCAGTAGTTCTAATGGAATGTTGTCTACTCCCGGGGCCTTGTTTCGAATCAGGTCTTTCAGTGCTCTGTCAAACTCTTCACGCAGTATCGTATATCCCATTTCATCTTCATCTACATCCTCTTCCATTTCCATAATATTGTCCTCAAGTACATCGCCATTGTATAGTCCCTCTATACACTCCTTCCACCTTTCTGCTTTCCCTTCTTTGCTTAGAACTGGGTTTCCATCTGAGCTCTTGATACTCATACTAGTGGTTCTCTTTTCTCCAAAGGTCTCTCTAATTTTCCTGTAGGCAGTATCTATCTTACCCCTAGTGAGATAAGCCTCTACATCCTTACATTTGTCCTGCTTAGCCATTTTGCACTGCCTGTCGACCTTATTTTGAGACGTTTGTATTCCTTTTTACCAGATTCGTTTGCTGCATTTTTATATTTTCTCCTTTCGTCAATTAAATTCAATATTTCTTCTGTTACCCAAGGATTTCTACTAGCCCTCGTCTTTTTACCTACTTGATGCTCTGCTGCCTTCACTACTTCATCCCTCAGAGCTACCCATTCTTCTTCTACTGTATTTCTTTTCCCAATTCCTGTCAATTGTTCTCTTATGGTCTCCCTGAAACTCTGTACAACCTCTGGTTTAGTCAGTTTATCCAGGTCCCATCTCCTTAAATTCCCACCTTTTTGCAGTTTCTTCAGTTTTAATCTACAGTTCATAACCAATAGATTGTGGCCAGAGTCCACATTTGCCCCTGGAAATGCCTTACAATTTAAAACCTGGTTCCTAAATCTCTGTCTTACCATTATATAATCTATCTGATGCCTTCTATTATCTCCAGGATTCTTCCATGTATACAACCTTCTTTTATGATTCTTGAACCAAATGTTACCTATGATTAAGTTATGTTCTGTGCAAAATTCTACCAGACGGCTTCCTCTTTCATTTCTTACCCCCAATCCATATTCTCCTACCATGTTTCCTTCTCTTCCTTTTCCTACTATCGAATTCCAGTCACCCATGACTATTACATTTTCGTCTCCCTTCACTACCTGAATAATTTCTTTTATCTCATCATACATTTCATCAATTTCTTCATCATCTGCAGAGCTAGTTGGCATATAAACTTGTACTACTGTAGTAGGCGTGGGCTTCGTGTCTATCTTGGCCACAATAATGCGTTCACTATTATGTTTGTAGTAGCTTACCTGCACTCCTATTTTTTAATTCATTATTAAACCTACCCCTGCATTACCCGTATTTGATTTTGTATTTATAAGCCTGTATTCACCTGACCACAAGTCTTGTTCCTCCTGCCACCGAACTTCACTAATTCCCACTATATCTAACTTTAATCTATCCATTTCCCTTTTTAAATTTTCTAACCTACCTGCCCGATTGAGGGATCTGGCATTCCACGCTCCGATCCGTAGAACGCCAGTTTTCTTTCTCCTGATAACGACGTCCTCTTGAGTAGTCCCCGCCCGGAGATCCGAATGGGGGACTATTTTACCTCCGGAATATTTTACCCAAGAGGACGCCATCATCATTTAACCATACAGTAAAGCTGCATGCCCTCGGGAAAAATTACGGCTGTAGTTTCCCCTTGCTTTCAGCCGTTCGCAGTGCCGGCACAGCAAGGCCGTTTTGGTTAGTGTTACAAGGCCGGATCAGTCAATCATCCAGACTGTTGCCCCTGGAACTACTGGAAAGGCTGCTGCCCCTCTTCAGGAACCACACGTTTGTCTGGCCTCTCAACAGATACCCCTCTGTTGTAGTTGCACCTACGGTACGGCCATCTGTATCGCTGAGGCACGCAAGCCTCCCCACCTACGGCAAGGTCCATGGTTCATGGAGGGGATCAGGTCCTATTGCATCTAATATTCGTTACCATGAGCATGTTGTAAGTTATGTCTAGTAAATAAATAAAAAAATGTAATTTAGTACGTACTACAGAGCAGAAAGAGAAAAGATAAACAGGGTTTACATTCGTTCATGAGTACAACAATAGAGAAAAGTTACAAGAAGCTAGTTTCAAACTGTGATGGCTAGTAAAGAGAGCAGTGGAAGAGAGAGAGAGAGAAAAAAGAAAGTGGTAAAGTGCAATTAATGAAATGAGGGGAAATGAAAGTGACGGGACTGACTGAGAAATGAAATCATTAAGAAGTGTAAGTGGGAGGAGAGCATTTGCTTTCCTATTAGAGAGAGGGAAAACTAGCTATGTAGATCAGTTTCTGGGGAAACGTTATGGGCCAGAGAGAGTGGTTTGTTTCAGCATCTTACTAAAAGCGACAGAGCATTTAACTGCGGGCGTAGTTCAGGGTAGCTTGTTCCAGAGGCAGACAGTATAGATATAGAGTTTGCGACTGTTCTTGTTTTATGGATGGGCACAGCTAGGGTACTACACAAGTGAGGCCTTATGTTTGGATAGTGATGGGATGGCGGGTACTTTATGTCTGCTGCAAGCTACTGGGGTGATCGTACATTGAGGATCCAATGAAGTAAACGTAGCCTGTGGTAATCAGGTAACTTGTCTCGCTGCAACCAACCTAATTGGGCATATGAAGGTACGAGGTAAGCAGCTATTTACGGCTGTTTGCTGATGCCGCTGTGGCGTATGGGAACGTGCCGTCGTTGAATGACTGTAGTTGCGTACAAATGGTTCAAATGGCTCTGAGCACTATGGGACTTAACTTCTGAGGTCGCGCGGTTCCAGACTGTAGTGCCTAGAACCGCTCGGCCACTCCGACCGCTAGTTGCGTACAAGCTGACTTAGATAGAATTTCTAGTTGTGATGAATGGAAACTTACTCTAGATGTAGAAAAATGTAAGTTAATGCGAATGAGTAGGAAAAACAATCCTATAAGGTTTGAATACAATATTAGTAGTTTCCTGCTTGAAACAGTTACATCGATTAAATATCTAGGCGTAACGTCGCAAAGCAATATGAAATGGAATGAACACGTCAGACTGGTAGTACGGAAGACGGATGCTCCACTTTATTTCATTGGGAGGATTTTCGGAAAATGTAGCTCAGGTTGTAATGTATATGCAACAGATATGTAACGTAGCTACAGCCAATATTGTCTGTGAAACTGGACTCAGTAAGGAGCCTGAGCTATCACTAAATTGAATTTAATCTACATAACACTGTGTGCGTGTTGTATGAGTGTCAGTTTCACTGTGGAAATGGAAATGAGCGTTTGGCGTCATTGGCCGGGAGGCCCCTCGCGGGGCAGGTCCGGCCGCCTTGGCGCAGGTCTTATTACATTCGGCGCCACATTGGGCGACCTGCACGCCGGATGGGGATGAAATGATGATGAACACAACACAACACCCAGTCCCTGAGCGG
The DNA here is from genome assembly GCF_023864275.1 of Schistocerca cancellata. Classification (NCBI taxonomy): domain Eukaryota; kingdom Metazoa; phylum Arthropoda; class Insecta; order Orthoptera; family Acrididae; genus Schistocerca; species Schistocerca cancellata. The sequence continues at coordinate 940,416,853 of NC_064626.1, forward strand.
AGAAAATCTTCGACCCAGCCGGGAATCGAACCCGGGCCCGGAGGACGGCAATCCGTCACGCTGACCACTCAGCTACTGGGGCGGACAGTTTCACTGTCATTTAAGTCCTCAACAGATCGTTGCATGAAAAACTTAAAACTAACATTTTGATAAGCTATCTGACTGCTTTTTGAACAAGAATTTACAAGTGATACAGAATCTGACTTGTACAAAGGAATTTACTGTTTTGGCCCGAAGTTTTATACTCACCTCTTTAGATAACTGCCTTTTTCCATGTGGTTTACAGCAATGCGCAGCAGCATGCAGCAGCACCAGCTAAATCTTATTGATGCTAAGAATGAATTTAATGAAAAGGAGTTTACTTGGGTCCTGGTAACTTCTAAATAACTTTTGAGAAAGGATTTCATTAATTAAGTCTATTTAAAACTTCAGAATCATCATGAACAAGTATTAATAATGACAATGACAAATGACATATGTGTAAATAATGACTGAGTGCCAGATTAACAAATTATTTCAATCTCAAAGTTATAACATTTAGTAACCACAGCATATTATTTATATGTCGAGAATAATTATTATTATTTGGAGGATAAGGAGGCTTCTTTCACTGACAAGCAAAACATGGGATTATTGCAAACTCTAACAGTCACGAGCCTAACACTGCGACTGCTTTTGCTCTATGCTTGCGAATTTTACCTTCAATTCCATTTTCAAACGTAGTTAAGCCATCTAAATCTCTTCTGGCTATATAAATGAAACCAGGCCTTGAGTGTGGTAAGATCTGCCATCACCGACGTGAGGATAGCGAGACACGTCTTCTGCCTCCGAGCTCTCGACCGAAACTTCCACTCTCGCAGACAGACCTCGTCTCACAACAATGCTTAGAATTGTGCTCCCATGTTTCTCCTTCAGATTGTTAGTATCGATATCTGAGTGCTTACACAATGCAAAGAATGGCGTTAAGTTGGATATATCGTTTTATGTACTGGAGAGTTCTGACACACTCCTTACAATCTATTAAGGAAACGGCGAATAGGAAACTAGTGCGATACATTCTTGAGTACTTCTGGAGTATTTGGGATCCACACCAGGTCAGATTAAAGGATGACTTCGAAGAAGTTTACAGGCGTAGTGCTAGATCCGTTACTGGAGGATTCAATCAGCTTGCAAGTGTTATGGAGATTCTTCGTGAACTCAACTGGGAATCTCTGCAGGGAAAACGCCTCCAGACACTATTGCGGAAATTTAGAGGACCGGCATATTGCTTCGACTGCGGTACAATTCTACTGCCGCCATCGTACATTTTCGCAGAAGGACCAGAAAGATAAGACGCAAGAAATTAGGACTCGTACTGAGTCTTATAGATAGCCGTTTTTCTCTCACTCTATTTGCGAGTGGAAAAAAATAAAATGGTCGTATGGCATTGTTGAAAGACTGACATGATCAAATGGACGGACGTTGCAGACGTAACGCACAGAAGCACTCATGGTCAGTCCCAACCGTCTAATATTCTCAGAACTCTCGCCGTGCTGGGTTGCATCGCAATAGTGAGGGTTCTGCAGAATGAGTGATGGCATAAGTTTACGTTTCACATCCCGTGGAAATACGTTCCAAAACTTGGTGACGGCATAGGGACAAGCGGAAATCTTCCTGCACGTGGCGATATCATTTTTTGCACAGCTGAGATGATCATGCGAAGTTCTTCAGCATTTTTCCATAACGTATAATGCGACCGTGAAGAACAGGAGCAGTTGCTCGAGGAATTCATAACTTATTAATTTCTGATGGGTTCTAAAATTACTGGGTACCCTTATTGAATTTAGAGTAAATCCCGGGTTTTGTACCCATCTCACCAAGCCCGCATCTCGTGGTCGTGCGGTAGCGTTCTAGCTTCCCATGCCCGGGTTCCCGGGTTCGATTCCCGGCGCGGTCAGGGATTTTCTCTGCCTCGTGATGGCTGGGTGTTGTGTGCTGTCCTTAGGTTAGTTAGGTTTAAGTAGTTCTAAGTTCTAGGGGACTGATGACCATAGATGTTAAGTCCCATAGTGCTCAGAGCCATTTGAACCATCTTTCCAATGAAAACATGTCACTAGCTAAACAAACGCAATTTTTTGCCTTGCTTCACAAATTTTATTATGGTTGCTGCACGGCCTAGGTTTCGGATTATAAAAAGCCCATTTTAAAGTACATAACTGATTCAAAAAATGATAAAGCAAAGATAAACGTGATGATAAGGTAAAGATAAACATCTCAACTTCTTATTGTATCGCCGACCAGTGTGGCCACGCGGTTAAAGGCGCTTCAGTCTGGAACCGCGCGACCGCTACGGTCGCAGGTTCGAATCCTGCCTCGGGCATGGATGTGTGCGATTTCCTTAGGTTAGTTAGGTTTAAGTAGTTCTAAGTTCTAGGGGACTGATGACCTCAGATGTTAAGTCCCATAGTGCTCAGAGCCAGCCACTTCTTATTGTATCGATCCTTGGCTTAACATAAAATTACTTCAATGGCCATTTTTTGACAAATTACGTACGGAATTACACCATTCAGCAATTACACTAATATGACTAAACATACCTAGGAATAAAGTTATGCATCTGCCTAGAACTTTTTATCTGCTCGTGGACTGAGGCCCAAAGTTTTACTTCTATCTAGGGGATGTGATATAATCTAAAAGAGGTGAATAATTGAACTGGGTTTGCTCGTTTAATGCTACATGTAGCGACATACACATCTGTTTTTTAATTTCTAGAATTTGTAACTGGCTGAGTTTCGCCCACTTTTCTTCTGTGTGTAAGACTTCTACATCTATTATGTATTCGAGATTTTTGTTAAGGCAATGTTCCTCAAAGGCTGAATCAGGCTTCTTCAATCTTCAACTTCTATGATATCCTCTATACCTGGTGCAGAGTGATCTCCCAGCCTGTCCAACGTAACAAGATTGACACTCTCGGCGTATGATGGTATAGACCCCAGTTTTTGAGATGGCTGGTCGTTTGTCTTTTGCATTCAACAAGCAACTGCTTGTTGTCTGAGGGACATGTAAAAGCAGAGAGAAACCTTTTGTCTTCTAAATGTTACTTATCGAGTTTGAAGCAGCAACCATGCTAAAATTTGTGAAATAAGGCAAAAAATAGTGTTCCTTTAGTTAATTTAGAATGTTTCACCAAGAACCCAGACTTGATTCAATTAAAGTAGATCAAACAACAAAGGGAACAGTACGGACCCCGTGGCACTCCCGAGAGAAAAAGAACACCACTTAATTCCCACAGACAACACGTTTTTGTCTGTTTTCAAGTACCTTCCAAACAACTTCATCGACTATCCAAAAATCTTAGCAGCAGCATTTTTCTGAGCAGTGCCAGTCCCTGTGGCCGAGCGGTTCTAGGTGCTTCAGTCTGGCACCGCGCGACAGTTACGGTCGCAGGTTCGAATCCAACCTCGGGCATGGATGTGTGTGATGTTCTTAGGTTAGTGAGGTTTAAGTAGTTCTAAGTTATAGGGGACTGATGACCTCAGATGTTACGTCCCATAGTGCTCAGAGCCATTTGAACCATTTTTCTGAGCAGTCTCTCGAAAGTTGACGGTAGAAGTGTCAATATCGTGTTATATTCTAAACCTTTTCACTAATATGACATTGTTGAGCACGATCCACGTGTCGGATGACAGTGTGGATTAGGTGGAACTCTTGGTCCTATTCCACGGGGATAGTTTCCCAGCTGTAAAAGCGCACATTTCAGTCCTCCATAACGAAAACTTACACTTAAGAAACGATTTTCCCAACTGTACAAGAGCTCATTTCAATATTCCGTAACAGAAAGTTACAATTAAGAAACGATACTCTCTCGGGGGTAAGGAATTGACTTTTATGTAATGGCATCATACAGTGATCAGTTTCTGCAAAGAGAAACGCAAGCATTGGTGGAGCTGAAATTCCCGCAGTGTAGCTGCGCTCAGCCTGTGAAGTGGTCGACATCTGCGCGCGAGTCCTGTGGTAGTTTTTGGCAACAGCTCTGGCGGGCTGCCAGATCTGTGAATTTTCGTGTGTTGTTTCTTGGAAAACCGTCTCTTGTACAGACAGCAGAAGGTTAAGTGCTTGAAGATAGCGAACAATAACTGTTCTTTGTGCACTAAAAACATCTAGCGTTGCTTCACTAATATCTCAATTCATGACAAAGTGCAAGTTATGCGATCTGATGTTTTTCCCGCTTATTTCTAATTTATAGAATTCTCGGGTGTCCAGCGGGGTCACGTCCTACCCTCCACAATATCACCAGGAACAACCTGAAGAGGATAACGTGTCTGTCTGCCGAAATATCGTGGAAGAATTACTACGTGAGCCGGTCGGACAGCCGAGAATTTTATAAAGTGCACCTTATTCCAGTTACGTCAAATTGTTCAAAGTACGATGTTGTCACGATACTTCATTCATTGCAAATTTTTTAATTTTTTTCCCCTGCTTCACACACTGTATCGAAACGACATCTGTAATTTACAAAATCTTCCTAAGTGCTAGGTGATTTCCACAACAAAGAGAAAGAAGTACGCAGTATCCTGTTACAGAACGAGCGGCAAATTTACGGAGTTTGTTTCATCGTTTAAATATTTAGTGGTACCCTTAAGAAGCCAACTTAAATGAGGCCCATTTGTAAAACCAGAAACAGAAAAGATGAATGGAAGACAGATTTGTTGGAAAAGTTCTGGAAAAGTGCAGTACATCTGTACGGAGAATGCTAATGCGTGTAATTCTTGAATACTGTTCCAAGGATTGTATAATGGGCTATCAAAACGTTTCTGTTTGAGGACGTTGTTGCAGTGCATATGCAACGTAGCGCGAATCCGGAGCGGGTTTATAAACACTGACAATAGGCAGGGGATTGTGTGGCAAACTGAGTCTTTCCTATGTGGGTGTGGTAAATGCGTAAACGTGAACGATGGTTACGTTATTACCAAATGCTTATCAAAAAAGACCAACGAGCTGTTTTCTTGGCTGCTGAGGTGCAAGTGCTGGTAGACATCCATCAGAGAAGGAAGAATGTGTATGGGACTGCAGACCTAATCTCCTAGACTTTGTTATGGGGACACTTGCAGGAATTGGTCTACGTCACGCCAGTCAATGACATGCGGTCACCACAGGGGTCGTGTTGAGGCATGGGGCCTTATATCGCTCCTGTCTAGAGCCTGTGTATCTGCAGAATGACTCATGCGTGCGCAGTGACAGATGGTCTGCAGCGGAGAGTACATAGTTCTAATTTTCATCTGCTGGAGGACAGTAGCGGACAGGACTAAACAGAAAGAACTATAATGTAGTTAAGAAATTTGACCACCAGATTCCAATAGTGCACAGAGACATTCAAGAAACAGGTCAAGAGAATGTTTTGTGAATTGTTCTGTTTATTTCTTGAAGGCTTTTTTGTTTATTTATGTTTGTACAGTTGTAACGTCCCCTTAGAAAAAATTAAAAATGACTGTGCTGGGGAACCTCTTACGTTATTTGCTTTTCAAGCAGCTGAGCAAAACTCAACGTACTCAAACAGTTTTCTCTTTACTTATTCTGATCGTCATTAAACTCACACACAATATTTTTTTAGCGCAACGCGATCTGACTTTCAAAACTCCCTACGAAAGAATGGCCCTGAATAACAATAACCTATACCTTTCATGAATCACTTACCTCACAAAAATCTTCGTTACTCGAACTACTGCAATGCAGCGAGCCCCAATACTGCCAGCTAAATAAAAGATTCTAACTACTGAAGGCATAGTTAGCAAATGAAAGATTTTTATAGAGAACAAACAATGTATTTACCTTAATAATGTTCAAAAGTCATCATATATATATATATATATATATATATATATATATATATATATATATATATATATATATATATATATTGTAAAGATGGATATGTATATATACACTCCTGGAAATGGAAAAATGAACACATTGACACCGGTGTGTCAGACCCACCATACTTGCTCCGGACACTGCGAGAGGGCTGTACAAGCAATGATCACACGCACGGCACAGCGGACACACCAGGAACCGCGGTGTTGGCCGTCGAATGGCGCTAGCTGCGCAGCATTTGTGCACCGCCGCCGTCAGTGTCAGCCAGTTTGCCGTGGCATACGGAGCTCCATCGCAGTCTTTAACACTGGTAGCATGCCGCGACAGCGTGGACGTGAACCGTATGTGCAGTTGACGGACTTTGAGCGAGGGCGTACAGTGGGCATGCGGGAGGCCGGGTGGACGTACCGCCGAATTGCTCAACACGTGGGGCGTGAGGTCTCCACAGTACATCGATGTTGTCGCCAGTGGTCGGCGGAAGGTGCACGTGCCCGTCGACCTGGGACCGGACCACAGCGACGCACGGATGCACGCCAAGACCGTAGGATCCTACGCAGTGCCGTAGGGGACCGCACCGCCACTTCCCAGCAAATTAGGGACACTGTTGCTCCTGGGGTATCGGCGAGGACCATTCGCAACCGTCTCCATGAAGCTGGGCTACGGTCCCGCACACCGTTAGGCCGTCTTCCTCTCACGCCCCAACATCGTGCAGCCCGCCTCCAGTGGTGTCGCGACAGGCGTGAATGGAGGGACGAATGGAGACGTGTCGTCTTCAGCGATGAGAGTCGCTTCTGCCTTGGTGCCAATGATGGTCGTATGCGTGTTTGGCGCCGTGCAGGTGAGCGCCACAATCAGGACTGCATACGACCGAGGCACACAGGGCCAACACCCGGCATCATGGTGTGGGGAGCGATCTCCTACACTGGCCGTACACCACTGGTGATCGTCGAGGGGACACTGAATAGTGCACGGTACATCCAAACCGTCATCGAACCCATCGTTCTACCATTCCTAGACCGGCAAGGGAACTTGCTGTTCCAACAGGACAATGCACGTCCGCATGTATCCCGTGCCACCCAACGTGCTCTAGAAGGTGTACGTCAACTACCCTGGCCGGAAAGATCTCCGGATCTGTCCCCCATTGAGCATGTTTGGGACTGGATGAAGCGTCGTCTCACGCGGTCTGCACGTCCAGCACGAACGCTGGCCCATCTGAGGCGCCAGGTGGAAATGGCATGGCAAGCCGTTCCACAGGACTACATCCAGCATCTCTACGATCGTCTCCATGGGAGAATAGCAGCCTGCATTGCTGCGAAAGGTGGATATACACTGTACTAGTGCCGACATTGTGCATGCTCTGTTGCCTGTGTCTATGTGCCTGTGGTTCTGTCAGTGTGATCATGTGATGTATCTGACCCCAGGAATGTGTCAATAAAGTTTCCCCTTCCTGGGACAATGAATTCACGGTGTTCTTATTTCAATTTCCAGGAGTGTATATATATATATATATGACATCCATCTTTACAAATTTCCTTTTTCTAGCGGACACACCTCCAGATCGTCCGCTTATAGCTGCCTCTCAAAACTCTGGCATCTCTCTCTCCACATCCACCATTGCTGGCTATTCACATCCAACTGTCCAACACTACACCAGCGAATATTCCAACAATGCCAACCAGCCACAGACTGCGCTCAGCACAGTCAGTGATTTTCAGACAGATCGCTACGTGGCGTTACCAACATAAAAACCTAAACAGCCTACTTACAAGTTTTGTATGCGCTTTTAGTGGTGTGAATGATGCGTGAATGTGGTCTTAAGTAAATGTGTAGAGTATTGTTCTGATATATACTCAAAACCATTTCTAGGATCCATTAGGATTTAGGAAGTTGACTCTTGGCGCGGTGGCTGACGGGAGCGACCGTAAAACCATTTCCCATTTACAGTCGCTCTCAGCAGCCACCGCGCCTAGTGTCAACGTTGATTGCGCGAGTTATAAGTAAGAAAAAAAAAGTTTCAAATGGCTCTGAGCACTATGGGACTTAACTTCTGAGGTCATCAGTCCCCTAGAACTTAGAACTACTTAAACCTAACTAACCTAAGGACAGCACACACATCCATGCCCGAGGCAGGATTCGAACCTGCGACCGTAGCGGTCGCGCGGTTCCAGACTGTAGCGTCTAGAACCGCTCGGCCACTCCGGCCGGCAGTTATAAGTCCATCAGACATTTTCGACAGAAGTTCACACAGACAAGGAATTAGCAATGTGGAATTATAAGATACTATTTTTCAAATTAAAACTATGACTTAAGATGGCGAAAGTACCGGTCAATTATATCTGAGATCGCAGTATCTCTCAAGTAGGTAGTTATATGGAGAAAGTAGCCGCTTTACAAGAAGATACGGATGGCTGCGTCATGTACCATCACTATGAAAGTAACGTTACTGATGACATAAAGTGAAGCAAAACTAATCGCTATGATTATGTCGCCAATATGATATCATTGAAGTACTTCCATTTGCAAGTATTTTTCTAGGGACCGCATCTTACTGTCACTTGTCCCTTCCTTTTACCCTCTACAGGTGTTATTTAACACTCATAATAAAACAATACCCCTCTATATGGGATGAGTTGTACTGAATTTATTGCAAGTATTGCGATTCCCCCAAGACATAAAATTGGAGACTCCTAGTTAACGTTCGAATTACGAAACACCGAGAAAATTCGAAGAGCAAGCCGTGTCGTGTATGAGAGCGGAAATTCCTCGTGCGCGTGCCGACGTTGGGGGGAGGCGAGATCTACTGGCGCACACGCTGGAGTCACGTAGATAAACGTTATTTTTGATCGTTTGACACGTCTGCGCTCCGCCCATGTTTTCGACTGTGTTGCGTGGTTTATATGTTTACAGTTCAGTGATCGCTTGATGGGGCGACACCAGAAACAAAATATTGTGTCGACATCCAGGCTACGAAACGGCGTCTCGGGGACAGTGAGCATGCAACAGTTCAGCTCTGAACGTAGAATTTGTCGATAAATTCTAAACATTGCAAAGTCGCTACTGATCGTCAGGTCTGCATTTGAAAAGAATTCTATGACAGCAATTGTAACAATTCTTTGGATTTACAAAGAACAAGTTCATAACGAATCTTGTAGCCAATTTTATTTACGTGTAATTAAAATATTGAACCTTCTAGAATGGGCAAATCGAAGTGATAGTGTTTTCAGACTGGGAAGTCGTCTATTATTGTATCAGTATTGTTAAGAATAAGCTGTTTTATCTTTGTGTACTTTCTGGATTTCCACTTGAAACAATATTCTGCAGTTCACACACGCGTAATCGCCCCTAGTTAGATAAAATTCACGTTTCACTTTCTTGAGTAGCGTATTTTTATTGACTGTCTACATCTAATGATGTCGATAATAAAATTTATAGTATTCCTTTACCGCATCAATTTGAACTTCATCAAAGTAGTGAAATTGCTTTAATACCTTGTTGTAGTATATTTATTTATGCTGTGTTACACTACTTATAGTGTAAAAGTTGGCCGGTTCATTACGTTTATCATAATGCAGTTTCCTATTTTCTACGTTTCAATTATTTCGTTTATTAGTCTTTACAGACTCACTGAAGAGGTGCTATTCTGTACCTAGTATTAATTGCGAGTAGCTTGATTATTTGTACGGTAAAAAATTTATAGGTAGTATGCTTAGGGTTACAGTTGAACGGACCAATCAGATCAATACCTGCAACACTAGGAACGCTGGGCTTGAGTTTTGAGTGGTTAATGGTTGAAGCCGCTGATTGCTGGACGCTGGTCAGCGGGCTAGTGAGATGTGGCTAGGCGGCTTGCAGGAAATACGCACTTGCTACATGATCTTGCTAATCACTGACGTCAGACGTGTAGTTCGTATTTAACTATTTTCGTGATTCACATCGCGAAGTTGGTGTAACTGTCATGTGATGGACACGCGTCCCACATAGGGATATCGGTTCTTTGTGTCTTTATGAGACGAGTTCATTGCCAGGCTCGGTACAGGATCTGTTTGTTACCAGTTTATCCGAACTGTAGGACAATCGGTTTAGTCGTATTCCCTATCAACGAATCTTTGTTTGTTTGATGTTCTTATATACTGGATTTTTGTATGCCAAGTGTTAGTAATACAACGGTAGTACATGACGTATTGCGGTTTACTTGCTTTTCTGAAGTTAATTATATGAGTTTACATTCAAATACTGTCTGAATTCAATTACCCTGGCCACTCGTTTTTCTGTTTAGACGAATTAGGGTGACATGTACTCTGCAGTCAGTATACGATCACACAATGCCAAACGCATCATTTGGTAACATTGGTAACATTCTACAGGTATTTTCCTGCAATTAACATTACAGCTAGCTGAAAGGCTATTTTCTAATGTAACTCCACTGCGACCTCTAACCCAGTTGTTACTAACATCCTTCTGATGAAGACGTTTTTATAAAGAATAAATCCTTGGTCAAGAGGTTTAAATAAACCTTCGATTGCCGGCCGGAGTGGCCGAGCGTTTCTAGGCGCTACAGTCTGGAACCGCGCAACCGCTAAGGGTCGCAGGTTCGAATCCTGCCTCGGGCTTGGATGTGTGTGATGTCCTTAGGTTAGTTAGGTTTAAGTAGTTCTAAGTTCTAGGGGACTGATGACCTCAGCAGTTAAGTCCCATAGTGCTCAGAGCCATTTCAACCAAATCTTCGATTTTGCAGCCGAATGGTTGCTTATGTTTTCTTCACGACGATTTCATCATACATTGCTGTTCCATCTATGTACAAAATTTTACAGTTGATACGATTGCTCTAAAAAATGTTGAATTATGACAGGTGAAAAAACTTTTATGGAACTGACACGTTCCATAACATTATGAAGTGTCGTATTCATGATCTATTTAACAAGTACTGATGTAATCCACCGTGTTCACTCAAATGCAGTTTACTTTTACTGTGCCCACTGCAATCCACTGCATTCATAGAGTAGGTGTTCGCTGCGTAAATAAATTGTCATGTACTCTTTGTAGCGAAATCGCATTACTAAATTTTGTTCATAGGCCGAAACTTTCCATTTCTCATTTTTTTTATTTTTCTGAACTCAGGAAATGTCTTGACATCCTTTCACAGGAAATCCCAATATAAAAGATAACAGTTCGTGTGCCATTCTTTGCTATATTAAATTATTTATGTGAAGTTTATGTTAATGGTGTGGTCATCAGTCTGAAGAATGGTTTAATGCAACTCTCCACGCTAGTCTGTTCTATGGAAGCCTCGAAGATCTCTGCGTAACAAATGCAACCGGCACCCATTGGAACATGATTACTATACTCAAGACTACAATCTTTACCTCCCCCTCCCCAACCCTCACACTTCCTTCCCATACCGAAGTGACTAGGCCTTGATACCCCAGGAAGCGTCCTCTCAACCGGTGCCTCCTTCTATTCAAGCTGTGCCATAAATTTATCTTCACTCCGCTTCGATTACTTACTTTCTCATTAGTTATTCGATCTACCCACCTAAGCTTCAGAATTATTTTGCAGCACCACATGTCAAATGCTCGTCTCCTCTTCTTGCGTGTACTGTTAATCGTCCACTTTTCACTTCCGTACAGGAGTACACATTATGAAAATACCTTCTGAAACAGCTTCCTAATATTTATTATATGCGGTGTTACAAATTTCTCCTTCAAGAATACCTTTTCTTGCTATTGCTAATCTATATTTTATATCCTCTCTGCTTCTCATTGTTTTTAATGATAACAGCAGGCTTCTGTGTAGATATATCTCGGATATATCAATGGAGGGCTATTTTACCTCATAAATATTGAAAGGGTACAGTACCGCCCGACATTGAAAATAGGTACAACATACTTCATTATTTTTGTCAGAACAACACTTTTTTTTGTAAAATAACTCAATTTCAATTAATACAGCGAAGCCGGATACCAGTGTAGGAAGAATGACAATTTATTTATTTAATTTATCATATGTGCACTCCCACAAAATAAATCCCTACATCCAGTTTGGTGAGATCTTTTGAAATGAATGAATGTATGGTCGTCTGCTAACCGCAGATAGTGAATGTGAATATATGATCATCTTTGAGTCGATCCTTTGGCCACCTTTGGTGGGACCAAAAACATGAAATTTACCAGAGCTTTGAGCGCCTGAAATGTGGCTGACCAATAAGGTAGCAAGGTGCTTCTCCGACAGAGGTGCGAGAGAACCTGAATACGGCCATGTTTCAGCACTCTGCCGCTGGATCTTGTGCTGTGATGACCTGTTTTAGTTGTGCTCCGAAATGAGGAAAGAGTGGAGACATGGTATGCATGTGGAATATTTAAGAGTAGTTTGAAATAATAATGTCTCTATTTCAGGAACTTTTGTGGGGAGAATTAAATGTCAGGCAGGTAATATTAATGGGATTGTAGTAATCTTCGGAAGTGACCAACGGTCACAAAGAAACCACGTGTAGCAATAAGCTGAAATACTTCCGTGTGCTTAAGCTAAGCTGAATTACTAGCGTGTGTACAATAAGTTGAAATATTTAAGAAATAGCGTGTGTACCATAAGTTGAAATATTTAAGAAATGGCGTGTGCAGGACTTGAAATTAGAGACGAGTACTTCCACGTGGTGAGTACTGTGTGAGTCTCAATCTGTGTATGAGACAAAGGATAAAGAGAAGTACTCGTCCATGGTATCAGTTGAGGACTCGCGTGTGTGATGAATACATTAATATTACTTTGCGTGTGACGCTAGATTCAAACTCTGAGAGAGGAGCAAGGTGAGTCGGCCGTCTATCCAGCAACGCCACATGGCTTGCATTGCACAGGAAGACGTGCATTTACCTCCAGAGTTCACAGTAGGAAAGTAGAATTACAAAGTGGGGCAGTGTCGTGTGAAACTGGGATCAATATTAATCGAAGTGGGAAAGCTGAAAGTGATAATGTTGTAACCATTCTCTGTGTAGTATTTCATATTGTTGTGTGGTGTATGTCATGTAATTTGGGTATGTGTGGTTTCCATGGGTGTGTAGCGAAATAATTTCAAAAGATTAGTGGGTTATGCTTGTTCCTTCTGTACCGCTCGGTCTGGAGGAAAGTTTCGTGATGATGATTGTGAGAGTCGAAGTATGAGAGATAATAAAAGATCCACCATCCTATCCAGAAAGTGCACTGTAGCGTTAAATAAATTACGAGACCATAATATAGAGATTCACTAATGTAAAGCCATGCCCACTGGGCGGAATTTCTCATATGTTATTGTTGTAGGTTATAGAATTTGTGTGTTTAGGTTAGAGAATTTATCGGAATAAATCAGATAGTGAAAAGAAAGAGATTGGTAGACTATTCCTTCAAACTGTATGTTGTCATAATGTCCCGAATTTATAATGTGTGCGCCATTCATATTCAGTGGGATGGCCACGTGTTAATAAAAGCCGTCAAATAAAAGACAAAAAGAAAATGTGGTACTGCCAGTGCGTAGTGTACAGTCAGAGTTCTGTAAATCACTGATAGTCAGATATGCGTTTCCGTTGCGTAGTAATCATATAGGAGGATAACTTGTAACTTAAGTGAGAGTACTAGAGCTAATATTACTCGATAACTAAGAATGAATCCACTCGCTTGGCAGACCACTCATCTTGCAGGCCTGACTGCTTGATGCCACAGTATGAGCTAGGCATGTGGGTGCCTCTCAATATTTTACCCAAGAGAATGCCATAGTCGCACTGAGTGGCCGCGCGGTCTTAGGCGCCATGTCACGGAGTTTGCAGCCCCTCCCGGCGGAGGTTCGAGTCCTCCCTCGGGCATGGGTGTTGTGTGTTGTTCTTAGCATAAGTTAGTTTAAGTAGTGTGTAAGTCTATGGACCGATGACCTCAGCAGTTTGGTCCCTTAGAAATTCACAGACATTTGAACATTTGAACAGGATCTCATTGTCAATAAGCCATACAGTAGAGCTGCATGTCCTGGGAAAATATAACGGCTGTACTTCCGCCTCGTTTTCAGCCGTTCGCAGCACCAAGCTAGTAAGATCGTGTTGTTTAATATTACAAGGACAGATCAGTCACTTATCCCCACATCCTCTTGAGTAGTCCCCACCTGGAAATACGAATGGAGGACTATTTTGCCTTCAGAATATTTTACCCAAGATAATTCCATCCTTATGTAACCATATAATATACAGCTGCATGTCATCGGGAAAAGTAATGGTTATAGTTCGCCAGTACTTTCAGCCGTTTGCAGTACCAGCACTGCAAGGTGATATTGGTTAATGTTACTAGGTAGATCAGTGAATCATCCAGATTGTTTCCCCTGCAACAACTGCAAAGCTTGTTGTCCCTTTTCAGATACATGTTTGTCTGGTCTCTCCACAGATACGCCACCAATTGGTTAGTAGCTGGTCACTAGTCTTTCAGTGCATACTTTTCCTTTTTCTTGGAGAAATCTTTCTCACCTCAAAGCATTACCGACCTTTACCCAAGCCACGATAAAAGCTAACAATTTTATTTGAATCACCTAGGGGAAGAAACAGACCAACTTTTCGTTGGTCTTCCAAGAATCTTATAGCACAAAGATATGGCAGTATGAAATAGGAAGGGTTAAAGGCGAGATTATAGATCCATGAAGTTCATCGAATATTTGAAGACCGAATAGAAAGCCCATTCCCGTTTCGTTTCGCTTTTACAAATGGAAGGTGAGGACAACGTTCGTGGTAATACAAGCAGGCAATAACAGTTATAAAAGTTAGTGTAATGAAAAAGAGGTAATGAATAAATTTACATTCATTATCTCACTTTCATGACAGAGGATTTACGAATATGCTGGTTGGAATACAAGAAGTAAGACGTGAGACAGTTCACTAGCATGAACACTGGAGAAGTCAACGTAATGTCCATTTTCTGTCAACAACATAATGTACTTCATACTGTCAGCAGGCAAATTTAAGTGATTCTGTTTCCTGTGAGGCTTAGACAGACACAAATCTTACAGTTTCAGCTCCGAAATTCGCGAGTTCAATAAATAATCCACAACCACAAGCTACGAGGTAGCAAGTGACGAGTGCAAATTTTCTGCTTGAATTCACATGAATTACTCCAGTTACATACACTGATTAACTCCAGTTACATACACTGATGAGTTCACCTGCTTAATAGGTTGTTTGTTAGTTTTTGACACGGAATACGTCACTGATTCTGCTTATCAGGGATCCGAAAAATGTTCAAATGTGTGTGAAATGTTATGGGACTTAGTGCTAAGGTCATCAGTCCCTAAGCTTACACACTACTTAACCTAAATTATCCTAAGGACACACACACACACACACCCATGCCCGAGGGAGGACTCGAACCTCCCCCGGGACCACAGGGATCCGACAGTTTGTAGATAGGTTTGTGGAGGTATGTGGTACTAAATGTCTAGGCGCAAGTCACGTAATTCGCGTAAATAACGGGCCGCTGATTTGCAAATGCGGTGATGACGCCTGATAGCGGTCCAGATGGATTCCATAGCATTTACATCAGGCGAATTTTGTCGCCGAGATATCAACGTAAGTTCACTATAATGCTCCTCAAACCGCTTCACCACGGTTCTGACTCAGAGATACGGACAATTATATACCTAAGAGATGTCGGAGACATCAAGCATGAAGGGATGCTCATGGTTCCCAGCTGTCGGCGTGTCTTCGTTTACTACCACACGTCTTAACAAGTGCAGAAGAATGTCTTCCTGATGCAGTAGAAATGTGATTCGCCCGAAAAGTCGACACGTTTCCATTGGTCGACGGTCGAATACCTATGGTCCCGCGCCCAAAGCAATCGTAATTGACGGCGTCGTTGGGTCAACATGTGAACACTTAGGGATGGTCTGCTGCGGAGCTCCATGGTCAACAATGTACAATGAACGGTGTACTCCGAAACACTCGTGCGTGCACCAGCGTTGTGCTCTGATACGTCGCGCGGCTGGCGCCTGTACATCTTGTCGCCAATCTGTTGTTCATCGCGGGTTCGGCTATCGAAGTCTGCAGAGTCGAGGCAGCAGGTCTCACTGTGTGGTTTGTCGGTTGCGGTTGCAACACGGTCGGGAGGTTGCCCCTTACTTGGTGCGCATGCTCATTGTGCGTGGTATTACTGGAGTGCTGCGGACGGAGACGGTGGAAAGGTTTTGGGTTCCGGCACGAGGCGTCGTGTTCGATACGTGAATGCCATCCTCAGACCGATAGTGCAGCCATGTCGGCAGCATATTGGCCAGGCATTCGTCTTTATGGACGACAATTCGCGCCCCCATCGTGCACTTCTTGTGAATGACTTCCTTCAGGATAACGACATCGCTCGACTAGAGTGGCCAGTATATTCTGCAGACATCAACCCTATAGAACATACCTGGGATAATCCATTAAATTTCGGGCATACAGCCACGCAGATTTCGAGGTAGAATGGGATAGGAATGATGATGGAAATAGGATCACATTTGAGGAAGTGGAAAAAATGGTCAATAGATTGCAGTGCAATAAAGCGGCTGGGGTGGATGAAATTAAGTCGGAACTCATCAAATACAGTGGAATGTCAGGTCTTAAATGGCTACACAGGATAATTGAAATGGCCTGGGAGTCGGGACAGGTTCCATCAGACTGGACAAAAGCAGTAATCACACCAATCTTTAAACATGGAAACAGAAAAGATTGTAACAACTACAGAGGTATATCTTTAATCAGCGTTGTGGGTAAAATCTTCTCAGGTATTGTTGAAAGGACAGTGCGAGTATTAGTTGAGGACCAATTGGATGAAAATCAGTGTGGGTTTAGGCCTCTTAGAGGTTGTCAGGACCAGATCTTTAGCTTACGGCAAATAATGGAGAAGTGTTATGAGTGGAACAGGGAATTGTATCTATGCTTTATAGATCTAGAAAAGGCATACGACCGGGTTCCTAGGAGGAAGTTATTGTCTGTTCTACAAGATTATGGAATAGGAGGCAAACTTTTGCAAGCAATTAAAGGTCTTTACATGGATAGTCAGGCAGCAGTTAGAGTTGACGGTAAATTGAGTTCATGGTTCAGAGTAGTTTCAGGGGTAAGACAAGGCTGCAACCTGTATCCACTGTTGTTCATATTATTTATGGATCATATGTTGAAAACAATAGACTGGCTGGGTGAGATTAAGATATGTGAACGCAAAATAAGCAGTCTTGCATATGCAGATGACTTAGTTGTGATGGCAGATTCGATTGAAAGTTTGCAAAGTAATATTTCAGAGCTAGATCATAAATGTAAGGACTATGGTATGAAGATTAGCATCTCCAAAACGAAAGTAATGTCAGTGGGAAATAAATATAAACGGATTGAGTGCCAAATAGGAGGAACAAAGTTAGAACAGGTGGACGGTTTCAAGTACTTAGGATGCATATTCTCACAGGATGGCAACATAGTGAAAGAACTGGAAGCAAGGTGTAGCAAAGCTAATGCAGTGAGCGCTCAGCTACGATCTACTCTCTTCTGCAAGAAGGAAGCCAGTACAAAGACTAAGTTATCTGTGCACCGTTCAATCTTTCGACCAACTTTGTTGTATGGGAGCGAAAGCTGGGTGGATTCAGGTTACCTTATCAACAAGGTTGAGGTTACGGATATGAAAGTAGCTAGGATGATTGCAGGTACTAGTAGATGGGAACAATGGCAGGAGGGCGTCCACAATGAGGAAATCAAAGAAAAACTGGGAATGAACTCTATACATGTAGCTGTCAGGGCGAACAGGCTTAGATGGTGGGGTCATGTTACACGCATGGGAGAAGCAAGGTTACCCAAGAGACTCATGGATTCAGCAGTAGAGGGTAGGAGGAGTCGGGGCAGACCGAGAAGGTACCTGGATTCGGTTAAGAATGATTTTGAAGTAATAGGTTTAACATCAGAAGAGGCACCAATGTTAGCACTGAATAGGGGATCATGGAGGAACTGTATAAGGGGGGCTATGCTCCAGACTGAACGCTGAAAGGCATAATCAGTCTTAAATGATGATGATGATGATGATGATATTTCGGCCGCGTATCGTCCGGCCATCCTCAGAGTGAGTCACAAGACTGACGACAAGATGCCAAGCGCGCCCTTATATACTCCACCGCGGCGGTACTGCGCATACGGGTCATAGATGCTGGTAATGGCACATTAGGACATGCCGTATATCGGAAACCAACCCACAAAAATCTATATCTTCATGCCAGTAGCTGCCATCACCACAGACTATAGGTGTCCTTAAGACCTTAGTGCATCGGGCGCACTTTTTATCCGATAAAGACAATTTGCAAGAAGAGCTCACATACCTCAAGAGTATTTTTAAATCGAATGGATTCTCTCCACAACTAATTCGTAGAGCATTCGATGCAAAACCTAAAAAGCAGTATGTGATGGGGAAGAAGATAGCAATTCCTTCAGATCTAGTGCGTTTTTGCCCTATGTGGGTGCTCTTTCCTCGAAGATAGGCCGTATTCTTGCGAAACACTGTGTTAAAGTGATCTTCCGGCCCCCCACGAAGATTGCAGCTTTACCCGTCTCTGTGAAGGACGATTTACAGCTTCGTAAAGCGGGTGTGTACCACAATCCTTGTGGAAATTGTGAGCAGTCGTACATAGGTCAAACAACACGCACCGTTCATGAGAGGTGTGTGGAGCATCGAAGATACACACGCTTATTACAGCCAGACAAGTCAGCTGTGGCCGAACATTGTATTGATACAGGTCATTCCATGAATTACAGTGATGTGAAGATTTTAACATCCACCTCTTCTTTTTGGGAATCTATTTTCAAGGAAGCTATAGAAATTAGATTAGCTAACAATTTAATAAATAGAGATAACGGTTTTAATTTGGACAAAGCATGAAATCCGGCTCTTGGAGTAATTAAACTGCAGAGAAGTCGTCATGGTGTCACCGCCGCCGATCATACATCGATAAGCGAATCGAATGTCTATATGCCTTCGCCACAGGCGGCGCATGTGTACGCGTGTGTGTTTGCCGCCGACCACCATGTGCGACCCGCATGCGCAGTACCGCCGCGGTGGAGCCTATAAGGCCGCGCTTGGCATGTTGTCGTGTCTTGTGACTCACTCTGAGGATGGCCGGACGATACGCGGCCGAAATATCAGTGGAGGAAATTTTATTTGCGCGGCTGCATGCCCGAAATTTAATGGATTATTCATTACGCCGCGAGAAGTTGAAAATTCACATGCCTGGGATAGATTGAAAAGGGCTTTCTATGGCCGACGTGACCTACCAACCACTCTGACGGATCTACGGCGAATCGCCGTTGAGAAGTGGAACAATCTAGACCAACAGTGCCTTGATGAATTTTTGGATAGTATGTCACGACGAATACAGGCATGCATCAATCCTAGAGGACGTGCTACTGGGTATTAGAGGTACCGGTGTGTACAGAAATCTGGACCACCACCTCTGAAGGTCTCGCTGTATGATGGTACAACATACAATGTGTGGTTTTCATGAGCAGTAAAAATGGCGGTGATGATGTTTGTGTTGATCTCTATTCCAATTCTCTGTACAGGTTCCGGAACTCTCGGAAACGAGGTGATGCAAAACTTTTTTCATTTGTGTATAAATTGATGGTGGTTATACCAAGTCCAGGAAGTGCAAGTGAAATGCATAATTCCGGCGGAAATCACAAGTCCGTTGACGTGTTAAGCCTAGTGAACGTTGAAGTCCAAGTTCCAGTATAGCATTCGGATTCTAACGAGGGAATGGTCAGACTTGTCATGCCGAAACATGTATTGCTTTTTTTTAGCACTGTTATTTAACTGTGAAAAAGGTCCGCATGCAAAATTGTAGCTGCTGACATGAACTAGAAGTCACCTAAAAAAAATCATGAATACTGCTGTGTTTCCTGCTTGGCGCTTGCAGTGACGGCTGGCCACCCCTGGAAATGGCGAGTCGCGAGCGTTGTGCGCATGGTCGGGAAGTGCGACCGTCTTATCGCAGCGTTCACTAAGGGGGAATATCGCTGCATGGTTTTGGTGCAAAGGGAAAACGAATATTCGTTTCTCTGGCATGCACGTCCTTTTAATTTCTGGTACGTATTTCGAAACATACCGTCCTGAAACTGCTTAGAGATGTGAAAGATGTTCTGTACATGTTCATCTATACTCCGTAAGCCACTTTACGGTGAACATTCAATCTCCCCTCACAGGTGATGGCGAATCCTGTAAATGTTTTGCTGCTTTCCATGGAGATATACCACAGACGCCAAATGAAGCAATCAACAGAAAACACGCGTGAAGACTATGTGTTGTGCGACATGGTTGTTAAACTTCTAGACGAGCACGTAAATGGCTCAGACATGTGGCTAGAAACAACTTAAACACTCGATATTGCAGACTGTGAATCTACAGACGGCGAAGCCACCGACGAAAGTTGCACTCATGAAGAATCTTCGAGTGATAGTGCCACGTACCATCAACAATTATCTCCGAAAGTAACACCAGCAACTACAATTACCTTATCAGACAAAGAAAAAGCGGTGACTTATTGGTTGAACGAAAGTGGTAAGAAACCCCTACGTGTCAGTATTGTTCAAAATAAGTATCGCTTTGTCCGTTCTGAACTTGAATTGTATAGATGGAAAAAGGAAGTCGCTGGACGACGTAAGAGTCGACTGGAAATTGCGACGGAGATAAATGCGCGACGTTTTGAGCTATTTACCGATGCCAGACAACAGTGATTTAGTGTTAGCGATACAACTTTGCGTGATTGGGCGTTAGAGACTGCCAACGCGATAGGAGCTAAAGAATTTACAGCTTCTCAAAGTTGGATTAGTCGCTTCAAAAGATCACATAAAATAATGGCAAGAAAAATAACGAAATTTATATCGAGAAACAGGTCGGAAAATGAAGTGACACAAATCGAAATGATAGAAGCTTTTCTTACGAATGCAAAAAATAAGATCGCTATTTTTAGTGAATCGTACGTTTACAATACCGATCTGTCAGGTTCTAAAAAAGAAATGTGTGCGAAAAGAACACTGTCATTCAAAGGGGAAAAACATATTGAGACGATTGCGCAGTCCACGACTGCACTCACCCATTCATACACTATAATGCCCATAATTAGTCTGGATGGTTCATTGCTTCCTAAACTATATGTGTGTCTTCAAGGACAAACTGGACGTTTTGGACCACGTGTCAAAAGAACAATGTTCTACGCAAACACTCTTGTGGTAGACGCATCGAAGTCTGGAAAAATGGGAAATGAAAACGGTACACTTTTCATGCGTCATGCTTTTCTTCCGATCTGCGGGAACAAATCTCTTCTCGTTCTAGATTGGTGGTCAGGTCATAAAAGGTCTGATTCATTAAAAGCTGTATTTCGAGCCCACCCTGACAAAGAGGTAGAGATACTTCAGATTCCACCCGGCACGACGAACGTAATTCAACCTTTAGACAGAGAATTTTTCCGTCAGTGGAAGGCATTTTACAGAAAACTAACAGAGAAAATTATTGTGTGCAGATCACTGCAATTTTCTATCACAGTGACAATATTCTCAAGCTGCAATCAGTAGTACATTATCAATTTTCCTCCCCACGCTTTCAGAATTTGATTAAATATGCGTGGCACTCCTCGAAATATACTGATACTAGGCGTGATTCATTCCTAACACCAGCCCAGTTTTGTCTACGGACATCTAACAACGTCTGTGATTCGCAGGGCTGTCATATGTCGTCTTTGCTTGTATGTTCTTGGTGCACAAAAAACCTATGTTTTGAACATTGTATCAATATTTCGCATTTTTGCGGTAATTACAAGAAATAAAATTTGGACGTGTTCTAAATCGTATATTTATTTGTGTCTATTTCATAGCTATTTGGAAAAAATGTTGTAGATAACATATTAGCCATATTTGTCAACGAATGTTTAATTATCATACGATCGCTTTCGCTGGGGGAATCAGCTCTCTCACTGCTGTGGCAAGAGAGCGGCGCGTAGCTAACGCCACCTTGTCCCTAGATGGCATTGGTATAACGTAGCGAGCGAGGTCAGGGTTGTAGAAGAGGCAGTTATAAGCGCGGAAACCATGCGACAATAATGTCTTACTTCATAAAATTTTTTACATACTTCCAGGTCATGTCAGCAGCTAAAATTCTGCATACAGACTTCTTGCAATGTTAACTCACAGTGGTAAAAAAAGCAACACAGGTTTCGACATGACAAGTCTGACCATTCCCTTGTAAGTCCAGAGCGCAGCCAAATCATTTCCGAGTTGTGGAGTAGAACATAGCAAATGGAACTGGCCTGTAGACGTCAGTAACGGTGTTAAAAAGGCTCCATAGTTAACGGAGCCGCTGGCTGGGATCGCTGTATGTACTGAGCGGCCAATCGCTGAGTGTTACGGAAGGCCAATCGCTGTGGTTTGCAGCGCGAGCACACGAAGGCGGTCTGCGATGTTAGCAGTGGGTCGCACGCGGAGAAGTGCGGCCAACTGTGCGATTTTCAGCCGCGCGTTATGGAGCACGCCGCTGCTCGTTGCGGAGCTTTAATAGTGGTGGATACCACATGGAACATATGTACCACTGCAACTAACTTTGAAAAGTCCCCTTAGAAAAATTTAAAAATTTAAAAACCTCTCATGTTATTTGTTTTTCAAACAGCTGAGCAAAACTCAATGTACTCAAACAGTTTTCTCTTTATTTATTCTGATCATCACTAAACTGGCACACAATATGTTTAGCGCAACGCAATCTGACTTTCAATAATCCCTACAAAAGAATGGCCCTGACTAACAATAACCTATGCCTTCCATGAATCACTTACCTCACAAAAATCTTCGTTACTCGAACTACTGCAATACAGCTGTACAATAGCACAGTATGAAGAAACATCACAAGCAGAACAGCAAATAAAGTACTCTCTGGGCAGATCACAAACTGGGCTGAATGACATTTAAACAAGTCTGTAGTGGGTACGGGACATCAAGTAATGACTGAATGACGAGTCGAATATGCGGATATTTGAACGTGTGTTGCGGTATTTGGTGTTTAGAGGGAAAACGGTACGTTTCTGGTAAAGAGTTTCTATGTTAAGCTTAACCGTCTAGGCCCCATTATAAGTCTTCAACGTCTATAAAGGGAATTTAGTTACTCTCTATGCATAAGCTGTAAGTAGGCTGTTTAGGTTTTTATGTTGGTAACGCCACGTAGCGCTCTGTATGAAAATCACTGACTGTGCTGTCTGCAGTCTGTGGCTGGTTGGCATTGTTGGAATATTCGCTTGTGTAGTGTTGGGCAGCTGGATGTGAACAGCGCGTAGCGTTGTGCAGTTAGAGGTGAGCCGCCAGCAGTGGTGGACGTGGGGAGAGAGATGACAGAGTTTTGAGAGCGGACGAGCTGGACGTGTGTCCGCTAGAAAAAGGAAATTTGTGAAGATGGATGTCATGAATTGATATACACTCCTGGAAATGGAAAAAAGAACACATTGACACCGGTGTGTCAGACCCACCATACTTGCTCCGGACACTGCGAGAGGGCTGTACAAACAATGATCACACGCACGGCACAGAGGACACACCAGGAACCGCGGTGTTGGCCGTCGAATGGCGTTAGCTGCGCAGCATTTGTGCACCGCCACCGTCAGTGTCAGCCAGTTTGCCGTGCCATACGGAGCTCCATCGCAGTCTTTAACACTGGTAGCATGCCGCGACAGCGTGGACGTGAACCGTATGTGCAGTTGACGGACTTTGAGCGAGGGCGTATAGTGGGCATGCGGGAGGCCGGGTGGACGTACCGCCGAATTGCTCAACACGTGGGGCGTGAGGTCTCCACAGTACATCGACGTTGTCGCCAGTGGTCGGCGGAAGGTGCACGTGCCCGTCGACCTGGGACCGGACCGCAGCGACGCACGGATGCACGCCAAGACCGTAGGATCCTACGCAGTGCCGTAGGGGACCGCACCGCCACTTCCCAGCAAATTAGGGACACTGTTGCTCCTGGGGTATCGGCGAGGACCATTCGCAACCGTCTCCATGAAGCTGGGCTACGGTCCCGCACACCGTTAGGCCGTCTTCCGCTCACGCCCCAACATCGTGCAGCCCGCCTCCAGTGGTGTCGCGACAGGCGTGAATGGAGGGACGAATGGAGACGTGTCGTCTTCAGCGATGAGAGTCGCTTCTGCCTTGGTGCCAATGATGGTCGTATGCGTGTTTGGCGCCGTGCAGGTGAGCGCCACAATCAGGACTGCATACGACCGAGGCACACAGGGCCAACACCCGGCATCATGGTGTGGGGAGCGATCTCCTACACTGGCCGTACACCACTGGTGATCGTCGAGGGGACACTGAATAGTGCACGGTACATCCAAACCGTCATCGAACCCATCGTTCTACCATTCCTAGACCGGCAAGGGAACTTGCTGTTCCAACAGGACAATGCACGTCCGCATGTATCCCGTGCCACCCAACGTGCTCTAGAAGGTGTAAGTCAACTACCCTGGCCAGCAAGATCTCCGGATCTGTCCCCCATTGAGCATGTTTGGGACTGGATGAAGCGTCGTCTCATGCGGTCTGCACGTCCAGCACGAACGCTGGTCCAACTGAGGCGCCAGGTGGAAATGGCATGGCAAGCCGTTCCACAGGACTACATCCAGCATCTCTACGATCGTCTCCATGGGAGAATAGCAGCCTGCATTGCTGCGAAAGGTGGATATACAATGTACTTGTGCCGACATTGTGCATGCTCTGTTGCCTGTGTCTATGTGCCTGTGGTTCTGTCAGTGTGATCATGTGATGTATCTGACCCCAGGAATGTGTCAATAAAGTTTCCCCTTCCTGGGACAATGAATTCACGGTGTTCTTATTTCAATTTCCAGGAGTGTATATGATGACTTTTTAACATTATTAAGGTAAATACATTGTTTGTTCTCTCTCAAAATCTGTTATTTGCTAACTATGCCTATCAGTAGTTAGTGCCTTCAGTAGTTAGAATCTTTTACTTAGCTGGCAGTAGTGGCGCACGCTGTATTGCAGTAGTTCGAGTAACGAAGATTTTTGTGAGGTAAGTGATTTGTGAAAGATATAGGTTAATGTTAGTCAGGGCCATTCTTTTGTAGGGATTGTTGAAAGTCAGATTGCGTTGCGCTAAAAATATTGTGTGTCAGTTTAGTGTTGAGCAGAATAAGTAAAGAGAGTAATGTCTGAGTACGTTCAGTTTTGCTCAGCTGTTTGATAAGCAAATAATGTAAGAGGTTTATCAGCACAGTAATTCATTAATTTTTCTAAGGGGACGTTTTAAGTGGATAATTCGTGGTGGCCCGATTGCTTGACTTGCACGTTCCCTCGACATGAATACCTCATTTACGAGACACCTGTGGCGTCCGAGGAAGAGCTACTGGAGCGTATTTTAGCTGCGGCGGATGTTGGAGGACCGGGCGTTAGAGACCGCGTGTTCTCTAACGTGGCACGGAAGTGCCGCAGCCTCGTAACGTCGACGGTCGTCAGATCGAGCCCTATTTGTAAGTGGACTCAGATGACAAGCAGCAGGAGTCAAGGAACAACTTATTCTGCGTTATTTTTGAGTATAGACGGAAAAGACACGTTTCCGGGTATGAGTTCCTATGCTAAACTTAACCATCTTGGTCCTCACTACAAGTACTCAGAATCTGTGAAGGTTATTTAGTTACACAATGTAGTTCAATGTACCTTACAACCGTCTCACCGTGAAGAGAATAATAGTGAAGGAGTGAGCCCGTATTTGTCACCATTGCAAAAAGTCGCTGTAATGACCTTAAATGATTTTTCAGAGGCATTTTCTATTTAGTTGGGCCAGTCATTCCAGTCTATTAAGATGTGTGTATATTCCGTAAGCTGTATGCTTTGACGCTGAATTTATCAAACCACTGGTCGTAAAATTTACTGATTTGACTTCTGGGAAATGCTTAAAAGAACTGAAAATTTTATACTCGACAAAAAATTTCTTTGATCATTTTTTAAGTAACATATCAGTAAAGTTTGAAAATTTTATACTCGACAAAAAATTACTCTGATCATTTTTTATGTAACATATCAGTAAAGTTTCACAGTCCGTAATTTCTGTGTCCGTGTTACGACATATTGTTGAAGTCGTTGGAGAGGAAAACTGTTAGTGGGTGACTCTGCTGCTGTATTTCTGATTCTGTTCGCAGTGGGCCACTCGAGCGCTAGGAAACTCGCGGAATGTGTCGACTCAGTACGAAGAAGACGGAAGCCACAGAGGGCCTTTGTCTGGGTTAATGTTTACGGTAAGGTGAACGGCGGCAAATATTTACGCGTGCCCTACAGGGCGCGGCAGACGTTCAAAGCAGTAGCCCGAGCCAGAGAATCGTTGCCTGCCAAGCAGCCAAACACAGCGGCCGGCGGATCACGGTTTCGCCTGTCACCCCAGCCGCTTTCCTTCCGGCACACGCCGCGCCAGTCAAACGAACTTCCTTCGCTACGGTGGCCGCGTAAATACACGTTCACTGTCACTCTTGTGATTACACAGCCTACAGCTTTACCAAACGATGCTAACGGCAAATCTCTATTAGCAAGTGAGAAAGATTAGGAAGTTGAGGTGGAAGTGGTACATGAAAGAATGTACGTAAAAAAAGATTTCAGCGCTACATTAAAAAAAAAATGTTCATATGTGTGTGAATTCCTAAGGGACCAAACTGCTTATGTCATCGGTCCCTAGACTTACACACTACTTAAACTAACTTATGCTAAGAACAACACACACACCCATGCCAGACGGAGGACTCGAACCTCCGGCGGGAGGGGCCAGCGCTACATTAATTACAGCCAATGTTAACGAGAAGTAACTGTGCTTAAGGGGAATACTTTTGAGGAAATGCTGAACTACGCTTTGAAGCTCTAAGCCTACAAATGCCAACGTTACCTTCAACTGATGTAGTTTCTTCGACAGACAAGAGTCTGATCAGCTATCGGTCATGGAGACGTTGCGATAAAATGCCGCACTCATACTTGGAAGATAAAACATTTGTAGCGAACTGGGATAAGACACATTCTCAATACTCCTAAGATGTCTTGATAAGAGCGCCAAAAAATCTTTTAAATCCGAATGTGCATTGAGAGAACATATTCCTTATAAAATTGTCTCAGCCTAAAGTTAGGCTTCACTGGATGAAGGACAAGCGGTGCTGGTAGGACCACTAGAATTATTAACCAGTCTAGATGACACACTTTGTAATTTGCTTTATGATAAATTCTACGTCAGAGAGGAGCTTTTTAAACGATTAGCAAATGAAATTTCTGAAACACAATAATCATAGCTGCATGGGCTGTCCTCATTTAGACTACAGTATCCTTTCGTTCTGTATTATTCACTACTCACAGTTTCCTCTGTGTAGACATGTAGCACTGTTAAAGGAGAATTATGAAACAACTATTGGTTGTTGTTGTGGTCTTCAGTCTTGAGACTGGTTTGATGCAGCTCTCCATGCTACTCTATCCTGTGCAAGATTCTTCATCTCCCAGTACCTACTGCAGCCTACATCCTTCTGAATCTGCTTAGTGTATTCATCTCTTGGTCTCCCTCTACGATTTTTACCCTCCACTCTACCCTAAAATACTAAATTTGTGATCCCTTGATGCCTCAGAACATGTCCTACCAACCGATCCCTTCTTCTGGTCAAGTTGTGCCACAAACTTCTCTTCTCCCCAATCCTATTCAATACCTCCTCATTAGTTATATGATCTACCCATCTAATCTTCAGCATTTTTCTGTAGCACCACATTTCGAAAGCTTCTATTCGCTTCTTGTCCAAACTAGTTATCGTCCGTGTTTCGCTTCCATACATGGCTACACTCCATACAAATACTTTCAGAAACGACTTCCTGACACCTAAATCTATACTCGATGTTAACAAACTTCTCTTCTTCAGAAACGCTTTCCTTGCCATTGCCAGTCTACATTTTATATCATCTCTACTTCGACCATCATCAGTTATTTTGCTCCCCAAATAGCAAAACTCCTTTACTACTTTAAGTGTCTCATTTCCCAATCTAATTCCCTCAGCATCACCCGATTTAGTTCGACTACATTCCATTATCCATGTTTTGCTTTTGTTGATATTCATCTTATATCGTCCTTTCAAGACACTGTCCATTCCGTTCAACTGCTCTTCCAAGTCCTTTGCTGTCTCTGACAGAATTACAATGTCATCGGCGAACCTCAAAGTTTTAATTTCTTCTCCATTGATTTTAATTCCTACTCCGAATTTTTCTTTTGTTTCCTTTAGGTCTAGCTCAATATACAGATTGAATAACATCGGTGAGAGGCTACAACCCTGTTTCACTCCGTTCCCAATCACTGCTTCCCTTTCATGCTCCTCGACTCTTACAACTGCCATCTGGTTCCTGTACAAATTGTAAATAGCCTTTCACTCCCTGTATTTTACCCCTGCCACCTTCAGAATTTGAAAGAGAGTTTTCCAGTCAACATTGTCATTTCTCTAAGTCTACAAATGATAGAAATGTAAGTTTGCCTTTTCTTAATCTAGCTTCTAAAATAAGTCGTAGAGTCAGTATTGCCTCACGTGTTCCAATATTTCTACGGTATCCAAACTGATCTTCCCCGAGGTCGGCTTCTACCAGTTTGTACCAGTCTGTACAGAATTCGCGTTAGTATTTTGCAACCGTGACTTATTAAACTGATAGTTCGGTAATTTTCACATCTGTCAACACCTGCTTTCTTTGGGATTGGAATTATTATATTATTCTTGAAGTCTGAGGGTATTTCGCCTGTCTCATACATTTTGCTA
The DNA here is from genome assembly GCF_023864275.1 of Schistocerca cancellata. Classification (NCBI taxonomy): domain Eukaryota; kingdom Metazoa; phylum Arthropoda; class Insecta; order Orthoptera; family Acrididae; genus Schistocerca; species Schistocerca cancellata. The sequence goes on from NC_064626.1 coordinate 940,445,495, forward strand.
ACCAGATGGTAGAGTTTTGTCAGGACTGGCTCTCCCAAGGCCGTCTGTAGTTCTAATGGAATGTTGTCTACTCCCGGGGCGTTGTTTCGACTTAGGTCTTTCAGTGCTCTATCAAATCCTTCACGCAGTATCATATCTCCCACTTCATCTTCATGTACATCCTCTTCCATTTCCATAATATTTTCCTCAAGTACATCGCCCTTGTATAGTCCCTCTGTACACTCCTTCCACCTTTCTGCTTTCCCTTCTTTGGTTAGAACTGGGTTTCCATCTGGGCTCTTAATATTCATACAAGTGGTTCTCTTTTCTCCAAAGGTCTCTTTTAATTTTCCTCCTTGTTACTTAGTAGGAGGGAGTAAAAATGGTAGCATGGGTAGCCAATATACGTTGACCGTCAGACAGTATTTCCGATCTTTCGCTATAATACACAACGAACTGCCCTTTTTCGACGTCCTCCGTCAATCCCGTATGATAAGGATCCGTACCGTGAAACGTGACGAGTCAAGGCCTACAGAGCGATGCGCGGTATCGTTATAGAGGGTGTCATAAGATTCTCTAGTCAAGCTGCACAGCTAAGCAACGCTGTAAATTTCTAGTGGGAACATAGTTTATCTATTTAGGTAAAGAATATCGAGTTATCTGTAGGACTCACAGTGGTAATGTCCTTCACGGCGGACAAAAAAACGCGAATAGCGCCGCTCTTCATTCGCTGTTCTCTTCATGCCGTCCTATTGTAAGTCAATATACCACACTTTTTTATTTGGAAACTTTATGTCATCAATGCAGCCAGGCTAATGTACTGTAGATTTTGTGTCAACACTTCGTCTGTGCTCTTCGCTCAATGTATATACAAATCGATGCAATGCTGCGCTAATTAATTAATAATATGGAATATATGTTTCAGCGGAACTAGATTAATTTAGTCGAGAAAATGAACACCAGCAGATTACAAATAAACAAAACACTTGACCAACATTGCAGAAGTTGTCGGCCTTTTATATTTTAAATCTTTGATTTTATGAAACAAACAAACGAAAAGGTGATGACTAATGCATTTCAAAATTATAGCTAAAATTCGAATACAGAATTATCCTTGGTGTCTGACACCTAAGTGTTAACGAAATATTTACACGACACACATGCGTATAATAGAGCTTTTTTCTTGTTTCCAATTGAACTACCAGAATATCTCGCAATCACCTGGCTGGAACATAATATAGTCCGTTTCATTTCGTGGTTGTAGCATTTGGTTTATTATTATTTTTTTGTTCAGCCTTTTTTTGCTATTGATTACTCGCTGATCTGAGCAGATACATCTGTGATGCTGATTTATTTTCATTTGTCACTGGCGGAAGAAGAAGAAATGATATTCTATCTTCCGTTTCTGGTAGCGTTCAAAGCGTTTGGGCACAAGTCATAACAATGATTGAACTTCGTATATGATTTTGGTGGTGGATTGCTAAAACCTTCGTTCTTTCCCACATTATTTCAGATATAACCTAAAAGTGATGCTCTTATATGTTCAAATGGAGTGACAACAACCAGAAATCAGAAAACGAAGATCTGGAAAGACTAAAGCTTTGAGACTTCGCGAGAGTTCAGGCAGATGAGAAGTTGTCGCAATATACGAGGTGATTATAATTAAACTTTCAAAACGCTGTAGAAATAATACTACTGGCCATAATGACGACAAATTGCAACGAAAAATTATCGGAGAAGGGGAGAAACGTATGGCAGAAGAAAAAAAAATAGTGTGAAAATCAATAGAGGACGCTATATATGTTAGAATACGTAAATGAAAACACCTGTCATGCGCACGACCCACTGAAGTTGGTATAAACTCACCGGGTACAGGGCTTTCCCTCCTTTCGCGTCTGCAACGTTCGCCATGACTGTCTTAATGCAGGATAGCACACTGCTTGTAAAGCTGTATTACAAAAATGATGACTGTGCACATATCGCTCTCTCTCTCTCTCTCTCTCTCTCTCTCTCTCTCTATATATATATATATATATATATATATATATATATACGTGGTGGTACTAAGTTTTATTCGGAGGGTGCAGAGGGCGCTGTAGTTCTAGCGGATAGAGTTTCGGCACAAGTTCGAAATGACAGAACTATTCGCTAACACGGCTCAATTGGTATCGCAAGCTGTTCTCGCGCACAGCGCGGAAACGAGACCCTGGAGCGGGCCACGTGTGGGCGGACAGCAATAACCATTACCGACGGTAGCCCCGCACACAGCGCAGAGCTTCGTTAGCAGCCGCGGCACGTCCCGCTAACGAGAAACCGCCCACCGCGGGCAGATTACTACTGGCTTAACAGCGCTCGCCGGCAGTGATGGCTCTCTTCCCATCTGCTGACTGTAGGGTTCGACAGTAGCTGACGAAGCGACGGACAGAATACATCCAGAAAGCTAGCAAAGACGCTTCAACAAATTATCTATGCCGATTACAGAATTCCCTGTGTGCTTTGACATTAAGATGACAACAAAAACCCAGCAAACTGGTTCTTCAAATCAAAGATTTATGTTTCGAAAGTTGACTGATAGTCTGACTGTGATGCGCGTTTATTGCACAAATTTCATCTCTTCAAAGCTTTTAAAATTTAGATTGTGAAATGGCAAGAACTGTGCCCCTTACATGAAGTCATTAAAGATCACCTAACTCACGTTGAGCGAACAGTAGGGCTGAACAAAAATGACTGACAAGGCAAAATGCATGTTGTAGAGGGTATAGTATGGACGTATTGGAATAATTAATGTCGGGTGATGGTTTTAAAGTAATTCACACGACACGAAAACTTTGTAGAAACGCGTCGATTTACTGGAGGCTAGTTTATCCCAGGGAAGTATTCGAGTTGACCATGGCTCACAGCCGGGACCCTATGCTGGTGTACCGGGAAGCAGACGGAGAACTTGTATGCCTGTTGATAAATGTCCATTGTCCCATTTTCAGTGAAAGATGCGAGTAAGCCACGCAAAGCTACAGTGGAGCGGTCAACAGAGGCCAAAATATGCGTGTTCGTGACTATAGCAACTTCACGCTGAATTCACGGTCTGCAGAGTCTGAAGTAAATCAGGTGAAGAGCGACAGAATGAAATACGCCGGCCTCCGATAGGAACGTAGGACCGAGGAATTTGAATTACTCTCCTGGGAGTCAGAATTCCGGAAAAATTGGTGGTTTTTGCAGACGCTAACCTTGATGCGTGGCCTGGGAGGAGCTAAATAGCAGAAGTTGAGAGGAAGGGAAATTTTGTGGGAATCTGTTCACTTCCCTGAGCAGGCATTCGTCAGCGCTGGGAAGCGGCTAATAATTAACGCGACTTGCGCTGCAATTGGCGTAAGTGATTTTGCTGGAGGGGAAACCGAGGCGAAGAGTGGACTGTGAGAAGTCTCTGTGGTGGTCTTCCATTCCCAGCTTGCCTAGAGTGCTGACGTGGCATTTTTTACTCAGTGTGCCTGAGAGAGAGTGAGCATTTCTGCAGTTTAGGACTTAGCAAACGGGACGATTGAGCTTGCAGATAGAAAGTTTTCGTTCAGCTATGTACTGAGCAAAATAGCTAGGAGTGAATAGACGAGCGCAGCCTTGCAGCACCACGAGGTCCGCCACGCTGTATTATTCGGTGATATTGCGCCCGCTCTGGCCACAGATTAATTTGTTGGATCACGTCGGCAAAGTTTCCACGAGGGTTTCATGGGCCGTGTATTATAGAATTCTGTTCGCACTTGGCATTATGCCTGTGTCAGTCGATAGGAATTACTTTTGATTTATCGCGCTTTACTCCACGCAAACGCAATTTATTACCACTGCCTGTTAGAAGAGTCATCTAATGTGATGATTGAAGGTCGTGAGTTAAAATAAATGTGTGCTAATCGACTGCATCTGTTTTCAATCAAGTAGTTGAAATCCCAAGTCACTTTCTTAATTAATTTTATGTTCTACATTTGCATCTGGTGTTCAATAGCTGAATGTAACATCAATGTGCACCCATTTTTAATTAAAAGGGATCAATTCTGAATCAATTAATGTCAACACTGCCACCGCAGTTCAACCAGGAGTCACAGGGCCTTATTACTTTCTTTGCGTTATCCGACATTGCGGCAGTTTTGCACGCTCTGTTGATCTGTTAGTCAATTACCTGGGGTGAACACACACCAAATCAGATAAGTGACGGGTGGGGTGTTACAAGATCATCAACTTTTCAAGTAGTTTAGGATAATTTCCACCTCTTCCAGCAGTGTGCGCTTCGCTTTGTCTCTGTTGTATTCCACCGAGTGAGTTGGTGCAGTGGTAAGATGCTGGACGGCGGTCAGGTCATCGAGATTAGCATTTTCCGCAGTTTAGAGAAACCAATCAGGACGAGTGTGGTAGGGGCCCTTTGAAACGACACGCCTTACTATTTTTACCAATCCAAAGCTGTGATCCGTCTTTAATGACCCTGTCGTAGATGGAACGTGGATCCCTCATCTTCCAATCTGTTGTAATCAACGTTCCTGATATTCTGTTTCAAGTATTTGACTTTTCTTCTGCCCTACAATTTCCCCTCCTATACTCCCTATTACACTGATAAGTTATTTATTCTCCAATGAATTATCACACAGCCCAGTAAACTGCCCCATCCTTTCATAAAGATTTTTCACACACTTCTGTTTTCGCCTGCTCATTCTAGTACTCGTAATTTCTTACTTTATATGTCTACTTTTTTTATTTTCGTATTGACCAAATAAGATCACCTAACAACCAGTTACTGTTCTTTCCATGTTGTTTTCTACTTTTCCAGTACTCCTTCATCTCCTCCCAATGTTTTCTTTTTCTTTTATCTGTTCAGGTTGTTCCCGATTTCTTTTTTCTTCTTTCTTTTTCTTTTTTCTGTTCATGTTGTTCCCGATTTCTTTTTTCTTCCGCTTTGAAAGCCTTTCAAACTTAATATTTTATTCTTAAAAAGATTTCTGTCCGGTATTTCAGATTCTTTGATATTGTTTCTTTCTAGATCTTTTCTTATTTCTGTAATCCATTCTAGTATCGATTTATTCTTCGGGAAATACAGGAATATTTGTTTCGTGAGCCTGTTCTCAATCATTCGACACAGATGCCCAAAAAGATTAATCTTCTTTTAGCCATTACTTCAGACATTTTCTCTATATTTTTTGTTGATCTCCTCGTTACTTTTTATTTTCCAGCCACCTACTTTATATTTTACATATTTGTTTGTGTCGTTATCAATGGTATTACTTTGTTCTTACTTAGTTTTTCTCGCGACTCATTATTGCTTACAATAGAAAGCAGTGCTGCATACATTCACCTTACGTACTTCTTCATTAATATATTTTCTATGATAACATTTTTTTGTATTTGTAAACAAACATAAATTCACTTAAAATATAGGACAGTAGCACACCGAGGAAGAGTGCGTATCCTGAAGTAATATGAAGTACGAGGCGCATTAAGGTAATAACACCTTCACTCAGGGCTCGAAGCAGGTAAAAACATGTAGTTTGTTTTAAAATGCGGATGCACTCGTTGTGAACGATTGATAAAGATGATAACTATGTACGAAACGCGGAACTAGCGGCAGAGGCGATAGTGAAGACAGTTTTGATATTTAAAATAGCGACGCTTTACGTTACAAAAATAGCGTGTAATCATTCGTTTTCTCCATTTCCGTGGTGTGACTCGTTTGAAATTCATCGCCAGTTGTGTGGGATATCTGATGTTGTCACGGACGTGTGTAATGTGCGTGCGTGGATGCGGCGTTTCAAATAATGCAGAATGTCGTGTGACAATAAACCAAGACATTCTCGGCCTCGCAGCAGCCGCCCTGATGACATGATTCAGAGAGTGGGGAGTTACTTTGGAGGATCGGTGAAAGAGTGTGAAATACATCGCCTCCAACGTTGGCATTCCCAGGGAATCTGTGCACGCAGTCCTCCATGTAGACCCGAAAGTGCGGAAAGCGTCCTACAGGTGGGTGCCACGTGCGCTGACAGACGACCGCAAGGCTCAGCGCGTGGCTTATTGCCAGGCAATCTTGACGCGTGATTATGGCGTGAATGGGACTTTCTTTTCATCGATTGTGAGAATGGATGAGATACGGACGCCGTTTTTCAATCCTGGAAAGAACCGCCAGTCAGCTCAGCCAGTGCTGAAAAAATGATGGTGGTCATATTCTGGAAAAGCGATAGCGTAATCCTTTCTGATTGTGTACCTAAGGGCACTACTGCGACAACCGTACCCTGCTAAGATGTTCTGAAGAACAGACTCCTTGCAGCATCGCGTAAAAACGTCCAGAAAAGGATACAATTGGGCTCTTTCAATAAGACAACGCATCACCACATCGGGCGATCACGACGTCGCAGTTTCTTCATGACATCTTTAAAGAGATTTCTCATGCTTCTTATTCCCCTGACCTGGTACTAGCGACTTTCGGCTGTCTCCTGATGCAAGACACTCTCTGTGTTGCACATTCATCAACTGTGCTGTTATTACATCAGCGGTTTCCCAATGGTCACATCAGATTCCTAAAGAATCTTTGGCGTCGACGTCGTGAAAAATGTGTATGGCTGCAGGGCGATTACGTTGAGGAGTGACACAAGTTTCATAGTTTTCATGTGATTAGCTTGTGAGAATAAAGAAATCGGAGGTTTTATAATTTGAATACATGTCGTACAGTGCGCATTAGGCGACATATTGTTAACTCGCGAAACAGACTGAGAAAACATGGCGGGTACATTTCCATAATAAAGTAAAGTTAGCTGTTTCGCTCATGAAAGTACTAAGAAGGCTAGAAGATTATATTTTGTTGGCCTCTATGCTAAACAGTGGGTCCTCCTATAACTGTGTGGAGAAGCCAGTTCAAAGATTGGATGCAGGCAACAGTACACCACCTCCAACTGGACCATGCCTGGTAAACAACGTTGAGTTCAAACCAGCCTTTAAACTGATGACAGTTACGTAGTGAGAATCAGCTGGAATACAGTGGGGAAGGCCTCTTTGAAGGAACTGTCATGGAATTTGCGCGAAGGGGTTTTCGAAACAACAGATTATCTTATTTAATGATTGTTGCCAGTGAATTTGATGTGTACTTGTCTTTTTCTTCCTCCTTCGACGCGTTACTGGGAGTGTCCTGTCGACGTAACCTTGCCTCTGTTTTTGTGATCTGAAACTTACCCTTGCAACAATTATGCTATTGGCTCTTATTGAATCCGGTAGTGGGAAAATAAATAGTTCTTTTGAGACAAAAATAATAAATAAATAGAATTTAAAAAATGGTCTCTGTGTAAAAATTTAAAGCTTTCTTTTTCATCGTGGTTCAGAAATAGGGCATAGCTTGTTTCATTTTTACTGTTTCGTCTTCCACTGCACCACTGCCGTCTCGTAACATCAAAGTTTGATACCTTGTGGGAGCTATTCAGTTAACTTGCAGGAAGGTGTCAGGGACTGTGGTACATTTCTAGCAAAGAGATAAGATTCTACATATTCGTATGGAGCGACAGAAGACCAGTGAGTATCAGCCAGTGGATTAAAGAGCTGTCGCCCGAGGCTTTCATCATCGGAACTCGTCCCAGGAAATGGTCTGGTCTGTTCCAGGCAGCCGCACACGCGCCTATGCCATTAGCCCGGCTGACAGGCGAGTGACTAACCAGAAACCTCGCTTTGAATATGGCATTATTGTTGTACGGCCATCATAGTCACTCGCTGATTTGCCTTTTCAAAGATTTTTACCAAATGAATCCCAAGAAATTACGGTAGCGGCCTTGAAAACGAAGTAAGATCGTCTACCGAGTTTGTGATTTTTTTTCAGGACTGTGTCAAGCAATGCAACACAAATTAATGGAGTCGAACCTATGCAAGAAATTCAAATAATTAAACAATATTCTTTAAATAAAAGAGAGATTCTTTCGTTCACGAGTTCAGAACACTGAAAATTCTGTTCGGCGTAATTTCTTGTGGGGGGAAACAAGTATTCAAAAAGTCTATCACGTCACAGTAATGCATGTTATTGGCACGTAATCTGTTTACGCATTATGCTCCTGATTACAGGAAAGCCCAGACTTATGAAGCAGGCGTCGTTTTCTGAGCAGCGGTTTTCAATCTGCACTCATTAACACTACCACCTCCTAGCCACACTCTGAAGTAGCCAGGAACAAACGCTTGGATGTAATTGCAGCCAGCAGCTGTTCCATGTACTGTGTTCGTTTCGGTAATTACTCCTAGAGATTTTTTGTGTCTAGGATACAGCGTACGCATCTCGGTATTGTAGAGAGTTCTTGGTCAACTTTTTGATTATCCAATTATCTTCAGCAGGGAATCCGATTATTCTACCTCTACAATAGCCCTCACAACGGAACACTATAATTTAACACAAGCTGTCAAATATAATTGAGAAATCAATCATAAATATAATTTTAGAGAAAGCGTTGACGATGCATCTTCATTAGTAGCAAACTCGCGTTGGTACGTAGTTGGAGGCAGTCGATTCGATTTTAGCTGGAGGAGAGTACGTGCCTCGTTAGCAAGGCAGACTTTGTCCACTAGCACTTCGTTTTATCTCTATCCCATTACGCCCAATCACGTTCATTTTCTTCATCTTCTCTCCCTTTCTACATAACTCTCTGTTCTCATAAATGTCTGTAATAGTTAAGTACTGGTACACGATTTTGGACTTGTGTAGTAAACTATTTACAAAACAACAAAGAAGTCCTTAACGTCATAATAATAATAATAATAATAATAATAATAATTCTACGAACAATTGGAAAGCCCCTGGAAAAGATAAAATAGCAAATTTCTGTCTAAAGAAGTTCAAAAATAGTTCAAATGGCTCTGAGCACTATGCGACTTAACTTCTGATGTCATCAGTCGCCTAGAACGTAGAACTAATTAAACCTAACTAACCTAAGGACATCACACATATCCATGCCCGAGGCAGGATTCGAACCTGCGACCGTAGCGGTCGCTCGGCTCCAGACTGCAGCGCCTAGAACCGCATGGCCACTCCGGCCGGCTAAAGAAGTTCACCTCAACACATTCACATCTAACTAAATTATTTAACAGTTACATTGCAGACCCATACACAGTCCCTGATACACTTACACAAGGAATAACTTATCTGAAACCTAAAGATCAAGCAGACACAGCAAACCCAGCAAAATATCGCCCCATAACATGCCTACCAACAATATACAAAATATTAACTTCAGCCATTACACAGAAATTAATGACACATACAACACAGAACAAAATTATAAACGAAGAATAAAAAGGCTGCTGCAAAGGAGCACGAGGATGTAAAGAGCAACTGATAATAGATGCAGAGGTGACATATCAAGCTAAAACTAAACAAACATCGCTACACTACGCATACATTGATTACCAAAAAGCTTTTGATAGTGTACCCCACTCATGGTTCTACAGATATTGGAAATATACAAAGTAGATTCTAAATTGATACAGTTCCTAAACATAGTAATGAAAAATTGTAAAACCGCACTTAATATCCAAACAAATTCAAATAATATCACATCACAGCCAATACAGATTAAGCGTGGAATGTACCAAGGAGACTCATTAAGTCCTTTCTGGTTCTGCCTTGCTCTGAACCCACTATCCAACATGCTAAATAATACAAATTATTGATATAATATTACTGGAACATACCAACACAAAATCACACATTTTCTATACGTGAATGATCTAAAACTATTGGCAGCAACAAATCAACAACTCAACCAATTACTAAAGATAACAGAAGTATTCAGCAATGATATAAATATGGCTTTTGGAACAGACAAATGTAAGAAAAATAGCATAGTCAAGGGAAAACGCACTAAACAAGAAGATTACGTATTGCATAACCACAGTGACTGCATAGAAGCGATGGAAAAAACAGATGCCTATAAATATTTAGGCTACAGACAAAAATAGGAATACATAATACAAATATTAAAGAAGAACTAAAAGAAAACTATAGACAAAGACTAACAAAAATACTGAAAACAGAATTGACAGCAAGAAACAAGACAAAAGCTATAAATACTTATGCTATAACAATATTGACCAACTCATTTGGAGTAGTGAAATGGAGTAACACAGACCTAGAAGCACTCAATACACTTACACGATCACAGTGCCACAAATATAGAATAAATCACATACATTCAGCAACAGAAAGATTCACATTAAGCAGAAAGGAAGGAGGAAGGGGATTTATCGACATAAGAAACCTACATTATGGACAGGTAGACAATTTAAGAAAATTCTTTATAGAACGAGCAGAAACTAGCAAAATACACAAAGCAATCATTCATATAAATACATCAGCTGCACAACTGCAGTTTCATAACCACTTCTACAACCCTTTAGATCACATAACATCAACAGATACGAAGAAAGTAAATTGGAAAAAGAAAACACTTCATGGCAAGCACCTGTATCATCTAACACAGCCACACATCGATCAAGACGCTCCCAACACATGGTTAAGAAAAGGCAATATATAGAGTGAGACGGAAGGATTCATGATTGCAATACAGGATCAAACAATAAACACCAGATATTACAGCAAGCATATTATTAAAGATCCCAATACCACAACAGATAAATGCAGACTTTGCAAACAACAAATACAAACAGTAGATCACATCACAAGCGGATGTACAATACTAGCAAATACAGAATACACCAGAAGACATGAAAATGTAGCAAAAATAATACATCAACAACTTGCCATACAACATAAACTAATAAAACAACACGTTCCCACATACAAGTATGCACCACAAAATGTACTGGAGAATGATGAATACAAATTATACTGGAACAGAACGATTATAACAGATAAAACAACACCACATAACAAACCTGACTTCATACTCACCAATAAAAAGAAGAAATTAACACAACTAATCGAAATATCCATACCCAATACAACCAATATACCGAAGAAAACAGGAGATAAAATTGAAAAATACATCCAACTGGCGGAGGAAGTCAAGGACATCAGGATAAAGTTGACATTATACCAATTACACTATCAACTACAGGAGTCATACCACACAATATCCACCAGTACATCAACGCAATACAGTTACATCGAAACGTATATATACAACTACAGAAATATGTAATTATTGATACAAGTTCAATTACCCGAAAGTTCCTAAATGCAGTGTAACATATACCGTACAGTTAAAAGCAAGTCACGCTTGATCAAGGTCCGCGTCACTTTCCATTTTTAACCAGACATAACGTCTGAGAAAGGAAAGAAATAATAATAATAATAATAATATAATTATACCAATTATACTATCAACTACAGGAGTCATACCACACAATATCCACCAGTACATCAACGCAATGCAGCTACATCCAAACTTATATATACAACTACAGAAATCTGTAATTATTGATACATGTTCAATTACCCGAAAGTTCCTAAATGCAATGTAACATATACCATACAGTTAAAAGGAAGTCACGCTTGATCAAGGTCCGCGTCACTTTCCATTTTTGACCAGACATAACGTCTGAGAAAAGAAACAATAATAATGATAATAGTAATGCTAGTAGTAGTAGTAGCAGTAGTAGTAATAGTTGTTGTTGCTGTTGTGGAGACTGTCTTTCTAAGGCAATTAATGGTGGCTAGGAACAACGGTGGACTCCATAGTAAACCTTGTGGTACTATAAATTTTATATTATTCCAGTCAAAAGCTCTATTTTAACATTATATTCGTGCTTGAGGGATGCCTTTAATGTAATTCCATTTTAGTTTGCAAAGATGAACTTTAAGGTCTTCAGAGTTAGAGGTCTTGACAAGATCACAAAATATAGTTAAAAGGATAGTTTTTCTTAGTTGGCTCTACCTTATCACGCTTGTGGTGTGGTATGTTGTTCGCGCTGTGTAGAATTCTTAACAGAAACCAAACATAAAGGCAGTGAACCGTTTTGGTCTGACAGGTAAGTAAATTTCGAAAAGCCTTTTGATGCCGTTCTTCACAAGGCACTTCTAATCAAATTGCGTGTCCAAAGAGTAGAGTCTCAGTTTTGCGACGGGATTCACGAACGCCTGTCAGAAAGGTCACAGTTCGTAGTAACTGATGGAAAGTCATCGAGTCAAACATATCTGGCGTTCCCCAAGGTAGTGTTATAGGCCCTCTGCTGTTCCTCCTCTGTATAAACGATACAGGAGACAATCTGAGCAGCCCTCTTAGATTGTTTGCAGATGATGTTGCCATTTACCGTCTTGTAAAGTCATCAGATGACAAAGCCGATTGCAAAATGATTTGGACAAAAATCTATATTTTGGGAAAAGTGACAGTTGACTCTAAATAATAAAAAGTGTGAGGTCATCCAAATGAATACTAAAAGGAATCCGTTAAATTTCGGTTGCACGATAAATCATACAAATCTAAAAAAAAAAAAATGGCTCTGAGCACTATGGGACTTAACAGCTGAGGTCATCAGTCATACAAATCTAAAGATTGTCATTTCAACTACCTAGGAATTACTGTTATGAACAACTTAAAATGTTGTGTGGAAAGTAAACCAAAGACTGAATTTTATTGGCTCAACGCTTTGAAGATGCAACGAGTCTACTAAGAGACGGCTTATACTGCTCTTGTCCACTCTCTTCTGGAGTACTGCTGTGCAGTATTGGATCTATACCAGATAGGGCTGATGGAGGACATCGAAAAAGTCTTTGTATTGTCGTGATATAGGGGAGAGGGCGTCGCGGATATGATACGCTAGTTGGGGTGGCAATTATTAAAACAAAGGCTTGTTTAGTTACTGTGAGAGGTTTCCATGAAATTTCAATCTCCAAAGTTCTTCTCTGAATGCGAAAATATTTTGCAGACACCCACCTATATAGTGAGAAAGGATCGTTGTAATGAAATAAGAAAAATTAGAGCTCGCTCTAGACTGGACTGAATGAATGATTCTTTAGAGGGATGTGTTTTTTTATCTTTATTTTCATAGATAAACGTTACGACTGCATATTTAACCATATAGGCTAAAGGTCTTGACTTTTTACAAATATAACTCGCAGGAAGCACTATGCAGCTTAGATGCAGAGTTTTAACCAAGCAAGTAACAATTTTTTAGCGGTCTAATGATTTATGTATTCTCCATTCACAGCCTACCAAGTCCTCTTCATTCCTATAGTCATTGAGTGACACGTATGTTGGACAAGACACTATTTTTCTCGATTGCTATCGAAGGCTGTGTTGCCCCAGTTGTAATATAATCTTCACTTTGTTCAAAGCATTGAGTATTTCTTCAATACTCTGAACACTCTTTGAACACTCTTGTAGCTCTTGTTGGACCGTTATATAATTCCTCTGCAAAAACATCTTGCTAAGGATACCAGGAGAAGAAGAGTTTAAAGGTTTGTAAACGACTTCTTTCGAAGTCGACTTACGTCTTCTAAAAATGCTTCCAGTGAATCTAAGCGAGACATCTGCTTTCCCAACAACTAGATTTATGTGGTCGCTTCATCATTAAGTCGTTCCGGCCCTAAATATCACTGCTGTGACTGAGTCTAATGACTTATCGCTAACGGTGTAAACAAACATTACACGAAACTTTGTTGTTGTCCTGAATCCTATAACTTATACTGCCACTCCAAGTCTTGTCAGCCTTAATAACAAGTGCTGATTACCTACAATGCTTCCCGTATTTCGCAACAATTTGCAACTCAGTGTAGAGTGACGGTGTCTACATGGTAACGCCGTGGCCGTTACCTCAGAAACTAACCAGCCATAGCATTGGAAGGCAGCTGACGGTCGCTGACGTGCAGACACGCCGATTGCAGCACGGGGCTGTTTGTACAGCACGAGGCGGGCCTGGCCAGGCACCGCAGTACTGCAGCCACAGCGGCAAAACGGAGCTGTTGCAGGGCGAGGCAAGCTGTTACCACACACCGAGCTCGTGGATTTGTCGTACCGAGAGCGGCTGGAAACAGAACATCGACACAACAAGTGGGCCAGAATAGGTACAAATAATCATTAATTTGATGGCTGGGGTGAACAGTCTAGAAGCACCTAACGGGACGAAAGGGTCAAGCTAGATGCCAGAAGAACGACCAACGTTGGACAGCTCGCAGCCGCAAGTCCGGGTATCGCTGCACCTTCTGGTAACGAATGCCAAGTCGTCATTGGACCTCGGACTATTCTGCAGGTGAACTGCCTCCTGGCCCACTCTGGCCGTTGCACATCATGTCTGTGCTGCAGAAGGACCTGTGGCTTTTGTCTATAATGTTTTCTTTTTAAAATTCAGTCTTGATCACACCACGTATGTTACAAGAACATAGGTGACCGTTTCGGTCATATCACATGACCATCATCAGACCCATGGCATCCTTCGAAGATGGTAAGTGGAGCACTCTTCTCAGCCGCTGTGATGTCAAAAAATTTTAAAAATCTTCGATCACTGTTCCAAAAATGTTTATTAAAATTGTTTTGTCTTTATGCTTTCTGCCTCTGTTAGGTAGGATTTACTGAAGCATGGGAGTTTTTATTTGCATGTATATTTTTTGTGTTTTTTATGAGTTGCTGGCCGCGGTGGCCGACCGGTTCTAGGCGCTACAGTCTGGAACCGCGCGACCGCTACGGTTTCAGGTTCGAATCCTGCCTCGGGCATGGATGTGTGTGATGTCCTTAGGTTTAAGTAGTTCTAAGTTCTAGGGGACTGATGACCTCCGAAGTTAAGTCACATAGTGCTCAGAGCCATGTTTTTATGTGTTAGTGTGAATTGATAACTACAGTGTCTGGTTAGTGTATTTTTAGGATGCTTATAATTAACGTGTAAAGGGTCAGATCCTAAGGAATAAATGAGATTGTATGCAAAATTTTCTGCATTTGACTAGAGTGACTGAGTTCGTTGTTTTATGATTGTGGTGACGGTTGGCGTGTTTAAGTCTCTATGTATTAATGTGTTAGCGTTGAACCATGGGAATAATGTGATTGTTCTAAGGGCTTTATTTTGGATTGTTTGCACTTTTCTGAGGTGAGTGTCTGCGGCGATGCCCCAGGTCCCACAACTATTGTAAGTAGGCTGTTTATGTTTTCTTATTGGCAACGTTACGTAGCGCTCTGTATGAAAATCACTGGCTGTGCTGTGTGCAGTCTGTGGCTAGTTTGCATTGTTGTCTGCCATTGTAGTGTTGGGCAGCGGCAGCTGGATGTGAACAGCGCGTAGCGTTGCGCAGTTGGAGGTGAGCCGCCAGCAGTGGTGGATGTGGGGAGAGAAATGGCGGAGATTTGAAATTTGTAAGACTGGATGGCATGAACTGCTATATATATTATGATTATTAAGGTAAATACATTGTTTGTTCTCTATTAAAATCTTTCATTTGCTAATTATGCCTATCAGTAGTTAGTGCCTTCAGTAGTTTGAATCTTTTATTTAGCTGGCAGTAGTGGCGCTCGCTGTATTGCAGTAGTTCGAGTAACGAAGATTTTTGGTGAGGTAAGTGATTTGTGAAAGGTATAGGTTAATGTTAGTCAGGGCCATTCTTTTGTAGGGATTTTTGAAAGTCAGATTGCGTTGCGCTAAAAATATTGTGTGTCAGTTTAAGCATAGTCTTGTATAATTTTTCAAAGGGGAAGTTTCACTATACTGGGTGTATCCATAAGGGCGTGCAAAAATTTGACAGGACATAGAGGATGCTCCACTGAACAATCTGAGGTAGGGAACCTGAGGTTGGGGAAGCCGGCTTAAGGAGATAATAGGCGTAAAATGTGCTCAAACTGACAGCCATTATCCTCAATGCATGCATGACATCGGCGAATAAGATTCTGACGCAACCTGACAAATATCCCTGGTGTGTTTCGTATCTCATCAGAGGTAGCTACAATTCTAGCAATTCTTTGTTTCATTGCAGGAAACAAAGGATGTAAATAAACAGCGCAGTATGTGTAAACTGTGCGCATGTTAGTTGTAAATCAGCTGGAAAAAGGTAACGCTAGACAAAGCGGTAGACAAGTTTACTTACATATCTCCGTAAGCTGGCTTCTCTTACGCCAAGTTTCCTGCCTGAAATTGTTCGCTGTGGCCGAGCGGTTCTAGGCGCTTCAGCCTGGAACCGCGCGACCGCTACTGTCGCAGGTTCGAATCCTGCCTCGGGCTTCGATGTGTGTGATGTCCTTAGGTTAGTTAGGTTTAAGTAGTTCTAAGTTCTAGGGGACTGATGACCTCAGATATTAAGTCCCATAGTGCTCAGAGCCATTTGAACCATTTTTGAAATTGTTCAGTGGATCATTCTCTATGTCTTGTTCCACTTTCACAAGCTCTGGCGAAACGCCCTGTATAACATTGCAGGGAGGACCACCATCTTCCAGATACGTAATTTAGTTTCTATGGCCAGTCCATTGCCCTTGGGCAATGGCTATACTTGAGCAGTGGTTATAACTGGTAGAGTCTAGCTGAACCCTGAATAAACGCATCGACTATGTATGACTTCCTTAGTAGTTTGCTATCGGTGTTGAGTTCTAGATACCTTACCGTATCGTAGCATGGTGCTTTCCGTCTACAGATAGTTGGTTATTTAGGGGTCTCCTCCTGTGGTGAACACGATGTAATTGCATTGCTTCGGGTTTATTTTAATTTTCGAGAAATTACAACATTGTGCAATTTGATTAAGGTGTCTTTGTGTGTCGAGCACAATGTAACTGGGGTCTGGGTGACTAGCATAAATGGCAGTATTACCTGCACATAGTGATCGATTGGTGCTGTCCCACTTTGGCATGTAGAGCATTGATTCCCCGCCTGGGGGTACATAATGTTCCAGGATATCTGATGCTGGCAATATCCGAAACGCGTAATATCGGAATAATAAAGTCAGCTTTCATCTAGTCAATGACTATTTTACAGACTGCACTTATTTTTCAACATGATCGCATACCTCGTTCATGACTTCATGTCGTCGTTTTGTCCAGTGACCGGCTGTGGTACTACACAGTCTTCAGCGACCTTGACGTGGTGAGCAGCTGGAACTTCCACTTTTTCAGTTTGAGAACCATCCTATTCTGTTCTTCGTTGATCCATTATGGATCGTGGGACGACGGCTGGCATGAACTTCGTGATGCAATAATTTACCAACAGCCGTATGTATTGTAGAAATTTATTTTATTTTATGAAATTCTATGTGCTACCAGTTTCAGCATTATATTGATACCATCTTCAGGCCCCTGTACAATGAGTAGAAGAAATGTACTACACTCCTGGAAATGGAAAAAAGAACACATTGACACCGGTGTGTCAGACCCACCATACTTGCTCCGGACACTGCGAGAGGGCTGTACAAGCAATGATCACACGCACGGCACAGCGGACACACCAGGAACCGCGGTGTTGGTCGTCAAATGGCGCTAGCTGCGCAGCATTTGTGCACCGCCGCCGTCAGTGTCAGCTAGTTTGCCGTGGCATACGGAGCTCCATCGCAGTCTTTAACACTGGTAGCATGCCGCGACAGCGTGGACGTGAACTGTATGTGCAGTTGACGGACTTTGAGCGAGGGCGTATAGTGGGCATGCGGGAGGCCGGGTGGACGTACCGCCGAATTGCTCAACACGTGGGGCGTGAGGTCTCCACAGTACATCGATGTTGTCGCCAGTGGTCGGCGGAAGGTGCACGTGCCCGTCGACCTGGGACCGGACCGCAGCGACGCACGGATGCACGCCAAGACCGTAGGATCCTACGCAGTGCCGTAGGGGACCGCATCACCACTTCCCAGCAAATTAGGGACACTGTTGCTCCTGGAGTATCGGCGAGGACCATTCGCAACCGTCTCCATGAAGCTGAGCTACGGTCCTGCAC
Source organism: Schistocerca cancellata (assembly GCF_023864275.1). NCBI lineage: Eukaryota > Metazoa > Arthropoda > Insecta > Orthoptera > Acrididae > Schistocerca > Schistocerca cancellata. The sequence goes on from NC_064626.1 coordinate 940,463,315, forward strand.
ACCATTAGGCCGTCTTCCGCTCGCGCCCCAACATCGTGCAGCCCGCCTCCAGTGGTGTCGCGACAGGCGTGAATGGAGGGACGAATGGAGACGTGTCGTCTTCAGCGATGAGAGTCGCTTCTGCCTTGGTGCCAATGATGGTCGTATGCGTGTTTGGCGCCGTGCAGGTGAGCGCCACAATCAGGACTGCATACGACCGAGGCACACAGGGCCAACACCCGGCATCATGGTGTGGGGAGCGATCTCCTACACTGGCCGTACACCACTGGTGATCGTCGAGGGGACACTGAATAGTGCACGGTACATCCAAACCGTCATCGAACCCATCGTTCTACCATTCCTAGACCGGCAAGGGAACTTGCTGTTCCAACAGGACAATGCACGTCCGCATGTATCCCGTGCCACCCAACGTGCTCTAGAAGGTGTAAGTCAACTACCCTGGCCAGCAAGATCTCCGGATCTGTCCCCCATTGAGCATGTTTGGGACTGGATGAAGCGTCGTCTCACGCGGTCTGCACGTCCAGCACGAACGCTGGTCCAACTGAGGCGCCAGGTGGAAATGGCATGGCAAGCCGTTCCACAGGACTACATCCAGCATCTCTACGATCGTCTCCATGGGAGAATAGCAGCCTGCATTGCTGCGAAAGGTGGATATACACTGTACTAGTGCCGACATTGTGCATGCTCTGTTGCCTGTGTCTATGTGCCTGTGGTTCTGTCAGTGTGATCATGTGATGTATCTGACCCCAGGAATGTGTCAATAAAGTTTCCCCTTCCTGGGACAATGAATTCACGGTGTTCTTATTTCAATTTCCAGGAGTGTATTATTTAAAAACATCATATTCTGTGTCTTAGAGACCCCAACCACTCAGTTGGGTCAGATATATCTATCCCAGTATAGTTAAAACACTAAATAAATGTTTCGTAATGCTCGCTACGTGTTCTGTGCTAGCTGCAGGCAGTAAAAAAGGAAGGAATATTGGATTTAACGTCACGTCGGCATCGAGGTCATTACAGACGGAGCACAAGCTCGGATTGTGTCAAGGACGAGGAAGAAAATCGGCCATGACCTCTGAAAGGAACCTTCTCGGCATTTGCCTGGAGTGATTTAGGGAAATCACGGAAAACCTAAATCTGGATGGCAGGACACGGGTTTGAGCGGTCGTTTAGAGCTAATAGGTGAGGTCCAGGCTTCGATTCCGGAAGTGGGAGGAGGAGGAGGAAAGTCGTCCCGTTTGGTACTAAATCCGTCTCCCTCTTCCCTTCCCAAATATAAGTCGACATGCAGAATTTTGATAATAATAAGACTCATATATTATTACTATTACAAATGTTACATAGTTATGCATTTTGTCTTGTTTCCTTCTTCTTTTTCTCTTCTCAAAACCTCTGCATTCTTTGTCTGTGTTGCTGTTTCCTTTGCTCTGCCGATATTCTGCATGTTTTCTTCCTTCCTTTTTCTTCAAATTTCGTGTTCATAATTTTGTTCTGAATTTGTGTCTTTCATGTATCATTTCAGTACTGATCCGAGCTTGTTTTAGGTCTTCTTCTGTTTCTTGAAACTAACTGTTTTGTTTTTTTTCTGGTTGAACTGTTTACTACATCAAAAATCCTCTTTGTGAGTCTGTCGTTGTTCAGTCTATGTATATTAGTCGGCGTTTCCTGATCATGTCTGTGAGCCTGTCTGTGCGTTCATATAACTCTTCGGTTGGACTCTTCGTCCATGTACCATCTCTGTATACTGCTCCACATGTGTGCGGACGGGTTAATCCTGTAACCGAAATTGCAGATCCGAAGATGGTTCTAGAGGAACCGAAACGGGTCACGTGAATAAACATTTTTGCAATCAAGACGGATTATAAGTAACATTGTATAACAAGTGATTGCGGTATCCCATCAGACATTATGTCTGTTTTTGCAAAATTTGATCAATTTATTCAATAATTTTGTCTTTCTTTATCTTCAAGTATTATGGGTCCGGTCTTATAATTTTTTTCTATGTTGTCTTTCTGTTTCTTGGGACTGGCGTAATTTTTACATGTAATAAAAAAAAAATGTCTCTGAGCACTACGGGACTTAACTGCTGAGGTCATCAGTCCCCTAGAACTTAGAATTACTTAAACCGAACTAACATAAGGACATCACACACATCCATGCCGGAGGCAGGATTCGAACCTGCGACCATAGCGGCCGTGCGGTTCCAGACTGTAGCTCCTAGAACAGCTCGGCATGTAACAGGTGATGGTCGGAAGCGAGGACTCGCTTGCATGTTCTCACAGTCAGAATTTTGCTTGTATTTCTGCTTGTTATGGCTACCTGATATGTAAGAAATTCTTCCCATATGTTTTTGGACGTTTTCCATGTTGCGAGTTTTTCGTTTTGGCTTTTGAAATTGATGAATGTTATATATGTCTATTATAGCTAGTCGAGAAAGCCGGCTCTTTTTTTATTTATAAAGCCTCTTTATATACAACGTTTGAAGTAGTATGACTGGAGGCGTGAGCGAAGAGTTGGTCTGCATTGATAACACGGGAGAGAGCCATGAAGAGCTGGCCGTGCGAAAAGCAACTGACACTGCTTTGCACGACCTCAGTGCATAGCGTCCGGCCTTGTGCTTTGTTTATGGTCGTGGCATAACATAAGCTAACCGCAACTGTACACCTATAAAGCGAAATGGTAAACTGTTAGGAATAAGCAGGATTCGGGGATAAAACCTCACTCTCCTGCCCTACTTCTCCTTAAAATGTCCGATTCCATTATGTTACGTCGGAGAGAACTAACTTTAAGCCTCTTTGAAAGGTTCTGAGGAGAGAGTATGGCACCATGCGCCAGAGTTACGCTACACGTCGGTTTCGGAAGCGGTTTCCAAAGAGAGAATACAAGACTGATGTTTCTAGAATGAAATTTTCACTCTACAGCGGACTGTGCGCTGATATGAAACTTCCTGGCAGATTAAAACTGTGTGCCGGACCGAGACTCGAACTCATGACCTTTGCCTTTCGCGGGCAAGTGCTCTACCAACTGAGCTACCCAAGAACGACTCACGCCCCGTCCTCACAGCTTTACTTCTGCCAGTACCTCGTCTCCTACCTTCCAAACTTTACAGAAGCTCTCCTGCGAACCTTGCAGAACTAGCACTCCTGAAAGAAAGGATATTGCGGAGACATGGCTTAGCCACAGCCTGGGGGATGTTTCTAGAATGAAATTTTCACTCTACAGCGGAGTGTGCGCTGATATGAAACTTCGCGATTCGTTTGAAGAAAATTCTGGACAGTTCGAGCGAATGATTTGGCCACCCAGATCGCCAGACATTAATTCCATCGAACATTTATGGGAGATATTCAGAGGTCAGTTCGCGAGAAAAAATCCTGCATAGGCCACACTTACGCAGTATTTCTGCAAGGGGCTTCCAACGACTCGTTGAGTCCTGCCATGTCGAGCTGCTGCACTGCGCCGGGAAAAGGAGGCCCAACACGACATTAGGAGGTATCCCATGATTTGTCACCTCAGTGTGTATCTCAGTATATTCTGGAAGTTAGTTGTCACATTTGATAATTCGTATTTTTAATTTTTTTATTATTTTTTAAGCCCCATGCTTTACTCCCTCTGCTGCCACCTGTCTTCACCTTCCCCACCCCCCTCGATCCACGCGAGAGGGGTAACGGTTACTCCTGTTGTGTTGTAGTTTGTGGTGCCAGGCTGACGAGAACACTCGATGCGGGTGTTATTTTATGCGTCTGATTAATTTCATGACGGAAACCGACCCGTTGTGTGGCGACTGTCAGAAGGAGACCCTCAGAGCACCTGGACAGGGACGCGAATAAAGGCAGCCTACGAGGAAAATAAAAGAGAAATGTCTGTAAATTTAGCGTGTCGCGCAAGCCAAATTCTCGAGCGTTTGGGTCCATTAGTCGATGTCGACAGAGACAGGGACAATGGCGTCGCGTCGCGGCTGGGAATAGCGACAAGGGCGATCATAGAGCAGCACAGGGCGGCGCCTGTGGGCTTCGGCCGCAGCTCGGCTGGAGGGCCGCCGCTATTTCAGGGCCCGCGGGCGGCGGGCAGTTAGTCATAGCGGCAGGCGAGCCGCCAGCAGCCGCCGCCACCGCGTATTGCTGGCCGCTGACTTCACCCCCCCGACCTGTCTGCGGGACTCGGCCAGCATTTCCCCTGCAGCCTGCGGGAAAGATCCAGCAGAAACAATTTAGCCGCCCTCCGTAGCTGAGCGCTCAGTGCGGCTGCCTGACAATCAGACGCTCCAGACCCGATCGCCAATAATGCCGACGATTCCTGCCCGGTTGTAAGACTGAACATAAAATGTATTTGCTTCGTGATACATTACCTGTGTTAAAATGGACCGTTTACCAATTGCGGAAAAGGTCGACAACGTGTTAATGTATGGCTATTGTGATCAAAATGTCCAACGGGCGTGTGCTATGTATGCTGCTCGGTATTCTGGACGACATCACCCAAGTGTCCGGTCCGTTACGTTATTTAAGGAAACAGGAAGTGTTCAGCCACATGTGAAACGTCAACCACGACCTGCAACAAGTGATGATGCCCAAGTAGGTGCTTTAGCTGCTGTCGCGGCTAATCCGCACATTAGTAGCGAGAATCGGGAATCTCAAAAACGTCGGTGCTGAGAATCCTACATCAACATCGATTGCACCCGTACCATACTTCTATACACCAGGAATTGCATGGCGACGAGTTTCAACGCCGTGTACAGTTCTTCCACTGGGCACAAGAGAAATTACGGGACGATGACAGATTTTTTGCACGCGTTCTATTTAGCGACGAAGCGTCATTCGCCAACTGCGGTAGCGTAAACCGGCATAATATGCACTATTGGGCAATGAAAAATCCACGGTGGCTGCGACAAGTGGAACATCGGCGACCTTAGCGGGTTAATGTATGGTGTGGCATTATGGGAGGAAGGATTATTGGCCCCCATTTAATAGATAGCAATCTAAATGGTGCAATGTATGCTGATTTCCTACGTAATGTTCTACCGATGTTACTATAAGATGTTTCACTGCATGACAGAATGGCGATGTACTTCCAACATGATGGATGTCCGGCACATAGCTCGCGTGCGGTTGAAGCGGTATTGAATAGCATATTTCATGATCGGTGGATTGGTCATCGAAGCACCATACCGTGGCCCGCACGTTCACCGGATATGACGTCCCCGGATTTCTTTCTGTGGGAAAGTTGAAGGATATTTGCTATCGTGATCCACCGACAACGCCTGACAACATGCGTCAGCGCATTGTCAATGCATGTGCGAACATTACGGAAGGCGAATTACTCGCTGTTGAGAGGAATGTCGTTACACGTATTGCCAAATGCATTGAGGTTGACAGACATCATTTTGAGCATTTATTGCATTAATGTGGTATTTACAGATAATCACGCTGTAACAGCATGCGTTCTCAGAAATGATAAGTTCACAAAGGAACATGTATCACATTGGAACAACTGAAATGAAATGTTCAAGCGTACCTACGTTCTGTATTTAATTTAAAAAACCTACCTGTTACCAACTGTTCGTCTAAAATTGTGAGCCATACGTTTGTGACTATTACAGCACCATCTACCACAAAGCGAAAAAAGTGGTCCAACTAAAAAATTCATATTTCCTTACGTACTACACAAATAAAAAATAGTGGTTCCTATTTTTAAAAAACGCAGTTGATATCCGTTTGACCTATGGCAGCGCCATCTAGCTGGCCAACCATAGTGCCTTCTGGTTTCCCCCTTCAAGCTAGACAAGTTTCGTTCTTTGTAGTTTTGAGTTTTGACGCTTCTTTCATGAGATATTTGGCCCGGTCACGATTAATGGACCACCCTGTATATTGGAATGATGACACTGAAAATTCGTGTTGGGCCAACATTCTAACCCGGAATTCCCGCTTCACGCTAGCGGTGGCCTTAGCCGCTTCAGCTATGCAGGCACGAATCACGGCCAGACCCAGAGCTCCATAATTATGTAACAACCTGCACTCGTACGTTACGTAATTCTCGTGCAGGGAGGACGTGTTGATTAAGATTTGGGGGCCTGCTATTGGAGGATACATATGGAGTACTATTTCGTATTTATCCGCCAATACCAGGCCTCCGAATCTCAATAATTATGTCATTATAGCACGAGAATATACGTAACTTACGAGTGCAGGTTGTGACGTATGGAAATCGGGGTGTGGTTGTGATTCGTGCACGGATAGCCGAAGCGGCCGCTCGCGTAAACCGGAAAATCCGGTTTCAAGTAATATCTTAATCTCACCCAGCCAGTCTATTGTTTTCAACATATGATCCATAAATAATATGAACAACAGTGGAGACAGTTTGCAGCCTTGTCTTACTCCTGAAACTACTCTGAACCATGAACTCAATTTACCCTCAACTCTAACTGCTGCCTGACGATGTATGTAAAGACCTTTAATTGCCTGCAAAAGTTTGCCTCCTATTCAATGTCTTCATTCCAAGATACAGCCTATGGTGGTTAATATTCGCAACTGCGAATACATTTCCTGTATTACTTGATGGCTGTAGTCGCTGCAGTGCCTCTTCCTTTTGAAAAGCATGTATGTCCTAATGAATATTCCATCGCAACTCATAATAACCCAAGCAAACTGACTGGAACTGAGTTTACTCTCTGACAACGCGTTCACTTTCGCTTAGAAACGCTACCTCACTGTGAATAATCTTCTGCAGTCCGCTTTGATGACTGAGGCGCCACCGATGCCCGTCGATTAGTGTATACACTGGTGTGCAAAACGCAAGGACGAAAGTAACATTCGTATTGTGTCTCTTTGCCAGGTAACATAGCTCGATGAAACTCGGACCTAACTTAGAAAGAACTGGTACGGAATAGTACAAAAGGCAGAATTACGCAAAGAGAAGAACTGAAATGATACTTTCATTCAAAGGCAATAATTACACTGAAGTCGTCGCTATTCATGACGGTCCCCTGAATGCTACAATAGGTGTGACACTGTTCTTAATACATCTACGTCTACATCTACATCCATACTCCGCAAGCCACCTGACGGTGTGTGGCGGAGGGTACTTTGAGTACCACTATCGGTTCTCCCTTCTATTCCAGTCTCGTATTGTTCGTGGAAATAAAGATTGTCGGTATGCCTCTGTGTGGGCTCTAATGTCTCTGATTTTATCCTCATGGTGTCTTCGCGAGATATACGTAGGAGGGACCAATATACTGCTTGACTCCTCGGTGAAGGTATGTCCTCGAAACTTCAACAAAAGCCCGTACCGAACTACTGAGCGTCTCTCCTGCAAAGTATTCCACTGGAGTTTATCTATCATCTCCGTAACGCTTTCGTGATTACTAAATGATCCTGTAACGAAGCGCGCTGCTCTCCGTTGGATCTTCTCTATCTCTTATATCAACCGTATCTGGTACGGATCCCACACTGGTCAGCAATATTCAAGCAGTGGCGAACAAGTGTACTGTAACCTACTTCCTTTGCTTTCGGATTGCATTTCCTTAGGATTCTTCCAACGAATTTCAGTCTGGCATCTGCCTTACCGACGATCAATTTTATATGATCATTCCTTTTTAGATCACTCCTAATGCCTACTCCCAGATAATTTATGGAATTAACTGCTTACAGTTGCTAACCTGCTATACTGTGTCTAAATGACAAAGGATCTTTCTTTCTATGTATTCGCGGCACATTACACTTGTCTACATTGAGATTCAATAGGCATTCGCTGCACCATGCGTCAATTCGTTGCAGATCCTCTTGCATTTCAGTACAATTTTCCATTGTTACAACCTCTCGATATACCACAGCATCATCCGCAAAAAAGCCTCGGTGAACTTCCGAGAGTGCTATCACTAAGGACAGCGTTGCTTGCTGTGCAACATGGTCCCACGCTGGCTACGACGCTGGTGAGGAGTGCTTCTGGTAGGGTGATCCATTCCTGTACGAAAACAGTTGACAACTGCTCAGTGGTCTTTGGGGCATGTGGACGTGCTGTAATACGAGTATGTCTCCCCAATACATCCCACACGTCCTCGGTGGGAATGAAGTTGGGCAAACGGACAGGGCCAAGCCATTCATCGAATATCCTCTGCGCTGTTCGATGCGGTCGCGCATTGTCATCCACAAGAGTGAAGTCAGGCCCGAATGCATCCCTGAATAGACGCAGACAGAAAGGCGTAGTGTCACAATAAGGTTGACTGGTGAGTGTACCGTATTCAAAATTTTGCAAATAACTGTGCCGGAGCAACATCATGCCTTCACACACCATAATACATGGATCATCGTAACGATCACGTTCGACTGTGTTGGATTTATACTCATATGGCGAGAGGTGGGAACACATGATGCACCCAGGAACGTTGACGAACATGATCATTTTGGTGGCCAAGTCGTCGTGGCGTGGGCGTACTGGCCTCCAAATCTTTGAACACCGTACACTCATCGGTCAGCTTCGTTGTGACACTGTACTACATCCCTACATGCATCTTTTCAGAGGTGTCTCCGGCCGTGCCTTCAGTTTTACGAATGACAATGCGCGACCGCATCGAACAGCGGTAGCGGAGGAGCTCTAGGAACGTAGGAACGAGAGGATATTCGGTGATTCGACCCGCCTGTCCGTTCCCCCCCCCCCCCCCCCCCTCCCAACGTAAATCTCAACGAGCACGTGTGGGATGTATTGGCGGGACGTATTGCAGGACCTCCACATGCTCTCGCAACCATCGTGCAGTTGTCAACCGCACTGCTGGAGAAATGGAACGTCCTGTCACAAGAACTCTTTACCAGTCTTGTGGCCAGCAAGGGAGAACGTTGCAGAGCACGCATTGCCGTCCATGGTGATCACGCACTCTATTAGTAACCATGTCCAGTCTTTTGTAACGTCCACGCGACCATCGTGAATCGCGATGACTTGAGTGTAATTATTGTTTTTGAATAAGACTGACATTTCTATTCGTGTCGTTGCGTATTTGTTTCAGCTATCTTATGTACTATACTGTATCAGTCCTTTCTGTGTATGTTACACGTTTAATCGAGCCATGTTATAATACACTTGGTTCAAATGGCTCTGAGCACTATGCGACTTAACTTCTGAGGTCATCAGTCGCCTAGAACTTAGAACTAATTAAACCTAACTAACCTAAGGACATCACACACATCCATGCCCGAGGCAGGATTCGAACCTGCGACCCTAGCGGTCACGCGGTTCCAGACTGAAGCGCCTTTAACCGCATGGCCACACCGGCCGGCTATAATACACTACTGGCCATTAAAATTGCTACACCAAGAAGAAATGCAGATGATAAACGGGTACTCATTGGACAAATATATTATACTAGAACTGACATGTGATTACATTTTTGGTCGCGCGGGATTAGCCGAGCTGTCTTGGGCGCTGCAGTCATGGACTGTGCGGTTGGTCCCGGCGGAAATTCGAGTTCTCCCTCGGGATGGGTGTGTGTGTTTGTACTTAGGATAATTTAGGTTAAGTAGTGTGTAAGATTAGGGACAGATGACCCATAAGATTTCACACATTTTTGATTACATTTTCACGCAATTTGGGTACATAGATCCTGAGAAATCAGTACCCAGAACAACCACCTCAGGCCGTAATAACGGCCTTGATACGCAAGGGGAATGAGTCAAACAGAGCTTGGCTAGCATTTACAGGTACAGCTGCCCATGCAGCTCCAACACGGTACCACAGTTCATCAAGAGTAGTGACTGGTGTATTGTGACTAGCCAGTTGCTCGGCCACCATTGACCAGACGTTCAAATCAAATGGCTCGGAGCACTGTGGCACTTAACTTCTGAGGTCATCAGTCCCCTAGAACTTAGAACTACTTAAACCTAACTAACCTAAGGACATCACACACATCCATGGCCGAGGCAGGATTCGAACCTGCGACCGTAGCGGTCGCGGGGTTTCAGACTGTAGCGCCTAGAACCGTTCAGCCACTCCGGCTGGCTTGACCAGACGTATTCAATTGATGAGAGATCTGGAGAATGTGCTGGCCAGGGCAGCAGTCGAACATTTTCTGCATCCAGAAAGGCCCATTACAGGACCTGCAACATGCGGTCGTGCATTATCTTGCCGAAATGTAGGATTTCGCAGGGATCGAATGAAGGGTAGAGCAACGGGTCGTAACACACCTGAAATGTAGCGTCCATTGTTCAAAGTGCCGTCAATGCGAACAAGAGGTGAACGAGACGTGTAACCAATGGTACCCCATACCATCACTCCGGGTGATACGCCAATATGACGATGACGAATACACGCTTCCAACGTGCGTTCACCGCGATGTCACCAAACACGGATGCGACCATCATGATGCTGTAAACAGAACCTGGATTCATACGAAAAAATGGCGTTTCGCCATTCGTGCACCCAGGTTCGTCGTTGAGTACACCATCGCAGGCGCTCCTGGCTGTGATGCGGTGTCAAGGGAAACCGCAGCCATGGTCTCCGAGCTGATAGTCCATGCTGCTGCGAACGTCATCGAACTGTTCGTGCAGATGATTGTTGTCTTGCAAACGTCCTCATCTGTTGAGTCAGGGATCGAGATGTGGCTGCACGATCCGTTACAGCCATGCGGGTAAGATTCCTGTCGTCTCGACTGCTAGTGATACGAGGCCGTTGGGATCCAGCACGGCGTTCCGTATTACCCTCCTGAACCCACCGATTCCATATTCTGCTAACAGTCATTGGATCTCGACCAACGCGAGCAGCAATGTCGCGATACGATAAACCGCAATCGCGATAGGCTACAATCCGACTTTTATCAAAGTCGGAAACGTGATGGTACGCATTTCTCCTCCTTACACGTGACGTCACAACAACGTTTCACCAGGCAACGCCGGTCAACTGCTGTTTGTGTATGAGAAATCGGTTGGAAACTTTCCTCATGTCAGCACGTTGTAGGTGTCGCCACCGGTGCCAACATTGTGTGAACGCTCTGAAAAGCTAATCATTTGCATATCACAGCATCTTCTTCCTGTCGGTTAAATTTCGCGTCTGTAGCACATCATTTTCGTGGCGTATCAACTTTAATGGCCAGTAGTGTACATAATACGAAATTTACTTTCGTCCTTAAGTTTAGAAAATACTTATATGGACTATAATTTAATGACGCACGTGATAGTAAATTGTCCTCATTGTTGGTTCTTTATTCCTTTTCGGGCTTTTCGCCAAACAACCATCTTCCTTGTACAAATTTGTGTGAAATACGCACTGCGAATATCAACATTAATTAACGCGCTGAATAGATCATATAACAGCAATGAGTGTGTAAATTCAAGTTAAAGAAAGTAATAGTATAATTACTTCTATTATATTCTAAATACTACAATCATAATTTTTATTCGTTGATGTTACATTTTTTCTTTGAATGTACAGGTACGTTTCTTATTGTGAAAAGGCATTACATTATAAATGATTTTGGTTTGGGTATTTTATTACTATGTCGTAGGTGGTAGCTAATGCTCTCCTCAAGAGTATAAAGTACATTTTTCTACACTAGATTCTTCATTATTTCTTCTTGCCAAATCCTTAATAGGTGGAAAACAAGTAGGATATGGTTAGCATCAGCAGCTGCTTCATTTCCGCACTCACAATGGGGTTTCTGACGAATACCAAGGCGGTAGAAATAGGTTCAGTAATTCCTGTGATTTAGTCTCATTCTTACTGAACTGGAAACGCTTCTACTGCTGTAATTCGTTTTATGGAATTAAGATTTCAGCGGGAGCTTATCTTCAACTGTTGCACCGTGACCGCTTTAGTTACCTTGCTGAATCTTAGTCTTTTTGCCAAAGGAAATTAGTCTTGAATTTGAGAATGTTATAACATTCTGCATATGCGCCAAAACTAGAGCATTTAATTCACAAAGTGGATTTATTCAAGCAGCTAGAAAATACATGTAGCGAGTGACCATATGGTGTAATACAGTAGGTTGTACAATCAGGACAACTTGTAAATAGAAACTGAATTTATGTCAAAAATGTTAATAGATCTTTCTTTTACAGTCATAGCCCATTATGATACGTCTAAGCATGGAAACATGGAAATGGCTCAAGAAGTCGTGGAATGACGGTAAATACGACGCTTTTCAGCTTTTGCTGTGTTCAAATCCCGCAAAAAGCAGACAGTGCTGCAATGACGGCTCGTAAAAGTCGTTTAAAGATGTTCCAGTTTAGAATTATGATGTTTTTATAGTTTCTTTTCTTTGTCTTACCAATTACGACACAGTGATCGCCCTTATTATAATCTGGTTCCGATTATAAATTTTTCCACATATCTTTTGTAAGCAATTTCTTGCTTTCCTCGACGATGATGTTTCTTTGCAGATACAGGTTCCTGATTCGTGCAGATGAAAGAATTTTCAGTGGCGTTGTTTCCCTCTGCGATATGCTGCCAATGGTTGGAGCATTCCTCGCACCTGAAACTTGAACAGTTTCCTGCAAATGAGTGTTGGTTCCAGTAAGATGGTGCTACGTCTCATTGTGCTCGAATGTCAGTGGCAGCAGTGCCCCGGGCGTTTGGTAACCGCATCATTTCAAGGAATGGGACATTTTGGACCCTCCCAGATCTCCCGCCTTGTCCATCTGTGATCACTTCCTTTGAGTGTTACTGACACACAGGATTTATACTAGATGTTTACACACAACTGGGGAAATGAAAGACAATCATTCGTGCAGAAATCCGAACCATTACTGTACAGATGTTTGGACGTGCCGTGAATGATTTACATCGCACACTGTCTGACCGTCGACGTAATAATGGTTTCCACCTACTAGACATTATTTTCAAAAGATAATCAGTGCGTGAAATGGCAGTATGAAAGGGTTTCGTTGTTATGATTGAAAATGTTTTACAATATAATCCACGGTCTGTTTCGTCAATCCAAATGGGTCCGTTTTTTTCTGACACATCCTATATGTAGAAAGGAGAGTTAATAAGATACTAAATTTTACGTTTATTTGCATACATAAGTATTGACACACATTGTACAGTTATATCATAAAATGTTATACATTCGTGATGTTCTGAAAATTTCAGAAACTAAGATGGCAGTACAGTTGCTCACATAATTGGTATAAAGATGTGGACTATTTTGTTTTGGTAGTTTTACAGGATATTAAAAAAAGTACTCTATATTTCAAGAGGTGATAGTATTAATCAACAACAACAAAAAAAAAAAAAAAAAAAAAAAAAAAAAAAGACGTGTCGAGTAAATATGGACTCTTAAATGCGTACCTTACGAGCTATGAATACTTGTTCATCTTCGCTACCGTGGAATGTCTTTTCTACTGTAATCTATTTACGCACGACATCCAAAATGCAGTAAGTAAATCAGGACACGTTCCTGTGCTACTGTCTACGGATACATCACGCAATAAATATCTCTTAGTGTTGCTACTGTAAACAGTATTCACAGATCTGTGAAAGTGCTGCGCATACATTAGTTCTAATGCATTCCGCTTGTATTTTGATAAGTATGTGAAAGGCTGGTAAGTACAAAGACAAAACCACAATTTAAAAGCATTATTTGTTTTAAACCTGAGGTAGATTGATCATCATCGAAAGCATGTTGGATTATACACGCAAATGCTGGTGTGATGTTTCCCCCACCCCCGCCTCACCACTCCCGCAGTCTTCTCTAGCTATATAGGAATTTTTCATTTCCGCTTACCGCATCAAACTTTGCAAGCAGCCTAGGTGAATTCGCAGATAGTTGTTAAGAGTAAGATGAGTACATCCTTATTTTTGCTGGAAAGACCTTACTTCGAAATCGAAAGCACTCACCCAAATTACAGCTCTTGAGATATCTTACTGTCTCCTTTTGTGTTTCAAAACGTATTCTCTGAGATTCCCCCCATCTGCGGCACATCATGCAAATACAAGGTATGGTGTAATGTGCAACGGCACGTACTGAAATGCTCACAGACAAAAGGCACTGTTCCAGGCCGTCCCGTGTTCTATTACTTCATTCGGATCCCGCTCTTTACAAGCGGATGCACCAGCATGTATTTACGTTGATCTCCCACTTTTATGAGCAATCAGGTAAAATCATAAAACGATGGCACAGGCTGCGGCAGTGACATATATTGACATCTGTTATCTTATGTTTTATTATGATCGTGAAGTTGTTTAAAAGACGATGAAAACTCGATCACCAGTTCTTTTATCCGTCACAGACTGCGAATGTTCTACAAAAAAGGTGAATTATCCATAAGAAATAATGAACTCCTGCCATACTAGTCACTCAAAGTACACAAGGCTTTTCGGGATTTCTTTACACCTTTTTCGCAACGCGATATATACCCTGATATACATTCCACACATAATCCGACATAGAGGTTCCATTTATTTCCAGACAAATTTCCTTATTTGACAAATTGAAGCTTCTCGCTACCCATCAAAAAATCGCAGCCTAGAATTTACCTTAACTAAAAATAAGTCTATGTGGTCGTTATATTTCATATTATCATGCATTGTTGCTATCCAGTGATTGCTATGAGTTCTAGTTCGTTTTCTCTCATTAATCATATCCTAAAAGTGTCAAATACTTTTATATTTTGTGAAGTGCACAGTTTTTTTCCGAAACGAGAGATAATTACCAGTCTTTTCACATGGCTGGAAGTTTGTCAAATCTGAATGATTACTACTAGATTTTTTAATCGACAATCCTTCCTCATACCAAACCCCATCATGACTAACCACCTGAGACTGTAACCGGCATTTCGTGATTAACATCGTACGTAAATAATAACGGTACTCTCGGGCATCCTGGGTTAAAACTCGAAATTACTGATAACTCTCCGTCAATGATAAGTTGCTGCGTTATGCCTGGAAATGAATTTCCGGATCAAGGACGTGGCATTAATTCGGCCGGTATCCACACTAATTTTTCTTTGATTGTAGCGTTGCATCTGAGCCTGTAAAATTTTTGAAGTCACGACACTTCCCACATAACTTTGACTAAGGGGACTGTGTTCGTCCACAGTTCTTGTGATAACAGTGCTGTTGTTGGTCAACGAAACCTCGACCTGACATCGGGGAGTTGCAACAGTTGCAGTTTTGTACTCGTAAGTTAAAACAGAAATTTCATGGTGTTAGGGAAAGAACAAGAGGGATAAGAGTTAAATCAGATGACAGCAATAGTCTTTTGCGAACCAGACAACTCAAATTCTTTATTTGCAGTGCCGATGTTGTCAGACATAAGTGATATAAGAATAAAGAAGCTGACATCTTCACTTGCTCCCTTTTCATAACGTCATAAGGGGTAGTTTTGGGTTATTTCATCAGCAAGATAAATTTTTCTGAGTCCAAAGGCGTGCAATACGAATTATCGTTTTCAAACCAGACTTAAAGTCAGTTCCTTTTGTCGAGAAAGGTGTCTATTATTCAGGAACACAGATTTCAGTAACTTTCCAGAAGCCGTAAAGGTTTAACCACTAATAAAGGTGTGTTTAAGAGGAGCCTGTTCCTGGTTCGTGGTCTATTCCTTCTAATCCATAGTCGAATTTCTCAGTAGAGCCAACTGATGTGTACATATTGTTAATAATATAAAGTGAGCACTATGTAAAATCTGACTTCTGCACATCTACAGTATAGTAATGTCATCAGTGTAAACTGATTTCCTGGTCTGATGTCGCGTGGCTTCAATAGCCTAAGAACCGTCATATCCGTCTTAGTGTACTGTACATTTGCGTGTTTTGTGAGAAGGTTCCTTTTAACTCTTAAATGAAAATAAGTTTCAATTTCTTTGCTCGCTCTGCTTCCACGAGGACTTAGCATATGTGGAAGGGCAATAAGCATATCTCTTTTTCTTTATACGTTACTTGTTCTGTTTCATGGCATGTACTATGTATTTCCGTGAAGACCTGCTCATTATGGATACATGGAACAAAGCCTATATCTAAAATAATCTTATCTATCCGCAGATATCTTTGTCCGCACCTTGTGGTATCACGGTAGCGTTCTCGCTTCCCGAGCACGGGGTCCCGGTATCGATTCACGGTAGGAGGTATGCAACGGAAAACCACCTCCATTAGGACCTTGCCTAGTACGGCAGTGCGGGTCTCCTGCATCATTTCCCTATGCTCTGTCAAGAAGCATGGGACTTCATTTCCATCGTTGATTTACGTAACTTTACCAGTTTTAGATAGCTCGAGATAGTTAATTTCGATCTGTGTTCAGGCACAGAGAAGAACATGATAACTTTCGAGCACTTTTTCATGCTTAAATGCCCATGTAAATGTCTGCAAATTGAAGAGTGAATAGCGCTTGTACTAGAAGAATTGGCCTTTCCCGGAATAACACTGCAACTGACGTAGACCAAGATTAAGAAGGCATTTCCCGGTTAACAATGTCGTGTAGCGTCCTGTGACTTGTGCAGATCCTGTTCAAGTACGTTTATTGCGTTAGGTATGTTACTTACTAATTTCTGTGTTCCATACAGTGTCAAGGCACTTAGTGTAAAATAAATATTGCCCGGGCAGGTCTGCGCACCTTGTCGCTACTGATTCAAAAGGAATCCTGCGGAAGCGTCGACATATGGTAACGCTATGCAAACGAGCACAAGAGTACAGTCGATCGACGGAGAATCGAAATACAATTCTCTCTACCAAAGTGACTGTGGTTGCTCGTCCAAGTTCATCTTCAAAAGCGAAAGGGCCGATTATGCCCACTGAACAGACAGCGCACCACACTGTGACCTTCAGGCTGTGTAAGAGACGTTTTTGCTCGTGAGGATTATCCCTGCAACAGTAACGGCAGTTTGTTTGTTTGTTTGTTTGTTAACATAAACACTGAGATAAAATATGCCACCGGCCGCTGTGGCCGAGCGGTTCTAGGTGCTTCAGTCCGGAATTGCGCTGCTGCTACGGTCGCAGGTTCGAATCCTGCCTCGGGCATGGATGTGTGTGATGTCCTTAGGTTAGTTAGGTTTAAGTAGTTCTACGTCTAGGGGACTGATGACCTCAGATGTTAAGTCCCATAGTGCTTAGAGCCATTTGAAGCATTTGAAAATATGCCTCATCAATTACCCATACCAAATTTAAGAAGCCTTCATTTTCGCTAATTTTATTCGACAGTTCAACAGAGTCATTCATTTTCGTAAACACTTCATTTAACTGTTGCACAACCTGTATCTTGTACAGTTGCAGCTTTCAGTCGTCCCGTAAAATTCTGTGCAGACTACAACAGGACATTCCTACTACTGCCGCAGTTTGTCTCACAGAACGCTTTAGACTGTTGGTTATAAAACTTTCCACCTCCTCTATTCGTTCCTGTGAGCGACAATTTCTGGGCCTTCTTGGCGATTTCAGTTTAAGTGCACTTTCTGTTGCTTCGTAGTTCTTCAAGCAGCAACAATACAGTCACTGTTTTTGTAAAAGACCTTCACGGCTACAGCACGTTCACGCTCTCTCCAGCGCTCTAGCTCAGCAATTGGCGTGCCTACCTGAAACATTATTACAAATATTCAGTGTTACCAACAATACCATTCCAATTTTAGAGACAAATTGAAACAGCCCGTTTTTCTGCCACAGCTTTTAGAAATACCATCAGAACAAAATTCTCTTAACCTTCACAAACAAGGTGTTATGATGTCATAATAATTTTCAGATAGAGTAATAAACAAAAATCGATTGAAGATAGTACAGGAAGTGTTGAAACATGTTTGGGTGAAGTAAAAAAGTAAACTAACGATAAGTCAGAATTTCCCTTCAATTTTTCTCTTGGAGCGCGTTAAGCAAGGAGAGTTGCAACATCGGAAAGGCAATTATGCCTCTGAAATGCTCCGTCTCGTCCTTGGAGGCACGTCCTCCCAGACCCACAAGATTGCATGTAAATCTGTACTGTGTTGGGCCAGCTGGCTGTGTTGTCCAGACCACGTATGCGTAGACGCCGCTGACGGCAGCACTGCTGCGTGGGCACGTCTCGCTACGCACGCCGTGGCGTCACGCCTCAGCGACTTGGTTAGCTGCCGGTTGCGGCACATCACCAAATTACGGCTGCGTCTCGCGTCGTAAAGTAATGACGAGACACTTCTTGTAGAAGTGAGAGGTATTTGCTAAATATGTGAGTAGCAACAGGCTAAACAAAAGTACAACTACTCATCATGGAACGAGTTACTACACAATAGGGAAAATCATCATCATCATTTAAGACTGATTATGCCTTTCAGCGTTCAGTCTGGAGCATCGCCCCCTTATAAAATTCCTCCATGATCCCCTATTCAGTGCTAACATTGGTGCCTCTTCTGATGTTAAACATATTACTTCAAAATCATTCTTAACCGAATCCAGGTACCTTCTTCTTGGTCTGCCCCGACTCCTCCTACCCTCTACTGCAGAACCCATGAGTCTCTTGGGTAACCTTGCTTCTCCCATGCGTGTAACATGACCCCACAATCTAAGCCTGTTCGCTCTGACTGCTACATCTATAGAGTTCATTCCCAGTTTTTCTTTGATTTCCTCATTGTTGACACCCTCCTGCCATTGTTCCCATCTACTAGTACCTGCAATCATCCTAACTACTTTCATATCCGTAACCTCAACCTTGTTGATAAGGTAACCTGAATCCACTCAGCTTTCGCTCCCATACAACAAAGTTGGTCGAAAGATTGAACGGTGCACAGATAACTTAGTCTTGGTACTGACTTCCTTCTTGCAGAAGAGAGTAGATCGTAGCTCAGCGCTCACTGCATTAGCTTTGCTACACCTCGCTTCCAATTCTTTCACTATGTTGCCATCCTGTGAGAATATGCATCCTAAGTACTTGAAACCGTCCACCTGTTCTAACTTCGTTGCTCCTATTTGGCACTCAATCCGTTTATATTTCTTTCCCACTGACATTACTTTCGTTTTGGAGATGCTAATCTTCATACGATAGTCATTACATTTCTGATCTAGCTCTGAAATATTACTTTGCAAACTTTCAATCGAATCTGCCATCACAACTAAGTCATCCGCATATGCGAGACTGCTTATTTTGTGTTCACATATCTTAATCTCACCCAGCCAGTCTATTGTTTTCAACATATGATCCATAAATAATATGAACAACAGTGGAGACAGGTTGCAGCCTTGTCTTACTCCTGAAACTACTCTGAACCATGAACTCAATTTACCGTCAACTCTAACTGCTGCCTGACTATCTATGTAAAGACCTTTAATTGCTTGCAAAGGTTTGCCTCCTATTCCGAAATCTTGTAGAACAGACAATAACTTCCTCCTAGGAACCCGGTCATATGCCTTTTCTAGATCTATAAAGCATAGATACAATTCCCTGTTCCACTCATAACACTTCTCCATTATTTGCCGTAAGCTAAAGATCTGGTCCTGACAACCTCTAAGAGACCTAAACCCACACTGATTTTCATCCAATTGATCCTCAACTAATACTCGCACTTTCCTTTCAACAATACCTGAGAAGATTTTACTCACAACGCTGACTATAGAGATACCTCTGTAGTTGTTACAATCTTTTCTGTTTTCATGTTTAAAGATTGGTGTGATTACTGCTTTTGTCCAGTCTGATGGAACCTGTCCCGACTCCCACGCCATTTCAATTATCCTGTGTAGCCATTTAAGACCTGACATTCCAATGTATTTGATGAGTTCCGACTTAATTTCATCCACCCCAGCTGCTTTATTGCACTGCAATCTATTGACCATTTTCTCCACTTCCTCAAAAGTGATCCTACTTCCATCATCATTCCTATCCCATTCTACCTCGAAACCTGAAACATTACTGATCGTATTTTCACCTACATTGAGCAACTCTTCAAAATATTCTCTCCATCTGCCCAAGGCATCCACAGGATTCACCAGCAGTTTTCCTGACCTGTCCAAAATACTTGTCATTTCCTTCTTACCTCCCTTTCGAAGACTGCTAATTACACTCCAGAATGGTTTTCCAGCAGCTTGACCCAAAGTCTCCAACCTGTTTCCAAAGTCTTCCCAAGATTTCTTCTTGGATTCTGCAATTATCTGTTTGGCTTTGTTCCTTTCTTCAACGTAACTTTCTCTGTCTACCTGAGTTCTAGTATGTAGCCATTTTTGATACGCCTTCTTTTTCCTTTTACAGGCTGCCTTGACTGTGTCATCCCACCAAGCTGTTTGCTTCATCCTACTTTTACACACTACTGTTCCAAGACATTCTTTAGCCACTTCTAGTACTGTGTCCCTATACCTTGTCCATTCCTTTTCTAATGACTGTAATTGACTACATTCAACTAACTTATACCTTTCTGAGATCGCTGTTATGTACTAGTGCCTGATTGCCTTATCTTGAAGTTTCTCCACTCTTATCCTCCTACATATGGACCTTACCTCCTGCACTTTCGGCCTCACAATCCCAATTTCACTGCGGATTACATAGTGATCAGTGTCATCAAAGAATCCCCTGAATACACGTGTGTCCCTCACAGCCTTCCTGAATTCCTGATCTATTGCCTTCCCAAGTATACCGGTGAATGTTCTTATGTTTAAAAAAGGAGTTTGTGATTACTAAGTCCATACTGGCACAGAAATCCAAGAATTGTTTCCCGTTCCTGTTGGCCTCCATATCCTCTCCAAATTTACCCATAACCTTTTCATATCCTTTTGTTCGATTTCCAATCCTGGCATTAAAATCACCCATTATCAGAACACTGTCCTTGTCCTTTACTCTAACAACTACATCACTGAATGCCTCATAAAAACTATCCATCTTATCTTGATCTGTCCCTTCACAATGCGAATATACTGACACAATCCTAATTTTCTTGCTAGACACTGTCAAATCTATCCACATCAGTCGTTCGTTTACATACCTTATTGCAACTACGCTGGGTTCCATTTCTTTCCTGATGTAAAGCCCTACACCCCATTGTGCTATTCCTGCTTTGATTCCTGACAGGTAGACCTTGTATTCTCCCACTTCCTCTTCTTTCTCACCCCTTACCCGAATGTCACTAACAGCTAAAACGTCCAGCCCCATCTTACTTGCAGCCTCTGCCAGCTCTACCTTCTTCCCAGAGTAGACCCATTGATATTAATAGCTCCCCATCTCATTACCATTTGTTTGCCAAGTCGTATCTTTGGAGTCCCTGGTTTGTCAGTTAGAGGTGGGACTCCGTCACCTCCAAAGGTCCGAGGCATTTTACTCTGATAGGGAAAATGTCAACAAAAATTAAAGCACACACACACGCATACATACACACACTAAAAAAGGGATTTAGGGATTTATGATAAATAAATAACGTTTTCAGTGTAAGGCTGTAAACTACTCTGACGAAACTATAGAGTCCTAAAACAGTATCCCACGAGGAAGCCTTCCAACTTAGATTTCAAGATCAAAGTTTTATCCTAGTCATGTCTGTTGAAATGATTTTGTAAAACAGAACTTGTGGATCTTCCTGTGTACTGTTCACTGGCTGAATATCTTAATTCCTTACAGTGAGCTCATATTGTCAAGCATAAATACCACGAGGGGTATGTACATGGATGGAGAACAGTGGATTAAAAGTTCACATGTTTCTGTTGGTAAGTAATTGGAAGTGCCAGGATGGTAAAAAAATATATCCTTTTTATGGGTTGCTGTTACGTCTGTATCTTCCATTGGAATAATAGTGAAATGGATGTAAATAATGTAGCTCGTTGTGGCTCAGTCGGTAGATGCAATCATATAGCTTGTATATCACATTTACTATGATATGTATTCTATCGTCTGGAACCGCGTGACCGCTACGATCGCAGGTTCGAATCCTACCTCGGGCATGGATGTGTGTGATGTCCTTAGGTTAGTTAGGTTTAAGTAGTTCTAAGTTCTAGGGGACTGATGACCACAGCAGTTAAGTCCCATAGTGCTCAGAGCCATTTGAACCTTTTTTGTATTCTGTCCCTCGTATTCGTGGATATAAATGTAATGACATTAAACGAAGGTGGCAAAACCGGCGTAACTAATAGTGGTTGTTAGACCTTGAGCTTGGTCCAGTTTGTGAATACTGCAATAAGTCAGCTTTAGTTTTTCTAGGCTGTGGGTTCTTAAGCACTAGCTGCTTCCATAAGATCCCGAACAAGTAAAAAAGGCATGTCCTTGTAGGTGGAACCGAAAATAGCACTCACAGCCATTATTGCCATGTTTTTTTAAGTAATGGCACGATTTTGTGTAAATGTTATAGAAGACACGTAATAGTCTGTTCTCACATTAATCCACAACTTTAACTGTTCTAAATTAATACTCACAATAACATAGAAATTAGATTACTAAATTATCAAGGAATAGACAGTCTGAAATAAATTATGACAGAGTTGACTATTGCAATAACAAATAGTGTATTTAAAATAACAAGTAACTGTAGAATATAATTTCATTTCAATTGACATTCAACAAAATGTTCTCTTTACGTCATTTTAAGGAAGACCAGAAATAAATTAAACTTTATGTTAGAGAATGATCATTGTCGGATGCATCTAGAATCAGGGCTTTGGTAAACGTGAATTTATTAAGCAGAATGGTAATGCCTGAAACATCACTCTCGTGATCCGTGAAATGTATAAACTTTATTTATCAGAAAAAACACGCTCAAATACATAACAGCTCCCCGCAATCAACAGGTTAGGAGACATTATACGTGAAAGTAGAATCATCCATGAATATTAAGCTTTAGCTTGTAACGGGGAGACTTTGTAACTACGAACACGCTACAGTGCAAGAAGTACCTAACGCAAAAAGTCAAAGAGTAAACTGTAATTGCTGCTGCTGCTGCAAATGGCGTCGCTGGCTGGAGCGTAATTAGATCTGACAGCCGCGACAGTGACACACAACAAACGTACCAGACGACAGCGATCTGACGCTGCACCATAGAGAGTTACAGAGACAAAAAATTGCAAGGTGATTAAACTGTGGTTATGTTTTCGCAATTAATAAAATTCTCAACAGCAATCCACAGCCTTCAGGTATTCTTTCGAATTAACGCAGACTTCGGTAATTGCTACAAAATCGTTATACTCGAGTCTGTGGTCGAGATATACTTTCTCACATTGTGAGAATGTCAGATTTATTATGTAGCTGAATGACTTTCTCACAAGCTCTTCAGTGCTTTTTCAGATATTTCAGTACCTTAGAACCGACTTCCAGAAAAGCTACCAAGTCAACATCACATGTCGGGATGACACACACACACATATACACATACACACACACACACACACACACACACACACACACACACACACACACACACACACACAAAATATTAATCTTAGAACAGAGAATATTACGTTCTTACAGACCATAAATGGCGGACCGATTTCCGCATTTACGTTTTTATATTTCACTTTTCAAATCAACAAAATTTTGCTAAATTATCGGCGGCATGCGCCGTTCAAAAAGTGACGTCGCACAATTATACTTTGTCAGAATGTCATGCCAGGTTGCTGGACATAATAGTCTGTGACACGTTTTCTTGTACATCAGCTTCACAAGGTTATTTAACCTTTACTCTCGGGTTTCTCATAGACAACGGCACGTAGATGTCTAAGCTTTCTGCCGTTACCGATGTCACGGATCACTGTCGCGAAAGTCAGCTGTATGTGTTTGGGGGTGTCCGGATACCTTTGGTCACATAGTGTAAGTTGATGACTTGCTCGACGTATGCAGTACGTGTTCGTAACTGACTTTGTCTGCCGGCCGCGGTGGCCGTGCGGTTCTAGGCGATGCAGTCCGGAACCGCGGGACTGCTGCGGTCGCAGGTTCGAATCCTGCCTCGGGCATGGATGTGTGTGATGTCCTTAGGTTCGTTAGGTTTAAGTAGTTCTAAGTTCTAGGGGACTGATGACCTAAGATGTTGAGTCCCATAGCGATCAGAGCCATTTGAACCTTTTTTTTTTTTTTACTTTGTCTGAATATAACTGTCAACAATCGCGCTCCTCGACGAGCAGCTACTGTGATTTCCATGTAGATGACAATAGTCAGCCATGTGACTATGCTATTCTCTAATGCGTTTCACACGTGATGAATTAATTCCTTCTAATACTCCCGAATCCAAATAATTTGCAATGGACAATCTTTCAATCTTCGTCCCTGTGTTAAACGTATTAAAAGTAAGACAACCTCTAAAAAAAATAAAAGAAAATAGGCGCGATTGGTGACCGCACTTCCTTGTAAACATTTGCATCTCTCTACATAAATTGCAACACGGTGTTGCGCACGACTGTTACCGTTAGTTGATTGCAACGTCATTGTATCAGTGTTATTTGCTTCACCTTCACGCTGTGAAATACGTATCCTGTCATTCTTTAAGACTGGGAGAATTGAGAGACACCTACAACTAACTGCTGGACGCCGACTGTTACTCGTCCCTTTTAGACAGAGCCACCTATGTTTCTGCGATAGCTTTTGAAGTATCATTATTACGTTGGATAACGCTTGATAAACAGGCAGTTGGTTCATAAAAAGAACTCACTATCTCCATTGCCTTATCTATTTGGTATTTCCTTGTAAGTTTTAGGGACAATGTCATTCATGTAACTACACGTAAAACCGCTGCGGAAATGACTGAAACGAATGTTATCTAGGCAACAAACTAGTCTTGCAACAGATGAGAATAGCGCACTGCAGATTATAATCGAAACAAAAACGTATCGAACATCTCATAACAGACTGTCGGAGATCGACATTGGCGCAAAACTTAAATGACTATCTGCTCCCCGTGAGTGGCGTTGAAGTATGACAAACCGGAATATTCAGAAGAAGACCAACGATACCACATTATACATCAAAAGCGGTTGTGGAAAAGGAACGAACTGTCTTAGCAGGAAGACCTGCAGAGGATCGACGCACGGTGCAGGGAGCGGCAATTATCCCTCAGCATAAACAAATTTAACGTATTGCTTCTACATAGACAGAAAAATCCTTTATTGTATGATTACACGATTGCTCAACAATCTCTGGAAGCAACTACTTCCGTAAGGTTTCTAGGAATAGTGTACTCAGCGAACGACCACATACGACTATAATAATTAATTGCAGGTAAGACAGTTAAGGAATTCTGCTACCTCGGCAGCAAAGTAACCTATGATGGACAGAACAAGGAGGACATAAAAAGCAGAGTGTCCCTGGCAAAGAGGCATTCCTGGCGAAGAGAAGTCTGCTAGTATCAAACATAGGCCTTAATTTGAGGAAGAAATTTTGGTGAATGTACGTTTGAAGTACAGCATTAAATGGTAGTGAAACATGAACTGTGGGAAAACAGGGACAGAAGAGAATCGAAGCATATGAAATGTGATGCTGCAGACAAATGGGACTGATAATGTAAGGCATGAGGAGGTTCTTCGCAAAATCGGTGATGAAAGGAGTATATATAAGCCTCTAACAAGAAGAACGGACAGAATGACAGGATATCTGTTAAGATATCAGGGAATAATGTCCATGGTACTAGAGGGAGCTGTAGAGTGTAAAAACTTTAGAGGAAGACAGAGACTGGAATACATCCAGATCCAGCATGTAACTGAGGTCGTACGTTGCAAGTGTCATCTTGAGATGAAATGATTGGTACAGGAGAGAAATTAGTGGCGGGAGCTGCGTTATTTCCGTCAGAAGACTGATGGTTTAAAAAAAAAAAGATTCATCGGAAGAGTCCTCAGGAAATGTAATGCATAAACTGAGGAAGTAGCTTACAAAACACTCGTTCGACCAATACTTGAATATTGGCCCTCAGATATGATAGACGAAATAGAGAAGATCTAAAGAAGAGCAGCACGTTTCGTTACAGATTCATTTAGTAACTGCGAAAGCATTACGGAGAAGCTCAGTCAATTCTAGTGACAGGCACTCGAAGAGAGACATTCTGCATCACGGTGTGGTCCACCGTCGAAATTCCGAGGGTGTACATGCCCAGAAGATACAAACAATATATTACTTCCTCCTACGTATGTCTCGCGAAAAGACCACGAAGATAAAACTAAAGAGATTTGAGTCTATACGGTGGCTTACCAACAATCGTTCTTCTCACGCTACTGGAACAGAAAAAGGAGTAAGTTACAGTGGCACATGAAGTCCCTCCGTTACACACCGTAAGGAGTATAGATGTAGATGTGGATGTAGAAGCTTAATAAGTTTACGAAATATCCGAAGCACATCTTTCATGAAGAAGGAATGAACGTGCACAAAGCATTTTTTGTACGCGTAATTACTCTGCCGCTTGGGAATCCTGCACTCATCACTTAAGCCATATTGCAAACTGGAGGAGCGAATTTCAAAACCCTGCCCGGCTTACAGAATTGTATTTTCCAGAAGTAAATGACCAAAAACCCTTCATCTGAAAAAGCCAACGCAGATTTTTTTCCCTCCATTACTGCACACGTGAGTTAGTTTTCCACCTGTGATGACCTCCATGTCGAGGTGGCACAGTAAGAAGGCTCTGGACTAGCATTCGGGGAGATGGTGGTACAAATCCCCGTTTGCCATCAGATTTGGCTTTTCCAAAGTTTTCCTGATTCGCTTCAGGTAAATGCTGAGATAGTTCCTTTGAAAAGGATACGGCCAATGTCCTTCCCTCTCCTTCCTCAATCTGAAACTGTACTCCATCTCTGATTCTGTCAACGTTGATGGTTTAAAAAGTCGTCATCTTGAACTGGACAGGATGGTAAATTCTAACTTCCGTGTCTTGCATGAGAAACGACCTAAGCAACTGTTGAAAGTTCGTTAATAAATTTACACCCCATGAATGTTTTCAGAAATGTACAACGCGGTCTTCTTTTGATCTTTCCGTAAAAGTAACGATCTAAATTGAAACAGAACATATTCCGTAGTATCGAGCAATCTACCCGTTACAAAATATTTGTTAATCCTTATTAATGATGTCTATACGCAGACACACCGTTGCTGCCGTACTGTGATTGAGTGAAGGATAAAATATGGAATACGTCACATTTGAATTCATAGTCCTTAAGGTAAACTCTCGCATTTGGTGGTTTTTGTATTAAAGATTGCGCGCAGTGAAAATTCGGTTTACAAAAACTGACGCATGCAAGACTGGTCGAAAACGCTTGGTCTTTATTAGATTTATTAAAATAAAATGAAGATTAGTTTATAAAACATTAGACTAGCATTTTCCAGATTGCACCAAGGATACACTTGAATTTCATAGTATAGGAAATCTTCTCTGCTGCGTAGCTGGGATTCGTTCAACAGTTATATCAAAGATTATTTTCTGTCGCTACTTCTTTCAAGTCTTTCAATGCTTAGAGGACAGATTTAACCTTTTTAGGTAGTAACTCTCAGAATATAATACAGACTAAATAAAAAATAGAAAAAGACGCACCGCTAAGGAATTATGAGATGCGATTTACATGTAGGAAAAGCCAACGATTGCAGTGCAGAATAGCTAGATGATTTATTCAGTCGAAAGAGCTTCACAAATTGAACAAGTCAATAGTCCACCTCTGGCACTTATGGAGTGGTTTTTCGACTTTACGTTGATTGACGTGGATGTTCTCCTGAAGGATATCGAGCGAAATTCAGTCCAGTTGCTGCATTAGATTGTCAAAATACCGAACTGATTGGAGAACCCTGCCCATAATGCTCCAAAAAACGGGTCTGAGCACTATGGGACTTTACGTCTGCCGGCCGGAGTGGCCGAGCGGATCTAGGCGCTTCAGTCTGGAACCGTGCGACCGCTACGGGTGCAGGTTCGAATCCTGCCTCGGGATGGATGTGTGTGATGTCCTTAGGTTAGTTAGGTTTAAGTAGTTCTAAGTTCTAGGGGACTGATGACCTCAGATGTTAAGTCCCATAGTGCTCAGAGCCATTTGAACCATTTTTGAACTTAACGTCTGAGGTCATCAGTCCCCTACTTAAACCGAACTAACCTAAGGACATCACACACATCCATGCCCGAGGCAGGATTCGAACCTGCGACCGTACGGTCACGCAGTTCCAGACTGTAGCGCCTAGAACCGCTCGGCCACCTCGGCCGGCCATAATGCTCCAATCGTTCCCAATTGGGGAGAGACCCGTTGGTCATTGGGGCTCTATTCGAAGCGGGACTCATCACTGAAGACAGTTCTACTACAGTCGATAAGACTATAGGACGAAGATGTGCCTGGATGCATCCAGGCAAGCGGTGGGATACCAAACTGATTGTCACCCGCTTGCTGTCCGACAGTCAGGAGTGATGCTTTGGGGTGATATTTCTTTTCATAACAGGACCCCTGTAGTTGTCACCCGTGGACCTTTACGGCCCAGCTGTACGTCGACGATATCCTACGCCCCGTTTTGTTGCCTTTCATGGCAAGCCATCCTGGGATTACATTTCAGCAATGTAATGGCCTTCTGCATATGGCGAGAGTTTCTACTGCTTGTCTTCGTGCTCGCCAAACCCTTTGTTGGACAGCAAGGTTGTGGGATCTCTCTCCAATGGAGTACTTTTGGAGCATTATACGAAGGGCCTTCCAACCATATCGTGATTTTGACGATCTAACGCATCAGTTGGACATAATCTGGCCATATTCATCACGAGGACATCCAATAAGTATGTATATCGGTGCCAAGGATAAATGTTTGCATAAGGACCAGAGATGGACCAACACGTAATTGGGTTAGATTGAAGGTGCCGAGTGAACTCGTTCTTGAACTCACGATACGACACTCTTAGCAAAACACTGTCGCATTCAAAGCATCATTCGTGTTGACGATTGCTTTGCTTAAGCGATTCCACATGGGACACAGTGCCTCAGTAATAATGTCAAGAAGCACTTAGGTGTTATATTGCAGTGACGTTGTGGATACATTCAGCAGCGATCATAGTTTGCAAATAGTGAGCGGGAAACGGCGGAGGCGATGTAACGCCGCGAACAATTAATTTTCCGCCGCGGAGCAGCGTCTATTTCGGCTGCGGCGGTGCTGGTGCCGCTTCTGCTTCTGGCTGGGCCGGGCAGGTGCCGGGCGACACAAAGGCCTGCACCACGCTTCGTCTGCTCTAATTTTACAGCGCGCCAAGGCCGATATATTTTAGGGGGAATAAGAAATAAAAATGCGTGACCGCAAGTAAATATAGGTCAGTGTGTGTTGGCAGCGGTCGTCTGGCCGTCCCAGTCGTGCGCTCTCGCCGGGGACTCCGGCGAACTAAAGAGCTGGCCAGCTGAACGCTCACATATTCCCCTGCATTCACTTTGCAAGCGGCTGTGAAGCACTGGTAAAGGTTGTCGGGTCCCATCTACTTTCTGCGCTTCGAGAGCCAGTACGCTACGACGGCTAATGTCTGTGGGTTTGCTTCTACGAGCAGAAGTACGAGGCACGTACAAAAATAACGGAAATTTTCGTTATTTCGATAGAATTTTATTCATTCGTCCATAACCGTATTATCTACTTAAAAAACTGGAATTTTTTTTTTCATGGATAGGATTATGACGTTGTAGGAGAAAAAAATCTCCTCTATAGAAATGAAAATGGATTCCGCAAACAGAAGTCTTGTGGAACTCAGCTCGCTCTGTTCCTCCATGATACCCGTAACGCTGTAGATAGTGGCGCTCGGGTTGGT
The DNA here is from genome assembly GCF_023864275.1 of Schistocerca cancellata. Classification (NCBI taxonomy): domain Eukaryota; kingdom Metazoa; phylum Arthropoda; class Insecta; order Orthoptera; family Acrididae; genus Schistocerca; species Schistocerca cancellata. The sequence goes on from NC_064626.1 coordinate 940,492,854, forward strand.
GCCGTGTCGCTTGACGTCAGGAAGCCATTTGGCGCCGTTCCGCGCTGAGGATTAGTGATTAAAAAAAATTTGCTTTGCGGTTTCGGACCAGACTTGCAACTGGATTCAACACTTCCTTGCAGATATAACTCGACACGTCGTTCTTAACGCAAATATATAAAGATGTAAAGGTAATTTCCGGAGTACCCCAAGGAAGTGTGGCAGGACCATTACTGTTCGCAATGTCTTTAAATGATCTAGTAGAAAGCATCGAAAGTTCTTTAAGACACTTCGCAGATGATCCGGTTGTCTATAAGGATGTAGCAACGCCAGAAGGCCTTATCGATTTGAAGAGTGTCCTGCAGGGATTCGATGAACTGTGCAGGACCAGGTAGTTGACCCTGAACATAGAGAAATGTAATATATTGCACATACACAGTAAACTAAGTCTACCACTGTACAATTGCACTATTGGTGAAAAACTGCTGGAAATAGGATCTACCGTAAAATATCTAGGAATAACTATCCAGAATGACCATAAGTGGAATGACCACATAAAAGAAATAGTAGGAAAAGCACGGGCTAGATTGAGAGTCATAAGAAAAATCGTAAGGTAATTCATACACGATGGAAGTGGCTTGCAAGGCGCTTCTTCGCCCGATTCTTGACTATTGTTCATCAACATGGGATCCTTACCAGGTAGGACTGATAGAAGACATAGAGAAGATTCAACAAAGAGCGGCGCGTTTCGTCACGGGATCGTTCAGTCGGTGCACGAGACTTAGAGAAATGCTCAACAAACTTCAGTATCAGATGTTACAAGAGAGGCGCAGTGCATCACGGCGAGGTTTGCTATACAATTGTAAAGTCATGCTTTCTGGGAAGAATCGGACAACATAATATTTCCTCCCACAAACTTCTCACGAAATGACCATGACGAGAAAATTCGAGAAGTTAGAGTTAATGCAGAGTCTTATCATGCGCCATTCGCCAGTGAAACAGGATGGGTACCAGTTAGTGGTACAAAAAGTACCCTCCGACACTCATCGTTGCTCGGCTTGCGGAGTATTTTGTAGATCCTGTACATAAATGTTATCTATCCGCCTGCTTAGCTAGGTGGTAACGTGCTCGACTCCCATGCAGGCGGGTACGGGTTCCATTCCCGGCCAGGTTGGAGAATTTCTCCGCGCGGGAATGGGTGTTGTGTTGTCCTCATCATCATTTCATCCTCATCATCGGTGCGCAAGTCTCCCAATGTAGCGCCGACTGAAATAAGACTTGCACGTGGCGGCCGAACTTCCCCGGATGGGGCCTCCCGGCCAACGATGCCATACGCACAATTCCATTTTTTCCCCAATGTTATCTCCTTCCAAAACCAAAATTTTTGTTCTTTGGACTGAATTCTATCCATTCGTCTACATCAGTGGTTCCCAACCTTTCTTAGAACATTATCCCCGAGTGCAATTAGACATTAGCTAGAATCCCCGCCCTCCCCTCTCCCTAGCGTCTGTTGCCTCCCTCCCCCCTTTTCCCTCACATTACCGGCAACTCTAGCACCTAACTAAACTGTAGAATGAAAGACTTTTCTTGGAACACTTGTATTTTTAAAATGATGAAAGATGAATGATATTTAGTATGTGTGTGTCTGTTTGTATGAGGAATGAATTGGTGGTGTATCTCAAGTGCTACCCACAACTAGCTCTCCTCATTGATTGTAGACACTTGTCACAAAACATACTTCCCCTGCATTACTCCTCTCCATTGTGGCACTTGCTTGATCTGCACACTGCAACCCCATTTAAAATCAACCAAGTTAATATGTGTGCACTATACTTAACGTTCGTAAATCACTTGATTGCTGCACTCCTTACCTCTGAACTAGTAGAAATTGGAAGACTTCAGGCTGTTAATGTTTTGTGTCTAACCACAGTCCCTAATAATAATAATAATAATAATAATAATACTGTCTACAGCACTATAATAGCCCTTATGTAGTTACTGCTGTTTCTTCCTGTCAAATAATTCAATTATCTATTTAGAAGCGTGCAATGAAGCAATTTCTAACTACTATGGGTACTATTTACAACTTGGAGAAGACTTTTCTTGAGATAATTAGCATTTGTGACGTATATGTCTCACTGTTATATCATCGATGTACACGATAAAGCACAACATATGTGTGTAGTGGGTGGGCTGTGTTAGGAACCTGTAACCACTACTACATTAATGCTACTAAATGAGGAAATGTAATTATTGATGACTTAAATAATGAATATTAGAGTCTTACAAAATTGTGATAACAGTAATTATCTTTTGGAAATAATTTAGTTTCGAGACTAAAATAGAATCAAATCGTTCAGCCTCAGGGGGTATTTATCCACAAGGTTGGAAGCCATTGGTTTACATCAATGTTATCCACTTCCCAACAAATCCCATAAGATATTATACACGCTTATGGCAGCGCTTTTTCCAACCCCAGAAAAGCTTATGGAATTAGATCTTTCAGACAGTTCTTAGCGCTCTCACAGACGTCATTTTAATCTCGTCTACACTTCTAAAACGATGTTTCTTTAACTTTTCTTGATATTTGGAAAGACAAAAATGTTGCATAGGGTTGTGTTTAACTTTGACGAAAATTTCACCAACCAGCAGCTGAGACTGAACAGATGTACCAACCAGCAGCTGAGACTGAACAGATGCTTTATCGTTGTGCAAAAGCCACGGTTTGTTTCACTATAAATCTGGCCGTTTTTTCGAATTGCTATATGCTAACTGCGTTGAACTTGTACGTAGTACGCCTTGTTGATTGTTCACACTTGTAACTTGAATTCACGGTGCATTATGCTGTTAAAATCGAAGAATACAGTGAGCATAACCTTAATATTTTATCGCATTTGTCGAGTTTTTTCGCTCTTGTCGTTCCACAATACTTCTTCTAAGAGGATTGAGCACTAGCTTCGAGGTCACATCCATAATGCTCACGTTTAGTCACCTGTTATGACACGTTTCAGGTGTTCGACATCGTTGTTGAATACATATAGCAACTGCTGAACAACTTGCATTCACCTCTGAGTTTGTTCGAAATTCAACAGTTTTGGAATACGTTTTGCTGTCACACTTTTCGACCCAAAACTTTCGAAAACATTTCATAGTACAAGTCAATTAATATGCCAAAACTATCAGCGACTTCTCTGATTGTGATTCGGCAATCGTTAATAATCATTCCTTTCACATTTCCCACGACTCCAGCGTTGATAATGTGCTAGAACGTGGAGGGAGTTTGACATTTTCAACATCGTCACTGCCTTAATCGAGACACTTATACCACTTTTAAATCCTGGTTTCTCTCATAGCAGCCTCACCAAAAAGCAATATTTAACGTTTATACAGCTTTGTTGCACTTTATTCCATTCGTACAGTAAAATATAATACAAAATCTGCGATAAATTTTGTATAAAAATTTACATAAAATTAATAATAGCCGATATTAGCCAAATGTATGTGACCTTTCGACAGCTGACAACAGACTAAATATCCGATATGACTAATAAATTTCCCATTTCTTTTTGAACACATTTCGTAAGCATGTAGCAAAACGCAGCTACTTTATGAATTAATAGACATAAGGTAAGGGAGCTCTGTGTTGCATATTACTTATTTTGTGTTCTGGATTTCTTGATAAGTGCAGTAGGCAGTGCGGCCCACATATTTACAGACGTGCACGGATTCGAATACAGCTGGCTCACAACAATATTATTACTCAGAAAGTTAAACTAGCGTTCTAGAACTTCACTTTATACGTCACGCAAGCTCGTTGCTCTAAACCCACCAGAACCTGTAAATAAAGCATATGACAGAATTATGAAGAAGTTAACATTTGTATTACGCAAAGTAAAACTAATTTTGCTATTAGAGCTTTTTAACTTGGGAGACTTGGGAACTTTTTTAATTGCAGTTCCTCTAGTTACAAACTGAGCATTTAATTAGAATTTTTAGTTCGTTTCTCTCGCATTTTTTCAATGTTAATTCGTCCGCATTTTTTAAATACAATAACAACACATTTTCTTTCAGACAAAATGCATAATTTACTGTAAATGTACCTAGACTTATGCTGTAGTGTTTTGAATAATAAAGTTGAAATAAAATTTCGTTTCACATTACCTACAGCCTTTAGTTCGACGATTCCCTGCAAATGAATAAAAAAAATCTATTCGGAAGCTCTACTTTCGTTACATCAACAAAAATCACTTCTAAGTGTCAATATCAATGAAATTCTCCAACAGCCGTGTAACTGAGATGTTATTTTATTTTATTTTAACGATTACCAGTTTCAGCATTCAACTACGCCATCTTCAGGCCCCATATGCATCTCTCCAAATAAACGATGTCATATAGTGCCATGTACTCCTGGATGTCGTGAAACCAAGCCGTTTCAAAAGTGATTCATTCGAGGACTTGATAGCAACTATCCTATCAAGTCTTCGCAAAAAGCAATTGTGAAACGCTTTGAATTCACGACATCCAGGGATATATGGTATTGAATGACATTATAGTTTACTTGGAGAGCTGCATATGGGGCCTGAAGATTGCATAGTGGGATGCCGAAACTGCTAGTCATCAAAATAAAATAAAATAACATATCAGTTACAATGCTGTTGGATAATTTCATTGGTATTGACAATTACTTAACCAGTTGATGTCCATGATGGATCAACAGAGATTAAAATCACATCTGATCCGTGACAGACACGATCGGGCTACTCCATTCTAATCCCAAAGCTACACGGCTCTTCTGAATTTATCTTGACTTTTAATAACTCACATTAATGTTCCGTAATGGCAGTAAAAGGCAGCTTGTACCTGAACATTCATCCATTCTGGACGATAGGTAAAAGTGGCTCCTAGTTTCATTAAAAAAAGAAGGGAACAACACTTTTTTCCCTTTAAAACCATATCTGACATTGTTGCATTTGCACATACAGTTACGGTATTAACACGATTCTCTGGAGCTCGCAGTACGCCGTAACTGTAACGCATCGTTCCAGGGGTCGCTGTACGTGGCTCCAGAGACGCCACTGCACGCGCCGATCTGTTCACGGCTTATTCAACCCAATGTAATTAAAGAATTACGTATGTGTATACAGTAAACATCACCCAAGCCTTATGCATTGTCTTTTCGAAGCTGACTTTCGCTGGAGCAAACAAAACGTTGAAAGTGGCATAACAAAACCTGCAAAATGAAAATGGGCAGTTGCTGGGCAGATAAAGTGGATACCAGCTAATATACCGTTTTCTGTTCTACTCTGAGTGGAGGCAGAGTAATCCTGCAGAAATGTTCGCAAGCGTCATCGTCTTCCCTTTTTGTCCACTGAGTGGCAGGAGGACCATATCGATCGCTACTGTCCTAATGGCTCTGATGTCAAATGCATGATGGATTTGATAGAGTAGTTTCACGATATGTACGTCAAATATTGCATGCCTAAATTTAGTAAATCAAATTTGTAACTGAGTTCACTATTTTATCCCGTTTGTGACGTCCAGTGTACTATTTACATCAGCCCTTGGTAGCAACACCTACACTCAATGATAGAGAAAGCAGACTGCACTAGATATGTTGTAATTTATCAGTACTTTAATAATATCATTCTCTCTGCCGCAGAGTGCGGCTGGTCCCGGCGGAGGTTCGAGTCCCCCCACGGGCATGGGTGTGTGTGTTTGTCCTTAGGATAATTTAGGTTAAGTAGTGTGTAAGCTTAGGGACTGATGACCTTAGCAGTTAAATCCCATAAGATTTCACACACATTTGAACATTTCTGTGCCGCAGATAGCACACACCACCAAAGTAATACTCTTACTGAAAACCAACAAACTTAGCTGGTTTAATAAAAACGTAGCTGTGTGTAGATTGGGATGTTACATTCGCCGTTTTTTTCTCAATAACAAGAAAAATTCTATTCCTCTGTACGCCTAATTAGGTCAAGTGCCACACAATACTGTGGTTCTCAGGATCCACAATTATTATCATCTTCCTTTCAAGGATTAGGATGTTGCCTATTCCGAAATCACAGACAAAATCATTCTCATCTTTTTCGAGATCTACCAATATCTCTTTTTCCCATTCGGCTCTTATTTCAGGATCATCCACAATATGATCACTGTAAGTAAGAGTGATAAACTGATTTTTGTTTCATGATGCGTTGTTACAATAAGCTACGAATTATGTACTTCATTGTACTATACAAGTGCATGTTTTATGATAAGTTTATCAAAACTAGACATGGTTATCTCACTGGGAATTCCGCGATCGTTCATTAAATAAAATATGGCGTTTCAGTCTTCGATCGCTATTATTTATTTTCAATTACCGGTTTCGGGCTAGCTGCCCATCTTCAGATCTGTTAGACAATGTTAAAATGTAATTAATAAGAGAGATACAGTTAGTGACAAAAATATCTTAATTTACAAAAAGAAAATTTGGAACGTATTAAATGCCAACATACCATGTGTTGTAGTTACAGAGTAACTTGTCCGTACAGAACACACAGTTCACTGTCATAAGTAAAGTAAATTTCAATCTGTTAAAACATTATATCGCAGTATTTAAGAGTAGCCTGATTGGTAACAGTAAAAAGTGCCCTCTACCTATAACAACTGTGCATCTGTTATTATTTCGCCGTATATATTAATGGCGAATATTCTTTTTAATAAAACAATTTTTAAGGTAATAACATATGAATAATCTTTTTGAGTGGACCATGAAAGGAAAGATTTTTACATTAATTTAAAATTTCTTTATAAAGAAACATAAAATATAATTAAAATGTAGATATTCTTCCGAAAATGTGCGTTTGCTCTTCTTTGTTTTTGATTGGTGGTGGAGTGGATTTCCCTACGTCAGAAGGTATACAACGCCACGCCGTGTCGTCTTGCGCCGCGCCCAATTCACCTCGCCGCCAGTACGCTGAGGGTCGTTCCGCTGTAGCTGTTTCCTACTGGGGCGTGCTGTTGCATTCAAGAGTAAGCCTAAAACAGGTCTTTAAAAATCTCATAATAATTCCTGTGCATAAAATCACTTTGCTCATTAAGTAGTAGGCCTGGGGTTTTTCTTTGATGTGCGTATATTTCAATCTCTTCGAGCACGTTGAGATAGAGACTTTTCGGAGCTTTATGTAGCACCTCCATTTGTTCATTTATATTACTCACTTCATGTCTACTCTCTTTTACATGTGTTCCAAATGCTGTTCGATTGCTATGACTGCAATGTTCCCTGTATCGAATTTCAAAATTCCGCCCTGTTTGTCCTATATAATAACTGTCACATTCGGCACATTTTATCTTATATACTCCGGAATTATTGTATTTCATTTGTTTCGTCGTTGCTGGTTTATGTCTTAATCTATGTGCCATTTGCCCTTCGTTCTGAAATGCCACTGCAATGTTTTTTGGAAAGCATTTAGCAATTCTTTCCGACACACGCCCTTTGTATGTCAGGGTGACAAACTTCTTCTTAACTTTAATTTTCCTAGAATCGCTACTGATGCCCGCGGATTTGTTTTTGATCTTGTTAAACATACGTGTAACATCTTGTGTCCTGTATCCGTTAGCTGCTGCTACTTGCTTAATAATACCTAGTTCTTTCTGCAGCTCATCTTCCTGTAGTGGCAATCTGAGGGCTCTGTTGCACATTGCGTGAAAGTACGCTCTTTTATGCTGTGCCGGGTGGTGCGACGTCGCTACTATTATGATGTCGGAGCAAGTGTCTTTTCTATAGACGCCGAAAACGTGCCTGCCTCCCTCCTTTCTGACGGTCAAATCTAAATAGTTAATCGCCCCATTGTTTTCCATTTCTAGTGTGAATTGAATTTTTGGATGCTGCTCGTTTAAAACTTTAATCATTTCCTCTACATCTTCTTTTTCCCCTTTGAATAATAAAATAGTGTCGTCAACATACAGTCTGTAATAAATTAACTTCTCCTTAATTTCTGGAAAAGAGCTAAAAACTTTGTTCTCAAAGTCATTCATAAAAATTTCAGCTAAAATGCCTGATAGACTGTTACCCATAGCTAAACCTTCATCTTGAATAAAAACTTTATCGTTAAAGATTAAACTATTAAAACTCAGTGTGAACTCTAGCATATCTACGAGTTCGACGATTTCACCCATGGTCATTGACTTATTTATTATCAGGTTTTTCCTTATAATTTGCAAAGTTTCCGGTATTGGTATATTAGTGTAGAGGTTCACGACGTCCAATGAGGCTAGGACTGCATCCTCTGGGATTGCAATGTCCTTCACTTCGTTCGCGAAACACACACAAGGAAGCCGTTAATGAGCTCTTGAATAGGGCTTTGTACCGTAAGTTAAAATCTGCGTATAAATACGAGCAAGTTTACAACGTAAAAAATAGTGATACCTTTTAGTATCTCCAGGGTTCTTCCATGTATTAAAATTGCTACACCAAGAAGAAATGCAGATGATAAACGGGTATTCATTGGACACATATATTATTCTACAACTGACATGTGATTACATTTTCACGCAATTTGGGTGCATAGATCCTGAGAAATCAATACCCAGAACAACTACCTCTGACTGTAATAACGGTCCTTGATACTCCTGGGCATTGAGTCAAACAGAGCTTGAATGGCGTGTACAGGTACAGCTGCCCATACAGCTTCAACACGATACCACAGTTCATCAAGAGTAGTGACTGGCGTATTGTGACGAGCCAGTTGCTCGGCCACCATTGACCAGACGTTTTCAGTTGGTGAGAGATCTGGAGAATGTGCTGGCCAGGGAAGCAGTCGAACATTTTCTGTATCCAGAAAGGCCCGTACAGGACCTGCAACATGCGGTCGTGCATTATCCGGCTGAAATGTAGGGTTTCGCAGGGATCGAATGAAGGGTAGAGCCACTGGTCGTAACACATCTCAAATGTAACGTCCACTGTTCAAAGTGCCGTCAATGCGAACAAGAGGTGACCGAGACGTGTAACCAACGACACCCCATACAATCACGCCGGGTGATACGCCATATGGCGATGACGAATACACGCTTCCAATGTGCGTTCACCGCGATGTCGCCAAACACGGATGCGACCGTCATGATGCTCTAAACAGAACCTGGATTCATCCGAAAAAATGACGTTTTGCCATTCGTGCACCCAGTTTCGTCGTTGAGTATACCATCGCAGGCCCTCCTGTCTGTGATGCAGCGTCAAATGTAACCGCAGTCGCAGACGTGGCTGCACGATCCGTTACAGCCATGGGGATAAGATGCCTGTCATCTCGACTGCTAGTGATACGAGGCCGTCGGGATCCATCACGGCGTTCCGTATTACCCTCCTGATCCCACCGATTCCATATTCTGCTAACAGTCACTGGATCTCGACCAACGCAAGCAGCAATGTCGCGATACGATAAACCACAATCGCGATAGGCTACAATCCGACCTTTATCAACGTCGGAAACGCGATGGTACGCATTTCTCCTCCTTACACGAGGCATCACAAGAACGTTTCACCAGGCAACGCCGGTCAATTGCTGTTTGTGTATGAGAAATCGGTTGGAAACTTTCCTCATGTCAGCACGTTGTAGGTGTCGCCAGCGGCGCCAACGTTGTGTGAATGCTCTGAAAAGCTAATCATTTGCATATCACAGCATCTTCTTCCTGTCGGTTAAATTTCGCGTCTGTAGCACGTCATCTTCGTGGTGTATTAATTTTAATGGCCAGTAGTGAAAATAGACTGAGGTGACAAAAGTAATGGATACTTCCTAACATCGTGTTGGACACCCCCCTATGGTGTTCATTTTTGGAACACAACCTAGGACCAGCTTAGAGACAGAAGTGATGACGCTTTCTGCAGGACCTGACCATCATTTTTTAGGACAATGCTCAAGCACGTACAGTGCAAGCTGTTACTGATTTCTTTGACCACCTAATGCACTCCCCTGACTTTAGCCCTCGTGAGCTCAACTCGATTTATAAACTGAAGGAAACACTTCACAGCATTCGCGTCAGATCTGCTAGAAATTCGTCAGGCAATAGACCGCTGCCGCTCGACCTGCCAACACAACTGGCTGATGCTCAGCAAAACTTTGAAACACGTATCTATTTTGTACGAGCTGTAAATAAATAGTTGCCATTGTTCGAGTTCCAGCCATCGTACATAATGAATGTACGAGCGCAGATTGCAGACTCATGGTTGACGACATCTGTAAGTTTGGTTATGGCCGTGAGTCGTGCTCAGATAGGCTAATGGCAGGGCGACCGCTCGCGGAAAGGGGGAATTCGCGTTGGAGTCCTGATTCAGCACAAAATTTCACTGTCGTCAATCAATTATACAGCTGATGATTGCCCACATTCGCAAATGCGAATACATTTCATGCATTAATGTAACTGGTTCTTCAGATCCTGGAAACTGGTACTGATGTCCGAGCTGATCGAACAGATGTTCCATCAGGGATTCACATTGCAGACATTGAACAGAGGTTCATGCCATGTGTGATGAGTCCTGTTGAATAATGACATCACTATACTATCACACGAGAACACAGGCTAACCGTGACGTACCGTTGTCCCGTCAGAGTCCCCTGTAACACTACCAATTGTGACCTGAAGTCGAATCCGACGTCTTGCCACACCAAGACACCGAGTAACACCGCTGTACCTCTCCGAATGGAAGACGTTATATCCGCCGAAGATGGTCACACAGGGTAGACAGAACCGCCGTTCATCACTGAGTACAATGCGACCCCATTAAATAGCATTCCGTGCTTGCCATTCACTGCATCATTCCAAACGCAGCCGTTTGTGTAGTGGTGAAAACGGCAACTTACACATGCGTCAGTAATACCCTAGTCTGGCTGCAGCTAGTCATTGACCAGTGGTGCGAGATGACACAGAATGTTGCAGCGAGTTCATTACTTGGGCTCGGATGGCAGATGCATTTGTGAAGCGGTCGACGTTGTGTTTGGTGCATAATATGGTGATACTTCCTTGTGTTGTCAGACGTGATAGACCGATATCTTTACAAGTTGCCTGCTCTTACGTTGAATGCAAGCAACATCAGGCCACATCATATCAGAATGCCCAAAAAATCTGGATATTGCACGATTCGACCAGCCCGCCAAATGTTGACCTAGAATGAGGCTCCTTTCAAAATCTGTCAGGTGCCAATAATGCTGTCACCAATGCGTACAGAGCATTTCCTTGTTCTTCACAGTGATGACTCAACATCTGGTGCTGTTCACTCACTTTATATACCCTTCTAGGCCTGGACGCAATACTAAACAGGAACAACAGCAACTCATTCTCTTTGCCGTTCTACCTGCCACGAAGAACTACAGCACTAATCATTTCAATACCCGCTAGTGGTATGTACGTGTACGAAACTACGTTGACATCCGACCATGTGTTCTGGGCACATCACTTTCTCTCGCCAGACAAAGTATTTATACCACTTATTAGAGGATAACAGTTCTGTGTAATGATAAAATAAATAAAATATAATTCTAAACGAATTGTTTAAACAAAATTTTTCGAAATTGTGAATTTTTTACATAAGCAAAAATGTATTTCTCTGTATAAATTCAAAGTTATCTACAGAGTCTGAGGTGAATCCATAAAAATGAAATCTGCATCAATGGACGATCTAAATTTTTACATTCAGTGTGAATGCAAACCACCCCTTCTTTTGGAATTGTTAAACCGACTCAGAAAATTAATTAGTAGGCAGACACAGTTTTAAGATCCAAGCTGAATTACTGTGTGAAAATGGATCAACTAATGCAATGAAATGTCAAAGTCCTAGGTATGGATCCTAAAGCGGAGATCTGCATAATATTGAAAACGTGATTAACTGAAGGTTTCGATAGTAACGAGTTTTAAAGGGACACGTTAATTTATTCAAATGAATCACAAACATGAAACGTATATGAATATCTGACAACAGGAAGTTAATAATACAAAAACTGGACTATATGGTTTATGCCAAGTGAACCTTCTGGTTACCAGAGTTACTTACAGGTTTGAGAACATGCCCTATAGACCCATCTGACGTTGAAATGAGACACAAGTTTCTAACTAAACGAACACAGTTACTGTTACACTGAAGAAACGTGTGCATCTACCAATGCGCTGGTGAACGTGGGGCAAATACCTACAATGATCTAACTAAGTTCTGACCAGGGATTGTCATAAGGTGCCGGAATTGCTTATACTGCTCACCATAAATTATCAACATGAGATGTGCAAACCATTGCCGCAATTGGACGTCGACTGAGTGACACAGGTGGCCCATTCGGATGTATGACGTTCTATCCTCCATCGGACAGATGGCTATTGGCGTGAAGGGCGTAAAACGTCTGAAACAATCGTCAGAAGAGTCCAGGCCAGAGGACATTCCCTGGGTGATATCGTCATTCTGGAAGGCACAAGGGACCAGCACTAGTATGCATCTATCTTGGCTGACCACTTCCACCCATACGTGTAGCTTGTTTTTTTTTTTCTTTTATTTTTCGGAGATGGCATCTACCAGCAGGATAATGCAACATGTCACACAGCTCGCAGTATACGTCTGTGGTTGGAAGAGCACCAAAATGAGTTTACCTATCTCCTTGGCCACCAAACTCTACAGACTTAAACCCAATCGAAAATCAGTGGGAAGACATCGACAGGGCTGCACGCAACATGAATCCTCAGCCGAGGAACCAAGCGCAGCTGGCCACAGCACTGGAGTCAGAATGGCGCCGTATCCCTGTTGGTACTTTCCAGAAACTCATTGGCTCCATTTCTGCACGTCTCGCAGCGGTGCACGCCGCAAAATGTGGTTATTCAGTCTTTTGACTCGTGGTCACATTAATATCATTGAACGGTGTATATTTGACTGGATACTAACGAACAATTGTATTGTTTGAAGTATGCGAATTGTGATTTTTAGATATATTGTAATTAATATGAAACTTTTATTACAATGTTGTCGAAATTTAGAGGGGTAGGAGAGAGAGAGAGGGGGGGGGGGGGGGACTTACTTCTGGCTTGTCAGAACTGTAGAATGGTAGCAGAGAAGCATTGGGTGCGTATTAATATGTTAATAAGTTTTTGGGGAAGGGGGAGAGCAGTTACTCCTTGCTTGTAGAATGGTATTAGAGAAGCACTGGGTACGTTTTGATATGAAGGGCTTATTTCAATAGTGGTACAAGTCTATTTTTGTTTATTTTCAGATACAGAGTCCTAAAGTTAAATGAGCGCTGAAAAATTTGCAGTTGAGATACTAGAAATATTCAAGCATATGGCTTCTTGCTAGAGATGAACCTTTCTTTCTGTTTGTTTGGATCATTAATTTCAGAAGCATTACAGGCAGAAAAGTGGAGGTAATGGACTTGTACCGCTATTGAAATTAGCCCTTCACACATTCATAACTTCAGTTCCAATTAATGTAGTTTTCGAATATTGTTTCTCAACATTCGTTGGGTAAAAGAATACTGTGCTGGGGAAAAATAGTGGTCATTAGCTTATCGTGAAGTAAGCTGCGTCTCAAAGGAACTTGAGATATGTAGCTCTTCAAGCTTGAGATACGTTTAAGGGAAAGCTGTTTGGTCGGTAATTGCACCGATCGTTATCAGGAATTAGAAGGCGTAGCTATCCATAGGCAACATTACCGCTGAAGGTCAGCAGGTCAGATTTTACATAAAGTTCCGTTATTTGATGTTATTAATAATATGTACATCAAATGGAACTACCAAGAAATGAATCAGAAGGAGCTAGTCAGCAAAATCCTTTAGGCACTTCTTAAACTGAATTTTATTAGTAGTTAAACTTTTTGTAGCTGTATGTAAGTTATTGAATACGTTTGTTCCTGAATAATGGATACGTTTCTGGGACAAAGGAAGTGACTGGACTTGACCTTAAAACTTTGTGAAGATTATTCCTATTTCTAGTAGTGATTCTATTAATTGAGCTGTTGGTCTGAAAAAGATATATTTTATTTACGAGTGATACATTTCATTAAGGAATCAGAACGTTGGCAAGTTAGTTGCTTGAATGAATTTCTTTTATTTGTGGCAATGATAACAAAACTTTTGGTCCTTAGACAACCAGAAACGACCATCTTCAGATCGTCAGCAAAACATTGGAAAGTAAATATAACTGGTGAACAGATTGCGTCTTAGAACAATAAAATATGCCATAACAAAAAATTATTACTTTCATGGACGTGGAAACATACGCTTTATGGAGTGCATCACATATTTGCTCCATATTCTTACGTTTTTCGTTTGCGTTTGATTCTCCCTTGTCTGTTTATGTGATACATTTCATTAACAAGATAATCTTATTAAGTGATTGCTACAATATTTTATTATACTTTCCGTGGAAAGGCGTGTCACAGAGTACGTGAGAACCTCTGGCGGTTAACTTTCTCCGAATCTTCTACTATGCTGCATTCTGCCGGCTACGCCAAAAGATGAGGCTGGTTACTCATTTTAGTCTTTTGTTTCCATCCTTTTCACATCTTTCTCTAGTTATTTTATCAACTTTCGTTATTTTATTAGCTCAAGAAGCGTGTTCTTGTGTATGTTATTATTTTGTATGTAAAATGACCATGAGACCGTCTCAGAATAATATATTATTACTTAACCATTTCCTTCTAACAATTTAAATTTATTCGTGATTTTAATCATTACACTTTATCACTATAATAACTTATGCATTTGGTAAGCCCACTACAGATTTACCTATTGCACTCTTCATTTATTGCATGCTGTACAGTTTTATATTTGACGAATACGTGTAGCATCTAACGACTGACATCTAATGAGCTTATGACACAAACATATGTTGTAGCTACTGTACTGCAGTTTGTTATGAACAGTAACGCTGTTAGCAGTATGACTCTGCCAGAACTATGGCCTAGTTTACACCATACGTTAAAGACGTACGACGAGCTAAGCTGATTTTGTGTATATTTTGAGACAATGCCACTATGGCTTTGTTATATTAGGATATGTTATAAAACAGGTATGGCTCAAATGGTTCAAATGGCTCTGAGCACTATGGGACTTAACATCTTAGGGCATCAGTCCCCTAGAACTTAGAACTACTTAAACCTAACTAACCTAAGGACATCACACACATCCATGCCCGAGGCAGGATTCGAACCTGCGACCGTAACAGTCCCGCGGTTCCGGACTGAAGCGCCTAGAACCGCACGGCCACCGCGGCCGGCTATAAAACAGGTATGCCTCGTCATATATCAAGTGCATGTTTTCACATCCTTAAAAGTAATAATTTTTCGTTGCGGAATATTTTATTGTTCTAAGACGTAATCTGTTCATTAGTTGTATTTAATTTCCCATGTTCTGCAGATCTGAAGATGGTCATTGCTGACAGAAACTGGTAGTCTAAGGACCAAAAGTTTTGTGATCATTCGTGGAAATAAAAGAATTTTATTCTAAACTTCCTGAATCACTGTTTTAACCCGAACAATGTAGCAACTTGTGAAATTAGTTGTTTGAACAGATCTTTGAAGGAAATTCTTCCGTTGTGCCAGATATAATTAGTATTCCACAGTTTTGGCCTGGGAAAACACTAGCTTGAGGAATCATTCCATGGCGCGTAGGACGAAAGGAAGCAAAGTATGTATTGGGCGATGTTTCATCTCATTTCTGGTCTTCGTCAGCGCAGTTGCTATCCGATCGATAATTCCCCACACTAAAATTGCACAATAAAAATGAAATTATTGCACCACGCTGTTAAAATCCAATTAATAAAGCTGTTCATATACCGTGACTGCTCATCCAGCACTATGTTCCCAATATCGAGTAAGTAAAAGCAACTTACGTGGAAAGGATGACATGGATTCTGCTTTCATAGGTTTGCCTGTTCTTAGGAATTTAGCCAAAATTTTGATATGTTGAGACAACAAGACTAGGGGTTAGCGCCCCGTCAATGATGACGTCATTAGAGATGGAGTACGAACTTGGATTGGACAAAATGGAGCAGGAAAGTCGCCATGTACTTTTAAAAGTAATATTTCTGGCATTTAGCTATGCGGAAATTACAGAAATCCTAAAACTAGAACTACTCTCCTCCTGTCGCGTATCCATTTGATAATTCAAACGATTAGGACATGTTCCATTTATCAATCATTTAGCCGTAATTTCGAATTATGTAGGCAATAAGCGTTGAAAATTATCCTCAGAGTTTGCCTTGGAAACTACGTACTAGATAGATCAAAATGAATGTCGTAAACCTGGACATATTACAGCTGTTTACGGATTTTTTGAGTTGTAGCAGTACATATTTCAGTTTGAGCTAGTATGTATAATTTAACCATGAAGTCAATTTTTAGTAGTCCTCTTGTTGAAGACGGCGTTTATTTTTCCAGGGGTATCCCCGCAAAGGAATACGAAGACATTCTACATAGATTATGATAAGAGCCAGTGCATTAAAACATATGTCTTAGTATCTAAAAATGTAAGTTAAAGTGTCTAAAATTATCTGAATACAAACTGTATCAATATTATTTACGGGTTCATTTTTTGTACAATGTTCAATTGAAATATAATGTTCATGTAGCCGTATTCACTACTCACTGAAAACAATACGTACGATTGTCTTTTGTTTCTGCTTTATCGATACCACCGTCTACGTGAATCTCTATTGTGAAACAAATACTAACAAAGAGATAGAGGGGCTGGCCAGTACTTACCTCAGCTCAGTACAGCCGATAGATACACAAAAAACAGAACCGAAAATTTACGTTTCTAGCTTTCGGAACAAATGTTCCTTCATCAGGGAGGAGAGAGGGGAAAGAAAGGGAAGAAGGGAAAGTGGATTCAGTTACTCACAACCCAGGTTATGAAGCAACAGGGAAAGGAAAACAGGGAGGGTAGCAAGTATTGAGGCATGGTTGTCAGAGGGAAGTCAAAGATAAATGGTTCAAATGGTTCTGAGCACTATGGGACTTAACAGCTATGGTCATCAGTCCCCTGAAGTCAAAGATATTCTACTGTAAGTACGGTGCCAGCTTCAAACCAAAGAGGATGCGTACAGAAGTAAAGAGGTATACAGTATAAAGATAAACACAACTATGTAGGATGAAAAGATGCATGAATGGCTAAAGAGGAAAGGGAAAGAGGAGAAGACTGAAGAGTAAATGGGAGTGAGGTTGTTTAACGTAGGTTCAGTCCAGGGGGATGGCGGGATGAAAGGATGTGTTGGAGTGCAAGTTCCCATCTACGCAGTTCAGAGGGACTGGTGTTGGGTGGGAGAAGCCAAATGGCACATACGGTGTAGCAGGTTCCTAGGTCCCTAGAATTATGCTGGAGGGCATGCTCCGCTACTGGGTATTGGACATCTCATAGGTGGACAGTTCGTCTGTGTCCGTTCATGCGCTCAGCCAGTTTAGTTGTTGTCATACCGATGTAAAAGGCTGTGCAATGCAGGCATGTGAGCTGATAAATGACATGTGTAGTTTCCCACGTGGCCCTGCCTTGAATTGTGTATGTTTTACCAGTAGTGGGGCTGGAGTAGGTGGTTGTGGGGGGATGCATGGGGCAGGCTTTGCAGCGGGGTCGGTTACAGGGGTAGGAACCGCTGGGTAGAGAAGGTAGTCTGGGAATATTGTAGGGTTTAACAAGGATGTTACGGAGGTTAGGGGGGCGACGAAAGGCAACTCTGGGTGGTGTGGGGAGAATTTTGTCAAGGGATGAACTCATTTCATGGGTTGACTTGAGAAAGTCATATCCCTGGCGGAGTAATTTGTTGATGTATTCGAGGCCAGGATAGTATTGGGTGACAAGGGGGATGCTTCTGTGTGGTCTGGGGGTAGGAACATTGTTGTTCTTCCCTTTCTTTCCCCTCTCTCCTCCCTGATGAAGGAACATTTGTTCCGAGAGCTACGAACGTAAATTTTCGGTTCTGTTTTTTGTGTATCTATCGGCTGTACTGAGCTGAGGTAAGTACTGGCCAGCCCCTCTATCTCTTTGTTAGTATTTGTTTCACATCTTTGTATGAGATTTTCCATTAATCATTTGAATCTCTATTGTGTAATGTAAAATAAAGTGTATTCAGATAATGTGTCGGAAGACTTCACTAAAAGTACTATTTGTATGTAAATACAAGCCACAAATTTGATTATGGAATAGAAATGTTGACTATATGTGGGTTCTTACGACGCACCGGTCTACTTTGAGAGCAGACGAGTTGCAATGTATGCGCATCGGCTTAGGAAACGATGTTTGGGTCAGGACATGGAAGCAACAGAAATAAACTGGATGCCCTCAGGGCTGTGGAAACTAAATAATGGCCTTAAAGCAGGCCACAGCTGTGTTTTGATGTCTTCTTCTACGCAGGGGATGACAAACTAGCGAGAGCGGAATTGAAAACAAGGTCTCCGCCACTGTAAATCAAGGATGGTATGCCAAACAGCGTTTTAAAAAGTTTCTACAGTATCGCCAAAAATTAATAATATCAGAAGGTAAAACGCTTCCTGCGTCAGTCTCTGCCACAGGCATCAGTTTATTCCTGAGGCTTTTCATTAAACACAGACAACATAAGGAGCCACTGGATGAGGTTAAATGTACTTTAGAATTTTCTAAACACGCCACCATAACGGTTTGAGATCAACAGAGAAAATTATTGCTAATACGAACATGGCTCGCCACTCAACTACAGAGAAGGGAAACGAGCAACATACGCACTTACCGTGTGTGATTTACTTGCTGGAATGTATACACACAAGTGAGGGTCTCTGGGATGCGCGTCATCACTCTTCCACATGGGATAACATTAGACGTATACAAAATTCCGTCCTGGGGAGAAGGCATGACACATGTAGTCCATACGACCACTAAAACTACCAAATGCAGATTAACAAGCCGATCCCGAGAGAATACGGTATAAGGTCAGCAAAAATAAGATGTCTCAGGGATTTCAATTTCTATCTCTCGTCATCGTGTGGAACGTTAGTTTTACAATAATAGTACACTTTCTCAGTAAATGTAAATGTCGTGTGACTAGGGCCTCCCGTGGGGTAGACCGTTCGCCGGGTGCAAGTCTTCCGATTTGATGCCACTTCGGCGACTTGCGTGTCGATGGTAATGAAATGATGATGATTAGGACAACACAACGCCCAGTCCCTGAGCGGAGAAAATCTCCGACCCAGCCGGGAATCGAACCCTGGCCATTAGGATTGACATTCGGTCGCCCTGACCACTTCTTTTTGTTGATACCAATTTGTTCTATATTGTCCATTGAATTTGTTGGTGGTGGACGTCCGATGACACTCGTTCTGGTTGTTCGTTGATCCGTTCACTCAGTTTTTTTATTACAGAGGGTAGCTAAACCCTCTGATCAAACACGCTGAGCTGCCGTGCCGGCGTCCACTCAGCTACCGGGGGGCGAACTCTTTCTCAGTGAAAAATATGACAATCTGTTGACAATTTACAGGACGTTTGTTATTTTTTATTTTACCTACAGATATTTATTTCGAACTATTATTTCTGTTTACTTTCGTAGACAGTTCTGGAATATTTTAGAAATGACAACGTTTTCCACGTGTACTGTTATTAAATGAACCAAGTTTACACATTTCATATGCATAACAAGACAGGAGTCCACCATCTATGAAGCGCTACATCCTTTTATATAGATAACGAACACCTCTGTCTTATTACGCATGTGAAATACGTAAACAAACCTTATGTGCAATTTATCTTCTTCCAATCTGAATTCATTTTTATTTCTTTGGTGGGGTTTAATTTTACAGTCCACACAATGAAAGGCCTGGACAATGTCTCAGAATAAATCAAAAAGATTTTGGTCGTTTATTTATTTTTATTTCTAAAATTTTATTTCATTTCTAAAATAGTATACTTTTGTCAAATTTTGTTCCAGATTGTTTTTTGTTTAATCATTTTGTCCTCCTGCACTTGTGTTTTTAATTTTGACAGCAGACTGCATTGTTTCGTATTATTTGCGACAGGGAAGGTCAACTCATAGCTAGTTCCTCCAATCATCATCATCGTCATCATCATTATTATTAGCGGCAGGAGCAGCAGTAGCAGCAGCAGCAGCAGCAATATCCATCCCATACCAGCGATTTCCTACGTTTTCACTTGGTCTTCTGCGAGGTTTTCGAATATACAGATATTATAATCCAAAGTCGACCATTTGCCTTAACTACCGCAATCCTCGTATGCTCGTTCCGTTTCGTATTGCTTTGTGACATTATGCCCAGAATTATAGTGGTGGGGCAAAGATCATACTGCACATTTCGTATGTGTAGGTTGTATATGTTCAGGGGCAAGGAGACATTCAGGGGCAAACACATTATTGTGCTAAGAGGTTTTCATTCAACCCTCAACCCTCCTCCTGCTAATGGTTTATGGCCATGGATATTCCATCCTTGTGAGAAACCCCCACCACATCTCCCTCACCATCCTCCTCTCCCAACCCTTAGGAAATCCCCAATCCAGTCCCCTCCTCTGAGATGATACAAGCACACTTGTGATATTAAATTAATTGATTGATTCGTTAAATTGATCAATAAATTAACCCCTCCCCTCCTGGGAAACCCACCATCCCTCCACTGCCACACTCCCCCCTCCCCACCCCATCTGGAAACTAGCGGGAGAAAGACTCAGTCAGTGCTGGAGAGGGAGAATGTCATGACACGAAGCTCAGATCAATGTCAGTAATAATAATATACTGACGCATATTCTTTATTTAATCAATTTGCACGAGATAGTGCTCCTCAACTTGGCAGAAGCTCATATCTATCCACACTTCCCAACACATAATAACTATAAGCGCCCAGGAATGGGATGAAGTGCAATATATCAGCTGGCATTTTGGATTGCCCGCGTGTATGTCTGTCTTCTGGGCGCTACTACAGAGGTAAAAATGCCCCCCCCCCCCCACCAGTGTCATAATTAGAGATCAAGACACCACATAACACCAACCACATAGCGAATTCTAGCCTCTTTTGATCTCTTGGCTCCAGACGAGGAATTGTGTTGATGAGGAAATTCCAGACTCACTCCCTGCCCCTGACTCTCTCAAGTGGGTAATTCCTGTTTGTGTGTGAACCAATCTATTCAAACATGCAGATGGAAGGTTTCATCCCTCCACAGAATACTGTGTTACTATTGGCTAACGGCTGAGGACAAAGGCAGAACAGGTCGAACTGCTACATAAAAAAATGACAGAAAATTGTCCATTTGCAGTACCCTATCAAATTAATTGTTTAACAATTTACAGGAGTTAAATAGATCGCTTAAAACACTCACAACCTTGTTACGATGATTTCTCTTCATATATTTTTAACGATTGAGAATCACATGCAGATATTTTGCAAATCAAGTGATTAAATTTGAGCCACAAATAAATCGTTGCACTAAATACACTCCTGGAAATTGAAATAAGAACACCGTGAATTCATTGTCCCAGGAAGGGGAAACTTTATTGACACATTCCTGGGGTCAGATACATCACATGATCACACTGACAGAACCACAGGCACATAGACACAGGCAACAGAGCATGCACAATGTCGGCACTAGTACAGTGTATATCCACCTTTCGCAGCAATGCAGGCTGCTATTCTCCCATGGAGACGATCGTAGAGATGCTGGATGTAGTCCTGTGGAACGGCTTGCCATGCCATTTCCACCTGGCGCTCAGTTGGACCAGCGTTCGTGCTGGACGTGCAGACCGCGTTAGACGACGCTTCATCCAGTCCCAAACATGCTCAATGGGGGACAGATCCGGAGATCTTGCTGGCCAGGGTAGTTGACTTACACCTTCTAGAGCACGTTGGGTGGCACGGGATACATGCGGACGTGCATTGTCCTGTTGGAACAGCAAGTTCCCTTGCCGGTCTAGGAATGGTAGAACGATGGGTTCGACGACGGTTTGGATGTACCGTGCACTATTCAGTGTCCCCTCGACGATCACCAGTAGTGTACGGCCAGTGTAGGAGATCGCTCTCCACACCATGATGCCGGGTGTTGGCCCTGTGTGCCTCGGTCGTATGCAGTCCTGATTGTGGCGCTCACCTGCACGGCGCCAAACACGCATACGACCATCATTGGCACCAAGGCAGAAGCGACTCTCATCGCTGAAGACGACACGTCTCCATTCGTCCCTCCATTCACGCCTGTCGCGACACCACTGGAGGCGGGCTGCACGATGTTGGGGCGTGAGCGGAAGACGGCCTAACGGTGTGCGGGACCGTAGCCCAGCTTCATGGAGACGGTTGCGAATGGTCCTCGCCGATACCCCAGGAGCAACAGTGTCCCTAATTTGCTGGGAAGTGGCGGTGCGGTCCCCTACGGCACTGCGTAGGATCCTACGGTCTCGGCGTGCATCCGTGCGTCGCTGCGGTCCGGTCCCAGGTCGACGGGCACGTGCACCTTCCGCCGACCACTGGCGACAACATCGATGTACTGTGGAGGCCTCACGCCCCACGTGTTGAGCAATTCGGCGGTACGTCCACCCGGCCTCCCGCATGCCCACTATACGCCCTCGCTCAAAGTCCGTCAACTGCACATACGGTTCACGTCCACGCTGTCGCGGCATGCTACCAGTGTTAAAGACTGCGATGGAGCTCCGTATGCCACGGCAAACTGGCTGACACTGACGGCGGCGGTGCACAAATGCTGCGCAGCTAGCGCTATTCGACGGCCAACACCGCGGTTCCTGGTGTGTCCGCTGTGCCGTGCGTGTGATCATTGCTTGTACAGCCCTCTCGCAATGTCCGGAGCAAGTATGGTGGGTCTGACACACCGGTGTCAATGTGTTCTTTTTTCCATTTCCAGGAGTGTATATCCGAGATCTAGTATGCATTAATGTGTGAGAACATATTCACCCTCCTCCACAACCACAACCCACATCCAGCGAAAAACACCTTCTGATCACGTTTCTTCATCTACTGCATGGCAGAACTGATGGGAACTGCAGCTACGCCGTCTGCCTTGGTTATTCCTGCACAAGCAGGTCAGGAGAGAGACTACACACAGGGCCAGTTCGTGTGGCACGCAGATCGGAAACCGCGCTAATTCCCATACAAACCATCAGGTGATGACAAGCTTCTGTGTGGCTGTGCTGAGAGGTAAGAGGTGGAAGGAGGCACTAGTTTTTGTCTGCCACAAAGCCCAGATGTGCTGCTCTGAGTACAGTGCTACAGATTGATGGTGGGAATGGAATATCACAAAAATCATCGCTGATACGGACCTGAGCATTCCACAAGGATTGCGAAAAACCTTACCTATCACATACACTGGAAATAGACTATGAAACACACAGCCGCTAACAGCTCTGCTCAGATGCACAGTGCTAGAAAAATAACTCTCTTACTGCATATTGTTGGGACAGTCACGACGACTCTTCTGTTTCTCACAGTGGAAGCCTTGTGCCCAAGCCTGTGCACAACTAACGAGCGATGCCAGCACCCCAAGCGAATCGGTGGTAACTAATGACTGGTGATGGCATCACAAAGAGGGATGTGTTCGAACCCCTTGTGTATAGACAGATGAAAACAAGCAATTAAATATCAAAAACACTCATCATATATCAAGACCCTTGAATTCAGATACATTTGAGAACGCAAGCACCTTCATCCACGCGTTGCCCATAACCCACACGATTACAAAATCCACCAAACACATACTGAGCAGTAGCTCGCTACTCATCCATCTAGAGGGCGACTTGAGCGTCGCCACCTACACAGTCCTGCGACCGTAGAGCAGAAGTCGGCGTCCTTTGATATTTGATACTTGTGAAAATAACTAATTCGCGCTTCCAGTCGGCGGCTGGCTGCAGACAATACGAGACAAGCAGGTGTGGCTTGGACGTTTAGTTCTAACTGCAGTTTCACCCCTGACGTACACTCTCCCCATTTTAAAAAATCCATATTACCCTATATGAGACAGGGCTGTCGTTGTCCATACACTGGATTTTCTCATACAAAGTGTGGATTCCTTCCTTACACAAGAGTAATTTCCGAAGTGGGAGCATACATGCATTTTCACATCGCTAAAGTATCGTTACTGTACAACAGTATGGCATAGGGTATATTTCGCCTTTCCTTCATCAGGTGAAAAAATATCTTTCTTATCAGCTTTATATCTGCTATGTCATGCATCACATGATTAGAATATTAAACTCATTTTTGTACAATAATGAAGGAGCTACCTCTGTCACAGGATGCCTGCTCACTATCGAACTCTCTTAATGTATCCAAACGCTTAGTCACCTACGAAACCTGTTAAGGTAGCAGCACGGAGGAACTGTAGTCCATCAAGGAAGGTGGGACTGCAGCCGGACACGAAGTACTTGAATAAAGATAATAAAACCAGCGACTGTATTTGAATCTACGTCTTTTATTCTTTTCAGTACATGCTACCAGATTCGACAGCAAATGGTGTCATCTTAAGGCCCCAAGCGTAACCTGCCATCCACAGCCGTTTTCATTTGCAATGAACAGGGGGCTTGACGCTGGGCTTGTTGTTGCCGTGGAAGGTATGGAATCCCGTTAGTTCTGGTCTGTTGCACCTGATTTCGTTCACTGCACATGAAAACGGTTGTGGCCTGAAGATGACACCATTTGATGTCGAAACTGGTAACATGTGCCAAAAGTATAAACGATATAGATTCAAATACAGCCACTGGCTTTGTTATCATATTCAGTTACTTCGTAAATATCAGGTTTATACTGCGTATCACTGTATAAATTTGGTAATATAGCTGATTATATTACGATGGTCATCTCTCCTTGTGTAGGTTGAAGGTTGAAATGTCGTGAAAAGATCTCGCAGCAACGACAAAACGCCTGATTACAGCTCCAACTCGCGAATCATATCCGTGGTGCTCTAGCCATCGCTTCCCCCCTCCCCTCCCCACAACCCGGCGGCACGTCATTTGTATGAAATAATTTGATTAATTATTTAAATTTATCATGAGAGTCACTTTGCACGGAGAGTAATTTTTTGCCTGGAGTTGGATTGGACTCGCCAGATAGCTCAAATCTGAATCACTGAAGGAAATACGATGTTCTTTTTGAGGAATACTGAGAACCCACATTTGACGCTGATTATAGAAGGTTTGTATTGCCACTAATATACAGTTCACATACGGTCTTCGAAGATAAGATACGAAAGATTAGCGCTTTTAGTGAGGCATATAGACAGTCTTTTTCCCACCGTGGGTGAAACAGGATAGTAGTGGTACAGTGTACACTCCGTCACACACAGTACGATGGTTGGTGAAGTACGCATTGAGATGTAAATGTAAATTTAGTCTATCTATTAAGATATCGTTCCATCTATTTATAGGCACATGAAACCCACGGAAGGTGGCTGTCTCTTATTTATAGAGAAAACAAAAGACGAAACTTCCGCGGACAATTATATCTCGGTAAACATCTTCGTATTAGCCCCTAATTTTCTCACTGCGGTCGCTTCGCGAGATGTATGTGAGTGTTTACAGTACGTTTGCCCACACCACTTAGCAAAGGCAGTATAGAACTCATCTCTCAACTAGCGTTTCGTCAGAATATCGCTTACTTGCCGTATCCTCACGAATCTTCCAGTTTTCGATACACAGCATTCGAATCCAGCTGATTTCGGCGAGTAAGAAATGTTACCTACCAAGCCTCACACCCCTGCTAATTCTCTCGAGTAGGACTGTTGTTATTTTTTAAAATAATGGGAATCCGTTATACCAGTGCTTTAAAAATATCGATATTGACTCTCGTTACACGAGTTTCGATATACAGATAAAATATCGAAGTGCCTGCCTATTAAAATATCGGCTGACGTCGCACATATACTGTCAATTTTAGAGCTGTATATTTAAGTATTGATTTATTATTATAAATTCTGTACATAAACAAGCTAATTGCTTACCTACCTTCCTCAGAGCAACAATTGAATGGAAAACGATCCACGTTCACGTTTGGCGACAATAACTTTGCTAACAATGGTAACTGTATGTAAGCTGTACAATGAAAGGCGTCCGATGGGTCTGTCGTTGGATTTCGTCACATATAGAATTTGTATGGAACACTTCATATCGACTTTCCTGTTTTTCCATTTCCGCCAACGCCAGCGACCCGTCAGCTGTAGCGTCAAAATTGCGTCGTGAAACCAAACGTTGCAGTTTCTGTTGACAGCGCCGAGTGCCGATTACGTCAGCATCTCCCGTCGCACGTCTCCACCCACAGCAAAGACCAGTCTTATCATTTAGATTTTTGTTCATTATTGTCAGCAACAGCAAACCGCCACCCGCCAGTGCCACGAGACTTTCTCTTCTGTGCCACCTATACTCGCTTCTCACAGTCAAAGAGAAGGACTGGACGTGCTGAAAGCTGAAAAAGTGGCAAGACTCCGTCACGCAGTGAAACTAAAAATATACTACAATTTGAAAAGAACAACTTCAAATATTTACCGTAAATCGTGAAAAAAATACAATATAAAATAAAAATATCAGCGCTTGAAATTGTCATTTTGATATCGATATATCGGGAGTGGAATTGTGTCGACGTACATGGATAATATTTGTAAAGAATATCAATACATCGATATTTCATCAACAGACCTACTCTCGAGATTTCACCACGTTCCGACTACACTTTTCCATTATTTACTTGGCCGTCTAGTCATCCACTCGTCACTGACTAGAGAGAGAGTTATCACAACGAGAAAAATAGCACACTAGTGTACAGGAGAAAATTCACAACCATATAGAGTATACACAGACTGTACAAAGAAATTCAGAAGAAAAACACCTACAATTCATTGATACTGAATGTATATAAATAACCCCTGTACAAGCCCTAATCTCCTTTAACATATTCCTATGATTACTACGCTAGAAATACGACAGTGTAATGGCGTCAGAGCTTCGTTTGTCAGCACAGTCTCTCTCTCTCTCTCTCTCTCTCTCTTTCTCTCTCTCTCTCTCTCTCTCTCTCTCTCTCTCTCTCGTCGTTATTTTTGTAACAACTAAGGGAGAAAAACTATAAATTATAAAAGCTTCGCTAACGGCACCTGGTAGAGAACTCGATAAGATTTTACCGCATCTCACTCTTTCGATGCATTCAAAACAAATACCGTGAGCGAGTTGACATCGAGCAAATGCGGTGATCCCATTAAATATACACGTATTTGTCCACTGCAACAGGTGACTAGCGCTGCTCCCACAACACTCAGAATAGGTGAAAAAAAACAGAGGCGGTGTTTCATATTGACAAAAATGTGGAAGACATTGCAACGTATGGAAACACGTGTTATGCTCTTTCCCAAAACAAAAAATCGAAATTTATTGATCAAGTGGAACACAGCTTGCATTTTCTTTCATTACAAATCAATTCTAGCGTGCACAGTGCCCTCCTACTTCTGGTCAGTTTCAAAATAAATCGGAGAAAATGTTGCAGGTTTACTTAGAGAACGAGAAAGAGTTAGAAGATGCATAGAGATATCGTCTAGAGTTTTACTCAGGATCCACGAATGCGAGAATACTTTGTGAGAGATGAATAATTGTAATGAAATCGCACCGATTTTATAAAGTGTTTCGTCTAAGTAACGTAGTTTTTGCACTTCCTCTCTGCTAATGGCCATTTTCCTGCATTAAGAAATGGTATTTGTGTTGTATGATGCAAACATTGTAAAAGGGTTTGCGATACATCCACATGTATACAGCACTTGCAGGGTCATGGACGGAGTGGTTTAGTTATGATACATCAACTGAGAATCATGCTGCAATGTCATTCGCTAATACCATCACGCATCAAACTGCTTATTGTAGGACAATACAGGAATCCTCTCTTGTGACATAGTATTTGCGATATGGTCTTTCTGTTGAGTACAGGCGAGTAAACTTTACACAGGCTTATGGAAGCGGCCTCAGTCACTTGGCACCTGCCCCAATGGACCAATACGTGTATATTTAATGGGATCATCGCATATGCTCTATGTCAGCTCGCAGACGATATGTGTCATTGATACATTGAAGCAGAGTTGCAATAAAATCTTATGGATTTCTCTACCAGAAGGCGTTAGCGAAACTTTTATGGTTCGTAGCTTTACTCCGATGGATATTATGAAAATAATAACGAGAGACAGAGAGGCACTGAAAGTGAGAGAGAGAGAGAGAGAGAGAGAGAGAGAGAGAGAGAGAATATGATAAAGGAGATTAGGACCTGTACATGGGGATCTTTATAGACAAACATTCGTTGTTGGTGAATTGTAGGTGTTATGCCTCTGAATTTCTTTCTGCAGTCCACGTATACTCTGCATGCTTGTGAATTTCCTCCTTTACATTAGTGCGGTATTTTTCTCATCATGATAGCTCTTTAACTAGTCAGTGAGAATACTGTAGGTAAGTGATACTCTGACAGAAAGGTAGTTGAGAGATTAGCTCTATTATACTACTTCCTCAAACAAGGGAAACTCCCCGTTGCAACCCCCCCCCCCCCCCCTCTTCTCAGATTTAGTGGTAAAGTGGTAAAGATGTCCCAGTGGATAGCCCACCAAATACTGAACACAGATCGAGCAGCATGAAAATAGGAAGAACGTGTACTGTACCGATAAAAAAAGCTAAGTTGTAAGAGTGAACGGTACAATGTTCAATGTTCAGAGAAAATAAAGATCCGGAGCGTCGTGGTTAAGTGGTCACGCTGCTAGACTGTCAAGAAAACGAAGCATATTCAGAACTCCTTCGTGATACTTACTTTAACTTTTTTTCACAACTTTATGAACTGTAGACCCGATCATTGAAATGTTTGTTCTCTTCTGTGGTCATGGCAGTTGTACTATACATTGGTTATAGAATATGAATCGTGTAGTTAGAATACGTTACCGTCGCAAGAAACGTGATGTATAGTGAGAGCAGGCGAGAAATCACATAGACGTTTCACAGAAATGGGAACAACAAATAAGCGGGTGAGGACTATGTTACAGCAAAGGAAGTCAAGAATCAACACTTTCAAAACGGAACGCAACTTCAGAAACGTTAAACACATATGTTTTAGCAGAGCACGTAGCGTTCATTTGTAGCAGCTTATGTGACAAACGGTTATGTTTTCATCATTTCCTTAGAAGTGATCTCACTGACATTCATACGAAAACCTAAATTGGGCAAGGAGGCATATCTCACTCACTCACCAGGCTACAAATTAAGTGCGTCGGTAAGATATTCCATCATAAGACACACGTACTGTCACTAATGCCGTGTATGACACACCAGACGTGTTTTCCGGTGGAGTATTCGGTTGACTTTGCGCCTTGTATCAAACGTTTGTGGTTCCCATTCGAAAGGCACTTCCTTTCCGCTGCTAATACAGTAGTTGTGCAGAATTAACTGTAATTATATATCCCTTCCTTACACCTCCCTGTTGCAAACGGACGTTACACCAAGAGACAGACACAGATTTGAAAGCAGCGAAAGGAAAAAAAAAAGTTAGGACGAGAGAGATTCGAAAACCGCTCGCCCACGTATTAGACCAAAACTGTAACCACCTACCCACAATGCCTTTGCTCGCTTAGTGCGCTCTGTATTGCGCTTCCTGTCGTTGGACCGTTCATAAATTCTACACTCCTGGAAATTGAAATAAGAACACCGTGAATTCATTGTCCCAGGAAGGGGAAACTTTATTGACACATTCCTGGGGTCAGATACATCACATGATCACACTGACAGAACCACAGGCACATAGACACAGGCAACAGAGCATGCACAATGTCGGCACTAGTACAGTGTATATCCACCTTTCGCAGCAATGCAGGCTGCTATTCTCCCATGGAGACGATCGTAGAGATGCTGGATGTAGTCCTGTGGAACGGCTTGCCATGCCATTTCCACCTGGCGCCTCAGTTGGACCAGCGTTCGTGCTGGACGTGCAGACCGCGTGAGACGACGCTTCATCCAGTCCCAAACATGCTCAATGGGGGACAGATCCGGAGATCTTGCTGGCCAGGGTAGTTGCCTTACATCTTCTAGAGCACGTTGGGTGGCACGGGATACATGCGGACGTGCATTGTCCTGTTGGAACAGCAAGTTCCCTTGCCGGTCTAGGAATGGTAGAACGATGGGTTCGATGACGGTTTGGATGTACCGTCCACTATTCAGTGTCCCCTCGACGATCACCAGTGGTGTACGGCCAGTGTAGGAGATCGCTCCCCACACCATGATGCCGGGTGTTGGCCCTGTGTGCCTCGGTCGTATGCAGTCCTGATTGTGGCGCTCACCTGCACGGCGCCAAACACGCATACGACCATCATTGGCACCAAGGCAGAAGCGACTCTCATCGCTGAAGACGACACGTCTCCATTCGTCCCTCCATTCACGCCTGTCGCGACACCACTGGAGGCAGGCTGCACGATGTTGGGGCGTGAGCGGAAGACGGCCTAACGGTGTGCGGGACCGTAGCCCAGCTTCATGGAGACGGTTGCGAATGGTCCTCGCCGATACCCCAGGAGCAACAGTGTCCCTAATTTGCTGGGAAGTGGCGGTGCGGTCCCCTACGGCACTGCGTAGGATCCTACGGTCTTGGTGTGCATCCGTGCGTCGCTGCGGTCCGGTCCCAGGTCGACGGGCACGTGCACCTTCCGCCGACCACTGGCGACAACATCGATGTACTGTGGAGACCTCACGCCCCACGTGTTGAGCAATTCGGCGGTACGTCCACCCGGCCTCCCGCATGCCCACTATACGCCCTCGCTCAAAGTCCGTCAACTGCACATACGGTTCACGTCCACGCTGTCACGGCATGCTACCAGTGTTAAAGACTGCGATGGAGCTCCGTATGCCACGGCAAACTGGCTGACACTGACGGCGGCGGTGCACAAATGCTGCGCAGCTAGCGCCATTCGACGGCCAACACCGCGGTTCCTGGTGTGTCCGCTGTGCCGTGCGTGTGATCATTGCTTGTACAGCCCTCTCGCAGTGTCCGGAGCAAGTATGGTGGGTCTGACACACCGGTGTCAATGTGTTCTTTTTTCCATTTCCAGGAGTGTATTTTGCTTTTTTTCACAGTTCAGTACACCTTCTTCCCGTTTTCATGCTTGTTCTGTGTTCAGTATTTGACGGCCTATCTCCTGGGCCCTCTTACCACTAAATCTGATGGGGATATGATGGGGAGATTCCCTTGTAAGTGTTGTGGGAAAACGTAATACAACTACTCACATACGTCTCGCGAAGCGACTGCAGTGAGAAAAGTATGGCCTGATACGAAGAAGTTTACTCAGAGACAATCGGCAACAGAAGTTCCGTCTTTTGTCTTCTCTATAAAAAAAAGAGGTAATAACCTTCCGTGAGTTTTTTGTGGCTATAAATGGATGGAGTGACATCTTAATAGATAGACTAAGTTTACATTTGTATTCATAATTAGCCAACCATTGTACTGTATGTGGCGGAGGGCACCCTGTACCACTACTGGTCATTTCCTATCGTATTCCACTCACGGGGGCAAAAGGTTGCTTTATGCCTCCATATGAGCGCTTGTATTTTATCGTTGTGGTCTTTATGCGAAACGATTGTTCGCAGCAATAGGTACCTTCTGCATTCAGCTTCAAATGTTAGATCTCAACAGTGTTCCTCAAAAAGAACATCATCGTCCCTCCAGAGATTCGGATTTGAGCTACCTGACTGGTGTACACTGACTCCAGGAAAAAAGATTACTCACCATTCAAAGTGACTCTCATGATAAGTTTAATTAATTAGTCAAACAAGTTGATACGAATGACGTGTCGCTGGGCGGGTGGATGCGAAGGCGAGAGTACCACTGATGGGATTTGCGAGTTGGAGCTGTAATCAGGTTTTTTTTGTTACTGTCAGATCTTTTGAAGAAATTTCAACATCCCACCTACACAGGGAGAGATAACCATCTAATATGATTAGCTATATTACGCAATTTATAAAGTGAGCATAGTATAAACCCGACATTTAAAAAGTACCTGAATAATGATAACAAAGCCAGCGGCTGTATTTGAATCTACATTGTTTATTCTTTTTAACAGGTGCTACTAGTTTAGATACCATATGGTGTCATCCTCATGCCGCCAGTGTAACCTTCCATCCACAACCGTTATCATGTGCAATGAACAGAATCGTATGCAGTAAGCCAGAACTAACTGTGTACCATACCTTCCATGGCAATAATAAGACCAGCATCTAGCCGCGGAAGGTACGGAAACTATTTAGTTTTGGCCTGCTGTTCATTGCACATGATAAGGTTATGAATGGCAGGTTACGCTTGGGGTCTTAAGATGCTTTGGAAACTGGTAGCATGTCCCAAAAAGAATAAAGGACATAGTTTCAAATACAGCTGCTGATTTCAATATTGTTATTCAAGTACATCGTGTCTAGCTGCAGTCTCACATTTCTTAATGGACTACCAGAGACCAATACTTACAGCTCCTTTGGGCTGCTACCTTAACATGTTTCGTAGGTGACTAAGCATTTGGTTACTTTAGGGCTGGAATTACTGTTAGAACTATACGTCCAAGCGGTACCTGCCTGTCTCATAGTGCCTGCAGCCAGTTGGTAGATTACTCTAGAGAGAGCAGAGCTGGTTTCCAAGGCCTCTACTCCGCAGTCTCAGGAGTGTGCAGGTGTAGACACTCAAGGCGCCCTCTAGGCGAATAACTAGTGAACTGCTGCTAAGTATGTATTTGGTTGACTTTGTGATTAAGCAGGTTATGGGCAATGTGTGGATGAGGGTACTTGTGTTCTCAAATGTATCTGTTTTCAAGAGCATTGATATATGATGAGTGTTTCTGAAATTTTAGTACTTGCTTTTGTCTGTCTATACATATGGGGGTTTCTCAGAAAGAAGGATTATGTCCAGAGAGTCATAAATCAATCAGCACAACAGTTCTCCTATTGCTGAGAGTGTGGTGGGGTTGGGGACTTGCCAAAGAGGTGGGGAAGGAAAAAGGGATTGGGATGGTGTGGAGTGTATCTCAGAAGGACAGATTATCTGTAGGAGGTCATAAACTACTTGTTGTTGTTGTTGTGGTCTTCAATGCAGCTCGCCATGATACTCTATCCTGTGCAAGCTTCTTCATCTCCCAGTACCTACTGCAACCTACATCCTTCTGAATCTGTTTAATGTATTAATCTCTTTGACTCCCTCTACGATTTTTACCCTCCGTGCTGCCCTCCAATACTAAATTGGTAATCCCTTGATGCCTCATAATATGTCCTACCAACTGATCCCTTCTTCTAGTCAAGTTGTGCCACAAATTTCACTTCTCCCCAATTCTATTCAATACCTCCTCATTAGTTATGTGGTCTACCCATCTAATCTTCAGCATTCTTCTGTAGCACCACGTTTCGAAAGCTTATATTCTGCTTTTGTCTAAACTTTTTATCGTCCACATTTCACTTCCATACATGGCTACACTCCATACAAATACTTTCAGAAAAGACTTCCTGACACTTACATCTATAATCGATGTTAACAAATTTCTTCAGAAACACTTTCCTTGCCATTGCCAGTCCACGTTTTATATCCTCTCTACTTCGACCATCATCAGTTATTTTGCTCCCCAAATAGCAAAACTCATTTACTACTTTAAGCGTCTCATTTCCTAATCTAATACCCTCAGCATCTTCCAGTTTAATTAGACTACATTCCTTTATTCTCGTTTTGCTTTTGTTGATGTTCATCTTATATCCTCCTTTCAAGACACTGTCCATTCCCTTCAGCTGCTCTTCCAGGTCCTTTGCTGTCACTGACAGAATTACAATGTCACCAGCGAACCTCAAAGTTTTTATTTCTTCTCCATAGATTTTAGTTCGTACTCCGAATTTGTCTTTTGTATCCTTTACTGCTTGCTCAATATACGGATTGAATAACACTGGGGATATGTTACAACCCTGTCTCACTCCCTTCCCAACCACTGCTTCCCTTTCATGCCCCTCGATTCTTATAGCTGTATAATTGTAAATGGCCTTATGCTCCTTGTATTTTACCTCTGCCACCTTCAGAATTTGAAAGAGAGTATTCCAGTCAACATTGTCAAAAGCTTTCTCTAAGTCTACAAATGCTAGAAACGTAGGTTTGCCTTTCCTTAATCTATTTTCTAAGGTAAGTCGTAGGGTCAGTATTGCCTCACATGTTCCAACATTTCTACAGAATCCAAGCTGATCTTCCCCAAGGTCAGCTTCTACCAGTTTTTCCATTCGTCTGTAAACCACGTAGCAGGTTAGTGATCCTTGGGTCAAGGAAGGGTGGGGATTACATGAAAACCCACTTAGCAGAACAAGAGGTTTACCATTGATTGTATGCTTACCCCTGAATGTATGCAATCTGTCTAAACAAAATGTGCCAGAAAGAACTTTACCCTACTACTAACGATGTGACTGTGTCAAGACTGTGTGGATACTGTATCACAGACAGTCCCTTTAACTGTTCAGAGATGTCACTAAACCCACCCAAAGATGTAAACAGCCATGCATGAGCAGCACCTATTAGATGGAGGGGTCTGACAGCCGATCAGTTCCAGTCATTCCACCAGGAAGAAGGTACATGGCTCATGTTGTCTGTAGTTCAACCATGCTTAGACGGTCAAAAACGCGGTTCGATCGTGCCTGCATTGTTACTTTGTGCCAGGAAGGGGCTCTCAACAAGGGAAGTGTCCAGGCGTCTCAGAGTGAACCACAGCGATGCTGCTCAGGCATGGAGGACATACAGAGAGACAGGAACTGTCGATGACATGCCTCGCTCAGGCTGCCTAAGGGCTACAACTGCAGTGGACGACTGCTACCTACGGATTATTACTCGGAGGACCCCTGACAGCAACGCCACCATGTTGAATAATGATTTTCGAGCAGCCACAGGACGTCGTGTTACGACTTAAACTATGCGCAATAGGCTGCATGATGCACAACTTCACTCCCAACGTCCATGGCGAGGTACATCTTTGCAAACCAAGACACCAAGCAGCGCTGTACAGATGGCCCAACAACATGCCGGATGGATCGCTCGGGAATGGCGTCACGTTCTCTTCACCGATGAGTATCGCATATGCCTTCAACCAGACAATCGTCAGAGACGTGTTTGGAGGTAACCCAGTCAGGTTTAAGGCCTTAGACACAGTGTCCAGCGAATGCAACAAGGTGGAGGTTCCCTGCTGTATTGGGGTGGCATTATGTGGGGCCGACGTACGCCGCTTGTGGTCATAGAAGGCGCTATAATAGCCGCATGATAAGTGAATGTCATCCTTCGACTGATAGTGCAACCATATCGGCAGCATACTGACGAGGCATTCGTCTTCATGGACGACAATTCGCGCCTTCATCGTGCACATCTTGTGAATGACTTCCTTCAGGAAAACGACATCGCCTGACTAGATTGGCCAGCATTTTCTCCAGAGATGAACTCTATCGAACATGCCTGGGATAGATTGAAAAGGGCTGTTTACGGCCGACGTGACCCACCAACCACTCTGAGGGATCTACGCTGAATCGCCGTTGAGGAGTGGGACAATGTGGACCAATAGTGCCTTGATGAACGTGTGGATAGTATGCCACTACGAATACAGATATACATCAATGCATGAGCACGTGCTACTGGGTATTAGAGGTACCGGTGTGTACAGCAATCTGGACCACCACCTCCGAAGGTCTCGCTGTATGGTGGTACAACATGCAATGAATGGTTTTCATGATCAATAAAAAGGGTGGAAATGATGTTTATGTTGATCTCTACTCCAATTTTCTGTACAGGTTCTGGAACTCTCAGAACCGAGGTGATGCAAAACTTTTTTTGGTATGTTTATATAGAGAATAACAGCGCTCTTATAACCATACTCTTGTATCTGATGGCCACTTGTCATCGAGGGCAACGTTCTAGGTTCATCCTTAGTTTGCACTATATCACGTGAGAAAAGGGCTAGTTGAGTTTCGCAGGAGCGATGCTATCTAAAACAGCGCCGTTTCATGGTCTTTGTGCTCTTGCGGCTCTCTGGTTATCAATTCTTCGCCTACGTACGTGATTTAGCAACGAGGGTGTGGTGGACGGGTGTTGGCACGCTCTGGCGGCGATTGGGAGGAAGTTAAAAGTTAGGCCCCGTCGCGATGAGGACGAGAGTTGGCAGTCGGCACTAAGAGGAAGCGGATCGCTCCGTGGTTGAAAGAGGAGAGAGAGAAAGGGGAGCTGCTTGTTTGCCCTGGGTCCAGAAGGGTAGCTTGTGCGGTTGGCACCATACGCTACTGAAGGACTGCTGCTGATTTCAATAAGACTGCCACATATGAATCCGAAGACTGCTGATTGCTTCTGTTTCTAGTGACATATGTTCTCGCCTTCGTACTTATCACTGCAGTAGGCTTCTCTCCAATATAATCGCAACATTTTGAATAGACCGTTTTTTGTGCGTTGTGACGGGAAAAGGAAGTGATTGGACCGTTAACCTGTTCCCGAGCAGTGACGTCAAGGGATTTGTCACGCTATTAAATTTCTACTAGTCATACGCTGCCATTTATGTGTTATATTTTACGAATTTCTTGTTAAAGTGTTTTTTCTAAAGTCTTGATTTAGTCTGTTGGAGGCTGTTTTGTGTACCAGGAAGCAGGTGATATATTTGTGAAACTGTTTGTCATGTTCAGAAGCTTAAAATATTTGACTATGGTCTCTCCATTTGTGGACGCTTGTCGTACGTAAGATTTAATACAACATTTTAAGTGCTGTATCGTTCAGTTACTCCAAATTAATCAGTACTGCAATATCTATGACTCTGCAGTAAGCCAGGATAATAATCAAATCTGGTTATTTAAGTATTTTTAAATATTGTTTTTAAATTTATATTTGTATTTTTAAATGAGTGCTAATTTGTAGTATACTAGGTCAAGTACTCTCACCTGGGGTTATGTATAATATTTTATTCCGCTCGCCTCAGAGCGGAAATGGTCTTACTATTAATTATAATATGGTTCTTGTGTGTTCATGTACAATCACATTTTGCTTCTCAGGTTTCGTTTTGAATTTGTGATCGGTTATAAGTTAGGGTGGCCGAAAGGGCTGAGTCCTATGATAAATTGTATAGTGCGTTCTTGTTTGCTATGTCTGATCCTAGTTTGCTGTCTTTAACCTTGTAATTTCAATGTACTGATCTGCAGTTTGTGTGCCAGGAAGCCGTCTCCCAATTGCATTAACCCTACCCCGGATTCGTGGTTACGCATCCCGTGAGAAACTTTCGCTACGCATTTCCTTTTCTGTTTGGTATCTCGTGATCGGCCGAACGGAATTTGACTACGACGCGGACGAGTTTTGCCCGCGCTAGAAGTTCCGTGGTCCTGTGTTCGGTCGCGGAACTTGGGATTACGACACTCCATATCACTTGGCAGATGCGGGATAGAAGTTACGTTTTCAGTTTTGGCGTCAGCCGCTAGAGTCTAGCCCAAGCACCTCAAGAGTCCACTAATCCTTATGTATCAAGAGATCAGTTAATAGCGTGGCCATTAGTTTGTATACATTCATTGAGGCCACTACTTCCCTTGTTCTCCCTGTATGTTAAAATTCCCTTTGTGGAAGCTGTATTGCAGATCTCATTATTCTATTCATTAATGCATGGTAATATTCATGTACTGCTGAATGTTTGTGTACCGCAAATTGTTCCGCCTTGCTGCTTATGCTATAGTAAGTTTAGAACTTTCAAGGGCTTGAAGCCTTAAGGCCCGTTTTTTGTGATAAAATTCTGTTCCAGATTCTTACCGAAAATTAAATTAATATTCTAATTATAGTTAACTAACTGGGTTTGTTTTCATTGGAATTTAAGTACCTTCCATATTAATAGATTGTTTCTTAACTACGGCAAGAAAATTCTTAGTTCATATTTGTTAATTTTGTAAAATTGTTTGGTGACAGTTTTCCCAAATATATTTCATCACTGAATAAATTGTTACATTTAATGGTCAGTAGAATTTGTATTAAAAAGTGAATGAAGGTTTGTAAACCTCTAGTCTAGCTCTTCCAGAAATTCACCGTAGTCACCGTTCAAGTATAAGCTTCTTAGTC
Source organism: Schistocerca cancellata (assembly GCF_023864275.1). Taxonomy (NCBI): domain Eukaryota; kingdom Metazoa; phylum Arthropoda; class Insecta; order Orthoptera; family Acrididae; genus Schistocerca; species Schistocerca cancellata. The sequence goes on from NC_064626.1 coordinate 940,530,856, forward strand.
TCAAGAAAATCTATTGTATTCAAATTGAGAATATGTTCAAGGATTCTGCATCAAACCGATGTCAGGGATATTGGCTTTACTTATCGCTGATTACTGGAGATATTGCGGATAAACCCATCCGCACTATGTAGTAAATAACCACTGTTACTTAAAAGTCATCAACTTATAATATTACAGTTACTGTGGTTTCACTTAAGATATATTATTAAAGTTACTGTAGTTTCACTTTACTTGTAATACGAGGGTTGATTGAAAAGTAATGCCTACACCTTCGTAACTCTCCAACAGTTGGCAGCATTGGTATGGGGCAAGTACTGGCTTGTTCCGTAGCCTCTTCTCTTTAGCTCCAGTTGGCGGGAAGCCTTAGCATTGAACGGTTGTGTTGATACAGTGTAAAGTATGGCACTCTGCGCAGGCGGTCGGTCAATGCGATTTAAGCAATGCGCAGTCATTGAATTCTTGACAGCAGAAGGTGTCACTCCAAAGGAGATTCATCAGAGAATGAAAGCAGTTTATGGTGATTGTGTTGATGTGAGTACTGTGCGTCGGGAACATCTGACCTGCGTGACAAACAAAGAGTTGGACGTCCTGTGACAGCAACCACCGAGTTTCAGAAGCAAAATGTTGACAGAACGATTCAGGACGATTGTCGTATCACTCAGAGGGAAATTGCAAGCACAATCGGCATTTCTCAAAAACATGTGGGACACATTATTGCTTTGCTTGGCTATCTGAAGATTTGTGCACGATGGGTACCCCGGATGCTGACTCCTGAAATGAAAGCGCACAGACTTGAAATTTGCCAGGAACTCCCCTCGCGTTACGAGAATGGAGGTGACGCCTTTCTCCATTCAACTGTAACAGGAGACGAAACGTCGGTACACCATTACGGCCCGGAGACGAAACGTCAGTCAATGGAATAGCGATACAAGAACTCGCCCCAGAAAAAAGAAATTCAAGAAGCAGCCCTCAGCTGGAAAAATCATGGCCACAGTATTCTGGGACGCAGAGGATGTTATCCACGTTAATTTTCTTGATCGTGGAACAACAATAAATTCAGAGCGTCACATCACAACGCTGCGAAACCTGAAACGATGGCTAACAAGGGTCCGAAAGGAAAAGGTAAATGTTTTCCTGCAGCATGACAATGCCAAACCACACACTTCACGCGCCACCACAGCAGAACTTCAGAGGCTGAATCTCACCACAGTACGGCATCCACCATACAGTTCAGATTTAGCACTGTCTGACTTCCATCTGTTCCCGATAATGAAAGACGATCTGCTTCTGATGAAGACGTTGAGAGAACTGCGAGACTGTGGTTGCGGAAAGAGTGTCGACGTCTTCCGTGACTGCTTCAGAAAACTTATTCGTCGTTGGCAGAAATGTATCCAATTGGCTGGTGATTATGGGGAAAAATGAATATAGGTAATTAAAGATCACATTCTAAGGACTATTTCCGCGTTTGATTCATTAAAATATTCCCATCCAAACCCAATTAACAAAGGTGGAGGCATTACTGTTCATTCAATCCTTGTATTATTTTGTAAAATTACAATTTTTTCACTTACCACTTTGTCCTACAAGTGTTTTACTTCTAATATTATTCTTGTTTAAGAAAATACTATCTTGTTGGTCATAGACTAAAAATATGTCACCAGAGTTTGCTGTATTTTTCTTCATTTCATTTTTCTTCTCTGGACAGGTAATTTGTCATGTAATTCAGTGTGTTATATATTTTATCTAGGATAAACGTTTTTATGAAAATAGTTGTTCTCTTTTTCTTATATCGAACATTAATTATTCTCATTATTGACAGACACTGTAAATGCTCATTGATGCTCCTAGTTTGAAGTCTTTGATCTCACTAAATTAATAGCCACTCATATTTATCTTTATAGATGATGTCGACCTAACAGCCAAAAACTGGTTAATTAAATAATAAATATCGCAGAATTTTACAGTAATTATTGGCTTTAATTCGCAGTGTGTAAAATAATCTTCTATGAACCAACGAAACAGCCAATTAAGGCAATTAGTAATTCATTAACACAGCTGGCACAACACAATCTGTTCACGAAGCCTGTGCTGTCCCTCCTGTTTAAATGCAATTAAAAGTGTACTTCACTTGGAGCAACATAAAGGAAGTGCAGCCTTTGCCGCTCTCCGAATTGCGGACCTCGACACCCCACCTCCACCCCAGCCACTGCATGAGAGAGAGAGACGTACCTGCGCTTGCGATTACATGCGGCCATATTGCGCCGTGGGCAGGAGGCTCCACCAGACCGCTGGCTGCATAGGCCTGGCGTGGCTGCAGCTTTGTGCTGTGCAGAATTAAAACTCGATCATTACTGCAGCAACAGAGAAACGCTTTTGAAAATTCTCGTGCAAACTGATCCACTATCCTAAATAGAACGTGTGTGTAAATTAGGCGGTTAACTACAGCGCTCTGGAAATTGCGCAACTGCGAGAAGGCTTTGTTGTTTCTATATGCGGTACCTCAAAAAATGAGATGTTTCTTAAGAACCGATGTATTCCGTTTTAGCACTGCTGTGAATAGAACGCCTCCCATCAGTATAAAGTGTAATGAGTGACTCTACAATACGATGCTCTGAAAAGGAGAGAGTTACGTATGAGTGCACCAATGAGTTCGTATAGAGGTTGTGAGAACAACAAGCATATATCACTTTTCTCTGTTTGTCTACTGAGCAGCAGAAGTGGTACATACTACTGGCATAAGGTTGCCTGGGATTGGAAGGACTGGGCAAAATAAGGATTAACATCAGTCATATCAAGATTTAACACTTCTCAAGAAGAGTAACCTTAACAATTAAGTCAACAAGACTTTGACATGTTAAGACAAGACCATCCAATTAGATAAAACAATTTAAGGACAATACTGATAAACGATAAAACAATCTCTTCAAAGGTTCTTTTCCTTTGTTAAAAGGATAAACTACTAAGTACAAAACTTAAGAATGCCCCAGATAACAATGTTTTATAACAAATATAACATGAGGCGATAAATAGTTTAGAGAAGCAGAGAATAGAAGCTTTCGAAATGTGGTGCTACAGAAGAATGCTGAAGATCAGATGGGTAGATCACATAACTAATGAGGAGGTACTGAACAGAACTGGACAGAAGAGAAATTTGTGGCACAACTTGACTAGAAGAAGGGATCGGTTGGTAGGGCATATTCTGAGCATCAAGGGATCACCAATTTAGTATTGGAGGGCAGCGTGGAGGGTAAAAATCGTAGAGGGAGACCAAGGGATGAATACACTAAACAGATTCAGAAGGATGTAGGTTGCAGTAGGTACTGGGAGATGAAGAAGCTTGCACAGGATAGAGTAGCATGGAGAGCTGCATCAAACCAGTCTCTGGACTGAAGACCACAACAACAACATGATACGAAGACAGTCTTCAAAACAGGCAGGAAATAAACATCTTTAGAGTGTCTTTTACTGAAAAACAACAAATAATTGAGGTTTACCTAAAAGGATTTCATTAAAAGGGAACCAGACAATTAAAGCTGCTTGATATCAAACCACAACGCATCAGGCAACTTGGTCCGGACGAACGGCCCCGAAATCGCTTAGGGCAGGCCCAATTTTCTGCTCACCACGCACCTCCTTTCGTAAGCAACCAGTGGGTACGCGCCCCAACCCACGACATACAATGACAGCCTGATGAACAGGGAAGAAACTTTTAAGTAAAATGAGTAACAACTTACGTCATCAGATTACATGCTGGCACCGTAGACAAAACACTTGTGAAAAATCGCTAAAAGATAATGACATAACTTGCCAAGGCAACCACCCCCACTTACACCCGATAGTAAAGAAGTTCAGTGGCCTACCGAGATCCAGCTTAAAATCACGCCATGAGGCAGAAATGGTAAATACTTAACCAGAGCGCGGGACAGAAAATGTAGGTGGAAGGAAGACGCGAATGGTTGGGTTCTGAGCCTCACCTACATTAAACCCCAAGATTTGCCCCAGTAAGATGCGTAAGCTTGCGGCTCCATATAACTAAAGAAAGTGACTTGGCAATTTCACGTACAACGTACCCAACAAAAAAATATTTTGTACGTCACGAAAAATGGCAAAAAATGGCTCTAAGCACTATCGGACTTAACATCTGAGGTCATCAGTCCCCTAGACTTAGAACTACGTAAACCTAACTAACCTAAGGACATCACACACATCCATTCCCGGGGCAGGATTCGAACCTGCGACCGTAGCAGCCGCGTGGTTCCGGACTGAAGTGCGTAGAACAACTCGACCACAGCGGCCAGCGAATAATGACTCAAACAAACAACAAAGCACTCCGTCTTCAGGCCACGAGTGGCCTACTGGGACCATCCGACCGCCGTGTCATCCTCAGTGAGGATGCGGATAGGAGGGGCGTGTGGTCAGCACACAGCTCTCCCGGTCGTTATGATGGTATTCTTGACCGAAGCCGCTACTATTCGGTCGAGTAGCTCCTCAGTTGGCATCACGAGGCTGAGTGCACCCCTTAAAACGGCAACAGCGCATGGTGGCCTGGATGGTCACCCATCCAAGTGACGACCACGCCCGACAGCGTTTAACTTCGGTGATCTCACAGGAACCGGTGTAGCCACTGCGTCAAGGCCGTTGCCCGAATAGTTACACACGGTACGTAAAAACAAATTACATAGCCCCAAGCCGTCCAAAACCCCAATAATTTAAAACAGACAAACAAATCACAGCTCTGTATTATTAACAAATTGAAGCTATTGTTTTTTCATACTAGCGACACACTCATCAAATCACCTGACCAGACACAGGAACAAGAAACAACAACAGGAGGCTGTACCGACTCTGATATAGAGGTCTGTAAGAATGCCACGTGGTCTCGGCACCGAAGCAACGAGCTGAAAGTCGCTCACCGAGTATACAAAGCCGCCGTACGGTGAGAAGCAGCGGAAAAAGTCGGAGCCGGCAGGAGATACGTGGGTGACGATGACCCACCTTCAAATCAAATCTGCCAAAGGAAAAACGTGTCTGCTCCAGTTTCCGGTGCACATCCCTCACGTCCCGAAGATGCTTAGCCAGACAAACATGGAAGTCACGCAGTTTGCAGAACAAACGGCCAGCCCGTTGCCACGCACGCCTGCACTGTCCGTGCTGATTCACTCACTGCACCTCAACATCATTCGCGGCTAACGCACCAGGCGGGCTCCCTTCACGACAAAGACCGTGTTCCAGGAGACGTGGAGCGAACTGTCTATCGCTCAACAGTTCAACAAGGTACTGCGTATTTTTTCTTTACGAATTGTTACATTGCGATTGTTTGGGTCTTCTTGTCGAGTATATAGCAGACTGGCAGTAAGCGCTACGTTCAATATGTGGTCGATCTAGCTCTGTTTAAGAATTGAACTATTCATCGGATCTAGTACGTCCCTCACCAAACAGATTTTAAACGTGTATTAATTAACCGATCTTGGTGTGACTATGCTGAGAGCAGCAGGTGTTTGAACGTAAATCAGTTGAATTGTGTAAGGCTTGTAACGTTCTTTACATAATATTTCTTTGAGATACTTAAGTGAAGGCCTGTGCAGATAAAAAATAACTTAAATCGTCTTACTTGATTTGTTTTGTGGTACATATAATGAATGCGTTACTGAGAAATATATATAAAACTCGAGTTATCGTGTATCGTGTTGTAAGTGCAAGTGGTGTACTTACTCTGCGTTATTGTTAGCAGAAACTTTATACCAACTAATTGGGAAATGCAGTTTCCAAAACCAATAAAAAAATATAGTCACTGCAAAATACATTCAGTCCCTTAGGCACAGAGTCCTCTCGCCTCGTTCAAAATTGATAACTTTGGTCCCTGAGCACATAGCAAATAAATTAAATTATCTTACCTGTAAAGCATCAACGGTGGAATGGGATATATTCCGGCCTCTCATTAAAAGAAATAAAATGTGCTAGCTACAGGCTCAGCGATGTACAATGCTCGCCGTAATACTTTGAAATGTACATGAAATTGTTTTGGTAGATAAACTGAAAACATTTTTGAGAAATGCCCAACGTCTTTAAAAACATGTGACCTGGACAGGGAGGTGGTACTGATTGTGATGAATTACTGACACTGAGTTCTTAGTGAAATTGTATTCGAAGTTAAGTTTGGCTTTTCAAAACCCCCTTGACAACTGCAATTATATTATTCAGAAAAAATACATCCTTTTTACTAATCGATTCACAAAGAATGAGATTTATCCAGCAAGTATTATCTCACTTCACTAAAAAAGCATACATACAAATCATCAAATTACTTGTACCTGTGTTAACAAATCTTAGAACCATTACAAAAGGGAAATATCTGACGATCCTTTACATCAAATCAGTTTACGTACATTCTGGGGTTACTTTATAATTGACAATTATCAGCCAACTCATCTATGCTAACGCACTGGCAAAACGAGAGTTATAAATATTTAACATCTTTACCTTGCTTGCGTGAAAACTTCTGCTTCCACATTCATACCTCCAACAATACATGCATTCGTAATTCGTACATGATAATCCAACACATAGTGGTTTCACAGGGCAGACCACAAAAACTGCCCTCTCCATCCTGTTCCGCTCACAGACAGCTACCCACTACTGTGTTCCAAGCGCTCTCTTACTCCAACACCACAATCTCAGATCAGAAGCAGTATCTTTGGCTCTGCGGTTATGCACAGTCAGCGATCCGCTTTATAAAGCCTGTCAGAGATATACATCGTTTATAATATAATAGTTTCATTTTAGTTTAGATTAATAATATTGCCATATTTGGGTGCCACATACAAGTATACCCCAGTAGATTCCTTTCAGGATTTTATAAATTCTGAAGCACAATAATAATTGTAAAGCTAGTGTAGATCTTATATATTTATATATATTTATTTCAATTCCTCACCTTTCGTAAATTTAATTAACTGAAGCAGCAGTTTCATTAGATAGTAGAAGAGCATAAGCATGATGCATAGCTCAGTGCCTACGTGGAAATACTTCAACTAAATTTCTCGTACTTATCCTAGGTTAATTTTTCCTATAAAAAAATTTCTGCTCATAGTGAGTGCTCACAAAGAACAACGTTTTGGTTTAGAGAATTACTTTAAAATCATATGACGTAAGTGACGAGACCTGCAAGACTGCTGATATTCGACATCTCATTCACCTTTTTTTTAGGTATTGTAGCATTTGGAAATAATTTTTATGAAATACAACAACTTTATGCTTGAAGGTATAAATTTGAGGTTCTGTCTTTCTGATTTAGGAGATATTGAATGAAACAAAATGTTGTCTTGCGCTATATAAGTGTGGAGACGGTAGAACCGCAGTGGAGAGTGGATTACGTTTTGCTAATTTGGGCATTATTCATCATATGATATATGCATCATATATATATATAGACAGACGCCATACAAGGGTGCCAATACTGCCCTCACACATGAACCGTTTGTCATCATTAAGTGATTGATGGCTTTTTGCTGCGACACGTTATGTAGTACATGGTCTCACAATATAAATACTTGGCGCACCAGGTATGGACGCTGAGGAAGGGCGCCGCAAGCGGCGTCGAACAGAGACCCCTATAAGCTTCGATTGTCAGAGCTATTGAGGTGGCACGATATACTCTCTCGTCTTTGGGTGACATCTATATATGGTATGTGCACATTTTTTATCTGAGCCCCAAAAACTCCACAATCTGCGACTCATTCGCTTCGTCTTCCATCAACCTTTTTATTTTGAGATGTAATGCTGTAAGTATTATCAGCCGCATATTCAGACTTGTCGAATGCATCGGGATGGTACCTATTTCTTCATGTGGATTGCAGCCTTTCAGCTAATAGATGAAATTGTCTGTATCCAAAAAATCTAACATTGGATCAGGGAAGTCTGGCTTTGCAAAATCATAGTGGAAGTGATACATGTGGAGTTTGGGAAGGCCTAATATATATGTACTGTCACGGACAGGTTTCATAAACTCCACTGAAACCTTAGCTATCTCTAGAGTGACTAACCCTTAATTGAAAATAGCGACTCGCTTGAAATTTGGCGTGATGATGTAATCTATTGTGTCATAACGCCCATTCCAATGGTAGACAAAATGAATTTAGAGCGCTTTCTCCGATCTTCCATAGTTTCCCCGAAAACTGAATTGGTCAATTTTAAAAAATCCTTTTCGAAATCTCACATTGTGAGAGCCCTCTTTTCGGTATTGACGTCTGCATACTCCTTTAAACAGCATGCTGTTTGAAGGAGGTGGTGCAGGTGACTCTAAAAAGTTTCATTCACAAACTGAGGGACTGTTGGCGGTTTCTGTAGTGCAAAACGTATCCCTTTTTATCCTAAAGCGTCATCGTCACCTTCGGGATGGAACCATTGCATGGCACTAGTCAATCCGAAAAGTCGCCGTGCATTTCATAAAAATGGGTAGGATGTGCCAGATCTACTTTCAGAACATATCGTTCACCAGAATCTGCAGCCACATCTTGGAACTCACCCAATCTGGCGATATCCTTAACAGACAGCGATCAGAATGCTCGAATCAGCAGAGACTGCTGCACGGCATGCGCGTTTGTTTACATCCAAATATAGAATGTAGCCGAAATCGTCAGATAGTTTGTACTACTCCTCACTCATTGGTGCATTATTCACCTTGACACCTTGATACATCTACGCATACACAGGGCAAGGCCCCTTGCATTCCACTTTCGAAAAAGACGAACATCTCAATATCGGTCAATAGTTTGGTGCTCACACATGTCCTTTTTAATGTAGCATTCCACGAAAGCCCTGGTGTACTATAATAAAAGACAGGATCCAGAATGTGTGTATCCATCCATACACTCCGGAATTTCTCAAAAATACCCGTGAGTAGGCGTATGTCAATGTGCATTTATAGTTGAACGTATTCCAATAAATTAGTATGACAGAGGGATAGAAAAACAATTAAAATCGCTCTAAAGAGGAAAGGCCGCTGGACCTGATGGGATACCAGTTCGATTTTACACTGAGTACGCGAAGGAACTTGCCCCCCTTCTTGCAGCGGTGTACCGTAGGTCTCTAGAAGAGCGTAGCGTTCCAAAAGATTGGAAAAGGGCACGGGTCATCCCCGTTTTCAAGAAGGGACGTCGAACAGGTGTGCAGAACTATAGACCAATATCTCTAACGTACATCAGTTGTAGAATTTTGGAACACGTATTATGTTCGAGTATAATGACTTTTCTGGAGACAAGAAATCTATTCTTTAGGAATCAGCATGGGTTTCGAAAAAAGACGATCGTGTGAAACCCAGCTCGCGCTATTCGTCCAAAGACTCAGAGGGCCATAGACTCGGGTTACCAGGTAGATGCCGTGTTTCTTGACTTCCGCAAGGCGTTTGATACAGTTCTCCACAGTCGTTTAATGAACAAAGTAAGATCATATGAACTATCAGACCAATTGTGTGAATGGATTGAAGAGTTCCTAGATAACAGAGCGCAACATGTCATTCTCAGTGGAGAGAAGTCTTCCGAAGTAAGAGTGATTTCAGGCGTGCCGCAGGGGAGTGTCGTAGGACCGTTGCTAGTCACAATATATGTAAATGACTTTGTGGATAACATCGGAAGTTCACTGAGGCTTTTTGCGGATGATGCTGTAGTATATTGGGAGGTTGTAACAGTGGAAAATTGTACTGAAATGCAGGAGGATCTGCAACGAATTGACGCATGGTGCAGGGAATGGCAATTGAATCTCAATGTAGACAAGTGTAATGTGCTGCGAATACATAGGAAGAAAGATCCTTTATCATTTAGGTACAATATAGCAGGTCAGCAAGTGGAAGCAGATAATTCCATAAATTATATGAGAGTAGGCATTGGGAGTGATTTAAAATGGAATGACCATGTAAAATTAATCGTCGGTAAAGCAGATGCCAGACTGAGATTCATTGGAAGAATCCTAAGGAAATGCAGTCCGAAAACAAAGGAAGTAGGTTACAGTACACTTGTTTGCCCACTGCTTGAATACTGCTCACCGTTGTGGGATCCGTACCAGATAGGGTTGATAGAAGAGATAGAGAATATTCAACGGAGAGCAGCGCGCTTCGTTACAGGATCATTTAGTAATCGCGAAAGCGTTACGGAGATAATAGATAAACTTCGGTGGAAGACTCTGCAAGAGAGACGCTCAGTAGCTCGGCACGGGCTTTTGTTGAAGTTTCGAGAACATACCTTCACCGAGGAGTCAAGCAGTATATTGCTCCCTCCTACGTATATCTCGCGAAGAGACCATGAGGATAAAATCGGAGAGATTAGAGCCCACACAGAGGCATACCGACAATCTTTCTTTCCGCGAACAATACGAGACTGGAATAGAAGGGAGAACCGACAGAGGTACTCAAAGTTCTCTCCGCCACACACCGTCAGGTCGCTTGAGGAATATGGATGTAGATGTAGACAGTCGAATTCCTGCTTTTCTATCCAATGGCAGCCCACAAACATGACAATCACTTGCCTGCCTGTATAGGGCATCATTCTCCTGCAGTTCAGTTATTGGAATTTTTTTAGTGGTAAACCTGATCAACATGACATGGGAATTTTCCGAGTTCAGCGAAAAACTATCTCAAAGGATTGCTCCTAATGTATGATCTGAATTGGTTAAGACTTGAATCACATGGGCATACAACTTGATACGCAGTCACATATGGTATGTGTTTTTCTCAGAAGGTGTGCTGGCATAAGCTGTCGCTAGCACACCATGTGGTAAAGAGATCAAAGACAGATCAACAAGAAACGGGCTGTCAACGCCATCTCGGCCGCCAGATTTTAGATCGCTTCTGCGGACTGGAGGGCCCAGTGTCAGTCTGTCATCCAGTTAGTCATCAGTCGCAGCCCAGTGGCAGTCGAAGTCACAGTTAGCTCAGCCTCTAGCTCAGAGTCAGTCTGTACCCAGCGACCAGAGTAGTGTATATAGCGGACTTGTAATTCACCAGCAATGAGGCTAACGAGCTTGTACCACAACACCTGAAATGTCTTAAGTTAAGTAATTTTTTGTTCTGATAAATAAAGAACCCAGTTAATAAATGCATGCAGCTGTGTTACAGAAAGAGGATAATGGCCACCAAACAATATCCTCTCCTTGGTTCCCATGGTGCAAGCTTACAGTGACAACGACACAAAAACCTGACAACTAGTATAATTCAGTCCAGATTTTGCTTGCTTCTCTTGTGTTTTAGCTTTCAGGGGTGATCGTTTTCAAGTGTGTGTTTGTTGTTGTGTTCTTGCATGTATTCGAGAAGGTGAGCCGCAGAACTAATCAAATATTCTTTTTCAGAGGCTTTGCTTGCTTTTTGTTATGACATATTTGTGTAAACCATGTCTTCTCCACCAAGTCTATCCTCCGCCCCCAGTGCCTCAGCCGCAGATGTTCAATATGATGGATCCAACACAAGCTTTTCAGTTTCAGAACCAAAAAATTGCTGCTTTGCTGACAATGGTGCAACAACTTCTGGCTGCACAAGTCGCGTCGGTCGCACAACAACCGACCGACCGACTGGCCCAACAAGTGCCGCCGACCAGCATACCAACGTCCCGGTAATTTAACGACATCGAAGAGGAATGGCTCCAATACCTGACACAGTTCGAAGCACGTTATAAACTTCATCGAGTTCAAGCTACTGTAAAGCTACAATTCTTTTTTCGATTGCGGGGTCCCCGGTGTTGAGATTAATACAAAAACTATTCCAAAATGCGTCTCCCGCCTAACTCAGCTATGACGAAGTACTCATTGCATTAACCAAATACTATGACCAGCAAGTCCAAGTAGTTGCAGCCAGAGATCAGCTTTTTCGCTTGCAGGAAAAAGCCAGAACAGACGTACCGTCAGAGGTATACAGAATTAAGTGACGTGACTGGGAAGTGTAAATTTAAGTGTAGCTGCGGCAACTTTTACAATGATTTAATGATAAGTGATGCCATAACATTCAATATTCCAGATAGTAGAATACGGGAACAGGTCTTAACTTACTCTGATCCATCATTGTCCCAGGTATTGCAAATCATAGAGCAATATGATTCGGGTGCCATAGTGGCCGGTGAGTTTGACCAGGCCCCGATTTGGCTCGCGACCATCCCAAGCAGCCACAGCAACGAGCACGTACACAGCCGCGCGGACAGCCACAAATACAGGAAAACAGACCTGTGAATTTAGTGAAGTCTTGCCCTAAATGTTTTACTCACCATAAAAGGCAGGATTGCCCATTGCGTAACGAAACGTGTTACGCTTGTGGGAAAAAAAGGCCATGTCCAAGCAGTTTGTTTGCAACGGCACAAAAACACCAATTTTGCCTGCATACAGTAAAAAATAGGCTCGTGCACGTGCAGTAAACGTTGCGGCTTCCAAACCTATAACAGGTTCTGACAAAAGTAAGACTGATTCTCGCCCTAGTGCTGTGCAGCGACGTTCTAACACTTTTTGTCTCATTAAGAATTGCTGGCCGTCGTGTGAACTTTCAGTTAGACACAGGTACGAACAGTTAGGCTCACCACGCCTTTCTAAATCTAGTAGGCACCTCACTGCTTACAACGGAAAGGAAATTCCAGTGCTTGGACAGTGTAGTTTGCCTACTACTTACAAATCTCACACTAGGACTATGAATTTTACTTTGTTGAAATCCAGAGACAGTAGGAACATTTTCGGTTTAGATGCTTTTGATTTGTTTGGCCTTAGCAGCCACGAAAACGTAATTTCCATAGCGACGTGTAATCCAAAAGACAGTGCTACCTGCTTGCTTAAAGAATTTCCTGAACTATTTTCAGAAGGAATCGGAAAAGCAAGTAACTTCGTAGCGCACGTTACTTTGAAATACACTCCTGGAAATTGAAATAAGAACACCGTGAATTCATTGTCCCAGAAAGGGGAAACTTTATTGACACATTCCTGGGGTCAGATACATCACATGATCACACTGACAGAACCACAGGCACATAGACACAGGCAACAGAGCATGCACAATGTCGGCACTAGTACAGTGTATATCCACCTTTCGCAGCAATGCAGGCTGCTATTCTCCCATGGAGACGATCGTAGAGATGCTGGATGTAGTCCTGTGGAACGGCTTGCCATGCCATTTCCACCTGGCGCCTCAGTTGGACCAGCGTTCGTGCTGGACGTGCAGACCGCGTGAGACGACGCTTCATCCAGTCCCAAACATGCTCAATGGGGGACAGATCCGGAGATCTTGCTGGCCAGGGTAGTTGCCTTACACCTTCTAGAGCACGTTGGGTGGCACGGGATACATGCGGACGTGCATTGTCCTGTTGGAACAGCAAGTTCCCTTGCCGGTCTAGGAATGGTAGAACGATGGGTTCGATGACGGTTTGGATGTACCGTGCACTATTCAGTGTCCCCTCGACGATCACCAGTGGTGTACGGCCAGTGTAGGAGATCGCTCCCCACACCATGATGCCGGGTGTTGGCCCTGTGTGCCTCGGTCGTATGCAGTCCTGATTGTGGCGCTCACCTGCACGGCGCCAAACACGCATACGACCATCATTGGCACCAAGGCAGAAGCGACTCTCATCGCTGAAGACGACACGTCTCCATTCGTCCCTCCATTGACGCCTGTCGCGACACCACTGGAGGCGGGCTGCACGATGTTGGGGCGTGAGCGGAAGACGGCCTAACGGTGTGCGGGACTGTAGCCCAGCTTCATGGAGACGGTTGCGAATGGTCGTCGCCGATACCCCAGGAGCAACAGTGTCCCTAATTTGCTGGGAAGTGGCGGTGCGGTCCCCTACGGCACTGCGTAGGATCCTACGGTCTTGGCGTGCATCCGTGCGTCGCTGCGGTCCGGTCCCAGGTCGACGGGCACGTGCACCTTCCGCCGACCACTGGCGACAACATCGATGTACTGTGGAGACCTCACGCCCCACGTGTTGAGCAATTCGGCGGTACGTCCACCCGGCCTCCCGCATGCCCACTATACGCCCTCGCTCAAAGTCCGTCAACTGCACATACGGTTCACGTCCACGCTGTCGCGGCATGCTACCAATGTTAAAGACTGCGATGGATCTCCGTATGCCACGGCAAACTGGCTGACACTGACGGCGGCGGTGCACAAATGCTGCGCAGCTAGCGCCATTCGACGGCCAACACCGCGGTTCCTGGTGTGTCCGCTGTGCCGTGCGTGTGATCATTGCTTGTACAGCCCTCTCGCAGTGTCCGGAGCAAGTATGGTGGGTCTGACACACCGGTGTCAATGTGTTCTTTTTTCCATTTCCAGGAGTGTACACTGCTCCGCCTAAGAATTTGAGGGCCCTTCCTGTTCCAATTGCTTTGAGAGACCAAGTTACCTGTGAACTGAAAGAATTGCAAGATAACGGTGTAATTGCTCCCATTTGAGCTAGTCAATGGGCAAGTTCTCTAGTTTTGTTTCCTAAGCCTTCTGGTCGCATTTGCATTTGTGCTAACTTCAAGTCAACAGTCAACGATAGACAGTAGTTGTCACTCATCCGTCCTTCGCCCTGCGTACTCATGGACAGGCTTGGTGCAGGACGTTATTTTTGTAAAATAGATTGGTGTGATGCCTACTTGCAAACTGCGTTGGATGAAGAATCACAGAAGGACTGTTCAAATATTTGCGTTTGCCCTTCGGCAGTGCTTCCCCATCCGCCATTTTTCAACGTTTCTTGGAACAGCTGACGGCAAAAATGCCATTTCGTTCAAACTATCATCACGATATAGTCGTCTCAGGTCGTACACCAGAGGAACACATCGCCAATTTGCGTGCTCTTTTTCGAGTGTTGTTAGAAGCAGGACTCAAGTGTCGTCTCGAAAAGTGCGACTTTTTCAAACTGAACTACAGTAATTACGTCATGTGATAAACAGTCAGCGTCATTGCATCGTTTGTGTCGCAAAAATGTATCTTTTGTGTGGACTAAAGACTGTCAAGAAGCATTTCAGAAACTCAAAAATGCTTTGCTTTGTGAGAGAGCATTAGTACATTTTGACACTGCCAAGCCTGTTGTTTTGCAAGTCGGCGCTTCTTCCTACGGAATCGGCGCTGTGCTTTCGCACAGAATTGGTGCGCAAGGCAGACCTATTGTCTTTGCCTCAACGTTGTTAACTCTGTCATATGGTTGGTTAGTTCCATTATTTCCAGTGGGTCATCCTTTTGCTTTTTCTTAACAGAATGTAAAATTTCACATTCTATCATATGGATGGTTCTTTGCTAAAAGATGATCAGGAAAGTTCGAATTTTTCTTCTTTAATCGCCAGCTCCTTTCATGTTCACCTAGCTCTAACTGATTGACCAATATACACTTTTTTACAATGCTATAATGCTGCTGAATAAAAAATTTGATGTGTTATTCGTATTATAAAACGCAGGTCTGTAGTTGTGAGACTTTTACTTTTTTGAAAGATTGTCTGAACTGTTGCCCAGATATGGAATTTTGCACGAAGCTTTGAAACTTTCGAGTGATTGCAGTTGGCCAATGTATAGAAGTGATGTAATTTTACTCATTTTTTTCGTAGAATATTATCAGTCAGAGTAGAGCTATAGTAATTGCTGGAAGCAATTTGTTTGATGGTTTGTAGTTCTGTTTGAATGGCTGATTTGGATAATGGAACAGATATGAGGCGATGCATCACTGAATGGAAAGCTGCATGTTAGTGGCTGTGTGGATCCTGGGAGATTGATGGGATTACTGTATCAATAGCTATGTTTTTTCTGTAAATGTACGTGTTTTCTTGTATTAATATCTATATTAAGGTTCAAGATATTTATGGAAGAGCTTCATTGTAAACTAAATTTACTACATTTTATATGTTCTGACGAATAGCTATTTCATAGCAACTCTACGATGTATTTTATCTAACTCTTCTTCAAATCTTAGTAATATTGATTATCGTAATACATTTTATGCTAATATTACACACTGTACTTCTGATTGGTTACCACTGATGTCATACGCAGAACGGTGAGCCGGACTAGTGCTATTGAAGACCACTCCATGCCTATCCACTTAGCAGTCAGTTCAGCATCGTGGGTCGGCGCAGCTTGCTCCATGGAAGACCACCTGCCGTTCTGGGTATATGTAGTTTGTAATTGTATTTCAGTGTATATACGATACTGTAAGGATCCCTCTATCTGTACATATGTTATTTCAGAGTCTGAAGATGATCCTTAAGGATTGAAACCCGTCGCTCCGATTAAAAGAAACAAGACTGTTTTTTAATTATCAAAAGACAGTTTATTTGACCATTTAACTAACGGAGGATTTAATTAATTGACCAATTAACTGATGGACCGAAATGTACACAACGTATTGACAACACTACCAACTGCGGCTAACTGTAACTTACATACCAGCTGAACGGCCATATCGGTTCGAAATATTCGCAAATTTTCCGAATGGCGTTGTAAATGAAATGTAGCATCTGAATCAAAACAAGAAAATGGTGGGTGTGTAATCAACTATGCAGTACATGAACGCTGAACGATTTGCAACAAATAATAAACTAATTAAAAGCATACATCCTGTTATTGTCTCTTATTTTAAAATTCATGTCATTGTTTATTCAAAGTTTTTTTGTGGTCATCAGTCTTGAGACTGGTTTGATGCGGGCCGCCCCGAATTCCTCTCCTGTGCCAACTTCATCTCAGAGTAGCACTTGCAACCTACATCCTCAGTTATTTGCTGGATGTATTCCGATCTCTGTTTTCCTCTACAGCTCCCTTTAGCACCGTGGAAGTCATTCCCTCATGTCTTAACAGATGTCCTATCATCCTGCCTACTCACCTGACTTAATTTGACTACATTCCATTATCCTCGTTTTGCTTTTGTTGATGTTCATCTTATACCCTCCTTTCATGACACTGTCCATTCCGTTCAACTGCTCTTCCAAGTCCTTTGCTGTCTCTGACAGAATTCAATGTCATCGGCGAACCTCAAAGTTTTTATTTCTTCTCCATGGATTTTAATACCTACTCCTAATTTTTCTTTTGTTTGCTTTACTGCTTGCTCAATGTACAGATTGAATAACATCGGGAATAGGATACAACCCTGTCTCACTCCCTTCCCAACCACTGCTTCCCTTTCATACCCCTCGACTCTTATAACTGCCATCTGGTTTCTGTACAAATTGTAAATAGCCTTTCGCTCCCTGTATTTTACCCCTGTCACCTTTAGAATTTGAAAGAGAGTGTTCCAGTCAACATTGTCAAAAGCTTTCTCTAAGTCTACAAATGCTAGAAACGTAGGTTTGCCTTTCCTTAATCTATTTTCTAAGATAAGTCGTAAGGTCAGTATTGTCTCACGTGTTCCAATATTTCTACGGAATCCAAACTGATCTTCCCCGATGTCGGCTTCCACCAGTTTTTCTATTCGTCTGTAAAGAATTCGTGTTAGTATTTTGCAGCTGTGACTTATTAAACTGATAGTTCGGTGATTTTCACATCTGTCAACACGTGCTTTCTTTGGGATTGGAATTATTATGTTCTTCTTGAAGTCTGAGGGTATTTCGCCTGTCTCATACATCTTGCTCACCAGATGATAGAGTTTTGTCAGGACTGGTTCTCCCAAGGCCGTATGAAGTACATAATAATAAAAATTGAAAATTGAGAAACCGCCAATAAAAGAACTCACGGGCGTAATTTTGACACGAAATGTTACAACAACGAATCCGAATTAAGTATGAGTATGATACGCTGAAATAAGGAGAAGAACTGCGAAACAGTGTATGCATGACAAAATACTATTAATTTTTCAATCCTGTGCGAAAAATTACGAACTTAGGCCTAAGCTTATTTTGTACGAAAATGAATTTTGTACAAGCTAGCATAGTAGTTCTTGGAGTAAACGCAGTGAAAAATTTTCTGTTGGTTTGAAATTATGTGGCCTTTTTTTTGACAATTACTTTTATTGGTGGTCATCGATAAAGCTTTAGATGCTCGATCAAACAGTATATCATTTTGTACAGGGCTGGGACTAATTCTGGTTTGATACATGCACTGTTTTGCACCTTCAGCGATTTTTCCACGATCCTAAGCCACTGATGAATAAAATCATTAACGTATAAACACCGATATGATACCTGTAATAACCAGTTTTTTTATTTATATCCATATGTAGCGCTTAAAATGCAACGAATTTCTACGAAACTTTGTTTCTTGTGCAAATGCGTGACTTCTCGCACGTAAAACTTGAATGACGAAAGATTTTAGCAAACGCCTCTTATAATACAGTAAAATTATATTTTTTTATTATCATATGTGTCACTTTAAATCTCTCAGCACGTGCAATTCACGTAAAACCGGATTTTACATGCATTTTATGTGCAATTTAGACCTTTATACCTTGGTAACGGACAAAACTTTGAGAAAACACCAGGATGACAGTTACTTACACGTATCTATGTATTTCTTACAAAATTTGAACCGATTGGCACACATTTGAAACTTATAAGTGACGCGCTTAAATAACCTCACAGAAAACGCGACGTTTTCACGTAAATCCGAATGAAGTTATATTTTCGAAAGAAAATTTTCAATTTTATCGTAAGAACGCATTTTTTATTTATTTGATTCACTTTAAACTGTTTCTGCGCATTCGATTCACCTAAGAACGAATTTTATGTGCTACATTTAGTTCGACTTTAGACAATGGTATCCCGACATCAGATAAAAATTATTGGTTGAAAAAAATTTCTTTTTTCATCCATTTAGCTACATTTGCGCAAAGTTCGACACGGTTCACACAAGTTTAAAGAATAGCGTGGCACGCTTCATAAAGCCCCCAGAAAAACGTGTTTTACCACATAAAATCCAAACGAAACAAGATTTCTTCAACCGCTAAAAACTCATCTTAGACCAAGGACCGATACATCGGTGGACCAAATTTTAACAAACGGTCTCGCAACAGTTCGGTGTTATTTAAGGGTCACTGTTTTTGCACGTAAAATCTGCACGAGGGCAACAGTTTTTGCACTTGTAATCCGAACAGAGAACATGAAAATGGTGCCATTAGCTGAGCGTTAATTTCAGCCCGATTAAAATCTTTTGCAAAACGAGTTAATCGATTCACGCAATTTGCTTGGGCGCCAGCTCCGATGCGTTGTTCAAACCTTGCTTAATTTTCTGTAATATAGCTACAGTAAGACAGATGTTCGAATGGCTATACAAATGGACACTGGTCGCGAATAGGAACCGATCACCAAGATCCTCCTCGCCCCCTCCCCCCCCCCCCCCAAAAAAAAATCCCTACTCTGCATACGGGTTTTACATACGCATTCTGTAAATTGAAGGTAGAAGAGGGAGAAAGAAAAGGAAAGGGAAGGAACTGATGATATCCGTTGCATTGGAACTTTATGAAGAATCGGCAGCGACGAGAGAATATTTGTGCTACACCGCGAGTCGAAACTGGGGTCTCCTGCTTACTGGGCAGTTGCGTTAACCACGGCGCCATCCGAACCACGTGTTTATCGCACATGCGTGGACTATCTCGGCACGCTCGCTGGCCGACCGTCATTCCCACCTAGCGCTACGTAACCTAATTACCGTCCATGTCCTCGATGCGCGATAATTTCAGAGTCCCGCCGGAGGTCGATCGATGTTATGTATCCGCACTGAAAGTTGTAGATTCATTGCCCATCGAGACGAAGAAATTATATGAATGTGTAGTGTCTGGTCAGTCGTGTACAGATGGAGCAGTGATTAAAGTAACGGCCTCGTGAGCAGGAGATCTGGGGTTCGAGACCCGGTACAGCGCACGTTTTCGCTCATCGTCAATTATTCTGCATAAAGATCAAATGCAGCTGACATCGCCAGTTCCTTGCCTTCCCATTGGTTTCTCCCCTGTCCACCATCAAATTACATATCTAACATTCTTCGTGGTGTCTGTTTGTTCTATATCGTGTCTCCCTACCACTTTCGCGCAACGACGCTCTGAGCATGTTTTTTTAGGGAATTGACTAGTTTGAACCTGGGACCTGTTGCTGGTAAGGAGACGGCAGACCAAACACGACAGGTAGAATTCAGAAGAGTTCAGTGAGACTAGCGATGATATAACCAAATACTTAATGATTTCAGCGTCAGCTCCACTGCACTCCCTGTAAAAGAATCTAACTAAATTTAGTGGAAGGGGTTCAAGGCTTTCCTATTTTTAGTTAGCTGGTAAACATAACGTCGAAAAAGCAGTTAAGTTTACCACTGGAAATTTTATTCTACTCACAAAACTTTGTTAATAAATTGCACTATTGATAAAAGGAAATGTTTTAATACAGGATGGTAAAAACCAACTGTGTTCAACAAAAATGTGAACGAATATTCCCTGAATGGGTTTCCAAGTTATACAATGGATCGAAGGATGACCTATGCCATATCACATCTATAATCTAGGTTTAAATTAAGTTTCACAAAAGAGAAAACTATCAAAATGGTCTACAGTGACCCTCAATTATCTTCAATTACTTATCTAACTTGTCGTAAATTACAGCGGCTGATGTGGCTTCTCAATAACTATATAACAGAAAAATCATCGCGTTTCAGATTTTTACTTCAAGTGACAAATGTGAACACCATGAGCTTCAATTGACGATCGACACTAGTATTTCGCAAAAAGGGGATGTAACAGATGAGACTTCTGCAGCTCTGAGTGAAGCTTTATGCGCTGTTATGCGGCATCGCGTCCGTTCATTACCTTGTTGGTGTTCGTCAGTGGGCGGCGAGCAGCACAGCTCTGCTCACCTCGCCGTCTCGGAAGCAACTCTCTCCTAACTTCTCCTTACTACAATTTATCGAAGTTGGTTTAAAAGAACTATCTGGCTGTGTTTTCATCTGACGAATCAGGGTCTCAATGTTAACCTTAGGCTCCGTCTACAAAAATTGTGTCTATCCAATGAGAAACGTTATACTTTTCATGATGGGGCAATGTTTTTAAAGTTTGCAATGTAACAGAGACGCGAAAAAGTCTCACGCTAAAACTTGCAGCTGGTGTGGTCCTTTTAGCGTTATCGTAAGATCTGTACTGTTCTTCTGGAGGGCTCTATCTTTTATCATGGGCTGGGGGGTGGTCCTGACGTAACAGAGACGAGAAAAAGCCTCACGCTAAAACATGCGGCTGGGGGTGGCCCTTTTTGTGTTATTGTAAGATCTATACTGTTCTTCTGGAGGGCTCTAGCTTTTAACATGGGCTTGGGGGGTGGTCCTGACGTAACAGAGACGCAAAAAAGTCACACGCTAAAACTTGCAGCTGGGGTGATCCTAGTGGTTAGCTGGCGACGTGGGTGTCCAGTCCGTCCCTTATCTTAGTGCCTTCTAGCTTAACACGGTTCTGCTCTCGGCTTCTGTTCTCGTTTCTCCCCTCAGAACTGTGTCTGTCTCACGGTGGGAAGGTATGACATGGATTTAGGCATTCTTATGTTAGTCTGTGGTATTACATTTGCTGACTCGTTACTCATATTACTTTGGTTAATTTAATGTCACGATTTATTCGGAGCTATGTGACATACTACTGGATTTGCTTATCATGTCAGGGTTTTCATGGAAGGTGTTGGATTTGCCTGACACCTTACATATCACCACCCTTCGAACTTAATTTTTGCACTGAATTTAGGCAATGATTGAATCGTTGTCTAAGTCAGTAAAAATTATTCCTTTATCTAAATTTTGTCGCCTACTGTTCAGCCACATTATTCTGGTTCTATGCTAGTTTGTATTACTAATTTATATTTTTATATTCTTCCACATTATTCTCAAAAATGACAAGAGAAGAATATTTTTATGCTATTATTAATTTTTAATTATTTTCTTTCTTTATTTAACTGTGAAGTTTGTTTTTTAAGAAGTTTGTTATCGAAAGTGAGGAGTCTTTCACTTCGGTTTTCTTAGAAATATATTTTTTTATAAATGTAGTAATTAAGTAAAATCTATTCCTAACATATTTTCTAAATATCATGTACAAGTAAAATGTTTTTGTTTCTATACACTCATTTCAACATTGTTACACTAACAAATAAGAATTATTTCCAAGAATTGCTTTGACAAAGAAATATACATACATAAGTGTTGTGATATTATCCTAACAAATGGTACAAATGTTAAAAAAAAAGAGAAAACATCCAACAAGATAATTTTTTGTTCTTTGTTTTTATAAGGAGAAAATAAGTAAAATATAGTTATTCTTTTATCTTTATGAGGAGAAAATAAGTGGCATATAGTTTTAGTGTTTATTATGCCTTACTTTTGTTCTTTATATACTGTCCATTTCCGAACTATTGACTTATTTTTATCGATAGTCTATTTTTTACTTAAGTCCATAGTCAATGACTGTTATTTTGTAGTTTATTAGCTGTCTGGTGTGCTTAACTTATTAGTTTTTCACATGTTTCTTTTGCACAATTCCTACATCACGTAATTTGATTTCACACATTCACACAATCCTATGAATGATTAAGCATGAGGTTGGCAAATGTTTTTTGCACGAAGGTGCTGGACTTGAGCGAGATGGATGTGGGCAAGTATTTGATGTACAGCTTCGTTCGTCGTTCCTTGTTGGCTTTGCAAGTGTGTGTTGCTGTTGTGAAGGTCCCATAATGGAATTTATATTTTTATATTTTATAATAGGGATTTGATAGGGATAGGATAGGGATTTGGGAAGGTATGTCGTCTATTCTTCACCCAACTTCTTTCTTGGTCTCAGTCTTGCGAATCTTCAACTTCTGTTCTTCCTGCTTTTTCTCTGCTTCTTACTTGCTTCTTGGTTCTTCTCTGGGCAGGATATGGAAATATTTATTGATAACTAGCCACTTTGAAGTTCTCCTCTTAGTAACAGTTTGATAAATTGTTTGGGCGTGTCTTTTTACTTTGTGGAAGTTTTCTTCAGTTTCGTGCATCAGCGTGCTGTTTAATAGCAGTAGTGTGACTTTTACACATTTTTTTTGCCAGTGGTGGCTCTCCCAAGCCGTCTTCTTGTCGGGCCGTTTTTTGCTCGCTCTGCCAAGTCGGGGCGCGTGGAGACCCTTCCGGCGTTCGGCGTCCCGTCGCATCTCTGCAGGGCTCCGCCACTGTGCGGCTCCATGTTCTGTCCCACCAGGGTTCCACCTAATGGGCAGATTTATTGCCCACTTTCGTTACAAGGGCTCGCTGTCCTTTCCCTTCTCTCGACGCTTCTGCCTTGTAGGAATCGTGTCCTGCTAATTACGTCCTTTCCTTTCTTCTCGCGTTGCAACTTGTGGGTCATTGCATCTCGTCCTTCCTGGAGTTTTCACAATGGTTCTTACAAAAAGTTTTACTTATAATCATCTAACATATGTCTAGTACCTACATTGTTTTATGCCTTCTTAAAAGCTTTCCAAATTTCGGCGCCCTTTTCATGTTACGATTCTAAGATAATTTGAGTCTTAACTTCTACAAAAATCCTCAAATTCGTTTTTTTATTTTTTGTGTAGTGTTGTGGTGTATAGCATTTTTGAGTATTTCATGCTGTTAGACTATCTACGTTTTATCCCTTCACCTTAATCTATGGTACTATTGGTGTTATTTTTGTTTTTGTTTTTATTGAAACTACTTTCTTTTTCCCACCTTCCTCTCTCTTCATTCTTCTTTCTGCTGACGATCTTATCTGCAACATAATCTTGAAATATTGTGCTGAATATTTACCAGTAATAAAATTAATCTTCAAACTTGTACTGAAAGTGTTTAATACTGCCAGTCTTAGGTAAAAATACCTCTGTTTTATCTTGTAAAATACCCTCTAATTCTCTTTTACTGTGTTCCGAAATACCTTGAACTTCTTGCAATTTTTCGTCGATTTCTTTATGAACTTCTAACATGAGTTGAGGCGATTCCCACTTTTGTGCATACCATTCTAATTCTTCATCCTCTTTATCTCGCATCATTCTTAATTGTTTGTTTATAACTGGTATTTCTTCTAATTTTAGCTTCTGCTCAAAGAGATGTGTGACATTCCTGAATGTTACTCTACCTTTCCCCATATCTATTATCACTCGTCTCTCATTTATAAAATCTGCACCTATAATCAAATCTACAGTTAGTTTAGGTATAATCACAAAGTTGGCTTCGATCTTTTGACCTTGACACAAAAGAGTTAGCCTTGTTTGTCTCGTAACTTCCGCAGCATTGTTTCTAATAGGACCTCTTACTTTAATCTTACGTGTTTTCAGAACTGGCAATTCCTCATCGCCTTTACACTGCATGAATAAATTTTCTGCGATCGCAGTCAGTTCACTTCCGCTATCAATTACAATATTGACTGGGATATGCTTTACCATGGCCTTCACAATTGGTTGAATTTGAAAGGGTTGGTTCTGTTCTTCTTCTTCTTGCATCAACGAATCCTCCACTGAATCATACATGAGTCTTTTTAGGAATTTCCCTTGTGAATTCGAGCTTTCTGTAGGATAAGCTTCGACCTTCCTTCATTTACGTTTTCTTCAACATCCTCTACTTTTTGCTCATCATCGTCTATCTTCTCCTTCTTCGTCGCTACTTCCACATAATCGCATCTAAATGCTCTAATTATCGCTTCATAACTTACTTCATTATATACATTGGGTTGTGTGCCCACTCGTAACTTATTTTCAACTTCTGTTGACTGTGCATTATCCTCATTGAATTCGCTTTCCCTGGTTTCCATCTCAAATAGCTCTGCAATACTCATTACTTCGTCTTTTCCTCCTACATTCGTTGTGCATGCCTCTGGTAATTCATCTTCCTCGTCAGTATTCTCCCAATTAATTTCGTCCCAACACGATATTGTTATTTTGTTGTCTTCGTTTTCATTTGGTCCCTGCGGATTTGTTTCTTCCTTCTTCTCTTCTCGTGATAAGATTTTTACTTCTCTGTTCAAGGTGCTGCAATTGTCCTGGGTCGGTGCGTCATTCTCTTTGGCATGGGCGCTTAGCTGTCAATTCGAACGTTTATCGGGGTTTGGTCTTACCTCCACCTCTTCTATCTGTATTCTCTTTTCTTGTTCAGCTTGTTGATATTGGTTTCTTTGTTGATAATTTGTCGGTCTATTGGTTCTCCAGTACCCGTTCCGGTTGTCGTTATTCCCTCTGTAATAGTTGTTGCCGTTCTTGGGTGAACTATAGTTATTGCCATATTCTCTTCTAAATCCATAACCGGTTCTTTGTTGAAATCTATTGTCGTTTCTTGGTGCGAAGTTATCACGTGGTTCGTAATTATTGTTTCTTCGTACTGTGTCTTGTGGATTCCACTGCTTTTTGCTTTCGTTTTCACGTGCGCTTCGTCTTTTTCTTGCATCATCTTCCGAAAATATGAACTCTAGTTCCCTTAGAATACCTTTAAATACTTCGACGTCATTGCCTCGCGACCTACTAATGATTGCTGGTATTTCAATGGCAGATTTATCGCGCTTAATTTAATCAACTCTCCGTCACTGTATGGTACATCGAAGCATTGATTTTTGTTTGCCATTACTTCGAAAAATTTCACGGGACCCTTCTCTCCTGAATTTTCAGAATATGGGTTCTGTAATAATTCGTACTTCACTCTGTTCTGTGCTTCGCTGGACCAACATCGTGAGAGAAACTTCTCTCTGAAGTCTTCGTACGATCGGCATGTCGCTGCAACATTCTGCATGGTTTCTGCGACTGTTCCTGACATGTGTGCACATATAAAGTCTAATTTGTGTGCTAGCGTCCAGTGTTCTGATAATCCTACTCGGAACTGATCAATAAAAGTTCGTGGATGTAATGAGTTTCCTTCTCGAAAGTGTTGAAATTTTCTGACTTTGAGGAAATGATCGTTGTCGTACTTCGTCATAGTTCCATATGAAATTCGCGATTCTTCGCCACTTTTGTTCCTGATAATTTCTCCCGTCGTTCTTTCCGGTTGTGGTAGATCCATTGGATATTGTCTACTGTAACTTTCGCCAACCCTTGCGTAGTATCGTTGGAGTGGTACGCAATAATTTTCTTCCATGAGTTGTGAAGGTGTAGCTGAATGCATTGCACTGTACTCTTCGCGACACGGCTTTCCATTGTCAGGTATTGGTTCGGTATCTTGTCTGGCTAACCTTGCTGCTTCATTGCACGATCCAAACTGTCTTGAAACATACATTTGTGGTTCCGCATGTGTTTGTTGCGCCGTTTGTTCATCAAGAATTTTGAAACGTGTTTGTTGCTGTGCAGGCTGTCTGATTTCACGTATGTTACTTTCCGCCTGTGACTGGAATCGCAAATGCGTAATATCTTCGTTAATTGCTTGTTTTTCCGGTGGTGTTACAGATACGGATGTGGTTGCAGACTCAGAGCTTGTTCGATCCTGTTCACTACGCTCTTCAATGGTTTGCAACAACTTTGTTCGCAATTTCTGAAATTGTCGCTTCGTTTGCGCTTCTATTTTGACTATGCGGTTATCATATCTTTTCAGAGCTGCTTTTATGATACGTTTGTGTAACACACTTTTTTCAACAACTTCACGCGCTGTACCTGCTGCTTGTCTAGTAATTTCGTTTATCTGTTTCTCTAGTTTCTTGACTTCTCCCTGGGTGTTGTCACGTAATGTTTTGATCTCGTCCTGAGTGTCATTACGCAATGCTTGTACGTCCACTTGTACCTTGTCAATGTCTGTTCTCAATTGATTGTAACCTGTTATTAAGTTTCCTATCACTTCTCGAGATTCTTTTGCCTCGTCTTCAATATGACTTAGGTGTAACTGAATTTTTTTTGTTTTGTTCTTTAATCGCGCGCATTTGTCTCGTGGTTTCTGCATTTTGTTTCGTCATTTCTGCTTTCTGAATTTTAATTTGGTTCGCAATTTCTTTATTTTGTTTTGTCATGGTTTCCGTCATTAATTGTAATAATTCTGCCAGATTAGTGGGTCCCATTGCGTTTTCTTCCGACGTCCTACGCTCCGTGTTTTCGCCCAATTGTTGGTTTGCAACCGATTGCATTGAACTGTGCTGTGACACGTTTCTGCTCGCATTACTTGTACTCTGCGGTGAGGGAGCTCTGATAACTTGTACTATGGGTTCTACGTATTGAAGACGCAAGTTAGAATCCTCATCGACTGTCTCTCTACTTTCCTGCTCCTCTGTCGTATGCTGACTTACGTTTTCTATGCCTTGACGTACATTATCCTCGTTATGGTGCGTTATATGTCCTATTTCTCGCGATACTGCATCGTCTGTTGTACTGCCTTCTATTGTCTGTCCATTTTCATGCTGGGTCTCTACCTCAATTCGGTCAAGGTCTCAATCTGCCAATGCTAATCTTTCCGAATCCCTTATTTTCTGTTTTAAAAGCAATTCACGCGCCCTACTTCGCGTCAACATGCGCTCATACGATAATACGCGTTTCATAGACTTTTTGTTCACATGACTTGACAATTCATACACTTACTTGCTGGGTCAGAACCAACTTGTCAACGATGTATCCGCCACCTGTGCGCTTGCATTGAGGAGAAAACTTTATTCCAACAATTTTTAAAATTCATAACTTAATTATGCTATTGTCTCTGCTCGAATGTTCTCACTATTTATTGAATAATTTCTTACTATATATCGCTGCAGCTACTGTTTCGGACTATGTCTAACGTTCAAAAAAGTTTTTTTATTACGAAAATTTTTCAACAGGATATTTTTCTGACCTAGTTAGGCATGTGGTCGCCCTTCAATCATGGTATTTTACCATCCTGGCAGGGTCGCCATTTTCTAACATTCTGTGTGGTGTCTGTTTGTTCTATATCGTGTCTCCCTACCACTTTCGCGCAACGACGCTTTGAGCGTGTTTTTTTAGGGAATTGACTGGTTTGAACCTGGGACCTGTTGCTGGTAAGGAGACGCCAGACCACACATGACATGTAGAATTCAGAAGAGTTCAGTGAGACTAGCGATGATATAACCAAATACTTAATGATTTCAGCGTCAGCTCCACTGCACTCCCTGTAAAAGAATCTAACTAAATTTAGTGGAAGGGGTTCAAGGCTTTCCTATTTTTAGTTAGCTGGTAAACATAACGTCGAAAAAGCAGTTAAGTTTACCATTGGAAATTTTATTCTACTCACAAAACATTGTTTATAAATTGCACTATTGATAAAAGGAAATGTTTCAATACAGGATGGTAAAAACCAACTGCATTCAACAAAAATGTGAACGAATATTCCCTGAATGCGTTTCCAAGTTCTACAATGGATCGAAGGATGACCTATGCCATATCACATCTATAATCTAGGTTTAAATTAAGTTTCACAAAAGAGAAAACTATCAAAATGGTCTACAGTGACCCTCAATTATCTTCAATTACTTATCTAACTTGTCGTAAATTAAAGTGGCTGATGTGGCTTCTCAATAACTATATAACAGAAAAATCATCGCGTTTCAGATTTTTACTTCAAGTGACAAATGTGAACACCATGAGCTTTGATTGACGATCGACACTAGTATTACGCAAAAAGGGGGTTAACAGATGAGACTTCTGCAGTTCTGAGTGAAGTTTTATGCGCTGTTATGCGGCATCACATGTGTTCATTACCTTGTCGGTGTTCGTCAGGGGGCGGCGAGCAGCACAGCTCCCGCTCATCTCGCCGTCTCGGAAGCAACTCTCTCCTAACTTCTCCTTACTACAATTTACCGAAGTTGGTTTAAAAAAAAACTGTCTGGCTGTGTTTTCATCTGACCAGTCATGGTCTCAATGTTAACCTTAAGCTCCGCCTACAAAAATTCTGTCTATCCAATGAGAAACGTTATACTTTTCATGGTGGAGCAATATTTTTAAAGTTTGCAATGTAACAGAGACGTGAAAAAGTCTCACGCTAAAACTTGCAGCTGGTGTGGTCCTTTTAGAGTTATCATAAGATCTATACTCTTCTTCTGGAGGGCTCTATCTTTTAACATGGGCTGGGGGGGGGGTGGTCCTGACGTAACAGAGACGAGAAAAAGTCTCACGCTAAAACTTGTGGCTGGGGGTGGCCCTTTTTGTGTTATCGTAAGATCTATACTGCTCCTCTGGAGGGATCTAGCTTTTAACATGGGCTGGGGGGTGGTCCTGACGTAACAGAGACGCGGAAAAGTCTGACGCTAAAACTTGCAGCTGGGGTGGTCCTAGTGGTTAGCTGGCGACGTGGGTGTCCAGTCCGTCCCTTTTCGTAGTGCCTTCTAGCTTAACACGGTTCTGCTCTCGGCTTCTGTTCTCGTTTCTCCCCTCGGAACTGCGTCTGTCTCACGGTGGGAAGGCATGACATGGATGTAGGCATTCTTGTGTTAGTCTGTGGTATTCCATTTGCTGACTCGTTACTCGTATTACTTTGGTTAATTTAATGTCACGATTTATTTGGAGCTATGTGACATACTACTGGATTTGCTTATCATGTCAGGGTTTTCATGGAAGGTGTTGGATTTGCCTGACACTTTACACACAGTATGTACCACAGCTGTGGATTCCGAAACAGGCTAACATAAAAAGTCGCCCAGTCCATTCCAAACAGCCCCCGCTACACGTGTAGCGACCTCCTGCGACCTACACGGTCGCAGAACCGTCTGAACCTGTGATTGAGACCCTCCACTCGTCTCTGTGCCAAGGTTTCGTAGCCAGTCCTATCGACGATGCTGCAAATGGTGACCTCTGCTTTCATCTCGCAAGTAAGATTGGCTGCCTTTAGCACTTCATCTAGCCACCTGAAACTAGAGAGAATCTCTTCTGATCCAAAGCGACACGACCCACAGCCTGTAGCTGGGTGCACCCTGAGCATCCGGAAGCAGCCTTTAGACTTCTGGCATGACTCCTCCCGGAATGCAAGTAGAATGCATACTAGGTTCTTTTCCCTTCTTAGGAACCACGTTCCTAAGGACCCATTACGCACCTAACGTTGGAGCTACTAGCTACCAGTAATCTGCCCTCTGTGAATACCCAAGCGTTGCGAGCCGAGAGGCTTCCTCTGGGACAGGGCGACTGACTAGATCTGGCTCAGGGACTGTTAGCCAAAGTTAGTGCCCGAAACACGTTCGTCAGATCGGCTAGTTAACATCAACTTTGTTCTTGGACCATGTTACATGATGATATCTGGATAATGTATTCAGCATGGAACATCCTTTTATTGCACTTGTTTAGCGCTGACTGAGTGACTTGGGAGAGGTACTTCTATCGGATTCATATTTTAAAATCAGCCTTGAGCAGTGCAATATATCGATAATGTTGAATATTGATTTTGTTTCTATTAGCACTGAAGTCCTTCTGTAAAATGAAAGGGAGGTTATCATCGGACATTATCTCCACGTAGATTTTGGTGAGTTGTAGGCCGATGAAATACAGAAAAATGTAAGTAAAAATTTGATAGGGATTCCACACAAACCTGCGAATTTCTTTCCCCATGATTCTTTAACTAGCGTTTGCAATTATAATGGCAATGTCCCTTCTAATACGAGTATTACACATAGGACGCGGCTACACATGTATCAGGTGCTGTGTGAACTGGGAGGTTTTTAGGTTAGAGGGTCTCGGGAAATTATAGAAAGGGCTTCAGTCTCGAAGGGTGCAGGGCAAACACAGTACTATGGTAGAGCTAGCAACAAAGGGTATTATAATTTTAACTCGTTGTACTTGTGTTGGGAAAGAACCAGAGCTCCAAGCGCGGTTAGAAAGCACTGAAGCTCAAATCGTTATAGCTACTGGAAACTGGCTGAAGCGGAAGACTAGTTCAACCGAAATTTTTACAAAGGACATAACAGTGTTCAGAAAGGATACATTAAATACAATTGGTGGATGAGTGTTTATTGCTGCTAGAAGTCATCACTTACAGTGAAACTGAAATAGATAGTACCTGTGAGTTAGTAAGTTTAGAGGTTATACCCGACAATCGTAATAAACTAATAATTAGTTACTTTGACTGATCCCCCAACTCAGGCGGTGAAGGTGTTGAACATTTCTAAAACTTGAGTGTCATTTGAAATAGGCATCCCACTCACACAATTATAATTGATGACGACTTCAGTGCATTCTCGATGTGGTTGCGAGGATACATTTTAAAGTGGACAGCAGGCATAGCGTCGTCCGAAATCTTATTGAATGCTTTTTCCGAAAACTGATTTGAACAGTTGTTCAGGAACCCACTCGGAGTGTAAGAGGTTCAAATAAATACTTGACATTGTAGAGGCCGGCCGTTGTGGCTGAGCGGTTCTAGACGCTTCAGTCTGCAACCGCGCGACCGCTACGGTCGCAGGTTCGAATCCTGCCTCGGGCATGGATGTGTGTGATGTCCTTAGGTTAGGCAGGTTTAAGTAGTTTAAGTTCTAGGGGACTGATGACCTCAGAAGTTAAGTCCCATAGTGCTCAGAGCTATTTGAACATTTTTTTACATTGTAGCAACAAATAATCCCGAGGAAATAGGAAGCAACATTTTGGATACAGCGATTAGTACCCAAAAGGTCGTTGTAGTGAGATTGAATACCGTAACATCCAAATCCCCTAGAAAAAAATTCACTTGACGCTTTCTTAAGAGACAGTCTCCACCCCTTACAAACTAACTATGTAAATGTAGATCGGATGTGGCATAGATTCAAAGAAATAGTATAGACGTCTATTGGGAGACATATCTTTAACAAATTAACAAGAGACGGTACTGGTGCCCGATGGTACACAAACCGGCTCAAAAGACTGTTGCAGAGGCAACGAAAAAAGCATGCCTCATTTAAAAGAACGCTACAGCTGCAAAACTGGTGATGCTTTACTGAAGCTCAAAATTTAGCGCGAACATCACTGCGAGATGAGTTTAAGAGATTTGCAACGAAATAGCGTATCGAAATCTGGCAGAGAATCGGAAGACATTCTGGTCTTATGTAAAGTACACCAGCAGCATGGCACAATCGACTTCTTCACTGCGCTATAGCAATGGTAATGTTCAAAATGGTTCAAATGGCTCTGAGCACTATGCGACTTAACATCTGAGGTCATCAGTCCCCTAGAACTTAGAACTACTTAAACCTAACTAACCTAAGGACATTACACACATCCATGCCCGAGGCAGGATTCGAACCTGCGACCGTAGCAGTCACGCTGTTCCAGATTGAAGCGCCTAGAACCGCTCGGCCACCGCGGTGGCCAATGGTAATGTTACCGATGGCAGTGCCACTAAAGCGGAGTTCCTACATGCGGTTTTCCGAAGTTCCTTCACCAATAAGACGAAGAAAATACCCAAAAATTTGAATCAAAAAAGGTTACCAACACAAGTAACTTCCTCGGTGTAGCGAAGCAGCTTGATCACGTAATAAAAGCAAGTCCTCCGGTCCAGATTGTATACCCGTTAGGCTCGTTTCAGACTAGGCCGATTCAATAGTTCCATACTTAGCAATCATATACACCTGCTCGCTCGACGAAAGATTCACACTCAAAGACGAGACAGTTGCACAAGCCACATCTGCTGAATTATAGACCCATATCACCGACGCCGATTTGCTGTAGGAATTTGGAACATATACTGTGTTATAACCTAATGAATTAACTCGAGGAAAGCGATCTGTTGACAGATAGTCAGCATGGATTCAGAAAAATGTCATTCATGTGAAGCACGACGAGCTCTTTATTCACATGAAGCAGGGAGTGCTATCGAGAGGGTATCTGAAATTGATTCAATACGTCTAGATTTCCAGAAGGAGTTTGACTCCGTTCTTAACAAGCGACTGTATGCCTATGTAGCGTGTCTCAGTTGTGCAACTGGATTCCTGTCAGAAAAGTCACAGTTTGTAGTAACTAACGAGCAGTCATCGAGAAGAACGGAAGTCACACCCGACGCCCCAAGTAAGGCTCTCTGTTATTCCTTATCCACATAAAAGATTTAGGAAACAATATGAGCAGCCCTTTTAGAACGTTTGCAGATGATGGCGTTAATTACGGACTACTAAAGTCATCAGAAGATCAAACCCAACTGGTAAATGGTTTTGAAAAGATATCTGTATGGTGCAAAAAGTTGCAATTGACCCTAAATAATGAAAAGCGTGATGTCATCCAGTTGAGTACGAAAAGGAATCCACTAAATCTCGGTTACACGACAGTCCATACGAATCTAAAACTTGTTAATTCAACGGAATACCTTGGAATTCCAGCGTGTCATCAGTTGGGTATATTTACTGGAGAGAAATTTCGCGTTATGTAAGATACCGTTTTGTAGGTTTGTTTTCACCCAGATGTGTTTCAGCACTTTTTATGCTTGTTCTGTGAGTTTATTTTTATATTTTATTTCTGTGGAACTGTAGATACAAGTTAACCTCTCGTGTGGCTTATACACTGAAGCGCCAAAGAAACTGGTGTAATACAGAGATATGTAAATAGGCAGAATACGGCGCTGCGGTCATCAACGCCTGTATAAGACAACAAATGTCTGGCGAAATGGTTAGATCGGTTACTACAGCTACAATGGCAAGATTTATGTGAGTTTGAACGTAGTGCTATAGTAGGCGCACACCATCTCCGAGGTAGCGATGAAGTGGGGATTTCCCCGTAAGATCATTTCGCGAGTGCACCATGAATATCAGGAACCCGGTAAAACATCAAATCTCCGATATCGCTGCAGCCGGAAAAAGGTCCTGCAATAATGGGACCAACGACGACTGAAGAGAATCGTTCAACGTGACAGACGTGCAACCCTTCCGCAAATTGCATCAACAACTGTCAGAGTGCGTATCATTCAACGAAACTTCATCGATATAGGCTTTCGGAGCCGAAGGCTCTCACTCGTGTACCCTTGAAGACTGCAGCTCAAAGCTTTAGGCTGGTCACGTCAACACTGACATTGGACTGTTGATTACTGAAAACATGTTGCCTGGTCGGACGTGTCTAGTTTCAAATTATATTGAGCTGGTGGACGTGTACGGGTATGGAGACACCTCATGAATTCATGGACCCTGCATGTCAGCAGGGGCTGTTCAACCTGGAGGAAGCTCTCCAATGGTGCAGGGCGTGTGCAGTAGTAGTGATATGAGACGCCTGAAACGCCTAGATACAACTCTGACATGTGACTCGTACGTAAGCATCCTGTTTGATCACCTGAATCCATTCATGTCTATTGTGCACTGCGACGGACTTGGGCAATTCCAGAAGGACAACGCGACACCTCACACATCCAGAATTGCTACAGAGTTACTTCGGGAACACTCTTCTGAGTTTAAACACTTCCGCTGGCCACCAAACTCACGAGACATGAACAATATTGAGCACATCTGGGATGCCTTCCAACGTGCTGTTCAGAAGCGATTTCTACCCTCTCGTACTCTTACGGATTTATGGACAACCCTGTAGAATTCATGGTGTCAATTCGCTCCAGCCCTACTTCAGACATTAGTCGAGTTCGTGCCACGTCGTGTTGCGGCGCTTCTGTGTAATCTCGGGGACCCTACACGATTTTAGGCACGTGTACCAGTTTCTTTGGCTCGTCGGTGTATGAATGTTTGTCACAAAACATTTAATTAATTTGTAAAAGAATCAATTACTGTCAAATATTTTACATTAGTTTACATACAGTACAGTGCTGATACTTCACTGATTTGAGGTGTCCTATGTTGTTCGTTTACGATATGTCTAAAAGTTTTAATTTTTTACCGTAGTAAATTTGGAAATAGGGTGGATGTACGTACTTCTTTATATACCTCACATGAAGTTGCTGGTTGTTTACTCTGGTAGTTTTAAACCTAGTACACAATCTACAGTTTGTCGTATGTAAACAACAAAACTTTTGTTTTTCCGTTTGTTGTTAGTTTTCGACTGAGAATTGCGGCACTGCACGTCGGGTTATTTAGCGTGGTAATTGGTGTTTTCTAAGTCGTTGTATTTCTTCCCTTGTCTGTTGCGAAGTAACACGTGTATTTTTTTTTCGCTGTTGTTGTTACAAATGCTTCTATAAGACAAAATGTGCTGAAACATGTCAGGGCGAGAACCTAAATAAGGCGGAGTTCCTCTTCAATTTTTCTTAGCAAGAATGGAAATTGTTTTGTTGTTGTTGTCTTCAGTCCTGAGACTGGTTTGATGCAGCTCTCCATGCTACTCTATCCTGTGCAAGCTTCTTCATCTCCCAGTACCTACAGCAACCTACATCCTTCTGAATCTGCTTAGTGTATTGATCTCTTGGTCTCCCTCTACGATTTTTACCCTCCACGCTGCCCTCCAATGCTAAATTTGTGATCCCTCGATGCCTCAGAACATGTCCTACCAACCGATCCCTTCTTCTAGTCAAGTTGTGCCACAAACTTCTCTTCTCCCCAATCCTATTCAATACCTCCTCATTAGTTACGTGATCTACCCACCTTATCTTCAGCATTCTTCTGTAGCACCACATTTCGAAAGCTTCTATTCTCTTCTTGTCCAAACTAGTTATCGTCCATGTCTCACTTCCATACAAGGCTACACTCCATACAAATACTTTCAGAAACGACTTCCTGACACCTAAATCTATATTCGATGTTAACAAATTTCTCTTCTTGAGAAACGCTTTCCTTGCCATTGCCAGTCTACATTTTATATCCTCTCTACTACGACCATCATCGGTTATTTTACTCCCTAAATAGCAAAAATCCTTTACTACTTTAAGTGTCTCATTTCCTAATCTAATTCCCTCAACATCACCCGACTTAATTTGACTACATTCCATTATCCTCGTTTTGCTTTTGTTGATGTTCATCTTATATCCTATAATAAAAAGAACTATAACATTGACAAGATGTGTGTATTACCAGAGCAGTTACCAGGTGAAACTTCCTGGCAGATTAAAACTGTGTGCCGGGCCGAGACTCGTACTCGGAACCTTTGCCTTTCGCGGGCAAGTGCTCTACCAACTGAGCTAACCAAGCACGACTCACGCCCCGTCCTCACAGCTTTACTTCTGCCAGTACCTCGTCTCCTACCTCCCAAACTTGGTAGATCACTTGCCCGCGAAAGGCAAAGGTCCCGAGCTCGAGTCTCGGCCCGGCACACAGTTTTAATCTGCCAGGAAGTTTCATATCAGCGCACACTCAGCTGCAGAGAGAAAATCTCATTCTGGACCCAGTTAGTAGGTCTTTGTCGTTTGTTATATTTCTCTCCCTAGGAAAATTGTCTGTTATGTGCGGTATGCTGAGAGATCTGAGGAACTGATAGTAATATTCATCTGACTCACCGTCTCTCAAACAGATTGGTGACATAGGTGAAAGTAATGGTATCCGATAATTTAATTGCGTCCGCTAAATAGTGTAGTTTTAACAAAAAATAAAATTTGCCCTTTGATCGTAATGCTGTAAAGTCCAACTGAAGTCCCTTCCTATTAAAAATTGTTTATGATCTACTTCTCTTTACTCAGTAGTGTAACTGTTCTAGGTGGCATACCAGCATTTTGGATTGTGTCTGTTAGTCTTTCAAATAGTATACTGAGAATCTCGGCTCTAATCCGGCAAAAATAAGCGTCCTATTCGTTAATCTCCTAATCGAATATACAAAATTTTGCAGATCTCTCTGCTTGTTTCATTTCTACTAGATATTTTCCCTCATCACACGGTTTCGCTATCTTCCAAGAAGACATAATGAATTCCTCTGCCATCAGTTTCTCTTAAACTGGTTTTCTCATATAACCAAATAACTGTTCCTGTATTCTCGGAACACGTGTAACGTATTCGGATGCAAATTTCGCAGCAGACTTTCCTACTAAGGATTCCATGTCTTGAATCTCATTTGGGCTCCGGCAGAATGTTTACGTTGTTTGCTACCTCGCAGGCTCGCCGCAGGAGAGAGCGTAAACAGCCGTCCGCAGTCGGCCGCTGCCGCGACTGAACATAATAGAGCTGTCCCGACTCCGCTCACGGTTTCAAAACAGCGCACACTCCGCAGCAGAATGAAAAATGCATTCTGAAAAGAAGCCATCAAGCTGAGACTAAAGCATTTCGCCGCGGCATCCTTTCTTCCAGCAGTGCTTGTCCCGCAAGGTACGCAGCAGAACTTCTGTGAAGTTTGGAATGTAGGAGACGAGGTACCGGCGGAAGCAGAGGTGTGAGCCAGGGTCGTCGTCGTGCCTGGATACCTCATCTGGTAGGCAAAGGTTCCAAGTTCGAGTCTCGGTGTGGAATACAACTTCAGCCTCCCAGAAAGTTTCAGAACGACGCACAGAATGCTGCAGAGTGAGACTCATTCATACTTGTTTGTCATTTAACTATCGGCTAGCATCAGTTGTTGTAGGCAGGTGGGTCACTACTCTTTTGAAGAGGTTACGTTGTATAATTCCTAGCATTTATCCATTTGTGCTTTTATTGTACACTCTAAGACAAGACAGAGAGAGATAGGGATAGTAACCTGACTCCAACCCGCAATATGGCCCTACAACCATGAGCGACTGTCTGGGGTGTCATTCCGTTTTATAGAAGGACCGCTGTCGTCGTCATCCTTTTCATCATTCCTGGGCTGACATTTCACCGGGACAATGCCCGATTTCCCACGTCTTCTCTTCGTGCTTGCCAAACCCTACCATGTCCAGCAAGTTCGCCGGATCTGCCCAACCATACCTCTATCGATCAATATCAAGCTGAATAACTGCTTAGGGCCCAAAGGTGGACCAACGCGTTAGTGCCTTGCCCAATTTGTGAAGCCCTTTCTCTTAAATAAATCATCCAATGTTTCTGGGATTCAAATGGTTCAAATGGCTCTGAGCACTATGGGACTCAACTTCTAAGGTCATCAGTCCCCTATAACTTAGAACTACTTAAACCTATCACACACATCCATGCCCGAGGCAGGATTCGAACCTGCGACCGTAGCGGTCGCGCGGCTCCAGACTGTAGCGCCTAGAACCGCACGGCCACTCCGGCCGGCTTTCTGGGATTGTGATCATTTATTGGTATATACATGTAAATTGCAACTACCGACTTCCGTCCCATTCTGATAATTTCTTTGTGGCGAACTCTTTTTTTGTTTGTTTGTTTTTTTAGAATGTATAGACACGTATTATTACCGTTTCCTCCCATATAATGATCCACTGGTTTTCATTTAAACTTTCTTCAATATATGTGTTTAATCCAGTAGCTATTGAGTAAGAGATTTTTTTCCCTCGTAACCTCTTTCTGTGGTTGATTATGATCCTAATCTTCATCATTACTAGAACATAAATCGAAAGAATATCCATCAGAGATATTTTTCTGCGTGAGGAGTTCTCGTCTCACGATGTTTTATCTTTGTCAACATCTTCTCATCTCTCACGGTCTTTTCGAAGAATGGTTTGCTCTTGTACGGTTTGAAAAATGTGTTTCCTGTAACATAAATCTGTCGCAGATCCCCAAAAATCTTTTTTTCTGTCTCATTCCTTTCAGATAGTTCGGCTCTTCCTTCTGAACCCTGACGCACAAAAATCCTACGCCATAAATTCATACTCCCTTTCAGATACTTTCCCGCACCATTTTCATTACGTATTTGGCATATGAAAACAGTGAATCGCAACGAGCGCATATAGACCTACTCAACGGCAGTTGATATTATGTCCGTTTCAATCATTTCTTACTCGTCAGTCTTCTGCTGTTGTAAGTAACTAGGAATTATTTCGTAATTTTGAAGAGAACCTGGACAGGTATGTGGCCCGCGATATCAAGAGCAACTGGTATTGGCGTTTGAAAGAAATAGGAAGAAATGAAGGCCGGAGTTTTTTAGCTGAAGTTGCGTCCCACTCCTGGAGCGAACAAAGTTTGTGCCCTGGCGAGGACGCGAGAGCCGAGAGGGCTCGGAAGAGTCTAAAGGAAGTTCTGAGCTCGTCTGCCAAAAGCACATAAAGGTGACTCGGTGTCTTGCACTGTACCAGCGTTACCACTTTTCAGTGCACCCGCAGGCAGGAACAGCAGCTGTTACTTATACACACAATTTAAATTAGTGATTCCATGAAAAATGAATAATATCTGTGTCTACATTATTTAATTAATGTTTTGAAGTTTTTACGTATTTTTCCAGCATTAGAGTTACGTGAGTTGACTGTGGCGTAGTAATAACCAGATACAGCGTTACAGCAATACTCAGACGCATGTGTTCTTGTTGTGGTCTTCAGTCCTGAGACTGGTTTGATGCAGCTCTCCATGCTACTCTATCCTGTGCAAGCTTCTTCATCTCCCAGTACCTACTGCAACCTACGTCCTTCTGAATCTGTTTAGTGTATTCATCTCTTGGTCTCCCCCTACGATTTTTACCCTCCACGCTGCCCTCCAATACTAAATTGGTGATCCCTTGATGCCTCAGAACATGTCCTACCAACCGATCCCTTCTTCTGGTCAAGTTGTGCCACAAACTCCTCTTCTCCCCAATCCTATTCAGTACCTCCTCATTAGTTATGTGATCTACCCATCTAATCTTCAGCATTCTTCTGTAGCACCACATTTCGAAAGCTTCTATTCTCTTCTTTTCCAAACTATTTACAGTCCATGTTTCACTTCCATACATGGCTACACTCCATACAAATACTTTCAGAAATGACTTCCTCACACTTAAATCTATATTCGATGTTAACAAATTTCTCTTCTTGAGAAACGCTTTCCTTGCCATTGCCAGTCTACATTTTATATCCTCTCTACTTCGACCATCATCAGTTATTTTGCTCCCCAAATAGCAAAACTCCTTTACTACTTTAAGTGTCTCATTTCCTAATCTAATACCCTCAACATCACCTGACTTAATTCGACTACATTCCATTATCCTCGTTTTGCTTTTGTTGATGTTCATCTTATATCCTCCTTTCAAGACACTGTCCATTCCATTCAAATGCACTTCCAAGTCCTTTGCTGTCCCTGACAGAATTACAATGTCATCGGCGAACCTCAAAGTTTTTATTTCTTCTCCATGGATTTTAATACCTACTCCAAATTTTTCTTTTGTTTCCTTTACTGCTTGCTCAATATACAGATTGAATAACATCGGGGAGAGGCTACAACCCTGTCTTACTCCCTTCCCAACCACTGCTTCCCTTTCATGTCCCTCGACTCTTATAACTGCCATCTGGTTTCTGTACAAATTGTAAATAGCCTTTCGCTCCCTGTATTTTACCCCTGCCACCTTTAGAATTTGAAAGAGAGTATTCCATTCAACATTGTCAAAAGCTTTCTCTAAGTCTACAAATGCTAGAAACCTAGGTTTGCCTTTACTTAATCTTTCTTCTAAGATAAGTCGTAAGGTCAGTATTGCCTCACGTGTTCCAGTATTTCTACGGAATCCAAACTGATCTTCCCCGAGGTCGGCTTCTACTAGTTTTTCCATTCGTCTGTAAAGAATTCGTGTTAGTATTTTGCAGCTGTGGCTTATTAAACTGATTGTTCGGTAATTCTCACATCTGTCAACACCTGCTTTCTTTGGGATTGGAATTATTATATTCTTCTTGAAGTCTGAGGGTATTTCGCCTGTTTCATACATCTTGCTCACCAGATGGTAGAGTTTTGTCAGGACTGGTTCTCCCAAGGCCGTCAGTAGTTCCAATGGTATGTTGTCTACTCCGGGGGCCTTGTTTCGACTCAGGTCTTTCAGTGCTCTGTCAAACTCTTCACGCAGTATCATATCTCCCATTTCATCTTCATCTACATCCTCTTCCATTTCCATAATATTGTCCTCAAGTGCATTGCCCTTGTATAGACCCTCTATATACTCCTTCCACCTTTCTGCTTTCCCTTCTTTGCGTTTTTTAAAATAGGAACCCCCATTTTTATTACATATTCGTGTAGTACGTAAAGAAATGTGAATGTTTTATTGGACCACTTTTTTCGCTTTGTGAAAGATGGTGCTGTAATAGCCACAAACGTATACGTACGTGGTATCACGTAACATTCCGCCAGTGTAGACAGTATTTGCTTCGTGATACATTACCCGTGTTAAAATGGACCGTTTACCAATTGCGGAAAAGGTCGATATTGTGTTGATGGATGGCTACTGTGATCAAAATTCCCAACGGGCGTATGCTATGTATGCTGCTCGGTATCCTGGACGACATAATCCAAGTGTCCGGACCGTTCGCCGGATAGTTACGTTTTTTAAGGAAACAGGAATTGTTCAGGCACATGTGAAACGTCAACCACGACCTGCAACAAATGATGATGCCCAAGTAGGTGTTTCAGCTGCTGTCGTGGCTAATCCGCACATCAGTAGCAGACAAATTGCGCGAGAATCGGGAATCTCAAAAACGTCGGTGTTGAGAATGCTATATCAACATCGATTGCACCCGTACCATATTTGTATGTACCAGGAATTGCATGGCGACGACTTTGAACGTCGTGTACAGTTCTGCCACCGGGCACAAGAGAAATTACGGAACCATGACAGATTTTTTGCACACGTTCTGTTTCGCGACGAAGCGTCATTCACCAATAGCGGTAACGCAAACCGGAATAATATGCACTATTGGGCAACGGAAAATCCACGATGGCTGCGACAAGTGGAACATCAGCGACCTTGGAGGGTTAATGTATGGTGCAGCATTATGGGACGAAGGATAATTGGCCCCCATTTTATCGATGGCAATATAAATGGTGCAATGTATGCAGATTTCATACGTACCGATGTTACTACAAGATGTTTCACTTCATGACAGGATGGCGATGTAATTCCATCATGATGGATGTCCGGCACATAGCTCGCGTGCGGTTGAAGCAGTATTGAATAGTATATTTCATGAAAGGTGGATTGGTCGTCGAAGCACCATACCATGGCACGCACGTTCACCGGATCTGAAGTCCCGGATTTCTTCCTGTTAGAGTGGGGATGAAAACGTGGAGAGAGAAGTAGGGAGAAATAGATTGACAGTGAGGGGGAGAGATGACTTGGGCACAGGTATGGGAAAGGAGGAGATGGACAGAGAGAGGAGGAGAAGTAGATGGACAGAGAGAATGTCAGGAGGAGATGACCAGAGAGTGGAGGAAGGAAGAAGGTGACAGGGGTGGTGGGAGAATGGGATGGACAGAGAGGAGAACTGAGAAGTTGGACAGTGAGACGGGGACTAATAGAACGCAGTAAATACATACCTGGGAAACAGCGACTATTCAACTAGTTTGTTACAAATGCTCTGTTCGAAAATTACTTTTAGAAGTTAAACAGAGAAGCGACGCTTGAAGTAAACCATCCTGATAGGGATGGCGATTGTCACTGAAACAACGGGTTTTCGATTAAGACTGTTTTTACATCTTCAGTATAACTTGACTGTTAAGACTGCCTAAAATAACAATTTCTGAAATAATCGTCTTTCGGTTTTTTATTGCTGTTGTTTCCAGTGATACACGTAGAGGTCGAACAAAGACTGAAAGTCTACGACTTTCTCACAGTTTTGCATTATTCATTTCAAGATCCCTAGAATCAAAATAACAAATAAAATGGGTAAATGAAAAAAAGTTAGTCCACATTCTTTTCG
Source organism: Schistocerca cancellata (assembly GCF_023864275.1). Taxonomy (NCBI): domain Eukaryota; kingdom Metazoa; phylum Arthropoda; class Insecta; order Orthoptera; family Acrididae; genus Schistocerca; species Schistocerca cancellata. The sequence goes on from NC_064626.1 coordinate 940,573,211, forward strand.
CTGCTTTGCTCGAGTGCTCGTTCCATAACGTGTTGATCTATAAGTCGACTCCTTTCATCAGAAGCAATATCATTCAAAGACTATACCTATCCTTCAGAAGTCACAGAATTTCCTGCCACCGAAAAATGTTTTTGAGCCACAAATGATAATCCTGGCATACATCTTCTGCTGTGCCGCCAGCCCGGCCCCCCACCCCCACTCAAAAAAGAAATCGCTGCTTCTGATTAGTGAAGAACATATGGTACATTATTGTCTCAGCACTGCTGCACCGATTCTTATATCCTGCGTTTGTTGCACGCTTACTGTCGCTGTTGTTGTTAAAACATCCTAATAACGTTTCCCATTTTCTCTAATAACCCAAAATTTCAAAGCAGTGGAAATGTTACGAATAAACTTTACTCGTTTTTAAAACTGTTTTATTTAACACTCAAAAATTTTTGCACCCTGCTAAGACAAATTAATACAGCAATTTTTTACGCGGTTATTAGTAAAAAAAAATACTGTTATAATCGAGACCAAACCAATTACTAAAAAATACTGGTTATTCAGCAGTAAATTAACGGTATCTGTTTTAACTGGTCGGTTTTTCTAATCTATCTCTCGTGGTAACTAACTGAACCGAACTTTTCGTGTCAGTTAACTGAGAACATGACTCAGTGATCATAAGGCCGATTATAACTTCATTGGCTGCAGGTGTAAATAGAAACGTAAAGAGAGACAGGCCGATATTTCCGCTTAGTAAAAATGGCTAGAAACAGCTTTCAGATTACCCGGGTCGTCAACATGAAACATATATCTCTGAGACAGAAAATGTTGAATACAAAAGGATATAGAGCAAGAGAATTGTACAGTGCGCCGTAGACAGGTACGTAGCGATCAAAGTTGTGAAGGATGGGGAAGATGGTTCGTGGTTCGACAGCCTTTTTAGAAAGCTGCTCCGAAAGCAAAGAGAACTTCACCGGGAGTTTAAACGTAAACAAAAGTGAATGGAGACAAAATTAGCGTAAGGTGAGCCATACACGAAATATTCAACAAACTGTAAAATAAAACTATATCAACCGACCTGACAGAAAATCCTAAGAAGTATTGGTCTAATATTAAATTATTAAGATGTTCAAAGTCATTTGTTCAGACACTCTGTGACTATAATAGCATCGACATAACGGATGACCTAGGTAAGGGGAAAATACTAAACGCCTTTTTCCAAATTTATCTCATCGAGAAAGACCGTACAGTGATTAATTTTAATCTTCACACGAATGTCAGAATGTCAGGGCAAAAGAGGAACGGTGAATGGACATGATGAGGCACGTGTACGAATCTACATAGAGCATGCCAAAGTTGCTCCTCTTCTAGTGGCACTGTTTGCTAGAGGAACGAAGCGTTACCAGTGACTGGAAAAATAATCACGTCATTCTCCTTTTCTAACAAGGGTTTTCTAAACTATTCTGCGTAGTTTGAATGCAGTTTATGATCAAAACAATGGTTAAAATGGCTCCAAGCACTATGGGACTTAACATGTGAGGTCATCAGTCCCCTATACTTAGAACTGGTTAAACCTAACTAACCTAAGGACATCACACATATCCGAGGCAGGATTGGAACCTGCGACCGCAGCAGCACTGCGGTTCCGGACTGAAGGGCCTAGAACCGCTCGGCCACAGCGTTTATGATCACTCGCTCTGCTGGTAACGCATAGATAGATGGAACAATGACATACTTCCGGGGTGCGAAGGTGGCGGAGTTCACGAGGTGGACGGCTAGCCACAAACAAGCCCATAGAATAGAGAAACCCTCTTAAGCGTATACAGACAGTCCAGGGAGGAATCCGAATGAAAAATGTAATACGAGAGAGGTCCAAACTCTACTGATCAGTGGCGCGTACTTAAGGCTTCAGTTTACTATATAGGTGAAGAAAAAAAAAGTGGCGCACATAGCGGTCGGCATACGATTCTTTATCCCAGTTCAAGACAAAAGTGTATCTAGCAAAACCTAGTCCCGACAATAGTTTTAGTGGAAATGCGATTTTAAAAAACGAGGCTCTGAGAACGCTGTAACTGCATGCAGCGTGGTCCAAAACAGGCAGGATGAACCCTGCCCTCTCCTCGAGCTGTGCCTTTAACTCAGTGAGACGAGGCACTGCCATGGGGAATGGATGTACAGACTCGCCGTTGTAGGGGTCGCGTTCACGCCAACACTTTTTTTTTTCAATTAAAGCATCAAATTGCACCTCCACAATGCGGTATTTTGCGTATTTATTTCTGTTGCTGTTATCTTTAAACATTGAGACATAACATGAAATTATTACAGACGTTAACGACCCAAATAAAGCCAATAAAAATAATAGTGAATAAATTAACATCGTCTGAATCCAATAAGGTACAAAAACACAATAGGTAGGCTACAGTAGATCGCAAATTACGCTTAACATAATAAATCCACCTTTACGTTTGACGTCCAGGCTTATCTTCGCAGGGCCGGTACGAACACATACGAGCAACGTTCGCTTTAGAGAATATTTTCAAAGCTACCACCTTAGATTTGCAAACACTTCGCTAGTCTCTGAATCATACTTTGCTTGACTGTACTTCTGTATTCACCATTGACGAAGCGGCAAGCATGCGAGCTATTATGTCATGTACATCCATGGGTGGAGTACTATAAGCTTGTTCCTTTAAGTGCCTCCAGAAAAAAAAAGAAAGAAAAAAAAATCTAATTGATTAAGGGCTGGGGAACGTGGAGGCCAGAACATTGGACTACTAGTCCATTACCCTCAAATCGATTCATTTAAATAGTTACGTACATTCGTTCTGAACTGTGGCAGTGCAACACCATGCTGAAACCACCAGTGTAGCCGAAAACCAAGTGGAACTTTTTCTGATGTGTGAAGCAAAGTATTGCAAGGAAACGTACGAAACAGAGGCGCAATTAACTTATTCGGCAATAGGTAAGGGTCCAAAACACTCCACCCACGATTCCAGCCCACAGGTTTAGTACCTGAGACCTACGCTCACAAGTGACATATGATTTGTGTTCTGACCATTAATGGCTGTTGTGGAGGTCGAAAATACCTTCATGAATGAAGCTAGTTTCGTCAGTCTATATCACGTTATTTACAAAATGTTAGTTATATTCCACTTGGTGCGAAAGCCGTTCATAAACTGTACTTGTCGAATGCAAACTTCTGCCCGCTGGTGTTGCGTTAACGGATGCAGGTCTTCATCGCGCAACACTTCAACAACCAGTCTTTGAGATATCTAGAACGGCCTTGCAATTTCACAGGTGTTTGGCCGAGGAGACAGGTGAGAGGTTTCAAGAATCACGTCCTCTGTGGTTTTCTCTCTCACCTGTCCTCCGCATTGATATTCGGACTCAGCGGGGAACCCGAATCACTGTCAGGTACTAAAAAGGGTCTTCGAACAGACGCAAGAGAAACCAAAGGCACCAACGTGCTGTGCAGTTTTTGAATGTTTTATACACACCTATTATAAAACTTCCAGAGACTTAAAATCTCTTCGGTAGAGAGGTTTCCATAAAAAAACAGTCGTGGAAAACCCAGCTCGTTCTGTTTTTATACCTTGATGCCGGCTTCTGTAAAGTATTCGATAAAGTTCTGCACTGTCATTTCATGAACAAATATGGGCGTAAGAAGTATCAGAACAGCTTCGGAACTGGACTGAATACTTTTTAGCTCAACGGAACACGGCATGTCATTCTTAACGGCGATAAATCTTCAGACGTAAAACAACTTCAGGCGTACCCAAGCTGAGTGTTATAGGACCACCACTTTTCACAATATACTGTACTTTAGTCGGTTGGGAAAGACTGGGAAAGGCATTCTCAAAAATATTTATCCAAAACCATATCTACATACACATTATTGCAGTCAACTATCACGAAATTCGGCGAGTGCAAGAAAACGTCTTTCCCACGACTATTGTCTACAGCTACACTAGAGCGACACTAGCGGCACTAGTGTTAACTCCATTTTTGTTGGAGGACGGAAACGAGATTAGCACAGGGACGGTTAATGCCTTTCGTAGATGTTGCTGGAGTTGCCATCCGATGATGTACCAATATGTGTTCGATTGGAGTCAGATATGATGATGGAGCAGACCAAGGCAACATGTTAAAACGCTGTAGAGAATGCTGGGTTACAACAGCGGTATGTGGACAAGCGTTATTCTGTTAGATAACACACCCTGGAAAGTGGTTTACGAATGGCAACATAAAAGTTCAGATCAACAGATTGACGTACAGTTTTGTAGTCAAGATGCATGAGGTAACCACGAAAGTATTCCTATTGTCATATGAAATCACACCCCGAACCATAACAACAGGTATAGGTGCAGTGTCTCTAGTACGAAATAGGTTGGTTTTAGGCCCTCAACTGGCCTCCTCCTAGTCAACACGCAACCATCACTAGCACCAAGGCAGAAGGAATCAGGAAACATAACATACCTCCAGCCTCCTCTCCGATGAGCTGTCGGTTGACGGTACTGAAGTCCAAATGGCGCTGGTATGGGGTCAGTGGAATGCACGCTACAGCGCGGCTGGCTTGGAGCTATCCTTAAAGTAATCGATTTGTAACAGTTCGCTGTGTCGCTGTGGTGCCAACAGCTGCTCAAACTGTTGTTGCAGATGCGGTACGATGTGCGAGAGCCATTGGCCGAACGCGATGGTCTTCCCTCTCAGTAATATCACGTGAGCGTCCTGAACCCTGCCTTTTTGCTACTGTACATTCTCGAACTGCCAGCAGTCATGTACAGAGGCTACATTCCTGCCAAGTCTTTCTGCAGTACCTCATAAGGAATATCCTGCTTCTGGTAGTCATATTTCAAGACCTCGTTCAAACTCAGTAAGGTGTTGATAATGTCGTCTTTGTCGCCTTAAAGGCATTCTTGACTAACATCAACTCACCACGTCCAATCTCAAAGGTAAATAATAGTCACCAACGTTACAACGTGGATTTAAAGCGAACTTGACTTCAATCCTCATATAAATAGCGCCACTGTTACGAAGACTTTCGCTAAATTTTAATATACATCGTCCTTCAGTTGTAGAAACAGACCTACCAACTTTCGTTCATGTAGCACAACTCCTTCTTGGCTTTGTAAGGTTTTTCCATCACACTATGAAAATAACTACGGTAAATATGAGTTACCATAAATATTTTACTCCAACTAAAGCACTGACAATCTACGGGGTGTCCCAGAAATATCGCATCAAGCTTCTAGGCGAAGTGGGGCACATGGTAAGGATTGAAAACTGCATAGTAACCCATTGACGCAAACACCATTGTACACCGCTAGGTGGTGCTGTTCTCGAGAGTACTGGAGGGGAACGTGAAGATTTCGTCATTTGAGAGCTATCCAGCAGAGGAAGAGGATGGAAAGATATACGAACGGTGAGCTTTTAGACATGCACTTAAAGTATGCACTTAAAGCTCAGAGCAATGGTCGAGGCGCTGGGCGCATTAATCGAGAACGCTTCCCGTACAGACATCAAAAGCACTACAGTTCTTTAGCAAGTTTGCATCGAAATTTATGCGAGCACGATTCATGAAGAAGTGAGGGGGTTAGTGAGGGCAAGCCACGGTCGGTGTACTCAGTCGTTAGGGAAGAAAGTGTGGTGGATAGCGTAGAGACTAATCTAAGCATCTATCATCCCCACCGTAGCCTCGGACATAAGAATGTATCATAGCACTGTCCAGTGAGTTTTGAGTGCCGAGTCCTTACATGCCTTTCATCTCCAAATGGTGCAGTTATTGCACATCGATGTCCATCCCGCACAGTGGTTTCTGCAACGAAGTGTCCAAGAAATGCGTTTCTCAGCTTATGTTTTGTTCACTGATGAGGCCACATTAACTAGAGATGGCGTATTCAATCACCACAATGAGCATTTGAGGACACCACGAAACTGCCACTGTGTGTGGCACCACACGGGACAACATTGCTTCACAGTTAATCTGTGGTTGGGCTTGGCTGGCGAATCCTTATGAGGAGAACACGGCAAGTGCCATCACCCGATTTCCCAGGAACGTCGTCCAGTGGAGGAGTCAAAATAAACAAACACATGTCTCGGCTTATCCGTAGATACTCTTTCGTTTCTGAAAAAACTACGGTCAAAGTTTTCGAGGTATTTTCGAGGAACTGTATGTGCTCTTACCGCGTGATATCGATAGACGAAACGGTGGCTGAGTGATATAGCGTTGTGACTTTTTAATTTTGCGGCCCGCGTTCAAAACCCGATTATTGTTTTTATTTATTTTATTTTTATTGTTTTCATTTGTCTACCCATGGCCGTATGAGACTACTACACAAATGTTCCTTATGAAATTAGGTGATACAAGGGCTTTATACACTCCTGGAAATTGAAATAAGAACACCGTGAATTCATTGTCCCAGGAAGGGGAAACTTTATTGACACATTCCTGGGGTCAGATACATCACATGATCACACTGACAGAAACACAGGCACATAGACACAGGCAACAGAGCATGCACAATGTCGCCACTAGTACAGTGTATATCCACCTTTCGCAGCAATGCAGGCTGCTATTCTCCCATGGAGACGATCGTAGAGATGCTGGATGTAGTCCTGTGGAAAGGCTTGCCATGCCATTTCCACCTGGCGCCTCAGTTGGACCTGCGTTCGTGCTGGACGTGCAGACCGTGTGAGACGACGCTTCATCCAGTCCCAAACATGCTCAATGGGGAACAGATCCGGAGATCTTGCTGGCCAGGGTAGTTGACTTACACCTTCTAGAGCACGTTGGGTGACACGGGATACATGCGGACGTGCATTGTCCTGTTGGAACAGCAAGTTCCCTTGCCGGTCTAGGAATGGTTGAACGATGGGTTCGATGACGGTTTGGATGTACCGTGCACTATTCAGTGTCCCCTCGACGATCACCAGTGGTGTACGGCCAGTGTAGGAGATCGCTCCCCACACCATGATGCCGGGTGTTGGCCCTGTGTGCCTCGGTCGTATGCAGTCCTGATTGTGGCGCTCACCTGCACGGCGCCAAACACGCATACGACCATCATTGGCACCAAGGCAGAAGCGACTCTCATCGCTGAAGACGACACGTCTCCATTCGTCCCTCCATTCACGCCTGTCGCGACACCACTGGAGGCGGGCTGCACGATGTTGGGGCGTGAGCGGAAGACGGCCTAACGGTGTGCGGGACCGTAGGCCAGCTTCATGGAGACGGTTGCGAATGGTCCTCGCCGATACCCCAGGTGCAACAGTGTCCTAATTTGCTGGGAAGTGGCAGTGCGGTCCCCTACGGCACTGCGTAGGATCCTACGGTCTTGGCGTGCATCCGTGCGTCGCTGCGGTCCGGTCCCAGGTCGACGGGCACGTGCACCTTCCGCCGACCACTGGCGACAACATCGATGTACTGTGGAGACCTCACGCCCCACGTGTTGAGCAATTCGGCGGTACGTCCACCCGGCCTCCCGCATGCCCACTATACGCCCTCGCTCAAAGTCCGTCAACTGCACATACGGTTCACGTCCACGCTGTCGCGGCATGCTACCAGTGTTAAAGACTGCGATGGAGCTCCGTATGCCACGGCAAACTGGCTGACACTGACGGCGGCGGTGCACAAATGCTGCGCAGCTAGCGCCATTCGACGGCCAACACCGCGGTTCCTGGTGTGTCCGCTGTGCCGTGCGTGTGATCATTGCTTGTACAGCCCTCTCGCAGTGTCCGGAGCAAGTATGGTGGGTCTGACACACCGGTGTCAATGTGTTCTTTTTTCCATTTCCAGGAGTGTATAAACTGTAAAGTTGCAACCGGATTTCACAATAAGTGTTATTCTCATATCAATTATTGTGATTATAATTAAACTTTCTCTATTTAACACGTTGTATCACGGGAGCTATTTACTGTACGAGTACCAAACTGGTAGCATTAATGTCCAGATTATAGAGTGCATGATTTCCATGCGTCACAGCGCCACCGTTTAGTTCCAACTATGGCCACCAGGTGCCGTGATCAGTCATCGTGATTCATGGTCTCATACACTTGACCAGTCGCAGTGCACTTATTGAAGTGTCAACATAAGCTTGGACAAAAGGAGCAGGGCATTATTGGTGAAGCTTTATTACCACAAAAACAGGTAATGCTACAGCTGCTCTTCGAAAAAAAAAAAATTGTTCTGAGCACTATGCGACTTAACACCTGATGTTATCAGTCCCCTAATACTTAGAACTACTTAAACCTAACTAACCTAAGGACGTCACACACATCCATGCCCGAGGCTGGATTCGAACCTGCGACCGTAGCAGTCGCGCGGTCCTTGACTGCAGCGCCTAGAACCGCTCGGCCAGCACGGTCGGCAGCTGCACTTCGAGAATATCGCCGGCAGAAAGAATTTCTCCAGATGCTGTGCGGAGCATGATGAAACAGTTAGAATCCACTGGAGAACTGGATGTCGCTCCAGGAAGAGGCCGACGACCCCTTCCACAACAGATGGTTGATGGAATCGTTGTTGCTATGGGAGATAACGCTACGCGCAATTCCCGATCGTCAGACAGTGCACATCCCGTGGTCCACTTTACGGAAAGTGCTTCGAACCATCCTCAAATGGTATCCCTACAAGATCCATATTGTACAGCAGCTTGCACCACAGGACGCCCAACGACGTGTTAACTTGGCTCTCCACTTTCTCACTTTCTCGCAACGATTGGAGTTGACGAGGGTTGGCCCATTCCTTTTTCAACAGACTGGCGCTCAACCACCGAAGACGTGCAGTGTGTCTGGCCAGCATTCCGATATGCTTCGCTAGCATGTCATACCGCGCTACTGGAGAGAGTCATATTGAACCCAACACTAGATGGGGCCCCACCGCACATCGCTCGTGAAGTTCATCTGCTTCTCCGAAACACATTTGGAAACGATCGAATTATCTGCTGATCGTTTCCAAATGCTTGGCCGTCACGATCACCTGATCTCACTCCCTGTGATTTCTGGTTGTGGGCGTACCTGAAGGACAGGGTTTATCAGGGGAACATTCACACATGTGCTGATCTGAAGTGCAGGATTCCTAAGGACGTGCTTTGTTCTGTTGTGAAGAAACGCAGTCCTGTGCTTCCAGACTCTTCTGGACACTGATGGGCGCCATATTCAGCCCCTTTTGCAGCACTAATGGTACCGGTATGTAATGGCATGATGTACCGTAGCAGCGCATTAAAAGTCTTTCGATTGAATTGATTCTGCATTATTTGTCTTCCCCATGTCCTTGACATTAATGCTACCAAGTTTGGTACTCGTTCGGTAATTAGTTTCCGTGTTATAAGGTATTAAATAGGGAAAGTTTAATTATAACCAACCGGTATTTTATTCATAAGTTTATTGGTCAGGAAGATTTTGTGCATTGCCTTGGATGATATCGATCGCAGAAAAACTCAAAACACAGATGCTGCGTCGCGAGAAGGCAGATTTGCAACAGCGACGTTTTTTTCGTATGAATCTACTCGAGGCCGGCCGGAGTGGCCGAGCGGTTCTAGGTGCTTCAAAATGGTTCAAATGGGCTCTGAGCACTATGCGACTTAACTTCTCAGGTCATCAGTCGCCTAGAACTTAGAACGAATTAAACCTAACTAACCTAAGGACATCACACACATCCATGCCCGAGGCAGGATTCGAACCTGCGACCGTAGCGGTCGCTCGGTTCCAGACTGTATCACCTAGAACCGCACGGTCACTACGCCGGCTCTAGGTGCTTCAGTCCGGAGCCGCGCGATCGCTACGGTCGCAGTTTCGAATCCTGCCTCGGGCATGGATGTGTGTGATGTCCTTAGGTTAGTTAGGTTTAAGTAGTTCTAAGTTCTAGGGGACTGAGGGCCGGAGAAGTTAAGTCCCATAGTGCTTAGAGCCATTTGAACCATTTGAACCCATCTACTAGGGAAAGAAACGTCGTTACCACTGCTGAATATTTCGAGCTTTGGCAATAATTTCGCGGCAAACCAAGAATAACGGTACATATTAACCGAATCTTCCGTCGGTTCTTGGTAGAACAACATTATAATAAATGAAAAGCACCAGTTTGCTTTTGTTCTACAATATCGGTACACTTTTCCGAAAACTGGCAGTTGTTTATGAATCAAGATACACTGCAGCAATTTTACGGAAAACAATTTTAAATAATTTTATCATACTTTTAATTCGTTCATTTGACACACAATTAGTAGACGGATAAGGACAATGTTATATGAATATACATTTGAAAATATTCGGGTAGAAATCTTCTACAGCCATGGGTATATAAATGCTAAACAAAAATGAAAGTAATAATCGGGTTTCGACACGGGGCGCAAAACTAGAAACCCGCGACGCTAATCACTGCGCCACCATTTCGTCTAAAAATATCGCCCCGTAGAATACGTAGTAAGTGCCTGGAAAATACCTCGAAAACTTTGACCGTCGTTTTCTCAGAAATTGTCGAGTATCTACGTTTGAGCCGAGACACGTGTTCGCTTATTTTAACCCCTCTTTTGCTGAGCGAACTTTCTGGGAAATCGGGCTATGACATTTCCTGTGTTCTCCTCTTGATTTCTTTCTGTCGGGAGCCGAGAAATCTCTCATGTATCGCGATCCTGAGGAGTCAGAAATGGATCTCGTCGCAAGAATCGTCAGCGCAGCAGCTACAATTAGAGAAACGCGCGGTGTCTTCTAGCGTGTGCGGCAATCAATGCTCCTTCTGAGACAGGGATGCGTGGCGCCTGATGGTGCGAACTTCGAGCATCTATTGTAACATTAGAACATTAGAACATGTCGCACACCATGTGAACTCGTTATGGTCAGTAAATGTTTCAAATGAATCGCTCTCTTATTTCCTTTCCAGTCTTAGACGTCTGCTACCATTTACCGCTGACGTTTGCGACCATGGGTTGCTACGCAATTCTCAACCCTTATGTTGTGTTCCATCTCCCCTAAAAGTTTGTTGCGACATTTATGAGACACCCGGTATATGTAAATGACGTAGTGGATAACGTCGTCAGCTCCAAGAGGCAGTTTGCAGGTGATGCTGTTGTACACAGAGAAGCTCCAAAACTAGGAAATTGTAGCGAAATGCAAGAAGACCTGTAGCGGATCGGTGCTTGTTGCAGGTACCGACATAGACATATATGATGTACTGCACATGAAGAGGTGGAATGGTTCGTTATTGTATGAGCACACGATTGACGAACAGTCTCTGAAACAAGGCATATCTATATCTGGGAATACTCGAAGAGAGGGATTTAAAGTGGCACTACCACATAAAAATAATCCTCTCAGTTGTGCGACAGGATTCGTAATTTCCTGTCAGGGAGGTCACAGTTCATAGCAACTGACGAAAAGTCATCGAGTAAAACAGAAGTAATCTCTGACGTTTCCCAAGGTAGCATTAAAGGCTCTCAGCTGTTCCTGATCTATCTGTACGATTTAGGTGACAATCTGAGCAGCCCTCTTAGGTTGTCTGCAGATAATGCTGTCATTTACAGTCTTGCAAAGTCATCAGACGAAAAAAATTGCAAAATGAGTTAGACAAGATATCAGTATAGTGCGAAAAGAGGCAGTTGATTCTAAATAATGAAAATTGTGAATTCATCGACATGAGTACTAAAAGGAATCTGCTAAATTTTGGTTACACGATATCACACAAATCTAAAGGCTGTGAATTCAACCAAGGGATTACAATTATGAGTAACATAAATTAGAACGAACACGTAGATAATGTTGTGGGAAAGCAGACCAAAGACTGTGATTTATTGGCACAACACTTAGAAAATGCAACAAGTCTGCCAAAGAGACTGCTTATACCACACTTTTCCACCCTGTTCCGGTGTATTGCTGTGTGGTGTGGATTCAATGTCAGACGGGAATGACGGAGCACATCGAAAAAGTTCAAACAAGGGCAGATCGTTTCGTATTAACGCGAAGAAGAGGAGAGACTGACACGGATACCATACAGCAATTGATGTGGCAAAAGTTAAAACAAAGGTCTTTTTTACTGCAGCAGAATCTTCTCATGTAATTTGAATGACCAACTTTCTCCTAAGAGAGTGAAAATATTTTGTTGGCGCCCATCTCCCTAGGGAGGAATGACGTTCATAATAACAGAAATCAGAGCTCATACGGGAAAATTAAAGTGTTCGTCTTTTCCGCGTGCTGTTCGAGAGCGTAACGATAGAGAAATAGCTTGAAGGATGTTCGGTGAACCCAAAAATGTTCAAATGTGTGTGAAATCTTATGGGACTTAACTGCTAAGGTTATCAGTCCCTAAGCTTACACACTACTTACCCTAAATTATCCTAAGGACAAATACACACACAGCCATGCCCGAGGGAGGACTCGAACCTCCTCCGGGATTAGCCGCACAGTCCATGACTGCAGCGCTCTAGACCGCTCGGCTAAACCCGTGCAGCTCGATGAACCCGTTGTCACGCACTTAATTGTGAATTGCATAGTAATCATGCACATGTAGATGTAGATATACGTTGCTCGTCATTGAAATTGCAACACCATGAAGGTGGCAGGCAAAAAAACACCAAACTGGCATAAAGTGTACTATATGCTTGGCTACGAAATGGGGCAGAAGTGGAAATACGGAAACACTTATTTGCAAAATGTAGAAAACACATAATATACAGATGTAAGTGAATTTCAAGTAAAGCGCGCAAGGTTATACCACAAGGTGACTTTTTTATACCTTTAAAAAATGTTTCCTGTTCGTTTATTTTACAAAAAATGTTAAGCATTAAGTATCTCGTTCCGCCCCGAGTTCTCCTACTTAGGATGCGATATTTCTGAGCAATAGTCGGCGCGCAACAAATTATTATTTTAGTTGAATTCTCAGTATCCTACATGTTTTCAGAGTAAGCTACAACTGGTGGAGACATGACACGGAGACAAACGTGTCGAAACGGAACTACCGACTTGTACAGCACGGCACATGACGGCCTTAAGGTTTCAGTGGCCTTCATTTTGTACCTAAAAGCAGTCTCCACGGCAGCCTCTTGGTTACACGGACTTTAAAAACGCATATAAAGCCACTAATCCGCGTGCTGTGTGCCTCGCCGGCCGGTCGTAGCGCTCACAAAGCGCTGCGCGTCAATAACGAAGCCCAGTGTGAAAGGCTAAGCGAGGCAATGACAAAAAGGGCTCCGCCAGTGAGCGGCAGATAGCCTGCGGGAAAAAGCGCCGCGCACACAGACACACACACATACCAACGGCGCAGATGCCTCATTACACGCAGAGATTGCCACGTAATCAAAAACTCGCGTCGCATAGGAGCTGACTCAGCCATTGCGCAAAACTAAACAAGTGTTTCCGCGCGTGCAGTTGGCGTTTCGAAGTCAGCAGTTCCACCGAGAGACGGACGGTTGAGCCCAGTAGTGAATGCACAACTGCCCCATCAGATCGGATACGTCCAGCAGCATAGCTGTACCTTGCAGTGTTTCTCCAACTCCTTTCCATTCCACCGTTACGTTTGTTGAACAAAAGCCCTGTATTTCAAGCGGATATTATCCAGTGTTACCGCAATCCACTTAGCGAAACACAGGTTACTTAACGCTTAATGTATGATGTGCTTAACATAGCTGCTTTTCCTTGCACTTGCGCAATGGTTTCTTTAACTGGTTTACTGCTGCGCTGCATTCAAACATTCACCACTTTCGAGCAGTGCCGAATTTTCGCTGAAACAAGGTAAGTCACGAAAGTTTGTTAGGGTCAGTTTAACATCACTGTTAAGACACCGTAAGATTATTTACAGTCAAGCATTGCATTACAAATTATCATCAGGGTCAATTCAGACAGAATTTAGTTTAGACCTCATTTCTCTTGTCAGACATTCTTACTCTTATAATGCTGTGTTACATGTTCGCTTGTGTTTGTAATTCAGTGTTTTGAATTTTACTTAATTAGTTTGGGTAACTAAATTTGCACGGCATTTTAACAGAAGCATTTTGGGCACTTATTCTCTCAAAGGTCAGTTCGTAATTGTATGCGGGATTTTTACTCTGTTTTTGTGTGTTAGAACCGCAAGATAAATATTGCGATGTCCCGCATTATACCACTGTTCACTGCACTGCATAATACAGAGTTTCACACGTTAGCTTCTTTATTACACAGTTTTAAGTTTTTTAATTATGTTTAGTAAAAGTTAGTAGGAACACAGTTACACAATTTCAGATGAATTTAGCGAGTCCTCTCACCAGACAGCGTTTACGTAAGCACACCACTTACATTGTTGTGTTGAAAGAACGTTCATATTACAATACATACACACACGAAAATTAAGAATAGGAGACCTTCACACAGAACGAAGCAAATAAAACAGTTACAATGTTGTCCTTGGTCCGTTCGTCATACATTATTTTGCTTCCAAGGTAGCAGAGCTGCTTCACTTCCTGTGCTATGTGGACCCCAGATTTAATGTTAAGTTTGTCATTAGTCTAATTGCAAGTTTTAGCTACAATCAAATATATCGCACCACTTTCTCATTCTGAGCTCCACTTTCTGGCCGTCGGCCAATACTAGCACACCGTCTGAGAACAGTACAATTAGGTCACATACCGAACTAGTCCGGATAACACGGCGGTGCTAGCGTCCTCTCTGCAAAACAGCAGTTATCTCTTATTGCTCAGCTGTTCAAGTGAAGACAAATCCTATGAGTGAACCCTCCGTCACAGAGTAAAAGCCTTATTGTATGATCTGTATTCTTAACACTTCATCTCCCATGGCTTTACTTAAAACTTCCGGGCTAATAGGCCGTGGTCGCTGTGTAAGACTTTCTCCTAACGTTTCCTCTTCGACTGTGGGAGACATCTTCAAAGGTTAAGTGTCTTGTTTTCAAGGCACCTACAGGTTCAGTTCATTCTGGTGGTATCTGAATTTTCCAGGAGTTGGAGGGGCAAGGCTCTGAGGTTGCCAGTTCTGATATGAATGAGTTGGTCACAGTTTCGAGATATGTCATCCCAGAGAACTGATGGTTATCCAGTCACCGGCCGTTGTGGAAGAGCGGTTTTAGGCGCTTCAGTCCGGAACTACAGGGCTGCTACGGTCGCAGGTTAGAATCCTGCCTCTGGCATGGATGTGTGTGATGTCCTTAGGTTAGTTAGGTTTAAGTAGTTCAAGTCTAGGGGACTGATGATATCAGATGTTAAGTCCCATAGTGCTTAGAGCCATTTGAACCATTTGTTATCCAGTCAGTGTATGAATAAATACTCTGTACTACAGATTCCAGAGGGGAAGATGGGGCAAGAACCCTCTTGCGTACTCCCTGACTCCGAACAGCGCGTAATACAACATACGCTGACGGGTAAAAATCGCTACATCAAGAAATAATTAATGTAGAGCAATGACATTCCTGAAATACATTTGTTTAGGTAACACATTTAAGTGATTAACATTTAAATAACGTAAGTTAATGTAAGCGCGTGATAAGCCATTGCAAATTTGAAATTCCGATACGTTAATAAACGGTTTGACCGCCAGAATGTTGAATGCATGCACGCAAAAGTGCATGCATTGTGTTGACGGTTTGTGGGATGAAGTTCCGTGTCTGTTGCATCTAGTCGGTCAATTTAGGGACGGTTAATGATGTGTGAGGATGTTGCTGGAGTTGTCGTTCGATGATGTCCTATATGTATTCGATTGGAGACAGATCTGGTGATCGAGCAGACATTCTACGGAGCAATTGGGTTCAAATAGCGGTATGTGGGAGATCATTATCCTGTGGAAAACACCCTCTGGAATGCTGTTTATAAATGGCAGCACAACAGGACGAATCAGCAGACTGACGTACAAATTTACAGTCAATGTGCGTGGTTCAAATGGTTCAAATGGCTCTGAGCACTATGGGACTCAACATCTTAGGTCATAAGTCCCCTAGAACTTAGAACTACTTAAACCTAACTAACCTAAAGACATCACACACACCCATGCCCGAGGCAGGATTCGAACCTGCGACCGTAGCAGTCCCGCGGTTCCGGACTGCAGCGCCAGAACCGCTAGACCACCGCGGCCGGCAGTGTGCGTGGGATAATCACGAGAGTGTTACTGCTGTCATACGAAACCGCACCCCAGGCGGTAGCTCCAGATGAAGGCCCAGTGTGTCCAGACCGCTGACAGGCTCTCGTCCGGTCTCCTTCCAATCAACACACGGCCATCACTGGCACACAGGCAGAACCAGCTTTCATCAGAAAATACAACAGACCTCCAGCCTGCTCTCGCTTGACACAACTGACAAATAGCGGTGGTATGGGGTCAGTGGAAGTACGCTACAGGGCGTCTGGCTCGGAGCTGTCCTTGAAATAAACTACACTCATGGAAATGGAAAAAAGAACACATTGACACCGGTGTGTCAGACCCACCATACTTGCTCCGGATACTGCGAGAGGGCTGTACAAGCAATGATCACACGCACGGCACAGCGGACACACCAGGAACCGCGGTGTTGGCCGTCGAATGGCGCTAGCTGCGCAGCATTTGTGCACCGCCGCCGTCAGTGTCAGCCAGTTTGCCGTGGCATACGGAGCTCCATCGCAGTCTTTAACACTGGTAGCATGCCGCGACAGCGTGGACGTGAACCGTATGTGCAGTTGACGGACTTTGAGCGAGGGCGTATAGTGGGCATGCGGGAGGCCGGGTGGACGTACCGCCGAATTGCTCAACACGTGGGGCGTGAGGTCTCCACAGTACATCGATGTTGTCGCCAGTGGTCGGCGGAAGGTGCACGTGCCCGTCGACCTGGGACCGGACCGCAGCGACGCACGGATGCACGCCAAGACCGTAGGATCCTACGCAGTGCCGTAGGGGACCGCACTGCCACTTCCCAGCAAATTAGGACACTGTTGCACCTGGGGTATCGGCGAGGACCATTCGCAACCGTCTCCATGAAGCTGGGCTACGGTCCCGCACACCGTTAGGCCGTCTTCCGCTCACGCCCCAACATCGTGCAGCCCGCCTCCAGTGGTGTCGCGACAGGCGTGAATGGAGGGACGAATGGAGACGTGTCGTCTTCAGCGATGAGAGTCGCTTCTGCCTTGGTGCCAATGATGGTCGTATGCGTGTTTGGCGCCGTGCAGGTGAGCGCCACAATCAGGACTGCATACGACCGAGGCACACAGGGCCAACACCCGGCATCATGGTGTGGGGAGCGATCTCCTACACTGGCCGTACACCACTGGTGATCGTCGAGGGGACACTGAATAGTGCACGGTACATCCAAACCGTCATCGAACCCATCGTTCTACCATTCCTAGTCCGGCAAGGGAACTTGCTGTTCCAACAGGACAATGCACGTCCGCATTTATCCCGTGCCACCCAACGTGCTCTAGAAGGTGTAAGTCAACTACCCTGGCCAGCAAGATCTCCGGATCTGTTCCCCATTGAGCATGTTTGGGACTGGATGAAGCGTCGTCTCACACGGTCTGCACGTCCAGCACGAACGCTGGTCCAACTGAGGCGCCAGGTGGAAATGGCATGGCAAGCCGTTCCACAGGACTACATCCAGCATCTCTACGATCGTCTCCATGGGAGAATAGCAGCCTGCATTGCTGCGAAAGGTGGATATACACTGTACTAGTGGCGACATTGTGCATGCTCTGTTGCCTGTGTCTATGTGCCTGTGGTTCTGTCAGTGTGATCATGTGATGTATCTGACCCCAGGAATGTGTCAATAAAGTTTCCCCTTCCTGGGAGAATGAATTCACGGTGTTCTTATTTCAATTTCCAGGAGTGTATTTGTAACAGTTCGTTGTGTCACTGTGGTGTCAACAGGTGCTAAAATTGCTGCTTCAGATGCAGTAAGATGCGGCAGAGCCATACGTAGAACATGGTCGTCTTCGCTCTCAGTAGCGCCACATGACCTTCCAGTGCGCTGTCTTCTTGCTATCGTACACTATCGTAACCGTCGCTGCTTGCAATTATGTACATTGGTCGCGTTGCTAAGGTATTTCTACAACATGGCAGCTTATCGTAGCCCTGGTACGCGACCTCGTTCAAATTGAGTGATGTGCTGATAATGGCGTCATTGTCGCCTTAAAGATATTCTTGACTAACATCAACTTACCATATCCAGTCTCAAAGGTAACTAACGATCACGACCGTTACAGCATGTATTTAAAGCAAACTTAATTTCCATCCTCGTAATGGCGCTACCACCTCCACTCTGATGCGAGTGGCGTGATATTTAAATAGACATCATGTCTTAGATGTAGAAACACGCCTGCCAAGTTTCGTTTATGTAGCACAACTCCTCTGTGTTGCGATTTCTTTCCGTCGGTGTTCATGTGTAAATCATCAACACTTTACATTGTAATGATGCTGCAATCCCGGCAGTGGCCACATCTCAGATCAACTCCTGATTTTATGTCAGAGCAGAAGTTTCCTTGACCATTGTCATTTTCAGCGCAACGTTTTAGGTTGTGGTCATTTTATTGTTAGACCAACATTTCGGCCTCTTGTGTTGCTGTGGTGTATTTACACGCGTCTAGAACGCGACTGCTACGGTCGCAGGTTCGAATCCTGCCTCGGGCATGGATGTGTGTGATGTCCTTAGGTTAGTTCGGTTTAAGTAGTTCTAAGTTCTAGGGGACTGATGACGACAGATGTTAAGTCCCATAGTGCTCAGAGCCATTTGAACCATTTGAACACGTCTAGAAAACAACATGCTGACGTAGTCACATAGCTGTAAAAGCTTTACTGAACGTTTCATTAGCCGTTCCGAGTCATATGCATCTTCTTCCGTGTGTACCGTTTTGCGTTAGTGACTTCTGACTTGAATAGAATTTTAGTCTCCGGAAACTATAAAAAGTTTGCTGGACACAAATTAACGATGAATTGCACCCTTGTGTACATAGAGTTGGAAATGCTACTGTACTCCACCTGTTGGTATATTCGGCTGTGATTTACATTGTAATGATGCTGCAATCCGGGTAGTGGCCCTACCTCAGATCAACTCTTACAGTATCTGGCGAAGATTCTGCATTGTCAGTATACATTGTTAGCCGTCCCATGCAGAAAATGCACTTTGTTGTGCTTCACAATTTACGTTGTTTTTGTGAGACATACTAACTCTAGAGCATTCATCGGTGGCGGGGTAGTGTGAAAGGTGTCACAAAACCAAGCGTGCAGAATCAGTGTAATTAACGGGGGGGGGGGGGGGGTGAAGCTGATTCCTGCACATGGTGCCCCTGCATAAGTACTTGCAATCGATTTCCAATACTGAACTGAGCATCAGCATTCCAGAAACAAACATATAAACATAAGCGTTTATTCTCTTATATTTACGCATGTAAGGTGACTTCCGTTATTTTCTTTCTTTCGAGTAAAATTACGTGTCAGATAATTTAAGCTTGGCAGCTTAGGTCTAAAAACTTCACGTAAAAATTAAACGTGCTTTTTGTGTTGATTGTACAAAAACTGTTGCATCTGTCGTGATATAGTATGCGTTTCGTACGCCGAGTGCCATGAAAGACGTATTATGTGCTATACATCTGTTGTAAACAACGTTTGTGATTCATAGAATTTTAGCAGTAGTATCCTCGTTCAAAGAATCGTTCACCTCGAATTTCAGTATATGCCAACGTGAATACACGAATACTGTTGAGAGTTTTCGGAAGTTACGAGTGCTATGGATAATATACTTCTTGGTAAATCGGCGTTTGTGATCTACAGCTACTGTAGTATAGCCTACTAATACATCGAGCTACTCTTAGTTTTCCCATCCAACAGGAGTGAATATTTCTGTATTTACGGAAAAGGAAAACTAACCCCATTTTCGACTTCGTTAGCGGCTATAACCTAAAAAAATGTTCAGAAAATTAGTCTCTTATCCGTAGTCGTTCTGTTGCCTTAACAGAAATTTCGTTTTGCGCACTAACCGCTTCCGTTGTTAAAGGGAATTAGTAATAATTTTAGTTTAAAATATTCAGAAATTAGAAGAGAATCAGAATCACCAGCCATAATGCAGCCTAACTATGAATGCTATTCGCAAACACGGGGAGAGTCAGTTTTTGTAAGCAGCTAGAAATCGCCCTGACAACTGTCAAACGATTGGAAGCAGCTGCAAATGGGTGTGTTCGGATGGCTTATACAAGTCCTGTGCCAGGGTTATCAAAGGTACATCAAGTCATATGCACTCCTGTGCATCCTATCTCCTCTACAGGGAGTGTAGGATCCATCACTATTCATCCAGTTTACTGTGAGT
Organism: Schistocerca cancellata; assembly: GCF_023864275.1. Classification (NCBI taxonomy): domain Eukaryota; kingdom Metazoa; phylum Arthropoda; class Insecta; order Orthoptera; family Acrididae; genus Schistocerca; species Schistocerca cancellata. Next base: position 940,593,417 of record NC_064626.1, read on the forward strand.
GGAGTGTCAATGGTAGAGTTAGTTGCCATGTACTGGGGAGACATGAACCAGGTAGAACTCATGTTATACTCATCTCCTCTGAAACCTTAAGTAAGTCAGCGAGCCTCACTTCATTTGTTGGGAAACCTGTTATGTCAAGAAGAGGTAAACGAAAGAGGGTGAGGGTCTCTGGCAGTTCAAACGCACGGCAGCTTAGAGAAATGTCAACAAAAGGTAGGTTCAAATGGCTCTGAGCACTATGGAGGTCATCAGTCTCCTAGAACGTAGAACTACTTAAACCTAACTAACCTAAGGATATCACATACATCCATGCCCGAGGCAGGATTCGAACTTGCGACCGTAGCGGTCGCGCGGTTCCAGACTGTAGCGCCTAGAACCGCTCCGCCACTCCGGCCGGCAACAAAAGGTAGGAAGCAACGTCAGGTGCACTTAATGTATGTGACTGAGGGTCTCATTTAACCATTGAACAGGGTGCGACCAATTGCAGACGGTGGCGTCTGCTGGAACAAACGACTCCCGCCATCTGGGCTCTGAGGCTATACTTCGATAGTTCCAGCGACTGGCAGAGAAGGTCGAGAGGAGCAGAGAGGACCAGCTTTTTTCACGCAGTTTCAACAAATCTGTTAATTCGCATCATTGTCCCCAGAACTGATCATGGCCTCCTTGTTCAGAGTAACATGGAAAGAGTGGACCACAAACTTCGAAGATTCTGTGACAAGCTAGGTTGCACTAGTGCCATGGGGCTGAGAAGTTTTTTCTTTTTTTTTTTGGATTACGTGACTTTCTATCCCGTTCAGGTAACGAAATGTATAAGAGACCCGAAAGTGTCAGTATAAGAACCAACAAATTGCCCCACAGAGACGAGAGTATTAAAATTTCAGGAATTAACTGCCGAAGAACTCGCAACAAAGTGCCAGAGTTTGAATCGCTTCTAAAAAAGCAGTAGAGCTCACAGAATACTAGGTACAGAACGCCATTTAAATGCGAAATTGATGATAGTGAGATTTTGGGGAAAAATCTAAACATATATCGAAATGATGGGCAAATATTAAGTAGAGATGGTGTATTATTCGAAGTAGGCAAGGAACTTAAATCCGTCGAGACAGAAACTGAAACTGCGTGCGAAATTGTCTGGGCAAGAATCAATATCAAGGCGGACATAAACTTATAATTGCATCCTTCTGCCGACCACCTGCCTCACCGACAGATATTATCAAATGCTTTAGAGAAAACCTAGTTTCCCAAACATACTGATATCATCAGACTCCTTAGTCATTCAGCCATCAAATGGGAAAATTACAGTTTTGTAAGTGATGGAAGTGAAACATTACTGAATCCCATTCTGAGGCCTGACATCTTTGAATATATCCACGTTGAAATTGTTATCAGTGACCATTAGGCAGCAACAGCAACGATGGTTACCAAAGTACAAAAAGCAACGATAACAAGCAGAAAAATTTGTACGATCAGCAAACTAAATTAAGAGACAGTAGTCTCGTATCTCAATAAGGAAATCGAAACGTTTAGCTCTGGAGAGGAGCATGTAGAAGAACCGTAACTCAGGTTTGGTGGACAATGCAATGGATAGATATGTACCTAGTAGAATACTTCGTTGTGGGACTGACCCTCAATGGTATACGGTCACCGTAAAGAAACCTACAAAGAAAGAGATACTACTGCATAAAAAGTGTGAAACAAAGCATAGTATTATTGATAGGAAGATACTAAATGAAATGCGTTTGTCTGTCAAGAGAACAATGCGTGAAGCTTTCAGTGACTACCATAGCTCAATACTACCGAAATATCTTCCACAAAGCCCAAAGAAATTTGGGGCAATGTGAAGGCTGCTAGTGGCGCAGAAATTAAGTATCCAGGTGCTCATGGAACTGAATTGATGGTAGCAAAACAAAAACACAAATGTCGAACTCAGTTTTCAGACGATACTTAACAAAGGAAAATTCAGAGGGCATTGTCTCAATTTATTTCTCACACCACTGCAAGGAAGATTGATATAGATATTAGTGTAATGATTTCAGAAACAGCTGACGTAGCTAAAACTGAACAAGTTCCATCTCCCACCAGAAGCACATTTCTACATGAAATTTACGGCTGAGAGCACCTCTTTTAACCACAATACTCGTATACGGTAAATCCCTCGAACAAAACACTGTGACCAATGTTTGGAAGAAAGCATGGATCACATACAACTACAAGAAGGGCAGCAGAAGTAAACCACCAGTAAATTGTCCACCAATATTCTTCGCTTCTAGGTGAGCGGTTCTAGGCGCTACAGTCTGGAGCCGCGCGACCGCTACGGTCGCAGGTTCGAATCCTGCCTCGGGCATGGATGTGTGTGATGTCCTTAGGTTGGTTAGGTTTAAGTAGTTCTAAGTTCTAGGGGACTGATGACCTTAGAAGTTAAGTCCCATAGTGCTCAGAGCCTATTCTTCGCATCTATCAGCTGTAGAACACTAGAACGTATTCTGAGCTCAAACGTAATGTGGTATCTCAAACAGAATGACCTCTTCCATTTCAATCAGCTTGGGATCCGAAAACATCGTCGCGTCTCGTATGACAACCTGAAGTCCTGGAACATTGCAGGCAAGTGCAGCATTTCTTTAACACAGTATCACATCTGCGCTTACTATCAAACGTACGTTGGTATGGGGTACCGAGCAAAGTTTTTAACTGGGTTGAGAGGACACAGACGGCCGCTGTGGCCGAGCGGTTCTAGGCGCTTCAGTCCGGAACGGCGCTGCTGCTACGGTCGCAGGTTCGAATACTGCCTCGGGCATGAATGCGTGTGATGTCCTTAGGTTAGTTTGGTTTAAGTAGTTCTAAGTCTAGGGGACTGATGACTTCAGATGTTAAGTCCCATAGTGCTTAGACCCATTTGAACCATTTAAGAGGTTGCAGGATTTCAATTTTAATGGAAAATCATCGACAGATGTAGAAGTAACTTCAGTTGTGCCCCAGGGAAGTGTGATGTGACCCTTACTGTTCATGTTTTACATTAATGATCTCGCATAGAATGTTAATAGTGACCTCAGAATTTTCCAAATGATGCGGTTATCTACAACGAAGTATAGTCTCGAAAAAGCCGGACAGATATTCAAAGGGGTACAGAGATTGTGAACTTGGTGTAAATGTTCATAAACGTAAAATTGTGCACTTCACAAAACGAAAAAATACCACCTAATGACTGCAGTATCAACGATTCACAATTTGAATCGGTCAACTCATGCAAATACCTACGTGTAACACTTTGTAGGGTGTAAGATGGAACGATCACATAGGCTCAATCGTAGGTATAGCAGGCGGAAGCTTTCACTTAATTAGTAGAATAACAGGGAAATGAAATGAGTCTACAATGATGATTGCTCAGAAGGCACTCAAGTGGAATCTGTACCAGATAAGATTAAATGGGTTATTGAAAGTTTACAGAGGAAGGTAGCACAAACGGTCACAGCTTTGTTTGACCTATGGGTTCAAATGGTTCAAATGGCTCTGAGCACTATGGGACTCAACTTCTGAGTTCATTAGTCCCCTAGAACTTAGAACTAGTTAAACCTAACTAACCTAAGGACATCACACACATCCATGCCCGAGGCAGGATTCGAACCTGCGACCGTAGCGGTCTCGCGGTTCCAGACTGCAGCGCCTAGAACCGCACGGCCACTTCGGCCGGCCTGAACTGTGGGAACAATGTCTCTTGCTCCGGTATTTTGTTAAGATACCTATCTTTTGCGGCTATCGGAGCCGAATTTGATAGGTTTACTCATTACTATACAACATGGCCTCGCGCCTAATATGAACGTGTGTCTCTTATACTTTGCAAATCATAATTTCTTAATTATGAAATGGAAAATATCACTTTCAAAAACTAACAGTACAAATTAATATTACTTATTTTTGTTATCCTTTGGCACGTAACACACTCCATTAAAATGAATAATCTCATCCACTCTTGTACCAACAATTAAGCTCATTGCACATTCATGCTGAAGTAATAATTCTGACGTCGCGTTTGCACGTTAATTTAAAAGGTAATCGCTGATCACGAGCCCTCTTAGTATTTGTTTAAATAAATAGCAGTATATTCCGGTAACGAAGTTACTAATCAACAACCAGTATGGTGTTTCGCCTATAACTTTCATTGAATAATTCCGCGCTACTTTCCGTGAACAAACCGAATCAATTAAATAATTTTACCCTACCATCGAACGCAATGTTTTCAACATTCAATCAAACCTTCTGGCTAATGTTTCCGACTGTTCATGTGTATCGCCGCTGTGTGGGACCACTCCGAACGCAACGTTCCGACTGGACAATTACTCGTTGCGTGACTAACGACGGCGGCGCAACCCACATCAGTAATCTAGCTACCTTCTTTTACTCTGTCTTTTAATGAGTCATGCACCTTTATCCCATTATCATTTTCCTTTTTGTTTTGTTTACATTTAAAACAAATTCTGTCCACGCAGTTTGATCAACAATTTATGAGTCACTGAGTTGCATGCTTCTTGTTTCAAATCTCGATGAAAAGTAGTTTTTTAACGTTCCCTATCACAGCATCAGTCTCTGGTAAACATCAACGTGTTTACCTGTAGCGGAGCATTGTTGTTGAGACTTGACGCAATACTCCTTGTTCACAAACCAAGTAAATATCGTGGTTACGTCATCCCCTAGACAGACACAATGGACTGAAGTCCGCGATAAGCAGTGCAGTACAACGGCGGCCTACCAACGGGAGCTCCCGGCGTTCAAGCAAAATATCGTAAACAAAGAAGCAGCTTGATGATCTTTCTAGCTTTGCTCACGTCATTTCTATTAGTCAGGTACTGTGAGCATTAGTAAATGACACGTTAGCTTTCCTCTACGTACCTTACCGAATAAATCTTTTGAGACATATCTGAATATTTTGATTCTGTACGAATTGTATGCTCTCTACATATCGATACTGATGAGGCACAGAAGTAATTAATTTACGCATTAATTTTTTTAGAGCAATATTTATATGCTCATATTTACGACTGAGAATCTTTAGAAAGTTGTTTTTGCTCTTAGTGAGTCTGTATCGACTTATTTGGTAAAGACAATTCAGTGAAGTAACTTTCTTATTCAGTCATCTCCACAGTTTAAGGGATAGAATACAGTTCTTAAAACACACGATTAATTGTTATTGTAATCAACCGCTTACACCATCTATGATTCATAGATCTTGCCGTTGGTGGGTGGCTTGCGTGCCACAGCGATGCGGATAACCGCACCGCAGGTACGACCACAATGGATGGGTAGCTGCTGAAAAGCCAGACAAACGCGTGGCTCATGAAAAGGTGCCGCGAACTTTCCAGTAGTTTCAGGGGCAACAATCAGGATTATTTATTATTCTGGCCTTGTAACATCAACCATAACGGCCTTGCTGTGCTGGTACTTCGAACGGCTGAAAGCAAGGGGAAACTACTGCCATAATTCGTCCCGAGGGCTTACAGCTCTTCTATATGGTTAAATGATGATAGAAGCCTCTTGGGTAAAATATTCCGGAGATAAACTAGTCCCCCCTGCGGATCCCCGGGCGGGGACTACTCAGCAGGGTGTCGTCATCAGGAGACACAAAACTGGCGTTCTACGGATCGCAGCGTGGAATGTTACGTGCCTCAATCGCGCAGGTAGGTTAGAAAACTTAAAAAGGCGAATATATAGGTTGAAGTTAGGTATAGTCAGGAATAGTGAAGTCCTGTGGCAGGAGGAACGGAATTTCTGGTCAGATGAACACAGAGTTATAAATACAGTATCACATAGGGGTAAAGCTGGAATATATGTAACAATGAATAAGAAAATAGGAATATGGTTAAGCTACTACGAACAGCGTAGTTAACGCATTATGGCAGCCAACATACACAAAAAGCCAACACCCAATACAAGAGCACAAATTACAGGATGAGTCACCTAACATTACCGCTGGATATATTTCGTAAACCACATCAAATACTGACGAATCGATTCCACACACCGAACGTGAGGAGAGGGGCTAGTGCAATTGGTTAATACAAACCATAAAAAATGCACGGAAGTATGTTTTTTAACACAAACCTACGTTTTTTTTAAAATGGAACCCCGTTAGTTTTGTTAGCACATCTGAACATATAAACAAATATGTAATCAGTACCGTTTGTTGCATTATAAAATGTTAATTACATCCGGAGATATTGTAACCTAAAGTTGACGCTTGAGTACCACTCCTCCGCTGTTCGATCGTGTGTATCGGAGAGCACCGAATTATGTAGGGATCCAAAGGGAACGGTGATAGACATTAGGTACAGAAGAGACTGGAACAGCACATTATGTCCCCATGCTAACATCTTTTTATTGGTCTTTTCACTGACGCAAAAGTACATTACCATGAGGGGTGAGGTACACGTACACACGTGGTTTCCGTTTTCAATTACGACATGTCAGGCCAATAGATGTTCAATGTGGTGGCCATCATTTGCTGCACACAATTGCAATCTCTGGCGTAATGAATGTCGTACACGCCGCAGTACATCTGGTGTAATGTCGCCGCAGACTGCCACAGTACGTTGTTTCATATCCTCTGGGGTTGTAGGCACATCACGGTACACATTCTCCTTTAACGTACCCCACAGAAAGAAGTCCAGAGGTGTAAGATCAGGAGAACGGGCTGGCCAATTTATGCGTCCTCCACGTCCTATGAAACGCCCGTCGAACATCCTGTCAAGGGTCAGCCTAGTGTTAATTGCGGAATGTGCAGGTGCACCATCATGCTGATACCACATACGTCGACGCGTTTCCAGTGGGACATTTTCGAGCAACGTTGGCAGATCATTCTGTAGAAACGCGATGTATGTTGCAGCTGTTTGGGCCCCTGCAATGAAGTGAGGACCAATGAGGTGGTCGCCAATGATTCCGCACCATACATTTACAGTCCACGGTCGCTGTCGCTCTACCTGTCTGAGACAGCGAGGATTGTGCACGGACCAGTAATGCATGTTCCGTAGATTTGTTGAAACTCGCTTCATCGGTAAACAGGTAGAACTGCAACGCATTCTCTGTTAATGCCCATTGACAGAATTGCACTCGATGATTAAAGTCATCACCATGTAATTGCTGATGTAGCGACACATGAAACGGGTGAAAGCGGTGACGATACAGTATGCGCATGACACTACTTTGACTCAGTCCACCGCCTCTCGCAATGTCCCGTGTACTCATGTGTGGGTTCATGGCAACAGCAGCTAACACACCAACTGCACCCGCTTCTCCTGTGATGGGCCTGTTACGGACCCGTTTGCGTGCTACGACCATACCTGTTGCATACAGTTGGCTGTAGATGTTTTGCAATGTGCGGCACGTTGGATGCTTTCTGTCCGGGTACCGTTCTGCATACGCCCTGCAGGCTTCAGCTGCATTTCGTCGACACTCGCCATAGATGAGTATCATCTCCGCCTTTTCAGAGTTCCTACAACACTACACTATCACAGACGTCTGGTAACACGGTGTGCTACAGTTGGTGTGCGTGCGGAGACGAATGCGGAGTAACAATAGCAGCAAGCACTACATGCGGACACTGCGACAGCTAGACCAAACCACAACAGTGCACTACAGCCACACTCGTAAACACGGTCGTCATCGTAAACATGTCCCTACAGATGCTGCTAGCCGACTGTGGCCCGTGTTTGTTACAACACGCAACTGAACGTCGGAGGTTTCAAGCGTCAACTTTAGGTTACAATATCTCCGGATGTAATTAACATTTTACAATGCAACAAACGGCACTGATTACGTATTTGTTTATATGTTCAGATGTGCTAACAAAACTAACGTGGTTCCATTTAAAAAAACGTAGGTTTGTGTTAAAAAACATACTTCCGTGCATTTTTGTATGGTTTGTATTAACCAATTACACTAGCCCCTCTCCTCACATTCGGTCTGTGGAATCGATTCGTCAGTATTTGATGTGGTTTACGAAATATATCCAGCGGTAACGTTAGGTGACTCACCCTGTATATGCCAACTAGCTCCGCAGATGATGAAAAGCTTGAAGAAATGTGGGATGAGGTAAAATAAATTATTCACCTAGTTAATGGGGACGAAATTTTAATGATCGCGGGGACTGGAATCAATAGTAGCAAAAGGAGGAGAAGGAAAAATTGCATGTGGATATGTACTGGGAGAAAGAAATGAACGAGGAAGCCGCCTGGTAGAATTTTGCACAGAGCATAATTTAATCATCGCTAACACTTTGTTTAAGCAACCTGAAAGAAGATTGTGTACGTGGAAGAGTGCTGGAGGCCCGGGAGATGTCAGATTGATTATATAATCGTAAGACAAAAATTTAAGAACCAGATTTTAAATTCTAAGACATTTCCAGGGGCAGATGTGGACGCTGATCACAATTTACTGGTTCTGCACTGTAGATTAAAACTAAAGCTATTGCGAAAATGTAGCAAATTAAGGAGGTGGGACCTGGACAGGTTGAAAGAACCAAAGGTTGAGGGGAGTTTCAGAGGGAACGTTATGCAACGATCGACTACATCAGGGGAAAGGAATACAGCAGCAGACGAATGTGTAGCTTTGAGAGATGATATAGTGAAGGAGCCAGAGGATGGAACACAGAAAAAGATAATACCCAATAGAAATCCTTGGTTAATACACGAAATACTGAATTTAATTGGCGAAGCATATTTCACTAGGGGAAGGACAGATGCCGCTTACAGGAAAAGTAAAGACGCCTTTGGGGAAATGAGAAGCAGCAGTATCAATTTCAAGAGCTCAGATGGAAACTCAATCCTAAGAACATCGATGAAGATGGGAGATATGACACTGCGAAAACAATCTGACAGAGCACTAAAAGACCTAAGTCGAATAAGGCCCAAGAGTACAAGCATTCCGTCAGAACTACAGATAACCTTGGTATAACCAGGTATGACAAAAATCTTTCATCTGGTGTGCAAGATGTTTTAGACAAGCAAAGTAGCCTGAGAGTTCAAGAAGAATGTAATAATTCCAATTACAAAGAAAGCAGTGCAAAAATCTTTCATCTGGGGTGCAAGATGTTTTAGACAAGCAAAGTAGCCTGAGACTTCAAGAAGAAAGTAATAATTCCAATTACAAAGAAAGCAGTGCGGGCAGGTGTGAATATCAGCAGATTGTCAGTTTAATAAGTCATTGTTTCAAAACACTAACACGAATTTTTCACAGCCGAATGAAAAAAAAAACAACAGATAGACTCCTCCCTCAACGAAGATCAGATTGAATTCCGGAGAAATGTAGGAACAAGCGAGGCACTACTGACCCTACAAGTTATTTACGATAGGTTAAGGAGAGGCAAAGCTATGTTTATAGCATTTGCAGACTAGAAGAAAGCTTTTGACAATGTTGACTGGAATACTCTCTTTGAAATTATGACGATAGCAGGGTAAAATACAGGGCGCGAAAGGCTATTTACAACTTGTACAGAAACCAAACGGCAGTTATAAAGAGTCAGGGGCATGAAAGGGAAGCAGTGATTTAGAAGGGATTGAGACAGGGTTGTAGCTCATCGACGCTGTTATTCAATCTATACATTGAGCAAGCAGTAAAGGAAACAAAAGAAAAACTTGGAATAGGAATTATAATTCAGGGAGAAGAAATAAAAACTTTTAAGTTTGCCAATGACATTGTAATTCTGTCACAGACAGCGAAGGACTTGGGAGAGCAGTTGAATGGAATGTACAGTGTCTTGAAAGGAGGGTATAAGATGAACATCGACAAAAGTAAAACAAAGATAATGGATTTAGTCGAAAGAAATCAGGTGATACTGAGGGAATTAGATTATGAAACGACGCCCTTAAAGTACTAGATGAGTTTTGTTATTTGGACAGCAAAATAACTGACCATGGCTGAAGTAGAGAAGACATAAAATGTAGACTGGCAATGGTAGGAAAAGCATTTCTGAAAAAAAATTGTTAACATCCAACGTAGATTTAAGTGTTAGGAAGCCTTATCTGAAAGCATTTGTATGGAGTGTAGTTGTGTCTAGAAGTGAAACGTGTGATAAACAGTTTAGACAGTATCGGAATAGAAGCTTTAGAAGTGTGGTGCTACAGAAAAATACTGAAGATCAGGTGGGTAGATTACATAATCATTAATGGGGTACTGAATAGACCTGGGGAAAAAAGAAATTTGTGTCACAACCTGACTAGAAGAAGGGATCGGTTGATAGGACACATTCCGAAACATCAAGAGGTCACCAATTTAGTACTGGAGGGAAGTGTGAGGGAGGGGGGGGGATAAAAATCGTAGAGGAAGACCAGGCAGATTAAGAAGGATGTCAGTTGCAGTAGTTACTCGGAGGTGAAGAGGCTTGCACAGGGTAGAGTAGCATGAAGAGCTGCATCCAACCGACCTTCGGACTGAAGGCCACAACACAACCCAATTAATTGCTTACAACATCTCTCTGTTTTCAGAGGATCCCATATAAATTTTTGTTATTAGAACAGACAGAGAATAAAAAGTGTGTCATTGAAACGCGAAAATATAATTAGACCTTAACATGCAGAAGTTGCTGCTGAGTTTCAACGTTAGTACTTACAGAAATCTCTATGAACAAGAAATATTATTGGGTGACTCACCAGAACTGTACTGAGACACTAAGACAGTAGGAAACAATAAAGTTTCTCTTTGTCGCAGGCTTGTGCAGGTACTGTATTACATTGAAACAAAGCAGGTCAACAGTCATGGGAATCGACGGTTTGGGGTTGTCTTATGTAGGGACATAGATCAGAGTCTCTACTAGAGTAAAGTTCAGTTTTGGTTTAAGTAATAAATTGAATGTTACCAATAAAATAACACGAACCTACGCCCTGACATACGAAAAATTAACAAAATGTTTCTAATTCTTTGTGATAATGTTCATACTGTAATATTACTGTATTTTGTACAATTTTCATATTTTACGGTTTCACATTTGTTACAACAGGAACAGTAGAAGTGGAGTAGAGCCGGTGCTACCTCAATGGGCCCGTTGGTCTCCTTATGTAAACAAACTGGCCACTTGGCGACACCTCCTTATGTAAACGAACTACTCATTTGCCTAATACCCTTATGTAAGCACTATGGGACTTAAAATCTGAGGTCATCAGTCCACTAGACTTAGAAATACTTAAACCTAACTAACCTAAGGACATCACACACATCCATGTCCGAGGCAGGATTCGAACCTACGACCGTAGCAGCCGCGTGGTTCCGGACTGAAGCGTGTAGAACCGCTCGGCCATAGTGGCCGGCGTCTTCTTTCCATTCCACTTCACTGGCCCCTACTACAACTAGACTGAGCCTTTGCATTTCCCTGTTCAAATTTTCTAGCTTCCCTATCACGCCAAGCTTCTGACATTCCATGCTCCGAATCTCAGAACGTTATCCCTTCGTTGGTTATTGAATCTTTTTCCCATGATCACCTCCCCCTTGGCAGTCCCCTCCCGGAGATCCGAATGGGGGACTATTCCGGAATCTTTTGCCAATGGAGAGATCACCATGACACTTTTTGAGTTACAGGTCACATGTTCTATGGGTACACGTAATATGTATTTAATGCAGTGGTTTCCATTGCCTTCTACACCCTCAGTCCGTTGATCATTGGTGATTATTCCGCCTTTAGGAGCAGTTTCCCACCCAAAGGACAAGAGAGCGCCCTGAACCTCTGTCCGCTCTTGCGCCCTCTTTGAGAAGGCCGTTGGCAGAATGAGGGTGACTTCTTATGCTGGAAGCCTTGGGTCGCCAATGCTGATTATTAATAAAAATGTAAGTGGTGGCGGGTTTCGAATCCAGGACCGATGGCGGTTTGACTGCTAATCAAAGACGCTACCCCCTTTCTTTTGTAATTTTTTGTGGGAACCTTCCTGGCGCCGAAGGTGGTGGGTGGGGGCAAAATGGGAACGGGTCGCAACCCAAGGCCTGGCCACCATGTCCTGTTCCCCCCTCCAGGAACCAAGGAAAGCGTAGGGAACATGGAGCAGAGGTACAGTGAACATCGTTTATTTATTTATCTGTTTAGTTAATTAATTATTTTTTATTTATTTATTCGTTTCAACATTAATACCACCGAGAATAGAAGGAAACCGGCGTCGCGAGGAGGAGTGCTCAGCAAGACGTCAGACTCATTGAGACTATCGACGTACAACTTTTCGGAGAAGAACATCCGATGACCAGAGAATATATCGGTTCTGAGTGGAGAAGAGGTGGGGATCAACTCTTCGTGACAGGAATACCCCAGCTCGGGAGCGAGTTAAGGAAGGCACTGCAGAGGAAATTGGAGAAAAATTGTCTGTACGTTGGATTGCGAACAACTACACAGTGGCGTTCATTAAGGAACTGCAAAAAGTCAAGGATACATTTTTCGCTATCAGCAAACAAGTAGCGTGCAGCCTGTCCACAAATCCACCTCACAGAGTTCGTTTTTGATTGCGGGAAGTATCCTGCGTCCGGAAAGAGGAGCAGTTAAGTAAGTTCAAAATGGTTCAAATGGCTCTGAGCACTATGGGACTTAACATCTGTGGTCATCAGTCCACTACTTAAACCTAACCTAACACGCACATCCATTCCCGAGGCAGGATTCGAACCTGCGACCGTAGCAGTCGCGCGGTTCCGGACTGAGCGCCTAGAACCGCTAGACCACCGCGGCCGGCAGTTAAGTAAGTATCTGATGAGGAGTCGTAAGTGTAATTAGGGACAACAACATCTGTCGCACCAGGAAACAGACACCTCTTGCCGATTTGCACAACAGGCGGTGCTCGCCTGTGTCCAAAGCATCACAGACGACACATAAAAATGTGTCTGCGAGGCGAATCCTGTGAAGGCGTGACCAGCATAATTTGCTTCCCATTGACAGTAAGGTACCATGCAGACTGGACGTCAGTGACAAGATAGGGAGCGCACACCGATCGCCAAACGACACTCCAGTCGATGGGGCGATGCTTCCCCTCAACCACATTAGGTTACCTGTGCTGCTGAAAGAAACCATAGATCGCCTTTGTGAATGTCAAGTACGCCGGCAGTATCACGGTACGAACGTAACTCAGTTCGAGGAAAAAGTGGCGGAAGTAAAGAAGGGCGGCGAGACTTCCGAAAGCTGTGTCGGTGCTACCTTATCTTGAACAGCAAGTCGTGCAAACAAATGAACCCAACGCCGCTAGCATTCGGCGGGCCATGGTTGGCGGAATAGGAAGTGTCTGTGCCCCATCGGGGATATGTGACGCCGAATATACATTTACATATTGTGTCCACTGCAGAACATCGAGTGCTCGTAAACGGTGATCTAAGTGCCCAATTTGTTGTTGGGAAAGTAGGCGCAGGCAGTTGAGGTCAACTGTTCGCCGCAGATCACTTGCGAAGCATGTGATAGTCAGCTACACACAAAGGAGCAGCGCTGTCTGCTGGAAGTCCCGTACCTATAGCAATGGCGCTCAATTTTCGGACGTTAAGGCAGCTACCAGAAGCTTCACATGCCAGTACCTCCGTGACGACAGCACCGCTACGAAGAACGATGACGAGCTCATCTGCATAAGCAGTGTTGCTGAATACATGGTCACCGAGATACATCCAAGAGAGGCGTTGACGGGGGTCGCAGAGTAACGGATCCATAGCGAAAGCACACAACAGTGGAGAGAGCGTGCAGCCTTGACGCACTGATCGACGGAACGAGATGGGAGGACTGAGACGGCCATTGTAGAATACACGAGGCGTAGCTCCACGAAGGACACGAATTACGACGTTTACGGTAGTGTCAGGGTAGCCCATATTGCGAAGCACCTCTTCCAGGTAGTCCGATCCTATCGAGTACCTGACTGAAGTCAAGAGCTACCAAAATTCCAGGTATACGACGAGCATGAGCAAGAGCGATTATGTCCCGATAGCGACAGAGAGCAGTGCGGATGATATTGGCACCTCCCAAAGAAGTTTGATCGGGAAAAACCACGTACCAAGCTGTCCGTTTAAGCCGCACAGCCAACAGACGGGTAAAGGTCTTCGTGTCACTGTTGAGTAACGTCAAGGGGCGGTAATAGCATATCCGTGAGGTACTCCAAGTTTTGTGTATGGGAATGAGGACAACCATCGCGGAACCCCTCTGGTATTCCCACGAAAGGTTCATAAGATCCTGATAAATTTCCGTCTACACTGGTGCCGGAAGGGGACGAAATGTCCGATGAAACTTCAGTGGGAAGGCATCAGGGCCAGCCGACCTACTCGTAAAACCCGCCTGGACAGCATCTGTTACCTTAGCAAGCAGATCCATCGTCGCAGACACGGGAACCGAGCCAAAGGAGAGTCTGGAGATAGGTGTAATGTTGTGTGGGTGGTGACGTTGTTCAGATACAGCATAACATAATGTGCAGGGAGGTCAGACCCGATATTCCGTTGTGTACAAAACGCTGCCAATCATCAGTTGTAAGAACACTCATCAATGTCCTCCAACTGTGGCTTGGTACAGCTATGACATGATACGTAGATGGAGGCTCTGGCACTAAACCGTCGTGTTTGCGCCCTGACCATAGCTCCTTCAAGGGCGGCGAGAGAGGGATGTCAGCTGTGCCTTGGCGCGATTCACCAACTCCAGGCGCTCTGGCGAATACGGCATTACAGTAAATTCCCGGGCAATGGTGAAATAAAGTTCTTGATCCCGTCGCCGCCAGGCCACAACCTTCCTTGTGTAACCAATCAAGGTCTTGTGGAGGGCAGGCTTTGCACAGAGCACCTACCAAGACAGGACAGATTCATAGGCATCACGGCGTCGTCGACAAGCTGTCCACAAGGTCTCGATGACCTGCCGGAACTCGGGTGAAGTAAGATGGATTGTGCTCAGTCTCCATGGTCCACGGCCGCACCACATCCATGACGGCAGAGATATGCGTCATGATCAGGGAAAGCAACAGGCCAGACTTCAGCAACCTGCACCCCACTGACACAATATCGCGGGAAATATAAACACAATCGAGTCGGCTGGAGAATGGCTAGCGCAATGCATAGACCCCAGACGATCACCATGAACATGCTCGCAGTAATCCTTTAGGATGAGGCGCTGGAGAATTGTCGCTAAAGCCGCGCACGGAGAGTGGCGTGGTAGTTGGCCGTTGGGTGCCTTGGTGGAGTTGAAATCGCTTCCCATTATCAGGAAGAGAGGCTGACAGTCTCTGAGAAGAAGGTGGAACGTTCACGGCAGTGACCGGAACCAGATGGCGTATAGACATTGACGATCCTGATGCCACTAAACTCCCTTTGGCATCGGGGAGATAGGCAACTGCATCAGCCGTCACATAAGAGGTTCGCCACCCCACTACCAGTAGGGGAAGCATTAGAAACATGTGCTGTAGAACCATGAGGACCATAGAAAGTTGCAACATGCACCTTCTGAAGGAGAGCAACGTCAACGTCCGCGGCATACCGCATGTCATGGAGTAAAGCCACTTTGTGGCGTACGCGAATTGTGTTGACATTGATTGTGGCTATGCGGTAGCTTGGAAAGCGCCATCACCCGGAGGTCAGGCGATTCAAACATGCGGGAAGCACAGAGAACTCCCTGTTAGGCCCCTGTGTAGTGGCACATCACTGTGATTGGGAGGGAGCCGATTCCACCAAGGGGGGATTCGTCGCTCTCAACAGCTCCAGAATGTCCATCCTCAGGAGACAGATTTTTCACCATGTCAGTGCAACTGAACATTATCAGAAGTGCGCCGACAGGTAGCGTGAGACACAGAAAGGGAGGCAACTGCATCAGACGCCGGCGAGGGAAGGTCGCTGTCCGGAGGTGGACGCTGACTGGAGATGGAGGCGGGGAAGGACGCGTGTCGTTAGGTATCGGGGCGTCAGAGGACAGTGCACCATCAGTAGCAGGGTCGTCATCCTGTGCAGACATCCGATGGACGCAGTCATCAGAAGGGGTACGACGTTGTCTACTCCGTTTCCTCGGCGACCGTTGCTTCCTAACATGCTGTTCCGTGACCTATGGCGGGCGGCTGTCGTCCGACATGTGGCCAGATGCCAGAAAAGCGGAGGTGGGACAGCTTCATGATCAACAACCATGGGATCAGGACAGACAGCTTGTGCCTACCAGTGGTCATCGTTCATTTGTACTAGCTCCGGTAGGAGTGTAGGAGAGACAGGCGAAACTTCCATCGCTTCGTCGAGAGGAGCCAACTCGGGCACCGGCTGATTCAGAGGGGCGTAGCAGGCAGCACCGCCCAGACGCGTAAGATAGAGGTAACACAGTGGGCGCCGCAGGAAGAGCGACTTTTCCGATGGGCGTCGGAACAAGTCTACGTTTGAGACATTCTGAACGTACATGGCCTTCCCGGCCATAACGTGAACAGTTACGCGGCTGGCCATCAAATGGTGCAAATGGATCGAAGCACAATGGGACTTAACATCTGAGGTCATCAGCCCCCTAGAACTTAGAACTACTTAAACCTAACTAACCTAAGGACATCACACACATCCCTGCCCGACGCATGATTCGAACCTGCGACCGTAGCGGTCGCGCGGCTGCAGACTGAAGCGTCTAGAACCGCTCGGCCACCCTGGCCGGCCAAGCAGCACATCAGGCAAGACGCGTGAGTGAGAACGGCCGACTGCCTCTAGATCACGGGGGAAGAATTAGAGATCTATAAATATCTTGAGCACAAAAAATGTGAATTTACGAAACGACCAGCTGCAGCTCGCCTGCAGACAATTTTTCGATGGTTTCAAACCCAGACTGCTCGCAAAAAAAAGAAAAAAAAAAAAAGAATTAAAATCTTCATACGACTGCCGGTAGACTCTGCGAGTGGTTCATTTCCTAAAAATCCTATTATACAGTTTTTGTGGTTATAGTTTCTTTTTTCAGTTTATATTGTACAACTTTTGTTATGTTTGCCACTATTGAGAGACCTATGAATTTTTTCTCTTTATTGTCATTATGTTTAATTGCATGCTTATGCACTGGCATTTTTATTTCTTGTACGGTGATGCACTGGAGGTGATATTAATTTTGTCCGTCATTATGACTTGTAATAACGTACTTATGCACAGACATCGCTATTTCCGTACGATAATGTACTGATAATCCTGTAACAGCCTTAACTTATGCCAGTATATTTTATGTATTTGTCTTTTCTCAACATCTCTTTCTACACTCGTTGATTCGTGTTGTGTATTTCTGTTAGTAACTTCAATGTCCTTACACTTATTGGCAGTTTAGACCGGCAAGCGTACATGTTTATCGGCGCATGCGGCTCCGGAGTTGTTTTCCTGTTGTCCACTCTCCCTCAGTCGGCACGTACCTACTAACATGGGCTGTCATTTCGAGCGATTGGTTTTACAGACTGACAATTCCTTGATTCTAGGGGCCTTAATTTCTATGTATGGACATACAGATTGTTGTTGATACATGTCATATGGAGATAGCCTTACTCTCTGATTACTAATGTGAAGTTTGTAAGTGCTACTTGTCCTATGCTGGTACATACCATGTTGTTTGTGGTATTCCTACATTTGTTGTAGAGAGTAGCTTCTGTTTCACATGTAATATTGGCCATGGCGTTTTCATTGTAAGTTAAGTTATTTCATTGTATGCAGGCTTGTCCTTCTGAGGATGGCTGTCTATTATACCTTCTGTATACGTTTGTTGTATGACCCACACTGATTTCTGCGTTTGTTTGATGCATTTTTGCTTGCCTGTTAGCGCTGACAACTCTACGCAAGCGCCGCTGTTCTCTGTCGTTAAATGAATGCCATCGGTACTGCATCGTCCGTGGTGAGACGTAATGCCTGAAATGTGGTATTTGAGGCACACTTTTGACACTGTAGATCTGGTAATATTGAATTCCCTTCCAGTTTCCGAAATGGAAGGTCCTATGTGCCTACCTCCAACCAAAATTCCGTGGTTAAAGTCTTTTAATTCCCTTCGTGCAGTCATAATCACGTCCAAAACCTTTTCACGTTAATTACCTGAGTACAAATGACAGTTCCGTCAACGCACAGCACTTTTAAATCTTGTGTAGGCGATACTATCACCATCTTTATATGTTCATATCGCTATCCCGTCACTTTTATCACCTTAGTGTGTAATTATACTGCATTTTTTGCTAACTCTACTATAGGATTTGCAACAGTAAACTGTGTAGCATATCCAAACGTCTACTTATCTTCTATCTGTCACACATTCGAAGTATCATGTAAACTAATGTAAATGCGGTACATCCAACATTTTTCTGTAAGTACACCAAAGTGTGAGCACTCTCAATTAGTATAATGCATGCATATATATACCCGCCTGTATCGAGATTTTCTTCGCATTCTGTGTAAAATAATTTGTAAGCCCTACATGCATACTGATAAAGGTCTTTTCTCAAGTAACAGTCTATGGTTGTTTTTGTGGCAACTTCTTTCATCAACTACAGGAATTGTTTCCGTTTTTCTGACCTAAGTCCACTCAGTTCTCGGTTTTTCTACAGTCTCTGCACCTAGAGGAGTAATTTCTTTAATAGGAATCAGATTCAGTCTGTTTGATACACTGCCTCTTTTTCTTACAACCTGTGGAACAACAGTGCTTGTCGGAACAGTAACAATTTGTGGTGCTTTTCTCTTATGAGCTATTGAACGGAAGTTCGTAAACAAATTTTTCGTACATTGCTATTGTAGTAAGCACCCTCATTTCCATTATTTTCTGCAAGTATGCCAGCATGTGACCATATAGATATACCATAACACACAGTAAATGAAGATATATCATATTCCTCATTCGTATCTGTATTCTTTCCATTTTGTGTGTAAATGTATATACAATGATTAGTAACGATTTTTTACAAGAAAGTATCTATTCTTACTGACCACTTCTCCAGGCATGGATTGGTTTCGTTATTATGCAACAGTGATTCCTGTTCCCAGCCAGAGAATCTTCAAAGTGTTTGCAGGAGCATTTACTCTTCTTCCTCCAAATGTCTACGCTAAAGAACTTCTGTAGGCACACAATGCCAATTGCGAGAGCCTGCCTCTACGTATGCAAGACACATATCCGTGGTGGAAGATAAGTGCAGTACAGTATTAATGAGCTATCTCAAATGCGCTATTGCGCTATTTTGTTTGTATGTTGGTTTGTCAAGGGAAGCCTTCAAGGTCCAGGGTAATTCCAGCACAGCGTTTGGAGGTACATGCACCACCTTACACTGTTACGACCAGAATAGCATCAAGAGATGAAAACACTGGCATTTGGTCCAGGGTTTGGTCCCGGGGACCTCGCAACAAACCGACACATAAACAAAACAGCGCAATTGGGATAAGTTTTTACAACTGGATAAAGTCAACTCCTCGAACCTTAATTCCATCTGTAATATTCATCTTGAATCTTTAGAGTATATAAGAAACTTTGGAAGCAGCACTTGATCAGTATTCTACGTTATTAACAGAAGATAGAGTGAGAACGGGTGTCACTTTTGTTACGTGGCCATGGAACGAGACTTTGTATGTATCAGTACGAAAAAATCCATATCCAAAGGTACACTACATCCTAAAACTGCATTTTTTTTCAATTAAATTGTTATGGCTTTTTTAAAATCTTTGAAGCGTTTACTCTTAGATCACAAAAGGATTTGGCTGTATTTGAATTACAATTATATCGAAGAAATATTTGTAATTCTGTCTACACAAGGGGCCGTGGTTCACTGACAGCTGCCGAAGTGGTCAAGACAGAATCTATCAGATTGAGTCTGATGCTGGGTTGGCAAGAGGTGCTGGCGACAAGACACGAAATGCAAATGAAAGCTTGCACAGTGTCATTTGATAAAAGAGCTCCAAGAAAAAAAGGTATTTCTCGGTTCAGTCTGGGATGTTGGAAGACTGAAGAAAGCAGGAGACTCAGCACGCCATCACCCACCATGAAGAAAATCTGCTTATCTGATAGTCAACGAAGGATCAACCAGTCCTCGAGATGCTGCATGAACGCATGAAGAACGAAAAAATAAACAGAAAGCCTACACTGATCTTGAAATTACAAGAACAAGAAGCCGTACAGGAGCAGAAAGGGAAAACATATGGTGCTGGTGAATTTTAATGGATGTGTATCTTGCTTGTACTTGCATTCATCCTTTTATAAAATTTTAAAATCCATTTTCCCATAAGTTTTTTTTCTATGTTCAATGCTAACTTTTTTATCCTAAATATTAAACAGTCTCAATAAAATTTATGCATGAAGTAGTCTTGAGGTATTTGCATACTTTTATACTCTGATGTTTATGCACTGTAAATGTACAGTACATTACACATTTTTTGACGTCATATGAAATGCCATTTTCGTCTTTGTTATAGTGTTTAAAAATGGGTCTCGGCCGGAAACTACTCATCGAATGAGAAATGAAATACTTGCAACTTGGACTGGTTTTTCGTTCTATTTATTAACAGAAGTTGCTGATCCAAGCTACTCCAGCATTCTGAAAGTTCCCGGCCGGAGGGGCCGAGCGGTTCTGGGCGCTACAGTTTGGAACCGCGCGACCGCTACGGTCGCAGGTTCGAATCCTGCCTCGGGCATGGATGTGTGTGATGTCCTTAGGTTAGTTACGTTTAAATAGTTCTAAGTTCTAGGGGACTGATGACCTGAGAAGATAAGTCCCATAGTGCTCAGAGCCATTTGAACCATTTTGAACCATTCTGAAAGTTTGTACATACAAGCATCAGTATTCATTACAGTTGCAACACACTGGACTCGCATTCGGGAGGACGACGGTTTAATCCCGTCTCCAGCCATCCTGATTTAGGTTTTCCGTGTTTTCGCTAAATCGTTTCAGGCAAATGCCGGGATGGTTCCTTTGAAAGGGCACGGCCGATTTCCTTCCCAATCCTTCCCTAACCCGAGCTTGCGCTCCGTCCCTAATGACCTCGTTGTCGACGAGACGTTAAACACTAACCACCACCACAGTTGCAGCCAATCAATATGAGTCTGGACAAGCTTTACTAGTAAAACTGTTTCATCAAAACAACAGCAGCAGTGGTGCTGGTCTTCGAGAATATCGACGCATTGAGGTAACACAGAGAAGCTCAAATGGTTCAAATGGCTCTGAGCACTATGGGACTCAACATCTTAGGTCATAAGTCCCCTAGAACTTAGAACTACTTAAACCTAACTAACCTAAGGACATCACACACACCCATGCCCGAGGCAGGATTCGAACCTGCGACCGTAGCAGTCCCGCGGTTCCGAACTGCAGCGCCAGAACCGCTAGACCACCGCGGCCGGCCACAGAGAAGCCTCTTCCGTACCGGGGTTGTAGAAAATGATTCGGATGTTCGAAGTAACCGGCAATTTTCGAATTTCTCGTGAGGCAGGTCGATGAACAATGGTTGGCGACACGACTAGTACTCGAAACAAGAGACGATAGAAGAATGAAGTTGCAGAGAGCGTTAATGCACATCATAGCTCCAGATTTTCCACGATATGTACGTGTAATTTGTGTACACCGCATTAACACGAATGTTGTAATTGCCAAATTTATACAAAGTGATCAGAAGCAAGCTGAAAAGCTTGAGGGAGTGTTGAAGGGTAGGCTGTGCTGAGAAAAAATTATTAAGAAAAAATTCGATACGATGTGCCGTTTCCGAGTTAATTAGCACTGAAGTTAGCTAATCAGCCCGTTGTGTACGCAAATTCAAGCTGCCCGCCAGATACAATTAGTTTCAGTTGTTCTCATAGTGTATATCAAAGCGTACGAGACTGCTCAGCCTTCGGCTCAGATTCGATCGTTAGTACCGTCCCATGTACAATTTTTGTTCGGTTTTAGGAAACCAAACGAAAAACACGTCTGGCGACACAGTTTCTGGCGGACAGCTTGAATTTGCTAGCACAACGGCCTACTTGGCTAACTTCAGTGCTAATTAACTCAGAAACGGCGCGACGCATCGAATTAATTTTTTAACAGTCACTTCTCAGGATGACCTTCCCGGCAGCACCCTTAAAAGCTTTCCAAACAGTTTCTGACCATCGTGTATATTGCTTGGGACCTAAAACTAAAAATTAACATTTATTAAATTATGTCTCAAGGTGCAGTTTTCAGAAGCACGAACGAAAGTAAAAAGAGAAGTGAGCTGTACAACGTCAATAAAAAGCACGAAGTTGTGATACTTCTGCACTGAAAATGCGGTGTTTGTCTTTTATGTTATAAACGGCATCGAGTTTTAAGTGAGATAAGCAATGTAACGAATGGAAAAACTGGTAAACGAGTGTAAAAACTGGTAGAAGCCGACCTCGGGGAAGATCAGTTTGGATTCCGTAGAAATATGGGAACACGTGAGGCAATACTGACCCTACGACTTATTTTAGAAGCTAGATTAAGAAAAGGCAAACCTACGTTTCTAGCATTTGTAGACTTAGAGAAAGCTTTTGACAATGTTGACTGGAATACTCACTTTCAAATTCTGAAGGTGGCAGGGGTAAAAAACAGGGAGCGAAAGGTTATTTACAATTTGCACAGAAACCAGATGGCAGTTATAAGAGTTCAGGGACATGAACGGGAAGCAGTGGTTGGGAAAGGAGTGAGACAGGGTTGTAGCCAATCCCCGATGTTGTTCAATCTGTATATTGAGCAAGCAGTAAAGGAAACAAAAGAAAAATTCGGAGTAGGTATTAAAATCCATGAAGAAGATATAAAAACTTTAAAGTTCGCCGATGGCATTGTAAATCTGTCAGAGACAGCAGAGGACTTGGAAGAGCAGTTGAACGGAATGGACAGTGTCTTGAAAGGAGGATACAAGATGAACATCAACAAAAGCAAAACGAGGGTAATGGAATGTACTCGAATTAAGTCGGGTGATACTGAGGGAATTAGATTGGGAAATGAGACACTTAAAGTAGTAAAGGAGTTTTGCTATTTGGGGAGCAAAATAACTGATGATGGTCGAAGTAGAGAGGATATAAAATGTAGACTGGCAATGGCAAGGAAAGCATTTCTGAAGAAGAGAAATTTGTTAACATCGAGTATAGATTTAAGTGTCAGAAAGTCGTTTCTGAAAGTATTTGTATGGAGTGTAGCCATGTATGGAAGTGAAACGTGGACGATAAGTAGTTTGGACAATAAGAGAATAGAAGGTTTCGAAATGTGGTGCTACAGAAGAATGCTGAAGATTAGATGGGTATATCACATAACTAATGAGGAGGTACTGAATAGGATGGGGAGAAGAGGAGTTTGTGGCACAACTTGACTAGAAGAAGGGATCGGTTGGTAGGACATGTTCTGAGGCATCAAGGGATCACCAATTTAGTATTGAAGGGCAGCGTGGAGGGTAAAAATGGTAGAGGGAGACCAAGAGATGAATATACTAAGTAGATTCAGAAAGATGTAGGCTGCAGTAGGTACTGCGAGATGAAGAAGCTTGCACAGGATAGAGTAGCATGGAGGGCTGCATCAAACCAGTCTCAGGACTGAAGACCACAACAACAAGCAATGTAAATAGTAAACAGAAAAAAGGAGTAGGTTATGTGAAAAAGCCGAGATACGTTTCTGCTGTTGACAACACTTCGGATGGCTCTTCTTCTATTCAAAACATCTCCATTCGGCCATGCGTGCTAGCTGACTTGCAACACGGACTTTTTTTTTTTGACTTTGAAAGATCTGGAACACCCCTCAGATGCCTTTGGAAGGCTGCTAGAGTTCCTCGCGCTATAAACATTGCAGCTACCTAAAACAAGGGAAGGTATTAAAGCGGACCATCTCAGTTCTTCTGTTTTATTGAAATCTTAAAGAGTGAGGGCAGTTGTTCACCAAGGAATGTCCTTGATCGCTAGCTGTACATGATCGGCAGTTACTAGCAGCAGATGAATTATATCGCCAAATAAAGAAATGTCTTCTGCCTCTGCATGATTATTGTCTTAAGACCTATTGCCTTGTAACGAAATACGACGAATATTGACTAAGAAGGTAAATCGGTGCAGTAGTTTTTCAAAGGCGTTGATGGAGCTTAGCACATGAGTCATTTCGTATTTATGGTGAGGACTGAATAGGAGTTGTCAGGGAGCTCCCAATTGGGCAGTGAAAAACTATTACTGAATTCTACTTTCAAGGCGAAGAGCATTAGAAATGATTGACGAGGGAGTGGATGGTGGCAGCATACGTATCCCACGCATTGTCGCTCCGTAACGTCGAGCAGAGCGCGCCGTAGTCCCGTGGGCCCGCACCGCAGCTCGCACACCTGTTCTCGTTTCCACGTCATGCGTCGATAACCGCAAGCCTAGATAACAGTATAAGCTGTAATTATGCCCCTATGCTCCGTAAATAACATTAACATTCGCTATAGCATCATGCTGACGCGTATCGAACGCCCAACATTAGGTCCATTAGGTAATACCGTGAACACCAACTAAACAGATTCCAAGTAAGATGTCAACGTCTTTGCTCCAACTAACTCCCAGCTCAGCGAGATAACAGATTCTTCTTCACATTATGTCCACAGATTTCTGTTGCATTTAAAGGAAATACCACATCACAGCAGATATTGATTTGACTTCTGCATTACTGTACACCACTGCAGTTCACTCTTTAAGCCAGCATAGAGCAACTTTGTAAACAATTACTACAAACCAAACCGAACGCTATACTTCTTAAGAAACAATTTAAAAACATTTATCTGTTTTTTTTGGGTTTTTTTTTAATCGTATGGGCCGTATTGATTTCTTTCGATGTGATTTCCATCTTCAGGTTATCTGTGAAAAGTACGTAGTTTGGTACAATATTTGAAGTAGATTATTTAATGTATTATAGAATTGAAGTTTACTATATACATCAGGTGGTGTTACTGTCACGCTACTGTATAAGTTTGCTTCTTTGATTTTGGTGAGCTACAGTAGGTATTAAACTTTTTGCTGGAGCAGTTATTTGTTAAGTTGTCGAATTATGAAATATTATTACATAATGACGTACTTGGCAACAGTGCTGACAGTTGAGTCAGCGATGTGTTCCTACAGGCTGTGTGCTTCAGTGCTATTCTGTAAGTCATATCTTTGTTCTTACCAGTTGTAGTGTATTGCTCATATGATTGTGATACACTGAAGCACGAAAGGATATGCTATAGGCATGCGTATTCAAATACAGAGATATGTAAACAGGCAGAATACGGCTCTGCGGTCGGCAACGCCTATATAAGACAACAAGCGTCTGGCGCGTTTGTTAGATCGGTTACTTCTGCTACAATGGCGGGTTATCAAGATTAAAATTAGTATGAGTGTGGTGTTACGGTCGGCGCACGAGCAATGGGACACAGCATCTCCGAGGTAGTGATGAAACGTACGACCATTTCACCTGTGTACCGTGAATATCAGAAATTAGGTAAAACATCAAATCTCCGACATCGCTGAGGACGGAAAAATATTCTGTAAGAACGGACCAACGACGACTGAAGAGAATCATTCAACGTGAAAGAAGTGCAACCATTCCGTAAACTGCTGCAGATTTCAATGCTGGGCCATCAACAGGTGTTAGCATACGAACCATTCAACGAAATATCATCTATATAGACTTTCGGAACCGAATGACCACTCGTGTATCTTTGATGATTGCACGACACAAAGCTTCACGCCTCGCCTGGGCCCGTCAACACCGACATTGATGACTGGAAACATGTTGCCTGGTCGGAGGAGCCCCGTTTCCGATTGTATCGAGCGGATGGGCGTGTACGGGTATGGAGACAACCTCATGAATCCATGTACCCTGGATGTCAGCAGGGGACGGTCCAAGCTGGTGGAGGCTCTGTAATGGTGTGGGGTCTCTGCACTTGGGGTGATACGGGACCCCTGAGACGTGTAGAAACGTCTCTGACAGATGACACGTACGTAAGCATCCTGTGTGGTCACCTGCATCCATTTATGTCCATTGTGCATTCCGAAGGACTTCGGAAATTCTAGCAGGACAATGCGACACCTCACAAGTCAGGAATTGCTACAGAGTGGCTCCAGAAACATTCTGAGCTTAATCACTTGTGCTGGCCACCAAACTCCCCAAACATGAGCATTATTGAGTATATCTGGGATGCCTTGCAAAGTGCTGTTCAGAAGTGATCTGCACCCCCTCGTACTCTTACGGATTTACGGACAGCCGTGCAGGATTCACGGTGTCAGTTCCCTCCAGCACTACGTCAGACATTAGTGGAGTCCATGCCACGTCGTATTGCGGCTCTTCAGCGTGCTCGCGGGGACCCTACACGATATTATGCACGTGTTCCAGTTGCTTTGGCTCTTCAGTGTAAGTTTTATATAGGTCAGACTGGAAGGAATTTCAATATTTGAAGCCGAGAACACATTAGAGATAGCGATGGTACCCAATTAACTTTCTTCCATCACTTGAAGGTACAACGACGTATAGCGGACGGTACGGAACCGACTGTCGAGGTTTTAGGTATTTCACAAAAAGGAACAATAATGAATATTATTGAAGAGATCTAAATATAGTAACAGACTCAAGAAATTTTAAATGAACAGATCGATCTGAAACAAAAATATTACACAGAAAATTTTATTGAAATTGTTCGTCCAAACACGAGATGAGCAGAAAAACAAAATCTACTAATCTACAAACGTATGAGATATCAACATGTTATATCGAAATTAAAAATAATCGTTCTAAAGCATACGGTTAAGAATAAAATATCAGGAAATCTCTCGCACCATGACACTACCTGGAATAACAATTTTTTAAAAAAAGAACAAAAATGACTAAATTACATATGCGTCTAGAACCACAGAAACACGCATCATAGAGGCAATATAATATAGCTGGTAAGAGCAAAGATATGACTTACCGAATATCACTGAAGCAAACTGGCTGTAACCATATAACATTACTGACTCAGCTATCAGTACATCTGTCAAGTATTATCATTATGAAATAAACTTTCGTAATTCGACAACTTCACAGATAACAGCTTCAAGAAAATGTTTTAATGCCTATTATAGATACACCAACCTCAAAGGAGAAAACTTATATAGTAGTGTCACAGCAACTGAGACAGCGATGTCATATGGATATCAACACCATCTGATGTAAGTAGGAAACCATAATTCTATAGCACATTAACTTATCTACTTCAAAAATTTGAAATATTGTACCAAACTATGTACTTTCCACAGATTGTCTGAAGATGTTAATCACGTCGAAGCGGGCCTATGGTAATAAACAATGTAAACAAATACAGCAGCGTCTTGGCCTTATAGAAAATATATAATTACGTGTTTGTTTCTGCGCTAGTACTTCGCGCCTTCCTAATTTATTAATAAGTGCGTAGCCGTCCCGTTTACTGATATCACTGGCTCTCTTCAGTTAAGAATGGAAACTCATGTGGGTTTTTCTCTTAGATAAAAAGGCGCGACGTGTCTGTCACCTGTTTTTTCTATTACGAAACACTTCAAAACCTACAGCTACTGGTCTCGCTTCTAAATTAACAGACACCAACAGGGAAACATAAAATATTTTTTTAAAATTTTAGATTTGCTTCACTCTTTCCCTTACACGATTTGAAAGACGAATTGCCGATTGCATTTCTGCAAGCAAAAGAGTTCATTTTCAGTAATTATATTTGACTATTTTGCCAACCTCGGGAACTCCAGACCTGTGCTATTTAATCCCAGACGACCATGGATTCCTTTACATCTACGGTAATCACTTACGAGTCCGCGCCCGTAGCTGAGTCCCGCGCGAGGGTTAGATTCTACCATGTTTTCTGGTCCGACAACGGCCGTGACAGCGGTGTGCTGAACCCACGACCCTCCGTACCGCATCCAGGTAACGCAACGGGCCGAGGATAGCCCTGCCGATTGCCCTGTCTGTTGGCAGAACGGTGGTGTTGCTAAAGAATTAGAAATGTGATTTTGAAGCGAAAACGTACTTGTACTCACTGACAACGGTATCTTGACAGTAACAGTGGGTCTTCAGAAACACACCGCTCTTGTATGCGCTGTAATAGTGCCGTACAGAAGCTGATCACCATAGGTTCTTCCCTTACCAAAAGGTTTGTTGCTTGTCTCATTGGAACGACTTCAGAATTGGCGCAAATGTTGCAAAAATAGGAAGAAACTGTCGCAGCGGAACAACAAATATTTCATGAAACGACGCCACATCTAGACAAAAAACCTCTTATTCCCTCGAAGTAATTTACAAGAAGATTACAAATCTCGCTTTTTCTACGGCAGTATGCCTAATACTCACAAGATTCTATGTAAACTGTGTCATTGGTGATATATCAGTTAAATTTTTAAATGTAGATTATGTAATTTGTTAGTTCTTTCTGCATCACATATAGAAGTATGATGACATAATTGTCCATGTGATGTTGGTATTTTTGCTGTTTACGTATGTGCTTGAGCCTCTGTGAATGAAGCGGTAAAATAAAAGATTCGTTTGGCACCATATTCGTTTGGGAGAGCAAATGGATTCAAATAAGCAGACAGACAGCGTGAGATGGTTTTTTAAAATTCCTTTAGGAATGAAATAGGATTGAGTGGTATCACGAAATCTTAATTTCTTTATCGGTGTGCAAATGAGGCAATGTACGTTTAATATGAACTAGCTACCAGCCCTGGTTTCGCACGGGTAACACAATCTGCGCCCGGGCGACTTGTCTGGAGCAGCGGTAATAGATTATACAGGTTCAACATTAATAAAAATGACAAGCTGCAGGGACGAATTCCTAACCGTAAGCCGGCCGATGTGGCCGTGCGGTTCTAGGCGCTTCAGTCTGGAACCGCGTGACCGCTACGGTCGCAGGTTCGAATCCTGCCACGGTCATGGATGTGTGTGATGTCCTTAGGTTAGTTAGGTTTAAGTAGTTCTAAGTTCTAGGAGACTGATGACCTCAGATGTTAAGTCCCATAGTGCTCAGAGCCATTTGAACCATTTTTGAACCTAACCGTAAATGGAGGAAAAAAGCTCCTATAAACACGTGTTCAGAAATGCATCATTGTCATAATTGCCACGATAGATGGCGCTGACGAGCAAGTTACGTGTGTTCTTTGTACGTTGCAGGGTGTGACATTGACGCAATATACTGTAAGCAGCAGAATGGTCCTGTATCCATGTTGGGAACAAGCGCAGATGGTGTTTGCATACGGCCAAGTAGATGGAAACGGTCGACAGGCAGCACGGCTAAACCAAAACAAGTACCCTCACAGACACCAACCACATGACACATTTTAAGCCATTTTTGGGCGTTTGTGTAATAATGGGTCCTTTTACAAAGAAGAATGTGCGGAGAGACCGCGGACTGTGAGTGCACCAGATTGGGTGGAACAGATTCTACGAGGTATTGAGACGAACCCAAGTACAACCCGTCCAGGCAAGTGGCCCGGTAACATGGTATAAGCCAAAGTACGATTGTGTGTACCCTGCACGACAGTCGGTATTGTCCCTACCACCTGCAATGCCATGAAGGCCACTGTGAACATCTGTTGTGCCGTGGAAGCGATGTAGCTCTGTACTATGTTCCAGGACGATTTGTTGTCATTCCACGTACACCGTTCATTTCCGGACCCGTGTTCATGGAACCTTTTTTCCTCCATTTTCAGTCAGGAGTCCATCCCTGCAGCTTGTGGGCTTTGCTAATGTTCACACTGTATGCACAAAACTTACTCGTGAATTAACCTGTCTATCACTGGAGACCGTGTGGCCGGCCGCGGTGGTCTAGCGGTTCTAGGCGCGCAGTCCGGAACCGCGCGGCTGCTGCGGTCGCAGGTTCGAATCCTGCCTCGGGCATGGATGTGTGTGTGATGTCCTTAGGTTACTTAGTTTTAAGTAGTTCTAAGTTCTAGGGGACTGATGACCACAGATGTTGTAAGTAGGCTGTTTATGTTTTCTTTATGTAAGTTTGCTGTTTATGTTTTCTTATTGGCAACGTTACGTAGCGCTCTCTGTATGAAAATCACTGGCTGTGCTGTGTGCAGTATGTGGCTAGTTTGCATTGTTGCCTGCCATTGTTGTCATGAACTGCTATAGCTGGATGTGAACAGCAGATAGCGTTGGGCAGTTGGAGGTGAGCCGCCAGCAGTGGTGGACGTGGGGAGAGAGATGGCGGAGTTTTGATAATCTGTAAGACTGAATGTCAATTATGAATATTAAGGTAAATACATTGTTTGTTCTCTATTAATATCTTTCATTTGATAACTATCCCTATCAGTAGTTAGTACCTTCAGTAGTTTGAATCTTTTATTTAGCTGGCAGTAGTGGCGCTCGCTGTTTTGCAGTAGCTTGAGTAGCGAAGATTTTTGTGAGGTAAGTGATTTGTAAAAGGTATAGGTTAAAGTTAGTCAGGGCCATTGTTTTGTAGGGGTTATTGAAAGTCAGATTGCGTTGCGCTAAATAATATTGTGTGTCAGGTTAAGCACAGGCTTGTATAATTGTTCTAAGTGGACGTTTCATATTGTAAAATTGTTCTAAGGGGACGTTTCAATGTTAAGTCCCATAGTGCTCTGAGCCATTTGAACCTGGAGACCGTGTCAAAATACCTACAGGAGTTCCTAAGATTAGCATTTACATAAACATAGAAAAATGCGGAGTGGGACTCCAGTTTAGTAATATGTATAGACTTCCTAGCGACCGGCCCGGCTTTGCGCGGGTTGCAGCAAGACACCAATCTACAGCCAGATGACTTGATTGGTGTAGTGGATTTTGTCCAGGGGCCATGGAAAAAATTCAGAGAACTACGTTAAGTAAATGAGTTCCATCACTTTCGTAATACAGCTTATGCGATGTAAGCTGCGCACGCCAGGAAAGTTATCTGGAGGCATGAATATTATGTGTTTCATACAAAATTGGCGTTTGGATTGAATGTCATGGCAATGATCGGATCGCATAGTTATGTAAGTAATATGTGCGTAAGAAGTGTAAATATTGTATGCGAATCATGAGTGTATATGTGCTTGAGTGATTCAATTGAGTCGGAGGATGCCCGAGGTGGTACAAATAAAATAAAAAGTAAGAAGAAATATACGTGTTCTGTATGATAATATCGTGTTACAGCACACCTCTTGAGAAGAGTAAGCACTGTTATGCTTTGGTGAGGCCCATTGACGCAATTCTTTATTGCGGAAAATGGTTCTGAGCACTATCGGACTTAATATCTAAGCTCATCAGTCCCCTAGAACTTAGAACTACTTAAACCCAACTAACCTAAGGACATCACACACATCCATCCCCGAGGAAGGATTCGAAACTGCGACCGTAGCGGTCGCGCGGTTCCAGACTGAAGCGCCTAGAACCGCTCGGCCACACCGGCCGGCTTTTTTGCGGACTCTACGAGAGATACCTCGCCGCGCCAAGCAAAGTATCGTGTCCAAATCTAGGTGTGATTCAAGGAAAGCAAAAATCTGAAAGTTCATTCATCCGCTGCGCTGCTGAAAAAACGTGCTGTAGTAAACGAAGAAAAGTTTCCGGATTATTTTTTCGGAAAATGTTCTACTTGGAGCATAACAAGTAGAACACCAGATTTTTTGGACTCACTATTGGTTGAAATATTTGAAATTTCAAATTGTTTCACGTCACAGCCTGATGATGTGATGGTTATCTTTTTGTTCTTGGTCGTATGTATTACGATACTTCAAATGTAACTCATTGTCCGTTATTCGAAGAATGTGCAGTGAATTAAGAGTGCGAATCGCAACTGGTAATGTGAGGGAAGCAGAAATTGGCAGTCTGAAGGTGTCGTCATATTGATACATGCGACCTCAGCCATGTGTAGAAATGTTTCGAAATCTCGTGTATTCATCCGTAAGAAATTTCTGAATCCTATTCAAGAAGATCGTTCCCTTGTCTTTAAACGTGTGGAACTAAAATACTTACAAATTCTGCACATTGTCATATGTCTCACAACAACAAACACGTAGAAAATACTGGAAAACGCTTGTGGTCGTCCCTAGTGGGCATCTCTTCATGTGGTACTAACATTGGTCACTAGACTAAAATACAATCTAGCAAATATTGTGTCTTTAGTTACACTGACCTCAAGATACAACAATTTCTCCTATATAAAATTCTTTTGTATATATGGTCAACTGTACAAAGGACCTAGGAAAGGAAGCATTAACTCGCGACTTCAGAGATGCAAGACCATTTGTCATCTGTGATACCCGGATGAATCGGGAGTAGCAGATCATGTTCTGGGACCAGGGAACAACCAAATCCGTTTCTCCGATACCATGATCATATTAAGATCAATTCATTATTATTCTAGATATACAGAGAGAATTCAAATGTACAATATACTTTAACAGAAAAGAGTAAGGACTGAAATTACACATGTTGTCAGCCTTAATGCTGAATGAAGCAAACAGCGCCAAGCCTTCAGCCACTAAATGCTTGTTAAGACACGTTGGCGCGACTCCGCTACCTTAGGCAGACGTCTGATGACGTCACGAACCGACCGTTGCGTGGATACGTATGAACAGGTGAGTTTAAAATGGTTGATACTGTCTTCTTTGTCTTTAAATTGTTTGATGGTGTCTCTAGTACCTTGAGACGAAGAACTGGGCAGAGGGATATGCCTCGTATCACGGTCTAAAGTGCATAAAAGAAGTATCGACAATAAAGTAACACAAATTGAAAGCCTGTATTGCATGATTTCTTGGTACATGTTCCCCGCGCTGAGAGCGGATTTCTGACTTACTACATAGCTCATATCATCACTAACAATATCACAAGTGTACCGTAGGAAACACACGGCGTCGTTTCCGTAAACAATTACAGTGGTGACTAAAGAAAACGTGTCGCATTGTAAATGATTTCAGTACAGTCGTGTAAAACGGCTCAGCGTGTCCTCGTTTTCACCACAGGAGATCACAATAAGCCGAATGAAGCATCCTCATTTCTAGGTGCGGTTATTGTGGTCGACTAATCATATCAAATACTGGTGCTACAATCTCACTGTGACTAATCCAAATGTACCCTTCAAAACATGCTCTTAGTTCTGAGATACATTCTTTGTCTATAAATATGCTTTTATGAAATGCACTCCTTATGTCCTATATGTATCACCACTTCAAAAAAAAACTTTCTGTTTTAACTTCTTTTTTCTGTCTCTTTTTTACCTCCCAGATGTAAGCTAACGTATGCATATACACTTTTGTGAAAATTAGAACTACTACAAAAGTGTAATTATGTAGGCTTTCGGGGCCAGAGTCAGTCGTCATAAAAGTTTTCTGGGTATGGTACCGCGTCATAATGTATAAAACTACTGCTGCTGGAGACCCAGGAGAAGGCCGCTGCAACCGTGGCCGAATCGTTGGTTTTTCTACATCAGCAGTAGTTTTATACATTATGACGCGGTACCATACCCAGAAAACTTTCATGTCGTACTAAAAAGTATATCGCTAATAATTCCAGCTCGGAAGCTCTCCAGAAAATAGTTCAAACGATTAGTAGTTAACCCTGCAGAGATGATAAGTTCACATAGGCTCTTTTGCGACATCTGTTCTGTGAATCGAATGGTTAGTGTTATCTCAAGCTCACTCGGTGGACACCTTCCAATTAAGCGGACATGTGGACGCAAGTGTCGCTAGGGTCACATAAGGATAAGTCGACAGTTAGAACACCCTGACACTTCTAAGAAATGGTGCCACTGAGAACAGTATTAGTTGGCAAGAGTGGTACCAAGCAGCGTGGCAAGCCATTGTTCATAGTTTGTGGAATATCGAAGACACGCTGGTTTATAGCGTAAACTGAGGCAGAAACAACCAAAAAACTGTAGGAGGCTTGAATCAAATTTTATAGGCGGAACAGTAATATGTCGTTAGTAATTTATCGTATTTAAGATCCGTGTGTACATTTTTACCGGCCCAACATGTGTTCTGAGAATTATTTGGAAGTTAGAAATGACGGGAACTATTACAGAAACCGGAGCATGTTTGTTGTCTGCTGAAAGAGCCACCTATTATGAGCTGTTTTAAGTCAGGTAGGTTTTCTGGAGACTCCAACACTTCTCGAGTTCTTACAATATATTGTCTCATTTTAATAACTTATTTTCTGTTTTAGGTTGAATATTCAGCATAAGTCTAAGAATGAGGGTATTCTTGGACAGAGGAATAGAAAAGAATGGTTGCAGTTACAACATATGTTTAAACAACATGCCACATACTCCAGCTGCGGAACTGTCGTTTAAAGGAGTACTTGTATTCTCTACTGGTACGGTAACGATTATAGTATCGATCGTATCACGAATGGGTTGGGTTCGAACGACTGCGCGGTGTTAGAGTTCTGTAAATGTTACACAAAATAAATCAGTCCAGGTACAATAACACTTTTTTATTGTTTATCACAAATACCTTAACGTCCAGTTCTGCACAGATTAAGAACTTAGTTCCGTAACTGATAGTCAGGTTCAGTAGTGAACACATGTCCCTAGACTAAGTCCATAGCTACGTCGCTGCGCTATGAGCTCTGGCAGGTTCAGTCCTCGTAGGCTGTTTACGGTAGGGTCTGATCCACATGGTGGTCGTCAACTACAGATGAACTCTGTGAAAGAACTGCGTCAAAGACCACTGACTGTTCGTGTGATGACTGCTCGCTGAAGACTGAGCTAGACTGCTCGCCAAAGACTGGCTTGCAGACTGCTGCGCTGCGGGATATATCGCTGCACAGACTGCTGCACCAAAACCGCATGGTTGACTGCCACTTCTGGAGATCACGCACTCCTTGCCAGGTGGCCCTCCAAGCGGAATGATATCATTGTCTGCTTGGCGTTCGTGGTGGATGTGGCAAAGTAGTCCACCTCCTGCGGGCGGCCTCTGTGAACAGTCACTGAACCTCACACTGCTGGCGCCTCGCCTTGATGTATGCTACGCCTATGCAGCTGCGGCGGAGGGGAGGCCTACTCTGCAGGGGTAGTAGCGTGGGTGCAACAAGAACCGACATTGTTCCTCACGGGATTTTAATGAACTATGACACAGTCAAATCTGTCAGTAATGAGCAGTCTGTCATACTGTTACCTATTTTGTTTCGTTGGCGATAACTGGAACGGTCACATCGTCATGTAGAATGTATACAGGGTGAAACACCTAAAATTGCACCGCAAATGTTGAGGAAATGGATACTGCTATTTATGTGCTGTTTTCACAGAGTGGGTTGGTAGTCAGGAGCTCGTATTGTTAGGCAGTCTACAGATTGTTGTAATACTTAGAAACTATTTCTTGGGCAAACATACACTTTTTTGAAAAGTAACAATGTCTGCTGACATTAAAAGTAGAGTAAATTAGAACTTGGAAAATTTGGAAATTTGTGGTAAGGTCTTATGGGACCAAACTGCAGACGTCATCGGTCCCTAAGCTTACACGCTACTTAATCTAACTTAAATTAACTATGGACAACACACACACACCCATGCCCGAGAGAGGACTCGAACTTCCGAGCCTCCGACGGGAGGAGTCGCGCGGACCGTGACAAGGCGCCTCAGACCGAGCAGCTACTTCTCGCGGCTAAATTAGAAATTCAGCGATGTTTGTTGCAGGACACTAGCGCGAGTCGTTTACGAGATATCCTATTTTGAGATGTTCCCACACTCACACTTGTACAGTACCTGTGGTAGCACACACTACACAAGTACATAAACCAATTATATGAATTCTGACCAGTAATGAGATAGGTTGTGTTCAAAATGTCCACCGGCAGCAGTAATACACGCTTCCAGTCTAGTATGGAATGACTGCTGCACACGTGCTAACATTTTAGCGGAGATGTCTGGGCAGACTACAGTAATAGATCCTTGCATAACATCGGGTGTAGTTGGTGTGTCCTTGTAGACAACGTCTTTCAGCTTTTCCCACAGAAAAAGTCTACAGGCGTCAATTCTGGGACCGAGGTACAAGTCCTCTGCGTCCAGAGGAAACAATTCGTGAAGACGCGCTGTGTTACTTCAGGCAATATGGCCTGGACAGACATCGTGTCGGTACCATAGGTTCCTCCTAGTCTGCAGAGGATGCTGATGAGGTTAACGGGAATGCCAACAGATCAGTGCATGTTTCGGCAGTTTAACTGGCCATACTTGGTAAATGTACCTTCATCACTAAATAATATTCATGATACATCAGAAGTATCCAGTCTTAATGTCGACATACAGAAGTTAACACGATTCTCAGTATCGTTTCCATCCAGCGCTTGATGGAGAGAAATGTGGCAGGGATGGAACCCATGTCGATGGAGAATGCGATTCTCATAATAGTTCCTATGCAGCTGTTGATGGAGAGAAGCGTGGGAGGGGTGGAACCTATGTCGATGGAGAATGCGTAGGCCACTTGTCTGACTCATGCCTCTTCCTCGTGCAACTGCGCGCATCAACTGCAACAGCAGCAAGAACATTAATTTCCCCGTCTTTTGTCTTCACTTGTTTCCTTCTGTTACGCTGTCTAGGTGTTACACTATCACTTTCACGTAACTGGTTGAAGAGGCTGATAAATATTTGCCGAGATGGTTGACGTTTGTTGGGGTATCTTGCCGCATACACTGTACAAGACACAACTGCATTCTTCCTACATCCCGCATACACCGTGAGCCTGCCGGCTTCTTTTGGACTGGTCATTCCCATCGTCCAGTCACGACCTACTGCTTTAACCGTCACACAACAACAGACCTGGAAGTCATAATGCACTCAAGGAACACACAAGCACACTGTAAGCAAACATATCAACAGAGTGCCTAGCTACTTAGCAGGTTGAATGGTACAGCCAAATGTCAGTGTGCAAACTTTGTACAGTACGACATCTCGTTGACGACTCGCACTAGACTCCTTCAATAAACACCACTGACATTCTAATTTATCCTACTTTTAGTTTGTTAATGTCAGGAGGCATTGTTACATTTAAATCAGTATATGTTTGCACAAAAATACATTTTAAGTATTATTACAAACTGCTAATTGGCGAACAATACGAGCCCCAGACTACCAATCCATTCTGTGAAAACCACGAATTTCCGCAATATTTGCGGTGCGGTGCAGTTTTAGGTGATTTACCCTGTATAACCTGAGCTGGTAGACACTTCAAGATAATCTCCAACTACCTGCGAAAATTGCTTACAAAGTTGCAAGAGCCAGTATTAACTGAGGAACCTGGGAATGTGTTACAGTCTGGTATGTACTGCTTAACAATTTAAAAGTTGGATGTTAAATCTTAGCTTTGAATATTGAATTTTACTATTTCTGTATTTCCCTTATTTTGCAAACTAGTTGCCTCAGGATTACTGCAAATATGATAATGTATCCAACGTCGGTTATCTTTGGAGGTTCAGTCTCTGAGTTCTAACGGAAGCCTAATGTGCACTTCCGGGTGTACAGGCCAGTGAACCCTTTACCCACTCACTAAGGACGTCGGGTGTTGTTTTTTAATGCTCTAGTGAGTGCTGTAGGGAGAATGCGGCCTGTTGTTGAACTGCTTTTGGTGAGATGGCTTCTTATAATTAGGTTGTGAGTATGCAGTGTCCATCCGTAACACAGTTTCGTTTATCATTCGTCATATACTTCCATTTGAAGGTTGAAGGTTAACATTCATTACTTCCAGTTGCATAACTGCTATGACTATTAAGGTCGACTTTATTTATTTCTAATTACTGCTACTAGTCACGTTTCTATTTTATGTTTAAACTAAAATAATACAACGCGTTTCGAACATGTTCTGTTCATCTTCAGGCTTTTATACATACATACAGAGAAGTGATATTTAAAAGTAAACAGTCTTAAACTAGATTAATCTAGAAGACTTTGTCCATTGTTTGTTACTGTAGCAGCTGGTGTGGCATTGGGGGAGGGGGGAGGAGGGGGGCAGTGGATGGCCAGAAATCGAAATCAGTAATGTCTTCTGCTGGTTTTCCTCCTTGTGGTTGACTATGTATGATATCATAGCCTGTACAGAATGCAGATAGATTTACATCAGTTATGTGGACTTTGATTCTACTTTAGTGTTCAATTTCTTGTCTCTTTGTAGGAAAGTAGTTACGACGCTTGGTGCAGAATATGACTTTAATCAGTTAATCAGAAGGGTATTACAATCAATTCAGTCATCCTTTTCATCAGTTTAGCTTCTTAAATGGTTTGTGATTTGTTAATATGGCGATTATGTATTTGATCTTCACCTGCCTCGTGTCGTCTGTGCACTAATAGGACACTTGTTATACTGTTCATTTGCTTCTTCAAGTTAATTATATAAAGCGGTACCTAAATATTATCTCTCATTTTGGTTACCCTACTCACTTTTTTGTTTAACAGAATTAGCGTGACTTGCACTCCGCAGCCGTTATACAATCGCACAAGACAATGTACAATCTTTAGCTTCAATAATTGGTATGTTTTACAACTTTCGCATGATATTTCACATCGAAGATGGAATCCACTATTCTGAATTTCATATATTCCGTTCCTTACACGAAATTTCACCAAATAAGTCTTGACACTGGTGCAACTAGCAGAGACGCAGTACTTCTTTCTGCAAAAGTGCTTAAGTTCGACGCATCATATTTGACTGGTATAATTACAAATCAGGGTTCACGTCCCTACAGCTCAGCAACTAGCTACAAGCGAATTTGCTAGAACACATCCATTCCATGCTAAGATATTAGAGGTGATTTGTGATATTCACTTAAATTTCTTTTCCTTTTGCTATGACTGCTTTTAACTGTTGTGAAGTAAGTGTCAATTGCTCAGATAAGTTTCCTTTATTATGTCTTAGTGAGATAGCCTTCCTGAGTTAATTGTTTGGGTAAAAACTTTGTAAAAAATGGTTCAAATCAAATGGCTCTGAGCACTATGGGCCTTAACTTCTGAGGTCATCAGTCCCCTAGAACTTAGAACTACTTAAATATAACTAACTTAAGGACATCACACACATCCATGCCCGAGGCAGGATTCGAAACTGCGACTGTAGCGGTCGCGCGGTTCCACACTGTAACGCCTAGAGCCGCTGGGCCACCCCAGCCGGCAAAAACGTTATACATGAAAAGACATCGCATTCCAAATTAGGGCATGTTAGCATTTATTTGCACTTGTAAGCCAACTTTAAACTGAAAAATAGACTTAAATGAGAATGGCAGGATACGACTGGCTGTTTCCTTTCAAGAAGAAATATCCCGGCAAATACTGTGCGAGACGCGGTGGCTTCTTTTGCGGCGAGAAATGTCGTGCCCCTTGCATACAGTATACTGGATAAATAAAAAAGTTTTCGCGAGAGTTGTGCACACGATTACGATACTGAAGTTTTCCATGTGCTGACACTGAAAGTGCTAATTCTTCATTAATTCTTCGTTATTCCTTAAGCTCAAAACGGGTGCTGCGATAATCCTCACGCGTAATGAGCTGACTTTTGTTTAGGTATTACAACCAAACAAAATAAAGCAGGTGGAGAGAGTCTAAACTGAACAGAACGGTAGGTCTTCGGGATATTTGTTTGCATGCCGTGACGAAATTGACAGTAGCATTCTGGTACAAAAATCATGCGTGTTTGGAACCAGTGGCTTTGAGGAGCGGCTGCTGGGTTACATAGTGTGTCCAAATCACTGGATGACAGCAGACATGTCTACGTGGCCACAATGTACATTCAGCTTCTTCGACAGGGTTGGCTCGGCGCTGGAGGATTCTAGATGGTTTGACGACATCTATAGTGACCTGCACTGGGGAATGCGTTCGTGTCCTTCAACTGTCGTCAAATCACAGACAGTGGCGATATGAAAGCAATCCCTTCCGTGGTAAGGGAACCAGTTTCGAAGAACCATACGTATCACACCAAAAGAGCAGATCTGGTATAGACTGGATTTCACTGTGGTAGTCACGAAGTTTCAAGAACCAATGTTGATGGTTTGTACTGCAGATTCAGAGGGATATAAAAATTATCAAAGCGAGAAATCATACATAGTTTTGTAACTATGTATATATCTCCATACACTTAATATGCAGCATAACGCTCAAGACAGTCATAGTTATTATTCGTGTTGCATTTCTCAAAAATATTTGTGGACTCTTGGGTTGGAGCAGGAGTAAAGCCATTAAACATTCTTGATAACTCACAGTTTCTTTTGTATTTTAATTTCTTCATTGGCTTTAGTCAGATACCGGCAAGCTGATAGTGGACCAAGAGGTTCACAATTATGGGTATTTCGGAGGGAGCACCAAATTTGGAATTTACCTGGTGACGATAGGAGACCTCCCGAAAACCAAGATCGCAACTCAGTGGTTGGAAATATATTTAATATGTTTCTTGGACAATGTTCTTCCACTCGAAAATTAAATATATTATGTGTGTGCGTGAGTGTGTGTGTGTGTGTGTGTGTGTGTGTGTGTGTGTATTCCGTGTCACGTCAAATCGTCAGACCGAGCGAGATGACGCAGTGGTTAGCACACTGGACTCGCATTCGGGAGGACGGTGGTAGAAACCTGTGTCCGCCCTTTCAGGTTTAGGTTTTCCATGATTTCCATAAACGCTCCGACAAATGCCAGGATGGTGCCTTTGAAAGAACACGGTCGATTTCCTTCCCCATCCTTGACATAGTCCGAGCTTTTGCTCTGTCTCTAGTGGCCTCGAGTCAAAGGGACATTAACCCCAATTTTCCTTCCATTCCTTCCAAATCGTCAGTCTTACTTCCTTTCGTTCCAAATCGACATACTTTTGTCTATGAATATAGAAAAACCTTAAAATAGCGATAACTTAGGCCTAGCACGAAGACCACTGTGATATCGCATCTATTTGGATTTTCGTTTGCTGGTGTACATTGTGGAATAATGCGTCCCTAACACTTTCGCGTTTAATGGGACACAAATGTCCCACTAAAATAATACTCAGTTTCGAGCGCTGGGATCTCTATATGTCATATCTGATTTTTGCTACCATCTAACGAGAAGTTTTCGGAACATGGAGAAATACTACAGACCATAGAGTGATACTGCTCTGTTTCCCTGATGATAGAGTACACTGCCATACACAAAAGGATGCAACACAGTAAGGCCTGCTTCCAGAGAGGTGCAACATATTTATGGTCTGACGACGTAGAGGTTGCACACAACACGGGCAGTTGTCCTTCCGCCTAAAGTGACGCAAGTAATTATTAAGAACATACATCTGCCAAACACATATACAAGCAGACACACTGTACGACTTAATGTGTTAGTCAGGGGAGTGGTATGAGCACCGTGCCTCAAGACGGCCTTATGTCGTTTGTAAAGAAAATACTACAGACTGAATACTACCCTGTTTCCCTGAAGATAGAGTACACTGCCATACACAAACAGGGTGCAACATGGTAAAGCCTGCTGTCAGAGAGGTGCAACGTATTTATGGTCTGACGAAGTTTAGCTGGCGCACGAAACGGGCAGTTGTGCCTCCGCCTAAAGTGACGCAAATAATTCCCAAGAACATCCATCTGCCAAACACATATACAAGCACACACACTGTACGACTTAGCGTGTTAGTCAGTGGGGTGGTATCAGCACCGTGCCTCAAGATGGTTTCAAGACGTTTCTACAGAAAGTACTACAGACCATAGAGTGAATACTGCTCTGTTTCCCTGAACATAGAATACGCAGCCATACACAAAGAGGGAGCAACACGGTAAGGCCTGCTTCCAGAGAGGTGCAACATATTTATGGTCTGACGACATAGAGGTCGCACACGACACGGGCAGTTGTGTTTCCGCCTAAAGTGACGCAAGTAATTCCTAAGAACATCCATCTGCAAAACACAGACCATAGAGTGAATACTGCTCTGTTTCCCTGAACATAGAATACGCTGCCATACACAAAGAGGGAGCAACAAGCACACACACTGTACTACTTAGCGTGTTAGTCAGTGGGGTGGTATCAGCACCGTGCCTCAAGATGGCTTCAAGACGTTTCTACAGAAAGTACTACAGACCATAGAGTGAATACTGCTCTGTTTCCCTGAACATAGAATACGCAGCCATACACAAAGAGGGAGCAACACGGTAAGGCCTGCTTCCAGAGAGGTGCAACATATTTATGGTCTGACGACATAGAGGTCGCACACGACACGGGCAGTTGTGCTTCCGCCTAAAGTGACGCAAGTAATTCCTAAGATCATCCATCTGTCAAACACATATACAAGCACACATACTGTACGACTTAGCGTGTTAGTCAGTGGGGTGGTATCAGCACCGTGCCTCAAGATGGCTTCAAGACGTTTCTACAGAAAGTACTACAGACCATAGAGTGAATACTGCTCTGTTCTCCTGAAGATAGAATACGCTGCCATACACAAAGAGGGAGAAACACGGTAAGGCCTGCTTCCAGAGAGGTGCAAATATTTATAGTTTGACGACGTAGAAGCCTGCATCCAGAGAGGTGCAACATATTTATGGTCTGACGACATAGAGGTCGCACATGAACCGGTCAGTTGTTTTTCCGCCTAAAGTGACGCAAGTAATTCCTAATAACATCCATCTGCCAAACACATATGCAAGCACACACACTGTACAACTTAGCGTGTTAGTCAGTGGGGTGGTATCAGCACCGTGCCTCAAGATGGCTTGAAGACGTTTCTACAGAAAGTACTACAGACCATAGTGTGAATACTGCTCTGTTTCCCTGAAGATAGAATACGCTGCCGTACACAAAGAGGGAGCAACACGGTACGGCCTGCGTTATTGTTTAGTTGTTGCCCAGCCCTATGTGGAGGCTGTGCAGTTGCTGCTTGCAGGCAAGCCACCTCATAACAGCAACTACTTCCGATGGAAGAGGTTCTCTTCCTGCCTATACATGACTGACACCAAGATATTTGGTCAATACAACAAGTATAACGAGAGTTGTAAAGGATCAAATGAGGCGACGTGTGTTTAGAGCTGACACTGTGCATTTGTTTCACAAAAATCAGATGAAATCATCATCTTCTCCATTATAAGAGTACCTGAAGAGGCTAATTGTGTCCTCTTACATTGCTTTGGAATATTGTTACAGTCATCAATAATGCTGCTGGTTTGCACATAATTTTTATTTACTGGGATATATATGAGTCAGCGAACATCATAGAACGTATCTCAAAGCTATCTTGTAATTTTATGTTGAATTTTTATGCGTAACGTTTCGTATTCTTAATTGCCACTCCAATAAATGTGTTTTGCTACTGATACCTTCTTCCATCTTTGCCGTTCTGAGAAAATCACTCTACAAACAAAATTTTAACTTTGGAAACTCTAGTTTCACAAGAATACATGGACCTAGGTAGGTTCGCGGGAGACATGTGTCCCACATATCTGGATTTCAGAACCGGTCAACTTAAAAATATTGCTAGGTAATGAAATGAATAAAATTGCTCTGTTTATCGTATATTACACAATTAGGTCTCACCATATGTTGTGGCATAGTAAATTTTCATACCAGTGGATTAGGAGTTTGAAATTGTATGTGGCAGTTTCACCGATAAATATGCTCATCATTAATCTATTTTACGAGTATTTTATAGTAACTGCATCAGACAAGTCTAGGACCAGTGGCTAATATAATAAAAATTACAGTAAATAATTACAGTATATAAAAATGATATTAAGTCATATGTTTCATAGTCCATGCTAGTTCTTTACATATAAACACTGCTCTACAGAAGAAACTTCACAGTTTTCGCATACTATATTGTTCGGTTTTTTGCTTTTCTACGGCGTTGCAGTAACCAAATCTGCGACATGCCGCTAAAATAGGTAAATTACCATCAACAAGAGCCACAGAAACTACGGCTTACAGGGGCCTCCAAAATTATTTCACTTTTTTCTGTTTCTCCGTTGCTAGATAATCCCTTTTTTCCGCAGAAAAAGACCATTAGCTGGTTTACAGGTTCACTTTCAAATTTCAAATACGTAATGAGTTTCGATTAACTATGTTTTACTGTCGGTGAGTGCAAAATATTGCTGCTGACAACTGAAAATATCGTCACGTATCCACCATGACTTCGAACACATTGACGCAGACCGTGGCTCCAGTTTTTAATCATTCTGTTCAACATTAGTGGTGTAATGTCTGCGATAGCCTGACGATTGTTCGCCTCCAAAGATTCCAGAGTTTGTGGCTTGTCAGCATAGCCATGGGTTTTGGTGTAAACCTAAAAAAAAAAAAGTCCTTGACTGTTAAATCACACGACTGTGGCGGCCAATTTACAGACCCACTTCT
The DNA here is from genome assembly GCF_023864275.1 of Schistocerca cancellata. NCBI lineage: Eukaryota > Metazoa > Arthropoda > Insecta > Orthoptera > Acrididae > Schistocerca > Schistocerca cancellata. The sequence continues at coordinate 940,637,547 of NC_064626.1, forward strand.
TGGGATAATCCGGTCGCCAAACTTGTTCCTGAGCAAATCGAGCATAGCAGCAGCTGTGTGGCATGTAGCGTTAACTTACTGGAACCGTATGTTTTTGATATCTATGGTTTCAAATTGTGGCCCAGAAATTTGTGTAGCGTGGATCTGTAGGGCCTGCAGTCCTAAATTATTTCGCTATATTCGCCAAGGTGTTGTCCCAGATAGCCGAAACCGTTGAGATCGTCTTGAAACTGACACACTGGTCTCTTTCTCAATACTGGCCGCTTCTGCTGCGATATTGTTCTCATTCCGCGCTTTACGTTGTCTTCTTGGTGGCGTCTGGTCATGTAGAGTGAAATATCGCTAAAACTTTACCACAGTGATGCGCAGCCCTGAAAAGAGGCTCAATTATCTGGTGAACAGACGATGAGCACCGACAACTGAGCTGCCACTTTGGGAACTTGAGCCGCTGCATGATGAAATTGAAAATTATACTGGATATTTTCAAATCTGGAAGTACATAAGAAATGTATTAGAAACTGGAAATTAAAAATTTAAAAAGTATCACACGTAACGGTAGACCCTTTATCATAAGAGTGAACCCACAACTGACAAACGGTGACTGAATAGAAAGCCAGATGCAACGAGAAGATCCTCAAATACCCTTTAGAGAAACCGTGTTACTTTTGCATAAAAGTTGAGGAACAAAGGGCCAGTCAATGGAATGACACCCAACAAATCTAAAATGAAGCAAAAGTGAAAACGTTATCACCACAGTGTTTTGAGATCGAAAGGGAGTCCTACTGATGGACTTTATGCTTAGAGGAGAGACAGAAACTGCAGAAGGCAACTTCAGACCCTTCACCGATTACGAAGCGCTGTCCGAAAGAACCTGGGTGGATGGATGTACAGCGGTAGTGTGCTTCTTTACGATAACTTTCGTCCGCATCTGCTACGTTGACGAGGTATTTGCATCCGCCTTATAGCACGGAGTTGACCTCGAATGATTACCATATTTTTCCCAAATTCGGGGACTTGCTTGGCGGAAAGCACTACGAAAAAGCCAGAGGTTGAAAATACCGCTACAGTTCTAAGGCTACTTTATTTAGAACACGATCGGTTTCGAGCTATTATACGCTCATCATCAGGTGTTATACTGAAAATAGCAAGAGACGGGAGATATTTCCAGTATAACACCTGATGATGGGCGTGTAAGAGCCCGAAACAGGTAGTGTTCTAAATAAAAAAGCACCTTAGAACTGTAGCGGTATTTTCAATTTCTGGTACATTGCTTGGTTGCGGATGTTCTTCCAACAGGATTGTTTGTACTATGCAAAAGGTAACGAACCAAAGTAGATGCTAGCAAATGGTTCAACAAATTGGCGGTAACTGAGTATGCAAAAAACACATGAAAACATGTGGAGCACTGCGACAAATGTTTAAACTTCAATAGTGACTACGTAGAAAAATAGCTATCGAAAGACATTATAAAATAATCCTTTCACTATGTTGGATAGAAATATCTGGGACGGTACGCTCAGCGCACACATACACAACAGCACTGAAGCGGTGAACGCAGTGCAGCAGATCGTTTCTCGCCCGGTGCAGGTAGCTGGCTGGGTAGGCGGTAGCTGAGTACACGGGCGATGCTATCTGGCGCTGCAGCGCTTGTTAGCCGCGCCGGCACTCGAACACGCGGCTCTCCATTACTGAGGCCACTCTGCGGGCGCCCTCTCGCCCCCCACCCCCACCTCCCCCACCTCTTGCACGGCTCTGCTTCCACGCGGCTCTCTCGCCGTGCCGTGCCACTGCGGTGGCCTACCGCAACTTCAACCACACGTTGTCTGCACATCACACAAGTAGATTTTATTGTCGTATTGGCTCAACAGTTGCGTTATATTTAGACACACTACATACACTCCTGGAAATTGAAATAAGAACACCGTGAATTCATTGTCCCAGGAAGGGGAAACTTTATTGACACATTCCTGGCGTCAGATACATCACATGATCACACTGACAGAACCACAGGCACATAAACACAGGCAACAGAGCATGCACAATGTCGGCACTAGTACAGTGTATATCCACCTTTCGCAGCAATGCAGGCTGCTATTCTCCCATGGAGACGATCGTAGAGATGCTGGATGTAGTCCTGTGGAACGGCTTGCCATGCCATTTCCACCTGGCGCCTCAGTTGGACCAGCGTTCGTGCTGGACGTGCAGACCGCGTGAGACGACGCTTCATCCAGTCCCAAACATGCTCAATGGGGAACAGATCCGGAGATCTTGCTGGCCAGGGTAGTTGACTTACACCTTCTAGAGCACGTTGGGTGGCACGGGATACATGCGGACGTGCATTGTCCTGTTGGAACAGCAAGTTCCCTTGCCGGTCTAGGAATGGTAGAACGATGGGTTCGATGACGGTTTGGATGTACCGTGCACTATTCAGTGTCCCCTCGACGATCACCAGTGGTGTACGGCCAGTGTAGGAGATCGCTCCCCACACCATGATGCCGGGTGTTGGCCCTGTGTACCTCGGTCGTATGCAGTCCTGATTGTGGCGCTCACCTGCACGGCGCCAAACACGCATACGACCATCATTGGCACCAAGGCAGAAGCGACTCTCATCGCTGAAGACGACACGTCTCCATTCGTCCCTCCATTCACGCCTGTCGCGACACCACTGGAGGCGGGCTGCACGATGTTGGGGCGTGAGCGGAAGACGGCCTAACGGTGTGCGGGACCGTAGCCCAGCTTCATGGAGACGGTTGCGAATGGTCCTCGCCGATACCCCAGGAGCAACAGTGTCCCTAATTTGCTGGGAAGTGGCGGTGCGGTCCCCTACGGCACTGCGTAGGATCCTACGGTCTTGGCGTGCATCCGTGCGTCGCTGCGGTCCGGTCCCAGGTCGACGGGCACGTGCACCTTCCGCCGACCACTGGCGACAACGTCGATGTACTGTGGAGACCTCACGCCCCACGTGTTGAGCAATTCGGCGGTACGTCCACCCGGCCTCCCGCATGCCCACTATACGCCCTCGCTCAAAGTCCGTCAACTGCACATACGGTTCACGTCCACGCTGTCGCGGCATGCTACCAGTGTTAAAGACTGCGATGGAGCTCCGTATGCCACGGCAAACTGGCTGACACTGACGGCGGCGGTGCACAAATGCTGCGCAGCTAGCGCCATTCGACGGCCAACACCGCGGTTCCTGGTGTGTCCGCTGTGCCGTGCGTGTGATCATTGCTTGTACAGCCCTCTCGCAGTGTCCGGAGCAAGTATGGTGGGTCTGACACACCAGTGTCAATGTGTTCTTTTTTCCATTTCCAGGAGTGTATATTGATATTTCAGTCGGAAGAGAGGGGTTTGAATCTGATAAATATTATTTAATTACTCGAGAAAACGTTTTACACGACCTACATATGAGCTAATCTGTGCGGGTTTACGTTGAAGAGGAGCAGACGATGAAAGAATGAGATTTTGAAATACATACATACCCGCTAGCCACCATACGGTGCATGGTGGAGGGTACGCTGCCAGTCATTTTCCTCCTCCAATCGCAAACGAGCCGAGGAAAAAAACGACTATTTTGCTTCCACATGAGCTCTGATTACTCTTATCTTCTCAGTCCTCATGTTCGTGGCAGTAGAACCACTCTGCAGTCTGTGAGAAGAGTCGGTTCTCTAAAAGTTCTGAAAGCGTTTCGCAAAAAGAACTTGTTCTTTCTTCTGGGTTCAAAAATGATTCAAATGGTTCTGAGCACTATGGGACTTAACATCTGAGGTCATCAGTCCCCTAGAACTTAGAACTACTTAAACCTAACTAACCTAAGGACATCACATAAATCCATGCCCGAGGCAGGATTCGAACCTGCGACCGTAGAGGTCGCGCGGTTCCAGACTGTAGCGCCTAGAACCGCTCGGCCACTCCGGCCGGCTTCCCTCTGGGGATTACCATGTAATTACACATAACACTTCCGTAATATTCACATATTGATCGTACCGATAACAAATCTAGCAGCAGACCTGTGAATTCCTGCCATGTCTTTCACCTGTTGGGGATCCCAAACACTCGATCAATACTCAACAATAGGTTGCACAAGTGGACGGTAACTGGTCTCCTTTATATGAGGGCTGTTCGGAAAGTAAGGAACGATTGGATGCGAAATGTAAACAACAATTCAAATCACAACTGTTTTATTTGCAACAGTTAGCCACACTTCCCTTTTACTTCTCCACATAGTCGCCGCTCCGACTTAGACATTAGTCGTAGCGTTGTACCAACTTTCCAGTACCCTCCTTACAGAAGGCAGCCTCCTGTGCTTTCCAACAGTTTTCTACGCTGAATGGCTGCAGGTAGCCGAACAGAACCATTTCCAGTCAGTGATCGGTTCAGTTGGACCAGAGGACCCAGTCCATTCCATGTAATCACAGCCCACGCCATCACCAGCTTTCACAGTGCCAAGTTGTGTCTATGGCTTCGTGCGGCCTGCGCCTCATTCGAACCCTACCATCAGCTCTTTACGACCGAAATCGGTACTCATCTAACCAAACCACGGTTTTCTAATCGTCTAGTGTTCAAGCGCCCGGGAGAGGCGTTGCAGGCGATGTCGTGCTGTTAGCAACGGCACTTGCGTCGATCGGCTACTGCCATAGCACATTAACATCAAAATTCGCTTCACTTTTCGAAGATATATGTTCGTCGTGCGTACCTCATCGATTTCTGCCATTATTTCAAGCAGGTTGTTTGTCTGTTAACACTGACAACTCCAAGGAAACGCCGCTGCACTTCTTCGTTAAGTGAAAGCCGTCGGCCACTGCGTTGTTCGTGGTGAGAGGTAATGCCTGAAATTTGGTATTCTCGCACATTGACGGTGTGGATCTTGGCGTATTGAATTTCCTAACGATTTCCGAAATGGAATGTTCCGCGCATCTAGCTCCAACTACCATTCCGCGTTCAGAATGTGTTAATTCCCGTCGTGCGGTCATAATCACGACGGAAACCTTTTCACACGAATCACGCCAGAACGAGTGTTAGCTCCACCAATGAACTGTCCTTTTATACCTTATGTACGTGATATGTGCATATGGCTATCCCATGACTTTAGTCATTTCTGTGTACTATCGACGACGGCTTTGGCTTTATGTCTTGGTTGTAATAAAACCGTTACTGTGCCGTTCGTGGTAGCCTACCAGCATTCGTATTTCTGTTATTCCTACCACTGAACTTTTTTAATTCTCGCTCTATCCACGTTCAACCCAACCATTTCTAATTATCTAGCCTATCTGCCGAATTAAAGAATCTATCATTCCAAGCTCGATCCCGAAGGCTCTAGATTTTTTTCTGATGGTAATATTCTCCTAGGAATTTCTGGGGACCATTTTACCTCCGGAATGTGTTTTTCGACAGGTTGCTAGCTACGTTAAGGCATACGGTGTTGCTGCATCACCTTGGGTTGTAGTTTCAGAGGAGGAGGAGGAGGAGGATATTATGGTTTAACGTCCGATCGACAACGAGGTCATTAGAGGCGGAGCACAAACTCGGATTAGGGAATGATGGAGTGGGAAATCGGCCTCGCCCTTTCGAAGGAACCAGTGCGGCATTTGCCTTCTCACGGAAAACCTTAATCAGGATGGCCGGAAGCGGGTTGAACAATTGTCCTCCAGAATGCGTGTCCACAGAGCTAACCACCATGCTGCCCCTCTGGATGGGCTGTAGTTTCCCATTGCTTTCAGCTGCCTACAGTACCAATGGCAAATATCTACACCCGCCCGTCACATTAAAGTGACCACCGCCTATATTTGACGTCAACCTGCAATGACCACTCACAGACATGTGTCAGCACTGGCAGTGAGGGTATATAAAGAGTGTCGGGGAGACGCGAAGAAAAGTGCTTTCGTTATCATAATGGGAAAAGGAGCGATTTATCTGTCATTCAAAAAGGATGATCATTGTCTCTGACCTTCGGGCCAAAGGAGGTAACGGCTAAGTTGTTCACGTGTTTCCGTGGTTAAAGTACACCATGCATGGCAATATTGTCTATCCATAACCGGAGCCAAGGCAACTGCAGTGCACCACGAGCCACAGATGACAGTCGTGAACGACGGCTGCGGAATTGTGTAGGGAAAATAGACGTGCAGCTACTGAGCAACTGACTGACCACGTGAACCAAGGGACTAGCACCAGTGTCTCCTCAATAACCGTTCAGCGAAAGTTGCTGAGTATTGGCCTCCGCAGAAGGCGCCTGGTTCATACTCCCATAGTTGTTGTCCGAAATTCGTGGTCGTGCGGTAGCGTTCTCGCTTCCCACGCCCGAGTTCCCGGGTTCGATTCCCGGCGGGGTCAGGGATTTTCTCTGCCTCGTGATGACTGGGTGTTGTGTGATGTCCTTAGGTTAGTTAGGTTTAAGTAGTTCTAAGTTCTAGGGGACTGGTGACCATAGATCTTAAGTCCCATAGTGCTCAGAGCCATTTGAACCATTGGAACCCATAGTTGTCCATCGCTGACGAAGGCAGGAATTTCCATTCCAGTACCGCAACTCGATGTCCACTGAGTGATGGCAGGTGGCCTTTACAGATAAATCACGTTTCATGTTCGGAACCGTCTGAAAGCAGACGACCTGAAACAATCTTCTGAAAGGTACAGGCCGTGGGAGGGAGCGTTATGTTCCCTGGGTCATTTTGTCATTTTCGAAGGCACAACGGACCATCACAAGTACTTATCTACCCTTAGGTGTCGCTTCCACCACTACATGCAGTTTGTTTTTCCTCAGCACGACGCCATATACCAGGAGGACAATGCAATGAGACGCAGAGCTCGCAGTGTACATGCGTTGTTCGAAGAGCACCACGATGGGTTTACCGTACTCCCCTGGCCACCAGACTCCTCAGATCTAAACCCAATCGAGAATCTTAGGGACCTCCACCATCAGGTTGTTTGCACCATGAATGCTCGACGAAGAAACATAGCGCTGTTGTCCACGGCACTGCAGTGGACATGGCTCCACATCCTGCGGTCCGTGCTGCAAAAGATGTTTATTCAGGGTTCTGACAGGTGGCCACATTAACGTGACTGGACAGTGTATGTTGGCAATATTTCAGTGCCAAGTCACTCAATCATCCAGACTATTGCCGCTGTAACTACGGAAAAAAGGTCGCCGCCCCATTTTTACTTATGGTAAGTCTCTCTGCTATTGCCGAGTAAAGCAACCCATCCCATCGCTACAAGGCCCTTGATTCGAAGGGCAATATCTAAGGTACTATTGTGAATCTAGCCTAACAACTGAAAATGCCTCTACTGAAAGCTCCGAATGCAACAATACTGTAAACTGGCTTTTATTCTACTTTCTGGCTTTTATTCTGTTGCCTACATTCGCAGTTTTAATCTGCCAGGAAGTTTCATATAAGCGCACACTCCGCTGCAGAGTGAAAATCTCATTCTGGAAATATCCCCAGGCTGTAGCTAAGCCATGTCTCCGCAATATCCTTTCTTTCTGGAGTGCTAGTTCTGCAAGGTTCGCAGGAGAGCTTCTGTAAAGTTTGGAAGGTAGGAGAGGAGGTACTGGCAGAAGTAAAGCTGTGAGGACGGGGCGTGAGTCGTGCTTGGGTCGCTCAGTTGGTAGAGCACTTGCCTCCGAAAGGCAAAGGTTCCGAGTTCGAGTCTTGGTCTGGCACACAGTTTCAATCTGCCAGGAAGTTTCATTATTCTTTTTCTTTGAAGAAATCAGTGAAGTTTTCTTAATATTGCTAGTGCTTTTGTTGTATTTGTTCTTTAAGAATTTTGTGTGAAAATGCATCTCTGTGGATATAAATTTCGAGTTCTTCCAAATATTCATTATCATTCCTTTGGATACACGTCGTAGAATTTTCATTGCATTTTCTTTGTTCTGCCTTGTGTTTAACGTCACGTTAGTGTATATAGAATGTGGATTGTGAAGAGGATAGCGCTGTCAAAGCGCAAATCAAAAAAAGGCACAAAATACACAATGTTCTGACAAAATACAACAACACAGAAACTGAGAAACAATCCAAACAGACACTCCAAGACACTATATTGTGACACATAAAACATAAATAGCAACGAAAATAGATGTAAGCCTTCAATTTAGATTCTTATACTTCTATACACAAAAACTGTATTTTGTATATTATCCAGAGGAAATCTGCATCGTACCTCTGAACATCACAGGGACTGCAGTATCGCATTTATCGCCCGACACGGGCAAGCGACTTTCAACTAAAATGTCTTCCTTGTACGGGAATGTACATAAAGGATGAACGAGTGCAGGATGTAGGCACATAGTTGTTGACATGTGGTAGTTTGCATCTGGCCGTGGAGCGTGCTCGGATAGTCTAATGCTAAGGCGATCACTCGCGATATGCGGGAAATCCGGGTTCGAATCCCGATCCAGCACAAATTTTCCTTGTCATTGCATTATACAGCTGATTGTTGTGAACATTCGCAACTACCAATATATTTCATGTGAATTTAAGGTTAGTTGGATATGGATTTTGTAGGTGCAGAGGGTGGTGCTATGATGTAATCTTCGTGTGGTTTTAGTTCTTTTAGTCTGTTATGGATTAGTTCTTTTAGTCTGTTGTGGACTTCTTTGTAGAACGATAAGTAGATAAGGAGACAAAGTTAGTTTGTGGCCGAAGATTATACCAAAATTTGCTACAGGAGACAAAAATGTCAAATGTGTGTGAAATCTTATGGGACTTAACTGCTAAGGTCATCAGTCCCTAAGCTTACACACCACCTAAATAATCTTAAGCACAAACACACACACCCATGCCCGAGGGAGGACTCGAACCTCCGCCGGGACGAGCCACACAGTCCATGACTGCAGCGCCCTAGACCACTCGGCTAATCCCGTGCGGCTATTACAGGAGAAGTTACTGATTTGGATCTGGAGGACCAGTTAAAAATTCTGGGAGGGGAAGGTGATAGACAACGATGGCCCAAATGGCTCTGAGCACTATGGGACTTAACTTTGAGGTTATCAGTTCCATAGAACTTAGAACTACTTGAACCTAATTAACCTAAGGACATCACACACATCCATACCCGAGGCAGGATTCGAACCTGCGATCGTAGCGGTCGCGCGGTTCCAGACTGTAGCGCCTAGAACCGCTCGGCCGCCCCGACCGGCCGGTAGACAACGAAAGAAATACCGTTGAGATACTGAACTAAATGTATGGAGGCAGTGGCTGAGATAAGAGGTACAGAATGTTCTTTTCGTTGATTTGGCGGACTCAGTAAAGCTACTAAGTAATTATTTTCAGCCAGAGAGCTAGCTTTTACTTGAACTAATGCATCCAGCGCGCCTCATGTATACCTCCGTGGCATGCAGGCGTCTCCTCTAGTTAATGGCCGGAGTAACTGCACACCTTGTCCCGTTCGATTTCGGGAATGACGCCCTGAATTCCTTCAAGAATACAGCTGAGAGAACGCTTGTTGAACTGCGTGCAACAGTAGGACTGACCAAGGGCGAGGTCAGTGCTCACGATGGGCGACATTTATTCCGGAGATGAGAGCTCTAACAGCTTAGGACTTTCGCTTTTATTGCTAATGGCGGCCAGAGCGGCGCCGTGAGAGACAGCTTTACGGCGCGCTAACGACCTGACGGCGGCCACGGATGCTGCCTCCAGCCGGTATATCGGCCCATCCGCTTTAGGTGGCGCTAGATTAACGATTCCTGTAGATTATCCGGCGCGTCATTCGGCAGCCGCCAGCAGTGTGGCTGAGCCGAGGCCGGAATGGGAAATGTCACGGCGGCCGCCTCTTGCCGGCTAACAGTCTGCTGCAGGGGACGAGTGCTCCCACTAGGCTGTGCCCCCATTTGCTTGCTGACTACCAGCAACAGCTTGTAATGGTTCTTTATTTACGTGACCATTAAGGCACTCCAACCCCACTTCTCGATACCAGTACCATCGTACTACTTTTTTTGCGAAGTAACAGACATATTTTTGTGACAATATTCACATTTGGTTTTGTTACTGTATAGGTACTCCGATGTATCGATATATTACAGTGATATGGTTCTTGTGTGTATTCATTTCTGTGAGACTGTCATAATCTTTGACTTACTTGTAACAGTTTTGGCGCGAATGCCCACAGAGCAGTCTTTGTTTCGCTTTGCAGAAGTTAAGTTGTTATTTCGCTTTGTAAAAGAACAGTCAAGTTTTGTGTTTGGTTAAAGTGGAAATTAAATATATGAAGATCGATACAAAACTGTTTTCTTGATGATGTGACAATTAAGAAGAAGTATATGCGAATTTTCAAGAAGTTTTATAAAAATGTGGATCGTGAACACCAAGTAAAAATTAATTCGACCATATCATTGTTCTGATCTGGGACTGTTTGATCATTAAGAATTTCCTGAAAAACGCATTTGTTAGGTCTGGACCTTCTAGTAGTCAAAGTGGAATCACCCTAGAATCAAAGATGAGCCATAACAACTTCGACGAAATCTACGTGGAAATTCATTCAAGATGCCAAAATTAATGACTTTTTTACAGACATCATTATTTCCATTTTGGCGACACCATCCACAGTCAATAGCTTTGTTGTTGCCCGATAAAGCGGACATATGCTGTGTGAGCAACATTATTAGTTGATTTCTAACCTACTTTTCAAGTGGTGGTATTGTTAGAAGCTGCTATGAAAAACCTATATTATTCCTAACAGCTTTGTCTGTCACAAGTTCTCAAACAGATCTTCGAGTATACTTACATAGTATTCAGCCGTAACTTCCTTCTTCTTCTACTTCTTCGTATTCTTCTACCGTGGTTTACGTACACTGAGGTGACAAAAGTCAAGAATTGCACAGGATATCATGACGAGCATCATTTTCCCGGCTTAGTGCAGCAACTTCACTTGGCACGGTCTCAAGTTGGAAGTCCCCTGCAGAAATACTGAGCCATGCTGCCCCTATAGCCGTCCATAATTGTGAAAGCGTTGCCGGTGCAGGAGTTTATGCACCAACTGACTTCCCGATCATGTCCCATGAATGTTAGATGGCATTCGTGTCTGCCGATCTGGGACGCCAGATCATTCGCTCGAATTGTTCATAATATTGGTCAAACCAGTCGCGAGCAACTGTGGTTCGGTGACATGGCAATTCTCGTCCATAAAAATTATGTCATTAATTGGGAACTTGATGTCCATGAAGGCTGCAAATGGTCTCGAAGTAGCTGAACATAAACATTTTCACTCAAAGGTTGATTTCGTTGGACGAGACAACCCAGTTCGTTCCACGTAAACACTGCCCACACCATTACGGAGCCAACACCAGTTTTCCCAGTGCGTTGTTCAAATGGCTTCAAATGGCTCTGAGCACTATGGGACTTAACATCTGTGGTCATCAGTCCCCTAGAACTTAGAACTACTTAAACCTACCTAACCTAAGGACACCACACACATCCATGCCCGAGGCAGGATTCGAACCTGCGACCGTAGCAGTCGCGCGGTTCCGGACTGAGCTACTAGAGCCGCTAGACCACCGCGGCCGGCAGTGCGTTGTTGGATCCATCGCTTCGTGGGGTCTATGCCACACTCTAACCCTACCATCAGCTCTTCCCAATTGAAATCGGGATTCATCTGTCCAGGCCACGCTTTTCCAGTCGTCTAAGGTACAACAGATATGGTCACGAGCCCAGGAGAGCCGCTGCAGGCAATGTGTTAGCAACAACGCTCGCGTCGGTCGCCTTCTGCCATAGCCAATTTACGCGCTGTCCGTACGAATACGTTCGTCATACATCCCACATTGGTTTCTGCGGCTATTTAACGCAGTGTTGCTTATCTGTTAACACTGACGACTCTACGCAAACGCCGCTGCTGTCGGTCGTTACGTGAAGGCTGTCGGCCACTGCGTTATCTGTGGTGGGAGGTAATGCCTGACGTTTGGCATTCTCGGCACAATCTTGACACAGTGGCTCTTATTCTCGGCACACTCTTGACACTGTGGTCCTCTGAATATTGAATTCCCTAACGGTTTACAAATTGTAATGTCCCACGCGTCCAGCTCCAACTACCATTCCGCGTTCAAAGTCTGTTAATTCGCGTCGTGCGGCCATAATCACGCCGGACACCTTTCCACATGAATCACCTGAGTACAAGTGACAGCTCCTCCAATGCACTGCTGCCGCTAACTGCGGAAGTGTTGCCGGTGCAGGATTTTGTGGACGAACTGATATCTCGATTATCTCCCATGAATGACCAGGCCATAACGGTTTATACCTTGTATATCCAATACTATCGCCATCTGAATAAGTGCGTATTACTATCCCGTGACTTTAATCATTTGAATGAATTTCCCATGTCTCTTGTGATCGGTTTTCTTATTCTTGTTACGTCATACTAAACGTATCTGCTCGTTCCAGTGTGCAGTCCCATCTTCTTCAGGTAGACTTTCAGCATCCTAATCCTTGTGCAGCGTATGTTGTTGGGTGAAAAGCTGTTCCTGTGGCTGGGGTCTCTGCCATCCCCCCCCCCCCCCTCAAGAATCTGAACTGACGCAGATTATAGAAAGATGGAAGAAATAGCTTTCTGAGATGTATCACCTACCGTTGTTTCCTAGCAGATCGCTCACCTGCTGATACTCTGTCCCAGGCGTCAGACCGTTTCTTACGGCTAGTAAAGACTCGATTAACAAAAAGGGAGAACAGCTAAGTTGCAAACAAATGGAAGTCAGGATAGTGTGGCAATGGATCTATGGAAGTCAGGATAGCGTGGCAATGGATCTATCTACAAGTGGCCATGTAAACGAGAGGTAGCCATGTTACAAGTTTCCTGAGCTATCACTCACAATAAAGAAGCCACTGGGCGAGTAATGAACTTGCTGGACTACAAGGCAAAAGAACAAAAATTCGCACAAACAATAACGCATTCAGAATAAAGACCAGTCCCTAGAGAGAGAGCTAAAATGAATTTTGATTCACTACAGCGAAAGAAGCTAGCCACGGGTCAAGAATGCGGTCACAGTAACAAGATCGGACAACAGAGCTTATCACGATGCATGTCGGTTTAAAGCGCCGGTATTTCGAGTGCGAACTTAGCGACAGCACAGTCGCAACCGTAATGGTTGCAGCTTGCCTTGTAATTCTAAACATCAAAAGCAACTCGCGGATGGCTACCACAAGGCTGCCCTCAACGTAATGGCAAACAACACTTGCAATAAAATGGCGATAACTGCTGCACATGTCGACACCTTTAGTAACTACGACATAAATGCTGAAGAACTGCTCTCCGGGCTACTTAAAGGCTCGGTCGATGAACTGCAGTGCACCTCCGAGGCATACGTAAAGGTCCTTGTAGCCACTAACAGAAGTTGAGGGTGTAACCGTTCCTATTAATCTGGTCGACTGGAGCGACCAAGTTCCTGTCTTCAAGCTGGCTGTTCCAAACTGGAGTGGATTCCGAAAACGCGGGAGACTTTTTATGTCTCCGCAACTGCATGGATTCAACGAAGATTAAAAATAGCGAAAAGAAAATCAAGTTAGATCTCATTATCTTGGGCGTTTTCTATTCAAGTAAAGGGGGAATGTCAAAATTTTCACATCTTCTCCAATCGACGGTCCTCTATGTAGACAATACCTCGATAGTGTCTGCACACCTGCGAAAATTAGTTTAATTGTATTAAATGTGTAATTAATATTCACGACTTGCCAGGTAATTAACTGACGAGTGTGGTATCAGTTTACTCGGAGTTTTATAGAGAGTTCGGATCTCTGATCGTAATTAAAGCATTAATTTTATTACTCTCTCTTCCTTTGTGGTGGGGACTGGGCTGGAGACATGCTGTATCCTCTCCACGTGTATTACGCGATTGACAAAATCACTGCTTTACAAATGTATTCGGTTCTGTTACGTCAAGTACTGTTCTAGTGATACGGTTAGATTCACAGCGCATGAGATGACCTCACTGTATCAGCAGAAGGTGATTCTCTTTAGCTGGCCGCGGTGGCCGTGCGGTTCTAGGCACTTCAGTCCGGAACCGCGTGACTGCTACGGTCGCAGGTTCGAATCCTGCCTCGGGCATGGATGTGTGTGATGTCCTTAGGTTAGTTAGGTTTAAGTAGTTCTAAGTTCTAGGGGACTGATGACCTCAGATGTTGAGTCCCATAGTGCTCAGGCCCATTTGATTCTCTTTAAGCTGTTTGGTACTTTCAATAGCCCGAGATGTGGTCGACTTACTCTGTCTCTTAACGTCACTCCTCCAGACTAGCGTAGCATCCTAGTCTCTGCAAACCGAAGCTTCTTTTCGTCTGATGTGCGCGTGGCACATTCTGAGCTGTACAGTAGAGCTGGCCTTATCACTCGTTTGCATATATTTCCTTTCACTTCGTTTGATATTTTCGCAACACTGATCCAACTCTTAGTTACCCCCACTTCAACCACCTACTTCTTACACAATTTTCAGTGTCCTTATCCTTGTGGACATTGGATGCTATTATCGAACCGAGGTGCTTCAACTAATCGGTCGGTGTTATACAGACAACTGCTGACTGTACTTTAGAAGTCGTGGATACACATACTGCCTTATGGTGCTACTGAGAGTTATACGTTTTAGCGCAGTGCACAAAGCATTAAGGTAATCCTGAATTTGTGACAGAGATTCTGCTGTTGGAACTATGTCGTCAGCGTATAAAAATGTCCATGGAGTTGGTTTCTGTATATGTTCTATAACAAAGTTCTTGACAAGGATGAATAGCAGTGGACTCAAAGCAGTTTCTTGTGTGAATAATCACAGGACGTTTACTACACATAATACAATGTCAAAAACTCAAACAAACGATCAGAAAGTGCTACAAAAACCCTTAACATTCTCCACAGTTACATTTTACGTGTATCTCAGGTTCTGACCACCTATTTGCGTGTTTGTTACTGTGTTAAGCGTGGGAGACGTCATGTATGTATTCACAAAAATACTGTGATTGAACTTCCTCTGCCTGATAATTTGTGACAGACGAAACAGTAAGAAGTAATATAGGTTTTCAGGGCTGCTGGTAATGGTACAATATGATTATCGATAATGGAGAAATATAATATTCAACTCCTCAATATTTTGTACAATTTTAATACTACTGATCTTCTCTTCACTACCACTCTGTTTACGCTTGTTTTAGTATGTTTGCTTCTAAAAGTTCTGTGTTGCATAGTGGAATTAATGACATGCTCTACACATGAGACGTGGCTATTATTTAAGTAATGACAGATGTGATGTTGTGGCTTAAACTGCTTTAAACCTAATCAGTGAAGATGGTCTCTGACCGAAACCGGTCGATATTTCGGTTTAGAATAAAAGCAGCTGATGGTCAAAAATGCATTTTATACAGAAGTATTTTCGCTACTTGTAAATCTTGCTTAGATACAAAGCACAAAGAATTTCAATTTGAGAATGAACGTCTTTTACTCTCGGCTTGCTGTACGCAGTGTTGACATCGAAAAATTAGAGCTGTGTACCAGGTCCGGACTTGACGAGTGCTTCCCGGGGGCGGCGCTCTTCACACTTTTGTGTTGTTACATATAATAACGGAGCGTTTACTTCTTCGAGAGAAAACAAGTATTGTCAAAGAAAAGTGGATGAGTGTGTGCAGGACTCATGCACTGACTGTTCTGTGCAAAATGAAAACATAACACCTTGAACGACTAGGTAAAACGTTGATATTCGCAGGACATGTACATTGGTATGTTCCGCAAAAGATCTTAGCATTTCAGTCACCTCGGTTCAGCTACTGTTGCCTTTTAGGCACAGGGTCCGCCATGGGCCCTGATAACTTGTTCCATGCGTGATGGCATCGACGTTTATAAGGCGCGAAAGGCGTGCTGAGGTGTAGCCATCCATGCTGCATTCACCTGGTTACAAAGTTCATCTGTGGTGGTTGACACTTGGTCACAGCACTGCACCCATCTTTTTATCATATCCCACACATTTTATATTGGCGACAACTCTGGTCATCTGACGTCCTGTAACACCAAGAAGGCCCGTGTTCGCGCAGCAAAGTGTGTTCTTGCATTGTCTTCCTGAAAAATGTCTATGGGTCACAGGATGTCATTCACGTAGGTCGCACTGGTCACAGTGCCCTGCACAGGCATAAACTGTGATTTGTGGTGGTACCTAATAGCATGTCACACCACAAATCCTTCAATTGGTGCTGTGTGTCCTGTGCAAATGCAGTCGCACGTCTGCGGCGAACCAAAATGCGGCCATCATTTTCAACCAAACAGAAGCTGTATTCGTCTGAAAACACTATCAGATGACATTAACATCCCCAATGAAGTCGTTCCATACATCATTGCCATCTAAAATGTTCCGGCACATTTGTCGAAGGTAGGCGAAGTGGACGACGCTCACGTAACCCATGCCGTAATAAATGGGGACGAACTGTCATCCAGATAGTGCACGATGTGTTACACTGTTGCACCAGAGCCGAGGACGACGCAGATCTGTCCTACAATGCCACCCAGATGAAGTGTCCATCTTCTCGGAAGGTGGTCTGGGTGGTACGATCTGCCCCATCACGTGTTCTACGGCCTTCCGTGAACCATTCTGCTCTCACTCGTTGCACTACAGAAACACGTAGTTCCACAGGAGCAGCAGTTTCCCGGGTGGATGGATGCGCCCTCTTTCAAATTCACCGATCTGACGGTATCGTTCGCGATGTCGATTTTGACCTCGAACCCACCGGCTGATATGGTTCAAATGCTAATAATTTCTGCAGAACATACTAATGTACGTCTCCTGTGAATATGAACGACCTGCAGCTAGTCGTTCAAGGTGTTCTGTTCCATCTCTCCTGGAAATCTAAAATCTCACCGAATTCTGCCTGTTATCGATATCAATACTGTCAAGATGTCAGAGCAGGGAATTCCAAGAGCGTATCAAAATCTGTACAATAGTTCCCGAGACCATCCCAGGCATGAAAAAATGGCTCAAATGGCTCTGAGCACTATGGGACTCAACATCTTAGGCCATAAGTCCCCTAGAACTTAGAACTACTTAAACCTAACTAACCTAAGGACATCACACACACCCATGCCCGAGGCAGGATTCGAACCTGCGACCGTAGCAGTCCCGCGGTTCCGGACTGCAGCGCCAGAACCGCTAGACCACCGCGGCCGGCTATCCCAGGCATGAAAAAAAAGCGAGCAGGGGAGATCACTTTACGTATATATAGAGAGAGCAAATTTAATAAAACATTTTTATTTACTTACTGAAACACGAGTACAGCTTATATTTTATTTTTTCATGCAGTAATACTTTTCTGTTATGCTTTTGATGGATGATGAGTGCGATATATGTCCTAATGGAAAAATTATTATTTTAATTCATGTAACTACAATTGAACAATTTTCCGATTTTTTTCCTTACTTATACTGTGAAATCCTGATCCTTAAATTTCATGATTCTAGGTCAGCGGAACTACGCTATTAGTGTTAATGGCTGAGTTTGATAGTATCAAAATGCGTGACATAAATGGCCGTAACTGTTAATCGCATTGACTTCGAAGCTTACATTTTTTACATCGGCGAGGGACCATAGATACTCGTACGTCACAAATTTGAACTTGATACGTCCACCCGTTCCTGAGGAAAAGTGTTCTTAACGGTTTGACAAACAGTCGGACAGCTACAGTCAGACAGGCAGACAGGAAGGAAGACAGACAGACAGACAGACAGACAAACAAGAAAATGATCCGACAAGCATTCAGCTTTACCGACTCAAGTATGGAAACCTAAAAAGGTCCTCATCGTTCCAGCGCTCCTTCTTGTTTACATATTTTTATTTATAAACTAATTTCCCTTGAGATGTGGCAAGAAACCTAACCTATGGAGTTAGACCAATGAAAAATACTTGAGTAGACGACAGCGTATTGGAAATACGAAGACGTGCTGAAAAGTAATACCTCACAATTTTTTATTATGTTCTCGATATTGATCGAGTTATTACAAGTCATGCTTATTACTCGGTCGAATTTCCCGCTTCGCTGGTGCAAGTTCGAACCCTGTGCCGCTAGAAGGCTTAGAATTCCGCAACATGTTTCCAGTCATCAACAGTCCAATGTCGGTGTTGACGGATCCAAGCTAGGCGTAAAGCTTTGTGCCGTGCAGTCATCAAGGGTACACGAGTGGCCCTTTGGCTCTGAAAGCCCATATCGATGTTTCCTTGAATGGTTCACACGCTGGTATTTGCTGACGGCCCAGCATTGAAATCTGCACCAATTTGCGAAAGGTTTGCACTTCTGTCACGTTGACTGATTTTTTTCAGTCGTCGTCGGTATGGTTGCAGGATCTTTTTCCGGCTGCAGTGATGACGGAGATTTAATGTTTTACCGGGTTACTGATATCCACGGTACACTCGTGAAATGGGTACGGAAAAATCCCCACTTCATCCCTACTTCGGAGATGCTGTGTCCCACGGCTCGTGCGCCGGCTATAACACCGCGTTCAAACTCACTAGGATCTTGTTAACCTGCCACTGCAGCAGCGGTAACACTTGTCTTATATAGGCGTTGCCGATCGCTTCGCCGTAATCTGCCTTTTTACATACCTCTGTATTTGAATACGCATGCCTATACAGGTTTCTGTGGCGCTTCAGTGTGTAACTTTTGATGGTCGCTCTGGCCTTCAGTCATCGTGAATACTCCGTGGTCCTAGATTAAAAATCAGCAACTACTTACGAAAGACTCACCGAGACTATCACTACATCATTCACGTAAATCATACAGATTTGGTGGAAGATGTCTCCTGCTGTTATGTCTCGCGTATTCAAATAGCAAAACATTTCCCGAATCTTCGAGACAATAGCCCATTCGGTTCTACACATCTTCATGTATATTTGTACGATCTATATCAGTAGTTGCCACTGCGCCCTGCTCCTGCAGCCAACGGTTCCAAGCTGTGTTTTATAATAATGTGCATCTAGTAACTAACAGCCAATTACAGAAACGTCAACTAAAGTTAAGAGCTTTTTAATCGCGTAGTTTTCCCGCTGAGTAAGAAACAAAAACACGTGAAAACATAGCAGAGACATCCAAAAATGAACAGCATGAGTCACATTAATTAACATTTTTATTTTGGTACTTATGTTTGCCTTACAATTACAATGAACAACACCGATATTATAGAACAAACCGTAGCTATTTACGCAGGCTTTAGTATGAGAAGAATATCGGCAATAAAGGGATATTGACATTTTGAAAGTCTGAGATTAATGGCAATAGAATAAAGTTTATGTGGCAATTTGAATAGCGTAACTTAAATGGCAATGATACAACTGGCTGACCTTGCATTAAAGTACTTTGAAATCAAATTCAGGACAACAGACACTGATCCCAATCTCGTTTTTGGTAACGACTCAGCCGGCCGAAGTGGCCGTGCGGTTAAAGGCGCTGCAGTCTGGAACCGCAAGACCGCTACGGTCGCAGGTTAGAATCCTGCCTCGGGCATGGATGTTTGTGATGTCCTTAGGTTAGTTAGGTTTAACTAGTTCTAAGTTCTAGGGGACTAATGACCTCAGAAGTTGAGTCCCATAGTGCTCAGAGCCATTTGAACTATTCTTTGGTAACGACTCAAAATGATCAAATTACTAATGAGTCCCTTCCTTTCCAGCAGGCCGGCCTGAGTGGCCGAGCGGTTCTAGGCGCTACAGTCTGGAGCCGAGCGACCGCTACGGTCGCAGGTTCGAATCCTGCCTCGGGCATGGATGTATCTGACGTCCTTAGGTTAGTTAGGTTTAATTAGTTCTAAGTTCTAGGCAACTGATGACCTCAGAAGTTAAGTCGCATAGTACTCAGAGCCATTTGAAGTATTTGAACCTTTCCAGCACCCTTTATCCACTGAGGTGACGGAAGTCATCGGATAGCGATATACACATATAAAGATGGCGACAGTATCGCGTACGTAAGGTACAAAAGAGCAGTGCACGGTGGAGCTGTCATTCGTACCAAGGTGATTCATGTGAAAAGGTCCCCAACGTGATTATGGCCGCACAACGCTAATTAAGACTTTACGATATTGCAGTGAATGTGTTATTCAAAAATGCGATGCAAGCAATGGCGCTGCAATATCATATTTATCGACTGATATAGGGCAAGCGACGTAAGTAAAATATCTCCCCTGTATGGGAATATACATAATGGATGTACGAGTACAGGATGCAGTCACATGGTTGATGACACATGGAAGTTTGGGTATGGTCATGGGTCGTGTTCCGATTGTCAAATGGTAAGACGACCGCTCGCGATAAGCAGGAAATACGGGTTTGAATCCAGGTCCGTCATAAATGTTCATTGTCATTCCATACCAAGGCTGATGGTTGTCCATACTCGCAACTGTGAATACATTTAATGTATTAACAGACTTTGAACACGGAAAGATAGTTGGAGCTAGACGAGTGGCACATTTTCGTTTTCCAAATCGTTAGGGAATTCATTATTCAGAGATCTACAGTGTCAAGAATGTGCCGAGAATTCCAAATTTCAGGCATGACCTCTCACCACTGACAACGCACTGGTCAACGGCCTTCACTTTACGACTGACAGCAGCGGTATATACATAGAGTTATCAGTGCTAACAGACAAACAACACTGAGTGAAGTAATCGCAGGGATCAAAGTGGAGCGTACGATGAACGTATCCGTTAGGACAGTGCGGCTCCATTTGGCGTTAATGAGCGATGGTAGCAGAGGACCGATGCCGCTCCTGGACTCGTGACAATATCGGTTGGATTCTAGGCGACTGGAAAACCGTGACCTGGTCAGATGAGTAGCATTCGAGTGTGGTGCAGACCCCACGAAGCCATGGATACAAGTTGTCAACCCCACAGCTCGTGGTATAGTGACTAGCGTTG
Source organism: Schistocerca cancellata (assembly GCF_023864275.1). Taxonomy (NCBI): domain Eukaryota; kingdom Metazoa; phylum Arthropoda; class Insecta; order Orthoptera; family Acrididae; genus Schistocerca; species Schistocerca cancellata. The sequence continues at coordinate 940,658,382 of NC_064626.1, forward strand.
CTGCCTATGGATCACGGGGTCCCGGGTTCGATTCCCGGCCTGGTCGGGGATTTTCTCTGCGCTGGGACTGGGTGTTTGTGTTATCATTATTCCATCATCATCCGTGAAACTGGCGAGACTGGACAGTGAAAAGATTGAGAATCTGTACCCGCACTGATAACCATATCGTGGAGGACTCACACGCCAGATATCATCACCATTATCCAAGTTGTCAACAAGGCACTGTGCGAGCCGATGGTGGCTTTATAATGGAGTTGGATGTGTATACATTGAATGGACTGGGTCCTCTCGTTCAACTGATCCGATTATTGACTGGAAATGGTTATGTTGGCTACTTAGAGACTATTTTCAGCCATTCATGGACGTCATGTTCCGAAAGAGCTATGGAATTTTTACGGATGACCGTGCGCCATATCACTGTACCACAAATGTTCGCGATTGGTTTGAAGACAATTCTGGTCAATTCGAGCGAATAATCGCCTGACATGAGTTGCATCGAAAATTTATTGGACGTAATGAAGAGGTCCATTCGTGCTCAAGATCCTGCACCGGCTACACTTTCACAATTGTGGATGGCTATAGACGATGCATGGCTCAATATTTCTTCAGGGGATTTCCAACGACTGGTTGAGTCCATGATACGTCGAGCTGCTGGACTACGCCTGGCAAAAGGAGGACCGACGCGATATTAGGAGGTGTCCCATGACTTTTGTCACCTCAATGTATGCACCAGTGAGGTGACATGAACATTTTAAGACTACGCACGGTCGGTAAAGTTTTCTTTTTTTTTCATAGGAGTTAGGTGATCTGGATTTAATTAGGCAGGTACACTGCATTTTTTCATTTAGTTTTTTGAAAACTGATCAGCAGCACTTTGCCATTTTACACACTAAAAAACTTGGTGGCAGTCTTTCTGTGAAATTCTGTCAGTGGCGAATCCCGTCATTGACTCATGCCACTATGATTATTCCAGTTAACGCTAACTCTCGACTTCCGTGAATACAGACCTTGTTATCTAATTGTTACCAAACAGATGCACGACAATTTGAAATTCGTATTCCCTGCATTCGATTATTTTAATGTATCACCAACTGCACAATAATTTTGTACGACGAAACTACAGCTAACAGTTGCAAATGGTAAGTATTTTTTCTCTACCAGTTCAAATATGCATTTGTATTTTTTTCTCTATCAGTTCAAATATGCATTTCCAATTGTAACAGGTGTTAACGCTTAAAAGCATCAGAAGAACGTACATATCTGAATCAGGTAAAGAATAAATACTTACATTAGCAACTGATGGTTGTACCTGAATCCTCCGTCGAATCAAAAATATACACCAATATTTATAATAGGCGAGCGAAAAGTTGGCTGGTTACCTCGGAGGAGAATCTGGGTGCACGAGCAGCTAAATTTGTGTTGTGGGGGCGGGGGGCGTGGTAGGTGGAATGTTTTCTTGTTTGTCTTCCAGTGCCGATAACTCGTGGGCGTTATGCCTCGTATAGATCAGCTGCTACGTTATAAATTTCAAGCGGAAGTGACATGGATTCGTAAATGCACATTTTAGAGACGGTCATCTTCAAATGTGGAATATATATGCAGCAAGGATACAAGATTACATTAAGGCTTTTGTAATAAATGCAAAGACTAGAAGAGAAATGCGTTCTCGGAATCTGACATACGGTCTGGAGAGCGGTGTGCTGATCACATGCCCCTCCATATCCGCATCCACTGACGCCTATGGTTTGAGGATGACACGGCGGCCGGTCGGTACCGTTGGGTCTTCATGGCCTGTTCGGAAGTTTAGTTTCTTAGAAGAAAAACAACATTTAGAACATTTATGATCGTGACTAGTATTGTGTGATGCGTTTAAATATAAGTACAGCAATTCTATTAATAAGTTAATCGTCCGCCCGCACAGACAGCAGAACAAAAACTTTGTCAGGCAATTACAGTGTCACAACTTTGGTGTCGCTGTGGGTGGCTGAAATCTGAAACATAACAGTCGACGTGAAGCCGAGTACTTAGAGACCGGCGGCCAACTTACCACGCCCTTTCTATAGGTAGTCTGCTGGGGACTCGTAACTTACTTATTTTCGTGGATTACCAATAATAAGATCGTAAATCCATTACAAAAATATTGAGTGACACACAGCGGTCAGTCGAACTTTTCTCCAAAGTGCTACAATATATTCTAAAATGCAGCAGAAAATATAATGTTTACATTGCAACAGGATCTAAAAGTATTAAGTATATTCAATCTGTGCAATAAGTGTGATGGTCATGTGGATTATCACAGTGTGTTTACACCACGTTATTTTCCACAGATATCCATTATGACTCAACTCTAAGCGTCAGGGGGACGGAGAGAATGAAGATAATGTATCACTAAAAGAATACAATCGATAACAATTATTGGAAATGATTAGGATGTAGTTGATGTCAATGCAAGAGAAATTATGTAAGGCTCAAAATAACTACTTTACTCCAGTGATGATTCTTGTCAAAAGAATGTCAAAGTGTTCTAAAATGAATCACAAAATGTAACGTTTATGTAGCAACAGTATCTAAATCCCACAACGTGTATTCAATCTGATAATGTGTGTACTGTCATCACTTAACATTTTTGCTTCAGAGGTTTAGCAATGGGAGTGAAGATAATGCATCACAAGAAAAGAAAGTACAGTCCATGGTAAGTATTACAAAGAAATGGTTGCTGCATTCGGAAATACGTCTCGCTAAGGAAATCTGTAATCATTTACACACACACACACACACACACACACACACACACACACACACACTGTAACGCGCGCTCTGGGCACACGATACTCCTTAAAGCCTGTACTATGGTAAGTTGACGGGCTTCACCTTATGAGAAAGGATTTTCGTATAGATATTGACCGCGTGTACCTGAATGGAGGCAAATCAGACTTACACCCACTCTGTAATAACAATGATACGTCAAGCAAGTCCGAAATGCAACTACACGTCAGGACGGACAAAAAGCAACACAGAAGATGCTACCAATTTAATGATAATACGGTCGCCAGCCTAATTAGGCATTAACTAAGTTTCTTCCCTGAACAAGTTGATGTACGTTCATGCCAAACAACACGTAGTAACACTGCATAGTGTGGTAAATTTTAGAACCAGAAAATCTACTGAACTGATAATTTCACTTTCTGTACTGATATGGATAAACCATAAATACATAACACTACACTATAATGTTTACTACAAAACTTCGTACTGTCTATTGATCTGATTAAAATCGGGCATAGGTTACCCTAGAAATAGCACTTTCGAAACACACACACAATGTCAACTTTTATAAAGGTAAAACACTGATAAATTTTGGGTTTTATATTGACTTTAACTTTGCTGGTCAAATCAGTTTAGAACACTTCAGAATTCAAATGAATAAAAAAAAAGGGGGGGGGGGAACCCTGAAACTGTTACGATCACTGTATTAAAAAATTTGATTACTGAAAGCATTATGTGCTCAAGATTTCTGATATATGAGTTACTACTCTTTTTATCTTATTTCCTGCTCATTTAAATACCATTATATCTATCTCGAAATAATTAAACTTCATTACTAAATCAATATCAAAGTTATCTTCCAACTTTGTCAGACCTTCGTTATTCCTCTATTGGTTCATTAACAAAACAGTTCTTTAAACATCATTCTAACATAGCTAGGTCTGCAGGTAATTATTATTAACACAAACTTTAATTTTTCATTTCGGGACACTCGGATTGCACAACATTTGGAAAGGACCCTGTCTAGGTTAGTTGTTAGGATAATTAAATGATAGGACAGTTCTGGTAAAATTTAAGTTGTTATTGAACAGTATGGAACAAAAGTAACACTGGTCCATACGAATACAGTACTAAAAGTTTCAACCTGTTCGTATCGATGCGGCGGTTGGCGGGCGGCGAGATGGCGAGGCACAGAGCACACATACAACCACAGCAATGGCTCTTGACGTATCGGCACTTTACTTCTTCTTAGCGTCGCAATACTTTTCCATTTAGTGCCTATGGAATTTTGCCATGCTGTATGGGCGTTGGAACGGCATACCCGAGGCTCAATGAAACTACTTCTTCCAGAAGAGCCTCCTCGCTCCAGAACGTGTTGCTCAGACCAGTGCCAAACTCCGACTACTACTGCTGAGCCCGTTATGCCGTGCAGCGCCCGTGTGCATTTTCTCGCGCTCGCCTGCCATCCACCTTTTACCGCTCCCTTACAGACAGGGTATTCACCAGAGGTTTTGCATTCTACATATCCTAACACATTGCCTACGTATGGACCAGACGCACAGTTACAATTTTAAACATATTACCACAGTCTCAACATTTGTTACACTTCAATTCTATTACAATATTGCTTGAAATTTGACATAAACATTAATATTCACATTGAAAATTGTTTACAGTTCCCTTAACATAATGGCATGAAACAAAAAAGAAATGAAATCAGAACATCGATTACACTAATTTATCGAAAATCAGAAGAAAAAATTATTATATGTACAATAGTACAGCGTTGTTGTTGTTACAACACGACCGCAGACAGTTTATCATAACATCGACGAACCAAGTTGAGACTTGTTCTTTACACCAGTGTGATATAGCATAAGTCAATACTCTGTAATATGTCGTTACCTGGAAATTTATTATGGCGATCAAATCAGAGAGGTGATAATGATGAAACATATGGAAATAGTGTTCACCAACTACATCAGTGGGAAGAGATTCGCCTGTGCAGTTTGTCTCGGCCAATTTCCAAGAAAGCATGTGTGCTCTCGTACAAACCCCAACCCAGCAAGTTCTCAGAGCAGACACTTTGCATTAAATTTTGTGTTATGGGAAATTAATCTTAGTGAACCAGATAAAAACATTTACACCATAACCCACACATTTACGTGCGGTGCCATCAAAAAAGGATTATATGCTGCTAATGTGTTTGTGAAATAATGTTGCCCACCCCGTCATTCGTGATGTTTAGCTAAGAGTCTCTGTATTTAAAAGACAGTGTGATCTTTGCCAGACGTTTGGACATCGAACAAGTAACAGTGTTAGCACATATCATAATTAAGTGCCTCACACTACTGATTACACAGCATCAAGATAAATCTTACTTTGCGTCACTTAGTTGTTTATTTAACTACAGGGTGTATGTATAGCCACCTCGGTTGCACAACATTATTGTCAAATTGACCATGGTTTCGTCAGCACTAAGGCGGTCTTCATCAGAATAAAAATTACATAGGATTACCTAGAAAATATAATGACAGAGCTCAAAAATGCAATATACTTAATATGATTACTTCCATAAAATGTAAAAACAGTGTACTTAGATGCAATCACACCTTGGGTGAGAAACATCTGAGCAAAAATGTTCTCATCAAATAGAAATTGTTACAAGAATGCTCGTTACTTGCGTGGTGCAGGTTGCAGAGTCCGTTTTGCAAGCTGCATCACGTAAGTAACGAGCAGCCCTTGATGGCTCGCCATCACAGTTTTCTTTATCTTATATATCTTTGTGACTAAAGCCCTTTTAGCATATTTATTATTTTATAAATGACACATAAGTACTGCCAGTCTTTTACGATGATTCCGTACTTATACCATATCATACGTTTTTAGTCATAATTCTGTGAACATGTTATAGAATATAGACCATTCTTTGATTTAAATTCTGAGGAAGACACTCCTAGCAGTGTTGAAACCAGGTTAATTTGTTAAAAATAGTGACCGAGGGCTGTTTTGCTTTCAATTGCAACTATTCACGGTCTCTGAACGTGCAGCCTTGTACAAAATTAATGTAAATAGTTGTTTATTAACGATTTTAAACAAATAGGGCAATAGCCGTCATTGAACATTGAGCATTATTGATCGATGACCAGCAGTGATCACTGACCACCACTGATTACTGACCGTCACTGGCCACTGACTCTTGCTGATCACTGATTGTCGTTGAATACTGACCATCATTAACCACTGAGCTTTTTCATCAGTGACCACCATTCATCACGAGTACCATTCATCACTTAGTACCATTCATCACTGAATACCATTCGTCACTGAGCACCATTCATCACTGAGTGCCATTCATCACGACCACCATTCATCACTGGGCACCATTCATCACTGGGCGCCACTTGTTACTGAGCGCCATTCGTCACTGAAAGCCATTTTCCACTGAGCACCATTGATAACTGAGCAGCATTGATCACTGACCATTACTGATTGCTGACCATCATTGTCCTTTGCCTATTGTCGACTCAGTGGAATCAATTTGTATGTTTAAGATGGGTTCCTAATGGACGGATGAGACTTTAAAATGTAAAACAAACTGTTGTGGAAGATTCATCGATTAGAGAGGTAGTTGAAAATTTTATGTCTTTTAGCACACTACAGATCAGGTTAAGGAATGGAAATGAATAGGAACAGAAGGTAAGCCCCCACTTTCTGTCACAAAGTCGTCGAATAATCCTGTGAACTTCTCTATTTTTATGTTTCAGGTGGGTTCAAAACGAACTAAAGGTTTAATACGGCAAAACAAGCTGATGTTTGTGGTTAATTGACTAGAAATACAACTGAAAAAATTTAAATACCTTTTAGCAAGTTGCAGATCAGATTAAGGAGAGGAAATTAATCAGATCCCAGCGTAGGAAGGAAGTGTGGTCACCACATTAAAACACCTGAAGCTACGGTGTGTTTAATGAATTAACTTCCCATTATACTAAAATTACAACATTCATGTATTCGCTTAGCATTAGTGAACTTAGATATTAATGGGATATTATTCTCAATTTCAGACTATAACCCAGGAGTGCCTAATATTGTGACACACAGAAAATATCAATTATTACTCGTTGCTGCTACTAGAGACAAACTCCACAGAGCTTATTCTTTTCTGACAGGCAGAAAATTAAATATAATAACTGTTGTTGCATACTTATCGGAAACTCGGTCGTCCTCGGAACTCGATCGTCCTCCTTCGAACGTGTACAATATTCGCGGTGAACTATTACAGCAGCACCGAGGTTTCATTTTAGAGTGTCTTCGAGGCTCGACACTGGTACAGCTCCTAGTCGCATCCTGCACTGATCGTTTATGTAGGATGTTCCAGGAGGAATGGTCAATATTCAGGGATATGATAGGAATGAATAATCAAAACAAAAAAGTCTAGTAAACATAAGCTCTAAAATGCATACCTTAAGATCTATCCAGACTACTTCATCTTCGATAACGTGAAACAAATCTGTTCTACTTCAAGCTCCATATTTTAAAAGGAGATAACATTAATCAAGACAAGGAAAAATATCCATTAAATATGTGCTCTAAAGAGCTTATCTTAACCTACATCTTCGCTACAGTGAAACACATCTCTTCTACTGATCAAGTGCTTGTAATTGTTACGTTAAGCATTTTTACAGGCCATATTTACTCGACTATCTTTTCTTGGTTTTTCCATACTACCTCCTGCGAAAATATGGAGGGTAAAGAGCTTGCTTTAAAGGATATTTTTTTCACAGTATCGAAGATGAAGAAGTGCTCTCAGCACTTAAGGTACTTATTTTAGAGCACATGATTGCTACACGTCTTTGCTTCAAATGATCACTCCTGTCATATCCCTGAATACGAGTATTTGCCTTACCTCCTGGGATACCCTGTATTCTGTTTTTCCACAGGCTTTCGTGCGGGTTTCCCCCATATAAATGTTTCGCTCTGACTCTTCTGACCGTCTTCGTAAAGGTCCTTGTAGAACTTTCTATAAGGTTCTCGAACATTCTGACTGTAAGCCAGTGTCTGCTAGTCACCTTGGTGCCCGAGATGTTGCCCTCACCTAGCCATTACAGCATCTCCCTTTCCTCAGCTGGCTATCATCAAGTCTGACTTCATATGGAGCTCTGGCCCAATTTCTGATATCTGCCCGATACCACGCCTTGTCCATTGTCTTCATGCTAATGTTAGTAAACTCTCCTTTCCTCATGGCCATGTCACTTCTTACATTAATAAAATTCGATAGCTATGACAGCTTGATTTTCTTGTCGTTCACATTTCATTTTCGGACAACACGATACTCCAGACAAATAACTTCAGAAAAGGCTTCCTAACAATTAAATTTATATTCGATGTTAACAAAGTTCTCTTCTTCAAAAACGGTTTTCTTGCCGGTTTACATTTTACGTCCAGTCTAATTTGAGCATCATCAGTTAATTTACTGCCCAAATACTCCTATGATACTTATATTGTCTCATTTCCTCGTATCATTCCCTTAGTATCGACTGATTTATTTATACTACATTTCCATTACCCTAGCTTTGCTTTTACAGAGGTTTGTCTTATATTCTCCTCTCAAGAGATTGTCCATTCCGTTTAACAGCGCTTCCAAGTTCTTTGCTCTCTCTGACATAATTACTACGTCATCGGCAAACCACAAGGTTTCCATTTCTTCTCCCTGAACTCCTGGGACCATCTGATAATGGCTTCATGTTGGCTCTTCTCATGTTGGCTCTTTGTTTCCTCGACCTGCCCTGCCATGTTCAGATATGAAAACTGGCCTACAAGTAAATGCCTGAAGGTCTCAACTTTGAAACTTAAATGGCTGTGTCCATGAGGATAAGAAATTAAAATTTCAGTAGGATATGTTATTTGAATCAAACTACTTGGTAACTAACATATTAAAAGTTTCATTAAAAATAATAATTATTAACTTCTATAGCAATTAGATGTTTCAGGATGAACCTATAGGAGGCTTCCCAGCCACTAATATCATAAAACAATGAATTTTGTCACTGAATATGTACCATGTAATTTTATAGCTCAAACTGGGACTCAGAATGACTCCAATAATGATGAAATTTTGCTTTAGCTACGTTGTTTCTCAACTGAGAAACTGGCCAACTAATGTTCGTAAAGGCGGCCTATTTGTAAATTCATATTTACCACTTACGTAATGCAGGATACATAAAGCAGCTTTGTGGTAAGATTTGCAGTAATATCCTCATGGACATTTCAACATGTTTGCTCCAGGCGTCCTGACGCATAAAATCTATGTTTCCGTTTACGAAGGGCTGCCGATCAGATGTTTGTATTTTCCCAGCACTTAGGTTTCGAGTTTCTGAGAATACAACAGTAGCTTGAAACAAAATAAACGGAAGCACCTTTAAACGCTGGCGGGCTTTGAGCCCAGGCGTGGCTTATACAAACAACTGGAATGCGTCTTCCCTAGACGCTTGCTGCTCCGTCTGAGTTTCCTCTTTCGTGCTTTATGGCCCTTGCTCGGCTACATGAAAGATAAGAGGAATATGCAGGCACCGGAATCACTTCTTTATAGTTACGCTTGTGGATAGTTGGTTTCCGCCTGCGGATAAAAATTCTGAAGTGACGAGCCCCAGGATACGTTGTTGCTACACGTAGACAGATAGCTGTTAGCCTCACATGTAAGGTTCAAATAGCTCTGAGCACTATGGGACTTAACATCTGAGGTCATCAGTCCCCTAGAACTTAGAGCTACTTAAACATAACTAACATAAGGACATCACACACATCCACGCCCGAGGCAGGATTCGAACCTGCGACCGTAGCGGTCACGCGGTTCCGGACTGAAGCGCCTAAAACCGCTCGGTCACCGCGGCCGGCTGTAAGATTCGATGTGCCTCGCGCAGAAATTCTCTGCTCTTAGAAAAGTCATGCATGAATGCAAGAATGTGTTTCTCTCTCTCTCTCTCTCTCTCTCTCTCTCTCTCTCTGTGTGTGTGTGTGTGTGTGTGTGTGTGCGTGTGTGCGCGGGGGGTGGGGTGGGGAGGAGGGGTCGGAGACAGAGAGAGATAGAGAGAGTTTTCCACTAATGTTGACTATATTCATATTCTGAAGAGAAAACTGGTAACTGAAATTTCATGAGAAAATCGTGCTGCAGTGAAAAACGGTTATGTTTGAATAATTGTCACCCCAACTCACGTATCATATCCGTAGCAGTGTTTCCACTATTTAGCGAAAACACAAGCTGCCCTTCTTTGAACTTTTCGATGTCGTCCGTCAATCCTATCAGATACGGATCTACACCGCACAGAAACATTTCAGGTGAGGACAGATCAGCATAGTGTAAGCAATCTCTTTAGTAGTATTAAGCAAATAACTCATAGTCTTTGATTTATTTTCCTCGCAGCATTATCTATGAGATCTTTCCAATTTAAGTTATTCGTAATTGCAATCCCTAAGTATTAGATGAATTCACAGTCTTTAGATTCGCGTGATTTATCGTGTAACTCATGTGGATGACTTCACACTTTTCATCGTTTAAGATCAATTGCCACTTTCCGCACCATACAAATATCTTGTCTAAATCATTTTCCAACTGGGTCTGATCATCTGATGACTGTACAAGATGGTAAATTACAACAATATCTGCAAACAATCTAAAAGGGCTGCTCGGTATGTCTCCTAAATCGTTTATGTAGACCAAGCAGGGGGCCTGTAACACTTCCTTGTGGAAGTCAGATATTTCTTCTGTTTTACTCGATGACTTTCCGTCAGTTACTATGAGCTGTGACCTTTCCGACAGGAAACCGCGGATCAAGTAGCACATTTGAGACGATACCCCACTGGCACGCAATTTGATAAGTCACTTGTCAGGAAAGGCGTCAAAAGTCTTCTGGAAATCTAAAATAAGAAATCTATTTGACATCATCTGTCGACAGCACTGATTACTTCATGAGAATAAAGACATAGTTGTGTTTCACAAGAACGATATTTTCTGAATCCGTGTTGGCTGTTTGTCAATAAATCGTTTTCTCCGTGGTAATTCATAATGTTCGCACTCAGTACATGTTGCAAAATCTTACTGCAAATCGATGAACCATGTGTGGCTCACGTTGGTGCCGTTGGTAGGTTAGCATCGTGTAATAGGATAGCCGCATCACGTTTTCTTCTTCTGTGCCGGCCGCTGTGGCCCAGCGGTTCTAGGCCCTTCAGTCTGGAATCGCGCTGCTGCTACGGTCGCAGGTTCGAATCCTGCCTCGGGCATGGATGTGTGTGATGTCCTTAGGTTAGTTAGGTTTAAGTAGTTCTAAGTCTAGGGGACTGATGACCTCAGATGTCAAGTCCCGAAGTGCTTAGAGCCATGTGAACCATATTGATCTTCTTCTGTTTACTGGCGCCACTACGTTTGCTAGCGTTGTCTGTCCGCGAGTGGCAGCAGCAGCGTTTATCGATATCTAGTACTCGTACTGTCTTTGGAAGAACGTGATGTGTTTTCCGGTTAGGGTGTGTTGGTAGTTTGGTTGGGACAGAGCAGCAGAGAGGTCCAGCAGCATGCGGACATGCCGGTACTGCTGGCAGTACGCAGGCATAGACGGATCGAGGGTCTGCAGTTGCGAGGGCCACAACCTCGTTGTTCACCGGACCCAGAAAATTGAGGTGAGTGAACATTAATCCAGTAGTGAAACCTCCATTTTGTGATCAGGCCGTTCGTTCGTGCGTTGCTGCTCGAGGGTCGCCGTGAGACGATGAGCAGCAAGCGGAGTGTGTGGAGTTGGTGGAATCAAGTAGCCGTCTTCTACTGCCTGTTATTAGTTTTTGAATTTTGTGTTATTATTTGGTAAAGTGCAACCAGCGGTAATTTACTGCGAAGTGGCCGCTAACGCCCCAGTTACCTGCCCTGGAGGTTACCGTATTTTGCGGCAGTGTACCTTTCCTCGTCTTGCCCATGCTGTCCGGCATGACGTGTAGTTCGACAGCCTCCTTGACTGCTGTGTGGATTGTGGTTTCTTTTGTCTACCGTGGTTGCAGTGGTTCCTTCTGCCTTTCGATGTTTTAAACACCGGATTCTGAAGATGCAGTGCTGTCTGTCACTTCGCTCTCGCTTGAATTGTTCCATCGTTGTACTGGTTATCACACGTCAGGTGGAATGGATAAGACGATTGATCGGCGTTTAAACTGTCCCTAGTTTGAGTTGCCATCCTGTTAGGTGAGCATAACTCTTGGCTGCCTGTCTCACCGCTTACGCAGCTGCAGGGACCTTTCTCAGGTCGATACTTGGAGCACTGTCTGTGGATCACACTTTTTTTTATTTTGTCTGATTGTGTCAATTGTTTAAAAATAATATTTTGTTTAAATTATTCCTATTGCTCGTGGCCTTCATCCGACAAATAATTTGAATTCTTCTTAATAAGGCCTTCAGCCGTCAGTGTAGCTTGTGTTACAGTCAATTTAATTACAAAAGATTGTTTACAAAATTATTTTGGTATTTATAACGTGTAAATGTCTTCGTCATTTGTGATTCAGGCCTTCAGCCGTTAATTGTTCTGAAGTATTGCTTGTGGCCTTCAGCCGCCAAAAAATTTTGAATTCTCTCTTAATAAGGCCTTCAGCCGTCAATGTAGCTTGTGTTACAGTTAATTTTTTAATTATTGTTTTAAAAATTATTTTTGTATTTTCAACGTGTAGTTGTCTTCATTTATAATTCAGGCCTTCAGTCGCTAATTGTTCTGTAGTATTGCTTGTGGCCTTCAGCCGACAATAATTTTGAATTCTCTCTTAAGAAGGCCTTCAGCCGTCAGTGTAGCTTGTGTTGCAGTCAATTTTTTAAAAAATGATGGTTGTAAAAGAAATTATTTTCCTAAATAAAGTGTATGTTTACTGCGCAACCAACGGTAACTGATTAGCTCCCGTCCACACCTTTTCCTGTTTCCCTAAGTCCCACGTTTCAATCGACACTAGCGATATGGATCTGTTATTCAGCGGATTACTCCTATTTCCTTTCTTGTGCATTGGTGTGATTTATGAAACTTTCCAGTCTTTAGGTACGGCAGTTCCGACGAGCGAGCGGTTGTTTATGACTGCTATGTATGGAGCTATTGTATTAGCGTATTCTGAAACAAAACAGGCTAATATACTATCTGGAGCGGAGCTCTTGTTTTTGTGAAGTGATTTCAGCTTCTTCGCTGCACTGAGGATACCTGCTTGTAAGTTACTTAAGTTGACAGTTGTTCTTGATTCGAAGTCTCGAATATTTACTCTATGTGATCAAAAGTATCCGGACACCCCCTAAAACATACGTTTTTTATACTAGGTGCATTGTACTGCCACCTACTGCCATGCACTCCATATAAGCAACCTCAGTAGTCATTAGACATCGTGAGAGAGCAGAATGGGGCGCTCCGCGGAGTTACGCACTTCGAATGTGGTCAGGTGATTGGGTGTCACTTGTGTCATACGTCTGTACGTGAGATTTCTACCCTACACTACACCCCTAGGTCCACTGTTACCGATGTGATAGTGAAGTGGAAACGTGAAGGGACACGTACAGCACAAAAGTGTACAGGCCGACCTCGTCTGTTGACTGACAGAGGCAGCCGACAATTGAAGAGGGTCGTAATGTGTAATAGGCAGACATCTATCCAGGCAATCACACAGAAATTCCAAACTGCATTATTTTGTTGTTGTTGTTTTTGGGGGAGGAGACCAGACAGCGAAGTCATCGGTCTCATTGGATTAGGGAAGGAAGAGGAAGGAAGTCGGCTGTGCCCTCTCAAAGGAACCATCCCGGCATTTGCCTGGAGCGATTTAGGGAAATCACGAAAAACCTAAATCAGGATGGCCGGACGCGGGATTGGACCGTCGTCCTCCTGAATGCGAGTCCAGTGTGCTAGCCACTGCGCCATCTCGCTCTATTACTGCATCATGATCAAATGGTTCAAATGGCTCTGAGCACTATGGCACTTAACATCTAAGGTCATCAGTCCCCTAGAACTTAGAACTACTCAAACCTAACTAACCTAAGGACATCACACACATCCATGTCCGAGGCAGGATTCGAACCTGCGACCGTAGCAGTCGCGCAGTTCCGGACTGAAGCGCCTAGAACCGCAAGACCACCGCGGCCGGCCCATCATGATCCACCCCAAGTACTATGACAGTTAGGCGGGAGGTGAGAAAAATTGGATTTCATGATCAAGCGGCTGCTCATAAGCCACAAATTACGCCGGTAAATGTCAAACGACGCCTCGCTTCGTGTAAACAGCGTAAACATTGGACGATTGAACAGTGGAAAAACCTTGTGTGGAGTGACTAATCACGGTACACAATGTGGCGATCCGACGGCAAGGTGTGGGTATGGCGAATGCCCGGTAAACGTCATCTGAAAGCGTGTGTAGTGCCAACAGTAAAATTCGGAGGTGGTGGTGTTATGGTGTGGTAATGTTTTTCATGGAGGGGGCTTGCAACACTTGTTTTGTGTGGTACTACCACAGCACAGGCCTACACTGATGTTTTAAACACCTTCTTGCTTCCCACTGTCGAAGAGCAATTCAGGGTTGGCGATTGCATCTTTCAACACGATCGAGTACCTTTTCATAAAGCACAGCCTGTGGCGGATTGGTTACACGACAATACCTTCCCTGTAATGGACTGGCCTGCACAGAGTCCTGACTGGAATCCTATAGAATACCTTTGGGATGTTTTGGAACGCTGACTTTGTGCCGGGCCTCACCGACCGACATCGATCCCTCTCCTCAGTGGAGCATTCCGTGAAGAATGGGCTGCCATTCCCCAAGTAATCTTCCAGCACCTGATTGAACGTATGCCTGCGGGAGTGGAAGCTTTCATGAAGGCTAAGGGGGGCGAACACCATATTGAATTCCAGCATTACCGATGGAGGGCACTGCGAACTTGTAAGTCATTTTCAGCCAAGTGTCCGGATACTTTTGATCACATAGTGTACATCGCCTTCTTTGTGAAGTAATTTCGGAGAACTGTGTTTAGTAAGTCCGCTTCGTTGGTATTGTCATCAGTAACGTCAGTATTGGTATCGTGCAATAAAGGTATTGATTGCGTCCTGCTGCTGGTATGCCAGACCAGAATTTCTTTTCGTTTTCTGCCAGATTTCGAGACAGAGATACGTTCTGAAGACTATTGAAAGCATCTCACAGTGAATTTTGCACTGAATTTCGAGATTTTGTAAAACTTAGTCAATCTATGGGTTTTTGTGGTCTTTTAAATTTGGCATTTTTTCTTTTTTTTCGCTCCTGCAACAGCATTCTTACCTGTTTTGTGTGCCACGGGGGATCAGTACAATCTATTATAATTTATTATTAATTTATTTGGCGCATATCTCTCAATTTCCATTCTTTGAATTTGATACACATCTGGTCTCGTCGGAAGGCCTCACATTCATATTGGTCTGCTTTTATAAACGTATTTGTGCGTGTTTTTGGTGGCGTTGGATGTTACGGTATTGTCTCGCTACAATAACCTTGTGGTCACTAATCACTGTATGTCATGACGTTCCCTACTCGCTCAAGATTATTTGTTGTTAGGAGGTCACTGACACTTATACTGGGCTCCTGAACCAATTGTTCAAAATAATTTCCGGAAAAAGCATTCAGTACAGTTTAGAACAACGTTTCTGCCTACCAACGAATTTAAACATGTATTTCGGCCAACATTCCGAGCATAGGTTTTACCCATCACCAACTATAACTGTCTGAAAGTGGTACTTGTTTGAAATGAGATTCGTTTTCTTTGAATTGTTTAGTTACTGTATCATCGGAGTCGGTGGGGGGGGGGGGGCGAGGGGGGGAGGGGTCTGTAAAACGGACCAATTATTAATTTATTACGGTTGTCGAGTACAATCTTTGCCCATACTAACTCACTTCACGTTAAACCACTTCTGACAGCAACAAACACTCCAACACCAACTGTATTTAATCTACCTTCTTGAACACGGTTACGTCCTTTGTAAAACTTTTAGCTGACTTATTTCAGACTTCAGCCAGCTTACAGTACCTATAGCAATATGAGATTCAGTGCTTTGTTAGCGCTTGGATCTCTGGATTTTTCCCAACGTAGCTACGACAATTTATGGTCTTGCTTCGTCCTGTGTTTGCCCTGCACCCTTTTGGACTGACTACCTTTCTGTAGTTTGCAAAGGTCTCTAACCTCAAATACCTTCCAGTCCCCTCCACACAACCCTTGCTATCCGCATAGCCGCTTCCTGTATCTAATGGGCTCCCGATCTATTAAGTGGTACCCAGGTACACACCACCCAACCATCTGAGCATCCAATTCCATCCCTTCACTCGGTTCTCTACCAAAGAACGACAGCCGGTTCAGTTGCCGATGCTACTGATGGTGAGCCCCACCATCAACTCGCAAGGAAGACAAACATCGCTAGTAACCGACATGAGCCACCACCACCTACAGCTGACTGCAACCTGTGGTCCACATGGCATCCGGAAACAGCCTTTCCACATCTGGAATGACTCCTGATATGCACAGAGTGCACACTAGGTTCCTTTCGCTCCTGGGCAGCTATAACTGTGTGTGTGTGAAATCTTATGGGACTTAACTGCTAAGGTCATCAGTCCCTAAGCTTACACACTACTTAACCTAAATTATCCTAAGGACAAACATACACACCCATGCTCGAGGGAGGACTCGAGCATCTGCCGGGAGCAGCCGTTCAGTCCAGGACTGCAGCGCCTTAGACCGCTCGGCGGCAACTATAACTCTAAGAGACTCCATTACGCACCTAATGTTGGAGCTTCCACCTACCAGTAACCCCACCCTTTGTGGAAGCCCAGACATTGTGGGCCGAGAGGCTTCTTATGGAGCAGAGCGAGCGACTCCATCTGCATCAGAGACTTCGTCAGCCACAAACGATCTCAACTCTACTATGAGTGAGATCATCCTCAGCAGGGGCAGTACCAGGGTCGGCCACAGTGGTGGACCAGTCGGGGGACACGTGGGACGTGTTGGGTGTCCAGCCGATCCTCATGTCCGGGCACCCACACTGACGCCCAATCACAGCAGCCTCAAGCTGTGTGAAGGAAGACCGCCTGGAGCTGTAAGTGAAGGGTCACCAACTCAGCTCTTATCTGAATACAGCAGTCACAGTCCCTATCCATATCAGAGATGGTAAAACTCTATAATACACAGTTATTAGAACGATAGATTCTGCAAGATACTAAGGAAAGACCTAAACCAGTAACCACACAGATAACTGCAAATAAGTCGTTCCTGTTTGAAGCTTGTAAAAGTGTGTAACAAACGAATGGTGTACTTGTCTTATCTGCTGCAGGAACCTAAGATGCTGCCCCACTGACGGTATAACCGAGACATGTATCTGTATCTGTGTCATCGTCCTTCTGTGTATAGTCTCTGGTTTATCATGCGAAATTAATTCCTTGTTTTTTGGCATCATGCAATTTTGTTGTCCGTTTCTGCATACGTCATTCAGTACTATCTAATCTGTTGCACTCGCACTTAAAACAGAAAGGAAAGGAAACAGGGGATTTAAGCAAGGGCAAACAAAGAGAAACAACAGTAGTCATAAGAAGTGCACATACAAGGTCTAACCACGGCTAATAAGCCACAAAAACCTCAAATCGATTGAGGAAGAAACTCAGTTATTACAAATCGGTACAAAACACGAAGGATGTTGGTATGACAGGATAATTAATATGCAAAGAAATAAATAAGATAATTTCTGCAATGAACAACTACAACTATACAAAAATTACGCCTGGAGAAATTAAATCTCAGGAAATTCTCGAAGTAAAACTCCAGGGAGAAAATATAATGGTACCGCGCGGGTTAGCTGTGCGGTGTAGGGCACCTTGCCACGGTTCGCGCGGCTGCCCCCGTCGGAGGTTCAAGTCCTCCCTTGGGCATGAGTGTGTGTGTTGCCCTTGGCGTAAGTTAGTTTAAGTTAGATTAGGTAGTGTGTAAGCCTGGGGACCGATGACCTCAGCAGTTTGGTAATAAAAGCAGATTAAGGTAAGCCAGAATTGCTGACCAGATAAACAATGCATAGACAAAATGCAAGAAGTAATGAACCCGAGTAGAATGATGAAGCTGAAATAGTTAAACAAACTGTTTGCACACAAAGTGAAAAAATTTTGGAGAACATATCACGCTTACTGGATGAGACAAAATTTCGTATTTATGAATGAAACCTAATACACCGTACCTCTGGAATCAAAGTAAACATCGTAAGTGAACACATTCATGAGTGGTAATGTTCCACGTTCTGGCCATAGACGGGCCAATCGGATCCGACGTAACAGCGTGTCATCCTCTGCCAGTGGCGTCATCGGTTACAATGTGGAGGGACGTGTGGTCAGCACGGTGCTGCCCCAGGCACCTATCGGGTTTTTTGACCTTCGAACCGCTACTAATCGGCCGAATAGTTGATTAGTTGGTCTTGCCCCCCCCCCACCCCTCCCCCCTATACCAGTCCTTCCAATAAGGAAAAATCCATTATTGCCAGTCGGTTGAGCTACCCACTTAGCGCCGGCCTGAGTGGCCGAGCGATTCTAGGCACTACAGTCTGGAACCGCGCGACCGCTACGGTCGCAGGTTCGAGTCCTGCCTCGGGCATGGATATGTGTGATGTCCTTAGGTTAGTTGGGTTTAAGTAGTTCTAAGTTCTAGGGGACTGATGACCTCAGAAGTTAAGTCCCATAGTGCTCAGAGCCATTTGAACCGTTTTTGACCACTTAGCTATGGAGGTGGTCCCACCTATGAAACAAAAAGGTACTAACACGCAGCTTTGCAAGACAAATATTAAACTTGCTTACACATCATTGCAAAATACAAAGAACAGAACAGTCTAATAAACATTGCTTATACGTTACTTGTGTGCCTTGTATACGGCTACGGTGTCATCGTTTGATGCAAGAAACCCGTGTTACACAATCAAGCTGATAGAATAAATTTCGACTCTTACAGCCAGCTCATACGGGAATACCCTTAAGAAACTGATACAAATTCACAAGAGAGTCTCAAGGACGGACACATTATATGGAATCAAGTTACAGCAGGGTCGTCAACAAGAACTGACACTTCATACTGTATGCACATTCATTAAGCATACCCGAAAGTATGCACGGAACTACACTTCTTCCATCAGAAGAAAGTGCCCCTATCTATGCAAAGAATTTTCCAGTAACTTAGAATAATACATAAATAAGTAAATCTCCGAACTTTCCGAAAATTAAAAACCATAAATAACTGCAGAACGAGGGAATCGAGCCTGTGGCCCACTCAACGCTAAACAGCGACTATAATTGCTACACCACTGTGTGCAACATGCAATACGGGCATTGCTGCAACTCCTCGCAAAATGGCCACCAACTGTTTCGGATTGGGCTATAATTTCCTAGAACTGGAGCTAGTCAGTGGTCCTTCGTATGGCGGCGCTGGGGGAACCTCGCATTCTGGCCATGTTACTATGTTCTCATGGTCACTGCGACATTCATATGGTGTTCCTTCTTCGAAGCAACACGACCTTCGGGAATATCTTCACGTTCCTTGTGACAAAACCCTTTAGATGAAAGCACACTGTGGAGAAAGATGAAACGAAACAGTGGATGAACTTGCGAAGGAAGCAATATTAACAGATATACATTTAAATATAGAAGTTGTCTCGTATACAGTTCCATAAAATCCCACAAATTCCTTTGTAAAGAAGACTGGAACTGATCAAGAGAACTAAGGGATGGGCAATGTATAGCAGCCCAAGACAAGATACCACAGAAACAAAACGAACTACAGGAGACAAAGCTTCCCCGGCTTAACAAGGACGAGGCTAAGCTAGGGGAGTCTTCCTAGCCATTTGTACCACCCGAGACTTCGTGAGACGCCCTGCTGTGAGTGCGGAAATGAAAGAGTTACAGACGTTAACCACATTTTATTTACATGCCCGCTATTAAGGATTCAGTAACAAGGGCAAATGAGGAATCTAATAATGGAAACTAACCTCTCCTAGTTTCCAGAAGCAATCTCTTGGCATCGAGAGTAGTTACTGTCTGTGTTCCAGCAATAAAATACCTTAAACATGTAAATCATATATTTAGTGTGTGTTTACAATAAGTATAGCAACTGTATAAATAAGTACAAATTAATGTTAAATCTATGAATGAAAAATTGATTAATTGTTCATGATGTGATGTATGTCGTGTTGGCAATAATTATTCTTTTAATAAAATAATACAATAATAATACTTATAATAATAAAAACTGCATGAATTTCTCGTACATGAAATTGTAAGGTGTCATACGATATCCGCACAGAACAACTGACAAAAAAATTGAAGAGAAGAACCAGAATGGAAGAAAGAAGATTAAAATAGTTTGTGCAGCTACCTTTAGTGCGGGGTCGGTTTCCGGAACCTCCTCAGATTTGTTTCTAAGTTAGGGAGCCCAGTCAGCTTAATGAAACCAAATAAGTCTGTCTGATAAACATGCAGCGGCACCATCAGGATTCATCTGCTGGCAACAATAGCTGGAGGGGTTGGCAACGTGCTGATCACATGCCCCACGATAACAGATCGCTCCTCATACTATCTTGAAGTCGTCAGTTGGCCAGTCGAAACATGTCGACGGCCTAATCCATGAGTGGTGTTTATGTTCTTTTTACTACTCCAAAACTTAAATTTAAGTAGTTATTTCTGATATATGAATTCTAGTTGTTGCCAAGGTGCATTTTCTGTTATGGTGTACATAGAATGGTTAAGAGATCGAAAACCAGCATGGAACCATTCAGTCAATAAATTAGTCGTGAGGTAATTAGTCTTGGACTTGGAAAGCGCTCTGTTGGTGTAAGAACTCAATCTTCCTGTGTTTACATTTGAAAACCGTTGACATCAGTGTGTAGTTTCCTCTTAATATTCCCGTCAGGAATTGGTGAGACTGGAGGAGATCACTGCCTCCATGAGGATACAGAAGGATTTATCTCCCTACTCAACCGGTGTGTCGAGGGAAGCCCAACAATGACTGCTGTGCTGCAGACGTCGTCGCACTGTCCGTTTGGATTGTAAGTCTACTTTCTGAGTCAAGGTACGTTACTTGCTGAACGATTATGCACAACCGGGGGAATAATGTGTCTGTCCTTCGAGTGCTACTCGAGTGGGACCGTTGACATCCTGCATGGCGTTGAGTGTGGCTCTACTGAAGTTGTCAGCTCCATATACGTATGAGAGTCATGGCGTCCCTAAAAAAGTGAGCAGCAGCATAGCAGAACGATTAACTGCAGCCTCAGTAGGCCACAATTCCGTCTCTGTCGAATTGTGACAGCAGCTGGTAGATATTTCTCCTCCTTACATGAGGCATAACAATGTCTTCCCAAAAACAGTATTCAGATGCAATTTCTGAATGAGAAACCAGCAATCTAATCTTATCTTATATACAGAATGTGGATGGTGTTACTCCTCCCGATTTTTTGCGATTGTGCTGAGATACTAATAATTCACTTTTATTGCGAATTGACATACATGCCTTGCCACATTCATGGTACTGCAGTTTTATTGTCTAGCAATGTAACGTAATGTTGTGGGAAGTCAGTAAATGGTAGCATAGCTCGATTTTTCATCGATGGCACTGGGATGACCTTCTTGGATTGGATCGACTGCCCCAACGGACATGTACACAGGCATGAATCTATAATTTTTCGGAAATCTTTAGGGAGCTTTGGTAGGCTAAACTTTGATTTTAATGTCACTGGAAGTGCCAGACAGTTTTCTCACGACAGGTAAGTCTGAAATTTATCAACAAAAATGATCGTTCGCTATTAATTTCACATGTCACCTTCTTCCACCACTCCCGTGCTTCTAGAGATGCTATGTATGTCCAACCGCAACCGAATTATTTTGTAGACTGTAAATTACTTGGTTAAAATGAAAACTCAAGGGAATGATAGGAATGTGTCACTTTCAAAGGACTTTTTTTTTTTTTTTGCTTTATATTGAAACTGCTTCACGCTGTCCACTGCTATACGAGACAAATCCATACACCTCCATACATCCAATTACAAGGAAAATTCTTTGGGCAATAAAGGGCGATTAGAATTATCTGTGGTGTCAGTTCAACAGCTCGCTACAGCTCGTTATTCAATTGATGTTTCATATTCCACATTTTTAATCATGGTTGTGGTTAATTACACGCTTTCGTTCCGAAAAAATTACAGTATTCACGCAGTTAAGAGTGTAAAGAAAAATGATTCACTCTTTGATAACATTCTTTTAGCCACTGTATATAAAAGTGTACACAATGGTGCAGGTTCCGTTTTCAAGAGGTTTCCAATGAAACAGAAGAACATAACCCACACGGCCTTGGCATATCCGTTAATGCGATCATTGTGACAGTCTTGTAACGAAGTTCTTTTCTTGTGCCCTCCAGTCTCGGGTAGCACAAATACTATCGAAGTGGGTTTCGACTTCTTAGCAAAACATCAGCAGATGTCTCCAAAAAGAAAGAAAGAGGGGAATAGCAAAATACTGGGACACTAAATTACAAAATCAAACTGACATCTGTATGTATATATACAAATTTGCGTTTCACTTTGAGAATGCTTTTTCTCACAGTATTTTATGCTGTGAATATTTTGAATGTTATATTTTCGATTTAAAAGTTAGCACCTATATACGATTACTGTATATAGTTAGATGGTGTCATGAATGCGAATAATCTGAGTGCAGGTACGGTCACGTTCTGAGCGCCACTAATGAGCTGTTTAAATGTACTTCGACAAGCTATATGTGCCGTATTCAGGCCGCACAGATTCGTATGGAAGTTGGTTCGATTATGTATACTGTCTCAGTATTTTACTATTACTCTCTTCTCTTAATTTTAAACAGATCAAAAAATGTTCAAATGTGTGTGAAATCTTATGGGACTTAACTGCTAAGGTCATCAGTCCCTAAGCTTACACACTACTTAACCTAAATTATCCTAAGGACAAACACACACACCCATGCACGAGGAAGGACTCGAACCTCCACCGGGACCAGCCGCACAATCCATGACTGCAGCGCCATAGACCGCTCGGCTAATCCCGCGCGGCTGAACAGATCATGTGATGATGACTTGCGAAGAAGTCGAAACCGATAATGACACTTCGTGTGACCCGAGGCTGAAACTACGATGAAATAATTCGTTCAGAAAAACTACAAGTTATAACTAGAGTAGACAACAAGTGAGAATTACTTCATTGTGATGACCTCTCCTTGTTCCTTTTTCCTGGCCTTGGTCCCGTATCATCACGGGGTCGGTGCATTAACTATTGGAGTTGGCGTTGTCAGTGGTAAAGGGTGGCCGGATTCCCTTGCTGTCGTCAACCTTTCCCTCCCAGTGACAGAATTTGTGCACTCTAGTTGTCTGCGTCGAGTGTTATACCATGTGAAAGTGTGCGGATCGTGCAGCTGAGGCGGCACGGGGGTATTAAGTCCGGTATTCACCTAGCCGGATGTTGAAAACTGTCTAAAAACCACATCCGTGCCGGGCGGCACACCGACCCTCGCCGTTGATCCACCGGGCGGATTCGACACAGGGACGGTGCGCCCCTTCGCATCCCGGAAGCGGCGTGCTACTATCCAGGTGCGTCACGATTCTGATTTCACACGGAAAAGGAATCAAAAAATGTCACAGCTACGCGTTTCTAGCGCGTTGGCACCGCAAAGAATGCTCTTACGTTACAACTGAAGCACTAAATCATGAATCTGTGCCTTTCTAACATTACTTTAAAGGCATAGTTTTAAAAAAAAACGTACAGGCGAATTTTATTATCATGTTTTACGCGTATTTCTGAAATTTTAAGTTTGAACGAAGGGATTTCACTGTGATGGAATCGTGTTATTTTGCACAGGAAATTCTAACAATAGGCGAATCACTATATTGTGTTATTTTATTTTCAGTGGTAGGTATAGCAAAAGTTCCATTTTCGTTTTTTTTTTAAATCATCAGTCATTAAATTATGATTATAGTTATTTGTTCTGTACCTGAGCATGACGATAACTTTGGCTTAAATGGTTCAACGGAAACTCAGGAAAAAAATAGTGGATAATAATGAATACAGCCCGAGAAGGCAGTTCCTGAGTAAGTGGAGCAATACTGGTACGCGTATGATCAAACAGCAGCTCCAGATGCATAAAGTTTTGTTTATTGCGATAATATTCTTATCAGTTTGTTGAAACAGCAGCTGAAATGGTATAATAGGCGCTTTCTTACAAGCGCTTTAATGCAACTACAATTCTACTAAATCAAATTGATAACAACAACTGATAAAAGAATTACTTTTTTAAGAAGTTGTAATGTGCAAGGGCTTGCTGATAAGTAATGCCTCCGAATATTTTATATGAAAACTCTTGAAGCTTTTTAAACAAAACAAATGTTATTAACAGAATGAGATTTTCACTCTGCAGCGGAGTGTGCGCTGATATGAAACTTCCTGGCAGATTAAAACTGTGTGCCGGACCGAAACTCGAACTCGGGACGTTTGCGAACCGTGCAGGAGAGCTTCTGCAAAGTTTGGAGGGTAGGAGACGAGGTACTGGCAGAAGTAAAGCTGTGAGGACGGGGCGTGAGTCGTTCTTGGGTAGCTCAGTTGGTAGAGCACTTGCCCGCGAAAGGCAAAGGTCCCGAGTTCGAGTCTCGGTCCGGCACACAGTTTTAATCTGCCAGGAAGTTTCAAATGTTATTAACATTTCTACATCTTTATTCTTCATGTCTACATATTTATTTCTCAGCATAGTCACCCTGGTTACGAACACATTTCTCCCAATGAGTATACAGATTGTTGATAGCGCGTCACTGTAGAATATTTGACATTGTTGACGGAGCCGCAACACCACATCATGTTGACCCACCTCATCACTATCACAGCGAAGTCGTCGAAGGTGTTCTTTACGTTATGGAAACAGATGAAACTCGGATGCAGACAAGTCGGAACTGTATGGAGGATAATCGATGACAGCGAGCCCAAGGCTTCCCGTTGTTGTAGATGACGCAGTGCGCGTGTAGGGTCTGGTATTGTACGCTGAAGGAAAGGGTGCTTCATTATGAATTCGAAACTCGATTATAGCTCGCTGTTTCTCATCCATTGACCGAGGCCCAGGAGAAATACCGACCGCGGTGAGTACCTCAAGAGGGTAGGCCAGAGCTCGCTCGGTCATCTCAGCTGTGGAACTGCATTTCTAAACTTGTTCAATCGTATTTGGGTATTTATGTACAAACCAGAATTTCATTTTCGTCTGGTATGTGCTATTATGGAGTCTTAGTGATTACTACAGGCTCACTACTAGTTTGTTACGACTGTATTGGGTACAATAAAACTAAAATCATGCCCAAACGATTATCGGTTGGATGAGGCGCTATATTTTGTATGAAATGTGCAGTGTTTAGCAGTGGAGGCTGAATGATATAAGCAAGCCGTTATACCATTTATGTTGAGCGTAGATATTAAATCACAGCATACTGCAAAGCCGTGTGTTTCATTGTAGTACTACTAATCAGTAAGACTTCCTTATAGCGGCTTCCAGTAGAATATGCAATTGTCGTTTGTACGTAGATACCCAATAACGAATTAGCAGGCATAGAAACGCAGTCTGTCTGCTGAGCTGAGCGAACTAGCGAGCTCAGGCCTACCCTAGTGAGGTACGCGCTGCGGTCTGTCTTTCACGTTGGCCTCGCGGATCGACATAGTACGTTACAAAAAATGGTTGAAATGGCTCCGAGCACTATGGGACTTAACTTCTGAGGTCATCAGTCCCCTAGATCTTATAACTACTTAAACCTAAGCAACCTAAGGACATGACATACATCCATGCCCGAGCAGGATTTACATCCATGCCCGAGGTAGGATTCGAACCTGCGACCGTAGCGGTCGCGCGGTTCCAGACTGCAACGCCTAGAACCGCTCGGCTACTCCGGCCGGCCTAGTACGTTACACACTACAATGTTGCACTCTACACTTCGGAGCCCTCTTGCAGCAGAGGGCTATAAATATGTAGACACGAAGAATAAAGAAGTAGAATATTAACAACGTTTGTTTTATTTAAAAAGCTTTGAGAGTTTTCATAGGAAAATTTTGGAGGCCCTCGTAGATGAAATGATGGTATGGCATTATTTTCGGGGAGACACGGTCTAGTATAGTTAGGCCGGCAGCTGCAGTTCGTTCTATTTCATACGACGTGGACGACATGCGCATCGATTTGTGCAAATGCATCTGCTGTTATAGTCGCGCAGGAGGAGCTTATTGCGCAATATGACGAAGTGGGCAGCTAGTTGCAGGGAGGCAGCCCCCCGCCGGCTGCTGGCGGCGGCAGCTTCCGGGTGCAGCGGAGTGGGCCAGCCTCCAGCCTCCATCCAGCAGCCACCTGGCGTCCCGTTCCCGGGCGCAAGGCGAGGCCAGGCCCGGGTCAGCCGGGGGACGGCGCGGCAAGGCCGGCGGCGCTATCGCGAGCAGCGCGGGGGGCGGGGGGTGGAGGGCGCCGGTCGATAGCTGCGGCGGCGGCGGCGGCGGGCGGCAGTCCGGCTGGAGCGCCCACAGTTCGAGCCCCGCCGCCGCCCTTAGCGCGCCGCGCTCCGCCGAGACTCAAGACACGCGTCCATGCCATACCCGAAAGAAAAGCATACCACACACACAGTAAAAGAGCAACGAATCACCTAAACACCTGTTGTTGTTGGTGGTCTTCAGTCCAAAGACTGGTTTGATGCAGCTCTCCACGATACACTATCCTGTGCAAGCTTCTTCACCTCCTAGTACCTACTGCAACCTACATCCTTCTGAATCTGTTTAGTATATTCATCTCTTGGTCTCCCTCTACGATTTTTACCCTCAACGCTGCCCTCCAGTACTAAATTGGTGATTCCTTGCTGCCTCAGAACATGTCCTACCAACCGATCCCTTCTTCTAGTCAAAGTGTGCCACAAATTTATCTTCTCCCCAATTCTATTCAACACCTCCTCATTAGTCATGTGATCTACCCATTTAATCTTCAGCATTCTTCTGTAGCACCACATTTCGAAAGATTCTATTCTCATCTCGTCCAAAATATTTATCGTCCACGTTTCATTTCCATACATGGCTACACTCCATACAAATACTTTCAGAAACGACTTCCTGACACTCGTGTTTTTGTGTTGCGATACATTGTGTAGTACTAACTCGTCAATTGCAAAATAAACTACGCGCCTTATAAACTTTTAGCCACAATATCCTCGTTCAAAACCAATAGCTCCCTAATTTCATTATATATTTACGTGAAAAAAGGCATATTTCTGGAACGTTTACAAAAGTATATTTTCGAAAATTACGAACACTGGACGCAACCATTTCATATGGAATCGACGTCTGTACTGTACAGTTACTGTAAATAACTAATTTATCATGTCACGTTAGTCTTCTCTTTTAACAGGAATGGATGTAGCCTGCATTTCTCGTAAATTAACGTCATTGTCGAATTTGTTAGAAACCATACGAGTAATCTAGGAAACGTTTCAGAGAAACCCCAATTTTATACCATGTTTCTGTGTTGTCCTAATAGATATCTTGTCTTGGATGTAAATCGCTTCAGTTCAACGGATACCGGTAAAATAATCGTAGCGTATCAAACCCTCATATTAAAAAGTTCGTTTAAAGTTATTTAATCACGGTTGTGCCAAATGTTGTAGCATATAAAACCCATAAATTGAAAGAGAATCAACAATCTTAGTTTAAAGTTATTTATTTACTGTTCTGTGAAATATTGCACCAGCCACATCGGAGCTCAACCGTATTTGCTGTTGACGGGCACGAGATGAATTTGTTGCTGTTCATAAGCAGCTGGAAATAGCCCTGACTACTGTCAAGACTTGAAGCTGCTACGAATGAATGTGTAGGAAGGGCTACCGAGAATCATGTCCCAAAGGAAAAGAAGATTAGGGTTCAACGTCCCGTTGACATCGAGGTCATTAAAGACGGAGCACAGGCTCGGACTGAGTCAGGAATGAGGAACGAAATATGTCGTGCCCTCTCTAAGGAACCATCCTGATATCTGATTTGACGGGAGCGACTTAGGCTGGATGGCGGATTGGAACCATCGTCCTCCCGGATGCGAGTCCAGTGTGCTGACCACTACGGCATGTCGCTCGCTGTCGCGTGCCAGAGGTACCAAAGGCGATCGTCTTCTATCCTCTCATGAGAACACTGTCTCTTCTGCAGGAAATACAGGACCTATTACTACTCGTTCACTTGACTGTGGGTGGCGCTTTAGTGGTAGGTCTTGACGTCAGGGATGAGGGGGAGCTCAGGGTGTTATATCTATCCCCCTAACCAACAAGTTCGAAATGTTGTCTTCCATTGAAATTGAAACTAAGCCAGTGAAACTCACGTCACTTGTTGATAAACGTGCTTTTTCCCGTGTCAAGGGGAGGCATACATAAAAGTGGTCAATTAATTGTTGGCAGTTCAATAATGGTATCCCTTGGAAAATGGCAGCAAAGGATGCGAAGGAGCAGAATGTGCACTCAGTGTGTATTCCTGGGCGTCTCATTTAACATTGTGAAGGGGCTATTCCGGCGCCCATTGAGGGAACTGGGCGCAATCAACTGTAGCGTGTGCCGCTCTTTTGAGCAAATGATACCTGTCGTCTGGGTTCCGAAGTCCAAGTGCATCATTCCAACGACTGGCAGAGAACGTTGAAAAAATAAGCCTTGCTCATGGAATTTCAATGAATTTCACAAAATGCAGCATCGTTTCCAGAAAAGATCGTGGCGCCCTGGTTTTGAGTTGAATGAAAGTCTTGAACCTGAGACTGCGAACGTTCTGTGACAAGCTAGGCATACCTGCACGGTATGATTGAGAACGGAAAGGTCATCCTAAATGGGTCAAGTGTGCACTACACATAAGAGCCTGCTACACAGGTGTGTGTGAGGTGGACACAAGGGTTTTTTAGATTAGGTGACTCCCTACCAATCCAGTTATAGGGGACCCGGAAATATCAGCGTAAGATCCAAAGAATTAGCCCCCCTCTGTTCCAAAGGTGAGAGTACTAAAATCTCAGTGGTTAACTGCCGAAGTATTTTGAAGAAAGTGTCAAAGTTTGAAGCGCTCCTAAGAAGCAGTGATGCTATCTTAATATTAGATACAGAAAGCTGGTTAAAGTCTAAAGTCGACAGCAGTGAGATCTTTGGGGAAAATTTAAGGTCATATGGAAAGCATAGGCTACTGCGAAACGGAAGTGATTCATCAGTAGCAATACAAAAAAATCTCTAATCAAACAAGACAAACTGAAACTGCATGCGATGCTGTTTTGGTAAGACTCAGTATCGGGGTGAGGGGGCATAAAATTATAATTAGATTCCTCTATCGACCATCAGACTCACTTACTGATATAACTGAAAAGTTCAGAGAAACCCTCTGTACACTTGTATGTAAGTTCTCCAGTCATGCTGTAATCATCGGAGGTGAGTATAATTCTCCAACAATCAGCTGGGACAACTACAATTTTGTCAATGATGGGTGTGACAAGACACCCTGTGAGATATTATTAAATGCATCCTCTGGGAACTACGCAGCATAAAGAGTTCGGCACCTCACTCACGGTGGAAATGTACGTATTAGACCCAATGACAACAAATAGACGTAACATCTTTGAGGATGTCTACTTCGAAACTGATGTCAATGAACAGGGGGCAGTTATAGCAGTAATAATTATCAATGTACGTACGGCAACTAAAACAAATAGAAACATTTATATGTTTGTCAGTAGTGTCATATCTCAATGAGGGACTTGAAACGTTTAGCTCAGGACAGGAACGCGTAGAGGGACTATGGCTAAAGTTTAAAAGAACAGTTGACCATTCTGTGCGTAGATATGTACTATAGATAGATACCTATAAGAATATTTCTTGATCGGAGGAACCGTCCATGGTATACAGACATGGCAAAGAAACTTCTAAAGAACAGATTACTGCATAGTAGGTGTAAAACGAAGATAGAGAGATGCTGAATTAAACACATTTGGCTGTCAAGAGAGCTTGCGTGAAGCCTTCAACGATTATCGAAGCAGTCCGCAGCTCGTGGTCTTGCGGTAGCGTTCTCGCTTCCCGCGTACGGGGTCCCGGTTTCGATTCCCGGCGGGGTCAGGGATTTTCTCTGCCTCGAGATGACTGGGTGTTGTGTGTCTTTCATCATCAATGACTCGCAAGTCGCCAAAGTGGCGTCAGCTAAAAAGGACTTGCAATTCCGGCCACCGAACATCCCGCATGGGGTCTCCCGGTCAACAATGCCGTGCGATCATTTCATTTCATTATCGAAGCAGAATACTGTAAAACCCAAAGAAATCCTGGACGTATGTAAAGGCACGAAAGTTAGTTTCCAGACACTCACGGTCGAGACAGGAACTGTAACGGAGAGTAGCATAGCAAAAGCAGAAATTCTTTGTTTTCAAAAGTCCCTTTACAATAGAAACCCTGGAGTACTGCCCTAATTTAGTTCTAGTTCTACTGGAAAGAGGAGTGAAATAGATATAAGTGTCAATGCCGTTGAGAAACAACTAAAACAGTTGAAATAGAGTAAGTTCCGAGACCTCAGTGATATACTTCTATATCGAATCTGCGGCTGAGTTATCCCCTCTTCTAACAGCAGTCTGTCGAAGATATCTCGAACAAAACACCGTGCGCAGTAGCTGGAAGAACGCACAGGTCACAGGGTTATAAGGAAGGGTAATAGAAGCTATCTACAAAACTACTCTCCAGTATCCTTGAGATCCATTTTTTGCAGAATCTTAGTACACATTTCGATTTCATATGTAATGAAGTTCTTCTAACATAATGACCTCCTCCATGCCAACCGGCATGGATTACGAGTACATCGATCACGTTAAACCAAATTCATACTAATCTCACATGACAAGCTGAAAGCTATGGATCCTGACAGTCAGGTAGATGCAGTATTTCTCTAATTCCGGAAAGCATTTGATTCAGTGCCATATCTACGCATATTGTCAATAGTACGATCGTATTGGGTAGAAATGGAAACTTGAGACTGGACTGAGGATTTCTTGATAGGGATAAACAATGTATATTGTAGAGTCATCGACGGATGTAGAAGTAATCTCGGGAGTGCCCTAGGAAGTGTTGGGACCCTCGCTGATTGTGTTTTATATTGATGACATTATTAATGACAACACAACACTGATGTAATATTGTACAATATTTATTATTTATTTCACAGAATATTACACCAGTGCTGTGTGTGTTTGATTCATAATATGTAAAATATTCTACCAAGAACCGATGGAACGGTCAGTCAAGGCCATATTAATAACCTTGCGGACAATAGTAACTTCTGGCTTTACGAGAGGGTAAAATAACCTGCAATGAAATATTGTCTGAAAGAAGCTGCACAAATGCTCAGATCTTGGTAAAGTTTCAAAATGGTGTAAAGACTGGCATGTTCAGAAATTAAAAATCGTGCACTTTACAAAACTAAAGAAATTGTATCCTGTGATTGTAATGTCAGCGAATCACAGTTGGAATCGGTCAATTCATAGAAATACCTGTGTGTAACACTTTGTAGGAATATGAAATAGAACTATCACATAGGCTCTATAGTAGGTAATGTAGGTGGGAAACTTAGGTTTACTGGTAGAATACTTGGAGATCGCTTACATATCGTTCCTTGGAACCATCCTGGAATATTGCTCAAGTGTGTGGGACCCGTACCAAATAGAATTGGTAGAGACATTGAACGTATATACAGAAGGCTACCATGGATGGCCACAGGTTTCTTTGATCCACGGGAGAGTGTCATGGAGATGCTGAAAGAACTGAACTGACAGTCTTGAAGATGGACGTAAACTATCACGATAAAGCCTACTTACAAACTTTCAAGAACCAGTTTTAAATTATGAGTGCTGTAGGAATCGTGAAGATAAGATTAGATTAATTACATCGTGTGCAAGGATATTCAAACAATCATTCTTTCCACGTTCTGTTCGTAAAAGAAACAGGAAAGAGCCCTATTAACTGAGACGTACCCCCACCATGCACTTCACAGTTGTTTTTGAAGTGTAGATGTGGCAGATACAGATGGTGAGACTGGAACAGGCCCAAGGCCTAATCCTAGAGTGGCAGAAGAAGAAGAAGAATAGAAAGCGAAATAAATGTAATAAATCGTCGCACGTTTCAGTGGACTGCTATTTGCGAAATACGGGTCGGTCATATTACCCATTACTGTACTTCTGTATTGCTGTAGTATTAATAATTTATTAATACTGTTACTATGTGTACAATTACTGAAATGTGTTTCCTCGTTACGATACAAGGTTCATACTATTCATTTAAAACGTCATCAGTGGTAAAATTTTCTCGTCCGTTTCTTGCATTTTATGAGGATGTAATTACCTCATTTGTTGCATTAGGTGTAAAATTTAATGCGTCTTGTCCTTAAGAGAAGACTCAAAGATTATAATCTGGCCAAGATAAATAACTTTCTTCTTCCTCGTGAGTCACTCCGGCGCAGTTGACTATACGCTTACTCCACGTTTTCCTTCCAAGCTTTCTGGTCAGTAGTTCTGTTTACTCATTCGTTTGTGTCACTGTCACATCTCCATTGTCTGCCAGCATCTTCTGTCCATCTTATTCGGGACAAGCCACATCTCCAAAAAATGTGTGGTAAGGTCTTACGGGACCAAACTGCTGAGGTCATCGGTCCCTAAGCTTACACACTATTTAATCTAACTTAAACTAACTTACGCTAAGGACGACACACACATCCATGCCCGAGGGAGGACTCGAGCCTCCGACGGGGAGAGCAGCGCGGACCGTGACAAGACGCCTCAGAACGCACGACTACCCCGTGCGGCTCCTCATCTCCCAGTTACATTTATTGCTCTCCTGGATATGGTAGTGGCATTCCGTTATCTAACATCGTCATTACATTACCTCCGATTTAAATTTTCTCTATTTGATTTCATTTGTACTGCTGGGCTATACAGTTAAAGTGGATTGCAATGTGCAGATCACCTACCAAGTCTAGGGTGTATCGTAAATTTTTATTGTTATTTACAAGTTTTTCAACACAAATTTTAATTTTCGATGTTCAGTCACAATTAATTGCGGCCTGCGTGTCGAGTCGCTCAGCAGAGGTTAGAAATTTTATAAGGTGACTGTTTACAGCTTTCAAATATTTAAAGAAAATACCTCTGAACCATCAGCTGTACAAATGCACCTTTATTATCTACTGGTTTCAGTTAAATAA
The DNA here is from genome assembly GCF_023864275.1 of Schistocerca cancellata. NCBI lineage: Eukaryota > Metazoa > Arthropoda > Insecta > Orthoptera > Acrididae > Schistocerca > Schistocerca cancellata. The sequence goes on from NC_064626.1 coordinate 940,691,422, forward strand.
ACGTCATCACAGGAGGACTATAAGAACTATTTGACAAGTAAGGTAGGCGCAAGTGTGGGATTAGGGATACACCTAACAACATAACACAGTGCATGACAGATTACAAATAAAAACGACTAAAGCAAAACTCGAAGAAAATGATAGCGGATAAGGTAAACTCATATGTTATTAGACTATATCGAAAAAACAATTAATTTCTGCAGTGAAAATAACATTATTTCATTAGTTAAGAATCCTATACCTAAATTTCAGGAAAATATCCGCTTGTTTGTGAAAAACTGTTATTTTTTGTTCTATGAGTAGGAGAAAAAATGTTTGATTGTACTGAACCCAGTGGCAGCCTAAAATTAAAATAAAAAAGACATTCCAGTTTGGCCAATTGTGAATTCTGCAGATAGTCCTGCTGATCAGCTTACTCATAAATTCGATCCCATTATTAAAGGGAAATACTTTTTATTAATGATCATATGCTCAAAAATACGTATGAATACGTTGATAGTGTAAAACACATACTTGTTCCAGATAGTGCTAGACTCATTTCTGTTGATGTGACTGACCTCTACACTAATATACCAGTCAGTGAATCTACACAATTAGTTAGAAAGAGTCTACTTTCTTACGAGATTTTGGTACTGAAGGTCTTAAAATTATCCTATCAGAAACTTACTTTGAATTCAATAAATCTTTCTACGAGCAATTTGATGGATTAGCCATAGGTTGTTGTCTGGCTAGAACACTAGCTAATATTTTTACAGGTTCCGCAGTAAGTAAAATAATGGAAAGTGGATCAGTAGTCATTAAAACACTGTGTTATAGGAGATATGTAGATGATACAGTTATTTTGTTTAACGCTAATGAAGAAGAGATACATGAATTATTTACTTTATGGAAAGATGTGCACCCAAAATTAACATTCACTATGGAAAGAGATAAAGATAGTAAGATTAATTTCTTGCGCCTGACATTGTACATATTAAATAATAAGATGTCTTCAGTATTTTCAGAAAGCCTATAAACAGTTATTTAAGCAATCACGAGGCATCTTGTTATCCCATTCATTACGAATTATTTTCATGCAATAATTGGAATGACACTAAAAATTTCAGTGACAGAGGACCAGTTTAATACAGAGTTAGACATACTGAGGTACATAGGTACTGCTAATTGATATGATGTCAGACTTGTAGATAGGTTACTTAGGAAAAAAGTTAAGATGAAACAGATTAAGAATTAGATAGAGACCACTCTCTCATGAATTAATGTGAAGAGGAATAATAAGTCTGTAATTTTTACTTACATTCGAGAACTCTCTGACCACGTATAACAGATTTTTTGTATTGGTCAGACTGGTAGATGGATTAAGACTAGGTTCCAGGAACATTTTCACCAATCTGTTACCTCAACGTCATATGTGCATCTGAAGACTTGCAAACATACAATAGGCAACAAGGATAAGGACTTTTAAGTAGTACATAAATTAAATAAAGGGTCCTATATGAACTTGTTAGAGGAAATAGAGATATTTGGCCACTTCAAAATACATCCAGATGACATTTTAAACGAACAAAAAGATATGAAACTAAAAATGTTTTAGATAATTTTAATGAAATTTTACAACCTGAATATTAATGTTGCTGACCTCATAGATTTCATTGACTATACTGTAGGCCGCTCGGTTACATAGTCCTATAGCGATCTTCACTAACTTAAGTCTAATTTGCAATAATGACTGATTACTCTACTTTTAATTTTAGTTACTTTTTCTGAGTGAATCACACACTACTGGCCATTAAAACTGCTACACCAAGAAGAAATGCAGATGATAAACGGGTATTCATTGGACAAATATATTGTAAGTAGGCTGTTTAGGTTTTTTTATTGGTAACGCCACCTCTGTATGAAATTCACTGGCTGTGCTGTGTGCAGTCTGTGGCTGCTTTGCATTGTTGTAATACTCGCCATTGTAGTGTTAGGGAGCTGGCTGTGAACAGCGCGTAGCGTTGCGCAGTTGGAGGTGAGCCGCCAGCAGTGGTGGATGTGGGGAGAGAAATGGCGGAGTTTTGATATTTGTAAGAATGGATGTTATGAACTGCTGTATACATTATGTCTGTTAAGGTAAATACATTGTTTGTTCTCTATTAAAATCTTTCATTTGCTAACTATGCCTATCAGTAGTTAGTGCCTTCCGTAGTTTGAATCTTTTATTTAGCAGGCAGTAGTGGCGCTCGCTGTATTGCAGTAGTTCGAGTAACGAAGATTTTTGTGAGGTAAGTTATTTGTGAAAGGTTTAGGTTAATGTTAATCAGGGCCATTCTTTTGTAGGGATTATTGGAAGTCAGATTGCGTTGCGCTAAAAAAATATTGTGTGTCAGTTTAAGCACAGTCATGTACTTTTTTTCTAAGGGGACGTTTCATAGTCGACCCTTAGCCGAGGATACCTCACTGGAATCTTCTGATTTTTTCTTGTAGTTTGTGTAATTAGTGTAGATTTTGTTTATTGCTAGCGCGTAATTGTAGAGAGAATCTCCTTTGTAGTTGCAGCCTTTCATTGTTGTACAGTAAAACAGTTGTGGCATGCATGTAGATTTGCACCAAGTATTTCGCAGCTGCGCTTGCAATTAACGAGATATTATTTTCAGTGCTATGTTAATGTGTTCCCCTATTTTTGCTCTTCAAATTGTGTTTTTCTGTGTTAACGTGTGAAATATTGTGACAATAATGGCGTGTGAAAAACGTAACACTAGGCTCCAAAGTAAACTGATAAATAATAGTGACGAAGAGCGTAGCTTATCAGCACCACTGTGTAGTGAATTAACAGACATTCGAAGTAGTAATTTGGTAATTGTACATAGGGAAATGGAGCGGGCGGCAAACAATGGCGTAGGCAGTGAAACAATTAGTGAACAGGGAAGCATTATCGATCGATCGCTTGGCAACAGCTCGCCTCAGGAATCCGAAATGACAGGACACAATTTTGCAAATACTGTAGAGTCAGGTTTTGCGTCCTCACCGTTTTCTCAAATAAGTCAAGACACATTTTCTGCTTGTCAAAATGCGAATATTGCCGGTTCAAATGCACTGCCGAATAGCACTGAGGAACATGCTTCAGACAACAGTGCACTGTTATTACAGTTAATGCAACAAATGGGACAAAGGCTACAAAAGTTAGACACAACGCTTGAACAAAATCAGAAACAAATGGGACAAAATCTTCAAAAGTTAGACACAATGGAACAAAATCTTCAAAAGTTAGACACAATTGAACAAAATCAGAGACAAACACAGCAACAGTTAGACACAATGGAACAAAATCAGAGACAAACACAGCAAAAGCTTCAAAAGTTAGACACCACACTTGAACAAACACGTGAAGATTTAACTACTGAGTTACATAACATCGAATCGAAATGTCAAAAGGTCTGTAATGACGTAAAAACACAAATTTGTGAGCATTTCCAACCTATTTTTTCGCGTCATGAAAATGCATTACAGAATCACGAAGCAGCCATAAAAGAACTGCAAACTATTGTTCATGAAAATCATGAGACCTTGCAAGCTAAAATTGACTCAGTTGCATCTACCGATTCGGTTACGCAACTTGCAAAAACTCAAGAAAACTTAAAGGACACAGTAGATACCCTGAAAATTGGTTCAGAAAGACACATGGAGGAAATTAGTTCATTATCAGAGAAAGTAGTTGAACTTTCGGATCAGCTAAATAATTTATCTACGAAGGTAGATGATAATCTGAATGACACAAAACCGGTAATCTTTAATGACACAGAAGAGTGTGAACAAATTAGGAAACTGAAACAAAATCTGAATCAAATTAATACGCAACACCAAAGAGAAATCCGGGAAGTACAAGATCAGCTGACACAGGTAATACAAGAATTACGTATTTCAGAGGACACTCGCGCTCCAATACGGGAAGAGGGACATAGAAATACGGAACAGCCACAAAATAATAACTCAGGGCACTTCGGAAATTATGAAAGAAATTGGCAAGGTACACCGAATTTTGAGATGGAACCGCCGAAACGACGTAACAATGACCGACATGCGACTCGCCGACATTATGATTTTGACTATAAGCTGTTCATTACTACACGTAAATTCAAAACGTTTAAGAATTCTGGCAACGATATTCATCCACAAGCATGGCTCCATCAATTCTCTCATTGTTTTCCTCCCAACTGGTCATTGGAGCACAGGTTAGAATTTATGTGTGGTTACTTGGAGAATGAACCAGCTGTAAGAATGCAATCGGTCATTCACGATTGTCACAGTGAAGGAGAATTTTACCATGCGTTCCTCTCAGCATATTGGTCACAAGCTACACAAGACCGAGTAAAACATAGCATCATGATGATGAAACACTTTGAACAATCTGAATTTTCCAGTCTTGTCAAATATTTTGAAGACATGTTGCATAAGAATCAATATCTTTCAAAACCATACAGCCCTTCAGAACTCATCCGCATTTGCTTAATGAAGTTGCCTGAACATTTAAGAAATATTATTTTGGCAGGGCGTTGCAAAGACGGCATTGAAGCATTTCAGGGACTCCCACAAGAATTACAAATTGACACAGACAGTCGCGGGATGTGAAAACAGGAAAACAATCACTACAGGTCACATCCGTCACAATTCCGTAACGACAGAAACGATAACTGGCCACGACAAGCCTATTCTTACAACGTAAATCGTGACCAAAACAGAAACCACCCATATGACAACCACTGGCGGAGTAATAGTTACAGAGAAAGATCGCATTTCCGTAGTAATGAATATGACAGAGACAATCATAGAAACAGACAATTTGGCAACCAGAACTATTATTATCACGGGAGACAGAATAACTTCAGACGCAACGGTCCACTGCGCAGTGATAATTCCGGGAGAAATTCTCCACCACTTAACCGACAAGCAAGAAACTATGGAATCTACCGACATGAAGACAGACGATATGATCGTAACGACAGACCTGAACTGCATCAGAACTGGCGGGACTCAAACAGAGCAGGGCCCTCTCGGCAAGGCGAATTTGTAGAAGTTAGGTCTCCTAATCCCAGTAACGACGCGCGCCAACAAAGAGACAGACAATGACTCGCACCGCAAGCAACAAAGAGACAGACAATGACTCGCACCACAGGCAGCCGCATGCGCCGGCTGGCTCAGAGAAAAATAACATAGACGCTAACCTTGGGAAAAATTTGAGCATTCTTTACCGATGTACCATATACCATATGATAATTCCGTTGAAGCTGGAGCTGTGCATAGTAGGAAGAGTAAAGGTTTACACCACATTTCACATGTAAAACCGTTTATTGAAAGATAATCTGCTTTTAACTTTGTCTTTGCCATAAAACGTTTCACTTCACGTTACTAGTATGCTTTAGAAACTGTGGCCTACACGATATTAGGCAGGTGCACAAGTTCCTTTGGCTCTTCAGTGTAGAAGAAAAGACAACGGTTGTTCACAGAGAATGTTGAAATAAAAGTCTTGGTTCATAGCCAAGTCTACCTGAACGAGTGGTACCATTCCTTTGGTGTGAAGAAAAAAATAAATAAAAGCAGGTAAGTGCGAGTTCAACACACTTCCCAGGGGTCGAGAATTTCGACGATGATTGCTTGTTATCAATATCGATATTGGCAAGGTATCAAAACATGTGACAAATCTGAAATGGCCACATCTTTTGATTACGTTGATATAGAATCTTAAATGTTTTGTACTGTAAAGGGGCCGTAGACCGTAGGATGTGACATAAATGTCAACTTGATGTGTCTCTCAAGAAAAAAGAGAGCTTAACAGACGGACGGACGGACGAATAAAAATTACAAAAATATTGTTTAGTATGATATAATTAAAAATTAACAATTTTCTTGTTTTTTTTTCTTTGCTTGTACTGTTAAAGCTTGCTGCCTGCAAAATTTCGTAATTCTAGGTCAGCTTGAAGTACCCAATAGGTTTTGATGAGTGAGTTTACTAGTGTCAAACTATGTGTCTTAAATTGCTGTATCTTTTGATTAGATTGACTTTGCAGCTTAAATTATTTACACCACTAGAAGAACTTAGACCTCAATATGTGACATAAATTTCAACTTGGTAGTGTACCCATCACTGAGCAAAAGGGTTTTTAACAGTCGGACAGATGGACTGCAAAGTGATCCTATGAGAGTACAGTTTCTGCTGATTGAGGTATGGAACCCCAAAACATCCCAAAAACATCCCAGAACCTCCTCCAACCTGTGCTACCCCCTCGACACGCTGCGCCTGAAATGCCTCACTGGACCGTCGGTGCACGCCGCATCTTGCGTCATTTTAACAGTGGCAAAATCGCGAATCGTCGTACAACACTGAACACATCCAGTCTGCTATTCTTCTGTTTCTCTGCCATTTGGCCCATTAATTAATTGCACCCTAATGTTCTGCTGTGAGCAATGGCGCTTTCAAAATAACCTGACCTCAAATGTGCATTAAGTGTAGCTCTCTTCGCTTTGTTCACTCGAAAAATGATTGAGATGACCTTCATTCACTGACAACAGGAATACTTGACTGGTTTGAAAACGGCTGTCATTGACAAGGACTGACACTCGTGTCTGGTCCGAGTTCGTTAGTGTCTATTTTCGTACATTGTTATTTGGTCTTGTCAGAAGGCTGCGAGCGGTAAACCTTTTTTTTTTTTTAGAGACGTTGGACAGTCCGCACTGATACACCAACAGATCTTATAACTTCATTCACCGTGTGGCCACGGGTCCGTCCAAACATGATAGCTCCTTTCTGGCACTCTGTGACGACTCCACGTCAACCCATCTTATTTTTGTGAATCCATACATCCGATTAGCTCATACTCATCACTTCTTTGTCCTTGTTTCAGAACATAGGGATAACGAAATATGTCTTGAAAAATAACTCAATCGATAGCTGGCCCTCAGATAGCGTATGAGAGTTCAAAATTCATTTTCGAGCCACTTTATTCCCAAGACTGTATCGCAACTAACTACTTCAGCGCTAAATTCTAGGTTTAATTTTTTCCGTGCGTGCACTAAAGCTGATCCAATTTTTAATCAAGAAACAGTATGCTAAGGAGAGCACTGGATTTTTTAGACCGAAAAAAAACCGGCCAGATGCAAGTAGGCCTCGTGCATTCATTGTTCCATAAGAACTGAATTATGTTTATACACAGTTCATCCACTCCGGGATTCCATTTTTGCCTGTTATCAACACTGATAATGGCAAGATATCGGTCCCAGGGATTCCAGGTTTTTCGAGAATATTTAAATTTCAAGTCTGAATTCGGATAACAAATGACAAAATCCATGTTTTTCGTGTGATATAATTACAAATTTAAAGTTTTCGAATTTTACCTTTGCTTGTACTGTGAATCCTAGCTTCTTACTAAATGTCATGAATCTCGGACAGTGCGAAGTACTCTACAGGTTTTGATGAGTGAGTTTATAAGTATCAAAATATGTGACATAAATGGTCGCATCTCTTAATTACGTTGATCTCGAAGCTTCAATTTTTTATACCGCCAATGGAACATAGACCTTAGCATATCGCATAAATCTGAGCTTGATGCGTCTACCTGTTCCCGAGAGAAAAGGAACCTTTACTGAGAGACGAAACAAAGATAACAAATGAAAAAAATATTTTTCGTATGACACAATTACAGATTTACATTTTTCAGATTCTTTTTCCTTTGCTTGTACTGGAAAACCTTGCTTGTTGTCAAATTTCATGGTTCTAGGCCAACGGGAAGTACCAAATAGGTTTTGATGAGTGAGTTTGCGAGTAACGAAATATGTGACATAAATGTCAGTATCTTTTTACTACATCGACTTGGGAGCTTCAATTTTTTACGCCGCTAAGGGACTGTAAACTTTAGTATGTGACATAAATTTCAACTTGATTCCACTAACCATTCCTGAGCAAAAAGGTTTTTAACAGCCGGACAACAAACTGATCCTACAAGGGTTCCATTTTTATCGACTGACCGCCCCAACTGGGTTTGAACCTACAAACTTGGGGTCTGAAACGCTGACATGCTGACGATTTACCGACCGGTCCTAACAATGAAAATAATAGCAATGATAGAAATCATAGACTTATAAACAAGTTTTTAGGTAACTGGAACCAGACATAAAAAATGTGTCTTTAAAGTCAGTACCGCCATTAGACTGTTGTTTATTTACAGTGTTACATTTACACTTCCACAATCATGATTTCAGCTTCAAAGTGCCATTATCAAGTGTTCTAGGTGTTATAAAGTGCCTAAGATGGCATACTATCGTATTAAAATACACCATTATACACATTGTCTAAGAGTCGATATTACTGGCAGAGCCTACTGCTTTGTTTCATTACTGAGTACACTATCTTGACAGTTAAGATGGTGTACTCAGTAATGAAACAAAGCTCTGCCAGAAATATCGACTCTTAGACAATGTGTATAATGGTGTATTTTAATACGATAGTATGCCATCTTAGGCAATTTATAACACCTAAAACACTTGATAATGGCACTTTGAAGCTGAAATCGTGATTGTGGAAGTGTAAATGTAACACTGTAAATAAACAACAGTCTAATGGTGGTACTGTCTTTAAAGAAATACAGTATATTATGACTGTGGCCTCGCATTATGAAAAAGTTATAAAAAATGTGCGCCGGTCTTAGGATCGAAACCGAGAAGGTCGTCTGTCACAGACAGGAGGATACCGTCGCCAAGAAGCAACCAGGTTAAGGTGGCCAGTGGAAGAGGTTCAACACGCTACCCTCCTAAACTCTTGTGTCATTTACTTTTCTTGAGTGACGATAGGCTTTTTCCATGAGATATGCAGACCATGTCCTTGAAAATGAAAATTTCTCATCAGATATTTAGACTGACTTACGCAGACTATATCGCACAAAATGAGTATTTCACACCATTTTTGAGAGCTATGAGCATATTTTATCTCGGGCGGTTGCATATGTTTGTTGCGTTTTTTGCATACGTTCAAAAACCACAACAGATACACATAACTGAGACTTTAGTTATCAACAATATATTCTCCATCGCTAGTTACAACAGTCTGCCCGCGCTGGGGTAACTTATCGATTCCGCTACTGTAAAAATCACGTGCTTTTGAGGTGAAGAACTCGTCTAGCCATGTTCGGAACGTATTTTCATCCGGAGAAGAAATTACTTGAAGGCTGATCGATAGAGAGTGGGAAAGATGAAAATCTGAGGGCGCTAAATCAGGTGCAAAAGGTGGTTGCGCAATGACTTCCCAACGCAACTCCTGTTTTTTGTCAGACTAGCAGAATGTGGGCGGGCGCTAGCGTGGAGTAACATCACTTCACGTAGTTTTCCTGGTCGTTGTTCTTGGATTGCTGCTGCCAGACGTCTCAGTTGTTGACAATAAATGTCAGCGGTGATGGTTACGCCTCGGGGGAGCAATTCCTAGTACACCACACCGTCACTGTTCCACCAGATGCATAACATTGTCTTCTGTGCATGCGCGCAGGTTTTTGTACGGGGAGTTACTGTTTGGATTCAGTCATTCCATTCGTTTCCCTATGTTAGTCTAATGGCACCATTTCTTGTCACCAGCAATGATATATGAAAGGAATGGTCTGTGTTTTTGACGAGCCTATTTATAAAGAGCAAGCACGCACATATGGTCACCTGAAGGTTTTTGTGGTTTTGGCTTAGAGAATACAACTTTTGAACCTTCGCTATTTCATGCAAATGTCGCTCGATGGTGTAACGATCACTGTTCATCACATTTGCTACACTGAGTGGCTCATTGTGGATCAGTGCATTTAAAGGATTATCATCAAACCCCGAAGGTCTTCCTGAACGTGGAGAGTCTTTAATGTTAAAAGGGATCCTCCTTAAAAGGAGAAAACCATTTTCTTGCTTTGCTCTGTTTAATGGCATTGTCCCCATACACGGCACAAATGTTTCTGCCTGTCTCTGCTGTTGTCATACATCTACTGAACTCAAACAGAACAATATGTCGGAAATGTTCCGATTTCTCCACTTGCTACTCAATCTTCTGGCATCCACAGCTCCACTCACTATCTCTAAATGACAAACTTACAACATGTAAACTCAAACAGCAACAGTGAACTACAAGCAAAAAATGACAGTTGGTAAATAACCCCATAGCAACTGAATATCAACATGCAAAACAAAAACGCAACTAATTTATGCATCAACCAAATATTTTTAGGCCTAGTACAATCGAGAATCAAGCGATTAAGATCATAAAGACAGACGGTTGTGTTACGTGTCTTTCATTAGGAGAGTAGCTAAAACGTTTTCGCGTATAAAATATACCTTCCCGTGCTCGTGAGCATTTACCTGTGGGACGGGGAGTATGAGGTTGACGTTAGGACACTTGCCCAGTGTTACAGATGAATTCGAACCTTACAATAATAGCAGCAGGTCTCAACAGCCGATCTCACTCTCAGTCAAACCCGATACGCTACTAGAAACGTTTGCTCCTCTTAAAAAGATTCAACTATTTATGTCAAATAATCAATACATTTTTCCTTTAATTTCTTTGATTTTTTGTCATTTGCCATCTAATACTGTCACCAAGTATACTACATGTAAAGCATTACTCCGTCTTGATATTGATAAGCTGAGAAATACACTACTGGCCATTAAAACTGCTACACCAAGAAGAAATGCATATGATAAACGGGTATTTATTGGACAAATATATTACACTAGAACGGACATGTGATTACATTTTCAAGCAATTTGGCTGCATAGATCCTGAGAAATCAGTACCCATAACAACCACCTCTGGCCGTAATAACGGCCTTGATACGCCTCAGCATTGAGTCAAACAGAGTTGGATGACGTGTACAGGTACAGCTGCCCATGCAGCTTCAACACAATACCACAGTTCATCAAGAGTAGGGACTGGCGTATAGTGACGACCCAGTTGCTCGGCCATCATTGACCAGATGCTTTCAATTGGTGAGAGATCTGGTGAATGTCCTGGCCATGGCAGCAGTCGAACATTTTCTGTGTCCAGAAAGGCCCGTACAGGACCTGCAACATGCGGTCGTGCATTATCCTGCTGAAATGTAGGGTTTCGCAGGGATCGAATGAAGGGAAGAGCCACGGGTCGTAACACATCTGAAATGTAACGTCCACTGCTCAAAGTGCCGTCAATGCGAACAAGAGGTGACCGAGACGTGTAACCAATGGCACCCCATACCATCACGCCGGGTGATACGTCAGTATGGCGATGACGAATACACGCTTCCAATGTGCGTTCACCGCGATGTCGCCAGAAACGGATGCGACCGTCATGATGCTGTAAACAGAACCTGGATTGATCCGAAAAAAATGACATTTTGCCATTCGTGCACCCAGGTTCGTCGTTGAGTACACTATCGCAGGCGCTCCTGTCTGTGATGCAGCGTCAAGAGTAACCGCAGCCATGGTCTCCGAGCTGACAGTCTATGCTGCTGCAAAAGTCATCGAACTGTTCGTGCAGATTGTTGTCATCTTGCAAACGTCGCCATCTGTTGACTCAGGGATCGAGACGTGGCTGCACGATCCGTTACAGCCATACGGAAGAGATGCCTGTCATCTCGACTGCTAGTGATACGAGACCGTTGGGATCCAGCACGGCGTTCCGTATTACCCTCCTGAACCCACCGTTTCCGTATTCTGCTAACAGTCACTGGATCTCGACCAACGCGAGCAGCAGTGTCGCGATACGATAAATCGCAATCGTTATAGGCAACAATCCGACCTTTATCAAAGTCGGAAACTTGATGGAACGCATTTCTCCTCCTCACACGAGGCATCACAACAACGTTTCACCAGGCAACGCGGGTCAACTGCTGTTTGTGTATGAGAAATCGGTTGGAAACTTTCCTCATGTCAGCACGTTGTAGGTGTCGCCACCGGAGCCCAACGTTGTGTGAATGCTCTGAAAAGCTAATCATTTGCATATCACAGCATCTTCTTCCTGTCGGTTAAATTTCGCGTCTGTAACACGTCATCTTCGTGGTGTAGCAATTTTAATGGCCAGTAGTGTAGATTGCGCTTACGTTAACAAAACTAACCTTACATTTTCCGGGGGTGCTTCATACAAGCATAGGAAATGTTTCTTCATTTGTACACCTTTATCTTGTTTATGATCATGCCTGGTCAGTTTTGTTCATCATCTGCTAAGCACGTTTGTGAGTGCCTAAAACGTGACTGTGTCGTCGTCACGGCTGTTGCTGCTATTGTGGTCTTCAAACCGAGGAATGATTGAATGCAGCCCCCACGGTACCCAATTCTGTACAAGCCTTTTCACCTACGAATAACCACAGCAACCTACGATCATTTTAACTTGCCTACTGCATTCGTCTCTCGGTGTTCTCCAATTGTAAGTCCCCATAATTGCTCCAACGCTACACTGATGATTGCAGCCTCCAGCACTAAACTGATTTATTTGTCTTTGATGATTCAGAATGCGTCCTATCACGCAACCCTCCTTTTAGTCAAGTTATGGCACAAATTTCTTCTCACCCAAGTTCTTCCTCTTTAGTTACGCGAACTACCAATTCTAACTTCTGTATTCTTCTGCAACACGATGTTTGAAAGGCTTATATTCTCTTCTTGTCTGGCCTGATATCGCCCACGATGCACTTCCGTACAAAGCTACATTCCAAACACCTTCAGGAAAAGATTCCCTAATACTTAATTTTTATGTTCGATGTTAACAAATTTCTGTTTTTCAGAAACGCTTTTCTTACTATTGCCAACTACATTTATGTCCTCTCTACTTCGTCCCTCATCAGTTATTTTGCTGCCCAAATAGCACAACTCATCTACTACTTTTAGTTTTTCATTTCCTTATCTAATTCCACCAGCGTCACTTAATTCTACTAAATTCCATCAACTTTGTTTTGATTTTGATGTTCATCTTATTTCCTACATTCACGACACAGACCATTCCTTTCTATTGCTCATCCAGGGTTTTTGCTCTTGCTCTTCCAGCTTCTTTTCACCTCCCAGGATGTTTGTCTTGCTTTCTTGGCCACATTAGATGCAGACCTGTCTGCATCGGCTATCGTCAATTTATCGCAATGTTGCAGCCCAGTGATCATATTTTCACCAGGATTAATTCCCAGCTTTTTCAGTACCCAACACTTTCCAATATTACCACAATTAAATGTAATAACAGCATCATGAACTCCTAGTTTCATTGTATGCTTGTCTACAAATACAGTTTTAGGAAGGCGGTTCCAAATCATGCTGTTGAAACATTAATTTGGGTTCTGTGTTTGCCCATGCAGACATTTCCTTAGAAGGTCATGATGAGCCAAGTCTCTAAAAATAGGTTTAATTGCTGTAATAGCAGCAGCAGGGAGAGAATGCTGGTGAGAATAAGATTCTCCAGTACCCTGAGCCCTATTATATTTGCACCACCAATTTTCTCCTGATGGACACAATCCATGACATGGCTTATCATCAGTAGAGGACTTATGGAAGAATATGGCCCAAACATCTCCTCTCTTCATTGCCTCCACATTTTCTTTATTTCTCCTAATTGCCTGCCCATAGTATACCTGCGAGTTTTCTATTTCAGTTTTAGTTAACCGACCCTGTGCGGTCAACAATTTTTCATTTTTAATTTTTTTCCTCTCATATCAACAGTTAGTTTTCTCAGCCCTGTTCCCAAACGTTTTTGAACATGGCCTACACAATCAATTTTGCTGATAATGGCGTCTCCATATGGCGTAGAATTGACAGTGGGTGGGTTGACATTGGGTGACAGAAAACCTTAATCTATCGAAATATGATGATAGCCGAAAATCGAGTTTTTCGACCTTAACCACGGTGTGGGCCCCTTAAGAGATTTATTGAAACCATGAAAATTTTAAACTAAAGACAGTAAGTCTGTCAGCAAGCCTCGAAGGGTCATTTCACGCTTAGACAGCGAGCGCAGCGTCACTTTGCGCCAGTAATGTTTGTTCTGCGGAAATTGTAGTACAGTGTTTGAAAGCAAAGAACGTTAAACCAGCTGAAATTCATTGCCAACTTGTAGAGATTTATTGTGAAAACCTAACGATTGATGGAATGTTGAGATAATGAGCTGTTGTAAATGATGGTTTGGTTGAGATAGTGAAGGTTGATAACAAGATTCTTTGAGATGAGTGATTGCAAATTTGAAAAACTACTATAAATTTTATGGAGCGACTGGAAACTCGCAAAATTTACGAATCGGCGAGTGGCCTTCCTGTGCACTGGAGACAAGTTGCGTTCTCTGGGACTGAAGTGATGATTTATTGTTTCAACGTCTATGATGTCTGAAGTTAGTGATTAACTGTGATAAATAAAATTACTTGTGCTTTCCAGTCTCTGATCACAAATGAATTCTTTAGACGATGACTGGTTTCAGTCTGTAATGACCATTCTCAGACTGAAACTGGTCATCGTCTAAAGAATTCATTTGTGATCAGAGACTGGAATAAAAAAGCATTTTACAGTAAAGGATCACTGTTTGTATACGCGATTATGTCGCAGTTGGTGAAAATTACTTGTTGAATATAGAAAGTCAGCAAGAATTCGAAAATGCTTTCTCATATGTGGGTGTGAAATTCTTCTAAATCATTGTCCGGTTTCCATGATTTAGTGAGAATGCACTGTACTAAGTAGGAAGATTGTTCGTGTCAGAGTGGGGACATTATCTAACTGTAGGCTGTGATTAATGAAAGAAACGAACTTCGTTAGGTTTAACTGAATCAAATAAATTACATTTTTAACCTTGGGAATGCAAAAGTAGGTGTTTTTGTGTGCATCCGAGCTATTCACTATATTTTGTTGTGTCTTTGGGGAGGATGTTGTCGGACGTTCTGGGCGCGAGCTGGAGGCGGTGTATAATGACTAATAACAGTAGATGTTCTGTAGTCCAACGAATGGCAGAATCTCGTTGCTAGATTTTAGAGATTTACAGAGCATTAATTATTGGTGTTGAAGTAATGACAAGTTTTAGTCCAGTCACGCGGGTCAAAACGAGACCGACGACCATTCTTTACGTTGGTTTTAATATTGTCGCACTACCGAAAATTAGAATGAAATTTTTACTCTACAGCGGAGAGTGCACTGATATGAAACTTCCTGGCAGAGTAAAACTGTGTGCCGGACCGAGACTCGAACTCGGGACCTTTGCCTTTCGCGGGCAAGTGCTCTACCAACTGAGCTACCCAAGGACGACTCACGGCCCGTCCTCACAGCTTTAATTCCACCAGAACATCGTCTCCTTCAGCGCACACTCCGCTGTAGAGTGAAAATTTCATTCTAGAAACAACCCCAGGCTGTGGCTAAGCCATGTCTCCGCAATATCCTTTCTTCCAGGAGTGCTAGTTCTGCAAGGTTCGCAGGAGAGCTTCTGTGAAGTTTGGAAGGTAGGAGACGAGGTTCTGGTAGAATTAAAGCTGTGAGGACGGGGCGTGAGTCGTGCTTGGGTAGCTCAGTTGGTAGAGAACTTGCACACGAAAGGCAAAGATCCCGAGCTCGAGTCTCGGTCCGGCACACAGTTTTAATCTGCCAGGAAGTGCCGAAAGTTAATCTGACTGCCGAAAATTAATCTGGATCCACCAATAACCGTTTCCTAGCAAATCCTCGGAGCAATAGATCGCGTAGTTCGCCTCGTACGCTGCACTCTGCTAAGAGTGAGTCGATCTGACGATGACCACTCATGGAACTTCTAGCGAAACCGCATAAGCCCTACAGAAGGACTACACACAGGATCGATTGATATTGAGATCTAGACGATTAATATTTTACCATAAATGTCTAAAACCTGCTAGCGGGATTTTCTGGCACACACAGCGTAATTGTGTAGAACTTTCTAAATCATTCTGCGCTAACGGTAACATTAAGATGTTGCTTCCTTTCTGACATTTGCAAAAACACCATTAGAAATTTTGCAGGCATCTACCTCAATAGGCACAGTACGCTAAAGACAAGACGTCGCGAGAGGTGTGTGAAGTTCCTATTTGATCTCGGCGACTGCGGCGTCGATAGCAATCTGAGCAGGAGCGGAGTGGAGCGGCGTGGCGCCGGCACGTGTTGGCGCGCTGCCGGCGGCGCCATTAGGAAGTTGCGTGGCGAGTTGCAGGCCGGCTGCAAGTTTCCGGAAGGCGGCGAGGTAAGCGCCCAGCCCCAGCCCGGACTGCATCCTCGCCGCGGCCAGCTGTTCCCCTCTGGCCCAGGTCAGACCGTCTGAGCAGAGGTCAACCGTGTCGGAAATATCAGTGCCAAGTACGCCATTTGGTATTCGTGACTGGACGCCCGTAGGATATTAGTCGGCTGTAGCTGTTACGGCGTCACTACGACAGAATTCCGTTCTTTACCACCAACACACCATTTACATCTACATCTACATCTACATCCACACTCCGCAAGCCACCTGACGGTGTGTGGCGGAGGGTACTTTGAGTATTTCTATCGGTTCTCCCTTCTGTTCCAGTCTCGTTTTGTTCGTGGAAAGAAAGATTGTCGGTATGCCTCTGTGTGGGCTCTAATCTCTCTGATTTTATCCTCATGGTCTCTTCGCGAGATATACGTTGGAGGGAGCAATATACCGCTCGACTCCTCGCTGAAGGTATGTTCTCGAAACTTCAACAAAAGCCCGTACCGAGCTACTATAAAGGCTCCTTTGAAAAAAAATAAATTTGCTTGCTGCTACTACCGGGCTAATTACTGTTTAGCTCTACAGGACCTTTATACTGAAATGTTTCCCACGCCACCTTGTATTGTCTTTCTATGTGTTTGAGTAACCGTATGTTCACTAGAACTGAACGCTCCCGTCGGAACTGGTCTCAAGCTGGTATTTATTATTAAATCACAATAGAAGTATACGCTGGTCGTAGAATAACACGTACCTTCTTGAAATGAACAATATTTTATTGTTCTATTAACTGATTTCCTTCCATATACACATATATTTTACAATGTGAATCAAAATCTCGCAATGGCGTCGATTTTTACATCACAAGAATGGCTCTCTTCTTGTAAAATTACTCTTAACAAGAACAAAAGCTCTATGTCCTAAGAATAGTTAAGTGGGCGCTGACCGCCACAGAGTATTAAACAATATCTTTGTCTCTCTCTCTCTCTCTCTCTCTCTCTCTCTCTCTCTCTGTCGCACTGTCACAGCAAGTTACGCTGCATGATACATCATATATGCCCCTCTTGGGGACGAACACTTTTGGGCAAAACCAAACACGAGCGTTCACACAACACTGTATCAGTGATTGTTCATGACGCTGTATTAATGTCCACTAGAGTATTAATTTCCACTATATTTCTAATGATATCTTGGTATTAGTGAATGACTATCAAAATGGAAATTATAGATTTGTGTGCATATACTTCTGACAAAGCCTATGCTGCTTGAAAATTACTGATGCAGCTTATATGCATAGCTTACTTGCTTGCTTTTATTCATTTCTCGAGGATGGATTGGGATGTGATCAGAAACATTTTTCATCATCACTCAAAGCTTCTGTCACACGCCTTGGAATGTCTCAAACGGGTAATCTAGCCATTCGGCCAAGCCCCACAAAGGAAAACCAAGGAAAACCTCGGGGTAGATTTACCATTCTCGTATTTCTCATTTCCAAAGAAAATTTATTAAATTACAATGAACAAAATATTTACAATATGGATATTCTTTTAATGAATTTGAACACTTTTCACAAAAGAAATACAACACTGTTAATCTTCTGTGTCTTGAGGTGAACCGTCGACGCGTTGGTTTACGTCCATCTACGTCTCTCTTGCAGAGTCTTCCACTGGAGTTTTATCTATCATCTCCGTAACGCTTACGCGATTACTAAACGATACTGTAACGAAGGGCGCTGCTCTCCGTTGGATCTTCTCTATATCTACTACGAACCCTATCTGGTACGGATCCCACACCGGTGAGCAATATACAAGCAGTGGGCGAACAAGTGTACTGTAACCTACTTCTTTTGTTTTCGGATCTCGTTTCCTTAGGATTCTTCCAATGAATCTCAGTCTGGCATCTGCTTTATATGGTCATTCCATTTTAAATCACTCCTAATGCCTACTCCCACACCATTTATGGAATTAACTGCTTCCAGTTGCTGACCTGCTATATTGTAGCTAAATGATAAAGGATCTTTCTTTCTATGTATTCGCAGCACATTACACTTGTCTACCTTAAGATTCAATTGCCATTCCCTGCACCATGCGTCAATTCGTTGTAGACCCTCCTGCATTTCAGTACAATTTTCCATTGTTACAAACTCACGATATACTACAGTATCATCCGCAAAAGCCTCAGTGAACTTCCAATGTTATCCACAAGGTCATTTATATATATATTGTGAATAGCAACGGTCCTACGACACTCCCCTGCGGCACTCCTGAAATCACTCTTACTTCGGAAGACTTCTCTCCATTGACATGACATGCTGCGTTCTATTACCTAGGAACTCTATAATCCAATCACACAATTGGTCTGATAGTCCATATGCTCTTAATTTGTTCATTAAACGACTGTGGGGAACTGTATAAAACGCCTTGCGGAAGTCAAGAAGCACGGCATCTACTTGCAAATAGCTCTGAGCACTATGGGACTTAACATCTATGGTCATCAGTCCCCTAGAACTTAGAACTACTTAAACCTAACTAACCTAAGGACAGCACAAAACACCCAGCCATCACGAGGCAGAGAAAACCCCTGACCCCGCCGGGAATCGAACCCGGGAACCCGGGCGTGGGAAGCGAGAACGCTACCGCACGACCACGAGATGCGGGCGCATCTACTTGCAACCCGTGTCTATGGCCCTCTGAGTCTCGTGGACGAATAGCGCGAGCTGGGTTTCTCACGACCGTCTTTTTCGAAACCCATGCTGATTCCTACAGAGTAGATTTCTAGTCTCCAGAAAAGTCATTATACTCGAACATAATACGTGTTCCAAAATTCTACAACTGATCGACGTTAGAGATATAGGTTTATAGTTCTGCACATCTGTTCGACGTCCCTTCTTGAAAACGGGGATGACCTGTGCCCTTTTTCAATCTTTTGGAACGCTTCGCTCTTCTAGAGACCTACGGTACACCGCTGCAAGAAGTGGGGCAAGTTCCTTCGCGTGCTCTGTGTAAAATCGAACTGGTATCCCATCAGGTTACTGTTCAAATTCTTCACGTCACGTTATGGATGTCCTGCTTGTCCTCCAACATAGTTATGTACGTCTCCATAAATGTATCAAGGGGTCTGGGCTGACTCTCAGCCGGTGGATCCTGTGCATTCTCAATCACAGTAAAATCTTGCCGTCAGATTTGCTATTTTCCCAAATTTAGTATCTCGATAACCCTGCATTTAAATGACAAACTATCAACTGACTCTTTAGAACCAATTAAATGTGAAATTCAAATTCAGGAATTATGCTACAATAATTGGTTTTCACTATGTCTGTCAAATAAAATGCAGAGATTCATGTTAAGAAACTCAATGAAAATGTGTAATCAGTCGACATCTTCCGAGTGAGGAAAAATCACTAGTGTTTCGTTTATATCTATGTTCCATCGTTGATATTTGTGAATGATCTACCGATACACACTGAATAATCTGTTCTACGGTATAATATTCTATAATGGGTCTTCTTTGAATGAGAAAGTATTCTCAGCTCAGAAATGTGTAACAAGCATTAAGTGTGATGAATCACCGTCCCTGCCGCAGATACCTTGACTTACTGACAGTAACCTCGTACAATGTTTATTTTCTAATGAATTTTTTTGTCACTAGTGACAGATCGGAAACAGCAGTCATGCTCATATTAATTACAAGAAAAAGAGAAATAATCCAGATCCTATATTTCTCACTCGTAGTATATGCAAAAAGAAACAGCATAGCCAAAAAAGTATCTGACAAATCTATTACTTACCTGAAGACTGTAACATATCATAAAAATGTTTTTGAAAGCGATTCCTAATGCTGCACGGAAGAATTTATTAACGATTGAGATTAAATGTAGGTGTGGATGTTCGCTTTTTCATCGCTTAGCCTAGAACTAATCTGAATAATTTATGTAAATGCAAACGGCAATGTGATACACACTTCATAAAGTATTAGAAATACCAAAACTAAAAGCTATTATTGTTAACATTGGGATCCGCAGCAGCACGGATATGAGTCATCAGAATCAACGTAAAGGCCGGCAGATGTGATTCAAATTTTGCCTCGTTTCCGATTAAGCGTTTATTTTTCAACAGTGGGCTGAAATTATACCACTTAAGGAACTTTTCCTGATCATTCACAGAGGGTGATGCGGGAAGTGAAGAAGAAAGCGCTGGCCAGCACACAGAATGGCTTGTAGTCACGAGACAAAACAAAAGTCCGATAACAATCTGCAGTTCTGCTTCTAATAAGTGCAATATGTTCCACAACGAGCATCTACAAGAAACTGGAAGTAACATATGGCACACACTGTCCCCTGACAGTTGTGTGTTTCTAAAGGCTCTGGAATTGGCAGTCTTTCCCCTGTGGATAAAATCTTGAAACTTGTACAGTTCATTCAAATGGAAAAACGAAATCTAGAAGAAGACGAATACCTGTAACCTGTATTCTTTATTGTTGCGTCTTTTCCAGTACCTTCCGAGGCAGGTCCTAACGAAGCTCTTTTCACTGTCTCGACTTCGCTCTCTTTTTCAAGACTTACCGTTGTAACAAATCAACTACAGTTTAATGTCAGTAAATAGTGCACTCTGGTCATGCTTTTTCTACCTGAGACATTTATTTCTAGAGTAAATATAACCTTTTTTGTTGCACTATGAATGCGGATTAAAATATATGCGGTTAGTGACAACTGCATCCAAGGAAAAGTGGTGGAAATTTAAGCATTGTGCGTGACGATTCTGCCTACAGTATCCCCTCTCACTTTCCTTGGAAAATCTAATTCTTGGGACTTGCTTCATTTCGTGAATCCCATGTTACTTCGTCGATAAGGTATTAGTGAAAGTGATTTCTATTGCATTCCTCTCCTTGAGATGCTTGTGATGGGTGTCAGTGTGTAAGATATTGTGAATGAGTTCTTGTACAGCATAGTTATGGACAGCTATGCGTATAAAAGCAATGGAAAGCATGAAACCCGATGTTGGACACCATTCTGCTTCTTTTGAATAAAACTAAGAAACCATAAAGCTTGACATCCCCAACTGAAAAACTGAGTGTCAGAAATAGCGTCTAACTTTCTTGCTGCGGAAAAGCATGCAATTTAACCCATTTAATTGGTCTTCAGATGGATGATTGGAAAGTATAAGGCATTACCTCCTTTCAAATTCTGAAGATGATAATTGCTTCCTTCACCAGGATTCAGTAAGTCCACCTCACGGATTGAATCGTCTTATGTTTTGGAGATTTTGCAACATCTCGCAAGAAACGCTTGGAAAATAATTTAAAATCTCTGATCCTGCAAGGCAGAATGAAGTTGAGAACAACTGCACCGAAAAACAGCGTTCCGTGTAAACACAGTGGGTACAATCTCGTTGCATAAGCAGTAGTTGGCATTCACTTCTCTCTTCGTCTCCGCATTTGATCAGTGAGTGATGCGCGTAGCAAAAGGTCTATCACGTCTGATAATTTCCAGGCAATCTCACACCTCCCTCTGTTCTGCCGGTGACTGTGTTCCACCTCTGAGCACAAGTGAGATATCGCAGCTTTAGCAGCAACAGTTGTTAGTGGCATTTTTTGATTTAGACGAAGCAATTTGCATGCCGTAACGGCATTGTTACGAAAAGGAAGGAAAACACTTTTCTATTTTCTTGGTGTTCTTTTCAGTTAACTCTTTTTTTTCCTTTTATTTAAAAATGATGCACAACCGGTGTCGATCATGATCAGCACAGAACCAAAGAACAAAACTCGAACACGAACGTAGTATACTGAATACGTTTTTTCAAAATTGTTTTACTGCGGAAGATCGTAACACGGTTCCTCCTTTCAATCATCATGTTGAGATAATCGATCGCAGATTAGAAAAGCAAATACAATCGTTTGGTAGTGGAAAGGCACCGGGACGAGATGAAATACCTGCTGCTTCCCTTCTAGCAGCAGTTTACCGTAGTCCGCCGGAGCAGCGAAGGGTAACGTAGTGATAGAAGAAAAGCCCAGGTCATTCCCGTTTTCAAGAAGGGTCGTAGGTCATATGCTCTTAATTATGGGCATATATCGTTGACGTCACTCTGTTGTAGAATTATGGAACATGTTTTATGCTGAAAAACTACGAAGTTTTTGGAGAACGAAAATCTGCCCTATAAAACCAGGGCGGATTGCGCAAACAGAGATTTTGCGAAATTCAGCTCGCTCTTCCTCCACGAGAACCGTAGCGCTGCTGTAGCCGACGGTTGAAGCCGTGTTCCTTCACGAGGGCATTTGACATCATCCCGCACTGCCGTGAGATGAAAGAAAGTACGATGTTACCGAGTATCGTACCAGATTTGTGACTGGATTCAAGACTTATTTACAGATGGAACTCAACGCTGAAAGCTTCGGAAGCTCTTGAACGTTGTTCGCAGATGATGAGGTTGTTTGTAAGAAACTACCAACGGTAGAAGAGTGTATCGATTTGCAAAATGACCTAAAGAGGGTTGATGAATGGTGCAGGCACTGGCAATTGACCCTGAAAGTAAATAAATGTATAAAAATGTAATTTACTCCTATTGCACATAGATAGAAATCCGCTACTGTGCTACTAGACTGCTGATGGCAAATTGTTCCAAACAGTATCTACTGTAAAATGTCTAGGAATAACTATCCACCTTAATTGGAATGACCACATAAATTGTAGGGAAAAATAGGGGTCATACTAAGATTCAAAGGAAGAATCTTAGGGAAATGTAACACGTCCATGTAGGACTTGGCTTAGAAGGCGCTTATTCTATCGATTCTTGAGTATTGTTCATTAGTCTGGGATCCATTTGCACATAGGAGTGATAGAAGAGATGCAGAAGATCCAGCGAAGGGCGGCGTGTTTCCTCACGTAATCGTTCACTCGACGCGAGAGCGTTACAGAAATGATCAACAAACTCCTGTGAGAGGCGCTACAAGGTAGGCGTCGTGCATCACTGAAAGGTTTCAAAAAAATGTTCAAATGTGTGTGAAATCCTATGGGACTTAACTGCTAAGGTCATCAGTCCCTAAGCTTACACACTGCTTAACCTAAATTATCCTAAGGACACACACACACACACATACACACACACACATGCCCGAGGAAGGGCTCAAACCTCCTGGACCAGTCGCACAGTCCGTGACTGCAGCGTCCTCGACCGCTCGGCTAATCCCGCGCGGCAAAAGGTTTACTATTGAAATTTCGAGAGGGCACTTTCCGCGAAGAGTCGAACAACATATTCTTTCCTTCCACATACATCTCGCGGAATGACCATTATGAGAAAATTCGAGAAATTAGAGCTAATACAGAGGTCATTCGAGTATCTGAGCGCAGTAGAGTATATGAAAACAAACAAGCAAATAATAAAATTTTAAAAAGAACTGGACTGTTGTTTCTTTAGGAATTATTGTTTTGAGCTTAGATAAGTGCTAGACCTTTTCTTTCTCTTCCTACACGTTTTAAGTGTGTGACTTGATGACTGCGCCAGTTAAAGGCAAGAACTCAAGAAATACAGATTTCGCTCACCTGATGGCATAGACTAACAAACTTATATTCTAGTACTTTCCTTCCCGTTGATTAACACTGCATCCTACTTTTCAAAAATTTTCGATACAGGAAAGCCATTCCTGAAGATGAAGCATGGTGTGATTACGTGACGGCCACTGGGTGTGACTCACGCCGCTTTAACTTCTCAGGTGGATACTAACAACACAACGAAGAAAGGTCGCATCATTGACTTGAGTAGTATAAGCTGACTGGACAAAAATTTGGTCACCCCTAGAGAAATCATCACAAGCATCATTCAATACCTTGCAATTCCCCTCCTGAACTGTAACCCCTTGTATTAGGTTAGGGACTGAATCCATAAGGTGGCGCAGATACTTCGCATTCAGGTCAGGCTTCTCGCCGAAGATTTGATTGCTCATTTCCACCAAACTGCGGGGAAGCCGATGTCGGGGTTTCACCCACTGCCCCCATGTATCTCACAATTTTCTGTGGGGTTCAAGTCAGGTAAACCTGCAAGCTATTCTTCCTGCTCGATGAACTATGCAATTGTCGTCTTTATGTGCCTGTGTGAGCATTGGCCTCTCGCCAGGCGACCGACTCCAAATGTTCATTGCATGCAGTTCCCGTCGTAATTTTCTTTCGCTAACTTTCATTCAGCCTATAGCAATTTCTGATGGATTTCGAAGCAATTTTGATTCACTAGTTGTGAAAAGTGTCCACAGTCCCCTCTAGTCAGGACTCTTTTCCGACCACATTTCGGACATGTTTCATGGCCATGTGTAACGCATGTGGCCACGAAACACATCAGAATTGCATACAGGCACGTTGATCAGTCTGCCGCAGAATATTACTCAAATCAAGAAACTTCACATACATAGCCATGGGCCATGGGTCTACCAATAGATCAGGTTTCACTAGGCCTGCACCTCGATGGGTATGGGAAGGAGAGGCTGGCAAAGCTTACAGGTGACAGTGTAGCAGGCAATGGTGGGATCACTCATTGGAAGATTTCTGTAGTAGCTGGTGTTAGAGTTGCTCCTTTTTTTAGATTCAAGTCAGCTGATAGATATCCCTGCCTAAAATAAGTCTCTCTAACAAAGGAAGCACCTTTTAATAAGTTCAGGTATCTGAGTAGTGAAGGTATTAGCATATTTCATGAAAATATAAGGAGCACTAGAGATTAAGTTAATGAATTGCTTATAGATGACTGTGATTTTTGTGTGCGAATGCAAACAGTGTTGCTGATACTTCACTCTCAGCTCCAGGCTGTGATGGCTACGATTACATAGCTTGAGGTTGCAGTATATGGGCATCACTGTTGTGGGCCAGCTGTGGGGATCCAATGGAAGTTCAGCACGTCAGAGTCCTCCAGTCGGTCCTCACCGGTCCGCCAGCCCAGTTACTACTCTCACTGAGGTTGACCCCCACCTGCGGTCGAGTGAGTGGTCGCCTCAGTGTGTAGCAGGCGGCGAAAGACTTCCCAGGGGGCCACATGTAAGGCCTCCCTGGTTAGTCTGACAAACAGGTTCCAGGTGCTGTCTGTGGTTGACATTGTCGCTGAGCTAGATGCCGACACTGGCCCTGTTTCAGAGGAAACCTCTCAGCCTGCAAGATCTGGGCAATCACAGAGGGTGGGATTATTGATAGTTGGGAGCTCCAACGTTAGGCGCGTTATGGGGCCCTTATGGACATGGCTGCTAAGAATGGGTACAAAGCCAGTGTGCAATCGGTGTGCAAACCAGGTGGAGTCACTCAAGATGTGAAACTGGTACTTCAAGATGCCATGAGGAGCACAGGATGCAGCCAAATGCAGGTGGTGGCTCAAGTCGTTACCAGTGATGTGTGTCACTTTGGATCAGAAGAGATTCTTTCTGGTTTCGAGCGTGTAGCAGAAGTAGTAAAGGCTGCCAGTTTTGCTTGCGACATGGAAGCAGAGCTGACCATTTGTAGCATAGTCGACAGGTCCGATTGCGAACCTCTGGTACAGAGCCGAGTGGAGCGTCTGAATCAGAGGCTCAGAAGGTTCTGCGACCGTGCAGGCTGCAGATTCCTCTATTTGCGCCATAGGGTGGTTGGGTTTCGGGTTCTGCTGAATAGGTCAGGAGTGCACTACACGCAGGAGGCGGCTACATGGAGAGCAGGGGTTGTGTGGCGCGGACTGGTCGTTTCCTTAGGTTAGAGGGTCATGGGAAAACAAAAAAAAATGGCTTCAGTCACCAAGGGTGCAGGCCGAATACAAGAAGAGATACAGGAACCATCGTTATAACAGTTGTAAATTATCGTAGCTGTGTTGGGAGAGTACCAGAGCTCCAAACAATAATAGAAAGTACTGATGCTCAAATCGTTGTAGGCACTGAAAGCTGGCTAAAGCCTGAGATAAACTCAGCCGAAATTTTTGCGAATAACCTAACGGTGTTCCGAAACAATAGTCTAAACAAGGTTGGCAGGGGCGTGTTGTTGCTGTTAGAAGCAGTTTATCTTGCCGCGAAATTGAAGTGCATAGTTTCTGTGAGTTAGTATGCACAGAGTTCGTTGTTGGCAATCGGAATAAAATAGTAATTGGATCCTTTTACCGACCTCCCAATTCAGTTGATACAATTGCTGAAACGTTCAAAGAAAACTTGAGTTCAATTTCAAACTCGAACCCGACTCACATAATTATAGTTGGTGATGTCTTTAATTTACCCTCTATATGTTTGAGAAAATACATGTTTAATTCCTGAGGTACGCATAAAATATCGTCCGAAATTGTGCTAAATGCATTCTATGAAAATTATTTCAAACAGTTAGTTCATGAGGTCACACGAATTGTGAAAACACACTTGACCTCTTAGCAACAAATAATCCTGAGCTAATAACGAGCATCAAAACGGATACAGGGTTGCCATAGCAAGATTGGATATTGTAACCCCCAAATACTCCAAAAATCGGAAGTGAAGCAACTTAAATCACTTAATAAAAGCAAGTCTTCTGGTCCAGAATGTTCCCTTCAGAGTATGCTGATGCAATAGCTTCATACTTAACAGTCATATACAACTGTTCGTTAGGCGGAAGATCCGTACCCAAAGACTAGAAAGTTGCACAGGTCACACCAATATTCAAGAAAGGTAGTGGAAGTAATCCACTAAATTACAGGCCCATATCACTAATGTCGATATGCAACGGATTTTGGAACATACATTGTGTTCGAACATTATGAATGACCTCGAATAAAACGGTCTATCGACACACAGTCAACACGGATTTAGAAAACGTCGTTCTTGAGAAACCCAACTAGCTCTTTACTCGAATGAAATGTTGAGTGCTATTGACAAGGGATTTCAAATTGATTTCGTATTTTTGGATTTCCGGCAGGCTTTTGACGTTGCACCACACAAGCGGCTTGTAGTGAAACTGTGTGCCTATGGAATACTGTCTCAGTTATGTGACTGGATTCGTGATTTACTGTCAGAGAGGACACAGTTCGTAGTAACTGACGGAAAGTCTTCGAGTAAGACAGAAGTTATTTCTTGCGTTCCCCAAGGTAGTGTTATAGGCCCTTTGCTGTTTCTTATCTGTATAAACGATTTGGGAGACAATCTGAACAGCCGTCTTAGATTGTTTGCAGATGATGCTGTCGTTTATCGAGTAGTAAAGTCATTAGAAGAACAAAACAAATTGCAAAACGATTTAGAAAAGATACCTGTACCGTGCGAAAATTGTCAATTGACCCTAAATAACGAAAAGTGTGAAGTCATCCACATGAGTGATAAAAAAAAATCCGTTAAACTTCGGTTACACGAAAATCAGTCAAATCTAAAGGTCGTAAATTCAACTAAATACCTAGTAATTACAATTATGAACAACTTAAATTGGAAGGAACACAAAGAAAACGTTGTGGGGAAGGCTAACCAAAGACTGCGTTTTATTGGCACGACACTTAGAAAACGTAACAGACCTACTAAGGAGATTGCCTACAATACAACTGCCCGTCCTCTTTTAGAATACTGCTGCACGGTGTGGGGTTCTTTCCAGATAGGACTAGCGGAGTATATCGAAAAAGTTCAAAGAAGGGCAGCAAGTTTTGTATTATCGTGAGATAGGGGAGCGAGTGTCACTGAAATGATACAGGATTTGGGATGGACATCAGTGAAACACAGGTGTTTTTCGTTGCGGAGCAATCTTTTCACGAAATTCCAATCACCAACTTTTTCCTCCGAATGCGAAAATATTTTGTTGATATCGACCTACATAGGGAGAAACGATCACCATGATAAAATAAGCGAAATCAGAGGTCGTACGGAAAGATGTAGGTGCTCGTTTTTTCCGCGCACTGTACGAATAATAGAGAATTGTGAAGGTGGTTTTATGAACCCTCTGCCAGACATTCAAATGTGATTTGCAGAGTACCCATGTAGATGTAGATGTACATTTTTACTCTGATATTATTGGTTATCAGAACATCAATTAAATAATGTTACAGTTCAGAGGCTTCCTTTAACAGGACGCAGATTAGCTGGCTGTTTTTCAAGTATTTCTTTGCGGAGTGGGTGAGTGGCCATTTATGTGAAACACAGCATTCCATTTGAGTCCGTAGATGTATCAAAGCACTGCACTGAACAGGTATTTGAATGTTGAGCAGGGACAGTTGAATCTAGTGAAACTAACCTTTGAATTGTAGTTATTTATGGGCCCCCTGCCTCTGACTTCAGAGAATTTCTGCTTAAGCTAGAGAGGATTCTTGGTTCACTTTATAGGAACTACCAAAAAATAGTTGTATGTGGTGACTTCAGTATTCATTTTGTATGTGATTGTGCAAGAAAAGGGATGTTCATACGATTTGATGCAGACTACAATTTTTTTTCAACTAGGATACAGGGGAACAGTAGCATAACCATAGCCAATATTTTTATTCAGTCTTCATTACTAGTTGGGCGGTCTTTTAGTAAAAGAGTGAATGACCTTTCAGATCATGATGCACAAATTTTAACACTGAGAGGTTTTTGTACTCAAACGAATGTCATGTATAATTACAAACTATTTAGCAACGCTGATCCAATGGCAATAGAGAGTTTTTTAAATCTCGTTTGGAGCAAGAGTGGCAGGATGTTTCCAGTGCTGATAACGTAGATGGCAAATATAATGTTTTCCTTCACACATTCCACATACTTTTTGAAAGCTGCTTTCCATTAGGATGTTCTAAACAGGATACAGATAGCCTGAGTGGCTGACTAATGGGATAAGGATATCACGTGGAACAAAGTGGGAAATATAGCAAAATGTTAAAGGAGTCACTATCGAGCTACAGTAGCCGATTACAAACTTTACCCTAAAGAGCTTAAATGTTATTAGGAAGGCAAAGAGTATGTGTTTCGCAATATCTAATTCACAGGATAAAATTAAAATCATATGGTAGGTCATGATGGAAGTGTCTGGTCAGCCGCATAAGGTCGACTACATAAAATCAGTGTGTGGTAAAAATGTTTCTATTACTCATGAGTCAGATATATGTGCAGTATTTAACAGTCATTTTTTGAACAGACTGGCGAATTAAATAAAAACTTAATTTCTACCGAGAATCATATAACTCTCCTGGATAACGGCTTTCCAAGACTGATATCTGAAATACTCCTCCATGATACTGGCAAGGGGGAGATTCAGTCAATAGTTAAATCACGGAGGCTAATGGCTCTCACTGATATGATGGAGTGTCTGGCGGAATACAAAGTACTGTGATGCCCATGTTAGCCCTGTACTTAGCCGTATTTATAATTTTTTCTTTAGGAAGTCTCCTGAATGACTACAGTACTCACAAGGAAACCTCCCCATCGCACCCGTCTCAGATTTAGTTATAAGTTGGCACAGTGGATAGGCCTTGAAAAACGGAACACAGATCAATCGAGAAAAAATGAAGAAGTTGTGTGGAACTATGAAAAAAATAAGCAAAATATACAAACTGAGTAGTCCATGCGCAACGTATGCATCATCATGGATAATATGAGCTCAGGAGCGCCGTGGTCCCGTGGTTAGCGTGAGCAGCTGTGGAACGAGAGTCCTTGGTTCAAGTCTTCCCTCGAGTGAAAAGTGTAATTTGTTATTTTCGCAAAGTTATGATCTGTCCGTTCATTCATTGACGTCTCTGTTCACTGAAATTAGTTTAGTGTCTGTGTTTTGCGACCGCACCGCAAAACCGTGCGATTAGTAGACGAAAGGACGTGCCTATCCACGGGAACCGAAAACATTTGATCACAAGGTCATACGTTAACCGATTCCTCCACAGGAAAACACGTCTGATATATTCTATACGACATTGGTGACGGCATGTGCGTCACATGACGGGAATATGTTGTCGACCCACCTAACTTATACACTTGGCGAATGGGTAAAAAGATTTAGGTTTTATTGTGGATGTGATAATCACTCCCAAAAAAGTGATGAAAACATAAGAGTTTGTCACAGAAACTGCAACAAATGAATGCAACAGTTTCACAGTCGCACAGTTTTCCCTGTGCTCTGTCAAAACATATGTTTTTAACGTTTTCAAATTTTTCCGTGTGTAGACCGTCAAATGCTGCATATGTCCAAGCAAATCTGAACATGTCCTGGAATTTTGGAGAGCGAAGTTGATTATGTATATGTGCCTGAACTTTCATAATTGTCTGAAAATAAAAAATTAAACTTTTCACTCGAGGGAATACTTGAATCAAGGACCTCTCGTTCCTCAGCTGCTCACGCTAATAACGGGACCACGGCGCTCCTATGCTCACGTTATCCTTGATGTTGCATACCCTGCGCATGGATTACTCAGTTTGTATATTTGCTTATTTTTTTCATAGACCCACACAACTTCTTCCTGTTTTCTCGATTGATCTGTGTTCAGTGTTTCAAGGCCTGTCCACTGTGCCAACTTATAACTAAATCTGAGGGGGGGTGCGATGGGGAGGTTCCCTTGTCAGTGGTAAAGCTGCTTTATAAAAAGGGAGAAAGCTAAAATACTCTACATTATTCCTTTCTCCCTTTTCTATGCCGCCAGTCTTCGCTAAAGTTATCGAAAATTCTGTGTATGTAAAGATAATTGATAGTTTTATTTCACATAGTGTGCTGTCAAATATACAGTTTGGTTTTAGAAGTGGTTTGACAACTGAAAATGCTATATTCTCTTTTGTATGTGAGGTACTGGATGAACTAAAAAAAGGTTTCGAACACTAGGCATCTTTTCTTATTTAAGTAAGGCGTTTGATTGTGTTGATCAGAAAATATTGCTTTAGAAGTTGGACCATTTTGGAATATGGGGAGTAACTCACAACTGGTTCACCTCCTATTTTAATAACAGGGAGCAGAAGGTCCACAGTAACGAGAATGCCATTGATGTGGGGTCCGATTGGGGTACCCGGTACTGTTAAAAGTGGTGAGTTGCCCCAGGGATCAGTGCTAGGGCCACTCCTGTTCCTCATTTATATGAATGATATGCTTCTAGCATTAATGGTGATTCTAAAATATTTCTGTTTGCTGATGATACTAGCTCGGTAGAAAAGGATGCTGTGTACACCATTGGCACTGTTTCAAATAATGCAATTGAAGATTTAAGGCTTGCAGAAAATAAGCTATCGCTAAATCTCAAAAAAAAAAAAAAAAAAAAAATGGTTCAAATGGCTCTGAGCACTATGGGACTTAACTGCTGAGGTCATCAGTCCTCTAGAACTTAGAACTACTTAAACCTAACTAACCTAAGGACATCACACACATCCATGCCCGAGGCAGGATTCGAACCTGCGACCGTAGCGGTCGCGCGGTTCCAGACTGAAGCGACTAGAACCGCTCGGTCACTCCAGCCGGCGCTAAATCACACGAATACTCTGTTTTTGCAGTTTCCAACACAGAATACAACAAAAACTGACGCTGTAATTACACAGAATGGGCATATGATTAGTGAGACTAGACAGTTCAGATACGTAGCTGTTCAGATAGTAAATTATCGTGGAAAGTTCATGTCCAGGATCTTGTTCAAAGACTTAATGCTGCCGTTTTTACTATTGGACCAGTACCAGAAATAAGTTTTAGTTCTACACGAAAAGTAGTCTACTTTGCTTATTTTGATTCACTAATGACGTGTGGTGTTAAATTTTGATGTAACTCTTCCCATTCTCAAAGGGTATTTTTGCCTCAGAAACTGTCGGCACGGGCAATAAGTTCGCGAACCTCATGTCGACACCTGTTCGTTAATCTGGGTATTCTGACATTGGCCTCTGAGTACATGCATTCTTTAATGTCGTTTCTTGTTAATAATATGAGTTTTTCCAGGAATTACCAGCTTTCACTCAGTTAATACTATGCAGAAATCCAATCTGCATTAAGATTGCACTTCCGTAACTCTTACATAGAAATGCGTGCATAATTCTGCTGCGTCCATTTTCAACCACAGTTTCTACCACAAGAATTCAAAAATCATAGCTGTAATCCCAGCCATTTCAAATCCAAACTGAAGAATTTCCTCATGAGTCACTCCTTCTGTTCCATTGAGGAATTCCTTGAAAAATTAAGTTAATTCCTATGCTACGCTGTTGATTGTGTTTATATGAAGTTATAGGTTGTTGTCTTTTTAGGATTCATTAACATTTTATTTTTCTGTTATTACTTTTCTGCTGTAATTTCATGTATTGGCACATTCCTTGACCATGGCGATTTGGTCCTCAGTTTAGTTCTACGTAACTAGACAAATAAGACAAAAAATAAATCACGAATGCCCCTGTTTTGCACTCTGTCATGTCCTGACATTTACCGCTTGAAAAGTAAATTTCTCACTGATCACTACTGCCTTATACTCACGTAGAGACATTACGCATGGCGGTTGAGCACGTGACTGGATCGCTGAGCCACCTGCAAAGGCTTAAAGATTCATCTGTGCATGCGCACTGGGGTGACTAATTTATTGTGTGGTGAACTTAGGAGTATCATACCGGCAGGTCGCGCAGGCTGTTGACTGTAATGCAAAAGGACTACACGACAAGAATATTGTAGAATTGTTCGATTAAGTCGGACGAATTGATGGACAACAGCTGAAATTCGAGCAGAGGTTACAGGCAGAGTGTCATTACGATATGGCAGGGCCAGACTACTGGAAGCTGGACGTCGAGTTGCCACACGACGTCTATCGCTGACACGATACTACGGACAACAGAGTCTTGTATAGTCCAGAGCTATAGTCAACGATGACAATATGTGACGTTTTGTGTGTTCAGCGAAGCCTCGTTTCTGTTTGCAACGGTCAGATATCCACGAACGTGTTCGTAGACATACTTGTTGTCGTGGTATGGTGAGATATTTGGTGTCAGAAGAGTATTGGTTTAACAATTCTTGAAGAGAATGCTCTCCAGTATGTAGCAAGAGTGGTAAGTCATTTTATCATGACCAGGGCACCAAATGTCAATTTCAGCAGATGAACGCAAAACTCCACATTGTAGTTCACACCGCAAATGCCACGACTGGCATGCTCAGTCCCCTGATCTGTCACTGATGGTGCACGTCTGGGATACCATGGGAAGACACGTACTTTCATATTAGGCTTCAGTCAGAAACCTACATGCACTGATACTGTGTGTACACTGCTCTCCAAAACTTAAGGATTAGATAGATAAAGTAACATAACGTATTAACTACATGGTGGGTATGAATGAAAGTGCGCAGCATGTTGCCTGAAGTCTCCCAGTCTGAGGTCAAGCGTGACTATCGCGCAATGTTGGGCACTTGAAAGAACGGTAAAGGCAGTATGTGTCAATCAGCGAGCAGTTACAGTGCACGGCGCATTGTTCTTCATTTCAATATGATCCAGAGTCAACATCTGGCTAACTTCACACAGCGAAGAATCTTCGGGAAACTGGAGCAAAGCCGAAGTGCGACGAGTGTAGCACTGGAGTTCAGTATCGCTCATAGCACTGTTTCACGTGCATGGGGAGCGTTCCGAACTACAGGCACTGCTGGGAAAAGAACAGGAGATGGTCGACCACGCTCAACTACAACAGCAGATGTTCGCTATATAGCAGGAAGAGATCCACGTTAAATAACATGTACAATTGCAACCACATGCAATCTTACGCACCACAGTGACACGGCGACGGCATCACGGTCGTCTCTTTGACTACTGACCAGTACGTTGTGTTCCACTGAAACCCGCACATCGGCGGCATCGTTTGCAATGGTGCCAGACTGGATCAACGAGGAGTGGGATCGCGTGCTCTCCTCGGATGATAGGAGATCCAATGTGAATAGTGATACTGGACGTATCCTCATGTGGTGAGACATGGGAACACATAATGCACCCAAATGGTTCAAATGGCTCTGAGCACTATGGGACTCAAAATCTATGGTCATCAGTCCCCTAAAACTTAGAACTACTTAAACCTAACTAACCTAAGGCCATCACACAACACCCAGTCATCACGAGGCAGAGAAAATCCCTGACCCCGCCGGGAATCGAACCCGGGAACCCGGGCGTGGGAAGCGAGAACGCTACCGCACGACCACGAGATAATGCACCCAGAAACATAGTCGAAAATGACAGTTTTGTGGTGCAGGTGTTACAGTGTGTGCAGGTATAGAAATTTGCATGGGGGCGCTGACCCCAAAATCTTTAAACATGTCACACTCGCCGGTCACCATTATTGTGACACTATGCGAAGGCTGTAAAGCAAAAAAAAAAAAAAAAAAAACACAGACACATAAACTGTTTAAATAGTGGCCATACTCTAGACCATAACAGTACAAATAACTTTGTGTTCAACAAAGCATTTTATTCCCAACGTGAAGGACCGACAACGCGATCGTCGATTAGGGGCGCCTTAGGAAACATATTCATAAACAACCTAGAAAAAGAGATCTGCAGACACGTTACAAAACCGAAAAAATACTAAGTTGTATATTGGTTCTGTTATTTTGGGGACATAATATGTCCGATCGACGAACCACATACACATATAAAACAGCTTCAGAATGAAATAAACTATTTACACCAAGAAATTCACTACACTTTAGAAACAGACAAAACACTAAATTTTCTTAATCTCGCCACACAAAGAATAAACAGCGCTCATCATTTCACAGCATTAGACCGGGCAAGGTGGAGCGATGGTTAGCACACTTGACTCGCATGCGGAAGGACGATGTTTGAAATCGGCATCCAAAGATCCAGTTTTAGTTCTCGGTGATTTCCCTAAATCGCTTCAGGCAAATTCCAAGATGGTTCCTTTGAAAGGGTAAAGCCGATTTCCTTCCCCATCCTTGGAACATTTCGAACTTGTGCTCCGTCTCTAATTACGTTAAACACAAATTTTTCTTCCTTCCTTTTCACAATATTCACTGCCACTCACAGTCTGTCAAAGCACCCACTGGCACACAAGCGACACGCTTCGGAGTCATGCTCCACAGATTAAACAGAGCATCTTTAAGCAAAAGGGATCACGCACGGGAGCTAAACACAATAAAAGAAACAGCAGAGCTAAATGGTTATCACACCCTTCTGATAAAGAAAGTAAACCAAGAAATACGTAAATGGAACTGGAATGAACGGGCCACACACACACAATGCCACAACTCACCTGCAATGATAAAATGGTTCAGATTAGGCAACATATTAAAGAAACAGGGGCTTCAAATAGGAAAAAGGACAGACAACTTAGTTAAACTCATGTAAGTTCAACACGTTAGGCACATATAAACTCACATTCAACACTTGTCAGTCAGAATACGTATGACAACAAGCATGAACTGTAAAACAAGATATTCAGAACAGCACATAGCTCTAAAAAGTAACAGTTCCCATTGCAAATTTGGTATCTAACAGCCAACCAACCACCACCCAACTCAAATACAAACAGATTTAAAAATGCTAAAATCCAGACGCAGCCTATACCACAAACTAATAAAAGAAATTTTCTACATACAGAAGGCGTTAGCGGAAGGAAAACAGATTATAAATGGATACACTACACTATGCAAACGCTCACTATTTAAAACATTAGAGAAATTTTGCAGAAAAGACGACACAAACAACTAAAACACACACACACACACACACACACACACAGAGAGAGAGAGAGAGAGAGAGAGAGAAACAGACAGACAGAGAGACAGACAGAGAGGCAGAAAGCAAGCAAAATTCAATTTGGTGACATATACATTTGAGAACAAGTGAACACCAACTGGGACTAGACATTCAATAACAAAGTTTACACAGTGTTTTGACAAAGTGGAAAGTTTTATTTAGAACCGTAATTGTGCATAATATGCTTAGTATTTGTGTGTGGTACTTAATAACTCATAAGATCACAAACGAAAAAGGATTTGCCGAAGCAAAACGTACCTAATAGACGTAAAAAAAAGCATTCAGTGAAATGTATGATGTGAGTGAAACATGAAATAGCTTTCCCGCCTTTATGGGTTCTCTAAAACGTTTGATACCAACACAACATGCCATGTATATTGCTTCTCCTGAGCCGCTTCTTGTGGTTTAAATTAACACAGTTTAGCTTTATTCAGAATGCTCTCGAACCCGTCAAGATCTCTTAGGGTACTACAACTGATGGCGAGTGCTGCAGAAGCTCTGCTGATCCTAAAACGACATCACTGTGTAGATGTTTTACGGTTATGGTAGAGAGTTGATTTTTTGTGATAATGCCAGGATAGCTTTAAAATAAATCGGATTCTTAAACAAGTGTCAAATCCCTTGTCTATGGTTGTTCAGTGTGACGGAATGGCGTCGGAGTGGCAGACAACAAAAATGAAAAAAGTTCCCCGGGGAAGATTCCTTCGTTAGGGCAGAGTAGGAAGAAGACAAGTGCACTTTTCAGGCTGAATGAGGGAGTGCCGGAAGGGGAGGGAGAAGAACCGAGAGAGACAGCGAGAAAGGAAGAACACTTCTCTGACTCGCCTGACGCGTCGTTAAGCCATTTGTTTACAAGGAAGGAACAGAAATCCGAAGATGGTGACGATGGATTCAAATTACAACCTTTCGTTATCTCATAAACACATATAACTTCTATGTAATTTTATGCCGTACATAAAGCCTGTCTTATTGCAGCCCAATGTAAAATATAAGTAAGTTTTCGGCAGTAATGTTGTTCATCGGAATTAAAAATTATTCATTCCTTTGGTCAAAAATCATGTATTACGTAAATGTTATGCTTTCCTCATATTCTTTGCGATATTGCAGATTTTACTTCGCATTTTGCTTTAGTTCCACCGTAGCCAGAAAAGACAAATTTGGTATTTTCATAGAATCTGAGAACAGACTAAAGAGCTAAATTAATAATAATTTCTTTTTATTTTTCAGCTTACCAGAAATTTCAGTCATACAGGTACATTACGACGCATAAAAATTTTAGTGGTTTGAACAACAATGTATGCCCCAAATGACTGAAGTCTCTAACAAGTAAGAGACACGCCGTTTCGTGGTG
Organism: Schistocerca cancellata; assembly: GCF_023864275.1. Taxonomy (NCBI): domain Eukaryota; kingdom Metazoa; phylum Arthropoda; class Insecta; order Orthoptera; family Acrididae; genus Schistocerca; species Schistocerca cancellata. The sequence goes on from NC_064626.1 coordinate 940,728,509, forward strand.
GCGCCTTCTAGATTTTATTTATTTGAAGTTTAAGAACTTTTCTCAACTCAAATGAGAACATGTTCGTAAAATGTGTCTACATTACTATAATTATCGTAGGGATGCAGAGACATATAAAACATTTTTATGTACTCTACAGAGATAACATGCTCTTCAATTTCACCATGCTTAATTTCATGAGAACGTCATATCATCAGTTCACTATTGTAAAAATTGAATTATACATTTATTATGATGTCGAAACAAGTGTCACAGCCGAATCAAATATTCGTTGAACCAAAACGGCTGTGATCCGAATCCACAGCTGTACTGTTGAAGTGCGATAGGTAGTATCAGAGACTTTTGATCGACCTATATGACATCAGTCTCGAAATAGCTGGATGATTAAATAAATAAATACAAAATGTTGGCAAAATTAGTAATCGGTTGGAGGCTGTCACGTCTTCACTTTTTCAAACTTCCCCCATTCTGACCATGACGGTATTTCCACTTTGGTGGAGTTGCACCTGATTTTTCTTGCTCCTCGAAGTACTTGGATTTGTTTTAGGGTCTGGTGTGCTTCTTAAGGGTATATAGTCACTCTGACAAAGAACTGAAGAGACAGTACGATACTAATCTAAATTTGTGAGTGAAAACAACGATAAAACCATAGTGTCGACACATAAAAGCGTCGACATGTCACAGCGTCGAAATATCACAACGTCGACCTATCACATCACCACCACCAGCAACCTGACAGCCATTTCTAGATAAAAGGATCCTTTAACCTTTTCTATGCGTTACGGTGTTCAGCGAAATGTAACAGTGGTCTATCCGAGAAAGAACTTCCTTGGTCCATCTTGTTCATCTACCATCCGCTTGGCTTTATGTCTCATTCACATGCATTTCATTGCCATCACAATCATAATTACATTTTATTCGCCAATTGATTCCTTCAATCATTAATTTGTTTTCCCGTTTCTTCTAGAAACTCCACTGGAACTGAGTAACGCTCAGTTTTTAAATGATTTTTGCTTTTCAGTTTCCTCTGTTACTACTACAATGGAAAATTACTGATACATACCACTTACAAATAACCCTCTTCAGACACATCACAAGCTTCGTCTTGAAGATTCTATTTAGATCACTGAAAGCACTTCAAGCCATTTTCTTCTTTTGTTATGAATCCAGCCATTGATTTCAACAGTGTTAAATACAAAACATCGTCTTATGACAGTATGTCTTCATTGTTAATTTGTACAGTTTCCTTCTCGATGATTATGCACTATTTTAGACTTATTCCAATTGATTTTCGACTGTACTATCAACACTTCTCTATTGAATGGTTGAAGACAGACAAGGAGTAACTGAGTAACGGCAATTCTCTTTTCATTTCTTCAATTTAAGGATCTGTATATTGCTTTTGTGATTAGAGGGAATAGTTCCGATGTTGTGGAATCTGCTTTTCTGACGTCTCCTCCCATTCTCAATTTCTTGCTAATGGGAAATAGAGCACAGATACGTCCGTTTTTTTAGAATACTAACAGACGCTGAATCAATAACTTATTTGTCAAGAGCTTGTCATAAAGATTTTTATGAGGCTGCAGGAAAAGACTTCTCAAAATTTATGAATCAAAAACAAGTATGTAATACATACTCATTGCCCCGTTCTACAATTTCGTTAACGATTTGCAAATAATTAATAATATTATACTCAGTTATATGTTTCTTAATAACTAACGTTTTTCTATGCAGCTGCCAATTTAGTGAGTATCTAGCACAACAACGAAAGAAGGGTAATAAGTCCGCTGTTTTTTCCGTTTTGTGTGCTCCCTGTCTAATGATGGAAATTAATTACAGCGCTGTTCCAGTTTTGGAGGATTGTATTCTATCACAGTCACTCTGTAAGTAGTATTGCACGTTCATTTTGCATTACGTTCCCTTCAGCTTTATTTGATAAACCATTGCTTCTACGTAGGATGTCTGGAGGCCAAGGATATGGCAGAAATGATAATTCGAAACAAAGAATTCTGAAAAACGTTCCTTTCTAAAATGAATACCTTAAGAGCTATGAAACACATCTCTTATACGGAACAAGTGTTCGTAGCCATTACGGTATACATTTTGCAGCCCATGTTTACCAGTTTGGTAAGATCAATGCATATTTTTTGTTGTTTTTTTTTCAGTTTCACGTAAGATAAGGAAAGGCGAGGTACTTTACTTCAATTGCCAGAACAAAATGTAACATCACCAGATTCTTTAATATCTTTACAAACACCATCACCTTTAAACGTACAGCAACGGACTCCAACTCATTTATTTTACGATGCATTATAGATGTAAAATACGACTTACCCACGTCGGCCCAATTTCGCATTTCCTTTAACTTCTTCGATGTCTTCCATCAATCGCATCTGGTAAGAAATTATACTGCACAGGAATACTCTGTCACCCCGACCTTCGCGACACCCACCATGTCGTTTTTTTTTCCTCGATACAAAAAAGCCAACACATAAAGTACACACAATATGTTTTTTGCTGTGGGACGAATATGAGATACAAATTTTACAAATGTATTGCTACAAGAAACAATATGTGACAATTTTTTTGTGGTCTGAATATTTTATCTGCATAGGATTAGAAGGCACTAAGAATCTCGCGATGCATCAGTGTGTCTCAAGATTGCTCGAGTTCACAATGGACACAAGCTGATGAACCAACAAGTTTATGCCTCTTCTAATGGCATTTACCTTAACTGCGATGAGCTGTCGGCTGCAAGGCTGCTGTCGCCCTCTGAAAATCCTATAAAAAGCTAATCAAAATGTATACTGATTATATCAGCAGAAACTGTCCTATGTTTCTTGTAAGGCGAAAAAACATGCACTTATCCCTAGTCTGGAAATATGGCGATATACACGTGCATAGATGGAGCAGCGTATATACTACAGTGCCCTCTCAGTTCTTGCAAGAACAATTAACTACGTGGCTGCTTCGTTTCTTCGGTGTTGGAGCTCAACGACTCTTCAGATAATTTCTAGCTGAATGTCAGCCAAAGTGAATGCAGTATTCACACAAAGTTCCTCTTTTGGCGTCGTACAGAGCTTTATGTGCCCTACACTTGACGCTGGTTCAGAGGAGAGTCCTCAAAGATTTCGGTCTCATGTCTCTTGTAGCAAACTGTCACCCATCTGTGTCCTTTCGTGTTTCACGCCACGGCTTTTTCAGACCAATGGGAGAATTCCTTTCGTCTGGTGGAAACTAACTCTGCCAATAGCAAAGGCCCTACCTTCAAACTGGTCGAAATTTCGCCCCTTCCTACTCCTTCCAAGATTATTCCAGCCAACTGGACATTTTGTGCCTGGTCCTGATGTCTAAAAGTTACACGCGTACATCTCAAGCGCACCACGGGCATTTTATGTGGTCAAGTGCATCGCTGGTCTGTTTTTATCTATCTGTAAATTCCGTAATGCAGTTTGTTAAAGAATATTTAGCAAGCAGCGCTGGACCGCTACCTGCTCTCCAAGATGTATCGCTCAGCTCGTCCGTTGTCCCTTTCACTACGGGTCTCCAACTCCTTTTTAAATGCGTTCCATTGTACTCGGGCCATGGAAATGAGCGTTTGGCGTCATTGGCCGGGAGGTCCCTTGCGAGGAAAGTCCGGCCGCCTTGGTGGATGTCTTATTACATTCGACGCCACATTGGGCGACCTGCGTGCCGGATGGGGATGAAATGATGATGAAGACAGCACAACACCCAGTCCCCGTTCGGAGAAAATCCCCAACCCAGCCGGAAATCGAACCCAGGCCCATAGGACGGCAATCCGTCACGCTGACCACTCAACTATCGGGGCGGACCGGGCCATGACGGCGCAACTCGCGTCTGTCCCCAAACTAAAACGTTTCCTCCAGCAGCTTTTTTTCATATTTTGCTCATTTACATACAGGATTTGGATTCAGTGTGTTAATACCATTGAATCGAGTGTCATCCAATTTCATTACAGACTGTACATTTTAACAGGCAAATCTTCTCATTATCGCTGAAGTATGTCAGGTGACATACTCATCTACTTGTTACGACATAGAAAATCTCTCATGTAAGGTACGAAATTGACATTAATTGAATCTGCCACCTTCCAAGCTTAAGTTGTTCATAATTGTAATCCCTGGGAACTTAGTCGAACTGGCAGTACTGATTTATTATGTAACCGAAATTCAGCGGATTCCTTTTGGTACTCACGTAGATGATCTCACTCTTTTCATTACTTAGAATGAATTGTCTTTTTTTGCACCATACAGATAATTTATCTAAATCATTTTGCAATTGGTTTTGGTCTCCTGATGAATTTAATAGAAGGTAAAAGACAACATCATCTAGGAACATTCTAGAATGGCTGTTCAGATTGTCTCTCAATTTTTTTTTTATGATAAGAATAGTAGAGAGCCATTAACACCAGATATCATATCTGTTTTACTCTATAAATTTCCGTCAATTACTATGAACTGTGACCTTTCGGAGAGGAAGTCACGAATCCAGTCACACAACTGAGACTATAACGAATAGGGACGTAATTTAATTAGAAGGAATGGATTAAAACCTTCTATAAATCTAGAAACATGGAATCAATTTCAGATCCCCTGATCACAGCACTTATTACTATATGATAATAAAGTATTTGTTGTGTGCAAAAGGACGATATTTTCTGAATACGTGCTGACTATGTGTCAATAGGCCGCTGTGGCCGAGCGGTTCTAGGCGCTTTAGTCCGGAACCGCGCTGTTGCCGATTTCGTTGAGGTATTTCATAATGACCTAACACAGCATATGTTCCAAAATCCTACTAAAAGTCGATGTGAGCGATATACGTTTGTAATTCTGCGGATTAGTCCTATTTCTTTTCTTGTGTATATGTGCAACCTGTGTAACTTTCCAGACCTTAGCTATGGCTCTTTCGCCCATCGAACAGTTGTATATGATAGTTTATTTGGAGGTATTACATCAGTGTATTGCGAGATGAACCTAATTTGTACACCATCTGGTCTGGTAGGCTTTCATTTCTTACGTGATCTAAGTTGCTTGCTACACTGAGGGCACTTACTTCTTGGCAGCTGTTCTTAATATTAATTCTGGAATATCCGTTGCATCTTCTTATGTGAAGGAGTTTAGGAAAATCGTGTTTAGTAACTGTGGTTTAGTGGCACTATCATCGGTAACATTACCGTTGATATCGTGTAGTGTAGGTATTGACTGTGCCTTGCCAGTGGACTATTTTACAAGCGATTAGAACCTCTTTGGACTTTCTGTCAGATTCTCAGACAGAGTTTCGTTGTAGAAACTTTGAAAAGTATCTTGCATTTAAATCAGCGCTATATTTCGCGCTTCTGTAAAACTTTGCCAATCTTGCAGATTTTGCGTTCTGTTCAATTTGGCATGTCTTTTTCGTTGCTTCTGAAACAGTGTTCTGACCTGTTTTGGGGGATCAAATGGTTCAAATGACTCTGAGCACTATGGGACTTAACTTCTAAGGTCATCAGTCCCCTAGAACTTAGAACTACTTAAACTTAACTAACGTAAGGACATCCCTTACATCCATGCCCGAGGCAGCATTCGAACCTGCGACGTAGCGGTCGCGCGGTTCGAGACTGTAGCGCCTAGAACCGCTCGACCACCCCGGCCGGCAAGGGGGGGATCAGTTTCGCCCGATATTAATTTATTTGGTACAAATTGCTCAACTGCTTTCAATATTATTTCTTTCAATTGAAGCCATATCAGTTCTAGGCTTACACAGTTACGGGGTTTGGAAAACAAAATATGGAAACACCCTGAGAAATGTATGCTTGAACATAAATGCAAATGGCAGCCATACCGGCTGGTTGCGCTGTTGTATTTGATCATGATCGGAACCTGTGAGTTGTCCTCAGTACGTTGCAAGTGTCAGTCGTGGTCAGAACAGCGTCCTGTATAGTTTTAGCGTTTTATGTCGGAGCTAACTGAATGCAAACGTGGGCAAATACACTCCTGGAAATTGAAATAAGAACACCGTGAATTCATTGTCCCAGGAAGGGGAAACTTTACTGACACATTCCTGGGGTCAGATACATCACATGATCACACTGACAGAACCACAGGCACATAGACACAGGCAACAGAGCATGCACAATGTCGGCACTAGTACAGTGTATATCCACCTTTCGCAGCAATGCAGGCTGCTATTCTCCCATGGAGACGATCGTAGAGATGCTGGATGTAGTCCTGTGGAACGGCTTGCCATGCCATTTCCACCTGGCGCCTCAGTTGGACCAGCGTTCGTGCTGGACGTGCAGACCGCGTGAGACGACGCTTCATCCAGTCCCAAACATGCTCAATGGGGGACAGATCCGGAGATCTTGCTGGCCAGGGTAGTTGACTTACACCTTCTAGAGCACGTTGGGTCGCACGGGATACATGCGGACGTGCATTGTCCTGTTGGGACAGCAAGTTCCCTTGCCGGTCTAGGAATGGTAGAACGATGGGTTCGATGACGGTTTGGATGTACCGTGCACTATTCAGTGTCCCCTCGACGATCACCAGTGGTGTACGGCCAGTGTAGGAGATCGCTCCCCACACCATGATGCCGGGTGTTGGCCCTGTGTGCCTCGGTCGTATGCAGTCCTGATTGTGGCGCTCACCTGCACGGCGCCAAACACGCATACGACCATCATTGGCACCAAGGCAGAAGCGACTCTCATCGCTGAAGACGACACGTCTCCATTCGTCCCTCCATTCACGCCTGTCGCGACACCACTGGAGGCGGGCTGCACGATGTTGGGGCGTGAGCGGAAGACGGCCTAACGGTGTGCGGGACCGTAGCCCAGCTTCATGGAGACAGTTGCGAATGGTCCTCGCCGATACCCCAGGAGCAACAATGTCCCTAATTTGCTGGGAAGTGGCGGTGCGGTCCCCTACGGCACTGCGTAGGATCCTACGGTCTTGGCGTGCATCCGTGCGTCGCTGCGGTCCGGTCCCAGGTCGACGGGCACGTGCACCTTCCGCCGACCACTGGCGACAACATCGATGTACTGTGGAGACCTCACGCCCCACGTGTTGAGCAATTCGGCGGTATGTCCACCCGGCCTCCCGCATGCCCACTATACGCCCTCGCTCAAAGTCCGTCAACTGCACATACGGTTCACGTCCACGCTGTCGCGGCATGCTACCAGTGTTAAAGACTGCGATGGAGCTCCGTATGCCACGGCAAACTGGCTGACACTGACGGCGGCGGTGCACAAATGCTGCGCAGCTAGCGCCATTCGACGGCCAACACCGCGGTTCCTGGTGTGTCCGCTGTGCCGTGCGTGTGATCATTGCTTGTACAGCCCTCTCGCAGTGTCCGGAGGAAGTATGGTGGGTCTGACACACCGGTGTCAATGTGTTCTTTTTTCCATTTCCAGGAGTGTAGTTAGTGCTCGGATGGTTAATGCTTCCGAAACCAAGATAGCCGATGCGTTTGGCGTTTAAAGAAGCACGATATCAAATATTTGTACCGCATACGGGGAAAGCGGAGAAACATAATCCGCTAAGTCACAATGCGGACGAAGGTGTCTGATCATGACAGATGGTTATTGAAGAAAATGAACGAAAGAAAGGAAGATTAGAGTTTAACGTCTTGTTAGCATAGAGGCCGTAATAGATGGAGCATATACTAAGAATGTTTTAGGGATGGAGAAGGAAATCCGACATGCCCTTTCAAAGTAACCATCCCACCCGACACGTCTCATAGAATCTTATTGCAAAGTGAATATTGTCAAAGCAAAAGCACAGAAAACTAACATGAAATGCTGATGTTAATTATGTTGCACTTTGACATCATTAGCAAGATTGAAAGAACAACCATATCATAGTTCCTTGTCTGTGTAACTCACATTTTCAAATTAGCAACAGAAAGAGCCCAATGAACACTGCATCCAGGATGGACAATCTACCAGATAAATTGGGGCTGCTAAGAATATTGAGTCGTACATATGAAACTGACACATAACGCTATACCAAGACGCGACACTTATATCTTCAAAATGCACAGTGAGCGCGGGACGACTCTCAGTAAATAAAAGGCAAGAGTACGAATTTCAAACCAAAGAGGGACAGCAATGCTTGTGGCCAATGTGATGAACGTAAATGTGCCTGGAAGCATGAGACTAGAGAGGTATGCAGCAAATTTTTCGTAATATGGCGTACAAATGCACATAAACGAAGTACTAGGTTGGTATCGAATTTGAACAGTCTTCTACTGTTGGAGGATTTAGCATACACAGTGTCTATAAACTGTATTGGCACAACAGAAATACTGATGAGATGGAGCAACATTTCTAACGTTTCATGGGAACGGAAGAGTAGGATTCTTGTGACGTCCATGGTGGACAGACACCTGCTGCATCTCGAGTGGAAACTTGAGGGCTCAGGCTCCGTTGCGTCTGCGCATCATGGATTAACTCCCAGAAACCGCAACTTCCTTATGTGCCAAGCAGGCCCTGGGAACCATCCCAGAGTTACTACCCATCTTGAGCAAAGCCTCCTTGCTGTAACTGTAGAGTAGACATGTTATGTCGCGCAATCCGCAACTCCACATGTGAACCTTTCAGCCACCGGCTAACAGTCAGTACTGGCCGCTTAGTATATGAAATAAAATTTAACTGAAGTGATATGGGATCGAGGTGCGATCTTTACCAGTCACGCTACAGTATTCACTTCCCGCAGCGGTTAAGGTAATTAGCAGAGGGACACAAACTCAATTCACCAACGAAGGGCGCAGGTTTCGATCGTGGTCTCTTTCGGCGAACTATAGCAGCATTCACGTGAAGTGGGCTTGGACAACCATGGGAAACAGAAATCAGGATTTCCAGACGAGGACATTAACAATTACTTCCTCACGAATTTCCTGTGAAAGAATGACGATTTCCCTGTCTCTGAACCCCATCACTGGCGGTAATGCGTCTGCAGTCTCATAACGGATCCCCATACAGTTAAAACGTCTGTGTTTGATCCAACTGTCCTTTTTGTATGAGTGTCCAAACTGCACGGTAGCTCGTTAATGATACGTGAGGTCCATGAGACGATAGCGTGGAATCTCCCCCTTGGGCCCTATTTATAGCGGATGCAGGTGGAGGGATTTCGCGCTTTACAGGATTTGCTGCAGACACATGTTAATTTTTTGTGCAGTCTTTTGTGTGTGACTGCGTGAGGGTGTGTATGTGTGACAGAATGGAGTGGGTGAGACCAGCGGGGAGGGGTATAGGGGGTAGGGAAGTGAATAATGGGGGCTAGGGGTGGGAGTGCGTGCAGGACGTGTCAGATCTTGGACAGTAGAATAGAGGTGCGGGCGTGGTGTATCAGTACTTAAGGCACAAAACTATGAAAATTTTTCAAAAACTGAGTAAAAAATGAAACGTCGTTGTGTGTGTGTGTGTATTTGAATGACAAATTTTCTGAGGCTGTTCTGGTGTATCAGTTGAATGTTCTAGAAGAACTTTGCAATTTTGGGCCTATGTATCAAGTTTTGTGAAAAGCGATGTAAGTTCTAATATACTGTAAAGAATGATATACCAGCTACTGAACATAAAAGAACCAATATGTCCTGTAAAGAAATACAAATGTAGTTGAACTTAAAATACGGAGAAAATTACCGTTGAATAGTGAATCTCCAGAGATAATAGTTTAGGTTTATCAAAGTCACACTCTGAAAATTAATGGATACAGTCCGCTTCCTACCTGGCCATGTTAACGCGAACAGCTGAAGTAACTGTTTTGAAGTGCAATACAGATTGATGATAATACAGAATTTTTAAGAAAAGTTTGTCATTGTTAGTATAATACAATGAAATTATTTTACAATAAGAATTAGTAAAACAAAAATGTGTTTATATTCTCTCAGGTTCATAGGGACCAGGCGGCTAATGTTGTTTGATTCTAGAGCAAGTTACAACATAATTCACAAATGATGATAAACGAAATTTTAAAAATGTAACAATAACAGGTCACGAAAGCAAGATACCTGTAGTAGTTTGTAAGACCACATTACAGCGAAACACCTTAAACTAAAGCAAGAAAATCTTTGGATAAAAACTGTTCCACAAAAGAAGCTTTTAGACTTAGATTTAAAAAATTCGAGTTTACCGCTTACATTTTTCTTTTCCTCAGGTAGTCTATCGAAAATCAACTGCGGTTGTAGTGTGCACTTTTCCGAACAGTGGTTAACGATGTATTATCCAAATACAAAGATATATCTGTCTAGTGTCCACTGAACGAGTAATACCTTACCTTTTGAATGAGTCCATATTATTAACCATGAATTACATGATATGCTGTAGGTCCAGAGACGAGAGCGTTAGTCATTCAGAGATGCAGTGACTGATAACGAACGTAGATACCTGATGTATTAGACTTTGGATATTATATTCGTGAATAATTGGGATGCACCTGTTCGATCGCGGCTCCGGGTTGTGAAGGGCTTCAGACACGAGCGGTACATTGCTGGCAATTTTGGCAATTTGCAATATCCCGCGCAGTTGGTCGCTGTCTTCGACCTCGACACAAGAGAGTAATTTACCAAGCTATTTCAAACAATATTTCCAATGCTATTGTTTCGAAAAGTTCTGTAATGGGTTTACAGCAGTGGTAGTTGTTCTGTGTAAGGGTAGTTGTCCTGCGTAAGTCGACTACCGCTCGCAAAAAAGAAAAAGAAGACAATCCGGGAGAAAAAAGAAACGCCTTGGAAATGTCTGCCTATTGTAGCTCTCTTTCATCAATACAGTGTTTACCTTCAAAGAATTTTTCTAAGTTTCTCGATTCCTATGGTCAGTCTGATTTTTTATTATTTTCCAAATACAATGAAGAGTCAAAGAAACTGATACGCCTGCCTAATATCGTGCAGGACCACCGCGAGCATGCAAATGTGCCACAACCTGACGTGGCATGGACTCGACTAATGTCTGAAGTAATGCTGGAGGGAACTGACACCATGAATCCTGCAGGGCTGTCCATAAATCCATAAGAGTACGAGGGGATGGAGACCTCTTGAACAGCACGTTGTAGAGCATCCCAGGTATGCTCAAATGTTTATGTCTGGGGAGTTTGGTGACCAGCAGAAGTGTTTAAATTCAGAATAGTGCTCCTGGGGCCACTCTATAGCAATTGTGGAAGTGTGGGATGTCACATTGTCCTGCTGTAATTGCCCAAGTTCGTCGGAATACAGAATGGAGATGAATGGATGCAGATGATGAGACAGGATTCTTACGTACGTGTCACCTGTCAGAGTTGTATCTAGACGTATCAGGGGTCCTATATCATTCCAACTACACACTCTCCACACCATTACAGAGCCTTGAACACTCATGAGGTATCAGGTGTTCCATGTAATTCCAACTGTACGCTCTGCACACCATTACAGAAACTTGAACATTCATGAGGTTCTTTCCACACCCATACACGACAATCCGCTCGCTACAATTTGAAACGAGACTCGCCCTACCAGGCAACGTGTTTCCAGTCATCAGTAGTCCATTGTCGGTGTTGACGGGACCAGGCGAGGCGTAAAGCTTTCTGTCGTGCAGTCATCAAAGATACAAGACATGGGCCTTCGGAGCCGAAGGCCCATGTCAACGACGTTTTGTTAAATGGTTCGCACGCTGACGCTTGTTGATGACCCAGCATTGAAATCTGCAGAAAATTGCGAAAGGGTCACACTTCTGGCACCTTGAACGATTCTCTTCAATCGTCGTTTGTCCCGTTCTTGCAGCATCTCTTTCCGGCCTGAGCGATGTTGGAGATTTGGTGTTTCACCAGAGTCCTGATATTCATGGTAGACTCGTGAATTGGTCGTACGGGAAAATCCCCACTTCATCGCTACCTCGGAGATGCTGTGTCCTATCGCTCGTGCGCCGACTATAACACCACGTTCAAACTCACTTAAATCTTGATAACCTGCCATTGTAGAAGCAGTAACCGATCTAACAACTGCGCCAGACACTTGCTTTATATAGGAGTTGTCGACAGCAGCGCCGTATTCTGCCTGTTTACATCTCTCTGTATTTGAATACGCATGCCTATACCAGTTTGTTTGGCGCTTCAGTGTAGTTTTTATCATGTTTACAAGGGAACTGTTCTTTTATTGAAAGTACGTGTACTTCAATCCTATGATGACTTTGTACAATTTTATAATTCAGTTTATAATATGACTCAATGCTGTCTTACCGAGCTAGGTGGCGCACTGGTTAGCAGTGTGGAATCGCATTAGGGAGGACGACGGGTCAAACCCGCAACCGGATATCCTGATTTAGGTTTTCCGTGATTTCCCTAAATCGCTTCAGGCAAATGCCGGGATGGTTCCTTTCAAAGGGAACTGCCGATTTCCTTCCCCATCCTTCCCTAATCCGATGGGGCCGAGGACCTCGCTGTTTGGTCCCTTCCCCCAAATAAACCAAACAACCCACCCTGCCTTCTGTGTAACTTAAGGCCACACTTGGTTTGCAGAATGTTCTGGTTGTATTTGTAACTCAGGGTTTAGAACCGTTAAATCTAGACACACATTCTAAATTTTTTGGAGATCTGTTTTCAAAGTAGACTATCACTGTTACAGAATAAATAACATTTTTCATATATACTGTGGATACTCATCTTTTCGGCCTCTATTTCACAAATACGTCTTACAGTCTTCACTTCATTCTTTCGTTTATTAATCATTTATTAATCCTTTTCCACTTCTTTAAATTTATCTACAATAATTTCCGCTGCGGCTTGGAAATCGCAAGGTGCCTATAAATAAATTATCAACTGTTGTGCTCTTAGTTTCCAGAACACTGTGGGGCGGCGGGTGGAATTAATTGAATAAATGCTTTGTTTTTATGCTGTTGTTTGCTGTTCTCAACACTGGCTCTCTAACTACAATATTGGCAACCAGAAAGTGATTAGCAAAACGGGAAGCCTGTTATTAGAATTCCTAGTGCCCACTTCATCTGAGATATACATTTATAGCTGCAGCTTATACCTCTGAGGATTTAGGAGATTGTCTGGGATTCATAATTAAAAACCATTCTCTCTAAAATGTCCACTATATTCTGAAAGTCACAGACCAAGAAGCATCCACACAATCCAGCTACCAGAGCAGTTCAGAGTCTAATGCACTGATGCAACTATAACTGTTCAAATTAAATGTTTAAGTGAATGTTCGACATAATTTGATGATATTGATCATCAAACACCACGCTAAATAATGGTAGAATGTCTGTCCCGCGGCGGCACGTGAAAATACGACATACGCAAACTGAATATAGATCATTAAAGTCATCCCAGAATTAACACTTCACTCGAAAACGATTTCATGGTTACGTGTATCCCGAGTAACTTATTACGGCATCCAAGGCTGTTTATAGCAATGATACCGACGCGACGCGACTCCCGACACAGGTGGTGCGCTAATCAGCGTCTGGAGAGAACTGGGGCCTTCTTCTCTCATGCAGCATTCTTATATATAAAGACGCGGTGCGGACGGCTAAGGGAACGCCTGATCAAATCCGCTCTCCCGACTAGCCGCTGGGCTAGTAATGCACCACTTAAAGTTATCAAATAAATCATTGCTTCCTTTGCTGATGGCTGATGAAGCTCTCAATTTAAATGTGCAATCAGCACACAGATAAGTAATCATAATAAAAGTCTGACATGGCTAAGTCAAATATTTTGGGCGAGAGAATTAATTTAATTACACTACACGCAGTAGACAAGCTCTGAACTTGCTCTTTGGAGATACGCTATCGCTATAGTTTTATAGTTGTTCTGTTGAAACTTCTCACAGCTTTATGATTATGGCGAATCTCCATTCTACTTAAATTTAAACATCCTAGCCTTATTTATTAGCCTACTTAATCTATCTTGCTTCCTTAATTTCTAAGACAAAAACCAGAAAATCATGAATTTCAACTAAAATTTTAATTTGTGAGATCCAGAATACTGTTTCTACTAAATAATTATGCAAAAGGAATCTAAACATAAATTTTTAAGTTTCTAGCTCTTTTCTGTTGCGCCAGTGATTTTTACAGAAAAACGTCCAAATTTCGAAAATGGTTAAAGTTATTGAACTGATATTCAACACATATTGATTTAGTATTACTCCTGACATGCTAGAAACGTTTCAGGTTATTTACTTGATTTTTAAAGTATTGCACAACATTTATGACGTCAGAGCTAGTTACAGTGGACTGGCTGGCACACAATGGAAAGGCTGATGTGAATTTTATACGGCGTGAGTAGGCTGCTTCCCTACATCACCCTCCACTTAAATTTTTTTTGAATGTAAATGGAGAAAAAAAATTAATTACAAATAGGGAAGCAAGAGTACAGCTTAACTCCCTATGAAAATTTAAAATTTAAATGTAAACATATAGAAATATTAAAAGAAAACTTATTACCTACTTCAATTATTTAAATTGCTGGCATGTTCACTACCTCTTAATAAGCAACATTATCACTCAAAATTAAAGCAAAATCAAAGAAACACTTTGGCATACATATTGCCTTAGACAGACAAACTCATAAAATATGTAAAATTATGAAAATCTTAACTCCATTAAATACATTTTTACATGCACAAATTAAAAGAAAACTACTCAGTTATTCATGATATATAAACAGATAATTGTATCTTAGCAGTCTTTTCAAGACCTGAAAGAAAATTTCACAAAACATTACAATTTCATTTTTACACACGTGATTGTAGCCGCTTTGGCTGGCGTTCTACACTTCCATTACAAGGGTAAAGGAGGGGAAGTTTCTATGGTGTGTGTCCTTCACGTTCACTCTAAATTACATGGGGAAAGGGGAGGGGTGACTGTGAGTTGTTTCCAAGTCACTCCACGCTTTCACGCAGCTACCAGGCTGCCATTATCTGGTTTGTCCTGTAGAACAAACAAAAAGAGTGGCTCAGACTCTGTTCACTTAATATCTAAGGGTGGGACACAATAAAATGGGGATATATACATTTTATGTTTCATTATGTTACTGGAACAAAGTTAACAGAACTTTTTCAATTTTACCCTCACGGTTACTTAATTGTCATAAAATCGATACACAAATGGCTCAAAACGCCGTTAGACACGTAGTAGAGAAAATTTATGCTCAAGGCATACAATCATAAATCCTATTTAATTTCAATTTATTATTTCTGGGCCGGAACACTGAACCAATGCTCGATACATTCCTGATACACTTGTATTTTATTTACTTAGCTGACTCATCTTCGATTACCTTATTCTTAGAGATAGTATGAGTATATTTGATTAGTAGTTGTCTTCTCAGCTTCTTTGTACATGTGAGTAACTTGTGGTAATAGTACAGTTCTGAGTGTTCAAAACACACTACGTTTAGTTGACTACTAAATCCACTTATTGGTCCTCCGCTGCTGTGTCAGTTCCACATCTGCAATTATGTACTTACTTCATCGAAGTGTATTTATGCTGAGCTATAGATAATGTTTCACGTCTGCCATTATGTTACTCAATTATATTGCTAGTGTGTGTACTTATTTAACACTCACTCTATTAACATTTAACGCATAGGATAGCACATTTATTTCATATCTATAGTGTATTGTAGCTGATCAGTTTGCTCACGTGGTAATCCATTTCCACTCTATCGGACGCTGAAACCGCATGTAGTCTCTCTCGACCTACCACTAAAGTGCATTAAGTAATTATGGACGAGCGTGATGCTAAATTCCTTAAACCTATAGGACACCATGAGCTGCTCTGTCTCATCTAACATAAGGGTACCTATGGTCGCATTCACGCCTCCAACTCATAACCTCAATACGTGTAGGTTTGTCCTGTCACACACTACACCAAATAACGGCCAGCTCCAACCTTATAAATATTTCAAGGACATGTCCTTCACGTCTCAACCACAAACACTGTTCAATTCTATTACACTGCGATTCCTTGCTACACAAGGTGAGTTCATTCTTACAACTTAGCTCCATATTTTTCATAACCCTAAGCACTCTCTCTTACTATTTATTAGTTAGCTCTAATGCATACAATAGGTTTCACTGCCACTTCAGATCCTGCTTGTACACGAATTTGTATATCCTTTTAAATTACTGTTGGTGGACCATTTCCAATAAAACAACAATTTTGTACTTATAATATTACCAGGGTTCTATACATACTTGTTACTCAAATATCTTTGTATCTTAATTACATTATACTTCTCTGTTGTTTATGTCACTGTTAGGTTTGTCACATTAGGTTTCTTTTTCACTAATCGGTGGATAGAATGGTTACAGAACTCATGGCTTGATAGCCATGACGGAAAATTTTTGTATTGCAAAGGAGAAGTCGAAACTTTGGTGGATAGGAAAGATGAAGAATGAGTGAGACCTGAAAAGGAAAGAAGATCTCACACAGCTGGGACTGCACAGCTGCCACACTGTGTAGAGGTTACAGAACTACCTCCTCCCTACAGAATTCATTAGTTTATTATTGGCTTGACAACCATAACGGAAAATTTAATGTGTTGGAAAGAAGAGGTCGAAATTTTAGGTGGATAGAAAAGATGAAGAGAGAGAGAAATCTGAAATGGGAAAGAAGATCTCACACAGCTGGGACTGCACAGCTGCCACACTGTGTAGAGGTTACAGAACAACCTCCTCCCTACAGAATTCATTGGTTTCCGAAAATTTTTGTATTAGAAAGAAGGGGTCGAAATTTTGGTGGATGGGAAAGATGAAGGATGAGTGAGACCTGAAAAGGAAAGAAGATCTCACACAGCTGGGACTGCACAGCTGCCACACTGTGTAGAGGTTACAGAACAACCTCCTCCCTACAGAATTCATTAACTTAATGCTGGCTTGATAGTCATACTGGAAGATTTTAGTATTTGAGAGTAAGAGCCGAAATTTTGGTGGATAGCAAAGATGAAGAATGATTGAGACCTGAAAAGGAAAGAAGATCTCACACAGCTGGGACTGCACAGCTGCCACACTGTGTAGAGGTTACAGAACTACCTCCTCCCTACAGAATTCATTAGTTTATTATTGGCTTGATAACCATAACGGAAAATTTAATGTGTTAGAAAGAAGAGGTCGAAATTTTAGGTGGATAGAAAAGATGGAGAGTGAGTGAGACCTGAGAAGGAAAGAAGATCTCACACAGCTGGGACTGCACAGCTGCCACACTGTGTAGAGGTTACAGAACAACCTCCTCCCTACAGAAGTCATTCACTACCCATGAACTTCTTTAGGTCGATCACGTTCCTGAGACCTAATATCTTTTTACTCTTAGAGTACTCTAGCCTATATGCATTGGCATGTGGTTTTCCTATGATCTTGAAAGGTCCTTGGTATGCGAACATGAATTTCTTTGTTTCTGCATTTATTTTCTTTGATTTTTCCTTGGTTTTGACAAGGACTAACTGACCTATTTCAAAATTGGTGGGTACAGCTTTTGCGTCATGACGCTTCTTCCTTTCCAATGCTCTTTTTCTTATATTTGCCCTAGCCTTTAACTTCTTCTCGTCTGTGTTTAGCTTACTTTTACTAAGATTAACACCTTCGTTCCAATATCTCCTATTTTTCAGAACTCGTATAGGCAGCTCCCAAGTTTCATCATTAGTTACTACATGTTTATCAATAAAAGGTACCTTAATCACTCCAGTTATCGGCAAGACCAATTTTAACTGGCTTCTTTCAAAGTCAACAACACTCTGATATTTCGACAAGAAATCTATGCCAATTAAAACCTCAATACTGAGACTGTTTACAATTAAGCATGGATGATCAATTAAATTACCATTAATATCAAAGGGCAGCAAAGCTTCTTGCTTTACCGTTTTTGACAGCTTGCCAGTAGCACCAATTATTCTTAGTCCTGATACCCTAATTACGGTAAGCTTGTCTTTACTAGGTAATACATTAAAGAAGGACTGAGATATCGCACTCACCCCACTTCCACTGTCTAAGAGACAACGTACATTGATACCCAACATATTCACTATTATTATAGGGTGGCTTATTCTAATTTGTACAGGTGGTTCCTCAAAATCATCCAATAGTCCCTTTTGGATTTGTCTCCAACTAAAGTGATCGACATCTGTCTTCATTACATTTAGGTGAAAGTGTGTAGGGGTTTCCTGAATTACATTTTCAGCTACCTTTTCCAGTCGGTCTATTAATTTTAAATCGAAACACCGCACGACTTCATTACATTTAGTTTGCTGAACATGACCCAAATTACTGTAGTCTGAGCGATTCTGCGCCTCCAGACCGGGCATAACACTAGTTACAGCTAAACCTCTTTCACTATTATCGTCTGGTTCCTTCTCAAGTGACAACTGGTCACAGCTACTGGGTTCATCTACCCCCAACAGGCTATCCTCTACATTCTCACTTACCTCCTGTCCTAAATCTATTAGTACAGTATCAACATCCTGCACAGGCACTTTAGATAAGAGCACATCATCCCCATCGTAAATATAAGCATGAATTTCTTCTGCTTCTTCACCTGACAATTCAGTATTTTGTAGCTCTTCCCTACTTTTACACTGCTGCGCCTCCTCTTTCTCTTCCCACTTAGAAAGCGTCTCTAAAACGGTATCTATCAAATACTGTGAGTGATCTAATATTTCTGATGTATCCTTAGATGCTACCGATCCCTCATCCACATGTTCAGTCTGAGTATTCTGATCTGTCTTACCAATTACTGTAATTACTGGCTTAGGAAAAATAACCGCCTGGTGAGCGCCAGTGTCCTATAGACGGGAACTAGTTTTCCTGCCTCGGCCTACTACTGTTTCCTTTATTTCCATTACAGTTAACTGGCACAGCATTGCTTTACGCACTGTTGTTTACCTGCATAATTTTGTTCGGAACAAAATTACTATCATTTGGATGCCATTGTTGGTTCTGATAATTATTTCTCCAATTCCTACCTCTCTTAGGATGGCGAACACCTGCTGTTCTGATGTTTACATTGCCATTCTGCTCGTTCTTAAAATTACTACTACTGTTATTAGCATTTCTGTTATTACGTGCTTACTCCTCATTGGCAGCCACACGCTCTACACGTTCCAAATATTCAATGAAACGATCCAGATTGTCTCTATGGGCAGATATAATTCTAGTTTGCCAATACCATGGCAATTTGGCTTCAAGACCTAGTATTATCATTTCAGGTTTTATCTTTTCGGCCAAATGTGACAAACGTGAGATCCATGACCTGGCAAACTCCTTGCCTGCATTGAAGCGTTTTCCACTCCAAAATTCTCTCAACACTTCATTTTGCTTATTGCTAGACCAATACTCATTAATGAAAGCTGTTTTAAATTCCGCTAATGTTTTACACTTCAACATAACATCAGCTGACCAACGCATGGCGTCACCTGCTAAATGGCTTCTAATAAATGAGATTTTCTCTCGTTCAGACCAAGTTGGTGGAATCACATCTTCAAAATCGTTCCAGAAATCTAGTAGGTGGATATTTTTATCTGGATCGAACTGCAAGAACTGCCGACACCCGATAAAAGCGGCGTTTGAAGCTACAATTTGTTGCATACTACCATTACCAGAAGTTACTGAAGCTACTTTACTCTCAATGTTAGCAATAATATTTTCTACTCTCATTTCAACTTTATCTACTCTTTGCACAATATGAATAGTATCAGTTTTGATTGCGTCTACTTCTACTTGACATATGTTTACTTTTATATTAACATCTTTAAACCTATCTGAGCACAGTTCTGATTCCGCCTCGATCTTTTCTGTTAACTTGTGCTCCAGCTTCGCATCTTCCATTTGGAAGTCTTTGCGAACCTCAGCAACTCAGATAACTGTTGAGCAACCTTTTTCTTAATATCCTCATGGTTGTAATCAATTTTATAATTTAAACTGTCCAGATCCTCTTTCAACTTATTGCAGCCAGTCTTGAAGGAAGTTTCTAATTCAGCTTTATTGGATTCTAAATTATTGTCCATTGCCTCAAACCGTTTATTAAAATTGGTTTGGCTGGCCACAATCCTGTTATTTACCTCAATTATATCAGATTTTAACTCAGCTGTCATTCTAGCATTACTGGCTGACATTTTTGCATTACTGGCAGCTATTGCTTGTAATATTACATTTAAATCAATAGTCCCAGTATCTTTGGGTTGCTCACTAGCTGGCTTTTTATCACACTCAGGTGACGAAAAACTAGCTCCGACACCAGAATCATCAAAACTAAATGAAACTTCTGATTGATCAGTCATATCTAACTTCTCCTGTTTAAACTCTACCACCTCTGATCACTGTTTCGTTTTTAACTCATCAGATAAAGTATCATCCAATAAATTAACAATTTCTGATTTCTGCTTTACTACAGGGGTCTCTATTATTGTATCATTGCCCCTTTTCACACTACTGTCAGGAGACAATACTTCATATTTCACTTTAACATTACTATTTTCATGCATATTTACACTTGAACTGTTGTCTGGATTTACAGTTCCCGCAACAGACATAGGTCCTGATTTAGGTTTAACTTCTGTTTCTTTTTTTGGTTCCATCGCCGACAGTCTTTTAGTGCAGGTTAGTAAAATTTTTAAACAGCTTTTCACTTAATTTAGTTCCTTCTGCACGACGTATGGTGTTGCCGTCGCGGCGTACCAGGATTACTGATGCGACGTGGCACGTTGAACTGCAGACGGAACTTCAATGGCTGCTGTGTGTTTGCGTGGCCCGCAACTGCAGGCGCGGCTCCGGTTGCTCCGGCGGACAACTGCAGTGAGGCGATACTGGCTTCTCGCGATGCCGGCAGTGCCGCTAGACTCAGTGCCAGCTCCGTCAATCCAGATGCATTGTTAATCCAATTGCGTCGTCCACATGCACTTGTAACACTATCACTGTTCTATTACTCAGCTGTGTGTCGCATTTCACTCCCGAATCCGAATATTTAAAAATCATTTTCACTTTTACTCAGTTTCTTTCCCAGCCGATACACCACATGTGGGGCGGCGGGTGGAATTAATTGTATATAAATGTTTTGTTTTTATGCAGTTGTTTGCCATTCTCAACAATGGCTCTCTAACTACAATATTGGCAACCAGAAAGTGATTAGCAAAACGGGAAGCCTGTAATTAGAATTCCTAGTGCCCACTTCATCTGAGATATACATTTGTAGCTGCAGCTTATAGCTCTGAGGAATTAGGAGATTGTCTGGGATTCATAATTAAAAACCATTCTCTCTAAAATGTTCACTATATTCTGAAAGTCACAGACCAAGAAGAATCCACACAATCCAGCTACCAGAGCAGTTCAGAGTCTAATGCGCTGATGCAACTATAACTGTTCAAATTAAATGTTTAAGTGAATGCTCGCCATAATTTGATGATATTGATCATCAAACGCCACGCTAAATAATGGTAGAATGTCTGTCCCGCGACGGCACGTGAAAATACGACATACGCAAACTGAAGATAGATCATTAAAGTCATCCCAGAGTTAACACTTCACTCGAAAATGATTTCATGGTTACACGTATCCCGAGTAACTTATTACGGCATCGAAGGCTGTTTATAGCAATGATACCGACGCGACGCGACTCCTGGCACAGGTGGTGTGCTAATCAGCGTCTGGACAGAACTGGGGCCTTCCTCTCTCACACAGCGTTCTTATATATAAAGCTGCGGTGCGGACGGCTAAGGGAACGCCTCATCAAATCCGCTCTCCCGACTAGCTGCTGGGCTAGTAATGCACCACTTAAAGTTATCAAATAAATCATTGCTTCCTTTGCTGATGGCTGATGAAGCTCTCAATTTAAATGTGCAATCAGCACACAGATAAGTAATCATAATAAAAGTCTGACATGGCTAAGTCAAATATTTTGGGCGAGAGAATTAATTTAATTACACTACACGCAGTAGACGAGCTCTGAACTTGCTCTTTGGAGATACGCTATCGCTATAGTTTTATAGTTATTCAGCTGAAACTTCTCACATCTTTATAATTATAGCGGATCACCCTTCTATTTAAATTTAAACATCCTAGCCTTATTTATTCGCCTACTTAATCTATCTTGCTTCCTTAATTTCTAAGACAAAAACCAGAAAATCATGAATTTCAACTAAAATTTTAATTTGTGATAACCAGAATACTGTTTCTACTAAATTATTATGCAAAAGGAATCTAAATATAAAATTTTAAGTTTCTAGCTCTTTCCTGTTGCGCCAATGATTTTTACAGAAAAATGTCCAAATTTCGAAAATGGTTGAAGTTACTGAACTGATATTCAACACATATTGATTTAGTATTACTCCTGACATGCTAGAAACGTTTCAGGTTATTTACTTCATTTTAAAGTATTGCAGAATATTTATGACGTCAGAGCTAGTTACAGCGGACTGGCTGGCACACAATGGAAAGACTGATGTGAATTTTATACGGCGTGAGTAGGCTGCTTCCCTACAACACTTGTGTCAAATTGTATGACAGGAGGTTGCTTATATGAAATAGACTTAAGTATACCTTCAGAACCGGCATTCTTTAAAAATCGAATTATAATATTCACTTTATTTTACGTCAGACTGGTTGGACTTCGAAATTCAAGAGTGTGCCGGGTACGCAAGTTTTCTGACAAGGCGTCGGCACTCGGTCGATCGGATGCCGTTTCATGATTTTGGCCTGGGGACTTGCCGAGTTGAAAAGACCGTGAGCTGCAGAAAATGCGGATACAGAGGCTCGCGAAGCGTAAGCAGATTTGAGTTACGTTAACGTCTGGAGATAGTGTTGAGGCCCGTTTTAGTTTGTTGGGCAGTGCCCAGTGCTGCTGATATCGGCCGAGCAGTTTTAAGGAGTCGGCAGCTATGGGAATAAGTGGTTGTCATGCCGTGGCAGTCACCTTGGGCAGCCGCTTGAAATATCACAGTCGACAGCTGAGCGTTGATGTGGCGATCACATTACAGACTGGACTTTATGACGTACAATCCAGCGTCTGGGAGATTTTTTTTTATTTCTGCCGCTGAGGAACCTGTGTTCGTTTGGCTGTGATTTTGGGTGAATGCATTTAGTCGGTTGACGGTAGCTGTTGAATTACCACAAGCCTACTGAACGTTTATACAATGTAATCCAAATTAAAGTGTCGGCAGGTCTCGCATGCTGTAATCCCATCCGATAAGCGTTCGGATTTGTATTTCATAATTTCTGTGATCCATAATTTTCTGTTAATTGGAGAGCGTAGTTGACGATTAAAATTGTCTTTACCGAGTTGACAGATTTATGTGAGTGGCAGCTCACAAGTAATTCTTCTTACTGTGTGACTTTCGATTTTTATTTTGTCATTATCATGATACATAAATTTTATGCTAACTGGAGAGAGTAATTAACTTTTAAAATTGTCCTGTGCCGATGTTACTTCGAATCTGCATTAGCTGATTTATGCCAGTGGCAGTTCACACATAATTCTTGTCACCGCATGCATTCGGATTTCTATATTGTACTACTGAAATTTAATGTACTGTTTATTTCTGTTGTAGGCAGACTGTGTTCCGGTTATGGTTTCTATATAATACTGCGTTAACGACACGTCGCTCCATTGATTCTGACTACCTGTATTATGTCTGACAGTAAAATGTTTTGGTACAGATCATTATCTTATAATGTAGCTGGTTAAAGAGTTGTTAAGTTACGGTATTGAAACAAAGCCTTAGGTATTAGATAACTTGGTGTTAAATTGTTCCTTTCGATTTTACAAATCGATCATTTTAAACCAGTTTGCGTTTTCACTTCTATTTACGGAGTAGGCAGCGAGCCGGATGAACTACTGTCAGCCTGTACTATGAGTTACTGTAGAGACCCAGCGATCGAATGCAAGTTTTGACAAGTCGAGATTACAGCACCGAATCCGTGTGATTGTGAACGTGCAAAAGTTTGTTTTGTATTGTGCATTGTCATTACTCACAAATAGAGGTCAGAAGTAAGTCGAGCTGAATAGCCTGCTGCACGCTCTCCTTTATATTGTTTTTGTGCAGGATGTTACGTTTTTGTATCGCTGCGTCACAGTCGAGTGAAAACATATGTTCCAGTGCTCCGTCAGGTTATGATTAAAAAACACATAAGGATAAAAGACAATGATGTGAAACAGTGGCAGACAATGTTTCCCTTTGTGCCACTCGTTGAATCAGTAGTTTCGAGGGAGTCGGAAGGACGTGGAGGTGGCGCTGAGGCTGCCTTAATTGACAGTGAGCATGATCAGGAATGTCACAGACAGCTGGACAGTTTCACTGACAACTGATTATGGTTCTTGCCGTGTAGATTCTTAATAATGACTCTCTCGTGCAAAAATTACTGTCATTTTTCAAAATTTTAAAACTTTATTTTCGTTTCTGTTTAATTTTGCATGAAGGGGACGCGGGCTGTAGGTAGTTCTGAAATGCTTGCCACTACCTCCCGCCCACCCCACCCTCCTAACGCCGGCCCTGTTTGTGTGGCAATGGCTTGTAGACAATAACTTTCCTTAAACGACCTGAACCCAAGGGACCACCACTGTAATGAGTCAGAACGTCGACATCACTGCAGACCTCAGGGTCTGACATAACTACTTTCTCTACTTTCGACCGTCATTCTTCCAAAGTGCTCGTGGCAAAGCCTGCATGACGGCGAAGGAAAGATGATTCCCATATTAATGTCCAATAATACGTGTACGTAAACTTGAGCTAGAGAGCCATCGGTAAGGGTACTTCCTGCGAAAGGCAAGGTGCCGAGTTCGAGACTTGGTCCGGGACACAGTTTTCATCTGCTAGGATGTTTCATAACAACACTTAATAACTAGACAAAATAATCGCATTATTGCCGTAAACGAGCGATTCATCGCCGGCGAGTGGTCGGATTACGTGGCAAGTACGAACGATCGCTGCGACCCATGATTTTCGCTCACACGTGCGACCTAAGGGCTGTTCGCGCCGTCTTGTTTCGGTCTGTCTCTAGTGTGTGCAGCCCTCAAAGGGCTGGAAACTGAAATCTGCCACAAGACGATGGCGGCTCGGACGGTATGATCTTCGTGCGCCAACCGCTGTGTACACATACACGAGACTCCTAGATTTGGTGCCCGCAGATTCCCATTTTTTTCATCGGCTGAAGGAAAGCCTGCATGCAGCACGATGCATCTACGAGTAGTTGACATCCGATTCATGATATGTGAACAATGGAGATATCGTTGAAGGCGAACGAAAGTGTTTTTCTTACATCTTACATTTTCTTTGTTTTATCACAGCATTCACCGAACATTAGCGACGTGCTTTGTATCTTCCGCTATACAATGGATAACGGTCGTAGAATGTAAAGAATTGTTGAGACAGTACGAAATGCGTATACGCCAAATTCCTCAGACTCCGATACCTTTCTTTCGCCGGCTCTGCTCTGCCGATTGAGTCACACAAGCACGCGTCAAATTTTTAATTCACACTTTTTCCATTACTACCGGACGTATTAGTTTCACAGCTTCCATGGTATTAGCTGTGGTATTAGGAAGGAATGTTAAGCTGGAGCATCGAATAGATCCACGTGATGTGCTCGTCTAGCTTAACTGTCACTGCACTACCAGCGAAACTTAATTCGGCTACCTGATAAGGCATACATTTTTAATTTTTCTCAAGTAATGAGCCCACCTGTTGTTATCAGATGCTCACACTGGGGCCTTCTCTGCGTACTCTTCACCGTGGATACGAAACTATCAGGATAACGATCTCGATCTAAACTCAAATCCATTGCTTTCTTGCTGCAGTTATTAAAAACAGCGAATGCTGACAGTGTTACTCATTCTGTGACAGAACACGGTGCACCTTCCGACAACATGAACCAGAAGTCCCGCGTCACATCCTCCGCTCAACATTACTCTAAAATTTCCGGTACTGTCACACAACAGTCACCACTGACATGACGATAGCGGTTGTTGTGAGTTCCTATGACAGCTGCCAGGATTAATTTCCTTCGCGCTACATCCCGCCAACATCGTGCTCGGCTAACAGTTATTTGATTTTTACAGCTCCCAAAATGAAAGCACTCTGTATTTCCGCGGTTAAGTGCCACTGCGTAAAAATGTAAAAAAATAAAAGTAAAAAAAATAAAAGTCTGCCAAAAGACGCAGTAAGAATAGCATCCAGTGAAGTGCAGGAGGTACAACATTAAAAACGTACCACTTGCTTGCATCAACGTCTGACTGCTAATTCCCTAATGAGAATGTAACATTTTAACAACAAGATCCTACCTCGTAGGGCGGCTTTTCTGTGTGTGAAATGCAAGCGTTAAGAGAAGTAAAATAATGGAGTTATACGTAGAAACTCGTAACAGCATTAACAGAGCTCTAATTACAACGCCCAAATGTACCTTAGTTTTATTAAAATGGAAGAACAGCATTGTGTCTGTCGACAGGCAGTGTAAATGTTCCAGAGAAATACGAAACACAACACAAAAATTTGTAACGCTTTCAGATTCAGTGTTCAACTACTACATGTCAGTAGGCCGATGGTGGAACGATGTTACTGAAATGGTTAAAAAAATGGTTCAAATGGCTCTGAGCACTATGGGACTTAACATCTGTGGTCATCAGTCCCCTAGAACTTAGAACTGCTTAAACCTAACTAACCTAAGGACTTCACACACATCCATGCCTGAGACAGGATTCAAACCTGCGACCGTAGCAGTCGCGCGGTTCCAGACTGAGTGCCTAGAACCGCTAGACCACCGCGGCCGGCCTACTGAAATCGTAATTTAGCCTGTGACCAGCATTAAATGGAATTTCGGGCGACTCGAATGATGACGAAAGGTTATGCTCGGTTTATGTGCTCGTAATATTGAACCGTCAATGAAGCATGTAATTTATGTTTGTGCAATTAGGCAACTTATGTCTCTAGTTTCCGTTAGTATGTTGTGCTATGAAATGACAGCTGCATGTGACTGAAGAACAAAAATAATTCGGCAGAACATGAGCAGATTTAAATAAGCGTTGTGGCATTTCATAGATCAACCACAGAAAAAACCGGATAATTTTAATCAAAGTGCAGCTACTCGCTGGGGTCCAGGCTGGTCTGTAATTATCGTTAGGCGGCGAAACTTGGTATATATGCTAATGTGTTAATGCGAAACAGATTTATGCTGGAAAACAAATTAGTTCCAGATGTGGCCACCAGGTGAAAATCCGGCACTGTACAGTGTTTGTACGACGGTATGACATCCATGCTGCCATTTGGAAAGGCATAGTGTGAGCTCACATTAGGGCTGTTGAGAGGAAAGACCGTACGCTCTTAGTGAAACTGTTTTATGTGAACGGCAGCAATTACAGTGCTGCACTGAGAGCGTATCGCCGACTGAAAGGTCTGAAGAGAGGCCCTATGTCATTAAATGGTTTAATTTTATTTTTAATGAATTTCGGAAACGTGGGGGAGCTTGGAGTGGCACCTGGGAGAGGAAGGCGTCCTATCCCCCTGGAAGGTATTGGCGAGGTTGCTGTTGTTATAACTGATCCCGCCTAGTGCTAGTGCTCGTGCAGTATCACGAGAATCGTTCGTCCAATAGTTTTCGGGACGGAAAGTTTTGCGGTCTACTTTATACTAGTATCCGTACAAGATGCAGACGGTGCAGCAACTGAAACCTCATGAACCGCAGTAACGTTCTGATTTTGTTCTTAGATTTCTGGCACGGATCGAAGTCGATGACATGTGGCCGGACACTATTCTGTGGAGTGACGAGGCACAGTTTACAGTACAGCTTGTAGTGAATCTGGGGTATTGTTGTTGTTGTTATTGTTGTTGTGGTCTTCAGTCCTGAGACTGGTTTGATGCAGCTCTCCACGCTACTCTATCCTGCGCAAGCTTCTTCATCTCCCAGTACGTACTGCAGCCTACATCCCTCTGAATCTGCCTAGTGTATTCATCTCTTGGTCTCCCTCTACGATTTTTACCCTCCACGCTGCCCTCCAATGCTAAATTTGTGATCCCTTGATGCCTGCCCGCATCTCGTGGTCGTGCGGCAGCGTTCTCGCTTACCACGCCCGGGTTCCCGGGTTCGATTCCCGGCGGGGTCAGGGATTTTCTCTGCCTCGTGATGGCTGGGTGTTGTGTGATGTCCTTAGGTTAGTTAGGTTTAAGTAGTTGTAAGTTCTAGGGGACTGATGACCATAGTTGTTAAGTCCCATAGTGCTCAGAGCCATTTGAACCTTGATGCCTCAGAACATGTCCTACCAACCGATCCCTTCTTCTAGTCAAGTTGTGCCACAAACTCCTCTCCTCCCCAATCCTGTTCAGTACCTCCTCATTAGTTATGTGATCTACGTATCTAATCTTCAGCATTGTTCAGCATCTTCAGTATTGTTAGAAAGCGTATTGTGCCCGAAGAGCCATTGACCTCACCATATGTGACTGGGTGGTGTGGATTCAAAAGTACATTTATTTTCGGCCCGTTCTTGTTCGAAGAGAATATACCCAGAAGATCTATCAGATGTACCGTGAAGTCTGCACGATATCGAGACCTTCTGTACAGCAAGTGATTCCTGATTTTGAAGAGCGAAACTGGGTGGAAACCACTGTTTTCATGGAGTATGGGGCAACACCTCACGTCGTTCGTCCGGTGAAAGATTTGTTTAATGCCACTTTTCCTGAACGTGTTAACTCCAGAGATTTTGCAGATGAATGGCCTGCAAGATCACCTTATCTGAATCAAAAATGTTCAAATGTGTGTGAGTTCTTAAGGAATCAAATTGCTGAGGTCATCGGTCCCTAGACTTACGCACTATTTAAACTGACTTATGCTAAGAACAACACAGACCCATGCCCGAGGGAGGACTCGAACCTCCGGCGTGAGGGACCGCGCAGACAGTAACATGGCGCTTCTAACCGCACGGCTACTCCGTGCGGCTGATCTGAATCCATATGACTTTTGACTCTAGGGATATCTAAAGGAATGTGTTTACCAGGGACATGTTCGATCTCTACCTGAGCTGAAGGCCAGTATAAAGGAACTCGTTGTTGAGTTGTACAGATTCCATCGGAACTGTTGGAGCAACTGTTGATCACGTCGTCATACGGATGTAGCATCTAGTCGCCGGTGCTCATATTGAACAAAATGTGTAAGCGACAGTTTATAATAAAGTCAACACTAAACCTTTCTGACTTGTTTGTCCGTTTCTGCCCGCGTATCGTTCCTAATCCACTTCATTAGGAAACATTTCTATTCATCTTCCTAACATTCGCAGCGCTAGGTTTGCACCTCCAGCTGGATAGGACGCCTTCCTGTTCCAGGTGCCACAGCAATCCCACCCGTGTTTTCGCATTTCCTGATCATCTTCTTTAAACCATTTAATGACGTAGTGCTTCTCCGCAGACCTTTCAGTGGGCGATACTCTCTTAGTGCAATACCGTATTGCTGCCGTTCACATAAAACAGTTTCACTAACAGCGCACGGTCTCTCTTCTCGACAGCCATACTGTTCACTGGCGTTATGGTTTGTCTAGTGTCATACCGTCACACAACCAGTGTATAGCACCAGATGTGCACATGGTAACCACAATTGGAAATAATTTACTTTCCAGCTTAAATCGGTTCCGATTTAACGCATTAGAATATCTGACAAATTTCGCTTCCATATGATAATTACAGCCCATACTGGAACTCTGTGAGTAGCTGCACTTTCATTATAACCAACAGGTATGTGAGAGGCGAAGGTATGGAAAGTTATGACAGCATACTGCAAAACTAAATGGCTAATGGAGACATAGGAAAAGGCTGGGTCGTGGGGGCGGGGTAGGGCGGCGGGCAGGCAATCAATTAGTGTCTCGCAAGTTATTGAATAATCAGATTTAATAAATGAGAATGTTAAATAGCAATATTACTCTGACACAGATTTAATACTGTCTTCCACAAGAGTTCGGATTCCATAAGAAATCTTGGAGAGTGTGAAGGAGTGGTCTAATAGGCAGAAGGTAGTGACTAAATCGTGCCGCGACAAGATCATCATACAAGTAACAGCCTTTAACATATCAGAGCTTTACGGCAACTAACGTAATTTTTCTGGATGTACGAACCCTGAATCCCCCGTCCGTCGCTTGACAGTGAACCATGAAGAGTTTCATCTTTTTGTCACGACTGAAACGACGTAATGCAAACTCATTTACGCCAGCTATACCGATTACGTGCCAGTCTTACATTCTTGTCCTGGACAAGGTACTGGTACATGTCGTTTGTGCTTGTAATAGTTTCCACAACGCAACTCTGTTTCAAAATCTGGCTGTAAACTCGAAGAGATTCTGGTCATATCTAAAGCACACCAGCGGCAAGACACAATCTATACCTTCACTGTGCGATAACAATGGTGATTTTATTGATATCAGCACCACTAAAGCGAAGTTACTAAACACAGTTCTCCGAAACTCCTTCAGCAAAGAAGACGAAGTAAATATTCCAGAATACGAATCAAGAACACGAGTAACTTAGAAATGAATGTCCTTGATGTAGCGAAGCAGCTTCAAACACTTAAGAAACGCAAGGCTTCCGGTCCAGGTTGTATATCAGTTTGGATACTTTCAGAGTATACTGATACAATATCTCCGCACGTAGGAATCATATATAACCGCTCGATAGTCGAAAGATTCGCACCTAAAGACAGGAAAGTTGTAGAAGTCCAACCAATATCCAAGAGAGGAAATAGGAACAATCCCCTGAATTATGGACACGTATCACCAACGTAGATTTGCACTAGGATTTTGGAACGTACAGTGTGTTCGAACATTATAAATCACCGCGAATAAAACGATTTATTGACAACCAGTCAGCACGGATTTAGAAAATATCGTTCTTCTGGAACATAACTAGCTCTTTATTCTTACTAAGTAATTAGTGTTAACGACAGGAGATACGAAATTGATTGTATATTTCTAGATTTCCAGAAGGCTTTTGATACCGTTCTTCACAAGTAACTTCCAATCGAACTGCATGCCTATGGCATATTTTCTCAGTTGAGCGAATGGATTCACGATTTCGAGTCAGAAAGTTCGAATTTCATAGTAGTTGGCGGAGGGTCAACTACAGAAACAGAGGTAATATCTGGAGTTCCGCAAGGAAGTGTTATAGATCTTTGTTGTTCCTGATCCACATAAACGATGTAGGAGATAATCTAATGAGCCCAATTAGATTGTGTGCAGATGATGTCATTTACAATCAGGTAGAGCCATGAGATGATCAAAACGAATTGCAAAATGATTTAGACAAGACATTTGTTTGGTGCAAGAAGTTGCAATTGATTCTAAATCATGAAAAGTGTGAAGCCATCCACATGAACACTAAAAGGAATCACCTAAATTTAAGTTACACTGTAAATCACACAAATCTAAAGATTAAAAACTCAACTAAACATTTAGGGGTTAGAACTACGAGTAACTTAGGCCGGCCGGAGTGGCCGAGCGGTTAAAGGCACTACAGTCTGGAACCGCACGACCGCTACGGTCGCAGGTTCGAATCCTGCCTCGGGCATGGATGTGTGTGATGTCCTTAGGTTAGTTAGGTTTAAGTAGTTCTAAGTTCTAGGGGACTTATGGCCACAGCAGTTGAGTCCCATAGTGCTCAGAGCCATTTGAACCATTTGAACGAGTAACTTAAATTGGAATGATCACGTAGATAATGTTGTGAGGAAACCAAACCGAATACTGCGATTTTTTGGCAGAACGGTTAGAAAATGTAACAGTTCCACTAAGCAGACAGCTTACACTATGATTGTCCTCCTTCTTCTGGACTATTGCCGTGCGAAGGTGGATCGTCATCAGATTGGATTGACGAAGAACATCTAAAAAATTCAAAGAATGGCATCTCATTTTGTATTATTGCGAAATAAGGAGAGAATGCTTGATACACGGATTGGGGTGGCAGTTATTAAAACACAGGCGTTTTTCACTGCAGTACGAATTTCTCCTGAAATTCCAGTCACCAACTTTCTCGTCAGAGTGTGAAAATATTTTGTTGGTGACCACCTACATAGGGAGAAACGATGGTCATAATAAAATAAGAGAAATCAGAGCTCGCGTGGAAGGATCTGAGTGTTCGTTTTTCCCGTGCGCTGATCGAGAGTGGAAAAGTAGAGAAGCATCTTGAAGGTGGTTTGATGAACCCTCTGTCAGGGACTTAAATGTGAATTGCAGAGTAATCATGTAGATATAGATGTTGATATACCTGTTGCCTGCCTATTGTGACATACCCTTTGCTTCAATTTTTGTGTAATGTTGCGTTGTTGTGGTCGAGAATGGAAGTAAAAAAAAAAAAAAAAAAAGGAAGACATCGATTATCTTAAGGAGAACTCGTTTGGTCAGCGTCCTCGGCGTGGCTGTTTCGGGCCGGGGACGTTCCCTGGCTTAGTGGTCGTCGCAGTCTGCCGACAGCATCTCAGCGTTTGTGACCCATAAGCTGGGCAGCCGTTATCTGGCCCTTCCGCCCGGCCGCCGCGAGCTGAGGCTCTGGAGACCACGCCTGGCTTCCTCCACGACGTCAGCAGTCTACCGGCTGCCCTCCCTGGAACACAAACAGCCGGGTCACCTGCTGCTCGCAAGACGCTCCTTCGAACAGTTTTTGAATGGATGACCCCATATAAGTGACACATTCAACTTTATGCTGCGAGGAATAAGAAAAAAAAAGGAAAACCTAAATGAATTTGGGGACACCCAATTAAGTTGCAGGTTGTCTGTATAACGGCTTCCAGGGGCGACAAAAATTTGATTTTCAATATGTGTATAAATAAAAATCAGTTGCCACATATACGAAAGACCATCACCTGAGAACGGCTTGACCGATTTGGTTGATTTTTTTTTTTTTTTTTTTTTTGCGTGTGTTTTCGTTGTTGTTTGCAGAAGATTTGTATGAAAGAAATTTTTGAAAAATTCAACAGAAAAGTCGGGAACTAACATCAGTTGCCGCGTTTATGAAAAATAGTCAATTAAGAACGGCTCGACCAATCTGGTTGATTTTTTAAAAATTAACTGACATTGTCGGCTGGATACCGATCAGTAAATTTAATGTAAAGAAAGCTTCTGGTATCAAGCCTTTTATTACAATGATCGCGTGTATGTACACTGGATTACTAGTTTCGACACAACTAAGCTGCCATGGTCAAATCCACGCAGTACGGGCTATGAGATCATGCTGCTTACATAGCCGGAAGCTAACCTAGACACATGGGACACTTCTTGATGTGCCACACGTCTATGACTCTGTCTTAACGTGAAGACACAGCTATATTTTTTAATTTTCTACTGTGTTTTTATTATGAGCTCGTTTCGATGGTACAAAAACAAACTTGTGGTGTATCGCACTGCATGATTTCATAGCCCGTACTCCGTGGATCTGACGATGGCGGTTTAGTCCTGTCGAAACTAGTAACCCTGTTTACATAAACGCGATCAAGGCAATAAAAAATTTCATACCTGAAGTTTCCTTCACTTTTTTGTTGTGTTCGTATCTATGGATGGTAGTGGTATTTTTGATATGAAAAAGAAAAGATAATTCGTTCAGTATGACTGTTCTGCTAATACACATTTTCATAAGAAAAAATGTTTGAGAGTTATACAAATCAATATATAATATGGAAAGGGGAAACGTTGTTGCCGAAAAACCCGAAACGCTCTTAACCGATTTACTACCAATGTTTACACGACACTCCAATGAACATCAGATTTGACATAGGCTATCCTTTTCTAATATATTAGATGTATAAACATACATGTTGCATATATAGGGGAAACGTTCTTACTAAAAATCTCGAACATATCTTGACGAATTTACTTCAAGTTTTTACACGATGCTCTACTGAACATTCAGACGAAAATTGACACAGAGAGGTAGGGAGGAGGATATCGACAGACAGAGGAGAGAGGAAGTTACAGAAAGATGGGGAGGGGGGGAGGGAGATGTGCGGGCAAGGAATTTAGGATGTTTATGAAGTTCCCACACATATTTAGTAATTGCGAAGCATTTCCAGGTGTGCTAGTTTCATACAATTATTGAACCAATTTAAAAATTCAAAATGCTCTCATAATCTACTCATTATGAGGTGCAATCTTGTGTTAAAGGCTGAAGACAATATGTCAAGTATTAAAGTTAAAAACTGAGTACGTGTCTTGAGGTAGTGCAACACACGGTATGTAATTTTTCGGAATATATTCATCTACTGTTTGAAAACGATGGCACTTAGCGACTTCTAACAAACGTAACAAATTTTTCCAAACGATTCCGAAATTTTTTCTCTCTTACATGTCCACAATATGATGAAAGAAAATAGGTTACACTTTACTGCATTCACGCTGTTCATACAGTAAAACTTCAGTACAAGGAATAACGTTTTATTACTTCTGTACTACCAACTTTATTCGCAACACATCATACACTATTGACTGTATGTACTGCAAATTTATATCACTGTATGACACGTAGTTCAGGAGATATGACGTCATAAACATCACGATGCGTGAGAAACTATCTTTCACTTGAAACGGAGCGCGAATTACCCAGACTATCATCAATACCTTTAAGTAAATTATGTTAAGAAAATTTTTAGTTTTCAAACGTCAACTTTGTTCTTTTTCAGCATTTGTTAGTTTAGTTACATTACTCGTATAGCTCAGTTAAATCTTGTACTTTGTAACATCTCAATTATATCAATTACGAAATTAATATCGTTATATATGCACGAAATTATGTTGTTAACTTTCATTTTAATGACTTTGCTTTTATAAATTACTTTTATTATAATGAAGTGTAAAACAAGCGGTTTGACATTATGCACTCTTTCCCAAAAACGTCTTACATGAATATGTTTTTGGCTTACCAGTTTTGGTATGGAGTTTTTCATTAGGCTATTGGTAAAAAATAACCATAAGAAACATAAAACACACATTTTCTACATGATTAACGCCACATTAACTTATTTATGAAGTCATCAGGCGTTTGAAACTCTTTTGTATATGGAAGTTAGAGTCCTTAAAGAATCAGGTTCGTGTGGGGCAGGACGAAATTACCCGAAGATATCTAGAAGATGACAGAATATACTGAAAAAAGATTACTCAAATCAAAATACCTGAACTTCAGTTTTATTTCCGAAATCAAATTCACTCTTCTGGCACGATGTTTTGCAGCTTTATGCTTCATTTTCAAGTTATACGTTTCGTATTTGTCTTGAATATAGGTTTAAGAAACTTGTTTTTGTTTCAGATTACGAGCATTCACTTAGTTCTGTAGTTTTTCATCAGTTTATATAGAATTCTTGTGTTTCCTCTTATTCAGTGCCAATTTCACTCCATCGTATGTTTTAAATTGTCCTTCTACTATGGGTGTTACCTTCTTTTTTTCACAGACTGCTCTGACAGTCTCTTCACTTACCAATAAACTCTGCGCAAGTGAGTTTTAATCCACGGTTTGCAGAGAAAATCCAGAAAAATAACACACACACACACACACACACACACACACACACACACACACACACACACTGGAAACACTATCGTCATCATAAACCAAATTATAGGTAACGAAATTAATAATCAGCAGGTGAGGTACTGTCAAAACTGTAGTAGCATTACTCTGTCCCGCTGTTTTTTGACTAGGGGGAGAGCAAGTTCCACCCAGATTTTAAACAAGTACCCCATCTCTAATTATAAGTCACTCTCCAATTTAATTTCAACTGCTTCCTTAGTAACGCTAGTCCAATAACTGGAAGTGCATGTCATAGTGTCATAGGACGACCGGTGCCAAGACAATGATACGTCGTAGCACCAATGTTGCTTATAAAGGACGAAGAGGAATCACTTCCCTGTGGACTTTAGAAAGGCAATATAGCCTATGTAGAACGGCATAATAAGAATTTCAAGTCTTGACAGACGTGCGACAGTAAACATTTCTTCAGAAGGCTATTACATGCACCGTGCTTGTGTCTGGCTAGCAGTCATTCATCGCCAAGTGACGCTACTCTCACCTGGACGGGTTTATATCGATAGTCGGTTGGAGGTCATAATGATCTGTTTGAGCAGTGATTGTTTTTGATTCTGGCACGAGACATAAATTTCGATGTATGTTAAGTGGAAATGAAGTTGAATCTTTAGTGAAATTTGTAGGAGTCCTGATAAATAGAAAGTTAATATTTTAAAATTTCAGCTTACATTGATTTTTGCTCAATGGCAAGCATTCACTTCCATCCACACTCGAGACGTTTGCTTCTCACTTTAATCTGTAATTGTTTCTGTTTGAAGAAGAACGCGTAGGATTTCGTAAAATGTGATTAACAGTATAGTACCAACTTTTAAATCTTAATGTGAAAGCATTTGATCCTGGAAAGGAAGGAAGTTAAGGTTTAACGTCTCGACTTCAGGCCATTAGTGACCGAGTAAAACTTGGGACTGGACCAGGATGAGGATTAAAATTGACCGTGTGCCTTTGACACTCACAGTAGCCTTAAGCTATTTAGGAAATTATGGAAAATTTAAATGTGAATGGCCCGAACGGGACGTGCATGTTGCTTCATCTGAAAGCAAGTCCACTACCTGTGACCGTTGCTTCATCCGAAGTCAAGTCCACTGCCTTAAGAGCTCTAGTATTCAGCTTGAATTTTGTTCGCGGAAATAAAATTGAAAAAATGTTGCTACCTAAGCGCACTCCGAATTGTTCTTGAGGGCTATAGCACAATGCAATTAGTTTAGTGTACAGACTGAAGATATAAGATTAAAGGAAAGGAAGAGTTTCGAAATAAGCGAGAAGCAAAGGTCCCGAGTTCGTGTCTCGGTCCGACACACAGTTTTAATCTGCCAGGAAGTTTCAAGTTTCAAGCGAGACTATATTTATCGGCTTCGTTAATCATGTAGAAGATAAAATTTAGAGAATTTATTTCACGGGGAAAACCATATTACGAAAAGTCCTCATTTTCCTGTGTGTATTAGTGTTTCGTGCAGCAGTCTACATACAAAACCACAGCACAGAGAAATCACTAAAATCGTTAACATGTCGAACTTGGCAGCTAACGCATAATACTCGTACATTTTCAAAATCTGCGTGTGACGAAACCAAAAATATGACAATGAAATCAATTAAAATTAACAACTGCAACAGGTCCAGAGATCCTCACCAGCGGTGAGTATCTGGGCAACTAAATGACGATCGCGAAAACAGTTGCTGTTGCAGTGACGTCCGTTTAATGCGCTGAAGCACAAGAATATACATTGCTGAAGGAATAGTTTTTCCTTCCCAAGTTACTCAACGAAGTGGCACTATACAGTCTGCATAATAATCACAACGTAAGTACCAACTAATATGATTTTTATGAATCTAGCATTGAACTGTAACAAAAGCTAATTTTTACTGCCGAATTGAAAGAGACTTTCTTTGCAAAGCCACTGACTCTTGTGCTAATTATAACAGTTATAATTCTGTTGCGCTGGTACAATTAAGACCTGATATTCAAGATGGAGTTACTTCAGTTAATTCGTATTGGTTTCTCGTTTTGTTAGAAACAGATGTCTTTTAACTAACGACTGTATCTAAATTACTGAATTTTTTTCGCAACCCAGCACTACGTTGGTCACTTGTATCTGATTGACAGTCTAAACACGAAAAGTGCTATCGAGAGCCTACCCATTGCGCGTATAATAAACTTGTTTTAAAACAACAAAAAGTTCGAAACTATTGCCCAAAAGGAATTGCTGCTTATAAGTCTACACTAAAGTTTCAATAATCGTTTCTGTATTAAGTATAGTAATGTACGTTAGGAGTGTGAGGGCTCCGCCGTCTTGAAGAATGCTTTTAACTAATACCAGACGAAAACTTCACTTCTTCCAGCTGTTCCGCCTGTAAAGTTTCTTTTACTGTGAAGAAGACCAGGCTATGTTCTCTGGACACAATTTGCTGTATTCGCCAGATTACAACTCTTACAACTTAGTCGTTTCACAGGAACATCTCGTCTGACAGATTTTCATCAGATTCTTCTCATTTCTTCATTCTATATATTTAGATTTGTGCTGACGAAAATAATGGAACTTCGCCGGGCAAGAGTTCCATGGCGCGATGCACAGCGCCGCAGACTCTTTGCGACTGCTTGCGATGATAGAAACTCGTCATAACGGTGTCTTTCGCTCAGCACGACACCCCATGAGCACCTCAAGCATAAAAATCCAACCCTAACAAACCCAAAAACGTCTCACTACCTTAACTAAATAACGATAATAATGCTGCTTAGTTGAACGCCAATTAAGAACGATTAGTCAATTACGCCAACTGTTAAAAGTTCAGGTGTTTCACAAAATCCTTAAAATATTAACCAACGTCCTGCACCCTTGCAGCACACTGGTTTTGTAGCAGGTATGGACAATTTAAGACTGTGGCTATGTTGCAGGGAAGACGAAACTGCCGGACAAGTACTATAATTGGTTCTACAGGTGTTAACATACGGAGAAAGCGCATGCTTGGACAACTTGTGGAGTTTTTCTAGGATAATGTTCGCGCTGAATTCCAGGAAATCTTCATATTTACTGTAATAAAAGAAAAAAATGTACAGCTAAAAAACAGGAGTCAGTCATCACAGGAAGTCTGATTCCATTCATTGGATGTTTCCTCATGAATATAGCGACTGAAACAAAGACTGTGCATCTGTTCAGAATCCGGCCTGCCGCGGTGGTCTCGCGGTTCTAGGCGCGCAGTCCGGAACCGTGCGACTGCTACGGTCGCAGGTTCGAATCCTGCCTCGGGCATGGATGTGTGTGATGTCTTAGGTTAGTTAGGTTTAAGTAGTTCTAAGTTCTAGGGGACTGCTGACCACAGCTGTTAAGTCCCATAGTGCTCAGAGCCATTTGAACCATTTTTTTCAGTTCAGAATCCAACAAATGACGTGGAAGACATTTAAAACTGTTAAATGTCCTCGTAATTGTTCATGCTCACTACGGACAATAAGATGGTGCACTGTCGCCAAGAGGGATTATGGCTTGTAGTTGTCAAGAGGCAGGTCTTAACTACACTCATTGCTGTGTCTGTTGAAATAAGCTCCAAACTGATTGTATGAAATGTGGACCAACAAACCAAAGACTTCTCATTTTAGAGGGAGGTTATGTAATTGGAAGTACCTGAGAACGATTTTGGTACGTACTTGGGTATTCGCAATATTAATTAAGAACCAGATTTTTGTCCAGTGAAGTGAACAATTGTAATTATTTTTAAGAAATTTGTAGCCAACATACAATATCGTTCGTGACTTAAATAATAAAAGCTTGCACCACTTAAGCTCTTGTCCTTACGTAGCACGACACGGTTCGGGAATTCGATCGCGTTGTCAAATGCGAATATCTACATTGGTATTTTATGTGATGTTTGCGTGTGTGTTGTTCTTCTTCTCTTACCCAGCGGTCAACACACAAAATGGGGACTGCAGGGCAAGAAAATCAGAATAATACACGGGTGAACATCACTTAAAATACCAACGTAAATATTTGCACTTGGTAATGAGGTTAAATTCTCTAAACATGTAATGACATGCATGAAACAAAAACGTAATTGGTGCAGTATTTTAT
Source organism: Schistocerca cancellata (assembly GCF_023864275.1). NCBI lineage: Eukaryota > Metazoa > Arthropoda > Insecta > Orthoptera > Acrididae > Schistocerca > Schistocerca cancellata. The sequence goes on from NC_064626.1 coordinate 940,768,044, forward strand.
TATTTAAATCATGAATAACACAGGGGCAGGCTTTCCAAAAACAATTAAGATTTACGAAATTAAGCAACACCATTTGGCTAGCGTGATTTCGAATTCTCCACGATCTCTATTTCATGCACCATTTCCAGTTAGATTTCTTTTACGGTTTACTTTTTTTAAAATTAGAAACAAGATAAATCGAAAAAGATGCAGATGTAAACTATAACATTAAAAAAATCGTTCAGACATATTTTCGAACGAGCGACCTATTATATGCAACAGAGCAATCACGATCATACTTTTCACAGCGAACATTTTGTAGTAAAATGAAATATTGTTCGAGGGGGTAAAATAACAGTTTTTCATATATTCACTTGGCGCCATTCCTTACTTAGTTATTAAGATTTCTGATGCACTGGAAGTTTTCAAATGAGCGGAATTAAGTAGAAGCGTGCACGTAGTTCAGTTTTCATAGTTCACTGAAAAATTGATATTAAGATCGCAGTAATACAGGATTCTACGGTTTTACTGTAGAAGCTATAGTAAAGGCTGGACTGTGCGCAACGTATTCAATATTTTTACTGTCAGTTTACTGCTTGTAGTGTTATGGGTTAATTTTTATGGTTTATTGTTTATGCTATGTGTATTTTCCTTGTGGATTCGTATACTCTGACTTACGTGTTACGTGACTTGAAAATAACGTGAACAGTTTACTTTTGCTTCCTAGAGGCACATTTCATCTTTAGTAACTATAGAAACACAGTTTTATCTCATCAGCAGTAATTTTTGGTACATGGTTTAATTTCGAAAGGCTATGCGGCTAAGTAAATATTGTATGTCTCACTTCCTGGGCTTTTTGTCCTGGTTTGACAGCATTCGGTAGAACGGTCTCCGCTCTCCGTCTGCGGTTTCGTGTATCCACTACAGCCAAGAGCCATTCACGGAAGCCATAGTCCTCTGGCGGGACCCTCTTCTGCCGACAGGACGCGAGTCCATCGACCGGCGTCCTCACACCACGGCACTAGTGCTCTGGATGGAGGCAGCCTATCTGTGTAGGTCGGTAGGCCGCATTCCCTGCAGACACGCCGCACCAGTTTCCCAATTGCTCCTCTCCTTCATTTGCTTTCATTTCCACTGTGCTTAGTGATGAAAATCATTTCGCAGAATAAGCTGGTTCTGGCTTTAGCCAACTTGTTTAGTAATATTACGCGCAAGGAACAACTGATATACGGAGCATCCTACTCCATGCTGAACCAGTGCCTACTGTAAATCTGTGGAACAATATTCACATTACAGCAGTCACTATCAGTCAGTTCTGCCCATTTCTGAAAATTCTTTATTTTATTCATTCTTCATTCATTTACTATAGATTTTTCTGTCAGAATATGTAAATAATTCTACTTAGTATCACTAGTAACCCGTGCAATAGATGTCACTATTATTACTTTGAAATTTGATTGGGTCATTATTCCGAACCCATTGCTTCAACTACATTTACATCTACATCGTTTTACTTCCGCTTTAAATGGCCGTATATGCATACTCCCAGATATGTAATGGATATTACTTGTTCCACTGCTTGTTAGACAAATCTGCAACCATACAATAAGGAAACTCTGCAGCTATTTACGCGCAACGCGCTACATTTGTTCATGTTGAGGACTAACTGCCTAGCCCTGCACCGATCGTCGATCCTCTGCAACCTTCTTGCATTTTCTTCACTGTTCTAATGTTGCGTCTTCTCTGTATACAACGGCATGATCTGCAAACGGTCTCATGCACCTACCGACAATATCCTCTAAGTCATTTTTACATATAGTGAACCAGCTCATGTTAACCAGTTACACATAAAGAAATCTTAATGCCGAAACTTCCTGTCCACGCGTATACGCCATCACGAAAGTCACCTCCAGGAGGTACAGAGGCGCGAATCACTTGCGGCCCAGCAAATGGCGCGACATAGGAAAAGATGAAACAAGCATTACTAACATTCTGCATCTTTGTTCTTTATATATACATATATCTAGACATATGTACATATATCTATACTGTAACACGGCGATGTGTATCTTAACTGTCTGTGCTTGAGTGAGAGCGTGTTGAACATCCACACATGGTGCACCCACTCCTTCAGCGAGATAGTGCCACCCACGCACGAGTGCTACGACATCTGCTACAATCCGACGCCTTGGGTTCGCTGTCATCGATCGTTCTCCATACAACCCCGATTCACCTGATTTTCAACTGTTTCCTAAACTTACAGAATTCCTTCGACGACTTCAGTTTGATATTGACGAAACGGTTCAGCCAGAGGTGTGGTTGTGCCTCCGTCGACAAGGTCAAACAATCTACAGTGACGGTATCAACAAAATGGTCTCTGTTTGGGAGAAATTTGTTGGTCGCCAGGGTGACTATGTTGAGAAATAAATATTTAGAGATGAAGAATAACGATGTAAATTGTTGATAACGTCTATTTTATTTAATAAGTTGTAAGAGTTTTCACATAAATTTGGAGTCATTACTTTTATGCACGTCCTCGTATATTCTTACTCATTGGAACTGACTCGACATTTCCATTGAGTTCTACTCCCCATCCAACATCAGCATCACGTTCAAGAGTGTCTCTCAATTGCTCACTGTGTCATACACTGTACAATGTATCTAAAGTTAAGCAACAGCATTGCGCTAGCCGTTCTCTTTCGAGCCAACTTTTTACGCGACCTAGTACCGATTTACGAAACGTGCCAGGGAAGGGAGTAAATAACTGCACGACTGTTTGCGATATGTCTAACAGGGAAATGATCATAATTGACTTCGTATTTATGGAGAGCCAGAAGTCTACTGTAATACGTTCACTATCCCACGGGAACAGTGATTTTTTTTTTATCGAAAAAAAAGGTAGCCCATGTTTTAATTCACGGTGTACCCTATCTCAATCCTACTTCAGTGTGAAGGAGTAGGAAACATACTAACTCGACAAAGAAAGAAAATAAGCACTTTCTAGTTCGATGTACCACGCGCAGTGGTTAGCACACTGGACTCGCATTCGGGAGGACGACGGTTCAATCCCGTCTCCGGCCATCTTGATTTAGGTTTTCCGTGATTTCCCTAAATCGCTTGAGGCAAATGCCGGGATGGTTCCTTTGAAAGGGCACGGCCGATTTCCTTCCCCATCCTTCCCTCACCCGAGTTTGCGCTCCGTCTCTAATGACCTCGTTGTCGACGGGACGTTAAACACTAATCTCCTCCTCCTCGATGTACCACAAATCTTATGACATTTGTGCGTGCAACAACATTGTATGTCCTCACGTGTGTGCTTGTCAACAGCGGATACGATCGCTTATCAGCTCAAATCCAGCCTAACTAAATGCCTAACACGTTCTATATGTAAATCTACAACATCTCTCTGTCGTACAACATTTAAATTACATTGTCGTTGTGGGTCTTCTGCCATCTCGGATGCTGTAGGCCTAAGATAGACCTGATGCTAGGCGGCTAAAATGCAACGGGCATATGTGGAAATATGGATTAAATAATTTGAGGGTTATATAAACATTGTATTCCTTACGTTCAACCTTAATATGTTGGACATATGAAATAGTAAAAGCATGCCGGCCGCTGTGGCCGAGCGGTTCTAGGCGCTTCAGTCTGGAACCGCGCTGCTGCTACGGTCGCAGGTTCGAATCCTGCCTCGGGCATGGATGTTTGTGATATCCTTAGGTTAGTTAGGTTTAAGTAGTTATAAGTCTAGGGAATTTATGACCTTAGATGTTAAGTCCCATAGTGCTTAGAGCCAATAAAAGCATTTTTACAAATACGATACAGTTCAAAACCTGAAAGGGTAAATAGCTTTCCCTAAGCGTAATTAATGTTACACATTTCGCGTTACGTTCTTCAAATCAAGAAATAACTTGTACTACACGCTTTTGCAAGTAGCCTACGTGATAATTCAGGGTATAAGCTAAGTCAATTCCAGATTTCTTCAGAATCCGTCCAGCAGTTTCACAATGAAGGAATAACAACACACAAACAAATTTTCGCTCTTATAATATACTACGTATTACCCGTAACTGCGCTCGCACATCAGTGAAATGAAATGTGCATATGGTTTTATTGGGCAGGAGATCCCGTTCGGGATCTTCGTCTGCTGGATACTGATACTGATTTGTCGGCAGTTCGGCAACTTGGGTGTCGATGATGATAGACACAACAAACGCACCCGGTCCCAAGCGGAGTACATCCAACGCGCTTTGGACTCCGTGATTGAGGTTCAGCAACGCTATTCAGCAGACGCATATCAGTATTTTTGTTATTACGAGTCACGGTGACAGTACTAAAATAAAATGAAGACTTCGTAAAATACTGTGCAGCACAAGTTTTATAACATTCGTACGGGAATAACGTCAGCAGCTCTCATGTTTCTACCTGTTACCCGCGGCTGCCCTTGCGCGTCATAATCAAATGCAGCCTCAATAAAAGTCTGCCGCCTCCTACAAGTAAAGGCACGACGTCTCTCTGTTTGTCGTACAGCATTTAAATGACACCGTTGTCGAGAGCCTACAAGCGTCTCAGAAGCTTTAAGTGCCGCTTGACGCTCAGCGGTTAAAATGCGACGTGCTTGTGACTGATATAAGTATGGATTAAACACGTTGAGGATGTTGTAAGTACTGTATTCATTACATTGAATCATATTACATAGAACATTTCCAACAATAAAAGCATGTTCACATGTTTGATAAAGTTCAAAAGTCAAAGAGTAAAATAGATCTTTCAAGGAGTAAGAATCGTTACATATTTGGCGTTATATTCATCAGATCAATACTATCTTGTACTACACACTTTCTAAAGTAGCCTATGTTGTTCCTCAGCGTTCAAGCTATTCCACACCAAATCTGAAAAAAAATCGGTTCAGAGGTTTAGTCGTGAAAGCGTAACAGACATACTTACTTTCATATTCGTAATATTAGTATGGATATGGGATATAATACTCGAACGAAATTAATTTTAACTCTAAAGCTGGATCGAAGGAGAACGGTCAGCGCACCGCTGTTGCTTAACTTTTGATACTCACGCAGTACGGCGCATAATAGAATGAACAACTGAAGCATACTGTTGAACGAGATGTTGACGTCGGACGAGGAGTGTGAGCTCAATAGAAACGCTGAGTCAGTCCGAAAAAAGAAGAATATACGAGGGCTTGCAGAAAAGTAATGACTCCGAATTTGTGTGAAAATTCTTAAAGCTTTTTACATAAAACAGACGTTATTAACAATCTACATCGTTATTCTTCATCTCTACATATTTATTTCACAGCATAGTCACCCTGGCGACCAACACATTTCTCCTAACCAGAGACGACTTTTTTGATACCGTCATTGTGGAATGTTTGACTTTGTTGAAGGAGCCACAACCAGACCTCTGGTTGAACCACTTCATCAATATCAAAGTGAAATCCTCGAAGATGTTCTGTAAATTTAGGAAACAGACGAAAATCAAATGGATCAGGACTGTATGGAGGACGATCGATGACAGCGAACCCAAGGCGTCGGAATGTTGCAGTTGTGCGCAGTCTCGCGTTATCACGCTGAAGGAGACGGTGCACGATGTGTGGAAGGACAGCACCCTGTCTCTCACGCACAGACAGTTACGTTCTACACCGCCTTGTTACAATGTACGCTTCGGAGCCCTCTAGCGGCAGAGCGCTCCAAATATGTAGACGTGAAGAATAAAGATGTATAATATTAGTAAAGTTTGTTTTATTTAAAAAACCGTACGAGTTTTCCTATAAAATTCGGAGGCCTTACTTTACGCCAAGCCGTCGTGTGCTCATAGTAGGTTCAACAATTCCTCCTCCTTGATTCCGTTCTCATGCGCAATAGCATAAAAGAAAGATTATACAATCCAAAGCTGGTTTCAGAATTTGCCGACTCATCGTCCACGGTTCAATGGAGAAGGTAACCGCAAATCAGACCACAGTAATCTCCAATGTTTCAAGTCAGTGAAAATGGTAAAATTTGTACTATAGCTGTCTCGAGAAAACCAGGATAAGACAAATCTACTGTTCTAAAATAACATCCATTCCTGTACGCTTAAGGTGAAAGATATTCGTTGAGTCAGTCGTACTTGACATCCAGATCCTTTAAAAGAAATATAAATTGAGTACTCCTTAATATTTTTAAAGCTCTTTCAAAGAAGTAGCAATAAAAAAAAGTAGTGCTGGTAATGTCCACAGAAGGTATATACAAGGAGAGGAACGAGAATGATCTGCATGACAATTAGGTCTCGTCCCGAAATATCCTAGCTACCAGTTAACGAGGCGCCCTGAGAATTTCTACTTTGTCCCGCGCAGAGGAGTATATAAAGATCTTGGCACCAGCCATAAGGCGGCATCCATCGCGGTACCCCGTGTAGAATTCTCCACGCAAATAGACACAATGTGGAAGAAATTGCCGACCGCGGCTCTCAGCCAACCGCGCATCGGAAACCCGTATGTCCACACTCCTGCTCGGACTTGTATTGACGAACGCAAACCAGACATATTGCCTTTAAAGAGTACCGACTACTGACACCAATGAGCTGAGTTTCAGACAAACGGGAGGGGAAGCTAGATGTAATGATATGAACAGTTTTATAAAATCCTTGTCCTTTTCTACGCTGACATCCACGGCGTCGATTCATATAAAAACAGAAAAACACTGGACCCATACTGCAAGGACGGCGGTCCTGATCTCCGCCCGGACAAACAAATTTAGGATTTCCATGATTTCACCAATTCTCATAAGGCAAATACCGGGATGATTCCTTTGCAAGAGAAAGACCGATTTCCTTATCCACCCTTCCCAATCCGATATTCTGCTGCGTATATACTGACATTGTCGCCAACGGGACGTTAAACGCTAGACTTCAATCTTCCTTCAAATGAAAATACAATGTATTTTCCAAATCAGGATGAATTTGGACATTGCAACGTTTCGCTGCTTCTCAAGGTAACTTCTCTAAAACTTAAGCAGAGCGTGAAATCTTGTATAACGATTTGTCTCGTTATCTATCATAGTTCTTTTTGACAACTCTAGGATCTGATAAAAATGTGTGTATTATTGGATCTAAAAAACGGCACCTTGGTTTTGTTCGATAAATAAATAAAAAGAATATAGTTTAAGCCTTCTTACATGACGCTGCCTCGGATGCGTGAATATAATTTTTTCTGATTGTATTTCCCGATGCGGTTTCTGAGAGTGAGTTAACGTTAATACTTTATGAATACAAAAACTGAGATATTTTAGCAGATTATGGAAGTCGGTACCTCCACGTCAGTGGCCAGCGACACTATCCATAATCACGTCGAGGCATATCCTTTAGTTGTTTGAAACCAGAATATAAATAACTGGTTGTAGCAAACCGCAAACATAAATCCTTCTAGGCGTGCGGTAGTTATAGACTGTACTGTTCTCGCTACAACAGATCCTCAAAATATCGTTCCATGCATGTGATTTTGGTCGAACATCCTCAGCTTTAAGTGAAGAGAAATGTAATCATTCTTTGGTCCTAGGGAGTAGGTTGGCGGTACCCAGCTCACATTTTGTCCCCTGAAATAACACATCGAAGCTATTATTTTTTCAATCAAAGCTGCAGAAATTATGAACTTTTTCTCCTTTTTCTCTTCAAAAATTACTTTATCTGGTAGTTCTACCGCTTAAACCGAAACTCACCAATATTCACCATGGATACAATGCAGGGTTCGATTCCCGGCGGGGTCAGGGATTTTCTCTGCCTCGTGATGGCTGGGCGTTGTGTGCTTTCCTTAGGTTAGTTAGGTTTAAGTAGTTCTAAGTTCTAGGGGACTGATGACCATAGATGTTAAGTCCCATAGTGCTCATAGCCATTTGAACCATTTTTTGGATACAATGCAGACTGGAACTACAAATAATATTTAAATTGTCTTGAATGGAAGGGAGGAGGATTTGAGTTTAATATCCAACCGATGTAAATTAACTTCAGTTTCAATGAATGACTTTCGGCACTTTTTTCCTCATTGTGGAATTCAGCTACCACGTTCTCTGTCGTCACAAATCGATACGCCTGACACGAAGTGTTGCCTCTGCTGCTGTCATGTTATTTTCGAATTACAAGTTGTCAGTACACTTACTGCTGAAGTAAATATCACATTATACTGAAGCTTGGTACATCTGTGCATTTTAGTAGGTTATACATCTTCTTTGCATTCATCGAAAAGAAAATGGATAACACATTTTTTTCTTCCAGAATGAGATTATCACTCTGCAGCGGAGTGTGCACTGATATGAAACTTCCTGGCAGATTAAAACTGTGTGCCGGACCGAGACTCGAACTCGGGACCTTTGCCTTTCGCGGGCAAGTGCTCTACCAACTTTTTTCTTTTTTTTTTTTTCTTTTTTTTTTGTAATTACTTTTTTTGTATCAGTAATCCACACTCAGAGCACTATGTAGTACTGTTTGCTTGCATACAATCTCATTTGATCATGTTAATGGATACCTTGCATTATTTCTATGTCTTATAATTTTTTAATGTTGATTGGCATCACTTCAGTTGTACAGTTCTGTTGAAAACTACATCTTTTGTTTGGTGTTTTGTTGAAAGCCAGATAGATGTTTATAAGAAGTGTAACCCAGGTCCAACCTTTGTTTATTGGATGTAGTATAGTTCCTGAAATCACACTGACAGGTACAAATGACTGTTAAGAGCATATGATGGCAACAAGTCTATCCTTCTGTCCCCAGAATGACATAATGGCATACTTGTGTGGCACTAGTATTCCAGAGTTTGTCACAAGACTCCACACTCCAAGGTGTTGGGTATGTCTTTTTTTCTTCAGCTCATTAAAGATGTACAACTGACATAGAAACATTTGGCTTCTAAGCTATTTAGCAATTGCTAAACTAAATTGTTTCTGATCATACTCACAGTATATCATTCAGCAAAGTGAGTCCTAGATCTGTCAGTAGTGAGAACTGATTTGGTCACATGACTAGATACAGCCATGCTCCATTTAAAACAGTGGTACTGTTATCTGGCAGTGGAAGCTTGCTGTAAATAAAATTAAATTTATTGTTTACAAGAAAGAGAAAACTCTGACGGTGAAAATAAAAAAGGCGACGAAATGTGCAAGCAAAATGTTAAGACAGCCGGCTGATGATATGCAAATTATAACATGAGTATCATACGGCTGAGATGACTGGAATAGAAGTTATTAACCCAAAGTGCACATAATAAATATATGACGATGGTACCCATTCTTTGGGAAATGTCCAAAAGAACAGATACCATTGGTGACCTTGCAGCTCTCGAAGAATGAAATTACAATGAAATCCAGACAATTAGCTGCTTGCAAGCATTGATAAATACCAATGGGGACAGTTGAAAATGCGTGCCCCAACCGGGACTTGAACCCGGGATCTCCTGCTTACATGGCAGATACTCTATCCAACTTTTTTTTATTTTTTATTTTTTTTTATTTTTTTTATTTTTTTTTTTCATTTTTTTGTTTTTTTTTTTAAACTGTGTACCCGACCGAGACTCGAACTCGGGACCTTTGCCTTTCGCAGGCAAGTGCTCTACCATCTTTTTTTTTTAGAATGTTGTTTAAATTTCTTTTTTTAAGTGCTCTGCTAATTATTTTTATTTTTTTTTATTTTTTTAGAAAACAAATAAAAACCTCTTGGGTATGAAAATAAAAGACGACATTCTTCATAAAATAACACAATATTCTTTGAAAACGTAAAACATAAAAGGTAGCTATATTTCCGCAACGGCCTTCTTTTGTATTTTTATGTTTTTTTGTTAACATAAATGAGTATACAGTCTCACCATCAGCAGCATTTTTTTTTTTTTTTTTTTTTTGGGAGCACAAGAGAAAGAAAACAAATAGGCTGCAGATAGAGAGCTATGTGTGAAAAGGATAAACATGTGTAAGGAGAAAAAAAAATTTAGAAGAGGAGGAGAAAAGAGAAGTGAAATAAAATAGGAATACTTTCCGCGCCATGCTCCACTTTGGCGCGCCATCAGAACAAAATGCATTCTATCATTGACCATTGAAGGGGAACGTGGGATCGTCCAGTCTTGGCTGGCACGGTTCGTTCAGATTCCAGCTTTGAGGCGGGTTGGTGAAAATGCTCTGTAAATAGTTCGCGAAAGTGGCCCGATAGTGTCGATGCCGGCGAAGGGTGTGGTGATGTACTTGGAGGCGTGTCCAAAAGTCCGCCGGATCGACAATGTCGTCCCGGAAGAGGTAGTTGACAGCCATGCCACTGATCCATGTAATGGCGTGCCACTTAGCCGATGGAAAGTAGGTCGTGTCGGGATATATCATCATAGTGGGAGAAACGTGATGTGGTGGTACTCGGAGGTAGAAAGCCACAATCTTCTGTACGAGGGTCCAGACAGCTGCTGCTGGCCCACACTCAAAACGATGTAAATCTGTATCTTCGACATTGCACTTGAGGCACAGGGGTGAGTCCACCAGTGCGATGCGATGCAGTTTCTGTCTTGTAGTATACTTGCCGTTGACGAGAAGGTACCACATAGAGGTGGTGTCAGCGGTGTGATACGGTTGGTGGATCGTTTTCCAAACTGTAGGCCATGAAACCTGGGGGTGACGTGTTTCGACGGGGTTGCGGGGTGGAGACTTTCGGAGAAGGCGGTAGATGTCGCGGGTGGTCGTCTTCCTGGTCCTGGGGAGCTCGGTGCATATGTAGCTGTACTCCAAAAAGAAACGGCCGATATGTGACATCGGAGGTGGGATGTGTGCCAAAGACGTCGGTGGGCGACTCGAAACAGGAGCGAGCTCGGTGGTCAACATTCCAGTAAAACTAGCATTTTGGCTTTTCCATAACCGGAGCATAGTATTGGTGTAAAGTGCCGTAGTCCTGGCTCTCACATTAACCAGATCGAGGCCACCATCCCGCTTCGGTAAGGTGAGAGCTTCATACTGGACTTTGAAGATGTGTCCAGAACAAATGAAATAGCCGAATGCCGCCTGTAACCTGGCCGCCATTGTCGCAGTGATGGGCAGAATCTGCGCTATATGGGGTATCCGAGCCGCCAGATGGGTATTGACGAAGGTGACTCTCTGGCACATATTCAGCGGGCGTAGTATGTGATTTTGTATGTTGGCCCGGATGCGTTGCAAAATGGCTCTGAGCACTATGGGACTCAACATCTTAGGTCATAAGTCCCCTAGAACTTAGAACTACTTAAACCTAACTAACCTAAGGACATCACACACACCCATGCCCGAGGCAGGATTCGAACCTGCGACCGTAGCAGTCCCGCGGTTCCGGACTGCAGCGCCAGAACCGCTAGACCACCGCGGCCGGCGATGCGTTGCAGCAGCGCCCGAAAATTAATCGCCGAGGTGCGGCGAATGTCTCGGGTGTACACCAGTCCGAGACAACAAAGGGTGTCCACCAGTTGAAATGGAACTACGCTGTCTGCGGGAAGGCCGCGGCCGATCTTCATGGCGCATGATTTTGCCACGTTCATAACGCTCCCTGCCCCTGCACTGTAACGGGTAATCCACTGCATCGCAGCTTGTACGTCAGCCGCTGAACGTACGACGAGGGCCAAGTCGTCCGCATAAGCTCGGCAGCGGAACGTATGATCCCGGAGTGGAATACCTGTCAAACGTCGCCGTAATCCGCAAATGAGTGGTTCCATCGCAATGGCATAAAGCACCGTCGACAATGGACAACCCTGCCGTACTGAGCGTTCAATCCGTATAGGTTCCGAAAGTCTGCCGTTGACGAGAAGTCTGGACGTTGCTCCACGAAGGAGACGCATAATCACCTGCGTGAACGTCGGGGGAATTGCCATTCGGTCCATCACTGCGTTGAGGAATGCATGATTGACGCGGTCAAAAGCTTGTTTGAAGTCGATGGAGATTAAAGCGCCTGGCAGTCGCGAGTGTGTTGCCACAGCGATCACATCTCGATATTCACTGAGGGCTGTCTGTATATTACGATCGCCGCCTAAGGATGTTTGTTCGTGGGAAACAATGTCCCGTAAGACACGTTTGAGACGCACTGCTAGAAGGCGTGTGAAAATCTTGAAGTCCGAATTGAGTAATGTGATCGGCCGATAACTGTCGAGTCGTGTTCCTCCTGCGGGTTTCGGGACTGGTACAAGTAAGCCTTCCATGAACATTGGTGGCGGGTTCGCCGCGCCGGACAAAAGTTCCCAGTACATGTCCCTCCATCGTGGCATCATCAAATCTTGGAAGGTTCTGTAAAATTCGAGAGGTAAACCATCCGGGCCGGGAGATCGATTCAGAGACCCCTTGGCCACAGCGCCTTGGACGTCGTCGGTGGTCACTTCAGCAGTCAGGAGGGTTGCAGCTGCTGCGTTTAGAGTACCAAGTGTCTCCTGGGCAACCTCAGCAATGGCCTCTGCACCGGCAGGTACTTCTTGATAGAAAAGTCTATAGTGCGTTGTGAATGCATCCGCAATGGTAGCTTGCGAAGTCAGCCGTCGTCCATCAGGTAAGTCTAAAGTTGTCATTAAAGCCTGTCGGCGTCGACGAACATTTTGAACAATATGATGCATAGAAGGTTCTTCACCGTTAATCCTGTCTTGGCTGCGGGCTCGTACAATGGCTCCCTCTAGACGGCATCTGGTCAAGGATAAAATCTTTGCCTTGATGCGTTGAGCTTCTTGGAGGCGATCCGGGGATGGAGGATGATCCATGAGTTCACGTAGAGCGCTATAGTAGAAATCAGTTGTATGGTGATTCCACCTGGCTTTGGCTCTGCCATAGTGTGTCAATGTGCGTCGGATGGCCGGTTTGGCGCACAGCAACCACCACTGCAGTGTGGTCTCGTAACGCATAATGCGTCGAACACAGGTGTGCCACGTGTCGGTGACCTGTTGTCGACATTCAGGGTCCCGCAGTAGCGCGACATTGAGTTTCCAAGGTCCTGCACTGCGCCATATAGATTGTCGACGTAGGTTCATGGTACAGATATAGATGTCATGATCCGAAAAGGCAGACGGCCAACGTTCCGCGTCGAGGAGAACTGATTTTAGAGCGTTAGAGATGTATATTCTATCAAGTCGGCTGGCGGAGTGGCTCGTGATGTGTGTATACCCCGGGCGGTCGCCGTGTACCACTCGCCAAGTGTCGAGGAGACGAAGGCGGCGGACGAGGAAGCGAAGTTCGGGACATGTGGTGAAATGAGGGTATTGGTCTGTGCGCTCGAGAACACAGTTGAAATCTCCTCCTATGATGAGATGATCGTATCGACCGAGGAATAAAGGCGTTATATCTTCTGCGTAGAAATGGGAGCGATCCCTCCGTTTATCAGTGCCCGATGGGGCGTAGAGATTTATGATTTTGAGTCCTTCAACTGTGATGGCCACCCCTCGCGCTGTTGGGAGGTATGCGACATCGGAAACTGCAATTCCTTCTCGGAGGAGGATGGCTGCGCCTGAGTGTTCCATAGCTGCAGGGGCGGCGTACGTCTCATATCCATAACACCCAGTCCAAGTCGCTGTTCTCAGTTCTTGTAACAGGGCGATGTCGATGTCCGCTGCTCGTAGCGTGTCACGGAGCAGTTGAAGTTTAGCGTGGGAGCCGATATTATTAGTATTGATAGTAGCTATTCGGTACGCCTGATGGGAGATCCGTGCTGCCGATAGGTTCGTAGCTGGTGAAGATTGTTGTGGTGGATGCTGGAAGTCCATAGAAGTCGCAGGAGTCGCCGTAGAAACTTCCCCCATTTTAGTGTTGGTCTAACGGAGAAACAGATCTCATTTCCGCATCAGATGGAGGTGGGAAATCCGTGTCATCCGCCCATGAAAGGTGTCCGACAGGTTTGACATCGGCGAGAGGTGGCAGCGCTGGCCGAGTCGGCTCAATGGCGTCGGTGACAACAGGCGTGCTATGTTCCATGGCTTCTGGGCGCGGGGCTAGCGCACGATCTCTGTTGGCCGGTTCACCGTCTTGTGGATGACGCGTCTCCGTGGCAGAGGAGAAAGTGTTATCGTGTTCTCCGTCGGAGTGATGTGGCATCTCTTCGTCCTGCGGAGGGGGGGGCTCAATAGTCGAGTCCGATGTCTTGCGGCGTTTTTTTCGTCGTTTGGGCGACTTCTGCTTTCGGCAATGAGTTTCGGTGTCTGAGGAAGGAAGAGATTCACGTCGTTCCGGTACAAAAGCCGCGGGTGCTGTGATGCGGTCTTCATTCTCCAGAACACTCTCATTGGTATCCTTGTGATCTTCTATCGTTGGTGTGTCCGGCTGTTGGACATGTTCACGGGCGGCATCGCCGGTGTCAAGGTGCTGGGACGCCTCCGGGTGTATCGGACCAGAGAGAAGCTCATGAACGGCGCCTTGTGAGGGCTGGACGTGCAGTGTCGCCGCATAGGTGACTGGAAGGGTGGTCGTGGTTCTGTCGGTGTTCGTATCGTCGGGCCGTAGTTGTGTGATGCGGCGTTGCAGGCATTCATTACGGACGTGTCCTTCTTTGCCACAACCGGAACATGTTCGAGGTTGTCCGTCGTAAATGACCACCGCACGGCAGCCGCCGATAGAAATGTGCGATGGAACGTGCCGTTTGAGATCGATTCGGACTTGTCTCACACCATTAAGTACCGGATACGTCGTAAACTGTGCCCATGTCTCGGCTACGTGGCTCTGGACTTTTCCGAACGGGCTTAGCGCCGCGATGACTTCATCTTCATGCACCTCGAAAGGCAGTTCGAATACACGGATCGTCCGAAGGCCAAGTCCTGCATAGTCGACATCCACAGGCCCGACGTTTCCGTCGGAGTGCCGAAATTTTAGTCCATGTCGCGTCCTTTGAATGATCTCATTGCAGGCAGCGTCGGAAGTCATCTTAACATAAACGACGCTGCTAATGATCGATAGGTGTATGCCGATGAGTTCGTCACGCGGGATCTTCACGTCTTCGCGTAGGAAGCGTTCGACGGCCAGTGCTTTGGGTCGTGCGTATTCGTTTGAGAAGGTGAACTTCAGAGTGTTCTTCCTGTAAGAGTTGGCCATTACAGCTTGTTCGACTGAGAAGCGCTGTGACGAGGAAGTAAACAAAACACTCCGCGCGCGCAGCGGCGTGGACGGCCGAGCGCGGTGCGCACTGCTGCCCTGCCGAACGCAGACTGCCCAACTGAGCTACCCAAGCACGACTCACGCTCCCTCCTCACAGTTTTACTTCTGCCGGTACCACGTCTCCTACCTTCCAAAACTTAACAGAAGCTCTCCTGCAGACCTTGCAGAACTAGCACTCCTGGATGAAAGGATACTGCGGAGACATGGCTTAGCCACAGCCTGGGGGATGTTTCCAGAATGAGATTTTCACTCTGCAGCGGAGTGTGCACTGATATGAAACTTCCTGGCAGATTAAAACTATGTGTCTTGAGTTCGAGTCTCGGTACAGCACACAGTTTTAATCTGCCAGGAAGTTTCACATTGTTTTCTTATTTTTGTGCTACTCTCAAATAGAGTAGTTAGTGTTTATATTTATTGTCACTAGCAAATAAATACTTACGTGAAAAAGAACGTACTCAGACTTCTCATACACTCTGTCAAGCCACATTAACGAGGCCACCTGTCAAAAAGGCGGAACGCCATGAAACATGCAGGAAAGGGGTCAGTGAGATTCTGGAAGGTACTGACGGGGATTTTGAGCCATGATGACTCCAGTGCCGTGGCCAGCTGTGCCATCTTTCTCCATTGAGAAAATGGTCCAGTGGCTACCTTTGCTGCCTCTGGATCATGGGGTCACGGGTTCGATTCCCCGCCGGGTTGGGGTTTTTCTCTGCACGGGGACTGGTTGTCTGTGTTGTCCTTATCATTTCATCATCATAATCTTCATCATTTGTGACAGGGTCTAGACCGGATTGTGAAAAAATTGGACTGTGTAAGGAACGGGACTTTGTATGGGCATCATCATCATCATCCATTGAGAACATATGGCTCGAACAGCCCGAGTGGCGTGATTCGTAGATTCTTGTCTAGATATAAATCGGCGGAATATGGTGGCGAGGGGAATACGGTAAACTGATCTTGGAGCTTTTCCAGCGACGCAGGTACACTGTGGGTAGTGTGACACGTTGGACTGCCCTGCTGGTAGATGCCATCGTGCCGAGGAGAAACGAAGTGTATGTAGCAATGGACATGGTCCCCAAGGATACATGCATACTTGTGATGATAACACTGTGCCTTCCAGAATGACGTGATCAACCAGTGAAGACCACGAAAACATTACCCAGATCATAACACACCATCTCCCGATCTGGACTATTCCGACGATTACTGCATGGGAGTGCACGCCAACGTCCGATGGAGCATATAACGTGATTCATGTGAAAAACCCACCTGTAGCTAATCTGTGGACGTCCAGTTGCGGCACTGGCGTCCTGATTCCAGCCATGGTGCAAAGCTTTTAAAAAGTTTTATGCAGTAACTGGTACAGTACGAAAACAGGAGGTCGAGGATAACTATTAAACACGCTACAGCATATCAAGAATAAAATGCTAGTTTCCAGCGATAGATATACCCCGTCAGTCCAAAAAGATCCGGGATTGGATTAATGAAAAATAGAGAAAAGTTAAAATAGTGGTTTTTGTGTTTCAGGCTTGCCCCCACTTGCGTATAACGCACAGAACGTTCACACAATCATGTGAAACTGTCAGAAAGGTCTTTCTTTTAGAATTGGTTCAACTCACTCTTACATTGACTTAAAGAACGGTTATGTCGTCAGAGCATTGGCCCTTCATGTGAATTTCTGCACTTTATCGTTTTGTAGTTGGTTGGTACTGACAACGCCGAGTATAGCCTCCCGTGTTGAGCTTTTCCAGAACTGTCTGCGTTTTTCATTTCAATCGGGTCTTGGCAGGCGTTCACGCGTTATTATTTTTGCGCGGTAGTCAAAGGGTGCGGGACAAACATAGCACACACTTTTCTCTTCTTCAGAATACTCTGGATAATGTCTTGAACATTTAGTGCAGAGATGTTGGTCCACAGGGATTTGTGGGGGTTGGGTTGGGTTGTTTTTGGGAAGAGACAAAACTGCGAGGTCATCAGTCTCGTCGGATCAGGGAAGAATGGGGAAGGAAGTCGGCCGTGCCCTTTCAGAGGAACCATCCCGGCTTTGCCTGGAGCGATTTAGGGAAATCACGGAAAACCTAAATCAGGATGGGCGGACGCGGGATTGAACCGTCGTCCTCCCGAATGCGAGTCCAGTGTGCTAACCACAGCGCCACCTCGCTCGGTAGGGATTTGTGGCAGGCTAGGGTCACACGCACACTGCTTAACACAGCCTGCCCACAACTGACTGGTGGGATGCACTGTGCAACGTTTGTTTACAGTTGTCAGTTCAAGCTGCCATCGTAGTTGATTGGCTGATGTCGCATATACGCAAGGAATAAAATTAGTTCGGTAATTTTTGAACGGACGGTGTAAATCTGACAACTGTAATAAACTTATCTTTTTCTCAAAATAACAAAGAACAGTAATTCATTAGTTACTGGATTTTTATTACTAAAGTAATTCTACATCCATCTAACGACAATTAGTAGAACCATCAGATTCACTTCGGTCTTCGAATTGCGGGATAGTATAACCTACTGGTGTTACTTAGCAGTTGGGGTTACTATCCCTCCTTTTTACTTCTATTTCGCTTTTGCAAGAGATTGTTCTCTTCAATTCAGTCTTTAACTTGGTGATGTTTTTTATCCATTCAGTTTTAACCGATTTATTTGGAAACCGAAATTTAAGTCGGTCAAGGACAGTATTAGATACGAACTCAATTTATAATATTTCCTTCACGTTAATTAGAAGAATTATTTAAATATCTGGCGTGTTTCTTGAAAACTAGCAATCTCTTATTTCGTGGACAAAAGGTTGGACTCTTTGGTTGATTCTCATATCCTTATCACGATCGCCAAAGAACCTGGAAAATAAAACGTAAGCAAGGAAGACCGGATTCAGTAGCGTTCTCATATCATCAGACAGCGGCTAAAACAAAACTGATCCGGAATCCACGTTCAAGTTTAACATCATGCAAAAGCTGTCCAATGGGCTTTTGAGCAATTCGCGATGAATAATGACATGTATTCTGTGAGTTCGCGTACGCAAACAGGGTGGATCATGCCAAATGTCTCGACACTACTTCATTCAGAAATCATCGACAGAACTGAAAAGAGCTAATTGGTCCGCAGACTTTAACTGGTACACAATAGAACATTTGTACGTGTAACCTTGCATGTCGTGTTTGATAATATTGCTACACGACTTTTTATAATTCCACCTTGCACCAGTCCTCTGCATTGAGATTTTATGGTAATTTTCTGCAGACTATAAGTGACCCAAAATTTTCATGTGCTAGGATATTTTTTATAATGATCTCTTTTCTGTCTAGATTACGTTATTACGAAATGCCAAAAAAGTGGGCCATTTAGTCTGTGTACCCTGTACAATCAGAAGAAATTGAAGTTCTCCGACGAAGTAGATACTCTCCTTGGAGGATCGTGTAAAGAGAAATATGTGAACGAAGGTTCGATTAAATTGGTAGCAAGGTGCCAGGCTACTGGTAGTAACTGAAGTGGTGCTTGGTTTGTGAATACCATTTTATAGACACTATAACCCCATCCCAATCCCAACATCTTTTCTAAAGAATTAGAATGTGCTGATAACGTCATTGTCCGATATGAGTGGACCTCTCATATATCTCTTAACTTACAGCGTGAAATAATGGTTTCACATGTAGCTTAATATAGGTAACTCCATTTCTAACGTAATTGTGTCATGCATAAAAATTAACTTTCTCAAGTCTTGAATTTTAGTTACATCTCGATTTTTCTTCTAATTTGTTCCAAGAATAGATTTTTTCGTACCTAAACAAACGTCTACTTTGTATATTTTACTGTCTTTTTACGTCGTATGGAAGCTCTCAACTGGTTGATCGACTTGAAATTATTAATTTGGTTATCTATGTTCCTATTAGAGCTCTATTAAACAAAAAAGTTATATATATGCTTACGTAAGCATCATAATTTAGCTACGAATCAATGGTTCCCGAAAACGACAAAGTTTTTATTTATTGACTCATTTCTTAAAAGAGCATTCAAACCATTTGTTTTTCATAATGTTCAGATCTCTAAGGAGCATCATCTGTTCTCTGTAATATGATTTTGTCGTCATTTAATATACGTGTTGATATTATTGAAACTGTTTGGATATATTACCTTATAACGATTTAATTTACAAACATAGATGACATGTAGCTGATAGACTGCATCCTTGTTATACTCTTCTTCAATAAGTGTATTCGCAATATACTTTTGTTATCGCCTACACAATAAACGAAAGGTAGTGGCTGTGATAATTCAATGAAAACAACTTACATACAACAGCAAAACAATTTTTTTTATAAATTTAAGTGATGTCTTTTTACCAGAGCCGATGACTTTGAAGAAATATTTCCACCAAACCACTTTCTAAAGCTGACTTAAAGAAAGACAGATTAGGAGGAATGCATACTTAAAATTGAAACGACACCGTTGGGCTACTTCCGGGGTACAATGGACGGGCGGGAATTCTTCCTACCGTATGTCGGGTTTTGTTACTAGAAAGTTATTACCACGAAAGCCTCGCTCTCAGCCTTTGAAAATGCGTGAGGCCTAAGAGTCAGAAAGAGAGAAATTTGAAAGAAAATTATGGGCAGCAATAAGCCTGACAAACGCTTGTCTAAAAATAGACCAGCAGTCCTGCCTGTAGCTCAGGGTAACAGCTGCCGGGAGCGAACTCATCAGTTCAGTTTACGCTGAAGTGCGAGTTTACGCGCTCTTTGATGATTCAGTGGATTGTTTTATGGTGAATAGCCCTCTACTTCTCCCTGTCAACGACTTGAGTAAAGGATGGGAAACACATGATTGTACCAAAGCAAGAGTCTAAAAGCGCCATTATGGGATATCACCCAAATGTCTGCTGCTTGTATTCGCTTCACCTGTTCCTCATTAAAACTGCCCTAAACGTGCAGCAGTAACGCCATCAAGAACGGACTCGTGTACTATATGCAGGAATTCGATTAATCATTCCAGCCGTTTGATGGTGTACTTCTCGAACGCACAGTTTGCAGGATTAACAACAGGTTGCTGCATAGTATAGTAAGTATACGGGTATTATACGTTGTCGACAACAGATAGAAGAATGGAGCTTAGATTTAGCTTCATGTCAACGTTGATATCGTGAGAGACGTAGTACAAGTGAGGGTAGACGAGAATAGGTATGGGATTCGTCCCTCATTGAGAATTGTCATTACACTCGCATTCAGGACAGTGGCGACACAGCTCCTTTGTTCAGCCACCCACATTTAAGTTCTGCGTAGATTCCCTAAAAATGATGCGATGGTTCCTTTCAGTACTCGTCGGATTTTCTTTCTCATCCTTCTCCGTTTCGTACTTACTCTGTCTGTCTGTTGCTGACACGGCTCTATTCCATAATCTTCCTTTTCTTTATTAATGAAACATATCTGGCGTACATCCGAGAAATTTATGGAAAAATTTAAATGAGGTGGTCGGAGAGAGCTTTTAACTCCGGTTCTCTCGAATACGCTGCGTCGTCTCGCTCGGCACTCAAGCGTTCTGCAGATATTAAAACAGTAAAATAATCTGCATTCAAAAATAACGTACAGGGGAGAGTGTTGTGCCGGGAGGATAGTATACCTAGGGATCCATGATGGTTTCTGATCGGTGTTTTAATCTAGTGACTGATTTTAAATTCACGTGAACGCAAGTG
Source organism: Schistocerca cancellata (assembly GCF_023864275.1). Classification (NCBI taxonomy): domain Eukaryota; kingdom Metazoa; phylum Arthropoda; class Insecta; order Orthoptera; family Acrididae; genus Schistocerca; species Schistocerca cancellata. The sequence goes on from NC_064626.1 coordinate 940,788,809, forward strand.
CACTACAAACCGCTGTAAACAGTTCTCGGAATTTTATACTGCTTTTATTGTTGTTGGACTTGAGGTTGTGTTTTGTGCAGCGTCCGTAAAAATTACGAGTTATACATATTTAGGTACTATATAATATATGAAAGGTATCTGGGGGATATTTTTAATTACTCAGTTGGAGAGTTTTGTGGTGAGTGAAATTCTATACATTTTTAAAACAAGCTACGTAATGTGTGGACCTTCGTCGGTCGCGCACCATCTTGTAAATGAAGTGGAAGAAGGTCGTCTACCCTGGAACAGGTGATATTTGCAAATGAATTTCTTAATCTCTTAATAATTTTCCCTGTCCTGAAATGGAAATTTGTCTTGGTTGTCAATAGCTTCTACTTCAAAAGGTTTTTTAACTATCAGCTTTCTGGAAAATGCCTCTTAATTTGAATTCACTTACTGATTATTGATGTTTTGTAGAGTAATAAGGTAATGTATAGACTATTGAATACAATACTGACAAGATTTTCTCTATTGAAACACTTTTAAATTTGGATAGAATATTTGTGTGTAGTACATGATCAGGTAACACATTGTAACAGTTTCTATCATTTGGAAAAACTTACTTTTCCGGATTAGATTTGTAATTTTTAGAAAAAGAGAGCAGTACTCAGAAAATGAATGATATAATCTCAAAAATGGATTAAAAAACATATTAAGCCTCTAGGACAAGCTAAATGCAAATGTCACGGTATAGCTCTCTTCCCCACATACATACATTGTCGAAAATGGAAAATATTTCGCCACGAAACGTCAGACCGATTTTATCAAATTTATCAGAGATGTTTATCAGATAATTGCTATTAAATGATCAAAACTTCATTCCTTTCGGAACTGACACCTGTCATTGACATGAATTTGAAATGTAACCTCCACGAGCATGAATACACTCTTGTTCTCATTGTGAAATGGAAGCAAACAGGATGGGAATGTCATCTTGAGGGATTTCTGAATGATGCCTGAAAAATATTCTGTGTTGATTAATGTAGATTACTGGCTGGAAACTAGTAAGAAAGTATACGTATTCCCACCACGTTCGAGAAATGCTTTATGGATGACAAATAAATATATTGGGCAAACCAGTAAAGGACACCTACATTGCTCAAGACGTTTATTGTGCGAACTGCCGTGTCGAGCCTTGGATTATTGTGGTCGAATATGCCATTTATTACCGTGGCAAATAAAAGGTGTGACATCAGGGTTAACCAGTCTCGCTTCATATTGACAGGTATTCAGCATTCCTTTAACAATTATCAAACAACTTCTGTTCTCACATCCTCTTCATGTCACAATTCCAGCAGTTGGAGAAATATGGGTCTCGAGAATCGCTGCTTCTTATGACCCTTCACCAGGTCGCCTGCGGTCATGCTGGCATCGATTTCTCAGCTACAGAGAGAATCCATTATCATCACTGAATCCCACAGAATGTACACACAACATACTTCATCTTTAAGAATGGCTTTTTCTGCACTGGAACCATGTCGCATAATTACTCGTATGGTATCCCACAGGCATGAAAACTCAGGTGTATCAGTTTGTTGGCGTTTGTCAGTGTTTTCGTGGTGTAACACTTGCCATTTCAGTCAGTGTATTTGTCAAGGGTTTCACAAACCGACAAACAGACGACAGAATAACTGTAGGCACATCTATTGTGTCATTTTTTTATTTAAACTTTTTTATAAACATCTTTTATGACAAAGAAATAGTGCAGTACATTTTATGCAAGATATTTATCAATACAATGCATTTTAAAACTTTCAAAATGTAGAAAAATGTGCAATTTCTTCAGAAAGTAACGCTGTAACACAGATTATCGCAAGATAATCACCTTTTTTATAATTTCAAAACTTGTAAAAGATTTGCTTCGTATAACATTCAAACACATAGTTTGTATACCGTAATTCGTTCTTTCCAAAGAACCGAATGTGCCGCTAGGGTTCAGTGTAATAAAAAAGAGATAATAGCCAGAGTTCGCGTAAGGTAGGACAGAGATATAGCACGAGACACAGAGGGCATAAAAACAAAGTAATTGGTGTTAATGGTACTCTAGTGAAACTACATATGGATTAAAAACAGAGATTTTTTATTTTTTTAATATATCACAGTTGCGATAATAGTTATTTCTTTGTGGTGATTAGTTTCGGACCAAGAGGTCCATTCTCAGACCACTGTCTTAGACGTAACAGTAATCATACAGTCGTACAAATGTACATACAATCAAAATATTCATTATTCCTCACTAGCGATCAGTACATAAAGACAAAACGAAAAACTTCGCACGAGTATAAAGTGCTATTTCTTTCCAATCGAAAGCAGCAAACTTTTTTGGAAAGAAATAGCATTTGTATACTCACGCTATTTCTTTTCAGTCGAACGCAGCAAACTGGCTTGGAAAGAAATAGCATTGTATACTCATGCAAAGTTTGTCATTTTGTATTTATGCGTTGTGAGAAATAATGAATATTTGATTGTATGTACATTTGTACGACTGTATGATTACTGTTACGTCTAAGATAATGGTCTATGCGTTAGTGAGAAATAATGAATATTTGATTGTATGTACATTTGTACGACTGTATGATTACTGTTACGTCTAAGATAATGGTCTGAGAATGGACCTGATTGTTAGAAACTAGTTACCTCAAAGAAATGACTATTATCGCAGCTGTGACGGATACTGGAACAAAATAGAAAATTTAATACCTGAGTTGCTGCTCCTATCCTCCATCAATATTTTGAAACTTCACAAATACATAAGTTTCGTTGTAGAACTCAGAAGATCTCAAGTATCGTGCAAAGAGGTTCCATGATTGTTGACGGTGGACGATATGTTTTCCTTTTGCTGTCTTCTATCCCTTAGTAATTTTCCGTAGCAATAGAATGTTCTAGGGCTTTCTGCAAGATCTTTCGCTAACGTATGACGGTAGAAGCTGTTGCATGCTTCACACACCGATCTTTATAGGCACACGACTTTTATTAACTTTTGCCTCCTGAAATTTCTAATTTCTTACTGAACCGGCAATACGACAATCTTTATTTCCTCAATATTTTTTTTTAAATTTTGTTATTGCATCATGGTGGGTCGTTTCCGTCATTAATCCACTTACTCGGCGTGTACCTCCCCAGAGAGCGATCTACATTCAGTTTAAATTTCGTCCATTATACTGGAGCTGACATCCTTTCATTGTCTGATTGTCAGCAGGGTGCTAACAACTGCTTATCTCCTCTGTCCAGGATAAAATCTCTTCTAGCCGTCCTGATGTCTTTACTTATTTTAGTAAACACCGTGACTGTGGCGACGTCGAGATCGCTGGCTAATCCCTGTCTGTACACCGACAGTGTAAATTAGGTCAAGTCTCTTCCTTGCTAAGAGGCCTGAAGAACCCAGTACGTGGTCCTCGACTGCGAGAGTTCATCAGAGACAAAGGCATCGTCAGGAGTGCCCGGGAAAGCGTGATACGGACGATTTTATTCTCTACAGACGTAAAAGACATAAAGGACAGGATGAGCAGCAATTTATAGCTTTTTGCTGATGACGCTGTGATGTACGGCGAAGCGTTGCCGTTGAATGACTGTAGGAATATACAACAGGACTTAGACAAAATTAATAGTTGGTGTGCTAAATGGCACCTTGCTCTAAATATAGAAAAATATAAGTCAATGTAGACGAGTAGGAAAAACAGCCTCATTATGGTCGAATACAGTTTAGTTGGGTGCAGACACAGTCAATTCGTTTAAATATCTAAGCAAAACATTGCAAAGCGGTATGAAATGAAATGAGCACGTGAGACTGATAGTAGGGAAGGAGAATGCTTGACTTCATTTTATTGGGTGAATTTTGAGAAAGCGTAGCTTATGTGTAAAGGGGACGGCGTATAGAACACTAGAGCGACCTTTTCTTGAGAACTAGTCGAGTGTTTGGGATCCCAACCAGGTCGGGTTGAAGGAAGACATTGAAGCAATTCAGCGTCGTGCTGCTAGACTTGTTGCCGGTAGGTTCGATCAGCACGTAAGTATTACGAAGTGCTTCGTGAACTCAAATAAGAATCCCTGGCAGAAATTATGCTCTTTCCTTAACGCACAATTGCGATAATTTAGAAAATGGTTCAAATGGCTCTGAGCACTATGGCACTTAACTTCTCAGGTCATCAGTCCCCTAGAACTTAGAACTAATTAAACCTAACTAACCTAAGGACATCACACACATCCATGCCCGGGGCAGGATTCGAACCTGCGACCGTAGCGGTCCCGCAGTTCCAGACTGTAGCGCCTAGAACCGCTCGGCCACTCCGGCCGGCGCGATAATTTAGAGAACCGGCGTTTGTGGTCGCCTGCAGAATGGTTCTACTGCCGCCAAAGTATATTTCTCCTAAGGACCACGAAGATAAGATACAAAAAATCAGGTCTTGTACGGAGGCTTTTAGACAATCGTTTTTCCCTCGCTCCATCTGCGAGTGGAACAGGAAAAGCAATGACTAGTAGTAGTACAAGGTACCCTCCACCATGCACCGTACAGTGGTTTGTGGAGGACTTATGTAGATGTAAAGAAGTGACATTGCGCGTTGGTTGTCGCATTGGTTGCTCAAAATAGTTTTCAGAGAGAACATTCAGAAAATCTTCGCAAGAATGCCTGCCCGTTGCATCTGCAACGAATCCATAAATATCCCAGCCTATACTCCGCAGGTTACAGTAGCCTCTAACTAATCTTGTATTATGAGGGTACTTCCGCATTACTAAGTGAAGACTGTCTTTCAATGATTCTACAACTGCTACATCGGAGTCGGGTAGACGGTAAAAATATCCGAAGGTTATTTTGAGCTCACTTAGGGCGGTTACTCACGTCCACATAACTTATGTCAGACTCAATTTCGACTTCGGTAGATACAATATTTTTGTCGGTTGCAATGAAACTCCCCCTCCTTTGATATCTAAGATATCTATTCGAAATAAGTTCAACACCTTACTAAAAATTTCGGAGCTTTCTAAATCGGGTTTAATTAAACTCTCGGTCTCGAGTATAATAAGCTTTCCAGGACGGCAGCAAATCGAATCACTTTGCTATTAATGTATCGGAAATTTTATGTTACGATCTTGACATCTAACGTATCTCTACCTAACAAGCGATCAAGTTTCGCTCTCTGCGTGTTCACAGGTGCGCATTCATCAGAAGACCTCACTATCGCTTCGCCTAAGGAACCACTATGTGCATCCCACATTGTACTCTCTAGGCAAGTAGCTGCTTCCTCTGAGTGATGCATCCCGGACCCGTTTAAGAGCATCCTGCAATCGCCCATCCAAAGACCAAGATCCAGAAATCTGCAACCAAGACCGTCACAGAACTGCCTGAGTGTCTGGCTGAGACTTCACTCGTCTACAAACCAAAGGACTTTCCAATATGCATCCGCATTTCGTAGTCCTACACCTGAACTATAAACAGGTGTCGGCGTAAGCTTAAAACGCACTTTGAAAATATTTATTTTCCATTTTTGCCGTGCCGTCATTGAAGTCAAAGTGGAAGTAGATAAAGAGTGCGTGTTCCCAAAGAGAACGCAGCTTGTGTTCCTGACGTTTAATTGAACTGATCAGCTCGCCACTGACGCAGTTTTGTTTAGAGTGGTATTAGAAACACCTCGTAGAAGTTGTGTGAAGAAGTCCTGTGTTCCTGAAGTGCAACAGGTAAGAATCACTTTTCAGCTTTCTTGATCTAGGTCTGGTACCCTGTTGCATAAGTTAAACACAGAATACATGAGCAATAGCCTTTAATTCTTGATTGCATTTCGAAAGACTGGCTTGCAGCCTACCATACTGGACCCAGATATTTTGCAAATTTGATCTGTGCTGTCATCTGTTGACTTCGCTGTTTCTGTACGGAAGAGCGTGCAAAAAAAAAATGTTCTATGTTTATGTGAATGCTAATCTTAGGAACTCCTGTAGGTATTTTGACACGGTCTCCAGGTTCAAAAGGCTCTGAGCACTATGGGACTTAACTTCAGAGGTCATCAGTCCCCTAGAACTTAGAACTACTTAAACCTAACTAACCTAACGACATCACACACATCCATGCCCGCGGCAGGATTCGAACCTGTGACCGTAGCGGTCTCGTGGTTCTTGACTGTAGCTCCTAGAACCGCTCGGCCACTCCGGCCGGCAAGAGCGCGCATACAACGTCCCCAAAGAGTGTGTGCTTTCTCTTTAGGACACAACCACAAATCTGTACCTCTTGAGTGTGTTGTGGAGAGTGTTGAACGCCCAATATCCAAATCACAGGCTACGTTCAATTAGAAAACTACGTCAGAGATCTTGATGCGGGATTCTACGGTATTTACACTTTGAGCATGTTTTGCGTGTTCTTAAGCGCAGGTGAACGAAAGAGTACGCATCTTACGTTTTTAGTGTTTTTGAAAGGTTCTGTAACAGCATTAGCTCTCTGCTGCTGTAGTTTTCTGAACATGAAGATTTTGTGTTAGTAAACATAAACCTAAAATGATTTGTTTTCCTACTGATGGTTCAAATGGCTCTGAGCACTATGGGACTTAACATCTGAGGTCATCAGCCCCCTAGAACTTAGAACTGCTTAAACCTAACTAACCTAAGGACATCACACACATCCATGCCCGAGGCAGGATTCGAACCTGCGACCGTAGCAGTCGCGCGGTTTCGGACTACAGCGCCTAGAACCGCATGGCCACCGCGGCCGGCCCTACTGATAATAAACCAGATATTTAAGGTTATTCCGTAACTGGGCACCCTTAGGTACAATTCCCCTACCTATGATTGTAGCTCATCGACAGGTATCTAAAGTAAAATAGGTACCTGTATGGACATTTTTGAACTGAATGTATAGTCTACCAATCATCCAGGATGAAAAGAGTTTTCTTTGTTTCTAATCAAACGTTTGTAAGTAGTTAAAACCTAGTTTGCATAGAGTTACCATACTCTCACATTTATCATAATTTTTTCATCCTGTTTTCTTAAGACAGAATTAGCGTGACGGATTGCCGTCCTACGGATCCGGGTTCGATTCCCGGCTGGGTCGGAGATTGTTGTGTTGTCTTCATCATCATTTCATCCCCATCTGGCGCGCAGGTCGCGCAATGTGACGTCGAATGTAAGAAGACCTGCACCAAGGCGGCCGGACCTACCCCGCAAAGCGGCCTCCCGGCCAATGACGCCAATCGCTCATTTTATTTCCAAGACAGAATTTATCTCCTGATAATCATCATCGGTAATCAGTTGTAATTATTGTGGAGACTGTTTTTTGTATTACTTGGAAGTTGTGGAACATAAAGGCAATCTTTGAGGAAATGGCTATTTTAAGTAAATACCTCTCATTCTGATTATTTCCCACTGAGATTTTACTTGACGGAAGCCTTTGTCCTCCCAATTATGATCAGTACGTTGACTAATGAAAGCATTTTTTTGCATCAACGCTACGTTAGTACATGCTGGTGGAAAAGTCAGTAGAATAAGGCGTTGATGTTTACGGTAAAATGTGTTCTGTGCATATTTGCATTTACGTGTTACGACGGAGGATTAAATGTTGAACCAAACGATCATTATCTGAAGACTACTGAAGCTCAATGAAAACGGGTTAAACAATTTCGTTATACTTTAATGCAATCTACTAATGAACAGAAACTAATTGAACACATATGATCAAGCATATATTTCTTGCATTTAGTTTGATGGTTGCTCTGTAACAGTGCTTCATTTGGATATTACCTTATCTTGGGCATGTTTTGACCTTTCTTATTCCAATAGGATATATTTGCAGATAATGCAAATATTCACGGTAGAAAGTGACGTACAGTTTCAGAAAGCCCGTTAATGAAATTAACGTGCACGTTAATAAGTGATTCCTAGTCAGTTAATTATCATCAAACTTCGAAGATACAGAGTACGTTCATTTCAGAGTTTCTATGCTGTTTGAATTCAAGCTTTGTGTAAAATAAGAAGACATGACGACAGCAGAGACTGACAGCGTTAAATGTTTGACATCACAGCTTTATTATAAATTTAACTGAGATGCGTATAGCATAGAATCGCTGAAACGTCTAAACAAATCCTTATTCACAACATGAATGTTGTTAGATATAGAAAACGCAAAAATTAGAAGCTAGCATACTTTGCTTCGTTTCGCGGCACGTATAGCATCTAACGCTTTTCAGTACATGAATTCCGTAATAAATTCATTGTAAATAATGGATGCCTCAGAGCAATCAAAAGATCGTATTTTATCAGTTTAAACGAAAATTCTCTAAGGAGATCTGCAAGCATGATAAAACATTTGTCTCGTCCTTTAAAACGTATATGTACTACAGGCCTCTGAAGGCCCAAGGGCACCGACCGACCGCCGTATCATCTTGACCCATAGACGTCACTGGATGCGGATATGGAGGGGCATGTGGTCAGCACACCGCTCTTCCGGCCGTTATCAGCTTTCGTGACCTGAGCCGCTAGTTCTCGAACAAGTAACTACTCAACTGGCCTCACAAGGGCTGAGTGCATCCCGCTTGCCCAACAGCGTTCGACAGACCCGGGCGGTCACCCTTCCAAGTGCTAACCAAGCCCGACAGTGCTTACCTTGGATAATGTGACGGGAAACACTACAGCAAAGCCGTCGGTTGTAACACTGAAGGACTACGTGACCTCGGAGGACTATTTATTTGGAGTCTGGGGAACTAAACCTCCTCACTCAACGAATTTCTTAGCAGATGTGTGCGTTACCAATAATTTCACGGGTAAGCTATATAATGTTCAACTGCTGTATATCTTCATCGCAGCAATAAAATCAGTAAAAATAAAAATTGTAAATTCCTTTTATTTGTCGATTTTTGATTACAACAGACTAGGAGTTACCCTATGCACTTTAGCATGTCTATATTTACATTTCTATTACAAGTATTATTCCTATTTGTACAGAATTTTTAATGGTTGTTACGCACCTTTGAGGATGAGTTTATTTCTTATCTGTGGAATGAACATTAAAGCAATGCGTATTAATTATTGTGAATATTATATATTCTGCACTATAGTTTTCTGACATGTTTGAAATCCACGAGAACCTACTCAATATTGGTCTTTGTATATGTTTATGTCACTGTATGTGCTTAAAATAGAGTAACCTAATCTGTGCATTAGAAACCTGTGCATTGTAGAAAGTATATGCTACAAAGTGAAACGTTTTTAAAGTGTTTCCGTAGCTTCATGCTGATTCCTCCCGTGCCTAACTATGTTACGATTACAATACATGAACTCAGAACTAGGCTTCACAGTACTGAAGGAGAAACACCCATACTTAAGCGCATTGCAATCTGGTGATAAATTTCGTCTCAAATATTACAGTAAATGGAAACGAAATTCTGCCCTCAGACATGTAGAGACGTCCATGAAGTGAGCTTTATCGTTTAAGGAACATTACTGAATTTGTGTGTAGTTACTGGTCGCCGCTACACGTACAGATACGTCTGCATATGAGATATTTCATTACGAGTGGGAGTCCAGACGTTTATTTTGATACGGGCATTTTGTACCATCGGCTACTAAAAGATATTTTTCAATTCCATGTTCTCACTTAAATTTCTGAAAGAAATGACTACTAAGTTCACTTTCACGTGGGATGTCTATCTTCGGGTCTTTCACTATATTGTCCCAGAGGTTTTTAAAGTTGTGTAGCAATGATTCTTATCTCAAGAGTTAGAGATCAACAGTTATACCTAGCTTAGCATTCCACGTCCAGTATATATACGTTAAAATCCTACAGAATAAAACGACAGAGTGCATAGGAGCAGGTATTCAGCCCTTGACTGAAAACGTATCATATCTGTGTCGTCTGACCTACTTCCACCGTACTTAGCCTATATTAAAGGCACTCCGCTCAAAGCATTTCCGAAACAAGATGGACATATCACCAGCATATTAAAACGAAATGCTTGTAAGCGATCAGCTGGCGTCCTCGTGCCTCATTTATTTCGGGGACACGGCGTCTGCCCCTGTTCTGTGTGTTTCAAGTTGGTCCGCTGCCAAATTACACTTCATTAATCCGGTTCCTCACAGCAGCTGTTTGTTAAACTTGTCACACAAGCTTTCAGTCTTAGAACACGATATCCTGCATGAATGTACAATAAGCTTTGATCATATTACCCCGGTTCGAAAGGTCGTAGACAATATAATGACACAGTGGAACAACATTTGCAGTGCGTTGTGAGCTGTCTTCGTCATCTTTGAATTAGTTGCTTGTGCCTGCCAAAAGAAGAGACATTAGATTTTTTATTTCTCCGTCCGTGATACGAATTTATTAAAATGAATGTTTAGGTAATCCTTGTAGAAAGGAATAGAAAAAAATAATTAGCTACCAGGAAGTTAAGTCACGAGCTGGAATTGGTGAGTGGCGGACACCGACTGCAAATGGCCTCGTAGCAGATCCACATTAAATCCCCTTACTGCTAAGTGTGTAGCTCTGCACCTGTAGTCACACAAACATTCAAGACCGAAACTAAAGGACACACCAATACTACTATTAATGTTGCAACAGGGTTGCCACTAAAAAAAAAAAAAGAAAGAAATTGGTCCGAAATGATAATATGTCATGCAGTTATATTTATCATTAACTTGCTTGCAGCAACACGATATACATTCTGTAGACTAAATTAACAGCTTCTTATCAACATTTGCTCGAACCTTCCATTATGCTTACTAATACTGCCTTAGCTAGCCTTCACAAATTTAGTAGTTCCCGTAACGAATCGTTTCGTCACAGGGTTATTTGGTAACCGTGATAGCGTTACGGAGATGTTTAGCTAACTCAAGTAGCGGACTCTGCAAGAGAGGCGCTCTGCATCGCGGTGTAGCTTGCTCGCCAGGTTTCGAAAGGGTGCGTTTCTGGATGAGGTATCGAATATATTGCTTCCCCCTACTTATAACTCCCGAGGAGATCACGAATGTAAAATTAGACAGATTCGAGCGCGCATGGAGGCTTTCCGGCAGTCATTCTTCCCGGGAACCATACGCGACTGGAACAGAAAAGGGAGGTAATGACAGTGGCACGTAAAGTGCCCTCCGCCACACACCGTTGGGTGGCTTGCGGAGTATAAATGTAGATGTAGATGTAGATGTAGACATGTGACGGTAGCGGTAAGCAGTGGCTCAGTGGGCCAGCACGACGCTCCGTTCCACACTGCAGTTCATTCTCTGTTATAGCATGTTGAAATCACTTAATAATAATTTGATTTAATTTCACTGTCGACATTTGGCGACAAAATTTTACAAGTACAATTTTCTGCCACTTGTGTCACTAAATAATTGTTTATGTGATAAAGGTTTAGGGTTAGTTAGATTTGGCAGGATCAAAACAACAGCTGAGACAGTCATCACTATTTGATTCATATTGACAATATTCACATGTAAAATACGCAGAAACAACTTAAAATACTAGAATATCCCAACAACAGTACCCCACTGCATTACCATAAAAAATGTATATTACCATTTGTTGGTAGATTGTCTAACAGGATAGGCAATATTCTGAAGGAAACGAAATACACTACTGGCCATTAAAATTGCTACACTACGAAGATGACGTGCTACAGAGGCGAAATATTACCGGCAGGAAGAAGATACTGTGATATGCAGATGATTAGCTTTTCAGAGCATTCACACAAGGTCGGCGCCGGTGGCGACACCTACAACGTGCTAACAAGAGGAAAGTTTCCAACCGTTTTCTCATACAGAAACAGCAGTTGACCGGCGTTGCCTGGTGAAACGTTGTTGTGATGCCTCGTGTAAGGAGGAGAAATGCGTACCATCACGTTTCCGACTTTGATAAAGGTTGGATTGTAGCCTATCGCGATTGCGGTTTATCGTATCGCGACATTGCTGCTCGCGTTGGTCGAGATCCAAAGACTGTAAGCAGAATATGGAATCGGTGGATTCAGGAGAGTCTGACGGAACGCCGTGCTGGATCCCAACGGCCTCGTATCACTAGCAGTCAAGATGACAGGCATCTTATCCTCATGGCTGTAACGGATAGTGCAGCCACGTCTCGATCCCTGAGTCAACAGATGGGGACGTTTGCAAGACAACAACCATCTGCACGAACAGTTCGACGACGTTTCCAGCATCATGGACTATCAGCTCGGAGACCATGGCTGCGGTTACCCTTGACGCTGCGTCACAAACAGGAGAGCCTGCAATGGTGTACTCAACGACGAACCTGGGTGCACGAATGGCAAAACGTCATTATTTCGGATGAATCCAGGTTCTGTTTACAGCATCGTGATGGTCGCATCCGTGTTTGGCGACATCGCGGTGAACGCACATTGGAAGCCTGTATTCTCTGTATACTCTGCTAGAGTATTGCTGCACAGTATGGGACCTTTACCAGATACGACTGACAGACGATATCGGAAAAGTTCAAAGAAAGGAAGCTCGTTTTGTATAATCGCTGAATGGGAGAGAGAGTATCATGGATACAATAATGCAGATGGGGTGGCAATCATTAACACAAAGGCGTTTTTCGTTGCGGCGAGACCTTTCCGCGACATTTCAATCACGAGCTTTCTCCTCTGAATGCAAAAATATTTTTCTAAAAAATTGGAAATTTGTGGTAAGTTCTTATGGGACCAAACTGCTGAGGTCATCGTTACCTAAGCCTAAAAACTACTTAATCTATCTTAAACTAACTTATGCTGTGGACAACACACCTAGTCATGCCCGAAGGACGACTCGAACCTCCGACTGTGGGAGCCACACGGACCGTAACAAGGCGCCAGACCGCGCGGCTACCCCACGCGGCGCAAAAATATTTTATTGACGCCAGCTTACATTGACAGAAATGATCATTATAATCAATTAAGAGAAATCAGAGGTCGTAGGAACGATTTAAATGTTCATTTATTCCCGCGGGCTGTTCGAGAGTCGAACGGTAGGGAAATAGTCTGAAGGTTTTTCGGAGAATCCTCTGCCGGCCAGCTGAGGCAGCTATGTGTAAATTGCAGTGTAGTGATGTGGATGTAAATATAATCACTATTTCCAAATGAACAGTACATCAGAATTGTGGATATGAAACTCATTTATTGTCAATGCACAACCTTCAACTTTGTCAGCCGACCAATACGAAATTAGTATAAGATTCATCAATGGTATGCTTTTAATTCTGTAGCCGAAATGCTAATTCTGATTTATGCACAATATTTCGACGGCTGAAATAGCATATCAATCAATCACGTGAAGAAAACGTAAGAAATGACATCTGATTCATCGTCATAAGAAAAATGTGTATTATTACCTCCATCGGAACTCTGACAGTCTTCAAAAGACGAATATTTTCAACTGTCACAAAAGGAGATGTTAATACTTTTACTGTTTGCATCTACATATATGTGGGAAAAAGAGTTCTCAGTTTTGTGTAAAAAAAAGACAGCGTCAGATTCGTTGCCAGACCTGTCATGGAAGTACAGCTTTCATAATAAATACTGAGTCAAGTATTTCAGTGAAAAAGGTGGCTAGTATCACTCAGGTCGCCAAAGTTAAAATGTCCTTTTAGATCATGTTATTTTAAATTTAAGTTACTTTAAAAACTTCTGGGTTATGTCAAGTCTACCTTTGTAGAAAATAAATATTATTTCAAATAATTGTCATTTTTATTACAAATAACTCTCACATGTTTCCAATGTTGTTTAGACTACGTCACAGAATTTTTTCTGGGCTCCTCTTACACATTTTCCATGCAGCTCCGATATAACCCCATGCGATTTCCATATTTATGGAGCACTCCATGCGATTTCCATATTTATGGAGCCCTGAAGAACGACATTCTTGGCCGTCGATTTGCTTCGGACGACAACCGTGAAAGCACTGACCATCTTGTCTCAGACTGCCATAAAAGTATTAAGTGTTCTGGAAATTACTGTGGAAATGAAAAAACAGTTTACTTACTTTTTTTACATCTGTCTTGTTTTCATTTGATCCCTTTATATATTGGTCATATCTGCGCCAGAAACTTTTCACTCACATAATAATAGTTTTCTCTTTGTACTTATGGAGTATCATACTGACCCAAAGTATGTGGTACCTTTAAACTTCCTCGAGATTAATGTTCGTGTTAAAAGAGATTAACTGAAGCAGGAAACAAGATTAACACTAATATTTTACCTTTACGATAGTCCATGTGTTACACCGACGTTTTCACAAAAAAAAATTCTGTTATTTTTAATTAATTATCTGACGAAGCAAACATGTAAAGGATCCATAATATATTTATTTCACGCATTCATGTGTATAATCCGACTCAAAAACTAACTGGCTAATATACTTATTTAGCTCATTTGAGAGTCATGGAACAATAATGAAAAATTGAATTGTGAGACTCTACGCGAAGGGCGACATTTATCACGTGAAAGCTTGTTAATGAAAACTTTTATTTTAATGTTAACTTTAAAAAATTCACTGATAGTTCTGGGCGTGTGCAAAAAACATTCAAGGATCACTGTCGCGTGACACTTATAAAGATGAAGCTTTAATGATTATTTACGCCACTGAAACGTTTCACTTTTCTCACCAACTTTGAATGGCTCTGGAGAGTTTTTGAGGCCTAACACAGATTTGTAATAGTGCTCGTTTATGATCTCAACAGTTATCTGGACAGTACAAAAGCCGAAAAGCTTATTTCGCATTTATATTAACTCTACACTACTCTTAATCTCTGGAAAGTTTATGGGGAGATCAGCGTTTACGATCAGAATCTAGCATTGTTCTTTAAACATATTGTTTTATTTTCAAATTAATGTTGCTGAGGAGTGAATTTCAGTATATCAATGTATAGCACAGTTTGAACGTAACTGAAAATGTTCCACCAAGAAGAAAACTCGTTCCTAAGTGATGATATTTTAGAATCGTGCATTTTAACTGTGCCCTGTATCAGTCATGCGGCAAATTATGAATTACATTCAATTTTGTGCTTTAGTTTATCAACGCAGTGTCAACCCTTACTTTTTGTTTCTTGTACAAAGATAAAAATGGAAGCTGTCTCACGATGAATCCCTTGACCAAATGTTACATCACGTACTCTCGCTTTCCAATGGCTGTCGCAGAGGCCGATTGAAAGTTCATGCTTCTGCGAATTTACTTTCACTGCAGGAAAAAACCCATTCTCCCCGATGAAGAATGCCTTGAGTACGTGATGGCCTGTGGATGTGTCTAACGTTAGTGGAATTTTTCAGATGGAGACTGCAACGCGACATGTTCTGAGCATGTGTATGTGCAGTTTATCGCAGTCTTTCCCACTTTTACAAACGTACAATGGGAGCATCATACGACAAATAACTTCGACTGTAGTGCAATGACATCAGCACGTGTGGTGACGAGACGATGTCAGGACAAGTGTGTGAACAGTAGGTGTGGGTCCTCCTAGAAGAACTACACGAGAAAATCATAGGTCTGTTCGACTGGCTCTGACGAACAGACAGATGACAACTACTGAAATCTGGGCTGAGGTTACAACCCAGAACATCAGCCCAAAAAAAACTACGGGAACTTCCAAGTTTCCATGCGTCATTTACCGCTAACACCGTACCACAGACAACATAGACTCGCATGATGCAGAGCTAAAGCCCACTGGGACACTGAGTGGTGTTCTGTAGTGTTCAGTGATGACTCTCGCCTTAGTTTGTGGCCATTAGATTAGATTAGATTAATTATTCATTCCATAGACCCATAAAAGAGAGAATCTCCTGGGTGTGGAACATGTCAGATAAACACATTACAAAAATGTAATTAGAAAAACTTGAGTTTCATTAATTTTAATGTTCCTCAATCAATAAACAGTAAAATTATGTACATGAATTAAATTTAAACTTATAATATTTACAGGTTTAATACTTACATCTGCTTTCATTAAATCTATCATTCAGACATTTGTAGGATTCTTGGCTGTTACAACCAAGTATTGTCAAAAATTAAAGTAAATTATTCTTTTCAGTGATCCTCAGTTAAGAACAGTCAGATTATGTACAAGATTTAAAATTAAACTTCTACTATTTATAGACTTAAGGCTTACATCTGCTTTCCATACATCCATCATTCACACAGTAGGTAGTTATTTGGCTGTTACAACCAAGTATTGTCAAAAATTAAAGTATAATACATTTTCATTAAAATGGTCTACTGCACTTGTTGAGAAACTCATGGATGGAATAGGAGTTGGCCACCAAAAATTCTTCTAAATTATGTTTAAATTGTGACTTGTCTGAAACTACTCTTAATGGTTGCTGGTAACTTATTGAAAATATGCGTTCCTGAATACTGGACTCCTTTCTGGGCAAGAGTAAGTGATTTTAAATCTTTATGTATATTGTTCTTATTCCTGGTATTGATACTGTGTACTAATCAGTTAGTTGGAAAAAGAGATGTATTATTTACAACAAACTTCATTAAGGTTCAAATGGCTCTGAGCACTACGGGACTTAACTTCTTAGGTCATCAGTCAAACTTCATTTAGGAATAAATATACTGAGAAGCTATGGTTAATACGCCCAATTCCTTGAATCACTTACTCTTTAGATAGACTTCAATGTGCCCGTAGACGACTTGATGAAAGTTCGCAGGAAACAACGTTTCTCGAGACTTACACCTCTCCACCTCTTGGAATCATGCTATGGTAAACTGTTGAATATGGGAACATGACCGTCTTGGTAACTGTTGAAATTCATAAGGCTGTTTGCTTTCATGCCACAACGTGTAGTCGTGCCTTTGGCGGTCATACCTACCGATGGACATCATTTCGGACTGGAATGAGTGTGGAATGACTCAATATCTGTTAGGCGATGAACAGAACTCTAAGTTTGATGAATGTCGGACTGGTGCTTCGTTGTGCAATACTTTCCATTTCCGTCAGTGTATTAAAAGGGGTTCACCGTTTAACTACAAGATGTGCTGTGTTCTCTTTTATTGCTTAATTTGGTTGGGACGCCTTTACAATAAAGTTCTGCCTTCGTTACAACAAGTATATATCAAACAAAACAAACAAACAACGTCCGAATTGGCCTCGAAGGCCCAACGGTACCGACCGACCGCCGCGTCATCCTCAGACCTTGGGCATCATCGGACATGGATGCAGAGGGGTATGTGGTCATGACACCGCTCTTCCGGCCGTCGTCAGATTTCGTGCCGGTGTCGCTACTTCACAGTCAATTAGCTCCTCAACTGGCTTCACAAGGGACAGCCAACAACACTTGGCAGACCTGGACGGCGACCCATACAAGTACTAGCCAAGTCCGACAGCGCTTGACTTCGGTGATCTGACAGGAACTGGTGTTACCATTGCAGTAAAGCAGTTAGCAAGTAGATATCAACGTTTGAGAAAAATGTCGGTCACAAATCATTTTGTTCATTGCGGAAAAACTGTAGGAAAAAATTGTCTCTTGAAATATTTCATTCGATTTCCTCTGTTACGGTACAGGATTTGAAGAAGAAAGAATAATAATGATGTCTAATGTTTTTTTAATGGAATGAACTTACGTAATAGTTCTGATGCAAGTAAACGTCTTTATAAAAGAGAGTAAACTTTTTGAGCATATGTAGTGGGCAACTGAAAGCTGCAGTATGCGAGTGCCTTTGTGTTCCGCCTCCAGAATGTACAAGGAGACGCCTTTTAACCTTGCAGGAATAGTAACACAGGAATAAAGGGCCACTCACAATGGTATCCCTCACTCTGAAACGCAATGTCAGGTCTCCGAAGACAGATTTCTTGACACGAGCACGGGAAAAACTCAACTCACATTCTTCGTACATCATATTTTATGACGTGGATGCAGGTAACAAGACGGATCCCAGCCTGTCTTCCGAAAATATTTTATTTCAGTACTAGGCCATTACCAATTCGTATTTTGAGGCTACTGAAAACGGCAAACGAATGGAAACAGTTGGAGAAAAACAGTAGAATAGTGGTCGTTTAGAGAACGTACGGGAATTATATTCTGAACTGCATAACAAATTTTCAATTTGATGCCGATTGCCTATAATCACTTTGCATTATTATGATAATACTGAGACAGATATTGCATGAGAAAGCAAGTAAACTCTTCGTTGGATTCCTGAAACAGAGAAATGCAAATGACACACAACTGATTGTGGATATAAAAAGACAGAAAATACTTCGGCGAAAATCTGTAGATAGTGACTGAAGGCTAGGTAAGGTCTGTATTTTGCCATGATGGAAAATATAAGGGGAGATTAAAAAGATTTCCTTTCACGGCGTTACTGCAGCATACATAACATGTAGTGCCACTCCGACGGGATTATACACTACTGGCCATTAAAATTGCTACACCATGAAGATGACGTGCTACAGACGCCAAATTTAACCGACAGGAAGAAGATGCTGTGATTCGCAAATGATTAACTTTTCAGAGCATTCACACAAGGTTGGCACCTATGGCGATACCTACAACGTGGTGACATGAGGAAAGTTTCCAACCGATTTCTCATACACAAACAGCAGTTGACCGGCGTTGCCTAGTGAAACGTTGTTGTGATGCCTCGTGTAAGGAGGAGAAATGCGTACCATCACGTTTCCGACTTTGATAAAGGTCGGATTGTAGCCTATCGCGATTGCGGTTTGCCGTATCGCGACATTACTGCTCGCGCTGGTCGGAATCCAATGACTGTAAGCAGAATATGGAATCGGTGGGTTCAGGAGGGAGATAGGGAACGCTGTGCTGGATCCCAAACGCCTCGTATCACTAGCAGTCGAGATAGCAGGCATCTTATCCGCATGGCTGTAGCGGATCGTGCAGCCACGTCTCGTTCCCTGAGTCAACATATGAGGCCGTTTGCAAGACAACAACCATCTGCACGAACAGTTCGACGACGTTTGCAGCAGCATGGACTATCAGCTCGGAGACCATGACTGCGGTTACCCTTGAAGCTGCACCACAGACAGGAGCGCCTGCGATGGTGTACTCGACGACGAACCTGGGTGCACGAATGGCAAAACGTCAGTTTTTCGGATGAATCCAGGTTCTGTTTACAGCATCAGTGAACGCACACTGGAAGCGCGTATTCGTCATCGCCATACTGGCGTATCACCCGGCGTGATGGTATGGGGTGTCATTGGTTACATGTCTCGGTCACCTCTTGTTCGCATTGACGGCACTTTGAACAGTGGACGTTACATTTCAGATGTGTTACGACCAGTGGCTCAACCCTTCATTTGATCCCTCCGAAACCCTACATTTCAGCAGGATAATGCACGACGGCATGTTTCAGATCCTTTCTAGATACAGAAAATGTTCGACTGCTGTCCTGGCAGGCACATTCTCCAGATCTCTCACCAATTGAAAACGTCTGGTCAATGGTGGTCGAGCAACTGGTTCGTCACAATACGCCAGTCACTACTCTTGATGAACTGTGGTACCGTGTTGAAGCTGCATGGGCAGCTGTACCTGTATACGCCATCCAAGCTCTGTTTGACTCAATGCCCAGGCGTATCAATGCCGTTATTACGGCCAGAGGTGGTTGTTCTGGGTACTGATATCTCGGGATCTATGCAACCAAATTGCGTGAAAATGTAATCACATGTCAGTTCTAGTATAATATATTTATCCAATGAATACCTGTTTGTCATCTGCATTTCTTCTTGGTGTAGCAATTTTAATGGCCAGTAGTGTACTTAAACCTAACTTACCTAAAGACATCTCACACATCCGTGCCCGAGGCAGGATTCGAACCTGCGACCGTATCAGTCTCGCGGTTCCAGACTGCAGCGCCTAGAACCGCTCGGTCACTCGGCCCGGCCAAACAGGATCAAAGTGCTGTTATTCTTTTCTTGGCAGCAGAAGGACAAACACCCTCAAACATTCATCGGAAAATGAAAAATGTGTATGGATCTATCGAAGACCACACACGTCCGGGAAAAATACGACAGTGGGTGCTACTGCTCCATGATAACACACGTCTCCATATGGCAAATGTCGTAACGCAGAAGTTACGCCAACTCAAGTGGGTGACACTCTAGCACGCACCCTGTAATCTTGAACTCTCCCCATGCGATAATCAAGCCTTTGGTTCCTTAAAGACCTTGAAAGGCCGAAATTTCCTGTAGATCGAGGATGTGTTGTTGTTGTTGTTGTGGTCTTCAGTCCTGAGACTGGTTTGATGCAGCTCTCCATGCTACTCTATCCTGTGCAAGCTTCTTCATCTACCAGTACCTACCGCAACCTACATCCTTCTGGATCTGCTTAGTGTATTCATCTCTTGGTCTCCCTCTATGATTTTTACCCTCCACGCTGCCCTCCAATACTAAATTGGTGATCCCTTGACGCCTCAGAACATGTCCTACCAACCGATCCCTTCTTCTAGTCAAATTGTGCACAAACTTCTCTTCTCCCCAATCCTATTCAGTACTTCCTCATTAGTTATGTGATCTACCCATCTAATCTTCAGCATTCTTCGGTAGCACCACATTTCAAAAGCTTCTATTCTTTTCTTTTCCAAACTATTTATCGTCCATGTTTCACTTCCATACATGGCTACACACCATACAAACACTTTCAAAAATGACTTCCTGACACCTAAATCTATACTCGTTGTTAACAAATTTCTCTTCTTCAGAAACGCTTTCCTTGCCATAGCCAGTCTACATTTTATATCCTTTCTACTTCGACCATCATCAGTTATTTTGCTCCCCAAATAGCAAAACTCCTTTACTACTTTAAGTGAATCATTTCCTAATCTAATTCCCTCAGCATCACCCGACTTAATTCGACTATATTCCATTATCCTCGTTTTGCTTTTGTTGATGTTCATCTTATATCCTCCTTTCAAGACACTGTCCATTCCGTTCAACTGTTCTTCCAAGTCCTTTGCTGTCTCTGACAGAATTACAATGTCATCGGCGAACCTCAAAGTTTTTATTTCTTCTCCATGGATTTTAATACCTACTCCGAATGTTTCTTTTGTTTCTTTCACTGCTTGCTCAATACACAGACTGAATAATATCGGGGAGAGACTCCAACCCTGTCTCACTCCCTTCCCAACCACTGCTTCCCTTTCATGTCCCTCGACTCTTATAACTGCCATCTGGTTTCTGTACAAATAGTCTTTTGCTCCCAGTATTTTACCCCTGCCACCTTCAGAATTTGAAAGAGAGTATTCCAGTCAACACTGTCAAAAGCTTTCTCTAAGTCTACAAATGCTAGAAACGTAGGTTTGCCCTTCCTTAATCTAGCTTCTAAGATAAGTCGTAGGGTCAGTATTGCCTCACGTGTTCCAACATTTCTACGGAATCCAAACTGATCTTCCCCGAGGTCGGCTTCTACTAGTTTTTCCATTCGTCTGTAAAGAATTCGCGTTAGTATTTTGCAGCTGTGACTTATTAAACTGATAGTTCGGTAATTTTCACATCTGTCGACACCTGCTTTCTTTGGGATTGGAATTATTATATTCTTCTTGAAGTCTGAGGGTATTTCGCCTGTTTCATACATCTTGCTCATCAGATAGGAGAGTATTGTCAGGACTGGCTCTCCCAAGGCCGTCAGTAGTTCTAATGGAATGTTGTCTACTCCGGGGGCCTTGTTTCGACTCAGGTCTTTCAGTGCTCTGTCAAACTCTTCACGCAGTATCGTATCTCCCATTTCATCTTCATCTACATCCTCTTCCATTTCCATAATATTGTCCTCAAGTGCATCGCCCTTGTATAGACCCTCTATATACTCCTTCCACCTTTCTACTTTCCCTTCTTTGCTTAGAGCTGGATTTCCATCTGAGCTCTTGATGTTCATACAATTGGTTCTCTTATCTCCAAAGGTCTCTTTAATTTTCCTGTAGGCAGTATCTATCTTACCCCTAGTGATACTCGCTTCTACATCCTTACATTTTTCCTCTAGCCATCCCTGCTTAGCAATTTTGCACTTTCTGTCGATCTCATTTTTGAGACGTTTGTATTCCTTTTTGCCTGCTTCATTTACTGCGTTTTTATATTTTCTCCTTTCATCAGTTAAATTCAATATATCTTCTGTTACTCAAGGATTTCTACTAGCCCTCGTGTTTTTACCTACTTGATCCTCTGCTGCCTTCACTACTTCATCCCTCAAAGCTACCCATTCTTCTTCTACTGTATTTCTTTCCCCCATTCCTGTCAATTGTTCCCTTATGCTCTCCCTGAAACTCTGTACAGCCTCTGGTTTAGTCAGTTTATCCAGGTCCCATCTCCTTAAATTACCACCTTTCTGCAGTTTCTTCAGTTT
Organism: Schistocerca cancellata; assembly: GCF_023864275.1. Lineage (NCBI taxonomy): Eukaryota > Metazoa > Arthropoda > Insecta > Orthoptera > Acrididae > Schistocerca > Schistocerca cancellata. Next base: position 940,811,086 of record NC_064626.1, read on the forward strand.
TAATCTACAGATCATAACCAATAGATTGTGGTCAGAGTCCACATCTGCTCCTGGAAATGTCTTACAATTTAAAACCTGGTTCCTAAATCTCTGTCTTACCATTATATAATCTATCTGATACCTTTTAGTATCTCCAGGATACTTCCATGTATACAACCTTCTTTTATGATTATTGAACCAAGTGTTAGCTGTGATTAAGTTATGCTCTGTGCAAAATTCTACCAGGCGGCTTCCTCTTTCATTTCTTAGCCCCAATCCATATTCACTTACTACATTTAGTTCTCTCCCTTTTCCTACTACCGAATTCCAGTCACCCATGACTATTATATTTTCGTCACCCTTCACTATCTGAATAATTTCTGTTATTTCATCATACATTTCTTCAATTTCTTCGTCATCTGCAGAGCTAGTTGGCATATAAACTTGTACTACTGTAGTAGGCGTGGGCTTCGTATCTATCTTTGCCACAATAATACGTTCACTATGCTGTTTGTAGTAGCTTACCCGCATTCCTATTTTCCTATTCATAATTAAACCTACTCCTGCATTACTCCTATTTGATTTTGTGTTTATAACCCTGTAGTCACCTGACCAGAAGTCTTGTTCCTCCTGCCACCGAACTTCACTAATTCCCACTATAGCTAACTTTAACCTATTCATTTCCCTTTTTAAATTTTCTAACCTACCTGCGCGATTAAGGGATCTGACATTCCATGCCCCGATCCGTAGAACGCCTGTTTTCTTTCTCCTGATAACGACATCCTCTTGAGTTGTCCCCGCCCAGAGATCCGAATGGGGGACTATTTTACCTCCAGAATATTTTACCCAAGAGGACGGACGCCATCATCATTTAACCATACAGTAAAGCTGCATGCCCTCGGGAAAAATTACGGCCGTAGTTTCCCCATGCTTTCAACCGTTCGCAGTACCAGCACAGCAAGGCCGTTTTGGTTAGTAGTACAAGGCCAGATCAGTCAATTATCCAGACTGATGCTCCTGCAACTGCTGAAAAGGCTGCTGCCCCTCTTCAGGAACTACGCGTTTGTCTGGCCTCTCGACAGATACCCGTCCGTTGTGGTTGCACCTACGGTACGGCTATCTGTATCGCTGAGGCACGCAAGCCTCCCCACCAACGGCAAGGTCCATGGTTCATGGGGGGTGGGGGGGGGGGGCAGCAGGCAATCACGGACTTCACTTCACGCTGCAGGACACGGTGCTTTACCAAACGGATGCTCGCTGCGATAATTGCCTCAATGTTCAAGGCGATTTTGCCCGACTCGCATACGGCTGTAGACTCTACAACCTTCGAAAGGAAACTTTTTGATTGGTCCTTATATCTAATCATGGATATATGAAGCACGAGAAGGAGCAAACAAACAGCTCTACGTACTGGCCATGATGGAACAGTCCAGTACTGACGGTCCGCTATGTCATCCTCTGCTATATAGCTTTATTCGGATGCAGACCGCTCTCTCGATCGTTGTCGGCTTCCCTGTCCGAGCAGCTGCTTCTCACACAAGTAACAACCGGCATCACGAGGCACCCCGTTCCGTCCACTCATTGAAGAGGAAAAATTGACAGTAATTGAAATTCAACCCGGGTAACCTACATAGCAGTCACATACGCTGACAATTCACCAACAGAGACGGACTACGAGAGTAGATGAGAATTATTAGCAGTAACATTAATGATTTTTATTTTGTTACTGTAGCATACTAATGCGTCTGACTGCTCTTTATCTTCTTTAGTTGTCCTATATCGCTGAAGATTCTCTTTGAAGGCGGGGCATAAGAAGATTCGTTATTGAACGGATTGTCTGCCTGGCATTTGGCTCAATAAGGGGCCTTCATCTACATCTACATGATTACTCTGAAGTTCATCATTAAGTGCCTGCGGAGAGTTCATCGAACCATCTTCAAGTTAGTTTTCGTAATTTCTCTTATTTTATCATGATGATCATATTTCTCTCTATGTTGGTGGGTGCCAACAAGATATTTTCTCATTCAGAGGAGAAAGTTGGTGATCGCAATTTCATAAGAAGTTCCTCTACAGTGAAAAACGCCTTTGTTTTTATGACTTGTCTCAGTTCCCGTTTCATATCCTTTTCATGTCGGGCTTTTTAAGGTCGTGTCCGGCCAAACATATACAAGTCCGGACTGTGTGTCTTTTGTTAGGCTTTTTAACGACGAAGTAGAGAACGCACAACTGAGGCCCGTTTCAAGCTAATGATGCAAGCACAGGGAACAGATAAAAGAGGAACAAAGAGATATACCATAAGGATATATAGAATACCAACCAATGATATTGTTTTACCTGCGCCCTATGGCTATGTTTGTAGGCCGAACGAGCCTAATACACTATATCGCAACCACGCAACGCACGCAGCAAGAGAGGCAAAGTAGAATGTGTCTATTATGCCGACGCCAAACCAGGCGGACGATTTCAGATCAAACATGAATAAGATGTACATAACAGCCAAAGACTACTTAAAATCCTGGACATGTGAATTTAACACCCAATTAACTAGGGTAATGTCATCCACTAAAGCTAGGCGATGACATTAGCTTAGTGTATATTCCAAACTGGAGACAAGAAAATGAAAATAAAGATTTTAGTCTAGAAAAAAAATGTAAAGTTCGGTAACAGTAAATAATTTGATCAGTCGAAAAATTTCACGACATTCTTAAACAACAAAATGACGACTCTGCCTTTAAAAATCTTTCGGCACCCGAAAAGTTGACATCTTGTTTCAAACCACAGCATAATAAATTTTGTTCGAATAATTGAAATTTTCAGAATATTACTTTGCAATTCCAAGCCATGTCTTTTATAAACGGCCAACGAAAAAAGGAACACAATAAATTGAAAACTGACACAATATCTAAGACGATGATGGTCTGCAATTTAAAATTATCCTGTGAAGATTCCTAGCAAATGATTTCCCAGAAAAATAATTCTCTTGATAACGTGAGCTTAAATAAGAAAAATTAATACTTAAGTAGACATTATTGTTAATTATGCAGAAGTCTTATTGAAATGACAAAAGTTATTCAATATCTTTTCATTTTCCGTCTGAGAAGAATAATTATTTTTTATTTTATTTCATGGATTTTTAGTTCGTTTTAACACAAGATTGTCTCACGAAGAAGAAAGAGCACTTTTTTTTTAGCACCTTTAAAGTTGATCTCACAGAAACTGATTATTAAAAGCGATTGACAATACTCAAGTGATTAATTCTGCTCAAAATAGATAGTCCAGCTCTTTGGGCCAAATGTCCGCTAAATTAAAACGCCGAATTCAGCTTTTCTAGTCTTGGACCTGAAATCCCTGTATCCGAGCCACTCTCCTCTATTTCGCTATTATACAAAACGAGCTGCCCTTTATAATGTGTCTTTTTAAACATAAGCTAAAATTTGACAAAGAATTAGTTTTTTATGCGCTATCCAAAGATGCAAGAACTTTGAATACCAATGTAAATTTTTCGACTTAGAGACCTGAGAGGCTAAATATACACACGTCGTCTTGTTTTGTGAAACTTTCACTATCAAGAATCTCTAAACAATGACGGCAAACAACCAAAACACGTTGGTCTGTAAACATGAACTTCCTTTGTTACATGTGATGGGAACTCTTTATGACGTCTCATTTTTTTCAGATATAGACAAGTGCTTGTGAAAGACATTTACGCCATGTTCAAACTGGAATTCAAATTCCATTGGTTTTGCAATATGGATTTCTGACGCCACAGAAGTAACCGCGCGAAACCTTGAATTTTGTGCTTTTTTTTTTAAGTGAAACTTCCTGCCAGATTAAAACTGTGTGCCCGACCGAGACTCGAACTCGGGACCTTTGCCTTTCGCGGGCAAGTGCTCTACCAACTGAGCTACCGAAGCACGACTCACGCCCGGCACTCACAATTGCCCGCGAAAGGCAAAGGTCCCGAGTTCGAGTCTCGGTCGGGCACACAGCTTTAATCTGCCAGGAAGTTTCATATCAGCGCACACTCCGCTGCAGAGTGAAAATCTCATTCTGGAAACATCCCCAAGGCTGTGGCTAAGCCATGTCTCCGCAATATCCTTTCTTTCAGGAGTGCTAGTTCTGCAAGGTTCGCAGGAGAGCTTCTGTAAAGTTTGGAAGGTAGGAGACGAGGTACTGGCAGAAGTAAAGCTGTGAGTGCCGGGCGGGAGTCGTGCTTCGGTAGCTCAGTTGGTAGAGCACTGGCTGCGAAAGGCAAAGGTCCCGAGTTCGAGTCTCGGTCGGGCACACAGTTTTAATCTGCCATGAAGTTTCATATCAGCGCACACTCCGCTGCAGAGTGAAAATCTCGAGTTCGAGTCTCGGTCGGGCACACAGTTTTAATCTGCCAGGAAGTTTCATATCAGCGCACACTCCGCTGCAGAGTGAAAATCTCATTCTGGAAACATCCCCAAGGCTGTGGCTAAGCCATGTCTCCGCAATATCCTTTCTTTCAGGAGTGCTAGTTCTGCAAGGTTCGCAGGAGAGCTTCTGTAAAGTTTGGAAGGTAGGATCTGATACGGATACCACACCGAGCAGCGCTACTACAGAAGAGGACGTGTAAGCCTAGTGTGGGCAGTCTCTTTAGTAGTCCTTAGTAGTCCTGTTTCTTGAAGTGGTTTAGCTGGAGAGCTATCCGTTGCAGCATTTTCTCTGTCGAGAGGGCCCATTTCACCTTTTTTGTACTTTCCGATGTCCTCTGTCATTTTATCTGATACGGATACCACACCGAGCAGCGCTACTACAGAAGAGGACGTGTAAGCCTAGTGTGGGCAGTCTCTTTAGTAGTCCTTAGTAGTCCTGTTACGTCTTCTAAGTTTTCTTCTAATAAATCGAAGGGTTAATTCGCTTTCTCCACGATATTATCAATGTGATCGTAGCGATTTAAGTCAATTGCTAAGTATTCAGCTGAATTCATAGCCTTAACATTTGTGTGATTTATGGCACAACTGAAATTTAGAGGATTCCTTTCAGTCTCACGGGAATTACTTCACACTTCTGCGGGGACAGACTGCCGTGGGCAGCGTCGCAGCGGCCAAATATCAAAGCGCGGCCGACAGCGGCTAGGCGACAAACGACGCCGGCCGCCCATTATTGGCGCAAGGTGACTCGTAGGATGCGCAAGCTTTTAGAATTGGCCGGCTGCCAGCTGCCATGGTTAATAAAAGCTGCCCGCGGGCCTTTTCTCTCATCCGCCCGGAGGGACGGCTCTCGATTTCTGCGCCCCACCGTTATGCATCTCCGTTCGCTTCTACAGGTGTCCGCTGTGAAAGCCCAACACTATTGCCAGCCATTTGTAAAGCACTCTCCTGCTGATACAGAACCTTGTGTTCTGCAGAGCAGAACCTGTCTTTCGTCCGACAGTTCAACGTTCCGTCGACAGCTACACTAGCTGATCAAAATTATCCGGAGACACTCGCGTAGTAGGGAACTGATCCTTAGACTGAACTGCAGTGCTTGTATTGTGAAGAAGTACCATCGAATGTTCCTCCAGACATGCAAGGCTATACGAATGAACAGGCACTGCGGAGACTACAGCGCCATGACCGACATGTAATATTTTCGCAATTGCTAATACACTACTGGCCATTAAAATTGCTATACCACGAAGATGGTGCTACAAACGCGAAATTTAGCCGACTGGAAGAAGATGCTGTGATATGCAAATGATTAGCTTTTCAGACCATTCACACAACGTTGGCATCGGTGGCGACACCTACAACGTGGTGACATGAGGAAAGTTTCCAACCGATTACTCATACACAAACAGCAGTTGACCGGCGTTGCCTGGTGAAACGTTGTTGTGATGCCGTGTAAGGAGGAGAAATGCGTACCATCACGTTTCCGACTTTTATAAAGGTCGGATTGTAGCCTATCGCGATTGCGGTTTATCGTATGGCGACATTGCGGCTCGCGTTGGTGGAGCTTCAACGAATGTTAGCAGAATATGGAATCGGTGGTTTCAGGAGGGTAATACGGAACGCCGTGCTGGATCCCAACGGCCTCGTATCACTAGCAGTCGAGATGACAGGCACCTTATCCGCATGGCTGTAACGGATCGTGCAGCCACGTCTCCATCCCTGAGTCAACAGATGGGGATGTTTGCAAGACAACAACCATCTGCACCAACAGTTCGACGACGTTTGCAGCAGCATGGACTATCAGCTCGGAGACCATGACTGCGGTTACCCTTGACGCTGCACCACAGACAGGAGCGCCTGCAATGGTGTACTCGACGACGAACCTGGGTGCACGAATGGCAAAACGTCAGTTTTTCGGATGAATCCAGGTTCTGTTTACAGCATCATGATGGTCGCATCCGTGTTTGGCTACATCGCGGTGAACCCACACTGGAAGCGCGTATTCGTCATCGCCATACTGGCGTATCACCCGGCGTGATGGCATGGGGTGTCATTGTTTACATGTCTCGGTCACTTCTTGTTCTCATTGACGGCACTTTGAACAGTGGACGTTACATTTCAGATGTTTTACGACCAGTGGCTCTACCCTTCATTTGATCCCTCCGAAACCCTACATTTCAGCTGGATAATGCACGACCGCATGTTTCAGATCCTGTACGGGCCTTTCTGGATACAGAAAATGTTCGACTGCTGTCCTGGCCGGCACATTCTCCAGATCTCTCACCAATTGAAAACGTCTGGTCAATGGTGGCCGAGCAACTGGCTCGTCACAATACGCCAGTCACTACCCTTGATGAACTGTGGTATCGTGTTGAAGCTGCATGGGCAGCTGTACCTGTACACGCCATCCAAGCTCTGTTTGACTCAATGCCCAGGAGTATCAAGGCCGTCATTACGGCCAGAGGTGGTTGTTCAGGGTACTGATTTCTCGGGATCTATGCACCCAAATTGCGTGAAAATGTAATCACATGTCAGTTATAGTATAAAATATTTATCCAGTGAATCCCCGTTTACCATTTGCATTTCTTCTTGGTGTAGCAATTTTAATGGCCAGTAGTGTATGAACAACCTCCATCTGTATAATGGAATGACGACAGTGAATATCTGTGCCGGACGGGGACTCGAACTTGGATCTGAGCAAGACTCCCAAACTTCCATATGATATCAAAAATGGCTCTGAGCACTATGGAACTTAACTTCTGAGGTCATCAGTCCCCTAGAACGTAGAACTACTTCAACCTAACTAACCTAAGGACATCACACACATCCATGCCCGAGGCAAGATTCGAACCTGCGACTGTAGCGGTCTTGCGGTTCCCGACTGTAGCGCCTAGAACCGCTCGACCACTTCGGCCGGCCATATGATATCGTCCATATGTCATACCTGTGTTCATTCATCCCATTGGTGTAAGTCTCATACAGGCGAGACATTTTATTTGTAAGTCGCAGGACCGGTATCGGCCGTTAAATACGAAATTGCAGTGCTTGTGTCGTGAAAAAGTTCGAGTACTGGTCCGGCATAAATTTTCATTGTCGGCATTCCATAATACAGCTGGAGAAGTTTCATATTCGCAGCTGCGAATACATTTCACGTTTGGCCATTAGCTATCGCGAGAGACGGACCTACCAGTATAAAAGGAGGCAAAGAACATTGTGTTGCCAGTAGAGAAGCAGTAATAGCAGAATGGGTAGGTCAAAAAAGTTGAGTGACTTCGAACGTGGACTAGTCATTGGATGTCACCTGAGTAAGAGACCCACCAGGGGACGTTTCAACCGTTCTAAAGAAGTCGACTGATGGTGATGTGATTGAAACGGAAACTTGAAGGAACAACCACAACTACACGAAGACCAGGCAAACGTCATCTACTGACCAGCAGGTACCGTCGAGCATTACAGAGGGTGGCTGCAAAAAATCACATGTAAACAGCTGAAGGGATCGCTCTAGAGTTTCAAAGTGCTATCAGCAGTCCGGCTACTATAGGGAGTTAAAAAGAACAGAGTACAATGATCGAGCAGCTCCTCATAAGCCACACATTTCTCTTGTCAATGTTATGCGACGCTTGACGTGGTATAGAGTGGTACCACTTGACAGAGGATGACAGGAAACGAGTAATTTGGAATGCTGAATCAGTCTATACCCTGTGGCGATCCGATGGAAGGGTTTGGGTTTGGCGAACGCCTGGAGAACGTTACCTGCCATGTATGGAACGCAAAGTGAGGCACGGAAGATGTCGTGTTACGATACATATGTGTTTATCGTGGTTAGGCAGTTGTTCCCTTATTGCGCTTAGAGATATGAACACAGCATTGGGCACTGCCTGCCGTGGAACAGCTCGGAGACGATGGTTATTTGCATCAGCATGACGGAGCACCGTGCTATAAGGCACCGTCATTAAGGCAATATTTTGTGGACACTGACATTTCTGAAATGGACTAGCCTGTCTAGAGTCCCGACCTGAATCCAATGGAACTCGTTTGGGATGTCGGAACTCCTTTTGCTCGGCATAGTGCAGAAACTCGACGTGGCATGGACTCAACAAGGCGTTGGAAGCGCCCTGCAGTAATATTGAGCTATGCTGCCTCTGTAGCTGTCCATAATTCAGAAAGTGGTGCTGGTGCAGGATTTTGTGCACGAATTGACCTCTAGATTATGTCTCATAAATGTTCGATGGGATTCGTGTCTGGCAATCAGGGTGGCCAAATCATTCGAATTCTCCAGAATGTTCTTCAAACCAGTTGCGAATGATTGTAGCTCAGTGACATGGCTCATTGTCATCTATAAAAATTCCATCGAAGTTTGGGAACATGGCTGCAAATGGTCTCCAAGTACGCGAATATAATCACTTCCCCTCAATGATCGGTCCAGTTGGACCAGAGGACCCAGTCTATTCCACATAAACACAGCCCACACCATTATGTAACCACCAACCCCTGCTTGCTGAGTACCTTGTTGACAATTTGGCTTCGTGGGGTCTGCGCCAAACTCGAACCCTACCTTAAGCTCTTACTAACTCAAATCGGAACTCACCTGACCAGGTCACGTTTTTCCAGTCGTCTAGGACCCAACCGACATGGTCACGAGCCCAGGAGAGCGCTGCAGTCGATGTCGTGCTGTTAGCAACGGCATTCGCGTCGGTCACCTGCTGCCATAGCCCGTTAACGCCGAATTTCGCCGCACTGTTCTACACAATACGTTCGTCGTACGTTCCATATTTATTTCTCTGGTTATTTCAGGCAGTGCTGCTAGCCTGTTAGCACTGACAACTCTACGCAAACGCCGCTGCTCTCGGTCATTGAATGAAGGTTGTCTGTGGCTCTCTGAATATTGAATTCCCTAACGATTTCCGAAATGAAATGTACCACGCGTCTAGCTTCAACTACCATTTCGCATTCAGAGTCTCTTAATTCCCGTCGTGTGGCCATAATCCCGTCGGAGACATTTTCACTTGAGTCACCTGACTACAAATGACTGTCCCGTCAATGCATTGGTCTTTTATATCTTGTGTGCGCGATACTACCACTGTCTGTGCGTGTGCACATTACTGTCTCTCATGACGTTTGTCCCCTTAGTGTCTATCGTCGAGCTTTTAGCTAACTGGAGGTCGTGTCTGATAGTAGTGACAACATTGGCGAGGTATAATTAACTCTAATAAACTACATTTGTTTTCGTCTAAACTTAAAAGGTTTTATTTCGGCTATTGTTTTGATATTTTACACTGTTTTGCCTTTGTGGAGATATTTGTGAAAGTTTTTAGGGACCAGTTGGAAATTGTAAATTGACAGTCAACGTGGGCATTTTCCAGTTCAGTACCAGAATCACGTAATCTTACTGAATGCAGTTGGATTGCTGCAGGCTGATTATAACTTATGTTGATTTAATAATAATTTTACCTCAGCCTCGTGATCAATGTTAAGCTGGTGACTCTTGTGATCACTGTTTTTAAAAGTGTAGCGCAGCCGATAGTTCTTTCGAGAGCATTGATAAAAGATTTCTCACTAATCAGTTGTGCAATACGTCACATACGCCTCTCTCGTCTAGGAGTTTGCCGCGCGGGATTAGCCGAGTGGTCTAAGACGCTGCATTCATGGACTGTGCGGCTGGTCCCGGCGGAGGTTCGAGGTCTCCCTCGGGCATGGGTGTGTGTGTTTGTCCGTAGAATAATTTAGGTTAAGTAGTGTGCAAGCTTAGGGACTGATTACCTTAGCAGTTAAGTCCCATAAGATTTCACACATATTAAAAAAAATTATAATCTAGGAGTTTAATGTGACGACCACCTGCATCCATAACGGACTGGAATCGCTCTAATGATACCATTTCACAATTGTTCGCAGCTCCGGCCGCTGTGGCCAAGCGGTTCTAGGCGCTTCAGTCCGGAACCATGTGGCTGCTACGGTCGTAGGTTCGAATCCTGCCTCGGGCATGGATGTGTGTGATGTCCTTAAGTTAGTTGGGTTTCAGTAGTTCTATGTCTAGAGCTCTCACGACCTCAGATGCTAAGTCCCATGGTGCTTAGAGCCATTTGAACCATTTTGAACTGTTCATAGCACAACGGTGGAATGTTCAGCTGTATTGACAAAGCTCGTGCGCCGCTTTGAGATCGTACAATGCGATCAGCATTCTCAGACATAGCAACAACAGTTTCAACAATTTGTGGCGCAATTGGTCGTGGTCCCTTCCAGAGAAATTCCCACATCACCAATTAATTCGAACTTCAAAAATGGTTCAAATGGCTCTGAGCACTATGGGACTTAACATCTGTGGTCATCAGTCCCTATAGAACTTAGAACTACTTAAAGCTAACTAACCTAAGGACATCACACACATCCATGCCCGAGGCAGGATTCGAACCTGCGACCGTAGCAGTCGCGCGGATCCGGACTGAGCGCCTAGAACCGCTAGACCACCGCGGCCGGCAATTCGAACTTCCGAATTCTGTTCTTCAACTTGTAACCTCCCCACAAAATTCTTTCACATCCAGTGTAACCTCAAAACAGAAAAAATCCTAAACTTCTCAACAGTAAAAATTATGTCATTCACATTCAGTGTAACGTCCCAACAAAAAAATAAATTCAGTAACCTGGTAATAACACAATGTAACTAACCTCTCAATTAAATTGTCGCTCACTTATAACTTTTCAATAATTGACTGTGAATTTAACCTGGTAAATTTTGGACGTCAGCAGTGCTGCCTCATGGCCCTGAAAGATCATTCTGAATAAAAAAGAAAGATTCTTACCTCAATGAAGTCGCCGGATAACGCATATATATCTGCTCTTACAATATATTTTTTTGGCACAGCCCTGTGCAATGCTGGCCGATAGATTTGTCATTTATGAAAAGAAACAACTGATTTTTCTTTTGCAATAATCGGGATGATCATGGATTGGAGAAACTAGTAAATTCTTTAAATTGAAATGGATGGTTGTTAAAAGTTACTTTTTATCAGAAAGATTATTATTAGGACATTTTTAAAACATTTACATGGGACTTGAGATAACAATACTACATATGCGTGAGGCCGCTTTTATCTCATACAATAATGCTCAGGCTCCGGCATCGCTGCACCACGACCGGCCCAGCCAACACGATACACCAGACCAGACTGCTCGCTAGCAACAACTTACTGCTACACCTACACCGTTCCAATTGCGGTCAACACTGCTCTCTGGTCTGAGATTCTCTTATACCTTACATATCGCAGGCAGCGCGTGAGCAATACATCGAAATTACATCTGCTCGGACCTCTTACATAACCCTCCACTGGGGGGGGGGCAAAAATTTGGCAGCGATGGTGAGTCAATTGGACTTGCCGTGAGCAACAAATTTTTCTAACATCTATTTAGTTACTAAGTCTACAGTCACAGAGTATATACATTATTGATAAGTGCAGAACATATTAAGTAATGAAATAGAGTGCACACGCACTGAGTACAGAATATATCAAGAAATGACAAAATGTATATACAATAAATACAAAAGATACTAACAAATGACAAAGTGCACACGCACTGTATAAGTCTTTAGCATTTTTACATAACATATCATGAAGTGAAATAAAGTGCACACGCACTGAGTACAAAATATATTAACCTATGACAAAGTGCACACGCACTGTAGAATTCTTTAGCATATTTAGAACGACATATCATATTAACAATTGAAATGAAGTGCACACGCACTGTAAAAGTCTTTAGCGTATTTCGGAACTAGGAAAGGAATGGGAAGGATTGCATCATGGTTGTAGCACAGTAGGTTGCACGTAGTTGCACCGAAAGTCCATACGAATTACGCTAGTCTATCAACCGATTTGAGTAATTATTGGCATTCATTGGCTATTTACACAGCATTTAAGTAGTATGTATGGAGTATTACAGAACATTATTCATAAGTCATCTCAATATAGTAATTATTGGCACTCATTGGTCAGTTACAAAGCATTGTTTTATGCATTATTCAGAAGTCATCATTCAAAATGAGTTAATTATTGGCATAGCATTTATACATAATTCATCTAATTATAGTAATCATTGGCATTCATTGGCCAGTTACTAAACATGTAGCAAGTATTGAATATTACAAAACACTATTCATATATCATCTGATTGTGGTAATTATTGGCATTCATTGGCCAGTTACAAAGTATTCATATAGTTTTACAAAACATTATTCAGTATTATTCACAAGTCATCATTCAAAACAAGAGTTAATTATTGGCATAGCGTTTATAGAGTATAACAAAAATATTATTTACAGAAATTATTGACTTAGCATTTAAGCATTATTACAAAACATCATTCAGTATTACTCAGAACTCATCATTCAAGTGACATAGGACATATTTAAAATGTAACATATTGTAACTATTACTCAAGGTCTGTGGTCCAATAATACATATATATAATGGATTCAATACATCTGACAAATTTGCATTATATTTAAAACTAGAAATATATCCTAAACTGGTAGCATTATTTGGTTGTATACTGGTAATAGTTGGGACTGGTAATCATTTTTTTTTTGTGTTAGCAATGCATTGCGTTGGGATCAATAATTGCTGGGGCATGAAAATATATGCTTTTCACTTATTGCTGGAAATAAGAATTAATAACGTCATTCGTCATGAGTCAGCTGTAGCAAGGTTATGAAACAAGTAGAGTATATGTGATCACATTCATGAATGATACACACAAATGGATAAAAAAATGCAAGTACTAGAACAGGTTTAATGACTAACTGCTTATAGCTTCTCCTGGAAAAAATACAAAAAGGATTATTGAGCTGAAAGAAGAAACGCATATTATGCTGAAAAGTAGTGAACTTCGAATTATCAGGTAATGAAACGTGTACTCAATATGTCTGTACTCTAGCTGTCTTTTCCAAAACATTCAGTCATTATACCATGCGACATAAGACATACTGTCAAAAGGAACAGCAACAAATACTTAAATAACTACATAGCATTTTTTAACTAATGGTAATTATTTAAACTTCATTATTATTCTCATCTGCAAAGAAAAACTTCATTATTCATATTACCGTATTCTTCATATAACTATAAATCATCATTTATTATCATCTGCAAAAAAGGACATGTCATTATTTATTATTCATTTTTTCATTTACTTCATACGACTATTCATACTATAGAGTTTCTTATTTCTAGCATATTTTATCACTAAAACTAAGATGTGTAGTTCTGTCTGACAACCTGCATCAATCACCTCGTATTCTGAAAGAAAAATAATTGGTCAAGACTGCTATCATACGATGTGTATAGTATATTCTGGTTAATGCTTGTTAATTCTGATTCATTTACTCCTCATGACAAGATATTGCATTTTCTTTCGTTCATTCCGATGGTAAAATTTCCATTTCTGAGTAAACCACTGTGGTTTGTTTAATGTATTTCTTGTACACGTTATTGCTTTCTGAAAATTATGAATAAGGATTAATATCTTGCATTTAAATCATACACCCATTAGATAAAGCATACAGCATAGCATGACAGAAAACGTATTATGTCAAAAACATAGACAGTTTTCAAGTGAAAAAAATGTATACACAGTATCATAATGCAGTAGCAAAAAATGTAGAATAGTCAAGATATTGAAATATCATAAGAAAAAAATGTCAAAGTCAACTGGTGTTTGTTATACCTTAAAGATTACATAGTGCATACAGACAAAAATTCTACTTTCGATAGGAAAACAATCATACACACACAAAAAATGGAAAATGTGCACGGTCTGATGTGTAACGACAAAAAAAGCTACCTGCTAACCTTACCTTGCCGGGCACTTGCCAGAAAAAAATATGATAATCATCAGTAAGTGTTCATATAAATATAATTGCATAAGTGGTCATATAAAATTCAGGAAATGGCATTACAGTGTGATAAATCATAAAGTATATTCATTCAATAAAGGGTTTAATATTGGAGACATGGTGATTGCCTTTGCTTTTTCTGGTTCTCAAAGTTTCGACGTGTAATACATTGGGGTGAGGAATGCTGCGAATTCGATATGGACCTGCGTATAGAAGCTCAAATTTACCGCATGTACTCTTTCCTCTGTTTGATAAATAGTGTGTATGTACTAATATATTCTGTCCAATGTGAAAGTTACGGCGTGTACAAACCTGGTTTTGCTGCCTTCTCCAGCGCTCTGCGGCACGTTTGATGTTGTTGAGTGCAATGTCAATTATTTCATGGTGGCGTAGTCGACGAGATGTAGGAAAGGATACTAATTCTTTAATTTTGTTGGGTGGTTCAACATTTTTCAATATAACAGTCGGAGATAGCATAGTAGATTCATTTGGTATGGAGTTAATTACGTCCTGGAATGAGAGTATGTGTGTGTCCCAATCAATATGTTTTTATGGCAGTATATTCTACATAGTTTACCAATTTCTTTCATCAGTCATTCACAAGGGTTCGAAGATGCGTGATACTTGAATATATACATCGGAGAAATGTTTCTAGCTCGTAACATACGGGTCCATATTGCATATCGAAATTGTGGTCCATTGTCGGAAATTATTTTCAATATATGCCCTACATGAAATAAATCTTTTACAAATGCATTCGAAATATTTTTAGCAGTAGCTTTGCGTAACGGAGTGAAGGTAACAAATTTCGAAGTGAGTTCAACAGCGACAAAGATGTAACAAAAACCTCTATTAGACCTGGGAATTGGACCAAAAATGTCTACAGCGGCCATGTGTCTCAATTTAACGGATACAATGGGATGTAACGGAGGAATATGTGAAGTCGTGTCTGATTTAGCTTTCTGGCAGATTTTACATCACGCTAAAACTCGTCGAATACGTTTCTCCATGTTGGCAAACTAACAGTTCTGTCTCAGTATAAGAAAACATTTTCTGGCTCCATAATGAGCGTAACTTAAATGAGTATACCAAATTAATTTATTAACAAGCTCGTCAGGAATGCATGGTAACCAATTGTTGCTGTCAGGGTGAGAGCGGCGAAACAGAATATTATTGCGTACAGTATAATGGTTTCTAATTGTAACGTTATTCCTATCTTGCCAAAGATGTTTAATTTCTATCCATACATTGTCTTTGCTCTGCTCCTGTGCTATGTCTCGTAATGTCGATGAAATGAAGTTTTCAAATGTGACTTGTTGAATATACATGACGCTAGAATTTGCTTGGCAGAAGTTGGTTGCGATGTCTTGCTGATTGTTGCTTAGAGAACGGGATAGTGCGTCTGCTACAATATTTTGTGTACCGGGAATGTGAACAACTGTAAAATTAAATTCCTGTAAATAAAGTTTCCATCTGCTTAATCTGTCGTGTGTAAATTTAGCGGAAAGTAAAAATTGAATAGCTCTATGATCTGTGTAAACGGTAGTACGTCTTCCATAAAGAAAATGCCTAAATCTCGTAAATGCCTATACAACACATAATGTTTCAAGTTTTGTAACAGAATAATTGCGTTCAGCTGGTGACAGAATGCGACTTGCAAAGGCGATGTTTTTAATTACTGTAGTACCATCTACTTCAATTTCCTGAAAAATGTGTACGCCTAAGCGGTGTTAGAACTGTCGGTGGCAATGGAAAAATTTCTAGTAAGATCTGGGTGTGATAAAAGTGGTGCGTTCAGCAAGGCATGTTTCAAATTAACAAATTCAGAATGTGCTTGGCTATCCCAGGACCAAATAGTGTTTTTACCCGTCAATTGGCATAATCTAGGGGTGTCTAAAGTAGAGAATGAATACATTTACGGAAAAAGTTAATTAAACCCAGAAAGCTGCGTAGTTGTTTCTTCGTCGTTGGAACAGTGATGTCACGTAAAGCTTGAAGTTTTTCTGGGTCAGGCGCAATGCCTTCTGCTGAAATTACATGTTCAAGAAATTTTATAGAAGTTTTGCCAAAGTGCGATTTGCTAAGCTTAACTGTGAGTCTTTGTGCACGAAAAGTTAGTAACAGTCGTTCAAGAATCAAATTATGTTCAGACCAGTTAGCTTGTGCAATAAGGATGTCGTCTACATATGTTGTGATTCTGTCTTTAAGTTCTGTCGGAAGTATACTAGTCAAACCGCGAATAAATGCTGCTGAAGAAATTGTTAAACCGAACGGTAATTTGCAAAATTGATAACAGTCACCAAAACAGAGAAAAGCTGTGTACTTTCTGCAGTTCGGATGGAGCTGAATTTGCCAAAATCCCGATTTCAAATCTAACGTGGAATAAATAGCAGTACCATGAAATTTCTCTATAAGTTCTTCTAGTGTCTGTGGGCGATCTGTTTCATTAATAATAATGTCATTGATTTGACGCGAATCAAGTACGAGGCGAAGTGAACCATCCTTTTTCTTAACAATATGGAGCGGTTTATGTACGGACTAACTGCCGGTTCAATAATTCCTTGGTCAAGCATAGCTTGCAATTCTTTCTTAACTTGTTCTCTATGAATATATGGAATGGAATAATGTTTGGCTTTAAACGTGTCGTGCAGTTTAACTTGAAATTCATACATAAAATTGGACATAGTACCAGGGATGTTGTCAAAGGAGCTTGCTGTAAAAGAATATTGCGTAGTTGAGTACGTTCGTCGTCTGTATTTGCACTGCTTTGTTTTACTTTATCAGAAATCATTTGCTTAACGTCATAGTCGGCTTCGTCTGGAGTATTATAGTTGTGTACGTACGTATCTGCGAACAATGTGGAATAACTGTCTATGTTACGTGATGCAGAAATGACCTCTGTCCGAACTGTTTGTTCGTCTGCAGATAAAGAGTGCTGAAATTCTAATGCCAGTTGTACATTTTCATTCTTTAACATTAAATAGGAATTTTGAAAGTCAATAATTGCGTCGTGTTGTACCAAAAAACTCGTACCTAAAATAAAGTCTGTTTTCAATAAGGGAACAATCCAAAAATTTGAGTGGAACGTATGACCTGCAATACAAAACGATAAGTGTGTCTGTAATTTTACGTCTACTCCTTTACCAGATACTGCTCCTTTTACTTTAGTTTTGCCTAATGGTAACGTAGGATAGGTATTCTCTTTGTCACATTCGTTGAAAGTTTCTTCATTTATAACTGACATAGGTGATCCAGAATCGATTACTGCTGAAAATTTGGATGATCCAATCTTTACTTCAATGACAGGGTGGGAAATAGATTTTTGAATAACTGGTTTTTCATGCAAAAGCGTGTCTCGGATGTCGTCAAAAGTAATAACATTTTCGTGAATAACATTCTGCGTGTCAAAAGTAGTGCTTACGTTGCTGGAAGATGCAATCTGTACTGTATCTAGTCAAATTCTTTCTGACGTGCTGTTATTTGCGGGAGGATGCTGTGGCATTTCAACTATTTGAACTGTTCTGTTATTTCTTCCTGACGTATTACGTTCGGGATGATACCGACTGTCTGGTACATTCATGATAACCTGTTGCTGTGGTTGATTCTGCTGCTGGTAAGACCGACTGTTATTAAATGTACGCTGAAAATTGTGCTCATTACTTTTACGTCTGTCATGATAGTCATTGCTATACGGCGCGTTGCGATAGGAATTGAAATGATGTGTATTCTGTACGTAGTGATTTCCTTGTTCCTGTGCGTTACTATTTGGCGGAGCCGACGCTATACGTGTAGGCGGCGAAACATTAAAGCGTGGTTGACCATGCACATTACATTGTTGGTTAGGTATTAACCGGCTGGTTTTGTTGTTGTTGTGGGGAAGAACCTCTATTGTTACCAAAATGTGGTTCCTGTTGCTGATAATTTTGACGAAACTGATAATTAAAATTTTGTCTGTTATTAAAGTTCTGGTGGTTGTCGTTCCAGGAGCGTCTATTACCTTTGCTATTGAAATAGCGTGGCTGATCGTAATTACTGTATGTTGGTTGGCCTTGGTTATGATGTGAAAATTTTTTGTTTATGAAGGAATAATCTGATTGCTGAACTTCCAAAAGCTGTAACAGATCTCTGAATGCCGAAATATTTTCTTTCTGCTGACCTGTTAAACGTGATACTCTTAACGATCGTGGTAATTTAGAAATACATAATTGGATAAGTGCAGATTCACTGTATGGCTCACTTAAGTACTGGTTTTGTTGGACCATGTGTTCAAAAAATTGCGTGACAGTGGAAAAATTTGAGTTCTCATAATTCGGTAAACTAATTAATTGATCCTTGATTCCGCGCTGTGTCGTCTTCGACCAATACGCTGACAGAAAAACATTCTGAAATTCTTCTACGGAGTAGCATTGTCTCGCGATCGGTCTCATACGAGTTGCCGGTTCGCCTTCCAAAAAACTGCAAATAAATTCAAGTTTGTGTGTTACGGGCCAAGTTGGTGGAAAAGCAAAGCTAAATTGTTGTATCCAATCCAAGGGGTGAATCTGTGTTCTGTCATTTTTAAATACCTTAAATTTTCTCACGGATAGAAAGTGCTTGTAAACAAAATTATCGTCTCTGTATGTATGAACAGGTTCAGGGTTGTATGATAATCTGTTTGTCTGTGACTGTTCGGAATCTAACTCACGTACTCTCTGTAAATTACCTAAATTATATCGGCTGTGTGAGTCTGACAAATGTTCGGAAAGTGGCGTATGCTGTGATGCGTTAAAGGCTGAAATATTTTTCATCTCCGTCAATTCGTGCTGTAAAGATGACAATTTTCTACGTAATGTATTATTGGACGAACCTATCTCACTGATCGTCTGCTGTAAATTTTGGAATTCGGGTGTTTGATTAAGCGAAACTGGTGACGTATCGTCTGATTTGGTGTCATTATTATTTTCGATAACATCAATACGACTGGCCAATTCATCATATTTTTCAGTCAGTGCTTTTACCTGATCATCGTTTTTAGTATCACAAGCATTAATTTGTTTTTGTAATTTACGTGTGGTTTTGTTCAATTTCTTAACGTCTGCTTTGATGGCATCGGGATCCGGTATTAATTCCAACTTTTCAAGTGTGTTGGTCATTGTCTGAAAGTCTAATGTGTGTGTGTCTGTTTTTGTTTTAAGATCGGAGATTTCATCATCCAATTCGGTGTTCAACTGTTTGATTCCGTCTGATACTGTAGCAATATTGTTGTCTACGTATGTTTTTGCTTTCGTAAACAATTTACGCTTATCTTCCTGTCTTTGTGCAGTAATTGTTTCCATGACTTGTTGCTTTACTTTATTCTGTTCCTGTATAAATTTACGGTAACGCGTTTCACTGTTTTGTAGGTGGTGATTAAAACGTTCGTCAATTAGGCTGTTTAGCTGTTCAAATTTCTTGTCGACTTTTGCGTCCAGTGTGCTTGAAAGTTCTGCTGACATTAATTTAAACTCGTCGCGTAACTGTGTTGCGTTTTCAGAACATTGTTTAGCGACTGCACTAATTTCATCTCTAAGTAATTTAGTTGTGGCTGCATGTGTATTACTTAATTCTTGTGCCACAGATCTAATTTCTTCACTACTGTTCCTAGCACAAGCCTTGATTTCCTCACGTAATTGTTCTTTAGTATCATGACATTGCACGGCAACGGCTGTAATCTGTTCACTAAGTTGTTTGTTCTGTTCATTAAGTAGTTTGAAATTGTTGTCTTGTTTTTCATTCGACTGTTTGAGACTTTCATTAATTTGTTGTTTGAGATTTTCATTAAGTTGTTTGTTCGATTCATTGAGTCGTTTGTAATTGTTGTCTTGTTTTTCATTGAATTGTAGCAGTAATGCTACATTGCCTTTCGCGGGCAAGTGATCTACCATCTGAGCTACCGAAGCACGACTCACGCCCGGTACTCACAGCTTTACTTCTGCCAGTATCTCGTCTCCTACCTTCCAAACTTTAAAGAAACTCTCCTGCGAACCTTGCAGAACTAGCACTCCTGAAAGAAAGGATATTGCGGAGACATGGCTTAGCCACAGCCTGGGGGAGATTTCCAGTATGAGATTTTCACTCTGCAGCGGAGTGTGCGCTGATATGAAACTTCCTGGCAGATTAAAACTGTGTGCCCGACCGAGACTCGAACTCGGGACCTTTGCCTTTCGCGGGCAAGCGCTCTACCATCTTTTTTTTTTTTCTTCTGTCGCGCTGACCACTTTTTTTTTTCAGAACACTTTTTGTGTGTTTTTATTTGGATACAAAATTAGGCAGTTCACAAACACTAAATGAAATGCATCCTCTGCAAAAACAAAAAAAAGCATTGTAAAACAAATCACAAATGTAAAGGAACAGGGATACAGGGATGTTGTTTCTATTTATTTATTTATTTATTTTCCATAAAGATCACTCTGTTAAAAGGAACATGTAGATCATTTCATGGTATAGTATGTGCATTATATACGGAGCGGTGAGAGAAGCGTGAGGTTAATTATCAGCTGTCAAATGTGCACACCGACTGCACCCGGCACATCCCAACTGCGTGGGGGGTCGAGGAAGACTGCCTGAAGATAGCTGGCAAAGGTTTTCCGATAGTGCGACCATCTATGAACCTCATTGTGGGCTTGCTGCAAGAAATACCAAAAGTCGAGTCGCGACTTGGCAGCATCCCCATAGAGGTACGCGATCGTCCAACCTTTGACCCAGATGATCGAGTGTGATTTAGTCGCCGGAAAGTAGTCACTCTCCGGATGTAAGAAGGAAGCAGGTGTAATATGTTGCGGGGTCACACGGAGGTAGCAAGCCACCATCTGTCTTCCTAGGAGCCATACGTCCTCCACCGCGATACAAGTTAAGCGGTGATGGTCGTCATCCACTTGGCGACATTTCGGACATAGTGGAGTGTCCACTAGTCCAATTGCATAGAGTCGTTGGTTGGTGTTGAACTTGCCACAGGTGACAGAGAACCACAGTGCCCGAACGAAGGTAGGAAGGAATTTTTGGTGCACATGTCTCCAAATCTTCGGCCAATGCAACTTGGGGTGTTTGAGTTCAATGTCATTACGACTTATCCGTCGTTGCAGCCAAACACAAAAATCCTTCGCGCATGGTGGTCTCGTGCGCGGAAGCTCGTCTCTGATATAACTAAGTTCCACGATAAATGTTGATACATGCGCAAAATGTGGCGTAATGTTGCCCACCGCTACCGGAGGTGTGAGGGACGCCGGAACTAGGAGATCCAGTAGTCGGGATGTAAGGGAATCACGCCCGCTACGCCATTGCTTGTACATCGTGGCTAGAAGGAGCGCCGTCGCTCGGCAGTGAACATTCGTAAGTCCAAGTCCCCCCTTGTCCGTAGGGAGCGTGAGCGTTGTGTATCGCACCTTGAGGGGCGATCCAATCATCACAAAATAGCCTAGTGCTGATTGAAGTCGACGTCCGAGCGTGAGTGGTAGGGGCAGGATCTGCGAAATATGCACCATTCGAGAAACCACATAAGTGTTCAGATATTCGACTCGCTGCAAAGGATCAAGGCGCCGTAGGAGACGTTGTCGGACCATGGTACGTGTTGTCTGTAAAATACGTCGGTAGTTAACTGCCGCAGTATGTTTTACAGATGAGGTAAAGTCTATGCCGAGATAGCGGAATCGTTGCACATAAGGAAACGGACTGATTTCTTCTGGCGTAAGGCCCCTTCCAACCGGCATTGCTGCCGATTTGTTCATGTTCACTGCACTACTCGCCGTCACACTGTGGTCCAACAACAGTGCAACGACCGTCTTCACCTCTTCTTCAGAACGAACGAGCAGCAGGAGGTCGTCCGCATAGGCACGACATTTGAAGGTGTAGCCCCGCAGTTCCATCCCAGAAAGAGAATTTGTTAGCCTCCCAATTAATGGTTCCAACGCTATCGCGAACAGCAGCATCGAAAGAGGGCAGCCCTGGCGAATGGATCGTCGAATTTGAATGGGCCCTGCTATACGCCCATTAACCTGTACCAAGAATTGTGCGCCCCCGTAAATCCTTCTAATGAGACCAGTAAAACGGTCTGGAAATCCAATTTGTTCCAGTACAGTGTACAGATAGTTGTGGCGCACCTTATCAAAAGCACTGTCAAAATCAACCGCCACCATCGCCGCTTTAAGCCGGCACTCCTCTGCCAGCGCTATCACATCACGGCATTCGCCAGTAGCTGTTTGCACATTCACCGATCCACCCGGTGTCGTCTGTTCTGGAGAGAGAACGCTACGAATTAACATACGACATCGGGACGCTAGCAACCGTGCAAAGATCTTATAGTCAGCATTAAGCAGGGTGATGGGGCGATAATGTGTGACCGTAATTCCTGGCTTCGGTTTGTGTACTGGCACCAAGAGGCCTTCCATAAAAGCCGGTGGAATAGGCGTATCGGAATTTAACATCTCGTTGTACATTTCCGTCCATCGCGGTGCCATTTCGTTGCGAAATTCTCGATAAAATTCAGCAGGAAGTCCATCAATGCCTGGGGACTGATTCAACGCACCCTTTGCGATCGCATCATGTACTTCCTCACAGCTAATGGCTTCCAGTAAGGTTCCCGCGGCTTCCACCGTCAGTGTACGGGAGACGTACGTGGCTATACGTTCGAGGTCATCGACAGGAGCTGCTTCTTCCCGATAGATGTGTTGGTAATGGCCGACGAATGCAGAGACAATGTCCGCTTGACACGTCACTCTTCGGTCTTCGCGGGTAATTAATTCCCGTACCAAAACGCGTCGTCGGTGCTTTCGTTCATTCACGACGTGGTGCATGGAAGGAATCTCGTGCATTATCGTATCGTGACATCTGGCGCGCACCATGGTTCCCTGAAGATGTTTCCGAGCTAAAGCCACTAGTTTAGCTTTTATCCTTTTGCGTTCGATCCAGACGTCCTGTCCCGGCGGACCATCGTCCAGGTCGCGCAGCGCTGCAAAATAAAAGTCGGTCGTACGGCGGCGTCATTCTGCCATCTCCCTGCTATATGAGATGAACGTACGGCGAAGCGCCGGTTTAGCACAAGTCAGCCACCAATCAAGCTTCGTCGCATACCTTCCAACCCTTCGCTCGCACATCGTCCATGTCTCAAGGATCCGGTGACGGCATTCAGGATCATGTAGATGTTGAATGTTTAATTTCCACGGGGCCTTACTGTTCCACACCTCTCTACGGGGAAGAAGCACCGTACAGATGTAAGCGCTGTGATCGGAAAATGCCAATGGGCAGCGTTCCGCGTCCTGGACATCATTTGCATGAGCGCGTGAGATATAAATGCGATCTAACCTGCTCGCCGAATAACTTGTAACATAGGTGTATCCCGGTGCATCTCCATGTCGTAATTCCCACGTGTCACTAAGTACAAGGTCGTTGACAACGATTCGCAACTCTTGGCTGATGTTTGCTTGCGGCCATTGGTCTTTCTGGCTGAGAACACAGTTGAAATCTCCACCAATTATTACACATTCATAACATCCATGGAAAAGTGGGGCAATGTCTTCTGCATAAAATAGCGCCCTTTCCCGCCGCCGATTGTTTCCCGACGGTGCATAAAGATTGATGATGCGTGTCCCAAACGTCGTGAAAGCCATTCCCCTGGCCGACGGAAGGTAACACACGTTTTCCACTGGGAAGCCATCTCGCACGTAAACTGCCACCCCACTCCCATTGTGATCTCCATGTGACGAATAGGATTGGTAGCCTGCGATGTATGGGAGTGCCGCTATGTGGACTTCCTGCAGCAAAGCAATATCCACATCAGATGCCCAAATCGTTTCCTTCAGTAGGTGTATTTTGGCCGGTGAACGCACGTCATTTATATTTAATGTCGCAATACGGTTCGCATGGCGTTGAATCCCACTCTGTCGATGCGCAACACCATCTCCCTGCATCGGCGCTGGGGGCTGGGTTATAAGACGTTCTCTCGCCCCTCTCCCTTCACCTTCAGCAATTATTAGGCCGTCTTCGTGAGTGCCGGCTGCCTGTGTATGACGTTCGGCGCCTCCTCAATATCGTCATACCACATCTTTGCAGGCAGTGATATATTCGTGTCCATTGCCACAGCATCTGTGTCTGGAGAGCCAAATGGTTGTGATTCCTCTTCAGCATCACCACGTCCCGGTACCGTCAATGTGACAGACCGCTGCGGGTCTGATCGAACAGTTTCCATTGCCTCATCCTGTTTCGTAGAGGCTGTTGTGTCGTCTTGGTCCACAGGCACATCGTCGTCGGGGCAAGGGGAGTCATCCCTAGGAGATGTCGTGCGACGACGCCGTTTCCTCCTTTTCGGGGAACGTTGTTTGCGTGATCTTCCTTCCGTGTCCTCAGATTGTAGGGAATCACGGCTGCCCGACAGAAAAGCATCCGTAGGAACAGGAAGTGTTTCGAGTCCCATCGTTGTACTAGGCGGGAGTTCGGTCGAAACTGATGTTGTCGTCACAGAGTGCGTTCCAGACGGAACAGCATCCGTAGTGGCTGGAACTGCTTCGTGTACTATAGGAGTGCTTGGTGGGAGTTCGGTCTCATCTGATGTCGCCGTAGATTGTATGCTCGATGGAGCAGCATCCTCTGTCTGCTACAAGGTTTCGGAGAGTGCCATCTTGATCTTCCACCAGGGCTGTGTCTTTTCGGTCATCAGCGGACGCAGTGAGGGCTTTGGCATAGGTGATCGGTAGTACTGTCATCGCCGGCGACGGCTCCCGCACATCTGAAGGCAGTTGCGTAATCCGCCGTTGCATACAGTTCGACCTGAGGTGTCCCTCCTGGCCACAGCCAGAACATGTACGTGGTTGACCATCGTAAATCACCACCGCCCGACAACCACCAATTGTCAGATAGGACGGTACATGCTTCTGAAGATCAATAGTGATCTGTCGCACTCCGTTAAGAACTGGGTACGTGGCGAATTGTGTCCAGCGTTCTGCTGTGTGACCATGTACCGTGCCGTATGGCTTAAAAGCCTCGATAACTTCGTCAGCCGGTAGCTCAAATGGCAGCTCAAAAACACGTATTGTCCGTACACCCAGACCAGCATGTTCTACAGTTACAGTGCCGACATTCCCGTCACTATGGCAAAATCGGAGACCTGCTTTTGTCGCCTGTAGAATTCTCTCACACGCCGCGTCATTTACCATCTTAACAGGTTGTTGTTGTTGTTGTTGTGGTCTTCAGTCCTGAGACTGGTTTGATGCAGCTCTCCATGCTACTCTATCCTGTGCAAGCTTCTTCATCTCCCAGTACCTACTGCAACCTACATCCTTCTGAATCTGCTTAGTGTATTCATCTCTTGGTCTCCCCCTACGATTTTTACCCTCCACGCTGCCCTCCAATACTAAATTGGTGATCCCTTGATGCCTCAGAACATGTCCTACTAACCGATCCCTTCTTCTGGTCAAGTTGTGCCACAAACTTCTCTTCTCCCCAATCCTATTCAATACTTCCTCATTAGTTATGTGATCTACCCATCTAATCTTCAGCATTCTTCTGTAGCACCACATTTCGAAAGCTTCTATTCTCTTCTTGTCCAAACTATTCACCGTCCATGTTTCACTTCCATACATGGCTACATTCCATACAAATACTTTCAGAAATGACTTCCTGACACTTAAATCTATACTCGATGTTAACAAATTTCTCTTCTTCAGAAACGCTTTCCTTGCCATTGCCAGTCTACATTTTATATCCTCTCTACTTCGACCATCATCAGTTATTTTGCTCCCCAAATAGCAAAACTCCTTTACTACTTTAAGTGTCTCATTTCCTAATCTAATTCCCTCAGCATCACCCGACTTAATTCGACTACATTCCATTATCCTCGTTTTGCTTTTGTTGATGTTCATCTTATATCTTCCTTTCAAGACACTGTCCATTCCGTTCAACTGCACTTCCAGGTCCTTTGCTGTCTCTGACAGAATTACAATGTCATCGGCGAATCTCAACGTTTTTATTTCTTCTCCATGGATTTTAATACCTACTCCGAATTTTTCTTTTGTTTCCTTTACTGCTTGCTCGATATACAGATTGAATAACATCGGGGAGAGGCTACAACCCTGTCTTACTCCCTTCCCAACCACTGCTTCCCTTTCATGTCCCTCGACTCTTATAACTGCCATCTGGTTTCTGTACAAATTGTAAATAGCCTTTCGCTCCCTGTATTTTACCCCTGCCACCTTTAGAATTTGAAAGAGAGTATTCCAGTCAACATTGTCAAAAGCTTTCTCTAAGTCTACAAATGCTAGAAATGTAGGTTTGCCTTTTCTTAATCTTTCTTCTAAGATAAGTCGTAAGGTCAGTATTGCCTCACGTGTTCCAGTATTTCTACGGAATCCAAACTGATCTTCCCCGAGGTCAGCTTCTACTAGCTTTTCCATTCGTCTGTAAAGAATTCGTGTTAGTATTTTGCAACTGTGACTTATTAAACTGATTGTTCGGTAATTTTCACATCTGTCAACACCTGCTTTCTTTGGGATTGGAATTATTATATTCTTCTTGAAGTCTGAGGGTATTTCGCCTGTTTCATACATCTTGCTCACCAGATGGTAGAGTTTTGTCAGGACTGGCTCTCCCAAGGCCGTCAGTAGTTCCAATGGAATGTTGTCTACTCCGGGGGCCTTGTTTCGACTCAGGTCTTTCAGTGCTCTGTCAAACTCTTCACGCAGTATCGTATCTCCCATTTCATCTTCATCTACATCCTCTTCCATTTCCATAATATTGTTCTCAAGTACATCGCCCTTGTATAGACCCTCTATATACTCCTTCCACCTTTCTGCTTTCCCTTCTTTGCTTAGAACTGGGTTTCCATCTGAGCTCTTGATGTTCATGCAAGTGGTTCTCTTTTCTCCAAAGGTCTCTTTAATTTTCCTGTAGGCAGTATCTATCTTACCCCTAGTGAAATAAGCCTCTACATCCTTACATTTGTCCTCTAGCCATCCCTGCTTAGCCATTTTGCACTTCCTGTCGATCTCATTTTTGAGACGTTTGTATTCCTTTTTGCCTGCTTCATTAACTGCATTTTTATATTTTCTCCTTTCATCAATTAAATTCAATATTTCTTCTGTTACCCAAGGATTTCTACTAGCCCTCGTCTTTTTACCTACTTGATCCTCTGCTGCCTTCACTACTTCATCCCTCAAAGCTACCCATTCTTCTTCTACTGTGTTTCTTTCCCCCATTCCTGTCAATTGTTCCCTTATGCTCTCCCTCAAACTCTGTACAACCTCTGGTTCTTTCAGTTTATCCAGGTCCCATCTCCTTAAATTCCCACCTTTTTGCAGTTTCTTCAGTTTTAATCTACAGGTCATAACCAGTAGATTGTGGTCAGAGTCCACATCTGCCCCTGGAAATGTCTTACAATTTAAAACCTGGTT
Organism: Schistocerca cancellata; assembly: GCF_023864275.1. Classification (NCBI taxonomy): domain Eukaryota; kingdom Metazoa; phylum Arthropoda; class Insecta; order Orthoptera; family Acrididae; genus Schistocerca; species Schistocerca cancellata. Next base: position 940,838,742 of record NC_064626.1, read on the forward strand.
CCTAAATCTCTGTCTTACCATTATATAATCTATCTGATACCTTTTAGTATCTCCAGGGTTCTTCCATGTATACAACCTTCTATCATGATTCTTAAACCAAGTGTTAGCTATAATTAAGTTGTGCTCTGTGCAAAATTCTACCAGGCGGCTTCCTCTTTCATTTCTTGGCCCCAATCCATATTCACCTACTACGTTTCCTTCTCTCCCTTTTCCTACACTCGAATTCCAGTCACCCATGACTATTAAATTTTCGTCTCCCTTCACTATCTGAATAATTTCTTTTATATCATCATACATTTCTTCAATTTCTTCTTCATCTGCAGAGCTAGTTGGCATATAAACTTGTACTACTGTAGTAGGCGTGGGCTTCGTGTCTATCTTGGCCACAATAATGCGTTCACTATGCTGTTTATAATAGCTTAGCCGCTTTCCTATTTTCCTATTCATTATTAAACCTACTCCTGCATTACCCCTATTTGATTTTGTGTTTATAACCCTGTAGTCACCTGACCAGAAGTCTTGTTCCTCCTGCCACCGAACTTCACTAATTCCCACTATATCTAACTTTAACCTATCCATTTCCCTTTTTAAATTTTCTAACCTACCTGCCCGATTAAGGGATCTGACATTCCACGCTCCGATCCGTAGCACGCCAGTTTTCTTTCTCCTGATAACGACATCCTCTTGAGTAGTCCCCGCCCGGAGATCCGAATGGGGGACTATTTTACCTCCGGAATATTTTACCCAAGAGGACGCCATCATCATTTAATCATACAGTAAAGCTGCATGCCCTCGGGAAAAATTACGGCCGTAGTTTCCCCTTGCTTTCAGCCGTTCGCAGTACCAGCACAGCAATGCCGTTTTGGTTATTGTTACAAGGCCAGATCAGTCAATCATCCAGACTGTTGCCCTTGCAACTACTGAAAAGGCTGCTGCCCCTCTTCAGGAACCACACGTTTGTCTGGCCTCTCAACAGATACCCCTCCGTTGTGGTTGTACCTACGGTACGGCCATCTGTATCGCTGAGGCACGCAAGCCTCCCCACCAACGGCAAGGTCCATGGTTCATGGGGGGGCATCTTAACATACACCGTGGGAATAACGATGGACAGATGAATTCCGACAATATCGTTTGGCGGTATCTTGACGTCCTCTCGAATGAATCGTTCCACTGCTAAAGCCTTTGGTCGTTCGTAGTCTTTGCAGAAATTGAATCGTAATGTAGTTTTCCTGTACTTGTTCGCCATGATCGTTGTTACTAGCCCGCGCGCAGACTAAGTCCACAAGTAAACAAACACTCGCACACGCCGCACCGGCGGAAGTATCGGACCTCCGCTTCGCACGGCCGCTAGCGCCGAACTTACCATCTGAGCTACCGAAGCACGACTCACGCCCGGTACTCACAGCTTTACTTCTGCCAGTATCTCGTCTCCTACCTTCCAAACTTTACAGAAGCTCAACTGCGAACCTTGCAGAACTAGCACTCCTGAAAGAAAGGATATTGCGGAGACATGGCTTAGTCACAGCCTGGGGGAGGTTTCCAGAATGAGATTTTCACTCTGCAGCGGAGTGTGCGCTGATATGAAACTTCCTGGCAATTAGTATCGACAAAATGTCGTTAAAAGTGCGCCATGTTATAATAGTTTCTCGTAGAGCACTTGCTCCCTACACGCGAAACACAAGCACTACACGGAACCCGTTTTGGGAATGCTGCTATAATGCGTAGATACTCGTGAAGAGCAGTAGCACTATTGTTCTTGTTTTGAAGAAACAGCTTCACGAGTAAAGCCCTGCTCACCGTCTCTAGATCGATGTGTAGCGTAACAGGACATTGTGGGTCAAGTCCCGTTCCGCTATATGAAGACTTGTCGCGTCAGCTAAGGATGTTCGCAATGTTTAAGTAGAGTAGAGTGGTGAAATACGGAAAACCTACTGTGCGTACCGTGTCTGTTCCTACAGAGAAGGCGTACGAGGAAAGACGTAGCCGCAGTGCGCGGAAGCCACGAGAATGCTGACGACTTGCTGGGCGTCTGGCATGCAGTCCATGCATCCAGAAGACGCGCACAGAATAAACGGGATTATGACATTATTATGAAGTGTCTCAGTAGAAAAACAAATGATGGTTTTTAACGTAATGTAAGAAAGCTTTTGCATTACTGTGAGCTCGGCTGCGCTCTTGTTTGAGTTCTCATAGAGAGAGGGCATATTAGCGTCATGTTAGTGGACTGAATTGTAAATGCAGTTACGTAATAAACGTCTGGTAACGGATGACTGAAAGTCAAAATACGTGTTCATTCGTCATTTGATAATTTGGTATAAGTCGTTAGTCGGAAACCTGTAGCAACTTCCTGCATCAGAGAAGACGCTTCGGAGAAGTCCGCACGGGAGTGGCACAGCATAGCTGGTCCCCAGAAGTCTACACGGCGACTGGAATTATATACAAGCCATATTCATCAAAAAAGGTAATCCTTCAACAGAACATCGTGATGCGCGGTACAGAACGCAAGTGAAATAGTACCGTGCGATACCAAACTAAACTAAACCAACCAACACAACCAAAACACAAATGTATATTTTTTCACCGTAATTGTCTACCACTGTAATGTGCACTGATGCTTGTGTTTCATCCCTGCGTCGTCTACAATTATCGGCGCCTAACGGCAAGCCATGACACGAACACTACTAACAACACAGATCCTGCAGCGCAGTCCGAATATCATTCCTGTCAATTGAGTACTCAATCGGCAAATAGTTTTTCGTCCACACTGGCCCAAGTAACGAAAGTTTAATTATAACCTCTCTGTACTTTTAAAACAATTTATTGCTTATTGCAGTTATCTATTTCGATTATTTTGTTCGTCTTCAGTTGCCTGCATTGCGTATAATAATGAAGTTGTTGAATATTTGTAGTCCTATGATGTCCCACAGAGAAAAGAAATTAATTTCAGACATAATGGAAATGAAAATCTACTTAAATTCCACGTTTTTCAGCATGATTACAAATGTTTCAAGAGACTTGGCATCGGTAAGAACTTTGACACTAGACAGCCTGATCTTAGGTAATCCGTTAGTGTTTCAACATGCACTGCTAGCATACGTAGAGTAAGAATATCTATGGTGAGATTTTTCAGATGCGCAAAACAGTATTTTTGTCGTCAACATACGCGGGCTTCCAGGTCACTTGACTTCTGTACAATGTAACATTTGTCTCTGCAACGCTGGTATAGAAAGATTTCATTCAAAATTGCCGTGATTGTTGTTCACGTATTTGATAGACATCTTAACAAGCTGCATCGGATACCTACTATTTTGTGGAAATACCTCTGGGAGGTTTTGACCCGCCAGGGTAGCCGACAGCGCTAACGCGCTGCTTCCTGGACTCGGGTAGGCGCGCCGGCCCCGGCTCGAATCCGTCCGGCGGATTAACGACGAGGGCCGATGTGCCGGCCAGCCTGGCTGTGGTTTTTAGGCGGTTTTCCACATCCCGTTAGGTGCATACCAGGCTGGTCCCCATGTTCCGCCTCAGTTACACGGCTCGCATACATCTGAACACATTCGCACTATTCCATGGATTACACTCGACGCAGACAGTTGAGGTACACTAATTCCGCACCAGGGGGTAAGGGGTGGCGGCAGGAAGGGCATCCGGCCAACCCGTAAACATTAACATGCCAAATCCGATTAACGATGGCTGACCCTGCGTAACTGCGGGACAAGGCTCAAGCGATAGATATCTCGGAGGTTTTTCTGTTTCTGTTAAGTTAGAAAATGAAGTGAATTATCTTTGAGGTTCTGATTGACTGATAATTTTAGCAGACAAACGAATTGTGGATTTAAAAAAGTTCGGAATGAACTAGAATTCGGAACTTTGCGTCTACATGGCGCGGCGTTTTCCTCTACACCATGAGCAGACACATTACTACAACAGCTCGAGTGGAGGATAAAAATTCTTCCAGGAACTTTTGCAGCCTATAACGTTGCTGGATCACCTAGATGCCCAGAACTGAGTGTAAGTTTATGATTCGGACTTAGTATCTGTGGCGGCCAGTTTTTATGTAAAAAAATTTACATATTCAAATGCAGTAGTAGGATCTCGTAATCTTTCTGTAAGTAGCTGCGTAGCTATACGGCTTTTAATTGTTGACTCTGGGGAAATGAAAAGTCTCAAGGGTCAAAGCGAGCTTAGTGACAGTTATTTAGACTGATTTTACAAGTATAGCAGTGCGGCGAATTTATCCATGTCCCCATTAAACGTTTCAGATTAAGTCTGTGTGCAATTTGCTTCCCGCGCCGCTCAGTGCTGAGAGTGCGTGTATTCTTGTCGGGGCCGTGAGTGTGACTTCGCAGGGCGACGCAAAATCTCCAAGAGCGGACGAGGGACATCTGAGCACAGTACATAAGACAGATTTGAACTGTGACTGTAATGGAGTGTGGAATAATTTTGCTCCCATGCTGAATATTTGAGTTCACATTCCATGGAAAAACTGCTCGTTCCAATACAAGAAAATCGCAGGCGTAATATACGCTGACAAACTTTCCTTTGGTGTATTGTAGCAAAAATGTTTGAGTGATATTACATAGTGGTTAACTTCACCCTCGAATACCCCAATTTATTGTAGACGATAGGGACCATGCTATTGAAAGTGGATAGTCTTTAGTGTGAATTATCGGGTTGACGTTCACGTTGAAATGAATAAATCTCCTATCCCACTTGCGAAAAAGGAGCTCGAAATGTTCTCAAATATCAGGTCTCTTTGTTAAACCGACTCCATATGCTATAGCAAGGCATAATTTTATAGTTAATTATCTCAATTTTTACCACAGTTTTTAATACATTAGGAAAATTCTAGAGTTTTGCATTAAGGAGTTTGTGTTTCCTAAGGAGTGCAAAATTCATCGAAGAATCTCCTTTACTTCTGAAGAAAAGTGTACTTATAACAACAAATGCAGCCAATAGTAAAGCAAAAATTATGATTTTTCACACCTAAAAAAATTATTTTGCCATGTTTTTGGACTTCTACTACGGTGAGTGTGAATTCTGAATTCTTCCTGGTCATGCTGACAAAGTTTTATGAATCTGTTTGTCAAAGTATAGACAATGGAAATTAAAATGTCCTCTGGTGGCTCTCCTACCCTAGCCACTGACCTACCTTGCTCTTGTGTAGTTGGTAACAGCAAGTTTATAAGCTGGGAAGCATTATCTGCAGCCTTCCAACCACCACATTACAGATATCTGTAGCATATTCTTTTTTGTTGGAGTAAAGTGCATTGAAAGTCTGTTCAATTCCCACCGTCCTCTCCTTCAACAAAAAGTAAGTACGAGCGAAAATCACTGTGTTTAAAGCTTTCCATTGCAATGTAAGACCAGAAGGATATGTGTGCAATATATACACTATGTGATCATAAGTATACGGACACCTGACTCAAAATGACTTACAAGTTCGTGGCGCCATCCACCGGTAATGCTGGAATTCAATATGGTGAAGGCCCACCCTTAGCCTTGATGACAGCTTCTACTCTCGCAGGCATCAGGCATACGTTCAATCAGGTGCTGGAAGGTTTCTTGGGAAATGGCAACGCATTCTTCACAGGGTGCTGCACTGAGGAGAGATATCGATATCGGCCGGTCAGGCCTGGCACGAAGTCGGCGTTCCAAAACATCCCAAAGATGTTCTATAGGATTCAGGTCAGGGCTCGGTGCAGGCCAGCCCATTACAGGAATGTTATTGTCGTGTAATCACTCCGCCACAGGCCGTGCATTATGAACTGGTGCTCGATCGTGTTGAAAGATGCAATCGCTGTCACCCAATTGTTCAACAGTGGGAAGCAAGAAGGTGCTTAAAACATCAATGTAGGCCTGTGTTTTGATAGTGCCACGCAAAACAATAAGGGGAGCAAGCCCCCTCCATAAAAAACACGACCACTCCAGAACACCATCGCCTCCGAATTTTAGTGTTGGCACTACACACTGGCACATGACGTTCACCAGGCATTCGCCATACCCACACCCTGTCATCGGATCACCACATTATGTACCATGATTCGTCAGTCCACACAACGTTTTTCCACTGTTCAATCATCCAATGTTTATGCTTCTTATACCAAGCGAGGCGTCGTTTGGCATTTACCGGCGTGATGTGTGACTTATGAGCAGCCGTTCGACCATGAAATCCAAGTTTTCTCACCTCCTGCCTAACTGTCATAGTAATTGTGCTGGATCCTTATGCAGTTTGGAATTCCTGTGTGATGGTCTCGATATGTGTCTGCCTATTACACATTACGACCCTCTGCTACTGCCGGCGGTCTCTGTCAGTCAACAGACGTGGTCGGCCTGTACGTTTTTGTGCTGTACGTGTCCCTTCACGTTCCCACTTCACTATCACATCGGAAACAGTAGACCTAGGGATGTGTAGGAGTGTGGAAATCTTGCGTACAGGCGTATGACACAAGTGACACCCAATCACCTGACCACGTTCGAAGACCGTGAGTTCCGCGGAGAGCCCCATTCTTCTCTCTCACGATGTCTAACAAGTAAGACTACCGAGGTCGCTGATATGGAGTACCTGACAGTAGGTGGCAGTACAATGCACGTAATATGAAAAACGTATGTTTTTGGCGATGTCCGGATACTTGTGGGTGAGAAGTCACGTGAACAAGGTTAAATAACAGTAAATAATTTAAATAAATATACACTTTAATATAACACCTTTTTAAAACACACTAAAAGGTATCAAATGATTTCTTCCATCCCAATACCGGTTCCTAACCCCACACAGGTTGCCCTGAAAATTTGTGCTTCCGAATTTTTGAGATTTATGACGGAAAACGTGGGGCGCATGTAATAGATAATATATAGGTGAACTATTCATGCATCAGTTATGTAGTGCATACGTCCCACGTGTTACTTTATAATCTTACAGGTATTGTCATAGGTGTTAAAAATTCACAGGCAGAAACTTTCAGGACGATCTGTATGTTGTTAGGAGTCTGCCTGGGGCTAGGATGAATTATTTTACACTTCTGGTCGGACTTAAAAATACGTGGTATTAAAAATTTGTTTTTGTTTAAGTAATACTTTCCGGTAAATTTGTTTCTTCCTGTAGAACTCCTCTCGCGAGATCCTGGGACAGCCGACTATCTGATTGTGACCCAACTGAGCGAGCTGCACGGGGAGGGACGGAAGGTCGCCTGCGCTGGAGAAGGGCGGCAGCTGGGTTCTCGCCTGCGGCAGCGCCGTGCATTCATTCTCCCCTAGGAAGCCGCGAGCACTTGCAATCAAAACGAGCACATTTATCCGGCGTCTGGAGTCCGCAAATATGGCGAGTACTTGCAGCAATTGTCGTTCCTTCTTCATCTATGCCTTACGTATTTTCTGACAAGACTACATCTACATCTACATACATACTCCGTAATCCACCATACGGTGCGTGGCGGAGGGTAACCACAACTAGCATCTTCTCTCCCTGTTCCACTCCCAAACAGAACGAGGGAAAAATGACTGTCTATATGCCTCTGTACGAGCCCTAATCTCTCTTATCTTATCTTAGTGGTCTTTCCGCGAAATATAAGTTGGCGGCAGTAAAATTGTACTGCAGTCAACCTCAAATGCTGGTTCTCTAAATTTCCTCAGTAGCGATTCACGAAAAGAACGCCTCCTTTCCTCCAGAGACTCCCACCCGAGTCCGTGAAGCATTTCCGTAACACTCACGTGACGATCAAACCTACCAGTAACAAATCTAGCAGCCCGCCTCTGAATTGCTTCTATGTCCTCCCTCAATCCGACCTGATAGGGATCCCAAACGCTTGAGCAGTACTCAAGAATAGGTCGTATTAGTGTTTTATAAACGGTCTCCTTTACAGATGAACCACATCTTCCCAGAATTCTACCAATGATCCGAAGACGACTATCCGCCTTGCCCACAACTGTCATTACATGCTTGTCCCACTTCATATCGCTCTGCAGTGTTACGCTCAAATATTTAAGCGACGTGACCGTGACAAGCGCTACACTACTAATGGAGTATTCAGACATTACGGGATTCTTTTTCCTATTCATCTGCATTAATTTACATTTATCTATATTTATAGTTAGCTGCCATTCTTTACACCAATCACAAATCCTGTCCAAGTCATCTTGTATCCTCCTACAGTCATTTAACGACGACACCTTCCCGTACACCACAGCATCATCAGCAAACAGCCGCACATTGCTATCCACCCTATCCAAAAGATCATTTATGTAGATAGAAAACAACAGCGGACCTACCACACTTCCCTAGGGCACTCCAGATGATACCCTCACCTCCGATGAACACTCACCATCGAGGACAACGTACTGGGTTCTATTACTTTAGAAGTTTAGTACTTAAGTTTATTACTTAAGAAGTTTATTACAAAAATACAGCCCGCGTCTCGTGGTCGTGCGGTAGCGTTCTCGCTTCCCACGCCCGGGTTCCCGGGTTCGATTCCCGGCGGGGACAGGGATTTTCTCTGCCTCGTGATGGCTGGGTGTTGTGTGCTGTCCTTAGGTTAGTTAGGTTTAAGTAGTTCTAAGTTCTAGGGGACTGATGACCATAGATGTTAAGTCCCATAGTGCTCAGAGCAATTTGAACCCTTTTTTTACAAAAATTCAATTGTAACATGGATCAACATTTTCATGTTGTGATTCATAAATGCAGTGCAAATGAACGAAACGAATGAGTGTGTCATTAAAGTACTAGCGTAGTTCTGATTAATTAATAATATCGCCGGTGTGTGTTATCTTCTTTGGGTTTTAAAGCTGGCACTGTTAATGTGATGTACATTTATAGAAGATGCGCTAATCTTCAAAGTGACTGGCATGATTAAATTGAAATCGATGATTATTAATTTCATTTCATAATAATTCCTCAATTGGTTACATTTATTCCTTTTAATTTTGAGGCATATATACACTGATCAGCCAGAAAATTATGATTCAGCTACCTAATAGCCGGTATGTCCACCTTTGGCATGTACAACAGCTGCTACGCGTCGTGGCGTGGAAGCAATGAGACCTCGGTAGGTTACTGGAGGGTGTTGACACCACATCTGCACATACAAGTACCCTAATTCCCGTAAATTCCAGAGAGGGGGGCAATGAGCTCTGATGCCACGTGCAATGACATACCGGATGTGTTCGGTCGGTTTCAGATTTGGTGAGCTGGGGGCTCAGCATATCAACTATGCTCCTCGAACCAATACACCACACTCCTAGCCTTGTGACATGGCGCATTATCTTGTTGAAAGATGCCATTGCCGTCGGGAAACATGATCGTCATGAAGGGATGTACGTGGTATGCAACCAGTGTATGATGCTCCTCTGCCGTCATGGTGCCTTGTACGAGTTCCACCGTACCCGTGGATGCCCATGTGAATATTCCGCAGTGCATAATGGAGCCACCGCCAACTTGTCTCCGGCCCACAGTACAGGTCTCAAGGAGCTGTTCACCTGGAAGACGACGGATTCGCGCCCTCCCATCAGACCATGTAACGCTTTGCCAATGCGCCAGCGTCCAATGACAATGGTTATGTGTACGCTTAAGTCGTAGTTGCCGATGTAATGGTGTTAACATTGGCACACGCATGGATCGTCGGTTGCGGAGGCCCATCGTTGGGGGTGTTCGGTGCACTGTGTGTTCAGACACACTTGTACGCTACCCAGTATTATAGTTAGTTCCTCCATTGTTCGCCGCCTGTCCTGTTTTATTAGTCTACCCAGCTACGATGTCCGACATTAGTAATGAGGGTTGGCCGTCCGATGTCTAGACGTGGTTTCACCTTGGTTTCGTCACATTTTGAAGACCCCTACCACAACACTACTCGAACACCCGACAAGTCGCGCAGTTGCCGAAATGCTCATGCCAGTCCTCCGGATCATCGGAATCCTCAGTCGAACTCAGATTTATTGCACGCCTTCCCCATTCTACGAAGGGACAGCACGCTTACTGATACTACATGCACGGTGGGTGTGTCTGACTAGCAGTCATTCCTCGCCAGATGGCGCTGCTACCACCTGGTGGTATTTACCGGGTGATCAAAAAGTCAGTATAAACTTGAAAACTTAATAAACCACGGAATAGTGTAGATAGAGAGGTAAAAATTGACACACATGCTTGGAATGATATGGGGTTTTATTAGAACAAAAAAAAACAAAGTTCACAAAACGTCCGCGTGAAACATCTCTTGCGCACGTCGTTTGGTGATGATCGTGTGTTCAGCCGCCACTTTCGTCATGCTTGGCTTCCCAGGTCCCCAGACCTCAGTCCGTGCGATTATTGGTTTTGGGGTTATCTGAAGTCGCAAGTGTATCGTGATCCGCCGACATCTCTAGGGATGCTGAAAGACAACATCCGACGCCAATGCCTCACCATAACTCCGGACATGCTTTACAGTGCTGCTCACAACATTATTCCTCGACTACAGCTATTGTTGAGGAATGATGGTGGACACATTGAGCATTTCCTATAAAGAACGTCATCTTTGCTTTGTCTTACTTTGTTATGCTAATTATATTGCTATTCTTATCAGATGAAGCGACATCTGGCTGACATTTTTTGAACTTTTGTATTTGTTTTGGTTCTAATAAAACCCCATGTCATTCCAAGCATGTGTGTCAATTTGTACCTCTCTATCTACATTTTTCCGTGATTTATTCAGTTTTCAAATTTATACTGACTTTTTGACCACCCAGCCAATAGTAGATCTGTGGTCATATTGTTATGGCTGATCAGTGTATAGTTGCAGATTTTCAGTATGAGAATATTGCTAAAATAATATTTATTTTTCGATTTTTCGCGTTAAATAACTTGTATTCTCGAAAAATATTTCAAAACATGTTGAGTAGATGTGTGCAATTGCCCCTCTGCCTCCCTATCCTTCCAGATCCCGCGAATAGAAGACGGCTGAGGTAGGACGGAGCGACAGACAAACAAACGGTGCGCGCGAAAGTCTAAAACTGTACTTTCGAAAGCTCATAACTGCATATTGTCAGAACTATGGCCCAGATTTTCATGTAGGATCGACTACTGGGGCCGATATCTTCCATGTGGCTTTTCTCTCCTTAAAATACGACGTCGAGTTGGTGATGTTTCCTTGTTAGACATGGCTGAAGAGTCAACGAGTTACATGTGCGAAGTTTTCAGAATTGCAACTGTAATACTACAGCCGATTTTTTGGCGTGTTTCTTACGTGACATGCAGTAATGTCACGTCTTATACCTTCTTCCTACCTATCGCCCTGTTCTCCCCCTGAAAAAAATGATGCAGAGGATGGGTGGGAAATATACTTGTCTCTCCAGGATCTGAGTCAACTACGTTCCACACTATACACTTTTATGTGTGGAATCGCTAAAATGACAGTTTTGCCCAAGCATTTATGAGCGCTTAAAAATGTTTTAACAATTAACATAAACTGATACTGTGCTACCTCATAAAATAGTTATTAATAGATAAGATTATATTATTTCTCACGTTAGTGTCGAGTCCGCTGACAGTTACACTGGAGAATTTTCCATCATGCTGAAGCGCTGAAAACCTGTCACTTCTTAATATTGTAACATGTGAGTTCATAGGATGCTATGGCCCTCGGTTTTAATGCCCCGAAGCATTCCCCTTTATATGAAATCCGACTCATAAGTGAACAAAATGCAATTTGACTAATCTTATCGTATATTTCTTAGTGACATGGACTTTCTCACAGATTAACGAAATAATTAAAGGCAAGTTTAACATCAGCTAAAATCGAGAAAAACAAACCATTATCCTTACAAAAGATCTCACGTAGCTACTCGCTGCTGTGCCACACAAATGTATATGCAATCTGTGTCCTAGAACACCTAACAAATTAAGAAGATCTGAGCTAGTGGGATACCGAAACGTCTCTGCAACTGCAGATCTGGGCCTTATACTACAACACTAACTTACCTGGTTAGCTGTAAGTTTAGTCTAAAAACAATTAGAAAGCGCAGTCACTGTAGAATGATGCTTATTCTCTCTTTCTTTCTGCTTTAAATACAAGGGAAGTGAAACGTAATTCGTTCTAGTACACATGTTATTATTGAAATATTTAAATGATTGGCATTGCAAGATCACAGGTTAATGTAAGCGCGAGATAAGCCATTGTACACGTGAAATCATGGTACATTAATAACCTGTTTAACAACCAGAATGTTGAATGCAAGCATGGAAACGTGCATGCTTTGTGTTGTACAGGTGCCGGGTGTCAGTTTGTCGGATGGAGTTCCATACCTTTTCCACTTGGTCAGTCAATACAAGGACGGTTAATGCTGTTTTTGGATAACTTCCCATCTGTGCTCGATTGTAGACAGATCTGGAGATCGAGCAAGCCAAGGCACAATATCGACATTGTGTAGAGCATGTTAGGTTACAACAGTAATATATGGGCGAGCGTTATTCTGTTGGAAAACACTCCATGGAATGCTGTTCATGAATAGCAGCACAATAGGTCGAATCACCAGATTGACCTACAAACTGGAACTCAGGATGCGTGGGATAGCCATGAGAGTACTCTTGCTTTCATACCAAATCGCACCCCGGATATAACTTCCAGGTGTAGGCCCAGTGTGTCTAGCGGGCAGACCGGTTGGTTGCAGGCGCTCAATTGGCCTCTTTCTAACCATATGTGACTATATAACACGAAAGCTGTCAACAGCAAATGACTTTCAAAATATGTCTATCATCGTCAAAAACCAGTGTGTATACTGAATGCAGTGGGCCAAACCAGGTTTCAGAAAACAACTTATGAATGCACATTTACACAAAACACGAAGGTAATATTTTAACGTCCTCGGAAGTCAAAGTCATTATGTATGAAATGCCAGTTGAACATAGGAAAGGATTCCGCCACAATCGGTCGATTTTTTTGTCGAATTAACCACGCTGGCATTCATCAGGTGTGATTTATATATAACGTGGTTAACTTGAATTAGTATTATTTTACATATGTTTGAACACTTTTTCCTTCGCAAATTACTTTGGGAGATGAAAAATGAAGATATCTGTTTAACGCCTGGTCGACGACGGAACACGTGGTCGCATTATAAAGAAACAGAAAAGTGTGGGGCAGGAAAAATTCCATTTTCAATACAGCGAAATTGTGAGAAACAGAAACCTGGGTAGGGGGTCCTCCCAAACGCGATCCATTGGCTTCCCAATGGTCCACCTTATTCATAACATTATTTAAGAGTTTTGTAGTGGTATACTTTTGAAAATCACACAATTTTTTGACCGTCATCACATAGTCAGCCTTTCCTAGCTAAATATCTGTTTCGGATAGCTATTCAGTGTATGTGGGAACAGTTAAACAGAACAAGGATGTTGTAAATACTATGGCTACAATTTTGAAAATTCCTCGTATAGAGCAAATTTGTTGATTTCTTTATTTTTTAATTCAGTATTCCCGTACGTACAAATTCAAGTCAACAAAATAGTAAAACAATTTGTTTGGAAATAGATTGCCACACAATTACATTATGTAGATTAATACAGTATGCTGCTATCCTGGCGGCGAAGTTGAGGCGCTGCTGAGGTTGCATAAGTTATCGATTTACACAGCGAAGTCTGTAATAATTAAAACTTTGCAAAGTGCTACATAATAGCACTTGTGGTTGAAAGGATCAAGTCGCGTACAATGAGCCGCTCCTCGCCGCACCTGGTCGTTGTTAAGTTCTCTCTGCACTTCACTATTTTCTCTTCCTCCTCTTTGCAAAACAGCGGCAAAACTTAAACCTCCATTATGAAACTGTCAAGTACAGCCTTATAATGAATAACAAGACACCTCGTTAGATTTTTCTGTCAGAGAAACAACAGAATTGGCAATTGATGTTTTATTAGCCTAAATCCAACAGCACCAATAATTTCGTAATGGTTCGATTCCGAATTAAAGTCGTTTAAAAAGCACAGAAAATACTATTAGTCCAAGGAAAGGAAGAGCAACCCACTATTATTTTGAGTAAGAACTAATTTCTGGAAACGTTGAGACATAACAGCAGGCCGGCCTTTGTGACCGAGCGGCTCTAGGCGCTACTGTCTGGAACCGCGCGACCGCTACGGTCGCACGTTCGAATCCAGCCTCGGGCATGGATGTGTGTGATGTCCTTAGGTTAGTTAGGTTTAAGTAGTTATAAGTTCTAGGGGAATGATGACCTGAGAAGTTAAGTCCCATAGTGCTCAGAGCCATTTGAAGCATTTTGAACATAACAGCATCGACAAGGGATTTTATGCAACATCTTACATGAACACGTTGCGGGCACGTATTAAAGCAGTTTCAAATGCTATAGGTATATTTATAACACATTCACTCTTCACTAATATCCACCATAGATTTGTCACTACTAAGAGAAAATAAACTGTACCTGTTAATATATAAATCTGACAGGCGATGTCTTTAGTGCTCCTCAGCAATGTTTTTAGTTCAAAAGGTGCTGTCGCAGAATATTGACAACTTACCAGCGACAAAAAAAGTCCAGTGAATGAACAAACAGCTCCCTAAAGAAAATGAAGTATGTTCTTCTTGAAAACTCCTTTCACAACTTAAAAATTATTAAGCGGTAATTATAATCACTCCAGGACCAAAAGACTATCCTTACCCGAAAAACTGACGTAGTGAGTGAGAAGAAAAGTATATTAGAGTCTGACATCCCATTGTCACCGAGACCATTAGAAACGAATAATCAGTTCAAAATAAGCAGAGGAGATAACATATGTCACCAGTAATTAGATGGCGAAGTAAGAGATTGCTGGATACGCTTATGACCAAGCTGTCAGACATTGTCATGCACTTAGCACTTATCACGCGTTAATTCAAAACCATTCCGTAGTCTTTTAGAGAGTAATGGGGGAGGGGGTAAGAAATTCATGATTTCATGAGTGCCGACTGACCTATTAGTGCTTTTTGAGCAGGGTAGGTTATGTGGCGTCAACTAGTTCCAGCCGCCCCATTTCTTTCACTCCTTTCCTATTAGTGCCAATTTGGGCTGGATAAGATTTCAGACAGTCATTCAAATATTGCAGTTACACTACTAACAGATCATCTTCACCTCATAGGAAAGCAGTGGTGAACCAGATTCTCTGAACATTTTACGAATAAGGCAATGCGGAAACCTTCCTCATCTGAACTCTATCAACACAAACATAAGTTCCAATATGTTTCTCAGTGAAGGTTTATTCATTTTTTTAGGTCATGGGCTGAGAATAATTTTGATGTCATGGAATCTAATTGCTGAATCCTCGTTAAATACGAAATTTCACGCTGTCCTATCCAATAAAGTGGAGTTGTCTAGATAAATATATTCTTCAATGTACTAGCTTATGTTGAATCAACTCATTCTTTTTTCTCTCAGTGTCATATGGAACGAAAAATGAAATTGATAATATTCGAGTGACGTTCATTAAGTAACGCAACATACTTCTTTTCTGAATGCAGGTTGGTTTTATTCAGGATTCCAGTACACTATGTTATTCACCACTATTTTGGTTACTAAAACTTATTTTTCAACATAATCTCCACTCAATGCTACAGTCTTACGCCACGTTATTGGGAGGGTCTGTATGCCTGCATGGTACCACTCTACTGGTAGACATCGGAGCCAATGTCTTACTTCATCAATAACATTACCATCATCCATGTAATACATCCCACGGAGTGTATTCTTCATTGGGCAAAACAGATGCAAGATGGAGAGTGTGAGACCTAGGCTGTAGGATGGATGACTATGAACAGTTCAATGAAGTTTTGTCATTTCCTCTCGATTGCACAGACCTGTGTGAGGCCTTACGTTGTCGTGGACAAGAAAAGAAGTTCGTTTGATTTTTGTGGCGACGAACGCACTTAAATCGTTTCTTCAATTTCCTGAGGGTAGCGCAGTTCACTTCAGAGTTGATCATTGCACCATTAGGGATGCTGATGATGTTGGTTTGTGGGGCGCTCAACATCGTGGTTATCAGCTCCCGTACAAGTTCCCAATCTTTCTAGTTCCAATCTCGCCACTTACCCCATGATGATGAGACGATGAGATGATGAGAACAACACAAACACCCTGTCCCTGGGCAGACAAGATCCCCGACTCGGCGGGGAATCGAACTTAGGACTCCGTGATCCACAGGGAGCAACGCTAGCCACTAGACCACGAGCTGCGGACATTTGGGGAGGACATCAGACAGACCAACCCCTTCAGCAGTCCAGAAGACAGTCGTCATGACTCTATTGGCTGAAAGTGTGGCTTTGAACTATTTCTTCGGATGAAATGTGGTGTGGCGCCACTCGATAGATTTCCGTTTTGTTCCCGGTTCGAAATGGTGAACCCAAATTTCATCGCCGTGACGATGTAGGACAAAACATTGTCACGATGAGCCTTATAACTCGCAAGCGATTTCGCGCAGATATTCCTTTGTTGCTCTTTATGGTTTTCTGTTGGGCGGCGACGAAACCACTGGCTACACATCTCTGAGTACCCCAACTGGTGGACAAATGTGTCAGCACAACCAACAGATATGTGCAGTTGAACAGCGAGATGTTTGATCGTGATGCGTCGATCACCTCGAATGAGAGAGTCCGCATTTTCCAGTTTTGCAGGAGTCACAGCTGTTTGTGGCCAGCCGAAGTGCTGGAGATCGGACATGTTTGCGCAGACAGACGCCTCGCCCAATGACCCACCGTTCTTTGTCTCTGTAGACATTCTGCAAGCGCCTATGAAAATCTGCGACGCGTTGTTTTCCGTCAAAAGAAACTCAAAGACAGCTTTCTGTTTGGAAAGCACCTCCATTACAGACGCTGCTTTGAAGGCTACGTACACCACTTACCGGAACTTCACGTAACTGTAGGGGTTGAAAGGGGAATATTCCATGATGCTCCACAACAAGTTTCACAGTTTTCAATCGAAACTGGCCTAGAAAAAAATGTGTTGCATTACGTATTGAACGTCCCTCGTATTATTAAACAAGAGAAGAATTTGGCAGCGTGTAATGGCTGTAAACCAATTTAGGATTTGAAGCAGTCACAGAGATAAGCCAAAAGTAAAAACTGATAAATCAGAAACAACGATCATAATAATTTATTTAAAAATAAGGAGTTATGCCAGACTGAATTAAGCAAAAGGGAAGCTTCTTAAAAAGTGAAGATGATACGGACATAGACGAATGAAGCAACTCTCTGAACGGCATATTCACACAAACAGGAACTGAAATTGAAAGTACGAAGAAGGTATATGAAGCAAAACATTCATTTTCAACAACTATCGAAAAGGAGAAAATAGTAACAGATACATGATAGAATAATCTGAATGAAACAAAACAGTTCGAAATTAATAAAGATCATATAGTAGTATTAGTAGTTATGTTCGTTCTTAGAACACTTGTACAAGGATTCTGGACGTGTCGTGGTATCAGTTTAACAACAAAAATACCGCACTTCTTATATTCAGGCGTTTACGTACTTACAGGTCTAGTTTGACAAGGATGGAACAGACAGTTGACTATGGCCATAAAGTATGAACCATCAGGCATTTGTCTAAATTAATTAAGCGAAAACATGAAAAACCTAAACTAGAAAGGTCAGACGAAGATTAGAACTTTCACCCTTCGAAATACAAAGACAGTCTGTTTAGAACAGTGTTAGCTCATTCGGTTTATCCCTCCTGTACAATAACATTTTGCAGAGAAGTCATCTACTAATGTAAAAGGCTACTGCACACTGTTCGTTTATTTCTCAGTCCTAGTCACTACACTCACTATACACACATTATTTTATAATGTAACCCTAAAAACACTATCAGCTGACATCAGGACCATAGTGTCGATGTTTGGTTTCTATTTTGTACACAACATAGCTTCCCCTTTACTGAATTAAGTCAGCCTTCCTCTATACTGACTGAGACGATGAGCTCGGGAAGTTTTAGTAATATACTATGTATAGATTTGGGGGCAAGTGTTTTTTTAGAAAAAAAGGAGAATCAAGAAAAAGAAACACAGTGCGAAGATGTTAGATATTTCATCATCATTATTATTATCCTGTATATGTGACTCGAGCACTTTCACCACACGTCGCTAGAAGATGATGAGAGTGACACTCATCGAAATGTTTCGGTATTTCAACGTGCCATCCGGATAGAAGCTGTATACGCTGTGAAAGTATACATTTACGTGTTAATGGTGTTATATTTTTCTTATATTTTTCATCTGGGAAGACGTAATATGAACTACTATATTTTTAATTTATTTATGGATCAACTTAAGCTAATTTAATTCGAAAATGCTTGAAAGTGTACTGAATTGACTCTTAAGTTTGCCCGTATTTGGAGTGAAACTTTTCATTTAAATTGTGGAGAGTTGGAACAAATCTGAAGGCCTTTCACAGTCACTGGACAATGTTACGAGCATTGCCCGGAGACTTTTCGTGGTGTACCTTAATATTCAGAGCATATTTAGAGATAAGGAACATACTGTAAATAATTAATACGGCTGTCATAAAGATTCTGAGCGAAAAAGTACGTGGCTGGTAGATGTTGGCCATCAAATTACTCCTCTGAAAACGAAGTTGCATGTATGGGCGCTCTTTGATGGAGAAATGTGTAACGCGCGTTCTCAGTGCTTTCTCCCATATTAGGTAAGAGGCCAGTAGCCAGAAACGACTTGTGCAATTATGCCATGTCATTATCATCTAGAGGAATAAATGTCTGAAGCAACCTCCACCGAATGCTACTGCCGAATCGGAAGCAGTTACCTAAACTCGTCGGTTTCCATGAGAGCTCCAAATGGATGAGTGCGATTTATCCCTCAGTGTCGTTCGATATACTCATCGGTCTGAATTCGCCGATGTGATGTGTGGCTTTGAGTGAGTGCTTTCATATAGTGAGTGAGGTATCATTGTGATAAAGATGGTTCAAAAGGCTCTGAGCACTATGGGACTTAACTACTGAGGTCATCAGTCCCCTAGAACTTAGAACTACTTAAACCTAACTAACCTAAGGACATCACACACATCCATGCCCGAGGCAGGATTCGAACCTGCGACCGTAGCGGTCACGCGGTTCCAAACTGACGCGCTTAGAACCGCACGGCCACACCGGCCGGCTGTGATAAAAAAACTACGATCTATTGAAGTTGAGTGACAGCCATTCAGCCAGCCTAATTTTTTTTCCGTAACTACTTTAAATCACATCAAGCTATTACTGGAATTGTACTTCAGCACAGAGAGACTTTCTTCCTTGTCCAAGTGAGTTAACTAATCTGTTTTTTTTAATTTTTTATTTTTTGGAAGTGTTCGGTGATACTAACGATGAACAGACACTATTGATCTACAGGTCTACTTCTCAGTCTGCTGGTAAGCCCCGGGATATAAGGTCGTGGTCCACCAAACTCTTCTGTTCTCTGGCTAGGCGCCTGAGACCGGGCGGCTATCCTGCGTGGCTAAAGACAGGTCTAAGGGGTGTTTCTGTAAAATATTTTCTATATAATTTTGATAAAAGTGAGAGAAACTGCATTCTTCCATCATGGTTTTTCATGCTTGTCCTTCGACCTTCCGTTATTTGGTCGTAGAATTCTGTTTACTTCTTTCCCCTGTAGCCATTTTTCTCAAAAGTCTGCTGTAGATGTTTTAATTCGGCGTCCAGGTATTCTGGCGTGTAAATCCTTTTGGCTCTATCGAAAAGACTTTTAATGACACCTTTCTTTTATTCTGGACGGTAATAACAGTTCTTAAGTAAATATCTGGTCGTGTACGTTACTTTTTGAAAAACCTTATGTTCCAAATTTCCATCAGTCTGTCTAATAACTAAAACATATGAGAAAGGTAATTTGTTGTCATTTTCTACTTCCGTGATGAGACTGTATGGACTACGAGGACCCTTGTAAATGACGGCGTTATCATTGGGTGCAGGACTGTCAGTGAGCCACTGCTACTTCAAGGTCCTCTTTGGCGCTAACCGCGAAGGGTTTGGTGAGATCTCGCATGGCATAGAGTATGTATGGCTTCCTGAACTCAATGATTCAACATTCGTATGACAGTCGTCGCGTTCCGACCATCGTGATTAGTAATACTGCAAAACGATCAACTTTAATCTCAATACATCACGATCTTGCCACTAACGAATTCCGACTCTAACTAGTAGACGCCTCTGCTTCTTACACGAAGCATGACACGAGTTTTTCGAAAAACCAATACTCATATGCGTTCATTAAGGAAGAAAAGAAGATTTTCCTGGAGCAATTTGGAGGAGAAATTATGGAAAAACTAAATGAGCATGGTCGGACACATACACTCCTGGAAATTGAAATAAGAACACCGTGAATTCATTGTCCCAGGAAGGGGAAACTTTATTGACACATTCCTGGGGTCAGATACATCACATGATCACACTGACAGAACCACAGGCACATAGACAAAGGCAACAGAGCATGCACAATGTCGGCACTAGTACAGTGTATATCCACCTTTCGCAGCAATGCAGGCTGCTATTCTCCCATGAGACGATCATAGAGATGCTGGGTGTAGTCCTGTGGAACGGCTTGCCATGCCATTTCCACCTGGCGCCTCAGTTGGACCAGCGTTCGTGCTGGACGTGCAGACCGCGTGAGACGACGCTTCATCCAGCCCCAAACATGCTCAATGGGGAACATATCCGGAGATCTTCCTGGCCAGGGTAGTTGACTTACACCTTCTAGAGCACGTTGGGTGGCACGGGATACATGCGGACGTGCATTGTCCTGTTGGAACAGCAAGTTCCCTTGCCGGTCTAGGAATGGTAGAACGATGGGTTCGATGACGGTTTGGATGTACCGTGCACTATTCAGTGTCCCCTCGACGATCACCAGTGGTGTACGGCCAGTGTAGGAGATCGCTCCCCACACCATGATGCCGGGTGTTGGCCCTGTGTGCCTCAGTCGTATGCAGTCCTTATTGTGGCGCTCACCTGCACGGCGCCAAACACGCATACGACCATCATTGGCACCAAGGCAGAAGCGACTCTCATCGCTGAAGACGACACATCTCCATTCGTCCCTCCATTCACGTCTGTCGCGACACCACTGGAGACGGGCTGCACGATGTTGGGGCGTGAGCGGAAGACGGCCTAACGGTGTGCGGGACCGTAGCCCAGCTTCATGGAGACGGTTGCGAATGGTCCTCGCCGATACCCCAGGAGCAACAGTGTCCCTAATTTGCTGGGAAGTGGCGGTGCGGTCCCCTACGGCACTGCGTAGGATCCTACGGTCTTGGCGTGCATCCGTGCGTCGCTGCGGTCCGGTCCCAGGTCGACGGGCACGTACACCTTCCGCCGACCACTGGCGACAACATCGATGTACTGTGGAGACCTCACGCCCCACGTGTTGAGCAATTCGGCGGTACGTCCACCCGGCCTCCCGCATGCCCACTATACGCCCTCGCTCAAAGTCCGTCAACTGCACATACGGTTCACGTCCACGCTGTCGCGGCATGCTACCAGTGTTAAAGACTGCGATGGAGCTCCGTATGCCACGGCAAACTGGCTGACACTGACGGCGGCGGTGCACAAATGCTGCGCAGCTAGCGCCATTCGACGGCCAACACCGCGGTTCCTGGTGTGTCCGCTGTGCCGTGCGTGTGATCATTGCTTGTACAGCCCTCTCGCAGTGTCCGGATCAAGTATGGTGGGTCTGACACACCGGTGTCAATGTGTTCTTTTTTCCATTTCCAGGAGTGTATTTGGACCGTCGTTCTCCCAAATGAGAGTGGGGGTGTGGGGGGGGGGGGGGGGGTCGAGAGGGGAGGACAACTACTTCGTTCGGTGCGATTATGAAAGACTAACCTGGTATGCTATCTTTTCTAAGATTCAGAATGATGGTCGTGTTGTTGAGCCTATTCTGTGTGGTTGCCTTGAAATTTTAATCATTTGCATATCCAAGTCTGTAGTACATTTCGTACTAATTTTACATTTGTTTCGTGACACTGTTATGGTGCTGCAATTTTAATTGTTCACAGAGTTCACTTGTTTGCGCATTTCACCATTGGGAGCTGGTAGGTTCCACAGATCGGCCAATTATGTTTTTTTGCCCTGTCTTGTAGTGTCTGCGGTCAGTCAGTAATAAAAGGACCTAGACGTTCACGTTGATTCCGAGTGACGGAACAATTTCGCATTTTCTCACTAACAAAATAGTGTCAGAGACGAAGAGGTATAAGCTCTAGGAAAGTCGTAGGACCACCTAGGGATCGAACCACAGACCCGTACATTTGTAGTCTATTACGTAGTCTGTTACACACTGAGCCACCGAGTCATTTGGAAAGAGTTCCATCTGCTGACCGCTGTTCCTCTTTTATGTGCTCAGTAGTCTGTGCATCCCATGGAAGCTACTTCTGATAATGATGACACAAGCAAGCTACGTTGTAATCGTTTGTTAGGAGTGAGGAAAAGCTGGGTAGGTTTTTGAGTCTGTTGCGTGCTTCCGACAAAGACAATGAAGAGAACAATCAAAGGCTGTTGGGTTTATTTACGCAGGAAACAGAAAGAGTACGGACAGCGCTTAAGTGTCAAAACTCGAAGCGGTAAGAGTAGAGAAGCAGAATAACGACGGGGCCGTAAATGTGACGTTTTTAGTCAGCACGACAATCCTGAATTATGTTTCCTGCACTCCGTCTGAATTACGTGAGGCAAACGCGACGAATGGGAACGAGCTAAGTATTTCTGGAACTGTCTGTTCCAAGCTAGTGTTCCGTTCGCAAAGTTGACGAGAAGCCAGACTCGAGTACAAGCCAAGTGAATGTAGAGTTGAGATCGCCTCTAGGCGGGTCTTTTGTAACAAGGGAGACATGAAATACTATTTGCACAACAGCAAATAATTCTTCCACAAGATAAAACTGACTTTAAAGAAGAAGATTTTTAAATAGTGTATGTCTATTTATAGACACTGCAACACGTGGAAGTAGAGACGTTTGAAGTGATGGCAAGCAGAGGTCTCGGAATTCAGTGACACCTGCCTCCGTGGCGATAAAAGACCAGTATACTCTCGCAATCCACAAATACTTTCAGAAATAAAGCTTTTTATTAGTTTTAATGTGGAATTTATACATGTAAATAATCAGTTCTTTTAGAGTATGGAATCTTGAAAAATAGATCCGGATGCCAAAGAATGACGAGCATGATTACTGTCTCTTGGTTGCGCTTAAGTGTCTGCGGCACCGCGTTGACATGGCCAAGGAGATGGACTATTAAAAGCGTGGACGAGTTGAAAAAGTTGCTAAGACGTATGAATACATATTGAAGTAAGTTACTGATGGCGGAAACACAATACGATGAGATACCTGGCGAAGTGTCCAAGTTGAATTAATCCTATAGATTTGCAGAAAAAAGGACTTTGAATAACAATGAACTTAGACTATAAAACTTTTGCAGTTTAGATTGTGGTGAGGTGGAGGTACTGAAGTAGAAGAGGATAAAAAAATCTTGCTCCATTGTCAGGTTTTACGGTCCTGCTGACAGTGAGGTCATTAGAGACAAAGTAGAAGAGTATTAATGCAATGTGATTCATCCCCGCAAGACGTGAATTACTAAACACTTGTGAGACCAATTTTTGAGAATTGCTAGTTATTTGTAACCCTTACCAAGTCGAGTTAATAGATGAAATAGATAAGAGCTGATTAAGAGCGGAGCGTTTCGTCATGGCAACGTTACTGACTGCGAGACATGGAGTTGCGCATAAAATTGCACAGGCAGGCGCTGCAGGAGAAGCGTTGCGTATCTCATAGAGGTTTGCTGCTGAAATTCTGAGAGTGCATGCCGCAAGAA
Source organism: Schistocerca cancellata (assembly GCF_023864275.1). NCBI lineage: Eukaryota > Metazoa > Arthropoda > Insecta > Orthoptera > Acrididae > Schistocerca > Schistocerca cancellata. The sequence goes on from NC_064626.1 coordinate 940,862,532, forward strand.
GAGTCGTGCAATATATTGTAATAAAGCAAACAGGGTAACGTCTGCCGCTCCGGCATTGTTAGGGCGTGCAGATCTCAATCGCCACTTGCACTCAGCTGTATCTATGTAGAGAAACTACAGTAGATTCGATCAATCTAAGTCTGCTCAGCGTCAGATCAATTCAGATTGCGCTATCCACTTTTTTAGGGCCAGAGTACTTGACTCACTTCTGCCACACAGGATCATTGTCCATTGTAGTCTTAAACCAACTGTTAGTTGTTTACTGTATTCAATCAATAACTTGTTTAGCATAATTTATGTCTGGTTTAATAAAATAAATCTTCTTAGAAAATTTTACTTCATTCTCAATCATTTATATAGTCCCTACAGGATTACCTTTCAATATTCATTCCTCTCATATACATCTCGCGAAATGACCACGACGAAAAGTTAGAGGTGATATCGAGGCTTATAGACAGTCGTTCTTCATAATAGGAAGACACCCGCAGTATGCACCATTCGCGAATGGAACAGGGAAGGCGTACTGATAGTGGTACCGTAACCACTGTCCATTAAACACCGTAACGTACCTTACGGAGAATAAACATGTGTGTTCCAGGTCGTAATAATTAAAATGCAGCTACTCACGGAGGTTTAATGTGGGCCGTAACTATCGCATGGCGAAGAAACTTGGTAGATATCCTTATGCGTTAATGTGACACTGATCCACGCTGGGAAAAAATTGTTTCATTTTCAGCCTCCACGTGCAAATCTGGCGCTATGCAGCGTCTCCTCCACTTCTCAAGTGCTCGTGTCAAAAATTTGTCAGTGGCGGTTAATAATAAGATATACGTCGTTATGGCTTTCTCACTTGACTGATCTTTTCTCCGTACGTCCGGTTCCTAATCCATTACATAGGGAAATATTTCTATACGTCTTTCTTGAATTCACAGCTTCAGATTTGCATCTGGTGGCCGAAATTGGAACAATTTTTTTTCCGGTGGAAATCTGTTCCGAATCAGCACATTAGACAGTTTTGATACCATACAATAATTACAGCCCGCACTTGACCTCAGTGAGTGGCCGCGCTTTAATTATAACCACACGGTAGATATACAGGGCTATTACAAATGATTGATGCGATTTCATAAATTCACTGTAGCTCCATTCATTGACATATGGTCACGACACACTACAGATACGTAGAAAAACTCATAAAGTTTTGTTCGGCTGAAGCCGCACTTCAGGTTTCTGCCGCCAGAGCGCTCGAGAGCGCAGTGAGAGAAAATGGCGACAGGAGCCGAGAAAGCGTATTTCGTGCTTGAAATGCACTCACATCAGTCAGTCATAACAGTGCAACGACACTTCAGGACGAAGTTCAACAAAGATCCACCAACTGCTAACTCCATACGGCGATTGTATGTGCAGTTTAAAGCTTCTGGATGCCTCTGTAAGGGGAAATCAACGGGTCGGCCATCAGTGAGCGAAGAAACGGTTGAACGCGTGTATCTGAACATGCTGGAAAATAGGCTCATGCCACAACTGGAGACCGACAGCGCAGACTTCATCTTTCAACAGGATGGTGCTCCACCGCACTTCCATCATGATGTTCCGCATTTCTTAAACAGGAGATTGGAAAACCGATGGATCGGTCGTGGTGGAGATCATGATCAGCAATTCATGTCATGGCCTCCACGCTCTCCCGACTTAACCCCATGCGATTTCTTTCTGTGGGGTTATGTGAAAGATTCAGTGTTTAAACCTCCTCTACCAAGAAACGTGCCAGAAATGCCAGCTCGCATCAACGATGCTTTCGAACTCATTGATGGGGACATGCTGCGCCGAGTGTGGGAGGAACTTGATTATCGGCTTGATGTCTGCCGAATCACTAAAGGGGCACATATCGAACATTTGTGAATGCCTAAAAAAACTTTTTGAGTTTTTGTATGTGTGTGCAAAGCATTGTGAAAATATCTCAAATAATAAAGTTATTGTAGAGCTGTGAAATCGCTTCAATCACACCCTGTAGGTGTACATAACTCGAGAATGTCAAACCATCAAAATAATATTCACCGAATAGAAATACTTCTGAGCATATTTGTCACCGGTAAAATACGTAACAAAAGCATCTTAGCTCTACGTTCCTCAGATTCGAATTCTGCTAGAAATGCAAATGTCTTTCTTAAAATAGGCCCATATGGCTCATAGATATCTCCAGACTCTTGCAACAGCTTGCATTGCAGCTGAGGGAACCCAGTGAACGTTTCTTTAACTAAGATAGCCGACAGTGTAATTTTTTCTGCATCATATGTAACATCGAATTCACAGTGTTTCATTAGTAAGTTCTGGGAAGTACAATAAGTTTATATTGTAAATGAAACATCCATAAAGTACTTCGCAAACACAAGAAAAAATCAGAAATCGTAAGAAACACACCAGTTACGGAAAATGACACCTAAGCAATACTGTGATGACATAATATAGTGCCACGAAATTTAAAATGCTTAAATTATGGAGCTCGCGACCCCAGTGATGGATAAATTTTTTTATTATAATGACTAGATTGTTCCACTTTCTTTATAATTATAAGGCGACCGACTTCAAGCGCCGTTCTCGCTGATCTTGAAGCCATGTAATCGTTACAGCAGTAATTCGTCAGTTCACTTGAGAATAGCAGGTTGTGATTTACTGAACTGACGAGTTATCGAGGTACTGCATGGCCCGAACAGGAACGAGAAGTGCGCTTGAAATATGTTGCTCTGTATTCTTGGTGGATATCCTCCTGTGAAACAAAAATCACTGTCAGTGCAGTTGTAGAGATCCTGACAAAAGTCAGAAAGAATTAACGTACATCTTCAGGGTAAGTAATTACTAGTTTCGTGATTCCCACAGAGATCATCTAAGGGTCGAGGCTCCTTCTGAATATATGCAGAAGTCAAGCTTCCAGTGAGTGTTGTTCCAAACAGTTCATCACCGCCCTTGTGTTTGGTGACACAAAGCCCAGTGCCTCCAAGTCCGGTGAGCGTCAACATTATCACTGTCTGGCAATATCTGAAAAAAAATAAAAAAATAAAAAAAAGAAGCCGGCCGGAGTGGCCATACGGTTCTAGACGCTACAGTCTGGAGCCGAGCGACCGCTACGGTCGCAGGTTCGAATCCTGCCTCGGGCATGGATGTGTGTGATGTCCTTAGTTAGGTTTAATTAGTTCTAAGTTCTAGGCGACTGATGACCTCAGAAGTTAAGTCGCATAGCGCTCAGAGCCATTTGAATCTTTTTTTTTTTTTTAAAAAAAAGAATATAAAGTCATTGTAAAGTCTACGTCTTCACGTCTTCACGTCTTCAGGCAGAACTACTTGACTGTAGGATTTGTCGAATTAGCAACTCAAATTATTTCCAACAAAGTTGCTGATAAGATAGTACGTGCGAAAAAGAGAGTAATTTTACAGAGAATGTAGGAAGTTTCCAGAATGAGAGCTTCTGTAAAGTTTGGAAGGTATGAGACGAGGTACTGGCAGAAGTAAAGCTGTAAGTAGCGGGCGTGAGTCGTGCTTCGGTAGCTCAGTTGGTAGAGCACTTGCCCGCGAAAGGCAAAGGTCCCGAGTTCGAGTCTCGGTCGGGCACACAGTTTTAATCTGCCAGGAAGTTTCAATGTAGGAAGTGCCAAAAAGGATCCTCTTGAGAGAGGATTTCTGCGTGCCCAAATGATGTATTTTCTTTTGTCGAAATACACCACGCGAAGAAATTAGTACACCTGGAAAGACGGCGTCGATTTTGACCCGATGATAGCATATGCCACCTGGGGGATAATAGAAGTGCTGATAATGATTTCAACGTAGTCCGCCAACAGATGGAGCAGTGGCATCGCTATCAGAGAGCCATCAGTGTCTGTCCATTAATAGGGAATGCTCACAGCCAGAAAACTCAGTGTGGTGCAAACGTATGAAAGAAACAGGCAACCATTCCACGGAGCCGAACTCGTTCTTCCTACAACCAACTGAACGAGTTTGAAAGTCTTCAAAGTGGCGGGATGGTCCTTTCGGAGAATTGTCACACGAGCTGGACAGGCTGCGTCAGTTGTGCAACGATGGTGGTATCAGCGATCACGTGAACATTCTCACACCCGTGGACGAGGTTCTGGACGTCCACGCAAAGCAGACGCCCGCCGGGATCATCGTACTGTAAGGACAGCAATGGTAGGTCGTACGGTTACTGCAGCGTAGGTAAGAGGGCTTGTGAGCCAAGAGGTGTCGACACAGACTGTTGCGAACCGGTTATTAGCAGTGGGACTGTGGCCGCACACACCTCTATCTCCTTTTCCATACACGCCACAGCATCGATGTGTGCGGATCGACCGGTGCCCTCAGAGGATCACTCGAAAGATGGAATGGCGCACCGTAGTCTTCACAGACGAAAACAGATTGACGCAGGTTATGGTCGTTTGCGCGTACGACGAAGACCTGATGAGCGCTGGTTCGTAGGCCGCATTCGTCCAAGACAAACTGGCCCAACCCTAGGCCTTATGGTCTATGGTGCGACAATCTATAAGTGTAGATCAACTTTGATGTTTCCGAAGGGCACGCTAACTAGCGCTCGGTACGTGCAGACTGTTCTTAGACTCGTCCTTTTGCCGTTCTTGCAACAGGAAGGTGATGTTCCAAAAACATAATGTTCTCCCGTACACTGTCCGTGATACTCAACATGTTCTGCAAGATACGCAGCAACACCCCTGCCCAGTACGACCTCCAAGCCAGACTCCAGTCGAGCTCGTGTGAGACATGATGGGACGAGAAGTAACTTGAGCAACTCTTTAACCAACAACTCCTACAGAACTACGAGAACAGGTGGAGCGGACATGGCATAACGTATCCCAGGGCAGTATTCGCCAGCTGCGCGATCTATTGGATGCCAGCGTCAATGCCTGCATAATCACCCACGGATGCTACACCACGTTATATTATGCGTGTTTCAGCGTTGGTCATTTCTGGTTTCTCAGAACCGCTTGTGATACTCATCTGTAAATGTAAGCATTTCATGTACTGCATATACACTGTTGCAGGAAATTTAATTAATCTTGAGTGAATTGGAAACCACTAAAAGGGTGTACTAATTTTTTCTTGCACTATGTTTTGGTAACCAACTCGTTACTTTTACTATTATATGCATGATTATCTCGTCTGATAGGCTCGCATAATAATGGTTTGATACGAAAATGGCGATTGTGAAAGCCATGACCTGAAAGCTGGTCAACACTCCAAATTTCTATTTCTCCATTTTCTGCTGGGCGTAACGGTAGAGCGTTGCGTATCTCAGGATTCGGGGATATTGGCTTAAACGGCTGGTTTGCGAGCCTTCTCATCCTCAAGCTAAGCTAGGCGCTAATGGTGTGTATGCTATGGAATCGATAGCGGCCAGACTCTGGGGCACCTGTTCCACGCCGGTTATATCAGGTTTATACAGGCAAAGAGATCTCAGCCTGAGCAGAATATCTTAGAATCACGCCGGTCAAGATCCCAAAAATAGAAAGCAGTTTCTGTTGCAGATGTATTATTAATAAAACATTTGCAACAGAAACAGTTTTCTATTTTTTAAGCATTGAACCACTGTTACTGCATCTGGCCAAAATGCAGTACAGTAATAGTTACCGCCAAGAGCTGCTAAAAAAATTTCTTTATTGAACAACCAGCTACGGTCAATAGAACATAATCAGGTTCCTATATACCAACGGAAAGAAATAACAGCATTACATAACTAAACTGTCACTATCTTTGTAACTGATGTACATGTTTACGAAAAAACTTACCTAATGAAAGGTTACATATTCAAGTAAAAACAATTACAACATTGTACTAAGCGATAAAATCAATTGCATAAAATAATAAAATCCATGAATTCGTCACTGGAAAGAAAATTATGACCGAGAGACTAATATGACAGACACTGTCAAAACAGAGTTATCTCTATGAGCGTAGGTACATCGCATTTATACAGAGTTACACTTTGTCAAACAGCAAAAAATTACATCGTCAGTCATAAACATGTGCCCAACAACATATTATTTCATGTAATATTAACAGTCAGAATTGACAGTACGAACGGAGGTACTCTACGTTATGCTACAACGAAAGACGATCTAGAGGTCAACATAAGTCGATGGTTCCCGTACGATTCCAGTATTCCAAGTATGTTGTGTGTCGTATGTTACTATGACTCAATTTCATAGCGTGACGATACTCTGTGGACCGAAACTGGTTGTTCAGTAAAGAAATTTTGTCAGCAGCTCTTGGGGCTAAATCAGGACTTTTTCAAATTTTTACGAGATGTGGGACACCATCTTCTTCAAATATATTGTAGTGTCTTACCATAATTACTCGTGTAATCACTTATGAATCCAAAAATATCAAGAACAAATCTCAATTTCTTGGGATGGTTGTCAGAGTAGGGGAGGGCCTTGTAGCGTGCTGCATTTTTCAGTCTTTCACCTCTAGCCAGCACTGAAACAGAGGTTTAATGTATCTTCTCATTCTTTTTTTAAACGATAGTATTCACTTTTATGCGCTGCAGCCTTTTCCTGAAATTACAAAAATTACTCGGCACAATTAAGATTTTTTCCAAATCCCAAAACATGTTCAAGGTATAACATGATCATGTATCTAGGAACAAATATTCTACTGAAATTTAAAAGCGTCGCAATCGATAAAATCATGTCGATGCTATATTTAATCGCCTATGTGTTACATATACTGCAAGTTAATTATCATAAAATTCTGTAACTGAAGAATTAACACTATATTCCAAATAGCTTTAAAATATTTTAAAGCACCTAAATGAGTAGAATATTTACAAATGTTGCAAAAAACACAGGCTCATGTCTAACAACCTCAAAAACAGTACAAAAAGTCAGAAAATGCTTATGGCAGTCTCCAGAGCGCATTCCTTCGTGTGATTCTAAAATCAGTCACAGGACTGCAATATCGGTCAAAAACCATCAGGTGTTCCTTGGTATACTATCCTGGAGCTACAACACTCCCGCCTACCAACACCCGTACAACAACGAGGACTTAACAGACCAATTCTTCTGTATGTGTGCTAGTAACTTATACAGTATGGTAAGGCGCACAACAGTGCCATAACGTCTTCGATAAAGAAAGGAATCTTTTATATACTTTTCGTCTACTACATTAACAAAATTCTGGAAAATATCATTGGAAATTGAAATGTAGCAGAAGGGATAGGGTAAAACTAATCTATTGATGCCTCTTCCAATCGGAGATTACGATATTCATATCGCCTATTTTATTTACTCAAAGGAGATTACTTTTAGTTCATTGTACATACATACACTTAACAACAGAACACCTTTTGCTCATAAGAACTTGCATTAAACTATTTAATAATGAAAATGATAAAATATTCAGGGAAGTATCCAATTACAAAACTTTTCGTCATTGTCAGAATACACACAAACTACAGAATTAAGATTAACGACCTTTGGAAGTAAAAACGTTTGGTTCAGTAGAGCATGCTTGATGTAAAATAACAGATAATATGTTAGCAATGTTTTATATACAGCAACATTATAATAATTCGTATTTTTATACCTGTCATTGTTATTGTGATTATGTAAGTTAGTATCGCTACATCGATCGATACCCTAAATTATTATGCTGTTAAGAACTTTGCATATTGTCAACGATATTTTCTTCTCGAAATTCATTAATTAACTAAACTGTAATCGTATTTCCATGAAAAGTATAAAATCAAAAATTTAAACAAGAGCACTGCATTATTTTAATACTGTTTAAAAGGCGTGGATGAGGCAACTGCAGCGGAAGTATTGATTCAGTTTTCAGAGGCGAAGTCTGTATTGTTCGGCTCTGTAAACTGACTCGGAAAATATAATTACTTTCAAAACTCTAAAACTTGTGTCAAGCCTGTTTTTCCATGAGTTATCACTGGTCTTGCTGCTGAATAGAGGATACCGGGAAATCAAGATTTCTGCAGCGAAGGAAAGGAGTTACATTCACACAAGACGAGACCCAGTCACATGTCCTAACTACGGTCACGTTTTACAATATGCGTACTATTATCCAAAATAAGGTGATGTTGTTGGCAACTGCTACATCCCACTAAGTGACAATAGTTTTGCACACTAACAACTTAGACTAATGTCTTGTATCAGTGAAACAGAAACGTGATGACTGGGTGTTGTGTGATGTCCTTAGGTTAGTTAGGTTTAAGTAGTTCTAAGTTCTAGGGGACTGATGACCATAGATGTTAAGTCCCGTAGTGCTCAGAGCCATTTTTTTTAGTGAAACAGAAAACATACTAAAATACAATAAGTGCATCGTACGCAGTTTAGACGTAATGTACATGAACGCCACTGAATGGGGAAATGAAGTTTATAACAGGAGGAAAAAAACATAATAGGAGTTTTATGGTGAGCTGTAGAAAACTTCCACTTACATTTTAACGCTCAGTCCGCCTCTTCCTTCTGAAGTCATGAAGGACGGATTTATTCGATTCAAAGTGATCGATAGCAGAGAAGACATATAATTGCACGTCTAAAAGCGTCCATGGAATTACGCTTGTACTTACTTTCCAAATAGTATCAGCAGAAGTCACTAATTAAGAGACAAGCCTTAGTCACAAAGCCTGAGGTGCAATGTAATACAAACATCCTGAAGTGTCTGCGCCTGACGGATAAAGACAAAATCCAAAGAGGCCGATACGAAACAATCAGATACGAGAATGACAATGTTATGTGACTAATATGACTTCTAAATGGAGTTGAGAATTTAGATTGGCCACTTGATAAGCAGTTCTATGTCTAGTAAAATACGACGAAAAAATTCTTTCATCCTATTAAGCAAATACCAGTTGAACTGCAATGCAATGTGAACTTTTAAGAACACGTATGGGGAATATTAACCTTCTGACACGGATTAGCTCACAGGCTTGTGCATACAACAGACATATCTCAACTACCAGAAGATTCTGTATTTATAGATTACACCCCGTAGAGAAAGATGATGTAATATCATGTTCAAAAATATCCGAACAATCTGAACTGCATCCGCTGGGTTTGTATGCAGCCCACATAGTGTAATTTTCTTGCAGATCGTGTAATCCCTTTTGGGTGAAGTCGTTTGACAACACAAACTCGCTACCAGAAGTGAACCCAAGAGAACACTGCTCTTATGCCAATCAGTCCATACGTAAATTACTGTAATGCAACGATGCCGTAAACATCACAAAACACGTTATTATGGATGAAACAGTCCTTAACATTTCTAATTTCAAATTTATTACAATAAGTGATAATTCAATAATGTTACAAGTCACACTGACATGTTATACAATGAATACCTGTAACTGTCTCAACTAATGCTCGTGGTCGTGCGGTAGCGTTCTCGCTTCCCCCGCCCGGGTTCCCGGGTTCGATTCCCGGCGGGGTCAGGAATTTTCTCTACCTCGTGATGACTGGGTGTTGTGTGATGTCCTTAGGTTAGTTTGGTTTAAGTAGTTCTGAGTTCTAGGGGACTGATGACCCTAGATGTTAAGTCCCATAGTGCTCAGAGCCATTTGTCTCAACTAAATCATACAGTAATCGTTAAACTAATTTTTGTATAATAAGAGATTTTGATAGAGTATCTGAACTCCCTTCTACGATAATTCGAAGTAGTCTTGCTTTCTCAGTCAGGGACCATTATATCCAAAGGTTAAAGACTTAGTAATTCTCAATATCGTAGCTCGGTAGGCCATCCAGTTTACTGCTGCTGTTGACGTAATGTTTAGTTTTTTTGTGAATATACGCGGAAATTATGGGACTGAACAGTGTGTTAACTAGGTTTATTTACTCGCATACTCCAGTGTCACATGGTTGATAGTTCCGTAACGCAGGGCTGCAGGAAGTTGTTTCGAGGTCAATAGTTCGTGGTATCTTGCTAATTCGTGGCGATCTGGATATGATCGTGATATCGACACTTTATATTTGATCAGAATACACTTTCGTCATAACGTTATCATGACAAGTTGCAATTAAATTGTAGAGTGCATATTTTATAATTTCTGTTCGTTTATTCAAAAAGGATAAAAATAATTTTTATTTATTTTTATTATAATAATATTTTATTTATTGAACCATTCGTCATGTAAAGTCACAGGCTACTCACTACGTATTCTGTTTGGAACTGAGGTGTTAAAAATATTTTTGCTGGACTTGGGTTCGAACTCGGATTTCCCCTTGCGCGCGATATGACGCCTTCGGGACGATACAGCTCTATCATTTCGATGTTTCCCGAATTCTCCAAACTCCTGAACGTCTCCAAGAAAGGCACGGGTCTGGGTTCAAATCCTGGAGAGGCAAAACAGTTTTAGTCACGTCATTTCACATTCTAACATGTGTGCACCTACCTGTTGCTGAAAAATAGTTTTTATTTTTAATCTCTCTTCAAGTGTGTCAACAGTAACAATAGGTGCCGGTTTGGACACAGAATTTACGTCACATCGAGACAACTTCGAGAATACGTCTCCCAGTTGTCAGTGAAAAAGAATTCGATATTTAACGTCTCTTTGTGTGTAGTGAATGGTGACGATATGGGTGGGTTTCAATTCATAAAAAAACTGCGATAGTTGGTAAGTTCAAATCCTGGTCAAAAAATAACTCGCTACTAGGGAAAGAATTCGTTTTCCTAACAATTGATTTTGCTTTGTTAACGATACGATTAGGAACTGGGTTCGAATCCTCGTCCAACACTAAAATTTATGTGACGTCACTTCAAGTTTAAAGACGTGACCATTTTGTTCTTCGTGAATGAAACTATATTTAACATATTTCATGCATTGTTAACAGTGACAGTAGTTGTTGGATAGTATTCCCAGTCCAGTAGTAAAATTTCCGTCATGTAACTGCAAATTCGGACTAGCTGATACTGACCAAAAGTTAGATGTTTGCAAATCTCTGTGTTCCTCGTCAACAATGACGATGGCTCAGACATGACAGGTATCTTTACTTAGCATTGGGTATAGGTGTTGTGTTTGAATCCATATCCACAATAACAGAGTCAATCAAGTCATTTAAAGTTCAGACATGTGCACCGCCAGCTGCTTTTAGATAAAAGGAACGATAGGTGACTTTCGAATGGCACGTAGACCCAAGTACCACGAAATTACCAAGTGCAATGATAGTACCATTCATACGTTGTTGATGTAGAGCACTTGGCGTTGTTAAAGGCGATTTTATAATGGTTAGCTCATTAGCCAGTTTATTGAAAACCACTCGCTACTTGAACAATGGTTATTACATTGCTGTAAAAGCTTTTGCCAGTTAGAAGTTCTGCAGTATTCTGGGAGTCCCAGTGGATACGCTGCTGGTCAAAAGAAGGGCTTTTATTCGACTTTATTTACACACTGAAGAGGCAGACACGACTCACTCTGTTGACATTGGCTGGCACTGACGCCTCTCCCATTTGGGAGAGGAGATACGTAGGTGCCCTGTGATGATGGTGACAGGCCACAGGACGGCCGGCAGCCTGCCGGCCGCGGTGACCGAGCGGTTCTAGGCGCTTCAGTCCGGAACCGCGCGATTGCTACGATCGCAGGTTCGAATCCTGCCTCGGGCACGGATGCGTGTGATGTCCTTAGCTTAGTTAGGTTTAAGTAGTTCTAAGTTCTAGGGGACAGATGACCTCAGATTGTAAGTCCCATAGTGCTCAGAGCTATTTGAACCATCTGAATGGCCGGCAGCCTCATTAGGCCATGGCCGTGACGTCAGTGGCGCTGCGTGTTGTCTTGCGACGGCGTTCCTTTGCCGCACAGCCTCTCCTTGCGACTCAGTCCTGCACACGTTTACTGCTGTGCATGGGATGCGACCCGTTGCCCTCCAGCAGGAGTCGGATGGCAGGTCGTCAGCGCTGAGTCACCTAGTCTCGCAAGGAGCTCATTTCTGGCGGCAGATAGCCCAATCCGGGCTGCACTAATGACTGCTGCTGGTGGCGGTCAGTTGTCTCGTCGTCCGGCACGGCCCTGGCTCGTGAAGGTGTTGCTGGACTCTGAAGTACCACTGCCTCAAAATTCAGGACTACTTACACGGCTCTGGTGCGCATTTGTTACCTCAAAACTTGGCTCCCAGTCACGTGGCCTATAAGAAGAGTCTTACCCTGGCGTGGTGACATCGACCAGCCCTCTGCGGCTATTACAGGTGTGTGGTGTAGTTCCCCGCTGAGTGCAGTTAGGCTATCTGGCAGTCCTTTTGCGTACGTGTTATTCTGACTCATACGTCGCCACACTATGGGTACCAGCCCAAGGCTGCTTTTGCAATACTTCACTGTGGCATTACTTCACTGTGGCTTTCTCACCACTACACAGTGTTAAGTAGTGTCTCAATGTTGTTGGGCACAAATCGCAAAGGAAAAAGGTCTCAAAATCAAGTGAGCATTTCATTCTCCATAATATTTTGAAGAAGACAAAAACTCTGTGGAAAGTTTGCCAGCTCACCTCGACTCCCAAACAAAAGCAAAAACGCATGGATACCTGCCACGGCTTGATTGAAATGCAACATGCGGAGAATTCTTTTGTGCAAAAATCATCACAGGCAACGAGACTTGTTGTTCTCAGTACCAACCCATAACAAAACGACGAAGTGGAAAAATTCACAGTTTGGGCTTTTCCGACAATTTTAGAAATTTATATGAACGTTATGTGCGTCACACTGAAGTGGAGAGTGGGGGGAAAGACTGTCTACAAGGGGCGATGAAAAAGATTCCGTTCAAAGGCCTCACAGTCCAGAATCGATATGGCAACCAGGCGAAATAGCTGTGAGCATTGAGGCAACCATCCCACCGATGCACTAGGCTGAAGACAGCCGTTTGGTAAAACAGTGTGTCCTGCTGCGTGAAGATGTCCATATCTGCCTGATGCACATCCTCGTTAGACGAGAAGCGTCGGCCCTTTATGGCCAACTTTAAGGGACCGAATGCGTGATAATCGCATGGGCAGAGATCAGGATTGCATGGCGGGCACTCGAGTGTCTCTCACTTGAGTTGGTGTAACTTCTGTGTTGCGACACTTGGGATACGGGGACGTGCGTTACTATGAAGCAGCTGCATCCCTTGTAGCATATGGTTTTTGATGGACGTATTGCCCCATACACATTCTTCCTTCTCTGATCGATATCTACCCGTGTTTGTCCTCCGGGAGCCAAGACGCATTTGGTAATAACGTCGCCACTCTTCACGTTTCCACATTCACCGCTCAAATGTAAAAAAGGACACGAATGCCACACTGGTCCATTGCGTGCATGTCACTGATTATACAGGGTGCTCTAAAATTCCTCTTACAAACGACTAGTACTTGTAGAGTGAACGGAGTAGACAATATTTTGAATTGTAACTCATGTCCAGAAACGTACCGTTTCCATGTCACAATCCTTTGAAAACGTGTTTTATAGGTACGTAAGCAACAGCGTAGTCATAGTGAGAGGCTCTTACGTTGTGTCGGTTAATGTCATTTGACGTCTGTCCTACCTCTCTTATCTGGTTCGAGCCTCATTCACGTATGTGTGAGTGTTGGAGCAACATGGTTGAGTACACATTTGCAGAATATACCAACAAGATCCTTCTGTATGGCGAATCTCACGATAATGGAAGAGATGCTCGTCGCTTTTATGTAGACCGTTTTCCATAAGGTTCGTCGCGTCCCCTTTTTGCCACAACTACGCGACGGCTTCGAGAAAGGGGCACGTTTACCGTCAGCAGGCGTGACTGTGGTGTTCCAAGGAGACTCCGCACAGCTGAACTGCGAGAACTGTGAGAACTGCTTAAGTTCCCTTTTGGTTTCTTCAGATATTAGTGAGTGAAGTTGTAAAATAAGTTCAAAAATTGCTCTGAGCACTATGGTTCTGATAAACCAGAAATGACCCAAGTTGAAACACCCATATTAGTACGTGGTGTAGCCTCCGTGGGCGACAATGCAGGCGTTATCGCTGGCATCCAATCGATCGCGCATATAGCGAATACGTTACGTCATGTCCGCTCGACCTGTTCACGTAGTTCTACAAGAGTTGTTGGTTAACGAGTTGCATAAGTTACTTCTCGTCCCATCATGTCTCACAAGAGCTCAACTGGAGTCTAGCTTGGAGGTCGTACTGGCCAGGGAGTTGAGTTTCACGGACAGTGTATGGGAGAACATTATGCACTTGGGACATCACCTTCCTGTTGCAAGAACGGCAAAAGGACGGGTTCAAAATCAAATGGCTCTGAGCACTATGGGACTTAATTGCTAAGGTCATCAGTCCCATAGAACTTAGAACTGCTTAAACCTAACTAACCTAAGGACATCACAAACATCCATGCCCGAGGCATGTATCAGTCACGCGGTTCCAGACTGAAGCGTCTAGAACCCCGTCGGCCACCCCGGCCGACTGTAAAATAAGTGATGTACTGGGTCATCCCTAGTAAATTACGTGTACAAGTTATCGCGTTACCGATATGTTTCCAAATGATTGCAGCACGGAAAGGTTACGTTTCCGGACAAGGGTTCCAGTTCAATATATTATGTACTCAGTCACCTCTACAAGTCCTAGAAGTTTTTGAGGGAAATTTTAGAGCACCCAGTATACCAACATCGGAGTCGCTCTATGTTGCATAGCTTATACGCTACAGCAAAGCCCTCTAACGGATACTTTTTAATCGCTCATTACAGAACGCCTGAAGCATTAAAACACCATCTGAACGCTTTGAAAATGTGATTTTTTTCCGTCCGACGGAGGCTCATTGTCACCTAGACATATCTTCACAGCCCCAAACCAGTAGTTATAAATACTTGGGCTTCCAAGCCTTTGAATTCAATCTTTACGTCGTAGTACACGAGCTATGAGGTGTAGCTTGTGATACGCTGCTGCCGTTCGCCAAGATGACGTCCACCTTCGAGTATGCTACTTATCTGCCCTACCAGACTCAAATGCTGTAAACTGCCGACCACGCAACCACTGATGAGTGGGCTGGAAGACATCTACCTACTGCTTGCTGAGCCGAACTCAAGGTGCTCGACACACTGCACACCTGTCGCATTATTCAGGATGCATGCTAATTGTTGTCCAGTCTCGAAGTTCTTAGGACTGACGGGGTACATCGCAACATTATTGCGGTGTCCACAGACGGTCAGAGGGAGTTTACAGCAGAGGCTCGCAGCCCGGCGGGGAGCTAGCCGCCGCCGGCACGGCAGCCCTCGCCAGACCGCAAGGTGAAGGCCGCCCGGCGCCGCTCTGCTATGCTCATTACCGCGCGCAGCGGCCACGACGTGACGCGCGGAGCAACGAACCCGCCACGCCCACGCCCGCAGCTCAATGGGTCCCGGCCGCAGTGACGGCCAGCTAGCTCTTTCTTTTTCTGGCCGCCACCACATTGCGAGCGACGAGAAAAGCACTCCCGGCTAATGCTCTTGCTTCAAACACGAGCTCTAAATAGAACATGTCCCGCGATACAGCTTTTCTTAAATTCCACTTCTATCTCAACCTCGTGTGGAACTCGCAATTTGTTTAGTATTTATCCTGTCTCCGGACTAATTGCAGCTCGTGAGACTTCTTGTTATCGCTTGGCGTGTTCTATTGTTAATTAGGTCCCTCACTTCTTCATAGGCGTTTCACCTGTGTCGCTCTACTTCTATAAGGGACGATCAAAAAATTTCCGTTCGTATGCCATTAAGTCCAGAATCGGTATAGGACTCAGGCAACACCGCCCTGAGCATTGAGGCAACCATCTCAACGACGTACCAGATTGAAGACATACGTGTCCTGCTGCGTGAAGAACTCCGTAAATGCATGATGCACATCTTCGTCCGACAGGAAACGTCATGCCTTCAAGGCCTTTCTTAAGGGACCGAAATGGGATAATCACGTGGGAAGAGATGAGGACTGTGGGGCGGGTGATCGAGTGTCTCACCCAAAGTTGACCGTAATGGATGCGGCTCGTCTCTAAAATGGATTGGCATCTTGTGTCGAATCGCGACCAGCATGGAACTTGGCTCACCATTCCAAAAGTCGGTTTTCTAAAGACATTTAATTTTTTTTTCATAATTTGGGGCCACAGTCATAATATATTTCTTTAAAGTCAGTACCGCCGTTAGACTCTTTTTCATTTGCGGTGTTACATTTACACGATCATGATTTCGGCTTTAAAGTGCCATTATCGAGTGTTTTAATGTTATACACTGCCTAAGATGGAATACTGTCGTATTTGAAATACACTATTAGACTCATTGTCTAAGGGTCAATATTTCTGGTAAAAGCCTACTGCTTTGTTTTATCACTGAGTATGCCATCTTAGGCACTGTATAACATTAAAACACTCGATAATGGCACTTTAAATTCGAAATCATGATCGCGTAAATGTAACACTGCAAAAAAAAATAAAATAAAATAAAATAAAAAACCAGTCGAATGGCGGTACTGATATGTTGCTCCATGCACTTTCTTCATTCTTCAATGGATAGCTACAGATGTTTGTCCTTCGGCAGTCAAGAAAAGAATAACAGCACGTTGGTCCTGTCTGAACGCGTTTGGTGACATCGTCGTCATAGTTCACGTTTCCGCATGTACTGCACCAACGTACGTACGAATCCAATACTAGTCGCTTGCCTAAATGTCTATGTTTATATAGACGCTTCGGAGATGTGCTACGTTGCATACAGGATGTCCCAGAGAACACCGACAAGCTTTAGGGACAGATTCCTTACATCAAAACAAGAAAAAACAATGTCTAGCAAACATAGGCTCTAGAATGCATACCTTAACACCTACGAGCACTTGTTCATCTCCGATACTATGAAATACGGGTGATCAAAAAGTCAGTATAAATTTGAAAACTGAATAAATCACGGAATAATGTACATAGAGAGGTACAAATTGACACACATGCTTGGAATGACATGGGGTTTTACTAGAACCAAAAAAATACAAAAGTTCAAAAAATGTCCGACAGATGGCGCTTCATATGATCAGAATAGCAATAAAGAGCATAAAAAAGTAAGACAAAGCAAAGATGATGTTCTTTACAGGAAATGCTCAATATGTCCACCATCATTCCTCAACAATAGCTGTAGTCGAGGAGTAATGTTGTGAACAGCACTGTAAAGCATGTCCGGAGTTATGGTGAGGCATTGGCATCGGATGTTGTCTTTCAGCATCCCTAGAGATGTCACGATACACTTGCGACTTCAGGTAACCCCAAAGCCAATAATCGCGCGGACTGAAGTCTGGCCAAGAATGACGAAAGTGGCGGCTGAGCACGCGATCATCACCAAACGACGCGTGCAAGAGATCTTTCACTCGTCTAACAATATGGCGTGGAGCGCCATCCTGCATAAACGTCGTACGTTCCAGCAGGTGTTTATCAGCCAGGCTAGGGATGATGCGATTCTGTAACGTATCGGCGTACGTCTCACCCGTCACGGTAGCAGTTACAAAACCAGAATCACGCATTTTCTCGAAGAAAAAAGGCCGATAACGGTAGATGTGGTAAATCCAACCATACCGTGACTCTCTCGTCATGCAATGGAGTTTCCACGACAGTTCTAGGATTTTCGGTAGCCCAAATTCTTCAGTTGTGTGCGTTGACAGACCCTCGGAGCGTGAAATGAGCTTCGTCGGTCCACAACACGTTACTCAACCAATCGTCATCTTCCAACATCTTTTGAAACGCCCACACCGCTAATGCCCTCCGCTTGACTAAATCGCCAGGTAACAGTTCATGATGCCGATGGATTTTGTACGGATAGCATCGAAGGGTACGCCTAAGTGTCAACCAAACAGTAGTGTATGGAATTCCGGTGCGACGGCCACTACGGGGTATATCGTCTAAACAACCCGTGGCTTCGAACTTCGAAATCATTCTCGCCACAGCTGCATTTGTTAACGGACCTTTACCCGTTCGAATCCCCTTCATATGGCGATAGGATCGTAACACTGAACTAGCACATTCCCCATTCTGATAATACAGCTTCACTAAAAGCGCCTTTTCAGGTAACGTCAACATGCTGCGACTGCTGGCGCATCTGATTCTCTCTCTCATTACAGCTCCTTTTGTACTCGATTGTCATGCGCAGTCACTGACGTTTTGCTGTCCAGCGCCATCTGTCGGACATTTTGTGTTGTTTTTTTTCTAATAAAACGCCATGTCATTCCAAGCATGTGTATCAATTTTTACCCGTCTATCTACATTATTCCGTGGTTTATTAAGTTTTCAAATTTATACTGACTTTTTGATCACCCCGTTCATCTCTTCTAGTTCAGGCTCTTTGCTTTCCGTATTTTGAGAGGAGTTAGTATGGGCTAAACAAGAAAGTAAGCATAGGGGCTAAAATACATACTTTAAGACGTATGAATACTTGTTCGGTAGAAGAGAGATATGTTCCACACTAGTGAGGATGAACAAGTGCTGAGAGCTCTGAAGGTATGCGTTTTAGAGCCCATGTTCACTAGTCATTTTTCCCAGTTTTTGTGTAAGAAACCAGTCCCTAAAGCTTGTATGTGTATTTGGGGTACTTTGCATACGCTGCAGCAACGTCCTCAAAGGGAAGCTTTTTCATGGTCCCTTATAATAATCTAAGCACTGCTGGCCACTGAAAAATGTAACATCATAAAAGCGGCAAGCAACAACGTCGAACTGGCGTGAAGTGCTTCGGCGTGCCACTTTTAACACTCCAGTACAACCGCAAACAGTAGGTAGCACGATCACCATCTACACTCCTGGAAATTGAAATAAGAACACCGTGAATTCATTGTCCCAGGAAGGGGAAACTTTATTGACACATTCCTGGGGTCAGATACATCACATGATCACACTGACAGAACCACAGGCACATAGACACAGGCAACAGAGCATGCACAATGTCGGCACTAGTACAGTGTATATCTACCTTTCGCAGCAATGCAGGCTGCTATTCTCCCATGGAGACGATCGTAGAGATGCTGGATGTAGTCCTGTGGAACGGCTTGCCATGCCATTTCCACCTGGCGCCTCAGTTGGACCAGCGTTCGTGCTGGACGTGCAGACCGCGTGAGACGACGCTTCATCCAGTCCCAAACATGCTCAATGGGGGACAGATCCGGAGATCTTGCTGGCCAGGGTAGTTGACTTACACCTTCTAGAGCACGTTGGGTGGCACGGGATACATGCGGACGTGCATTGTCCTGTTGGAACAGCAAGGTCCCTTGCCGGTCTAGGAATGGTAGAACGATGGGTTCGATGACGGTTTGGATGTACCGTGCACTATTCAGTGTCCCCTCGACGATCACCAGTGGTGTACGGCCAGTGTAGGAGATCGCTCCCCACACCATGATGCCGGGTGTTGGCCCTGTGTGCCTCGGTCGTATGCAGTCCTGATTGTGGCGCTCACCTGCGCACCGCCAAACACGCATACGACCATCATTGGCACCAAGGCAGAAGCGACTCTCATCGCTGAAGACGACACGTCTCCATTCGTCCCTCCATTCACGCCTGTCGCGACACCACTGGAGGCGGGCTGCACGATGTTGGGGCGTGAGCGGAAGACGGCCTAACGGTGTGCGGGACCGTAGCCCAGCTTCATGGAGACGGTTGCGAATGGTCCTCGCCGATACCCCAGGAGCAACAGTGTCCCTAATTTGCTGGGAAGTGGTGATGCGGTCCCCTACGGTACTGCGTAGGATCCTACGGTCTTGGCGTGCATCCGTGCGTCGCTGCGGTCCGGTCCCAGGTCGACGGGCACGTGCACCTTCCGCCGACCACTGGCGACAACATCGATGTACTGTGGAGACCTCACGCCCCACGTGTTGAGCAATTCGGCGGTACGTCCACCCGGCCTCCCGCATGCCCACTATACGCCCTCGCTCAAAGTCCGTCAACTGCACATACGGTTCACGTCCACGCTGTCGCGGCATGCTACCAGTGTTAAAGACTGCGATGGAGCTCCGTATGCCACGGCAAACTGGCTGACACTGACGGCGGCGGTGCACAAATGCTGCGCAGCTAGCGCCATTCGACGGCCAACACCGCGGTTCCTGGTGTGTCCGCTGTGCCGTGCGTGTGATCATTGCTTGTACAGCCCTCTCGCAGTGTCCGGAGCAAGTATGGTGGGTCTGTCAATGTGTTCTTTTTTCCATTTCCAGGAGTGTATATTATTTACACAAGAAAAGATTACGCAGCGCGCTTCTCATTCAGCAGTCGTTTTTAAATGTTGTCTGGTGGTGGAAAGGTCACGTCATGCTAATACGGAATAGATGCATTCACGATGGCCACACTCAATGCCATCCAAGATTTCAGCCGTACAGCGTGACTAGCGGAGACAGACGTATGGTTCGCTTGTTAGAGCAGTATCGTACAACCAAGTCACGTACCGTGAGTCCGGAAATGGGCTTGTTTGCAGCAAGACGAGTATCTTTACGGAAAGTGGTCCGCCGCCTGAAGCACGACGCACTGTCAGATGGAGACGATTCTTGCGGGTTCCCTTGACGCGGCTACAGGGGAGACGCACTGACAATGCTCAGTCGAAAGACAACAATGGACGCACGAGTGGCCAAACGTCGTCTTCTTAGACGAGTCCCCACCCTCGCCGATCGGTGTGGCCGAGCGGTTCTAGGCGCTTCAGTCTGGAACCACGCGACCGCTACGGTCGCAGGTTCGAATCCTGCCTCCGGCATGGATGTTGGATTGTCCTTAGGTTAGTTAGGTTTAAGTAGTTCTAAGTTCTAGGGACTGATGACCTCAGATATTAAGTCCCATAGTGCTCAGAGCCATTTGAACCATTTTGAATCCCCACCCTCGTGCAGCCTAACGACGAGCGCAACCATGCTTGGCGGCTCCATATATATCGAACATACCATACTTGATTCGTCACAGGCTTTCACCTGATACGATGGTATGGACTGTCACTGGGCACATAACACATATAGCCATTAATTTGAGCAGTAGGCATTTTCAAAATAGTTCAAATGGCTCTGAGCACTATGGGACTTAACATCTGAGGTCATCAGTCCCCTAGAACTTAGAACTACTTAAACCTATCTAACCTAAAGACATCACACATATCCATGCCCGAAGCAGGATTCGAACCTGCGACCGTAGCGGTCGCGCGGTTCCAGACTGAAGCGCCTAGCACCGCTCGGCCACACCGGCCGGCAGTAGGCATTTTATTTGTGATGTGTTATGATCGGTGGCTGTGCCGTATCTACGAAGTCTTCATAATATTATCTTTTAACAAGACAATTCATTGAAAACATCTGGTCATGGGGCGACAGACTGGTATTCCAACACTGTCCTACCGCTACAACTGATAATCTCTGGAGTAGAATCCAGGCAGTATGGAATGACGTAACCATATCTGTTATCGGAGCCTAGTTGCACCCGATGCCCATCCGGGTCAGAGTCATTGTTACTGGCAGTGCTGTCAGCTCTGTGCACTAATTTCACATACCATGTAGTCCCAGAAAACCTTTCTTTCTTTTTTTTTTTAGTTACCGCTACCAGTTATAAACTTTGTCAACTATTGTATTACTTATTTAGCAACTTGTTTCGAGGATTATACCTCATCTTCAGGCTAAATGGCATTACGAAAACAGCTTTACGATGAGGTCATGCTGATGTCACATAGTCTTTTCGTAAATGCTGTAGTCATCCTGTGGAAGAAGAGAAAACTTTGTAAGAGGCGATGTCACTTTGGAAGCTGGACTGATGTTTGCACGAAAATGTTTTGTAACAGTCATTCACTTTGTTCTTCTGTCATGGCAGTCTCGTTGTGATGCGTTGCGGTGTTTCCATTTCCATGGTCCTCTTGGTCACTGTTCACAAATTGTCACTAACATAGCAGTAACTTGTAAATACGATCACAAACACTTCTGTAGTGCAGTGGACACGATGGCGGCCGAAGTACAGCTGGTTTCGATATGACTATCGATTTGTCGACCTGTGTGGTGACAGATGTTTACATGTCTTCTGTACGTCTTGTTATCGTATAACAGATGTGGGTTGATGAAATACATTACAAATTGAGCACCTGTTACAATATTATTGAACACATCATGATATAAACTATTTAGTTTACATATTTCTATGCAATTGCTGGGGCTAGAGTCATACGACTGTCATGTTGTATATCTTTTATTCTAGGTACTGTAATGAAATTGGATAAGAAATGTGAATTTTTGAAGTCTTTCATTTCGTTCAGGATCTCGTCATTCCCCATGTGGCCATGTATGGATATTTCCATTTCTTCCAAGATGTCCATTTTCCAGCTCTTTTTTTAAATTGCGTAGAATAAGTCAGCTATAGAGAAACATAAATGAACCAGAACATAGTGTTACCATAGACAATGATCTCAAAGTACTAAATAATTTAGAAAAGAGCTGTAAAATGGAACAAGTTCACAACACCAGAACTGTAAAGCTTCTTTAGCATTTGGAAATCTTCATATTTTAGCCCGTAAACTATAAATGGAGTTATTCGCGATAGGTTACAGCGATACAGCGAACAGAACATAACTGCAAAGCTATTTTGCGCTAGACGAGTGAGCAATTCTGAAGTTTAGCATACTATTACACTGAAGAGCCAGAGAACCTTGAACACCTACCTAATATCGTGTAGGGCCTCCGCGAGCACGCAGCAGTGCCGCAGCACGACGTGGCATGGACTCCACTAATGTCTGAAGTAGTGCTGGAGTGAATTGACTCCCCGTATCCTGCAGGCCTGTCCATAAATCCGTAAGAGTACGATGGGGTGGCGATCTCTTCTAAACAGCACGTTGCAAGGCATCCCATATTTGCTCAATAATTTTCATGTCAGGAGAGTTTGGTGGCCAAAGGAAGGATTTAAACTCAGCAGAGTGTTCCTGGAACCACTCTGTAGCAATTATGGACGTGTGGGATGTCTCATTGTCCTGCTGGAATTGCAGGTGATGCAGGTAATCAGACAGGATGCTTACGTACGTGTCAGCTGTCACAGCCGTATCCTGACGTATCAGGGGTCCCATATCGATCCAATTGCACACACCCACACCATTAAAGAGCGTCCATCAGCTTGAACAGACCCTGTTACCATGCAGGGTCCATGGATTCAAGAGGTTGTCTCCATACCCGTACACGTCATCTGCTCGGTACAACTTGAAACGAGGATCGTCCGACCAGGCAACATGTTTCTAGTCATCAACAGTCCAATGTCGGTGTTGACGGGTCCAGGCGAAGCGTAAAGCTTTTTATCGTGCAGTCATCAAGGGTACACCAATGGGCCTTCGCCTCCGAAAGCCCATATCCATGAAGTTTCGTTGAATAGTTCGCACGCTGACTCTTGTTGATGGTCCAGTACAAAAATCTGCAACAGTTTACGGAAGAGTTGCACTTCTGTCGCGCTGAACGATTTTCTTCAGCCGTCGTTGGTCCCATTCTTGCAGGATCTTTTTCCGGCAACAGCGATGTCGGAGTTTTGATGTTTTACCGGATTCTTGATAATCATGGTACACTCGTGAAATGGTCGTACTGGAAAATCCCCACTTCATCGCTACCTCGGAGATGCTGTCTTTCATCGCTCGTGCACCGACTGTAACATCATGTTCAAACTCACTTAAATCTTGATAACCTACCATTGTAGCAGCAGTAACAGATCTAACAACTGTTTGTTGTGAACATTTGTTGTCTTATATAGGCGTTGCCGACCCCACTGCCGTATTCTGCCTGTTTACACATCTTTGGATTTGAATACGCATTCCTATACCAGTTTCTTTGGCGCTTCAGTGTATAAGCAGGTAAGGACAGTTCAAACAACCCATCTACTGGTTGACATCGTCGTGATGTCCTTATGATGCCATTCCTTCGTGATAAATCGTTTGCTGTTTCAGGATACGGCAGTGGCTGTATCCAGATGATAGGTTGTATTTTTCAAGGGTATTCTGCAGTGTACTTCGGGTTCAGCAGTGTTTTCCATTCTAACACCATTTCTTGATTATCACTAACCACAGGGAAAGGGGACGCCTTATAGCTGGATGCTTTGATCATTTCCTTGAAATGTTCAGGTGTTTTCATCGGTGCCTTTGTGTTGCATAATCCAACATTTTTATCGACATACGTGGTTCTTTCGTCTTACAACAAAACTTTGAATGCTAATGTCTCTGTACTCGCTTATATTACCTATTTCCAATTTTAACCTCTCAAAATATGTGTATTATCAGCCTGGATCGAGCTTTGGCAATGTCTCGATTTTGATAAACAAAGTGATTTAGCTGTTTTTCTCCCCCTGACCCTTCATTCACTCATCCTCATTAAGAATCCTTAAGACGTATAAATGTAACATAGTAAAGCCCTAAATCATCAGTCTAAATGTTGATGCCTCGGTAACTGTTCATTCTGTATTGCAAACAGACGTTTAATCAATTTGCAATTTCGAGAATTAACTTCAAACACTTAAAGTAACGTAAAATTTCACTGGTAGAACTAATAACTAAAGATACAGTATTAATTATGAGTGCGCAATTTCAATTATCCTGTATTTAGCTTAGCGAGTGACCTGCTAGTATGTATATATTTTATTGTTGTTATATTAAAAGTAAAATCAGTTGCTCATTTGCTTAAGTAAATTAAATTCAGTCTTTCAGTAATCAAAAGTAAATTGCTTGCGTGTTTCTAAATTTTGCATTACGTTACGCTAAGGTTACTGAAAATCATTTTTCGTGAAACAAAGTTTCAGTTACAGACAGTCATTTATTTAACCAGAAACTTTATTTAACTTTTCTTTCAAACCTTTTGTTGCCACGCAAGCGATTATTTGCTTATTGTCTCGCCATTACCTTCCTTAAAATTCTGGATATTCATTGCCTCAGTGGGTTGTCGACCATGTAATTAGCCCTTTTCTGATAATCAGTATTTTTTATACTATCAGTACTTTTTGTATTAAAATATTATGTAGTACCCTTTACCCTACGTGTGGTTCGTGAGCGATTGTAGTATATGCCAACCGTTTCAAAATTATTATCAGTATTTCGATTAGGTTCAGGATAGATTCTTCCTCCAGAAGGATCTGTTGTACAATATCCTCCTGCTAACCGGTATTATTTTCCTTCGGTAACGATAACCTCACTCACTGTAAATTTTCATTACGTACATGCGATCACGGACAGTTATATCGGAATGCAGTGGGCCGCTAGGAAGGAGGAGGTTACAAGTCAACACAGGTTTCGCAACAAAGGATATTATCTCTGTAAACCATTCCTTACCTACGTCCGATCGCACAAAGTAAGCTGAAATGGAGCGTGAGCAAAATATATAGGGACTGTGTTGTTGGCAATACTCAAGGCCGGCATCAGTCACCCAGATTTCAGGTTTCGTAAATGGAAAATACTAAAAACCATATTGTTCTCCGACGACACACACACACACACACACACACACACACGTACATCTACATCTACATCTACATCTACATTTATACTCCGCAAGCCACCCAACGGTGTGTGGCGGAGGGCACTTTACCTGCCACTGTCATTACCTCCCGTTCCTGTTCCAGTCGCGTATGGTTCGCGGGAAGAACGACTGTCTGAAAGCCTCCGTGCGCGCTCTAATCTCTTTAATTTTACATTCGTGATCTCCTCCGGAGCTATAAGTAGGGGGAAGCAATATATTCGATACCTCATCCAGAAACGCACCCTCTCGAAACCTGACGAGCAAGCTACACCGCGATGCAGAGCGCCTCTCTTGCAGAGTCTGCCACTTGACTTTGTTTAACATCTCCGTAACGCTATCACGGTTACCAAGTAACCCTGTGACCAAACGCGCCGCTCTTCTTTGGATCTTCTCTATCTCCTCCGTCAACCCGATCTGGTACGGATCCAACACTGATGAGCAATACTCAAGTATAGGTCGAACGAGTGTTTTGTAAGCAACCTCCTTTGTTGATGGACTACATTTTCTAAGGACTCTCCCAATGAATCTCAACCTGGTACCCACCTTACCAACAATTAATTTTATATGATCATTCCACTTCAAATCGTTCCGCACGCATACTCCCAGATATTTTACAGAAGTAACTACTACCAGTGTTTGTTCTGCTATCATATAATCATACAATAAAGGATCCTTCTTTCTATGTATTCGCAATACATTACATTTGTCTATGTTAAGGGTGAGTTGCCACTCCCTGCACCAAGTGCCTATCCGCTGCAGATCTTCCTGCATTTCGCTACAATTCTCTAATGCTGCAACTTCTCTGTATATTACAGCATCATCCGCGAAAAGCCGCATGGAACTTCCGACACTATCTACTAGGTCATTTATATATATTGTGAAAAGCAATGGTCCCATAACACTCCCCTGTGGCACGCCAGAGGTTACTTTAACGTCTGTAGACGTCTCTCCATTGATAACAACATGCTGTGTTCTGTTTGCTAAAAACTCTTCAATCCAGCCACACAGCTGGTCTGATATTCAGTAGGCTCTTACTTTGTTTATCAGGCGACAGTGCAGAACTGTATCGAACGCCTTCCGGAAGTCAAGGAAAATAGCATCTACCTGGGAGCCTGTATCTAATATTTTCTGGGTCTCATGAACAAATAAAGCGAGTTGGGTCTCACACGATCGCTGTTTCCGGAATCCATGTTGATTCCTACATAGTAGATTCTGGGTTTCCAAACACGACATGATACTCGAGCAAAAAACATGTTCTAAAATTCTACAACAGATCGACGTCAGAGATATAGGTCTATAGTTTTGCGCATCTGCTCGACGACCCTTCTTGAAGACTGGGACTACCTGTGCTCTTTTCCAATCATTTGGAACCTTCCGTTCCTCTAGAGACTTGCGGTACACGGCTGTTAGAAGGGGGGCAAGTTCTTTCGCGTACTCTGTGTAGAATCGAAATGGTATCCCGTCAGGTCCAGTGGACTTTCCTCTGTTGAGTGATTCCAGTTGCTTTTCTATTCCTTGGACACTTATTTCGATGTCAGCCATTTTTTCGTTTGTGCGAGGATTTAGAGAAGGAACTGCAGTGCGGTCTTCCTCTGTGAAACAGCTTTGGAAAAAGGTGTTTAGTATTTCAGCTTTACGCGTGTCATCCTCTGTTTCAATACCTTCATCATCCCGGAGTGTCTGGATATGCTGTTTCGATCCACTTACTGATTGAACGTAAGACCAGAACTTCCTAGGATTTTCTGTCAAGTCGGTACATAGAATTTTACTTTCGAATTCACTGAACGCTTCACGCATAGCCCTCCTTACGCATAGCCCTCCTTGTTAGTAACACTATATCCAAGGTTGTTCCACATGACGTATTGTGTGGACGTTAGTGTACATTGTATTTTGAGAGGATAACGTTGGAACTGAACACAAATTCCAGGATTGTAGTAAAAGTGGTGTGTTTATGCTGTTGGCGATGGCGTAGAAAGGGAGAATGTGGAAGCCACTATTGGATCATTGACTAGTGAAGCTATTCTGTACTGTGTTATCCTTAAAGCTTTCGTCACTAGTGTCACGTGCCTAACATCTTGACGCTAATGAGGTGTGGTGGGAGACTGGTACACAAGTTGTATGTCTCCACCTCTCCATCACTCTCCTGTCAGATGACTGAGTTCCTCCTTTACAAAATTCGTACTGCCCCTCTCTGTACCAAGGCCAGTGCATTAGCGTGCGCAAGAGACCTCGGGGAGGTAACAAATGTGTTGATTGACAACCGTGTTTGGCAGGCGAGCAGCGTCACCAGGCGTGGAGAGTGTCTATGCAACCCGGCGCGCAGACGGAATATGGGCGGGGCCACTTTGCAGCGCTGCTCACTGGTTCGCTGAGTTGAGTGTGAGTGGCACCCCAAACGCGCGTTAGTAGCGCAGAAAACGCACGTTAATGGAGCTGCAATAAGTGGAGGATATTTCATTAAATGTTCAGCAAGATTTGGCAGGAATTATACTAGAAAATTGCTGCCTTCTGCATAACTTCGTCAGGAAAAGAGGTGGGTGTAAATTTGAGGGCACATTTTGTGTTACTCGATTAGAGGATGAGATGCTGGCACACAGCTCTCTATCTGGAAACACTATTAAATGCATCCAAACATCATCTGCTGATTACTTCTTGAATGAAGGGGCACTTTGACCAATGGTAATGATTTTGGAGCACAGAGTTGTACAGTAGTGAAACATGAACTGTGAGAAAACCGGAAAAGAAGAGAATCGAGGTATTCGAGACGTGGGTGTTTTAAAAATTATGTGAACTGATAAGGTAAGTAATGAGGATGTTCTGTGCAGACCTGGAGAGGGAAGGAATATATGGAAAACACTGACAAGAAGAAGGGACAGGACGATAGGACATCTGTTAAGACATCAGGGTATAACTTCCATGGTACTAAAGAGAGGAATTCGTGGCGGGCCGCATCAAATCAGTCAGAAGTCTGCTGACAAAAAAGAAGTACTGAATTTGTGAAGTATTTTAGCGACTACAGTATTTCTAGTATTACTGTTATTTTTTGTAAATAAACATTACATTACTTACCGATTAAGTTGGATATGACGCACCTGTTGCATTCCGTTCAGTTAGTTCTCAATCAGAGAAGCCTTTTAGCAGATATCTCTCCAAAGATAGATTAAATCTTGCCCAAAGTGACTGACAAAAACTACGGACCTTGTAAATCAGCTGCCTAATTAGTTTTTACCTATCAACATTAGGGAATTACACTTTTAATTTCATCCAGATATTTTTCTCAAAAATATACAATATCAGTTTTTAGGAAACATGAATGGCTATGTTGAATCGCCTCTGAATATTAGTTAATAGTCAGATATGCAGTCGATTATAGACATCAGTTGAGAGTTCATGATTCTAATCTGAACTCTTCGCCACCAAATTTCGAAAAATCTATGATTACAGTGGCAAGCATTCACTGAAAATAACTGTTTGCAGTAAGTCAAGTGAGTTATGTTCTAAGATAATAGTAAAAGCTGAACTGAAATGACCGTAGTGCTGCTTGAAGAGCTAGTCTACGAATTTACCGAACAGTGAAGATCCTCAGTATAGTAAAGTAGGTATGAATATTGATTTTAATTGCTAAATCGTATACGGTGAAGTAATCTAGGAAGTTTAACTCTCGTCTTATCTAGTATGAAGCAATCTGGAGAAGCACTCAGTAAGCGAAAACGCTGTAACGAAACACCAGAAATGGGAAACGTTGTCATAGATAGACGTCATTCCAAAAAATTTGGTGTAGTCATGAACTTAAAAAAAAATGTTGTTACTGACATCAGTACAAAATATTATCATCAAGAAAAATTGGGCTAAAGTTGTGTCATCGTACGTACTTTCCACTGGCGTGTACAGATCTTGCGTTTGAAATCAACGATTACTTACAATTTTTCTGAATTGCTTCTTGTCCGAGATGCCTCAAAATTTGTCAGTCTGCTTCTTCTGCGTATTGTGTGTTTCTGTCGTGACCAAGTTCTGCACAATTAGCTTGTTTTGAAGACACGTATTTCTGTTATCCATGTACGCCTTTTCTTCGAGACAAGCTGATGATTTCAACGATTCAATGCTGTTACTTCCATATGAGGAAAATACTGCAGCGAAAACAATTGTTTACAACATTACAAAAAGCAGCCTTGCCTCTGAGAACCGCCGCCGGCATTTGTGTTGCCCTGCAGCCTTGCAACGCGAAGTGATGTCGTTTAACAAAACCTGTGCGCGGAGCACCTCAGATCTTAAAAAAGTATCTTCATACAGGAAAGCTAATGGAAACAGGCATAATGTGGCTACATAACTCGATCTATAACCGATCACCTCAATGTATGTTTCTTCACAGAGTACTGCACATAAACTTTCCCAAAAAAGCGTGTTAATGGGGATAGCGAAGTTCACTAGCCATTGGACTCTGTTGCACAACCGGCATCAAATAAAATTCTTCTTATGTTAGGAGGGTAATTAAAATACCTAATTCATGATCATATTTCACTCTAATGTAATGGCGGAAGTAAATCACAGTAAGAATTTAAATACAACTATCGATATAGGCAGCAAAGTGATTACGATAGTGGAGCTTTATTTGGCAGGAGCTAGCTTGAAATCTTAGGCAACCATGATGCAAGTTATTCATCATTTCTTTAAATAATTTTAAATCAATGCTGGGTTCCACTCTTATAGAACCTTGTCACTGACGATGCATTACACATTTTTCAACTGATATACCGCTTCGCCTCTGCTGATATATCGTAGAGACGTTAAATTATAACTTCCCAACATATCTTCACACTGAGAACGCTGAACAGCGATTCTGTTATTTAATTTTCATTAAAGACAATAAAAATACCATAAGGATTAATTTAATAAAGGCTCTGTGTAGCGTTTTAATGAACGATGTAAGCAACTGACTTCAACGATATCGCAATCGTTTTAGTATTTAACTAGTAGATTTTTCTACATTACACGCCTCCTACAATATAATTTCTTTATCCGAGATCAATCCTGTCTCACTGTCTTCCTGTTTCCATCAGCTCTCTGTGGAGTTGCGTGCCTCAGACGCTGTTGCCACCAAATTTCTTTGTCTGACTTATGTACGAATCACCCATATTATCTGACCTCTGCCTACAGGTATTGAACTTACCGAGGTTAACACTTTTCAGAGGCCACTTCAAAACCTGGCTGAACTGTACAGTTCAGGACGTCTTCATGACAACTGGAGTGCGAGTTTTGTGAAACGGAATGCAGCCAAGTCAGTCTTCTCGGTGTTGTTTCCAGATGGCCTTTCCAGCGCTGCTACTGGACCGTCTCCAAATCTCTCCTAGCAAGCGCTGTTGGTGAAGGTTTATAATGTCATTTACATCGGAATGAGGCTTCCAAGTTCTGTTAACGGATGACAACGAGCACATCGCTGTTTCAAATCAAGTTACTCTCAGCTAGGTAATTCAGTTTACGAAAGTTCTATTTACAAGGCATGAGAAACTGAATTGAGGTGTCAACAAAGGCTTATAAATGATAGCGTGAAAAACGTTCTGGCATTAAGAGTGAACATGAAGTAATAATTAAAGCTTTATGAGTGGATACTGCTGTTTCAGTTCACAATTTTTCGCTTCCTTGGTGAAGTCTAACGCTGTCGTAGAATTGGCGTCTATATTCTTCAGTATACTAACAGAGGTCGCATTAATATCTTGTCTCTCAAAGACACAGTACAGAGTTTATTGAATGTGGCAGAAGAAACTACGAAAAACTAGTGTAAAAATTTGTTGCCAAGTAACAAGGAAAATTCTGCAGAAGTTCTGGGTCTACTTTAACAGCCTGTTACACGACGCATATCAGTCACTATGTGTACTATACGTGCTTAACACGTTAATTGGTATCCTCAGTGTTGCCTTTTTCTATTATTATGCCTCACAAAACGTAAGAGTTAATTTGTGCAAGTAAAACATACACAGCTTCTCGTAGTTTCTGGATCTAGCATCTAGCGAGGCTGTGCAGCGGAAAGGACCTGGAGTTGAAATTGGGAGGGCGGAAGTTGAAGCCCTAAAACCATGTTTTAGTGAAAGTTGACCCTCATATGGCTGTTCAAAATGTTTATTGCAGCTTCAGATTCGAAATTTTGTCATTTTTGACCATTGTGAACCGTTAAATTCCACACCACAACTTGAAGCTGTTACTTGCTAGAACACTGTTCCCAACAGTCGGAATCCGAATACTTATGGTGGTATAAGTATACCAGGTTTTTCCAAACACCAAGTAACCACGAGCCATGTGGCAAGGAAAATAATAGCAAGCAGTTTGTACAAAAATAAAACTACGTCCACAGTACACAGTGCAGGTACCGTGGTGATTATATTACAACTGGATTGTTGGCTACATAAGCGATTCTATTTCGGTGTTATTGTACTTGCTGTGTGGCTCGTGCTCACATGGCGTATGGCCGAGCGGCAATATTTACACAACCATACATATTTCCATCCAGAAAAAAAATGGATTCTGATTTATAGCCTCCCTTGTAATCCTTTGCACCACTATCCTCTCCGAAGTTTACTGTCCTCATTTATGGAAAATTTCCAAAACGCCACTTTTCCTCAACCCACAGAAAACTCCTACTGACATTTCCTCCTAGCGCCCCATCTGCATCACCTCAGTATTCAGCAAGGTCTTCGAATACCATCGTCTCCCGCTACATCCACTAACAACTGGAACAACACAAACTTCTTACCAGTAATCAACATGGCTTCCGTACTAACTTCTGTTCTAATGACGAGCTCCTGCAGCTCTTATCCCACCAACTCAACTCCCATCAATCCGCTATTTTTGTCTCCCTCGACCTACAGGAAACATACGAAAGCATATGGCATTCAGGGCTCCTTTTCAAACTTCAGACATTCCGCTTTATTGCGTCTTTCCTATCTAATCGCCCATACTTTGTCATTATTTACAACACCAGTTCTCATATCTTCCATCCCACTACAAAATTGCCCCAAGATTCCGTTCTCTCTCCTCCCCTTTACCTTTTCTACACTGCTGCTGATATGCCCAAACGACCCCCATCAGTCCATCTCCTTCAGTATGTTGTTCACACGCTTTCCTCGCCCTCTACTCTACACTGCAGAAATCCCAACTAGGCCTCCAAATCCACCTCAATCTATTTACATCCTGGTGTAATCAGTGGCTCCTCAAAATCAACTCCACCAAAACCCAGACAATAACTCTAGGAGGAACCACCTGCAACTTACATTTCCATGACTTCTGCCTTACCATTTACGACCGTCCTATACAGTTACTAAAACACTAAAATATCTTGGGCAAACCCTCGACCGGCAACTAACGGGGAAACCTCACCTACTAACCATCCAACAGAAAGCCCACTGTAGACTAAAACTACTGACAGGTCGAACGTCAGGATTACACCTCTTCAGTATTCTCCACACCTACAAAACGCTGATCCAGCCATCCTCAGCTATGCAAATGTTGCTTGGATCTCCACCTCACCCAAGTTCTATAATTCCTTCCAAATCCTCAAACACCAGGCACTCCGTCTTGCTTTCTGCATCCATTTACCTTTCCTCGCATTGATCACCGACCATCTTATCAAATTCCCACCCGTTCTCACCCAAATCGAACACCTCCATATCTCCTATACTATCCTTAAACTCGATTCCGGTAAACCCTTTGTCTCGTCTCTGATCACAAACCCTGGTATGCTGACACACCTTTAGAAACACACCCATCATTCCTATACCTACACACACGTCATATCCTACCCCAACGCAATTTCAACCGACTCTCTCTCCCAGACAATGAAATCCGCACCGATATTTATCGTTCCTACCATCTATAGCTTTTCTCATCTATTTCTACTCCATATCAGAGCTCCCCATCTCTGCTCTCTCTCCATTTCACTCCCTCCCTTCCTCTCCCCACCAGACTCATCTTTCCTTTCAGTCTTTCCCGATACCCACCTTACTGCCTACCGTACTTCTACAGATACCACCCAACGGCCTATAAACTTACACCCACCATCTTCCAAACATTTCCCACAGCTTCTCCACCTAGCGCAGGTCCTTTAGCTCTTTACTGAAAGTACAGTGCTTCATTTTAAAGAACGTTGTCGTTTGATTTTTATTTTAAGTTTGATAAGTCCATTTTTATCTTTACCTGTCAGGTTTTTTATTTTTATTTTTACGCTTTAAATGAAGAAAATCACCCCGAATATTTGTAATCACCTCTAAAATGTACACTCCTGGAAATGGAAAAAAGAACACATTGACACCGGTGTGTCAGACCCACCATACTTGCTCCGGACACTGCGAGAGGGCTGTGCAAGCAATGATCACACACACGGCACAGCGGACACACCAGGAACCGCGGTGGTGGCCGTCGAATGGCGCTAGCTGCGCAGCATTTGTGCACCGCCGCCGTCAGTGTCAGCCAGTTTGCCGTGGCATACGGAGCTCCATCGCAGTCTTTAACACTGGTAGCATGCCGCGACAGCGTGGACGTGAACCGTATGTGCAGTTGACGGACTTTGAGCGAGGGCGTATAGTGGGCATGCAGGAGGCCGGGTGGACGTACCGCCGAATTGCTCAACACGTGGGGCGTGAGGTCTCCACAGTACATCGATGTTGTCGCCAGTGGTCGGCGGAAGGTGCATGTGCCCGTCGACATGGGACCGGACCGCAGCGACGCACGGATGCACGCCAAGACCATAGGATCCTACGCACTGCCGTAGGGGACCGCACCGCCACTTCCCAGCAAATTAGGGACACTGTTGCTCCTGGGGTATCGGCGAGGACCATTCGCAACCGTCTCCATGAAGCTGGGCTACGGTCCCGCACACCGTTAGGCCGTCTTCCGCTCACGCCCCAACATCGTGCAGCCCGCCTCCAGTGGTGTCGCGACAGGCGTGAATGGAGGGACGAATGGAGACGTGTCGTCTTCAGCGATGAGAGTCGCTTCTGCCTTGGTGCCAATGATGGTCGTATGCGTGTTTGGCGCCGTGCAGGTGAGCGCCACAATCAGGACTGCATACGACCGAGGCACACAGGGCCAACACCCGGCATCATGGTGTGGGGAGCGATCTCCTACACTGGCCGTACACCACTGGTGATCGTCGAGGGGACACTGAATAGTGCACGGTACATCCAAACCGTCATCGAACCCATCGTTCTACCATTCCTAGACCGGCAAGGGAACTTGCTGTTCCAACAGGACAATGCACGTCCGCATGTATCCCGTGCCACCCAACGTGCTCTAGAAGGTGTAAGTCAACTACCCTGGCCAGCAAGATCTCCGGATCTGTCCCCCATTGAACATGTTTGGGACTGGATGAAGCGTCGTCTCACGCGGTCTGCACGTCCAGCACGAACGCTGGTCCAACTGAGGCGCCAGGTGGAAATGGCATGGCAAGCCGTTCCACAGGACTACATCCAGCATCTCTACGATCGTCTCCATGGGAGAATAGCAGCCTGCATTGCTGCGAAAGGTGGATATACACTGTACTAGTGCCGACATTGTGCATGCTCTGTTGCCTGTGTCTATGTGCCTGTGGTTCTGTCAGTGTGATCATGTGATGTATCTGACCCCAGGAATGTGTCAATAAAGTTTCCCCTTCCTGGGACAATGAATTCACGGTGTTCTTATTTCAATTTCCAGGAGTGTATTTTAAAATCTTTTTAAAATTTTTGCATCGGTAAATGTTTTCTCATTCCTTCATTAATCTTTGTAAATGCTCCAAGCTGAAGAGCGGGATATTGTACGGGTGACAGCTCTCCCCTCCCCCTCCGCCCCCCCTCCACCACATGGGGCGAGTGGGATGAAACAACAATGAAGAAAAAAATTGGATTCAGATGACCGGAAACTACATTCTAGCACATCACAACTTGAAGTTGTAACATACTACTGTGCTTGACAATGACGAAATGTCGAAATTGCAGTCACAATAACTATTTTTATCAGCCATAAGCGGATTGACTACTTTTAATAACCGCATTAAGTTCCAGCGTACTGATGGAGAATAGGATCAGCAACCTGGTATTACGTTTTTTTTAAATTTTCCTCCAAAGTCCGTCACCGTTGCGATAATAGTCATGTCTTTGTGCTCACCAATTTTGATGCATGGTAGTTTACTGTGTTTGATTGAAAAGAAATAGCATTTATGCTCATGCGAAGCTTTTCTTTCTGTATTTATGTAATGATTACTGGAGGGAAACAATGAATATTCGGTTATACGTACATTAGAAAGAGTGTATGACTACACTTACGTCTAATGCCACAGTTTCAAAATGGACCTGACGGTCAGAAACTAGTCACCACAAAGAAAAGATTATTATTGTAGCTGTGATGGATATGGGAAGAAAATAAAAAAAGATACAAGTAAATAAATCACATTAAGACTGTGGACCCAGCCCTCATTAAAACCCTGTTTCAGGTTTCTCGTGACTTCCGTAAATCGTTTAAGGCAAATTCCAGAATAATTCCTTGCAAAGGAGGGGATGACCAGTCAGAAGGACTGTGGCACGCTACTATAAGAGCTAGAACACAATAGCATAGTCTATCGATAAAGTGGATTCTGCGGTGGCGAACATCTTTTCATAAGGAACGATCAAAAAGTTTCCGTTTGAGGGCATTGCTGCAGCGCATATGCAACGTACAGCAACTCCAATGAGGGTATACAATATATAAAACGCCATGTAAGCAAGGGACTACTGTGGCATTCGTGTCTTTCCGACGCATTTGTGGTAAATACGGCAATTTGAATGAACTGTGGCGACGTTTCCAGAATGAGAAACGTGTGGCGACGTTGTTACCAAATGTGTCCAAACAGGACCAACGTGCTGTTATTCTTTTCTCGGCTGCCGAAGGACAAACACCGGTAGACATCCATCGGAGAATGAAGAAAGTTTATGGGTCAGTAAGTTTGTCGAAAAACACCATTGTGGAATAGTGCCCTAAGCTCTGTGCTGGTCGCGATTCGACAGAAGAAGCCCCATATCGCAAATATCGAAACGCAGAGGTTACTCCAACTCAAATGGGAGGCACTGGAGCACCTGACCTGTTGTTCTGATCTTTCCGCACGATATTATCACGGCTTTAGTCCCTTAGAAAAGGCCTTGAAGGGGGACGAGGATAGGCACCGGCAGTTACGGACTTCCTCACGCAGCGGGACCCGGTGTTCTACAAAGGGCTGTCTTGAACCTGGTGTGTCGGAGGGATGATCGCCTCAATGCTCACGGCGATTTTGTCTGAGTGGCATACCCATTCTAGAGTGTACGGCCTTCGAATGGAAACTTTTTGATCGCCGTTACATGTCTTGTCCGTATAAATTCTTTTCAAGTAGAACGTTACAGAATTTTTCCATATTAAGGCACTTGTTATCCTTCACAGAACATGAAAAAAATTATTTTTGCGATTTTTTTGTAACTTTAAAGTTTTCATTAAAGTGCTGTAAACTCCGGCAACATTTCCTTGCTTCATGCCCCGAATGACTTTGTATACAAAGGCTGCCTATGACTAGAATATTAAAATTGGGTTCACCAATGCATAACTAGTGTTAAACCACGTAAATGACACGTTTCAAGAAGCAAGTTCTCAGCATTAGGTTACGAATCTTGATAATTAAGTCAACAAGCGGTACACATTAAAAAAGTCTGACTAATCTGTCTCCAATATACGTTAAAGTCAGCTCAGTCACATACCTTGAGTCAGAAAATTTACTTATTGGCAACAAGACAAGTACCGGCACGACCAGTCGCGCGTGACATCTGGAGCTGTCAGCTGCAGGCCTTTGTTGCAGCGTATGTTGCTGTAGCCACTGAATAAAGTGCGCCGACAGTGGTGCAGCCAATTTCAACATGGGCCAGTTGAGTTGCACGCCGTCGTCTTTTCAGACGGATCCCAGCTCAGCGTAAAGCATGGCGATGTCGAGATTCTGAGAAAAACGAACGTTGCCAGATTAAATTCGTCACCACCGTACGGGTCGAGCAGCTGTCTTGATGGTATAGGGTACCGTTGAGTATGTGTTAAGACCAGTATCTGTGCCCATCTTCGAGGTCTCAACAAGATAACGCCAGACTGGATATTACCCACGTCGTCCTGACACCTTGATACAGAGGATATCCAACACTGACCTGAGGAGCCCATTCTCCAGATCTCTCACCTGTTCCGAACACTGGTCATTTACTACCTACAGAGTGGCACACCGCAACTCGCAAACTACTACGACTGAGGAACCCTGGATAGATTTGAATAGGGTGATGTACCCGTATCTAACATCCAAACTCTGTTCGATTGGATGCCCAGCTGTGTTAGACCAATTGTTGCAGCTAAAGGTGGCAGCCTTTTGTAATAAACTTCGCACCAACTCACGTAAAGTTTCAATCATGTATTTTTTCTGCTGCATTGTACACACGCACTAAGTAAAATATCGTTAACGCTGTGCTCCCTATTGCTGAAATTTTAAATGCCAGCAGTGCAGTATCTGCTTCACGTCAATTCTTCACTACTTTGCACAGTCGTCTGAGGTCTACATTCAAGTTTGCCCCTTGATGGGCAACCATTGACAGTCAAGCACCACACTGTGTCCGCCTGATATCTTTGCGACGGCAGACTCCATCCAACGAGTTGGACAATGGAGACCATGTACACATCAGACGACGTGCTCAGATCGCTGCCGGTCCAGAGTGACCGGCACGGTACGCTAGGGTTTTTTTCTTTTTTTCACAAAGGCCGTCCATTCCAAGCTCATGGGACATTTGTAATTAACACTGTTGCATTCAGGAACTCAGGTGGAATAAACATTGTTCTACAGTAAATCTCCTACCTAGTCCAAGTGCCTCTGGGATCTACTGGGCTATTATATAACTTCCTAGTTTCCTTCAAAATCCGAATTAACAATGCGTTTGCTTGTTCTAAGGTACGTGTTTCCCTCTTAGCTCTCTACCTTCACAGAATCTGTTCCCAACGTTACACAACTAACGATCAGCAAGCAGTCTCAGTCACTTGAACGGGTGAGAATGGGAGAGTAAGAACACCATTTCTTTTTCAGTGTAGGCTTCAGCAGACAAAAAAAAAGAAGATGATCCTGCACTATCACTGAACACCGTAATGCGTGCAGTAACGTAGAAAAGTTCTTTTTTTGGTGGCGTATTTACAGCGGCTGACGGTAACGCTGTTGATATTGGTGACCAAGTACACTACAATCAAGGACTCATCAGCAGTGTCCGAGGGCTGAAAAGAAGATAACACAAGAAAAATAAAAAATCAAATCTGGAACACTATTATATAATAAAGATTGGTAGACACAGTAATACAGACATGGAACTGCTATACGATTGAGAAAATACAAGTTTCAGAAATTTTTGACATTAGCTCCCTCATTTTCGGCTTAGTTCTGAAGTATTTCGAAAGTACAAGACCACTGATTCGGGCTGCTCGATAACCTTCACGTAGTCGGTATAGGAGCTCATAAATTGGTTCTAGTAGATATCATGAGTACTGTAAACAATTTCAACACAGCAAAAGAAAATCCTGTAAAGTTTTCCACTTAACCACTTCTAAGGAACAATTTGACTTCCTTTTACTGTTTCTTGTCGCAGTAGATGGAGAAAGCGCTGGGACCCATGCCATTTGCTGTCATGGAAAACTTGACTTGAAATAACACTCAAGATGGACCATATATTGGTACATGGTCAAAATTTGAAAGGAGAAAGAGGAAGAACGCTTGAACAGGACTGCAGGATCTAGGATGCGACGTTTGCCCATCTACTTCAATTTGTTTAAACACTTAGTTGAGAATTTTAGGCCACTGAGAAAACTTGTTGCCGAATCCTTCCTCCTAAGTAAGCCAGCTGCGATATGCGAACTCGTAGACCTATTAGTACCATTGAGAGGCACCCACATGCCTTGCTCATACTGTGGCATCAAGCAGTCAGGCCTGCAAGATGAGTGGTCTGCCAAGCGAGTGGATTCATTCTTATCTGTCGAGTAACATGAACTCTAGTACTCACAATAAAGTTACAAATTATCCTCCTGTATGAATAATGCGCAACGGAAACGCACATCTGACTATCAGTAATTTACAGAACTCTGACTGTTCACTACGCACTGGCAATACCACATTTTCTTTTTTTATTTAACGGCTTTTATCAACACGTGGCCATCGCACTGAATATGAGTGGCGCACACATTATAAATTCTGGATATCATGACAACATACAATTCGAAGGAAAAGGCCACCAATCTTTTTCTTTTCACTATCTTATTTATTCCGATAAATTCTATAACCTAAATACACAAATTCTATAACCTACAACAATAACACATGAGAAATTCAGCCCAGTGGGCATGGCTTTACATTGGTGATTCTCTATCTTATGGTCTCGTAATTATTCAACGCTACAGTGCACTTTCTGGATAGGATGGTGGATCTTTTTGCTATATCTCACACTTCGACTCTGACAACCATCATCACGAAACTTTCCTCCAGACCGAGCGGTACAAAAGGAACACGCATAACCCACTACCTCTGCAACTACCTAGCTACTCTCCCACGCAAACCACACATACCCAAATTACATGACATACACCACACTACAACATGGAATACAACACAATAAATAGTCACAACACTATCACTTTCACCTTTCCCACTTCAATTAGTATTTATCCCAGTTTCACACGACACTGGCCCACTTCGTAATTCTTCTTTCCTACTATGAACTCTGGAGATATATGCACATCTTCCTGTGCAATGCAAGCCAAGTGGCGTTGCTGGATAGACGGCTGACTCACCTTGCTTCTCTCTCAGAGTATTATAGTTTGAATCAAGCGCCACACGGAAACATAACATGCAAAGTAATAATAAGAGCATATTCGTCATACACGCGAGTCCTCAACTGATACCATGGACGAGTACTTCTCTTTAT
Source organism: Schistocerca cancellata (assembly GCF_023864275.1). NCBI lineage: Eukaryota > Metazoa > Arthropoda > Insecta > Orthoptera > Acrididae > Schistocerca > Schistocerca cancellata. The sequence goes on from NC_064626.1 coordinate 940,902,880, forward strand.
CCTTTGTCTCATACACAGGTTGAGACTCACACAGTACTCACCACGTGGAAGTACTCGTCTCTAATTTCAAGTCCTGCACACGCCATTCCTTAAATATTTCAACTTATAGTACACACGCTAGTAATTCAGCTTAACTTAAGCACACGGAAGTATTTCAGCTTATTGCTACACGTGGTTTCATTGTGACCGTTGGTCACTTCCGAAGATTACTACGATCCCATTAATATTACCTGCCTGACATTTAATTCTCCCCACAAAAGTTCCTGAAATAGAGAAATTATTATTTCAAACTACTCTTAAATATTCCACATGCATACCATGTCTCCACTCTTTTGTCTTTACGGAGCACACCTAAGACAGGTCTTAACAGCACAAGATCCAGCGGCAGAGTGCCGAAACATGGCCGTTCTTCAGGTCATCTCGCACCTCTGTCGAGGTCGGGGAAGACCATGCTACCATTTTGATCAGCCACATTTCAGGCGCTCAAAGCTCAGGTAAATTTCATCTCTTTGGTCCCACCAAAGATGACCAAAGGGTCGTCTCAAAGATGATCATATATTCACATTCACTATCTGCGGTTAGCAGACGACCATACATTCATTCATTTCACAGATCTCACCAAACTGGATGTAGGGATTCATTTTGTGGGAGTGCACATGTGATCAATTAAATAAATAAATTGTCATTCTTTCCCACACTGGTATCCGGCTTCGCTGTATTAATTGAAATTGAGTTATTTTACAAAAAAGAATGTGTTGTTCTGACAAAAATAATGAAGTATGTTGTACCTATTTTCAATGTCGGGCGGTACTGTACCCTTTCACCATGCCCAAATGGCCAATGACAGACACTTTTGCTAAAATTGGAGCCTTAAATCCGTTTGTGCCTAACTTAAGAGACAAATATTGGCAGTACCTCACAGATTTAGTCTGTGAGGAAGGTTAATTTCAGTACTCATCAGTCCCGGAGAATCAGTGTAGCAGCCCAGCCAGAGTATAGCACGTCCACGTCGGCAGTAAACACCAACACCTACCCTGTTGGCCGCTGTTACTCTCGCCCCCGCAGTCGTCGCGTTCTTTACGAGGTGACGCCTCGCTGACGGCGGGAGGCTGTATAAACGTTATTGCGCGGGGCATTAACCGCAGCAGTCACGCCTGTTTGCAACAGCGGGCCCGTTTAGAGCAGCTCTCAAGTCCCGCTCTGTCGCCAGGCCTTCGTTTTAACAGACGAAATTTCCGGTCTTGATGCATCTTTTATGAAGCGGAAAGCCGGAAACAGCAGACAGCTTTGCGCCGTTCCGTCATCAAGTCTTGAAAATATCTGTGCTCTTTATGCTGCTTCTATATCAAGCCGCATTTCAGTGAAGCAGCCTCATCTTCACGTGGCACATAAAGCTAACTTTAATCATTTCAAACTAGCGCGGTATAGAACAGCACACATTAAGTAATTTCAATTTGTTACCTGAAGCAGGGATCACTGATCGAAACTTGCCATAGTACAGGAATTATAGTGGTGCCAGGCAACCATATTACCATCCTGTACAGGAATATTATTACTGTGATACGTAATACATTACTTTTATTGCAATGTGCTTAAATATTAAAGTAATATCTTTGGTCTTACTGCTTGTGAAGTTTTCCTGCTAAGTATCGTTTTTTCATTTACCTAAAAATTTATTTCCACTATTCGTTAGAATACCTCATGTTGCTGCCATTAAAGAGAGTTATTAAATATATGAAAACAGCCATGTGAAGACAGAACGATCTTGTTTACTACTTAGCCCACAAACAGATGACTTCCTACAACTGAATTAAAAACTAATTCTAACAATATTTACTGTCTCACTTCTATTTGATGGAAATGTTTTGCCCGTAAGAATAAAGTTACTGCTGCGAAAACGGTAAATATTGCTTGTAAACGCTAGATCTCAACAGCCTTTCTACGGGAGGACGATTATGACTTAAGTAGTTGAGTCGGCATTGTAAATATAGACTATATCGTAACTTTTCCTGTCATCTGTTGCTCAGTAAATTCATGCAAAGTTGTTTCATGTTCTTGCCAGTACTCATACAAGCTAAGATTTCCAATTACACAGCTATGCAAGTCATGTTACTAAAAAAGTAATGGTCCAGTCCGATATGTCACAAAGAAATGTACTGCCAATATTTTAGTTGCTGAAGTGCGTTGCAAGTATTTAGAAAAATTTTAAGTTACTCAGTTTTGCCGCACGAAGAATCACTTACAACAGCGATCTGTACAGCCCGTCCGACGAATAAGCAGTCACAGTCGTGAAAGAGAACGTAGCGCTGCGTAGCGCGAAGTCAAAAGTTACACTCGCGAATTGTAAACACTTAAACCATATCAAAAATGTCTCAAAGCGTTAAATTTTTTAATAATCTGCTACTCATGATGACAGCTAAACTTTTACAGATGTAATTGTTACACAACCGACTGACGGAGGGTACAAAATCAAGGCTGTGTATTAAGTTACATTACATATGACTTAAATAATTCGGGACCTTATTTCGTTGACATGAAATATTTCATAAAATTCCTTAAGCATAGTTCAAATGATAATTTTTGAGTAATGTATATTTTATTAACAATAAAGCAGTTCCTTGTTTGTCCGCTACAGTCCTCACAAAAATGCAAAGTTTGTACTGAATGACGAAAACAAACATTTTCCTTACACAAGGCACACCTGATAAAAGAAATATTAAAGTATTTACGCCCTTCGCGGTAATTACTTGTTTTATTTAGACAGAATTAGGATGCAGTAATAAATGGTCATGGCCGTTGTTCTGCTTATTGTGCTGCGTACGAGGCATACAAGTATCAAATTCGTAAAACGCGATGATGACAAGGCTCAAGTGACTGAAGATTAAAGTTACTGTTACTCTGATAAACCTGAAACGCCAGAGTGCTGTTTTGTCCAAAAATTTTCTAAAAAGTGCTTTACACTGTCGGAACATTTCTTTTTTGGGGGGCTAAATCACACTATTAATTCTGGGTGGAGTCCTTCCTCCTCCTAAAGACAGAGGTGTTATGTTCAGGCCAAGAGGAATAACAAGGAAGTATTTTCTGCAGCTGGTCAGAAGACAATTCGGATGTAGTACTGAAAATTATTCTCTCTCATTTTTCCAGATTTTGCTACATAGAGTAGAAGAGTTTTGCAACTAAATTTATTCCTTTCTTTATTTTTGGCCCTAATTTGCCTTGAGATCCTTGAAGACAGATATGTATACTCCTAGCTGCGAAAACAGTAATTTCACTGCTACTTATCACACACGTTGTTTTATACGAATGTATCACAGCATTCATCGACTACAGAAGCGATTTCATCTGTTTTTCCTCAAAACGATACAGTGTGGTTTGGGCGCAGTTCTCGCACCAAACCTGAGTGACTGGCTTTATACACAGCAATTTAGGCGATAGCAAGAAGCTAAAAATTTATCTGTTATGCTACCTATTAATGATATCTCCTCTATAGGTTTAATTGAAAGAAACTTCATAATTTTGAGATTTCCATTTCCCCTTGTAATTATTTGAATCTGTTTAAGCTGGAAATCGGCACTGTTCATCTCACCCGGGATTCAGAGGGCGTAGTGGCGTAGATTCCTCTCGGTAATGGTGCACTGACTCTCATGATCAGTTCTGAATCTTCCTTTCACACTTTTGCTATTTATTTTGACGCGTGTTTCGTACTGTGTTTAAATTTTCTTCCCTTTTGCACAATTCACGTTCAGACTTTACAAAACGAAATTAGCTTCGCAGCAGCACTTTAAGTATTTTCTCTCTCCGTTTAACAAAAAAATTTTCAGCCTTTCGTTGCGACTGAAAGCTATTACTCCCCACGTTGTCTTTGGACAGAATGACAGTAAGTTTTCCCTCTGGACTTTAATTAGCACAGCAATTATCGTTCGAACGAAATTGTCAGAGCTACTTCCCCTTTATCCTAAAGTTTCCACAATTCCGAATGAAATGTCGACATCATTCGAATGAGTGTCCAAGAAATTAACTAATTAACAACACTTATTTAGGTTTCCAGGAGAAGTAAGCGATTTCGATTGCATACCATATTCTTCTTACTGTATCTTCGCGAAGTTGAAAACTTTTATTGGATACCGCATTGCTGTGAAATTCTGGAATCTGCACAGGGGCAAATGCTATTAGCAAGCATTTATGAAGAAAATACAAAGAAAATTAATTCAGTTGTACCTCCAATTTTAACACTTGGCTTTATTGCAGAGGGACATGCTAATTATTACGAATACTAAGTAAGTTGCAAATTCGAGCGAATAGTAGCTGTGAACAATTTTGTCATTGAAGCTATCGATGGAAACTAAAATTCGCTTTACAAATTACGATCGCGTTGTGACGTGTTATCTTTTAACGATATCCCTTGAATCAATGGTATGTGCCTGCCCTGTTGCACAGTAGCTGAAATTTTGACGTTTTTTTATTTCAGTGTATTCTTCCTATATAAAAACATCGGGTTATGTTTCGACGTGTCATTCTGGACCATTTTCTTGTAAGAACGTCGTAATCGGCATTTCCATTGTTACAACTGAGTCTTTTAGAAGGTGTGAAAATTTATTTCCTTGAAATCAGTAAGCTTATTCTTTTGTGCTAAAACTGAAGAGGCAAAATATCTATTTAGAAGTGTTTTCGGGCCTACATTTGTTTGTTACTGGTAAATATCTCCCAAACGTTTTAATGTTTAAACCCAAATATAAGATCTCCTGCGACCTCTGTTGTGTCAAATGTGAGAAAGCTGTCTCCTCCTCTTTGTTCCACTCGTCTTAAGCGATTTAGAAAACCATCTAAAACCCACATGTCTGCTTCTTCTGCTTCTTCTTCTTTTTCGTCTTCTTCTACTGACTACGGTTGACCCTGTTTGTCAGCCTAATTCCTTGGATGTATCAGACCAAGTGCTGTATCATCTCTCGACTGATCGTCCGGGTTTCTCTTGTGGTCGTCCATGTCTACAAATTTTATCTAGTCTAATGGGACCCACCCATTCCACATGATTCTTCCAATTTATTTTTCTTGTCTTTATTCATTCATTTGTAGCTTGTATACCACACAGTTTCCTTATCGACAAATTTTCTCTTCTGTCCCACATGGTTACTCCTTGGATCTCTCTAGTAGCTTCATTTTCCCTAGAGTTAACATTCGTTTTACATATTTCGTTTCTACTTTAGTTTCTGCTGAAATGTCAAAGCAGGACGCACAGTTGTTTCACATTTTTTTTTCCCCTCAACTGTCATAACTTTGTTTCTACACACAGTATTTTGCAGGGATCCAGCTACATTTACTCCCTTTGTCGCTTGATTTTTCACTCTCGTACTTCTTTATAGCTAGTGATAACAGTCCCTAGATAATTAAAGCTCATCACGTCTTCAATTGACACGCCATATACTTCTAATAACGATTAAAATGTTCTGGAGCGCTCTTGGTGAACTCAACAGGATATTTGAAATTAAGCTAATGACTTGTACAGTTAGCACGCCGTCTACTTCTAATTTACATCGTAGAGGTGCTTTTAATATTACTGTACTCTTATATCTTTTAGATGAGTTTTCCGTCTTATATTGCTTAGCTATATTATTAAATTGATGATGCAACCTTTGTAAATTATCCTCATTATTTGCTATCACTACAGCATTATCAGCTGTTTCTTTCTTACGTTATCAATGATGTAGTCCATTATTAAGTTAAAAGGGAGTGGGTTTAATGATCTCTTTGCTTAATTCGTTTAACTAGTACAATTTCATCTCTGAATCATTCGTGTATTTTTCACTAGAGACATTTGTACGCTCCTTTCGATCAAGATTTAAATTACATTCTTTGTTCCAGTTCCGTCAAATGCTTTTGTCAAGTCAACGAAGTACAGGTAGTTGGGCTCCACGATCTGTCTTAAAGTGAAAATAGCATCTATTGAGCTCTTGCCTGTCAATAGTCGTATTGGTAGTTGAACTGCTCGTCTGGCTGAATTTTCCGCTTAACTCTGTTTTATTTTCGTTACAGTCATACTTATGTCTTCCACTCCACTTTGATCACGGATCAATTTGTTTATTTTTCCGTCTTCTCTATTAATTTCTAACATGCACCTCCACTCAATGTTTGAATTGTTTTCGCATTAAAAGTGCGTGTGTCACTGACACAGTACAAAACTTATAAAACATGATAATTGTAAATTTCCTTTCATATACATCGGAAGCTTAGTTTAAAATATCCTGTTTAGTTTGCTAAGAGCACTCCAGGATATTTTCATCGTTTTGCTTTTTGTCTTTGTCTTTCTATTCAGCATTGTCTATAACTGCCCTAAATACAAAAACTTTTCAGTTTTTGTGACTTCTTTGTTTGTACTTACGAAATGATGGTTATGTGTCATTTTCGTACAAGGCACTAGGTACTGCTGCATGTCGCAGAATAAGTTAGAGAATGGCCTATGCATAGCTTCGCTTCTTAATCGGAATTGGTCGTTGGAGTAATATTGGTTACTGGCTCAAGAATGGGTAACGAGAAAAGAAATGTGTATCAGTATATTACATCTGTGGTATTAAAGTATACTAATAATTAAAACCTTGGTTTTCTCAAAGGCTGCTCCATTAATTCTTTTGTCAATTCTTGATACATAGAAGCTGTTGTTAACTATTACAACAGAAATACGTGTTGTTAGTAGAAACAGCTTATATTTTTTGCCATAACATCAAATGACATTTTCCTACATTTCAATAAGCTGAAACTTTAACCCCAAAACAGTGTTGAAGCCTATGGGGATAATGTACGCTCTGTATATAAGGTGAACCAAAATTCACGCACTGCTAACGCCACACGGTTCCTCGACTGCTAACAGGCTTGTGAGAAAATTTAGTCACTTGCAAATTTTCAGCAGAAAATGTACGTCAAAGAAAGGCAATTCGACAACGCTGTAATCTTTTCTACCACAATATTCTATAAACATGCTACTCAGTTAGTGCAGAGGGTAACGTTCCGTTCTAGAACCCGCGAGATCGAGAGTTCGATTCACGACCTACGTGTGATTTTCTTTTTTTATTTTAGGCTCTTTTTATTGTATATGGCTTTCAACCATAGGAAGCAACTAGAGCAGGGCTTATGCAAAACCTGATTAATTAATTAATACCAACACAGAAATGAGATTAAAATAGCTTTTATTATTCCAGTTTTAAAGACGTATTTTGCCTCTAAGCGTTTACTATGTTCTCTTCCACACAGTACACCACTCCATGCTTTCCAGTAAATTGTGAGCACTACTTTTCTTGTTATTCCCCTTCCCACAAAGTAAAGCAAAATAAAATCTACCCCTCCTTTCTTGGCATATCCTTGTTTCTTTATCCCAGGTACTTTAGCTGCAATCCTGTAAATAACTTAGTCACATGGTCTAAGTGCACTGCTTCGCTCTACTTCATCAAGTACATTCGAGTCCCGCCATTTTTCCTGTCTGTTAGTATCACTTTGATGCTTACCACTTTCAGGTCTAATAAATTTCCTTGGGACATTATGTCACAAGTAGGTCTAGCAGCCGGCCGGTGTGGCCGAGCGGTTCTAGGCGCTTCAGTCTGGAACCGCGCGACCGCTACGGTCGCAGGTTCGAATCCTGCCTCGGGCATGGATGTGTGTGACGTCCTTAGGTTTGTTAGGTTTAAGTAGTTCTAAGTTCTAGGGGACAGATGACCTCAGATGTTAAGTCCCATACTGCTCAGAGCCACTTGAACCATTTTTTTTAGATCTAACAACATTCTTCACAGGTAATTACCAAACTCTTATGTTTATTCTACTCTGCGGACGAATGTGGAAGAACTGGTAGCGGGCTTCCATGGCGCCCTTGTGTGAATGAAGCTATGCTACGAAGAGTTCAGGGAAGTACACACATCAAAAAATGTTAAAATGTTTTGCATCATCCCAGTTCCCAGAACTCTTGAAGATAGACGTGGACTATGGATATTGTATCACAGACACAGTCCCTTTGACTCTTCAGAGATGTCACTAAACCCACCCAAACAACCATGCATGAGCAGCGCCTATTACACGAAGGGGGTCCGACAGCCGATCAGTTCCAGTCGTTCCACCCGGAAGGAGGTACACGGCTCATGTTATCTGTAGTTCAACACCGCGGTTCGAACGCGTCCGCAATTTTACTTTGTGCCAGGAAGAGCTCTCAACAAGGGAAGTGTCCAGGCGTCACGGAGTGAACCAAAGCAATGATGTTCCGACATGGAGGAGATACAGACAGACAGGAACTGTCGATGGCATGTCTCGCTCAGGTCGCCCAAGGGCTACTACAGCAATGGATGACCGCTACCTACGGTTATGGATCGGATGAACTCTGGCAGCAACGCCACCATGTTGAATAATGCTTTTCGTGCAGCCATAGGACGTCGTGTTACGACTCAAACTGTACGCAATAGGCTGCATCATGCGCAACCTCACTCCCGACGTCCATGGCGAGGTCCATCTTTGCAACCACAACACCGTGCAGTGGGGCCCAACAACATGCCGAATGGACTGCTCAGGATTGGCATCACGTTCTCTCCACCGATGAGTGTCGCATATGCCTTCAACCAGAGAATCGTCGGAGACGTATTTGGAGGCAACCTGGCCAGGCTGAACGCCTTAGACACACTATACAGTGAGTGCAGCAAGGTAGAGGTTCCCTGGTGTTTTGGGGTGGCATTATGTGGGGCCGAGGTACGTCACTGGCGGTCATGGATGGCACCATAACGGGTGTAAGATATGTGAATGCCATGCTCCGACCGATAGTGCAATCATATCGGCAGCATACTGGTGAGGCATTCGTCTTCATGGACGACAATTTGCGTCCCCATCGTGCACATCTTGTGAATTACTTCCTTCAGGATAACGACCTCGCTCGACTAGAGCGGCCAGCATGTTCTCCAGACATGAACCCTATCGCACATGCCTGAGATAGATTGAAAAGGGCTGTTTACGGACGACGTGACCCACCAACCACTCTGAGGGATCTACACCGAATCGTCGTTGGGGAGTGGGAGAATCTGGACCAACAGTGCCTTGATGAACTTGTGGATAATATGCCACGACGAATACAGGCATGCATCAATGCAAGAGGACATGCTACTGGGTATTAGAGGTACCGGTGTGTACAGCAATCTGGACCACCACCTCTGAAGGTCTCGCTGTATGGTGGTACTATATACAATGTGTAGTTTTCATGAGCAATAAAAAGGGAGGAAATGATGTTTATGTTGATCTCTATTCCAATTTTCTGTACATGTTTCGGAATCCTCGGAAATGAGGTAATAAAAACTTTTTTTGATGTGTATATTACCCAGCGAGTCTCAGGGAAGTCTGTTTGGGAGCGTATTGTTAAGATTACATACGTCCCTAAAGAACATGCTGTCACTAATAATGTACTTCAAATATTACAAATGGCCACGCTTAGTGAATGTAGTTTATATCTATAACAGCTCCAAATTGACATTATCTTCAACTGATTATTGCTCTTTATGAATATTTTTGACTTGTCTGATCAATAATTATTCAATTAAACGCTAAAAAGGCTGTAGTTGTAGCATGTGTACCGTTAAAGAAACAGATTACTGGAAAGACCAAAATTAGAAAAATTAAAAAAGTTTCACCTAGATCTGGAATAGACTTCTTGAACTCGAGCACCCTAACGCAAAATGGGCAGCAGAGCTAGACAGTACTGAATCAAGATAGTCGTCGTAGATGTGACCATAGTGATATATACTGTGTTCGTTTCGTGTCCTTTTTGTGGCGAATACATGCACGGGAAGGAATTTCGTTAGAGACACTTTTGTACCTTTAGTGTGCAAGGAATCCCGCTCTGGCGTCAGAGTGCTTGAATTTTTGTTCACCCTGTATACGGCACGCATTCCGCCAGGCTGTGGGAAGTACTCTGTGTATGAGTGGTAAACAGCTTTGATGTTATCGCGACACAGTTAAAATCACGGACTCAATTCCGTGTAAACGAAGCGGTCCCTTCCTAAGACACGAAGCGTTTCTTCCCAAGACCAGGTGTCATGAATACGTCGCCACAACGGGCACGTCATTTGTACGTGTATTCTATAAAGTTAAAATGCAGTTTCTCCACGATATGGAAGTGTTTCGTCTATCATTGAAAGTGTAAGAATTTGGTCATAAATGAGTTTGAGAAATTTCCCGTGTGCATTAAATATGGGAAAATTTATGTATCAGACTCGTCGTTACATGGGCAAATCTGTGTTGAGGAAACTGCATTGTCAAATTTATTAATAGATGAGAGGACGAAAATGAATAAGTAGTCCGTGAATGCAACATTTGTACGTGTAATATTCTTTAAATATATTCGATACTTTTCAGTACTTCTTGGACGATGTACCGTGGACATAGTCTGTTACCAGAGATCCCGATATGTCAGCTGGTGTTGCTTGCCAAGGAGCTGCCTACACCATACGAAATACCAAGATAGACACCAGAGTAGTCAACTCAGATGCGCCTGCACGGCCATTCGGGGCAAAATACAAATAGGAAAAAATGTGTAAAATGAATGCTGAAAGTACACCAGCCAGAAATGCATATGAACAGTGCTTCAGAATTGTCAGTGTGACTTCTTGTTATATTACGGAACAACGGAAAACGACTGAAAGGTTAACAGCTGTGGGTGAGCATTGTAAAGGAAACAAACTGGCATTTGCCTTTTGAAGTTTACAGAGATTAAATCTGGTTGATCGGACTGAAATTTGGATTACCACTCTGACTTAACCACTGGGCTACTTTGCTCGGGCAGAGCTGCTGCAGTCGGAAAAATATGGCGAGAAGATTCAGCTTGACATGTAAACACGTGTTATGTTGCTCAAAGACTCCCAGAGAGAATTCGAATTGTAGTAATTCCGCACCTCAACAGCTTTCACCGACTGACATAATGTGAGGTTCGTTCGCACCCACTTTGTCTTCGTAAGATTAAATGAGACTTAACTACTGATTGCTACGTATGATTTGCTACATTGTTTTGTTTTGGAAACGGACGTTTCACAGCTCCAGTTTTTCTATTTATTTGTTCATCTCATCAAATAAAACAGAAGCAATGTAGGTGAAGAACTTCTGCTTCCAAAACAAATTATCGCCTACACACCATCCCGTAATGTAGAAGATTACAACCAATGTCTAACTTTCAGTCGAACAAAATGGAAACGTTGAACAGTTTAAGCACGCGTTGGCACTCACTTCGGGGCAGTCACATTAACTGAGGAAGTGAGATACCTGTATCTTTAGACTTGATCCAATGTATCTGTTTATTTGGGTCTGTCTAAGACTCTTATATACGTGGCTTTCTAATGTCACCACCTGCCTTTAACTTCTGTTGGCAACTTGATCATAATCACAGTGATTGAGGCGTGTTGTTGTTGTTGTTGTTGTGGTCTTCAGTCCAGAGACTAGTTTGATGCAGCTCTCTATGCTACTCTATCCTGTGCAAGCTTCTTCATCTCCCAGTACCTGCTGCAACCTATATCCTTATGAACCTGCCTAGTGTATTCATCTCTTGGTCTCCCTCTACGATTTTTACCCTCCACACTGCCCTATTATACTAAATCGGTCCTACCGACCGAGCCCTTCTTCTAGTCAAGCTGTGCCACAAATTCCTCTTCTCCCCAAATCTATTCAATACCTCGTCATTAGTTATGTGATCTACCCACCTAATTTACAGCATTCTTTCGTAGCACCACATTTCGAAAGCTTCTGTTTTCTTATTGTCCAAACTATTTATCGCCTATGTTTCGCTTCCATACATGGCTACACTCTATACAAATACTTTCAGAAACGACTTCCTGTCATTTAAATCTATACTCGATGTTAACAAAATTTCTCTTCTTCAGAAACGCTTTGCTTGCCACTGCCAGTCTACATTTTATATCCTCTCTACTTCGACCATCATCAGTTATTTTGCTCCCCAAATAGCAAAACTCCTTTACTACTTTAAGTGTCTCATATCCTAATCTAATTCCCTCAGCATCAGCGGACTTAATTCGACTACATTCAACTGAGACGTACAGGGCAGAAAGGAGATGTCTGGGTCCTTGTGAGGTCAGGTAAAAACAGAGAACACCGGCAGGAAATCATTTCTCATCAATCGCGTGGCATACAAAATAGAGCAACTGTGACATTTCGAAAAAAAGTGTCCTTCGGAATGATGACATAAACAATAAAAAGTCAACGTATTAGTGTGAGTGAAAGGAACATTTTCCAGCAAAATATTTGACTCTCGTCAATAGTGAGCCCCGTATCTGAAAAGAAAACACTACTGTTAGAAACTGCTTGCTAGGGACAAACTGATAAAAACAGTCATTGGTAATGCTACTCTCATCGAGAAGAAGACCAGTATCATCCGTAACACAGGTTTAGTAAAACAAAAAGTCTGTTGTAGCAGTTCGGTAGATTTTTCGTGAAACCGACGGAATAAAACCGTAACAAATGTTTCTTATTTATATGTAATTTAATTAGCAGTGTTTATAATAAAGTGGTTACACAGATATTATGATGGTTACAGAATACATGAGTCACACGTTTGGACTGTCGTTGGTCACTGTATGCCCAGTTGGCCAGCTACGTAATCGCTTTGCTCCGGTTTTTCATTTCTTTTCCACGCTGAGATAGATCTCGCATTCACTCGTCACTGGACATTTTGAGCTTCTTGGATTTCATTCGACGCAAGCTTTCCTATGACTTGTGACGATAATTACGAGTCATATGAGACGATATCTTTCATTATTCTGTAATTTTCAGTTTAATACCTTTTGCTCTTATGTTATGGCGAATAGTTTTTATTATTTTTCTTTAGGGTCTAGAAGTGCTGTACAAACTCTCCACGATGACACTCCAATCAATATCCTAGCTAAACCCATTTCCACGCAACACCAATTTATATCACGACACAAAGGTAATTCGTAACCATCACGTACATGCGTCACGTCACAGGCAAAGCAAATACTACACGACAAACACATACAGACATAGTATACTTTCTCTGGGCTTGCATTATTAGTTCAGTAATTATCAGCAATTAAGATCTGACGATGTTTTATCACAGAAACAAGTTCAAACAACGAGCGAATAAACGTTTTCACATCAAAAAAATCTGTATAAATATAGGAAACACGCTGTCGTTAAGTGAACAGCAAAAAAAAAAAAATTCAATCTGAAGCAGGTACAGTCTGCAATGTGTTCCACAATGAATGAGAGGGAGGAAAACAACTTCGGCAGCTTGTTATAGATTAAGCAGCAGCAGCCGGTAGAGACAGAAGCAGCAACGGGGAGGTAATAGGATTTGTAACTTTTACGAATTCCTAATCAGGAACAAATTGTATAATTTCATTGTGTGCTTTGATAGTTTCGTTTCTTGAGTTTCTCAGTGTTAATTTTCTATCTAATAGACATAGTTATCGTGTTTTCGTTTGCGTCGGAAAGTAAACCGATTTTGTTACGTATTACAAGTTCCTAATAAGGGGCGAATTATTTGGTCTCAACTGAGTGCTTCGGTAGTTTGTATTTTGAACCTGTGCGGATTAATGTAATTTATTAGACACAGTTCTTGCGTTTCCGTCAGGATCTACGTTATAGTTCCGAAGCACGTGTAGATAGTCCGTTTGCCTGGGTAGTGTAGTTTTCAACGGTTTTTAGTATGGATAGGGACTGTGATTGTAGTGTGCCGACTGAAATCTGATTGGTAGGTAATCAGAGAGCGCACAGCATAAGTTAAAGGTTGTGGATGGGGCCGTAAGCAGTTACTGTGGGTTGCACAATAAAACACACAACTTTATTTTTTTAAGAACCATATATTTGCACATTGGCTTAAAAAATCACAACTAAACAATCCGGCTGAAGGCCTAGTTAAAGAAACTTGAGATGCTTTCTGGGCTGAAGGCCCGAAACCACACCAAACACAAGAACGGCTGAAGGTCTGGCTTAAAAATCAAAAGCATTTAGTAATAGAAGGTAAATTAAAAAAGAAACCCTGCAGTAAACACAATTGGCGGCTGAAGGCCTGCTCTACACGTCTGAAAGACAACTATAATTAAGGCACATTACTAAACAAGAAATTTCTTTTTAAACTTGCAACAGAAAGGCTGAAGCCTGATTAATTTATTGCACGGCTGAAGGCCAGAAAAAAATTGAAAACGGCTGAAGGCCTGAAGAACAAGTCAGGTAAATAATTCAGAATAAACCCTTTGCTTCATGGTAGAATTTTTTCTTTAGAGAATACACACTGCTGAAGGCCTTATTAAGGGGTTCACATAAATCCTTGGCTGAAGGTCACACATAACACATGGAACAACTAACGTCTTAGGGCCTGGATTATAAACAATTTGAGATAGAACAATTTTTAACAATAACATTTTTTTAAAATCAATGAATGCTCAAAATTTTAATTTAACACGACTGAAGGCGTTTATGTAAACTTTAACAAGTGTTGAAGTTAGGTAATCGGATGGCAACCCAAACTAGGGATGGCCGAAGGACCGACCAACAGTTTAACCAATTCCCTTCTGTCCAACCAACGGCACAACGATAGAAAATATCGGCCGAGGACGAGGATACGAACAGCACTACACCTCCAGAAATTGGCGTCTAAAAACAACCAGGGGAACAATAAACCACACTAAGCAAATAGTAACCAAACAGCTTAAAAGGCTGCCGAACCACACCCCGTGCTGGACAGCAACAACACGAAAAGGAAAAGGCACTCTGCCTACAAACTACGCTAACGACCAGGGCTGGTAACTGGAGCGTTGACGGCCACAGGGCAGAAAATATGGCTGGTGGACTTCACTGATAAGTAACAGTGAATTTAATAATTAATCACAACATCGGAAGATGGCTGCAAGATTTCGCCGACTCCAACATATCATACAATGCTGGTTGCCAGAACGGTCAAGGTCGCAACAACCCACATATGAACAAAGAGGTGTGACAATAGTTGAGGTTATATAACAGATTAACTGATCACTCAACTTCAGCGTCCAGGTTCGGTGGGCAACGAACTTGTCTCTCTCGCAGCTAGCGCCTTTCTATGCGACAGTGCGTGCACACCGCCAGCGGTCCCGGCCTGGCTCCGCACCACAGAGACTTGCTTGCTGCTCGGTCCCAACCGACTCACTGCACCCAACATGCAGACAGCGTTACAACAACTGGTCAGTCAAAACCACAAGCTACACACAGTTCCGTGGAAAAACTTCCAGAAACAACTCGAACGATACTACAACCAGTCATTGAGGAACAACAAGGACGAATTACACACACAGAGAACGCAGATGCGGTCGGCGACCAAATACACATCGTCCGAAGAGGGGACCGACTGAACGACCAACCAACTGTCGCCGTCACTTAAGTCTCCTTCCGTCGTACAGTGCATGTGTGTGTCCCCAGCAGTCGGGCGACTACTGGCTGTCCAGACCTCCCTGAAGCTCCATGCCGACTCACTCCCGACACACGACAACCTGTAAATCCTAGCGGTCGCTCCAAAGATAATACGACAGTGCTCTTATCGATAAGTGCTGCTGTTGCAACTCACGGGCAGGCAAGCCAGCAACTTATTGACGCCAGTAAACATAATAAGAAACGAGGCGGCAGTACCGTAAAGACAAGATGACAAGGAATAAGCGGCATGAACACGAGCCGCGCACAGCTCACGTATGCGAGCCGCGTTGGTGTCACTTCACTCTCAGCTCAAGTCTGTGATGGCTTCTGTTACACAGCTTGAAGCTGCAGTGGATCGGCATCACTGTAATGGGCTGGCCATTAGGATCCAATGTGCATCCATCACGTCAGAGTCGTCTGATCGGTCCCTGCTGATGACAGCCCAGTTACTGCTCGCACTGAAGTTGACCCTGCACCCGTGGTCGAGTGGGAGGTCGCTTTGGGACGAGGCAGGCGGCTAAAGACTTCCCAGGGGGCCGAACACAAGGCTTCCACGGTTACTCTGACAAACAGGTTCCATGCTGACATTGTGGCTGACACTGTCGCTCAACGAGATGCAGTCACCTGTCTTGTTTCAGAGAAAACCTCTCAGCCTGAAAGATCCGGACAATCACAGAGGATAGGATTATTGATACTTGGGAGCTCCAATGTTAGGTCCGTTATGGTGAAGAAGGGGAAGAAAGCCAATGTGCACTCTGTGTGCATACTGCGTGGAGTCATTCCAGACGTGGAACAGGTCCTTCCGGATGCTAAGAAGAGCACAAGATGCAGCGAACTGCAGGTGGTGGCTCACGTTGGTACCATTGATGTGTGTCACTTTGGATCGGAGGGGATTCTCTTTGCCTTTGAGCGGCTAACAGAAGTGGTAAAGGCTACCAGTCTTGCTTTCGAGACGAAAGCAGAGCTGACTATTTGCAGTGTAATCGACAAGACCGACTGCGGATCTGGTGCAGAGCCTAGTGGAGGGTCTGAATCACAGGCTCAGACGGTTCTGCGACTGTGTAAGCTGCAGATTCCACGACTTGCGCCATAGGGTGGTTGGCCTTTAGGTTCTATTGAATAGGTCAGGGGTCCACTACATGCAGTAGATTACTACATGGCTAGCACGGGCTGTGTTTCGTGAACTGGACGATTTTTTCGGTTAGAGTATCTCGGGAAAACACAAAAAGGGCGTCAATCGCAAAGACTGCAGTCCCAACACAGGAAGAACGTAGATACGAGAACCATTGGTATAGCAGTTGTAACTTGTCGTAGCTGTGTTGGGAAAGTACCACAGCCCCAAGCGCTGACAGAAAGCACTGATGTCCAAATCGTTATAGGCATTGGAAGCTGGCTAAAGCCGGAGATGAGTTCAACCGAATTTTTTAGGAAGAACCTAACAGTGTTCCGAAAGGATAGGCTAAACACAGTTGGTGGTGGAGTGTTTATTGCTGTTAGAAGCAGTTTTACTTGTCGCGAATTGAAGTAGATAGTCCCTGCGAGTTAGTATGAGCAAAGGTCATTCTTGGCAATCGGAATAAAATAATAAATGGATCTTTTTACCGACCTCCCAATTCAGATGATACAACTGCTGAAAGGTTCAAAGAAAAATTGCGTTTGATTTCAAACACATACCTGACTAATACAGTTATAGTCGGTGGTGACTTTAATTTACCCTCAGTATGTTGGCTAAAATACAAGTTTAATTCCGGAGGTACACATAAAACATCATCCGAAATTGTGCTAAATGCATTCTCTGAAAATTATTTCGAGCAGTTAGTTCACGAGCCCACGCGAACACTCTTGACCTCCTAGCAACAAATGGTCCTGAGCTAATAACGAGCATCAAAACGCTTACAGGGATTAGTGAACACAGGGCTGTCATAGCGAGATTGAATATTGTAACCCCCAAATCCTCCAAAACTAAACAAAAAATATACCTATTGAAAGAAGCAGATGAAAATTCACTTAACACCTTCCTGAAAGACAATCTCATTTCCTTCCAAATTTACAATGTATTTGTAGACCGGATGTGGCTTGAACTCAAAGCAATGGTATCGGCAGCAATTGAGAGATTTATACCAAATAAATTAACTAATTACGCAGCTGCTGCTCCTTGGTACACAATAAGAGACAGAAAACTGTTGTGGAAACAACAAAAAAAGCTTGCCAAATTTAAACGAACGCAAAATGTTCCAGATTGGCGAACTGTTACAGAAGCTCTAAATTTAGTGCGGACTTCAATGCGAGATGCTTATAATAGTTTCCACAACGAAACTTTTTCTCGAAACCTGGCAAGAAAATTCAAAGAGATTCTCGTCGTATGTTAAGAGTGCTAGCGGCAAGATAAATCAATGCCTTCCCTGCGCGATAGCAATGGAAATAGTGCCGACGACAGTGGTGCCAACGCGGAGTTACTAAACACAGCCTTCCGAAATTCCTTCACCAAAGAAGACGGAGTAAATATTCCAGAATTCGAATGAACAACAGCTGCCAACGTAAGTAACGTAGAAGTAGATATCCTCGGAATAGTGAAGCAACTTAAATCACTTAACAAAAGCAAGTCTTCCGGCCCAGATTGTATACCAGTTAGGTTGCTTTCAGAGTATGCTGATACAATAGCTCCATGATTCATTATTATTATTATTTTTTTTTTACAACCTTTCGCTCGACGAAAGATGGGTACCTAAAGACTGGTAACACCAATATTCAATAAGGCAGTAGGAGTGAACCACTAAATTACAGCCCCATATCCTTAATGTCGATATGCAGCAGGATTTGGGAACATATATTGTGTTTTAACATTATGAATTACCTCGAATAAAACGGTCTATTGACACACAATCAACAAATATTTAGATAACACTGTTCTTGCGAAAACCAACTAGCTCTTTACTCTCACGAAGTGTTGAGTACTACTGCCAAGGGATTGCAAATTGATTCCGTATTTCTAGATTTCCAGTAGGCTTTTGACCCTGTGTCTCACTAGCGACTTGTAGTGAAATTGCGTGCTCATGGAATATAGTCTCAGTTATGTGACTGTACTCGTGATTTTTTGTCAGAGGAGTCACAGTTCGTAGTAATTGATGGAAAGTCGTTGAGTAAAACAGAAAAGATTTCAGGCGTTCCCCAAGGTAGTGTTATAGGCCCCCTTGCTGTTCCTCATCTATGTAAACTATTTGGGAGACAATCGGAGCAGCCGTCTTAGGTCGTTTGCAGATGACGCTGTCGTTTACCGAGTAGTAAAGCCATCAGAAGTTCAAAACAAATTGCAAAACGATTTAGGAAAGATATCTGTATTGTGCAAAAATTGGCAATGACCCTAAATAACAAAAAATATTAGTCATCCACACAAGTGCTGAAAGAAATCCGTTTAACTTCGGTTACACGATAAATGAGTCAAATCTAAAGGTCGTTAATATAACTAAATACCTAGGAATTACAATTACGGACAACTTAAATTGGAAGGAACACAAAGAAAATGTTGTGGAAAAGGCTAACCAAAGACTGAGTTTTGTTGGGCAGGACACTTAGAAAACGTAACAAATCTACTAAAGAGACTGCCTACACCACGGTTGTCCGACCACTTTTTGAGTACTGCTGCGCTGTGTGGGATCCGTATCAGATAAGATTGACGGAGTACATCGAGATAAGTCAAAGCAGGGCAGCACGTTTTGTAATATCGTGACGTAGGGGAGACAATGTCACTGAAATGTTACAGCATTTGGGGTGGATATCATTAAAACTAAAAGGTATCAGATAGATTATATAATGGTAAGACAGAGATTTAGGAACCAGGTTTTAAATTGTAAGACATTTCCAGGGGCAGATGTGGACTCTGACCACAATCTATTGGTTATGACCTGTAGATTAAAACAGAAGAAACTGCTAAAAGGTGGGAATTTAAGGAGATGGGACCTGGATAATGACAGGAAAGGGGGAAAGAAATACAGTAGAAGAAGAATGGGTAGCTTTGAGGGATGAAGTAGTGAAGGCAGCAGAGGATCAAGTAGGTAAAAAGACGAGGGCTAGTAGAAATCCTTGGGTAACAGAAGAAATATTGAATTTAATTGATGAAACGAGAAAATATAAAAATGCAGTAAATGAAGCAGGCAAAAAGAAATACAAACGTCTCAAAAATGAGATCGACAAGAAGTGCAGAATGGCTAAGCAGGGATGGCTAGAGGACAAATGTAAGGATGTAGAGGCTTATCTCACTAGGGGTAAGGTAGATACTGCCTACAGAAAATTAAAGAGACCTTTGGAGATAAGAGAACCACTTGTATGAACATCAAGAGCTCAGATGGAAACCCAGTTCTAAGCAAAGAAGGGAAAGCAGAAAGGTGGAAGGAGTATATAGAGGGTCTATACAAGGGCGATGTACTTGAGGACAATATTATGGAAATGAAAGAGGATGTAGATGAAGATGAAATGGGAGATAAGATACTGCGTGAAGAGTTTGACAGAGCACTGAAAGACCTGAGTCGAAACAAGGCCCCCGGAGTAGACAACATTCCAGTAGAACTACTGACGGCCTTGGGAGAGCCAGTCCTGACAAAACTCTACCATCTGGTGAGCAAGATGTATGAAACAGGCGAAATACCCCCAGACTTCAAGAAGAATATAATAATTCCAATCCCAAAGAAAGCAGGTGTTGACAGATGTGAAAATTACCGAACAATCAGTTTAATAAGCCACAGCTGCAAAATACTAACACGAATTCTTTACAGACGAATGGAAAAACTAGTAGAAGCCGACCTCCGGGAAGATCAGTTTGGATTCCGTAGAAATACTGGAACACGTGAGGCAATACTGACCTTACGACTTATCTTAGAAGAAAGATTAAGGAAAGGCAAACCTATGTTTCTAGCATTTGTAGACTTAGAGAAAGCTTTTGACAATGTTGACTGGAATACTCTCTTTCAAATTCTAAAGGTGGCAGGGGTAAAATACAGGGAGCGAAAGGCTATTTACAATTTGTACAGAAACCAGATGGCAGTTATAAGAGTCGAGGGGCATGAGAGGGAAGCAGCGGTTGGGAAGGGAGTGAGACAGGGTTGTAACCTCTCCCCAATGTTATTCAATCTGTATATTGAGCAAGCAGTAAAGGAAACAAAAGAAAAATTTGGAGTAGGTATTAAAATCCATGGAGAAGAAATAAAAACTTTGAGGTTCGCCGATGACATTGTAATTCTGTCAGAGACAGCAAAGGACTTGGAAGAGCAGTTGAACGGAATGGATGGTGGCTTGAAGGGAGGATATAAGATGAACATCAACAAAAGCAAAACGAGGATAATGGAATGTAGTCAAATTAAGTCGGGTGATGCTGAGGGTATTAGATTAGGAAATGAGACACTTAAAGTAGTAAAGGAGTTTTGCTATTTGGGGAGCAAAATAACTGATGATGGTCGAAGTAGAGAGGATATAAAATGTAGACTGGCAATGGCAAAGAAAGCGTTTCTGAAGAAGAGAAATTTGTTAACATCGAGTATAGATTTAAGTGTCAGGAAGTCATTTCTGAAAGTATTTGTATGGAGTGTAGCCATGTATGGAAGTGAAACATGGACGGTAAATAGTTTGGACAAGAAGAGAATAGAAGCTTTCGAAATGTGGTGCTACAGAAGAATGCTGAAGATCAGATGGGTAGATCACATAAGTAATGAGGAAGTATTGAATAGGATTGGGGAGAAGAGAAGTTTGTGACACAACTTGACCAGAAGAAGGGATCGGTTGGTAGGACATGTTCTGAGGCATCAAGGGATCACCAATTTAGTATTGGAAGGCAGCGTGGAGGGTAAAAATCGTAGGGGGAGAACAAGAGATGAATACACTAAGCAGATTCAGAAGGATGTAGGTTGCAGTAGGTACTGGGGGATGAAGAGGCTTGCACAGGATAGAGTAGCGTGGAGAGCTGCATCAAACCAGTCTCAGGACTGAAGACAACAACAACAACAACATCATTAAAACAAAGCCGATTTTGTTTGCGGCGGCATCTTTTCACAAAATTTCCATCACCAACTTTCTCCTTCGAATGCGAAAATATTTTGCTGTCGCTGACCTGCACAGGGAAAAACGATCACATAATAAAATAAGGGAAATCAGAGCTCGCACCGAAAGATATAGGTGTTCATTTTTTCCGAGCGCTGTACGAGATCTGAGTATAGAGAATTATTGTGAAAGTGGTTCGATGTACCCTCTGCCATTCACTTAAATGTTATTTGCAGAGTATCCATGTAGATGTAGATGTAGAAGCAAAGACTGGAGCTTTTAGATGTCACAGCAGGTGAGCTCAGTGATGTCAGATGTGGACTGTAACAGAGGTAGCAGACAGTGGGAAAGAGAAGAATGTCGATTAAATACACTCCTGGAAATGGAAAAAAGAACACATTGACACCGGTGTGTCAGACCCACCATACTTGCTCCGGACACTGCGAGAGGGCTGTACAAGCAATGATCACACGCACGGCACAGCGGACACACCAGGAACCGCGGTGTTGGCCGTCGAATGGCGCTAGCTGCGCAGCATTTGTGCACCGCCGCCGTCAGTGTCAGCCAGTTTGCCGTGGCATACGGAGCTCCATCGCAGTCTTTAACACTGGTAGCATGCCGCGACAGTGTGGACGTGAACCGTATGTGCAGTTGACGGACTTTGAGCGAGGGCGTATAGTGGGCATGCGGGAGGCCGGGTGGACGTACCGCCGAATTGCTCAACACGTGGGGCGTGAGGTCTCCACAGTACATCGATGTTGTCGCCAGTGGTCGGCGGAAGGTGCACGTGCCCGTTGACCTGGGACCGGACCGCAGCGACGCACGGATGCACGCCAAGACCGTAGGATCCTACGGTCTGCCATAGGGGACCGCACTGCCACTTCCCAGCAAATTAGGGACACTGTTGCTCCTGGGGTATCAGCGAGGACCATACGCAACCGTCTCCATGAATCTGGGCTACGGTCCCGCACACCGTTAGGCCGTCTTCCGCTCACGCCCCAACATCGTGCAGCCCGCTTCCAGTGGTGTCGCGACAGGCGTGAATGGAGGGACGAATGGAGACGTGTCGTCTTCAGCGATGAGAGTCGCTTCTGCCTTGGTGCCAATGATGGTCGTATGCGTGTTTGGCGCCGTGCAGGTGAGCGCCACAATCAGGACTGCATACGACCGAGGCACACAGGGCCAACACCCGGCATCATGGTGTGGGGAGCGATCTCCTACACTGGCCGTACACCACTGGTGATCGTCGAGGGGACACTGAATAGTGCACGGTACATCCAAACCGTCATCGAACCCATCGTTCTACCATTCCTAGACCGGCAAGGGAACTTGCTGTTCCAACAGGACAATGCACGTCCGCATGTATCCCGTGCCACCCAACGTGCTCTAGAAGGTGTAAGTCAACTACCCTGGCCAGCAAGATCTCCGGATCTGTCCCCCATTGAGCATGTTTGGGACTGGATGAAGCGTCGTCTCACGCGGTCTGCACGTCCAGCACGAACGCTGGTCCAACTGAGGCGCCAGATGGAAATGGCATGGCAAGCCGTTCCACAGGACTACATCCAGCATTTCTACGATCGTCTCCATGAGAGAATAGCAGCCTGCATTGCTGCGAAAGGTGGATATACACTGTACTAGTGCCGACATTGTGCATGCTCTGTTGCCTGTGTCTATGTGCCTGTGGTTCTGTCAGTGTGATCATGTGATGTATCTGACCCCAGGAATGTGTCAATAAAGTTTCCCCTTCCTGGGACAATGAATTCACGGTGTTCTTATTTCAATTTCCAGGAGTGTAATTCAACACACTGGGACTGCGGATAACCCTATTACTGACCAATTACCTGCTGTGCTGTTTATTTACTTTTAGTAGAGGTTGCTGAATCGGCATCTTATGGCAGTAGTGATCAGCCGGAGTGTGGTGCTGCTTCTTTATCGTCACAATGCCACGTTCTCACGAATAACTGCTCATTCTTGCCCTTAAGTTCTTTGGTTCCATACAGTGAGTGGTTCCATCGCCCAACGGACTCCCTCGGAGTCAGCAGCCCCACGACTGATTGTTCTCGACGTGGACCTCCTGCCATTTTCGAAATAGTCAACTGTCACAAGCCGCCTATGGACATCCCCGGGTTTATGACTCGAAAAGAACACCGAAGTGACAACTGTCTGTCGCCAGTGGGCTTCTGGATGCTTTCGAGTGAGCAGAGTGGGCAAAAAGCAGACCAGCTCTTTCCTGTGTCCATTGTTCCGCACAGCACATACGCATCAACCGATGGAAAACAGCTTCGTACTGTCAGAAATCGAATACGGTTTGTACAGCCGGGCCATAGAGGCAGTTCAATAAATAATTTTGAATGTTCTCTTATTTCAAGAAATTAGGTGAAGACACAGCGAACATGTTTTAGCATTTCTTCCATACGATGCGGCACTTGTTTCTGTGGCCTGCAGCGGATTTTCCGCTCAACTTGGACGCTTTGGTACTTCATAAATAGCGTTTTTGGCCAGAGATTTTGAAAGGGCGGTGACGTGATTTACTTATTTTTTCAATTTTTATAAATAATGGTAAGTCTTTGAAGATATGTGGGAATAGCGGCAGACCGAACAGCTGTTATTGTTACGTTCACCTGTGACACTACTAATTCTCATTAATGTCTTGTAAAATAGTGTCTGTGGAAGCAATCGCTTTGCCTCTTTCTTTTTAGTAGTAGCAGCTCTTGAATCTTCTTCTACGGCCTTCCTCTTACTAGATAAATAACTTTCTTCCGACCATGTCGCGTCGATAAGGCATCATCTTTGTGATATAAAATTTTCGTTGTAGAAATCGTAATAGACGTAGCTTTTTCCTTCTAATAAATAAAAGCCCACTCCAGACACATAATAAACACTGTACTGAATACTTTTTGAGACAAATTTACACTTTTTTCTTCACACAACAGACGGAGCTTCTCCATAAACCATCCCACCATGGAGGCTCCGAAACAAGAGAAGCGATTAATAAAAAGAAACTGTTAACAAAATAATATCAAAAAATTGGAAGTACTAAGATAACATTAATTCTATACCAATATGTATAATCTTCTTAGGTTTATCTTCCTATAAAGCAAGAGGACGGGAGAGACAAGCCCGCATCTAGTGGTCGTGCGGTAGTGTTCTCGCTTCCCACGCCCGGGTTCCCGGGTTCGATTCCCGGTGGGGTCAGGGATTTTCTCTGCCTCGTGATGGCTGGGTGTTGTGTGCTGTCCTTAGGTTAGTTAGGTTTAAGTAGCTATAAGTTCTAGGGGACTGATGACCATAGATGTTAAGTCCCATAGTGCTCAGAGCCATTTGAACCATTTGAACCGGGAGGGACAAACAGTTAAAAAAAGCTAGAGCTTTCAAGTGTCTTAACTTAGGTACGCCACAATTTTCTCTGTAAGAAACAACCTCAGTTCAAAAATAAACGGAACTATCTATTTTTAATTATTGCAGCATATACATAAAACACATTTAGTCAAAATTATCCGGGAAATATGCTTGACATCCATAATGAAATAAATACCTTTCTCAGACTGCTGCCTCTCAAAATATAAATTTGCCAGAGACTACAAATTAGCCATTATCACTGGTTTTTGTCTGTATCTTTTCCATACGACGCAGAGTGCTCCTGCTATCATCAAGTGGTCAAAGTAAGGGAATGCAAACGAAATTTAGAAACGTTATATTCTTACTCGAACTATTTCTTGTAACACAAACGCGACTTAATGGAATGTAATATGCAACTAGGCAAACGACAAGTTTAACGTCAGATACGGTGGTTACTCTCTAATGCGGTGTAAACACTGGCTCAGAAGGGGAATGTATCGTTCAGGTATATACATGCAACTCAAACTCAAACACTCAAACCTTTGAGGAGCCACAATCAGTCTTTGTATGCGGCCCACGCTTTGCACAAAAAAATGTCGCAGTGCAACAATACACTGAACCCACGAATCATAGCCCTGCGTTTAACTTGTGTACGTCCTATTTATTAAAACGTGTTCCCTTAAATCAGTAATAAAACTTATTTGTTCAAGAGCCAATACTAACATTACGCGTCGACACCTTGTGCCGCATATGTAGCGATCTTATTATTAACTGTTAACCCACATATAATAGTATACTATGAGCCCCAGCACACTACCTATAGTAAGGGCGTGGTAAATTCGCCCCCGGCTCCAAGTCAGTCTCAAAAGTGGCAATTAATGCTCAAATATTCTTGTGCAGTGGCGCAAACAACATGCTGTTAACCAAAACATCCATGTAACGAAAAATGTTGGCCATCTGGAGGTGGGCATGGTAGCCCGAAACCGGGTATGGCAGTAAAATAAAGCAATCGAAAAGTATTTATGGCTGGTTGTGTCATTCAGCTGCTAATAAAAAGTTCCCCCCCACGCATCCTCTAACCCCACAGCGGCCGCGTTGCTAACCCCTCCGTCCCCGAGGTAAGCAGCCAGTTTGACTTGTTGCACAACCGAACTCACCAACTTTATTTTTAATAATCAGGAAAACTAACTCCTAAAAAGCTTTTAACGTTAGATGACGTTTTTGGATTCGGCTGCAGGTTGCCAGATACATATTATTATAAATACGGCTGAGAACCCCGTGCCGCACGAATGTTAGATCCGGGTCACATGCGGCCCGCGGGCCTTAGTTTGACGACCGCTGTCTTAAATCAACACAAACAAGAAAAGAAAAGGCTGTCTCCCAGCAAGTCATCCGGAAAGGTTAATTGTCATTCTCAGAGCTGCAGTACATTACAAATTTCGTTGAAGGCAAAAATAGCTTGGAAGGCTGACGACCATTTGTTACGCAAGCTGTTCTGTAAATTGCCTTTGCTTCAACCGCCATCAAGCGGGCGACCACTGGCGAGTACGGGGCAACAGGTGAACCGGCAAATGGTCCTGCCGCGCGCCTAAGGGAACGTGGAGTAGCTTCGTCGCAACCTAGTGGTACTAACGGGCCCAGCAAGGGTTGAAATACACTACTGGCCATTAAAATTGCTACACCACGTAGATGACGTGCTACAGACGCGAAATTTAACCGACAGGAAGAAGATGCTGTGATATGCAATTGATTAGCTTTTCAGAGCCTTTCAGAGCCGGTGGCGACACCTACATCGTGCTGACATGAGGAGAGTTTCAAACCGATTTCTCATACAGAAACAGCAATTGACCCGGGTTGCCTGGTGAAACGTTGTTGTGATGCCTCGTGTAAGGAGGAGAAATGCGTACCATCACGTTTCCGACTTTGATAAAGGTTGGATTGTAGCCTATCACGACTGCGGTTTATCGTATCGAGACATTGCTGCTCGCGTTAGAGATACAATGACTGTTAGCAGAATATGGAATCGGTGGGTTCACGAAGGTAATACGGAACGCCTTGCTGGATCCCAACGGCCTCGTGTCACTAGCAGTCGAGATGACAGGTATCTTATTCGCATGGCTGTTACGGATCGTGCAGCCACGTCTCGATCCCTGAGTCAACAGATGGGGACGTTTGCAAGACAACAACCATCTGCACCAACAGTTCGACGACGTATGCAGCAGCTTGGACTATCAGCTCGGGGACCATGGCTGCGGTTACCCTTGACACCGCATCACAGACAGGAGCGCCTGCGATGGTGTACTCAACGACGAACCTGGGTGCACGAATAACAAAACGTCATTTTTTCCGATGAATGCAAGTTCTGTTTACAGCATCTTGATGGTCGCATCCGTGTTTGGCGACATCGCGGTGAACACACATTGCAAGCGTGTATTCGTCATCGCCATACTGGCGTATCACCCAGCGTGATGGTATGGGATGCCATTGGTTACACGTCTCGGTCACCTCTTGTTCGCACTGACGGCACTCTGAACAGTGGACGTTACATTTCAGATGTGTTACGACCCGCGGCTCTAGACTTCATTCGATCCCTGCGAAACCCTACATTTCAGCAGGATAATGCACGACCGCATGTTGCAGGTCCTGTTCGGGCCTTTCTGGATACATAAAATGTTTGACTGCTGCCCTGGCCAGCACATTCTCTAGATCTCTCACCAATTGAAAACGTCTGGTCAATGTTGGCCGAGCAACTGGCTCGTCACCATACGCCAGTCACTACTCTTGAACTGTGGTATCGTGTTAAACTGCATGGGCAGCTGTACCTGTACACGGTATCAAAGCTCTGTTTGACTCAATGCCCGGGGTAATCAAGGCTGTTATTACGGCCAGGGGTGGTTGTTCTGGGTTCTGATTTCTCTGGATCTTTGCTCCCAGATTGCGCGAAAATGTAATCACTCGTCAGTTCTAGTATAATGTATTTGTCCAATGAATACCCGTTTATCATCTGCATTTCTTCGTGGTGTAGCAATTTTAATGGCCAGTAGTGTACATTTAGAACTGGAGACGAGAATGCTCTCACAAAATGTTCACGATAACTCGCAGCCGTCAGATATGTACAGGTTTGACTCTGATATTGCGGAAGATGTTGTGTACCGGTTACTTTGCTCCAGCTACATAAGCTTGTCCCATTCATGAACAGTTCGTGGTGTATTAACGAAATGTGAGAGTGATCCAGATAAATTTCATAAAAAGAGTTTCAACTGAGTCAACAGCGCTTATGCGGGGTTGAGAGAGCCGTGACGACCTAGGCAATTTATTAGTCTGTGCTGATATTTCACATGCTTTGTAGAGGTGGTGTCACAGCTTCGTCCGTTCTACAGTAGGACACAGATGAGGTATGTGTGGATATCAATAATGGTGTTGGAACAGTACAAAGAAGATCACGCTCCGCTGGTTTCTGCAAGTCACGGATTCCCCATGAACAAGCACAGTACGGTATGACGTACTTTATTATTGCACCATCCATTACCATCAAGTCTTTTCTTAACCCTTAACGAAAATAATTTATAGTATTGTGGAAAACGATACAGCAGATGCTGTTTCCTGCTTAAACTAGCCCCATTAAAATAATTTATGGTATTTTGGAAAACGTTACAACAGATACTGTTTCCTGTATAAACCAGCTACAAGATGCTACACTAGGTAAGCGAAATGTTAACGTAACATATTTGCGCGAGGAGTAGGGTAGCACGTGGGAGGTGTGTGACACAAAGTGTGAGAACAGGAGGTTGGGTCTAGGAGCTCGGAGGCCGGGAATGACGCACGCTTCCACTGCCGCGCGACGTATCATTGTTTTGCGCGCGCAGATTTTTATTGCAGTCCTCAGCTGTTGGGTTTAGCTACCACACACTGCTTGGCATCCGTCTCAAGGTCGCCTCCCGCGCGGTGGCGCTGCGCTGTGTGTTTACCGTAGCGAGCACCAGTGGCAGGCTGGGTGATTTAGGGCTGCGACGCGCCGGCGGGAAGTCGAAGCGCTGCACTGGCGGGCTCTTTCTGATGGAGAGTGAGCGAACGTGGTTACTGTCACTTCCCGTGCCCTACAATGATTGTGGCCGAGCGGTTCTAGGCGCTACAGTCTGGAACGTGCGACCGCTACGGTCGCAGGTTCGTATCCTGCCTCGGGCATGGATGTGTGTGATGCCCTTAGGTTATGTAGTTTTAAGTAGTTCTAAGTTCTAGAGGACTGATGACCTCAGAAGTTAAGTCCCATAGTGCTCAGAGCCATTTGAACCATATAAACCCTACAATGAATAGCTCGGCTCACCCAACAGTCCTAGGTGAAGCTACGCGTTCCCGTATTCTATTCGTTCCACGGATGGCATTTATTGTTTCCAGTTTCTCACTTTCTTTTGACGAATTTGTCAACTGTCTGTTGCATGTGATAGTTTTAGCGTTTTCATTCATCCACCAAGATCAGTCTCCTCAATTGCCTGTCTTCCACGTTTGTCTCTGCTGCATACATTCTTTCCTGTTTTAAAATCGCTAGATTGCAGCATAATCAGGCAGCACTTGAGTGATGCAAACAGAACCATGATTTCCCTAGACTATACCTTCTAACGTGAATGAAGGCAGAAACATGGGCTTAGTTTTAACTTAACGATAGGGTTAAATACTTTTTAGTTACTTATTTTTATTTATTTATTTTTTAATTCCAAAGAACAATCAGATTTTGTAGGGGTATAACTCTGAAGAGCATTCAAATTCAGTCTTGGGATATTTTTTACAGTTACTTTAACTTCAAATTTTTTTCAATAGT
Organism: Schistocerca cancellata; assembly: GCF_023864275.1. Lineage (NCBI taxonomy): Eukaryota > Metazoa > Arthropoda > Insecta > Orthoptera > Acrididae > Schistocerca > Schistocerca cancellata. Next base: position 940,932,482 of record NC_064626.1, read on the forward strand.
GTCCAGTGCGTCATCCACTGGCGATCGTGTGAGACCCAACTCGCTTTATTTGTTCTTGAGACCCAGAAAATATTAGATACAGGTAGATGCTATTTTCCTTGACTTCCGGAAGGCGTTCGGTACAGTTCCGCACTGTCGCCTGATAAACAAAGTAAGAGCCTACGGAATATCAGACCAGCTGTGTGGCTGGATTGAAGAGTTTTTAACAAACAGAACACAGCATGTTGTTCCCAATGGAGACCTCTGGCGTGCCACACGGGAGTGTTATGGGACCATTGCTTTTCACAATATATATAAATGACCTAGTAGATAGTATCGGAAGTTCCATGCGGATTTTCGCGGATGATGCTGTGGTATACAGAGAAGTTGCAGCATTAGAAAATTGTAACGAAATGCAGGAAGATCTGCAGCGGATAGGCACTTGGTGCAGGGAGTGGTAACTGACCCTTAACATAGACAAATGTAATGTATTGCGAATACATAGAAAGAAGGATCCTTTATTGTATGATTATATGACAGCGGAACACACACTGGTAGCAGTTACTTCTGTAAAATATCTGGGAGTATGCGTGCGGAACGATTTGAAGTGGAATGATCAAATAAAATTAATTGTCGGTAAGGCGGGTGCCAAGTTGAGATTCATTGAGAGAGTCCTTAGAAAATGTAGTCCATCAACAAAGGAAGTGGCTTGCAAAGCACCCGTTAGACCTATACTTGAGTATTGCTCATTAGTGTGGGATCCGTACCAGATCGGGTTGACGGAGGAGATAGAGAAGATCCAAAGAAGAGCGGCGCGTTTCATCACAGGGTTATTTGGTAAGCGTGATAGCGTTACGGACAAGTTTAGCAAACTCAAGTGGCAGACTCTGCAAGAGAGGCGCTCTGCATCGCGGTGTAGCTTGCTGTCCAGGTTTCGAGAGGGTGCGTTTCTGGATGAGGTATCGAATATGTTGCTTCCCCCTATTTATACCTCCCGAGGAGATCACGAATGTAAAATTAGAGAGATTCGAGCGCGCACGGAGGCTTTTCGGCAGTCATTCTTCCCGCGAACCATACGCGACTGGAACAGAAAAGGGAGGTAATGACAGTGGCACGTAAAGTGCCATCCGCCACACACCGTTGGGTGGCTTGCGTAGTATAAATGTAGATGTAGATGTAGATGTAGATGTAGACGCACAACTAACATCAAGACTATAGTCCCAATGTACTTTTGCGTGCATGTCTGGAATTGCTACATTGTTGTTGCTATGCTGCATCACAGTTCGAACAAAGCTATTGGAAGGGGAGGCACATATAGACCCCACATAAAAAGTTACACATCGTGAGGCGTGGCGACACTGGAAGCGAGTGGTGCAAGACTGGTGCTGTCACCACATACCTTTGGCTGTAGGAACTGCCGTGCCGCACTCTCGGCGAAACTTCCTACCGGTGTAGCTGAATTGCACCTGCTAAAACAGACAATACAACACACCTTTCTTTCCTTTGTTATTACCATCTGTCTTCGACAAACTGTGGATAATGAAAGAGCGAGCGAGCGGGCTAGTTGCACCACTGAGACCCCGGCCGGCAACCACATGAAATGGCAGCTTAGGCCCAAGGCAAACTTTTAGTTTCGGTGCGTCAGTTAAAATTTACATCCGCCTTTATCTTCTTACATTTATAATATGTGCCCTTGTAAAATTGGAAGAATATTTTTTTGAAACATCGTATGTACAGGGCAGGACAAAAATATGGAAATACAGGGAGAAATGCACGCTTGAAAATAAATACTTCCAAGTCGTTCTGTTGTATTTCGCTACGGACAGCATCTGTGCAGTGTCCACAATACGTTGTATCGGCCGTGGTCAGAACAACGTTCTGTGTGGTTGTAAGTGCGTGAGTGCTTTAGGTCGGTGCTAAGTGAACTCGAACGACGGCAAATTGTTGGTGCTCCTGTAGTCCCGTAACGCTGGTAGCCGATGTGCTTGGTGTTTCAAGAGGCACGTATCGAAGATTTATACCGCATACACGAAAAGCAGAAAAATACCATTGGATAAGTCACAACGTGGGCGAAAATGTGCGTTGAGTGATCGCCATGGACGTTCATTGAAGAGATTTGTGGTGAAAAACAAGTGGACGACACCTGCAAAAGTCACTGCACAACTGGATGTCGCACTCGCGAACCCTGTCAGCGCTAAAGCGCCGAAACAGTGCCAGTGGAGCTCCATAAGCAGTGAAGTAGTGAAGTGCAGGGCGAGCTGAAATTCCGTAACACTGTATCAGTGATGTAGATGCTCGTAACAGGAATACGTCGTGCCGAAGCCATAAACCTGGACTATGGAGCAATGAAAGGCTGGATTTTGATTCACACTGTTTCAAACCTCTGGCGGCGTGTACGTCCAAAGAGTGAAACACGGTGGGAGTACGTGACGATTAGGGCAGCCATTTGGTGAAATTCAATGGGACCCATGGTTACTCTGCAGGATCGCATTACTGCCACGGATTTTATGAGCATTTTGGCTGATCAGGTCCATCCCATGATACTATGTTTTCTCGCCTAATGGTGGTGCTATGTTCAAAGACGGTATGGCCCCTGTTGAGACAGGTCGCATCGTCCAGGACTAGTGGTGTGAACACGAGGATGAGCGGTCACATTTCCGTTGGCCACCACAGTCGCCAGATCTCAATATTATTGATCCTTCGTAGTCGGCTTTGGAGAGAATTCTTGCATGATCGCTATGCACCTCCATTATCCTTACCTGAAATTGCCAGTATTTTCCAGGAACATTGGTGTAATGTTGCCTCGGAAACTATAGAGGGCCTGTATTTATCCATTCCGAATCGACTGGAACCAGTTTTGAATGACAACGGTTTTCCTACACCATATTAAGCATGATAATGTTTGGTATTTTAGTGTTTCCGTATAAAAAAGACGCATCACGAAAGATTATACTAATGGTCAGATATTGATAGCAAATTGATATTCATACAAGTATCGACGGATGATGCAAAATTGTTAACTTTGACGGCTGATGGGTGAATATTTGACGCTGCAATGCAATTTAACAGAGCAGCTCCCAAGGATAGTGAAAAGGGGAACAGGGGACACGTCGATACCAGTGCAAGAAAACTTCGCAATTTCGTTCCGTGTACTCAGTTGGACAGAAACTACGCCTCACAAACAGGTACGTGAACAATATATGCAGATGTAAACATTTGAGAGAATCATTTGGGCTCGAGGAAGCAAGTTGGAGTAGCTGGTGCATCTGTGGACATTTGAATAGGAGCGATGCCACTATTCGACGTTGTTGGAAGGAATGAGTGAACCATGGCCGTACACAGGAGTCAAGAAGGAAGCGACCTACAGAGACAACAGAACGTGAGGACCAAGCAGTCGTCAGAGAGGCACTCAAATCCCAGGATTCATCATTATTATCCACCCGACGTGCAACTGGCGCTTCAGTGACCACAAGGACTATTAAAAGGCGGCTCACACAAAGGGAGCTGGCCGGCCTGGCTGGCCGCTGTGGCCGAGCGTTTCTAGGCGCTTCAGTCTGGAACCGCACGACCGCTATGGTCGCAGCTTCGAATCCTGCCTCGGGCATGGATGTTTGTGATGTCATTAGGTTAGTTAGATTTAAGTAGTTCTAAGTTCTAGGTGACTGATGACCTCAGATGTTAAGCCCCATAGTGCTCAGAGCCATTTGAACAAAGGGAGCTGAGTTCACGGCGGCCCTTGCGCCAACTACCATTGACCTCTGTACATCAATAAGCACGGTTGCTGTGGTGTCGGGCACATTCAGCCTGGAATGTCATCCAATGGAGTAGAATTGTCTTCAGTGATGAGTCCCGCTGACCAGCGAAGGCGTGTCTGTAGACGCCCCCGATAGCGGTGGTCTACCAACCTCACTGTCGGCCGACATACGGCCCGACAACCAGCAGAGATGGGCTGGGGGTCCCATTTCATTTCGTAGCAGAACCCCTTTAGTTGCATCAGCGGCACCCTTACAGCACAGCGTACGTCGACGATATTCGACGCCCGGTACTGTTGTCCTTCATGCCAGCCCATGTTGGGCTTTCATTCCAGTAAGATAACGCCCGCCAGCACACAGCAAGAGTTTCTACTGCTTGTGTTCGTGCTTGTCAGACCCTGTCTTGGCCAGTAAGGTCGCAGGATCTCTCCCCAGTTGCGAATGTTCGGAGTATTTGGGCATGACCGTCCAACCAGTTCGGAATTTTGACGATCTAACGTGCCAATTGGACAGAATTTGGCACGACATCTTTCGGGAGAACATCCAACAATTCTGTCAACCAAAGCCCCGCATAACTGCTCCAATAAAGGCAAGAGGTGGACCAAGGCGTTATTGACTTACTAAATTTTTGATGCTCTTTCTAAAATTGTGATCATTTGTTTGTCTGTACTACATCACATATACCAATGTCCATCCCATTTGGATAAATTCCCCCGTGGCGCAGCTTCCTTTTTTCTTAGAGTGTATACGAATTAAACAAATTTCCCGGATCTTCACGGAAGTACAGTCAGGCTGAGCTCACACAGAGCGAGAGGTGTAGCGTGTTGTGGTGTTTACGTTGGTGGCCGCGTTACACAACGCGCCGAGGGAGCGTGGCGCGGCAACGGTGGCCACGTGCCGCGTGTTTGCTGCCGGCTAATTTACGGCTCCCCTAAGTCTCATCGCGAGACACATTACGTGCGGCAGTAGCACAGACTGTACAAATACTGCGCGCTGCCTCACTGCTATCACTTCTCTGAGAAACTATGTCGCCCAGCAGTACTGCAATTTCCCATACCGACTCACCGACGCTGGAAGCCATAAAAGCTGGCTGTACCTCCGCGAAGTTTATAGGGCACCCGTCTGATTTGAGTATGTAAACACATTTTCTAGTAAGGAATATTTGCCACAGGCTAATCGGACAGCCAAGGTCGCATCACCACACGTAATATGAGCACTGTACCTTCAGGTTTCCGAGATAAAAAAATGGCCAAGTGCGAGTAGGGCTCGCGCACTGGGGATTACGTGTATACAGGGTGGTCAGAAAATGTGCGAAATGCTTGTAGGGATGTTACAGGGCAGGTTGTATTAAGACATAAATGTTAAGAAAGAAATTCGATACGTTGCGCCGTTTCCGAGTTATTTAGCATTGAAGTTAGCCAATCAGATCGTCGCGCACGTAAATTCAAGGTTCAGCTACCGAGTCAAAGCACTCCTTGGGCAACACCGCCCCTGGCAGGCCGCTTGAATGTGAGCGCGCGACGCCCCGATTGGCTAAATTCTATGCTAAATAACTCGGAAACGGAGCAACGTATCGAATTTCTTTCTTAACATTTATGTCTCAGTACAACCTGCCCTGTAACATCCCTACAAGCATTTCACACATTTTCTGACCACCCTGTATATATCAATCCAGGGAATCTAGCATCTCAGTGGATTTTGCCTGTGTTTGGTATAGATATTGGCAAGATATCGGTCCCGGGCTTTCTAATACCGTACCAAAATCTCTACACTAATTTCTCATATTAACTCGGATATACAAAAAAAAAATAGGCAGGGATTTCACTTTCTATAAAATATTTTTTATTTACTTACTTCAAAATAATTACAGCTAACATTTTATTTTTGCATGCAGTAGTGTTCGTCTATTATGCTTTTGGCCCACGATGAATGCAATTTGTGTTCTAATGGCAAAAGACATTTTTATGTCATATAATTACTGTTTAACTACTTTCAATTTTTTTACTTTACTTGTATTGCGAAACCTTTCTTTTTGCCAAATTTCATTACTACATCAACGACTATAATTTTTAATGAGTGAGTTTGCGAGTATCAAAATATGAGACATAAATGACCGAATTTTATGACTGCGTTGACTTAAAAGCTTAAATTTTCTGCATCGTCAAGGGAACATAGACCTTAATATGTGACACAAATCTGAACTTGATACGTCTATCTGTTCTTGAGAAAAAGGGTTCGTAATAGTCGGACAGACAAACTGCTAAAAAAGCCACCGAAATCATATACTATAGAAAATTGATGAAAGTTAGGTAAATTATCTATATTAAGAACTATCAGCACTACATTTTCGTAGGAAATAGCCCATCACAGCCACAGAAAGGCAGTGACATACACACTCATTCACACTATGGTATTATTGAGCATACACAAAACTCCTACTGCAAATTTTGAATACAAGATACTTTCGAAAATGCTGCGCAACTAGTGAAATACTATGAAATGACTTTGATGTTTATTCAGTAAGTAATGCTACAAAATTATTTCATGAACCGAAAATACGGAACTATAAAACGAACTTTAGTGGCAAATAACATTAACGAACCAAATTGACGATATTCAAAGTTTTAATTTCACATCAGTGCAATAGTTAATTCTTTCAGTCACTCTATTAATATTTCACTGCGGATTTAATTTTGCCTTGTTGGGTAAAATAATAACTAAAACTCATCAGACTTTATTTTTGCAATTAAAATTCTACAAATGTTGAGAGCTGTACTTTAAAAAGTTTTATGCATTTATATGTGCGCCGGCCGCGGTGGTCTAGCGGTTCTAGGCGCTCAGTCGGGAACCGCGAGACTGCTACGGTCGCAGGTTCGAATCCTGCCTCGGGCATGGATGTGTGTGATGTCCTTAGGTTAGTTAGGTTTAAGTAGTTCTAAGTTCTAGGGGACTGATGACCACAGATGTTAAGTCCCATAGTGCTCAGAGCCATTTGAACCATTTATATGTGCAACTGGACGCAAGAAATGTCGAATTAGGTCTCTCTCTCGCAGTGCCTCCAATGTAATTTTGTAGCTTATATTTCATGGCATTAGAATTTATTTTTGTTGATACACATTTCTTAATTAGAGAACTGTCATCCAGAGACACTGCGATATGTTGTGCATATCAAAGAGCATAGCTTGTAACGGTAAGAAATCTTCATCCGTTCCTGCCTATTCAGATTTTAGCCTGCTTCAGCTAGTCGATTTTCTGAAAGAGTCTATTACCATGGATTCCCTAAGGTAGATGCATGCAGAAATAAGACATTTCCTGCGATGATGCAAACTTTCCATCCAACCAGAGTCAGTCGTTAAAGTTAGAGATGCAATACTTTTGTTTTACATCTGCCCATTATTTCTAATTTCAGTATTACAAATTCTAATTTAAATATTATAACAGGTATTTATTTTATACATGAAATCTTCTTGGCAGGACAGAATATTCTCTTGCAGTCTACGACCAAATTCAGGAATTCTCCCATCCTCAAGTGAAATCTAAAGAAGATGCTATTAAAAACAAGGTGCACATCATAGTAAAGAGCATCATTGAAATACTTGACCAAAGGTTGTTAAGCGCATAACTGAAAACTCCATATGATAAACGAGAATAAACAAACAACATAACGTACGATACTCCAAAACCGGCCTCAATTGTATGCTTGTGTGTACAATAAAAAGTGCTGCCTCTATAAAGCAGGAGCGACATCCGATGCAAGAGCACTTGATAAGCAACAGTTTTATTACCACGGCAATTAATGAATTAGAACTTGGTTATGTAAACTACGAAAACCCATGCAAGATGTCTGGGGATACAGAAAGTGAGAGCTAACACGATTTTATACAACGAACGGAATAACTAGACGATATATCCATAACGTGCTATATCCTAAACACAAAAAGGACAAAATGCAGTTTAGAGACTCATGTTGTCTCCATCAGTTTTGAAATCTCTTTGGACCGGATAAATACGAAGAACTTCTTAAGCACTATAATGCATATACAAAGCATCAGAAACTTCGTCAAAACCAGAAAAAATTTGAATAAATGTGGATGCACGCTATGGAACCTATTCTTCTGTACAGTAAATGAATCTCCCCTATCTACTCCGTCGTTGTATTTTAATAAAGTAGTACTTATCAGGACGGCAATTCTCAAGTGCGGGCGAAGCTAGTGCAGCACTAACAATTAAAATGTTGAAAAGGTTGCAATTAATACTCAGAACAGGGTAATTGTTTTTGTAAGCTTAATTCTTTATTAATCTGGTAATCAAACAATTACAATAAATTAACGATTGGCAGTCCTTCTTTCGGTAGCGACGACCAGACAAAAAGTGAGTGATGTGTTCTGTCAGTTGTTTGTGCCTCCTCTTCCGAAACAACTGAATGGGCTGTCACAGAAAAGATAAGCTCACCTGATAAAAAATTTGAGATCCCATTGCACATGCACAGGTGAATCGTTAAGCCTTTAGAGAACCCGCAGCAATCGAGTCATGTGCTCAACTTTGCGCGCACTGCATCTACGTGGGCATAGGGCAGCAGTGCGATCAATGATACATTTATGTGTTCAAATGTGTGTGAAATCGTATGGGACTTAACTGCTAAGGTCATCAGTTCTTAAGCTTACACACTACTTAGCCTCAATTATCCTAAGAACAAACACACACACCCATACCCGAGGGAGGACTCGAACCTCCGCCGGGACCAGCCGCTCAGTCCAGGACTGCAGCGCCCAAGACCGCTCGGCTAATCCCACAAGGCGATACATTTATGTTTCAAGTGGACATTGTATGTAAACATGGGCAAATGTAAGGACACGATAGAGCGGCAAAAAGGAGCAAGCGTGTTTGGCTATGTCCATGGCCGTACAGTGTGTAGAGTTGCTGAACTTCTCAGTATTTGGCGGCGGACTGCTCAACGTTTCTGCAAGCAGTGGTATAACTCAAGTGGCCGCGAAGCACTGCGCCAGAGCTGTTGTCGGAAAAAGATCATGACAGAGGGACGGAAGGCACTTTTTATAGCTCATGAATAAAAATCGCTTCTAAACCCGACAGGAATTGTTGCGGGATGAATGATGGTCCATCCCAACCTGTCAGCGAGACAACATTACGACTGCAAGTGAGTGCAATGAAGAGGCACATGCAGTCGACAACAGCTTAGTCTATCGGTTTGGAAGAATATGTGACTAGTTTTCTGAACGCTCTATCACCTTATGTGTCTGTATCGGCCTGCAATATCACCTGCCTTGAAACCCATTCAAGATTTATGGGGCATGGAACAGCAGGTGTAACGCCGACATGAACATCCCCTCAATTTGGTGGAACCGGACGATGAAATGCTCAACGAGTCGCTGAATCTAGATCCGACGTATCTGCATACCCTAGTCGATTCACTTCCTAGCCGAATCCAGGGGGTTATCAAGCCCTGGGGTGGAATTCTATCGTATTTAATGATGCGTGTAACGATTTCTCTATGGTGACTAATATTTAGTTCGGTGAACGTATGAGACTCAAACAGACTCTCTCATCTAGTTCTGAATAAAACAAAGAAACATAAAAACAAAAAATATATCTCTACCAAATTATCGCTGTCGATGTCGGGTGTGCAGCTGGTCACAACGGAATTACGTTTTAAGTAACGGTTACAGCTATCGTCGACGTCATTTAACGTCTGCATTGACAGTTCTTACAAAGCAAATATTTCGAAGATACAAGAATTCGAAATAATTGATGAGCAAAAATCCATCTCCACCCTGAACTATTTTTCCGAAAACACTGTGTTTGTAGGTTATTGTGTTCTTAATTTCAGACTGCTGAAAATATGCAAAAACTGGATTCCATATGGTAAGATTTGTTATGATAAAATGCCGACAAAAGGGATGTCATGATTAAACTGTTACCGTATCTTTTGCTACTAAGGTACGTAGCCCAAAAAGAAGAAAGAAATTCTAAGCTACATGCTACTCATCTATCACTAAGGAGATCTTCGGTTACTTGTTCTGATTCGTTAATAATCTGTTAAACTGTGCGTTTTTTAATGCGTTTTACTTATTCGTTTTCATCCATAAAAACTGTTTGCGAAGTAGTTAACATTATACTTTGATTACTTAGTCGCGCATTTGGGGGGGGGGGGCAAGTTATAAGTCCGTAAACGTCAGTCTGAGTGATCGTTGAAACTTCCGTATTGGCAATATAGCGACCTGTCAGAGACAGCAAAGGACTTAGAAGAGCAGTTGAACGGAATGGACAGTGTCTTGAAAGGAGGGTATAAGATGAACATCAACAAAAGCAAAACGAGGATAACGGAATGTAGTCGAATTAAGTCGGGTGATGCTGCGGGAATTAGATTAGGAAATGAGACACTTAAAGTAGTAAAGGAGTTTTGCTATTTGGGGAGCAAAATAACTGATGATAGTCGAAGTAGAGAGGATATAAAATGTAGACTGGCAATGGCAAGGAAAGCGTTTCTGAAGAAGAGAAATTTGTTAACATCGAGTATAGATTTAAGTGTCAGGAAGTCGTTTCTGAAAATATTTGTATGGAGTGTAGCCATGTACGGAAGTGAAACATGGACGATAAATAGTTTAGACAAGAAGGGAATAGAAGCTTTCGAAATGTGGTGCTACAGAAGAATGCTGAAGATTAGATGGGTAGATCACATAACTAATGAGGAGGTATTGAATAGAATTGGGGAGAAGAGGAGTTTTTGACACAACTTGACTAGAAGAAGGGATCGGTTGGTAGGACATGTTCTGAGGCATCAAGGGATCACCAATTTAGTACTGTAGGGCAGCGTGGAGGGTAAAAATCGTAGAGGGAGACCAAGAGATGAATACACAAAGCAGATTCAGAAGGATGTAGGCTGCAGTAGGTACTGGGAGATGAAGAAGCTTGCACAGGATAGAGTAGCATGGAGAGCTGCATCAAACCAGTCTCAGGACTGAAGACCACAACAACAACAACACGCAAGTCGCACAATGTCAAATACAGCGGTAATAAGGGTGTTTCTTCGGACAGTCGGCAACTGCGGGTAGAGGAGGTCTATCGGGGTGCAGTTCGGCCATGTCAGGGGAGCAGGTAGTCAGAGTAATCACGGCGGTCCGGGCGCAGGTAAGCCGTGACACAGTGGGTACAGATATTGGGCGCAGATTTCACAGATTTCTGGTTGGGCGCATATTTCACTGGGCGCAGTTTTCATGGGTTCGGCAGAAAATAGACTCGAAATAGTGAGAAGGAGAATAGGGAGACGATGCAGCTGGTGGCGGCGACTATTCGGTGCCGAGTACTATGAAGTTGGCAGGGAGGGGCCGCGGTGAGAGCTCTTGGCGAGCGCGCGCACTCGAAATAGCGGCTCGGCTGCACGGGCGGAGCCAGCGGCACCAGCCGTGGAACTTGCCGCCCGCCGCGAAGATTAATCGCGCCACGACTGCGGACAAGCATTGTTTCCCTCCTGCCTGCTGCCTACTGCTGGCTCTGAATATATCACTCGTGGCGCCCGGGAGGGGAGCGCCGCGTCCCCAGGTCCCAGCGACCGTCCAGCTCAGCTGCACTCGTAAACGCTCGCGTCACCATCGTGACGTCGAAAGGTTAAAGCGGTCGCCACGGGGGCTATTTGGGCAGCAATTCGGGAGAGACCGGGCAACGAAACTCGCGCAATATTACATATAGGGTGGTCCATTGATCTTGACCTGGCCAAACATCTCACGAAATAAGCGCCAAACCAAAAACTACAAAGAACGAAACCTGTCTAGCTTGAAGGGGGAAACCAGATGCCGCAACGGTTCGCCTGCTAGATGCCGCTGCCACAGGTCATACGAATATCAACAGCGTTTTTTTAAATAGGAACCCCCATTATTTTATTACATATTCGTGTAGTACGTAAAGAAATATGAATGTTTTAGTTGGACCACTTTTTTCGCTTTGTGATAGACGGCGCTGTAATAGTCACAAACATACGGCTCACAATTTTAGACGAACACTTGGTAACAGGTAGGCTTTTTAAATTAAAATACAGAACGTACGTACGTTTGAACATTTTATTTCGGTTGTTCCAATGTGATACATCTACCTTTGTGAACTTATCATTTCTGAGAACGCATGCTGTTACAGCGTGCTGAGCTGTAAATACCACACTAATGCAATAAACGCTCTAAACGATGTCCGTCAACCTCAATGCATTTGGCAATACGTGTAACGACATTCCTCTCAACAGCGAGTAGTTCGCCTTCCGTAATGTTCGCACATGCATTGACAATGCACTGACGCATGTTGTCAGGTGCTGTCGGTGGATCACGATAGCAAATATCCTTCAACTTTCCCTACAGAAAGAAATCCGGGGACGTCAGATCCGGTGAACGTGCGGGCCATGGTACGGTGCTCCGACGACCAGTCCACCTGTCATGAAATATGCTATTCATTATCGCTTCAACCGCACGCGAGCTATGTGCCGGACATCCATCATGTTGGAAGTACATCGCCATTCTGTCATGCAGTGAAACATCTTGTAGTAACATCGGTAGAACATTACGTAGGAAATCAGCATACATTGCACCATTTAGATTGCCATCGATAAAATGTGGGCCAATTATCCTTCGTCCCATAATGCCGCACTATACATTAACCCGCCAAGATCGCTGATGTTCCACGTTCCACTTGTCGCAGCCGTCGTGGATTTTCCGTTGCCCAATGTTGCATATTATGCCGGTTTACGTTACCGCTGTTGGTGAATGACGCTTCGTCGCTAAATAGAATGCGTGCAAAAAATCTGTCATCGTCCCGTAATTTCTCTTGAGCCCAGTGGCAGAACTGTACAAGACGTTCAAAGTCGTCGCCATGCAATTCCTGGTGCATAGAAATATGGTACGGGTGCAATCGATGTTGATGTAGCATTCTCAACACGACATTTTTGAGATTCCCGATTCTCGCGCAATTTACCTGCTACTGATGTGCGGATTAGCCGCGACAGCAGCTAAAACACCTACTTGGTCATCATCATTTGTTGCAGGTCTTGGCTGACGTTTCACATGTGGCTGAACACTTCCTGTTTCCTTAAATAACGTAACTATCCGGCGAACGGTCCGGACACTTGGATGATGTCGTCCAGGATACCGAGCAGCATACATAGCACACGCCCGTTGGGCATTTTGATCACAATAGCCGTACATCAACACGATATCGACCTTTTCCGCAATTGGTAAACGGTCCATTTTAACACGGGTAATGTATCACGAAGCAGATACCGTCCGCACTGGCGGAATGTTACGTGATACCACGTACTTACACGTTTGTGACTATTACAGCGCCATCTATCACAAAGCGAAAAAAGTGGTCCAACTTAAACATTCATATTTCTTTACGTACTACACGAATATATAATAAAAGAATGGGGGTTCGTATTTAAAAAAAAAAAACGCAATTGATATCTGTTTGGCCTAAGGCAGCGCCATCTACCGGGCCAACCATAGGGTTTCCCCCTTACAGCTAGACGAGTTTCGTTCTTTGTAGTTTTTTCGTTTGATGCTTATTTCGTGAGATATTTGGCCCGATCACTATCAATGGACCACCTTGTATACTGTATGCACAGCGTGCTGTTATGAAGGTGTCTCATTCCGAAACTAAATGGAATACATTGATAGTCGTCCCTATAGCACCTTAGAATTATTGCTATTATTACTTGGTTTGGCAAAATTCTTACGATCGAATAGATTGAGCTGAAGGAGAGTGTAATGAAGATAATTTGACTTCAATAGCTATTAATGCAGACAACAGATAAAAGGCGTCGATCCATCTAACACTAACGAGACACTCCAAAAAAAGTGACGCACCCAGAAGTTTTGGTAGGATGTTAATTAAAGTTTGTGCATGTACCCACCATCGGCGAGTAAGTAAATGATTACACTTGTAACGTTTTGTGACTGGTAGAACGGACACCAGAGTGCATTAGTGTTGGCCGTGTTTAGTGTTGTTACCAGGCTAGTTATGGCATAAGAGGGGTATCATCAATATCAGGTAATCACTGGTAAGGACACGAAGATCCACGTACTCGTATGAGACAGCGTTGTAAGCATCCGACAGAGTTTGAAACGGGCCACATTGTGGATCACTGGCCAATTGTCGAATCGTGCGGTAATTAGATTCGTGGGGCACTAACAAGTGACAGTGGCCCAGTGTTGGACTACATGGAAACGTATACTCGTCTGGTCGGCCCATTCTGACCACCACAACGGAAGATCGCCGCATTCTGCACCAAGCACATCGTAATCACTTCACATCTGCGCCTGCCATCTGAGAACAAGTAATGGACTCCCTGCAACATTCGGTATCACCCCGGACCATTGATTGGAGAGTTGCAGAAGCCACCCCATCGACTCTGTCTTTAACACCATAACACAAACGGCTGCATTTGGAGTAGTGCCACGACTGCGAAGGATGGACTGATAAGGGATTTACCACCCGGTCGACTCTGTTTTTAACACCATAACCCAAACGGCTGCATTTGGAGTAGTGCCACGACCGCGAAGGATGGACTGCTGGTGAATGGCATCGTATTGTGTTCAGCGGTGAATATCGGTTCTGCACACCCGGGTGACATTCATCAATGAGTATGGAGGCGACCTGGGAAAAAGTCTCATTCTTCGAATGTTTTAGAGCGTCACAGCTATGCTACTCCTTCGGCAGTGTGTGGGGAACAAGGGGGTATGGTTTCAAGTCACGGCTGGTAGTGACAGAGAGTTCTGACGGCATGTCGGTACGCCACGTGTTCACGTATTATCTCTCATTTGATAATAAAGTAGTACAATTTTCAACAGGATAATGCTCGTCCACTTATGGCAGGCGTCTCTATGAACAGATCTTCGACTTATCGTTTCAGATGTCTGAATCTTGTTATTTGACACGGGTTCAGGTCTTCCTGCTGTGGAGAAGACCTCACTCCTGAAGAATGACAACACGAGGAGGGAAATGCACATCAGCTTGTTAATTAGGGCCATGGGATAAGAGCACCTATTTGGCATGCAGGAACATGGGCTGCCTCTCTTTGCCGTCTATTTGGCGCCTCTACACCGTCGAGTCATCCACTGGGTCATGACTACCAGTGTCGTGTCGTCTCTCTCTCTCTCCCCCCTGTGGTTTAATCCTGTCTGCCCCAGTGCCTTTCCTGCCGAGTTACAAAAGCAGGCTAACAGGCATAGGCAAGGCTGCTCAGCTCCAGTAGCCACTACTGTTTTGCTTCAGTATCCTGGTGCTGTGATGTCGCAGCACGGTGCCACCAACTGCCATCCGCCACGCACTGCCCTCCTCCTTGCGGACGATTTCTGATGCCTACCGTGACCGCCTACGTCACGGAAGCAAATGACCGCATCTCCAGTTCCGATTCCATCACTGTAATTATTATGAATAAAAGACTTTCCCAACAAGAAAACAGTATCTTATGGGTCGGCGGTCAACATCTGCCACCAACACAAACCACTACCACTGCAGAAATGCTGCGACAGGGGAACTGCATTACATCCTGACATAGCAGCAGCCGAATTCACCCGCTATTGTTGGGGTCACGCTTCTGACGACTACGTAAAGAAACTCGCATAGTTTAATAAAATTTAATTTTAATTTCTTTCTTCACCTTTTCCTTTTTAAATTTCTGTTTACAGTGCCATACATCTATGATGAAATTTTGCAAGTTTATTACCTATACAGGGTGGTCAGAAAATGTGTGAAATGCTTGTAGGGATGTTACAGGGCAGGTTGTACTGAGACATAAACGTTAAGAAAGAAATTCGATACGTTGCTCCGTTTCCGAGTTATTTAGCATAGAATTTAGCCAATCGGGGCGTCGCGCTCTCGCATTCAAGCGGTCTGCCAGGGGCGGTGTTGCCCAACGAGTGCTTTGTCTCGTTAGCTGAAACTTGAATTTAGGCGCGCGACGATCTGATGGGCTAACTTCAATGCTAAATAACTCGGTAACGGCGCAACGTATCGAATTTCTTTCTTAACATTTATGTCTCAGTACAACCCGCTCTGTAACATCCCTACAAGCATTTCACACATTTTCCGACCACCCTGTATATTGATTTTATGGAAAACTTAATTTCTTAGATGGTTACAAGTTTTGTTTGCTCCATTATTTTTGCATAAATGATAATATTTGATCCTCCTCTGAATGTCATTACTATTTTCTTATCAATAGATGTCTTCACATCAGATTTTTGGCGCAGTACGATCACGTTGTTGGTATTGCAGTTTATCTATACCGTAATATATATTTAACTGGTCATCAGCGAACAAAGAATTGTTTATTTGTGTTTTGTGCGATATTTGTAAACTAGGGAGAAACAAAAATTTTCGCTTTCTCAGTAGGTTAAACAATCTAAAACCCTCTGATTTACTTGGCTTCTATCGAATGTTTTTGTATCAGTTGTGACCTTTATTGTGCTACTTTCATGTGTCATTCAGTACAAAAATTATATACCTGTGACACTCTCATTTCTCCATTATGCTCCAGATATGGTGCCCCTCTATTCGGCCAAATGCCTCAATATAATCCATAAATGTTATGTGCTTTTCGGTGTCGTACTCCTTTCTCTTCTGTATCGTATGTTTTATGACGGACACGTCACTGGTGCAACAACTACCCATTCTACGACCAAACCGGTCCTCTGAAAAAGGAATTCGACCACGGAGATAAATATCACATCCACAATGAGCGAGTATTATCCAATAGCTGTCGCGGAAGAAGCAACACGCCGCTATCAGACCTTCGCTCGGGCCCATTCTCGAGAGAGCGGTTGAAGATGGAACCACACAGGAGAAAGGCGACGCGTGAGAACGGCGCCCACTAGGTCGGAGCGTGCAGGGCGTATCAGTTTGGCGGCACGCGGCCAAGAGGAAGGCCGTACAAAGGCGATAGTCTCGCCAATAGGTTTATCTTTGTCGCGAGCGGCCGGCGGACTCGCGCGCTATGAAGGCGAAACCTCAGCCCAGGCTGACACCGTGTAATTCGACCTCGGGCAAGACACGACTCGTTTAGACGCCTCCCTCCGTGTGCCAAGAAAGTTGTCACAGCGCGGAGACGCTTCGGAGCGTTTCACTGGTACAAGCGTTCCGTTTTAAAAACACAGCGCCGACTTAGAGAAAGTCTGTATTCTCAGGATGCGCCAGCTGAACTCGCTTCCTACTGAAACTAAACTGATTTCCCTTACATAGCTGTGTGAGAAGTGTAGACGGATACATACTATCCAAGACGTCTAGTCATTTTCCAACTTTCTTCTCTTAAAATTTGAAAAATTAATTATTGTAATTATTAGTTGCGAGTAAGTCCATTTTTAATATCGAAAATGATCTATTCTAACACAGTATTGTAATGTCACAATTTAATGTGAACTGTTTTAGTATTAAAATGGCTGTTTGACATTGTGCGATGTATGTAGGAATCAAAGATGCTATAACCTTGCAGAGAGATATGAACAATACTATCATCTCTGATTTTATATATATATATATATATATATATATATATATATATATATATATATATATATATTGTTTTTGTTTTCTGGAATGTTAATTAATATTCTGAGTGTTGCTATTTCACGTTAAGATTATCTTGAAACTACTATAGCTCTATAGATATTTTGTATTGTATCATAAGAAATAAAAGAGCTCATCTCAACTGATTAATAGGTGAGACTCGAAATTAATTCTTCTTCTACAATTACATTCTCATAAATATCTAGAGAGTTCCAGATATCTACGTTGACGTGGAGGTGGAGAGACGCTGGTAACGTGGTGAACGAACCTGCACTCACACATTCTTTACAGACTCAAGAACTCGCAAGTAAATAGCATTAATAGCGCTTTACCAAAGTTTCGTCACTCAACATATCATGCAGACGACGAGTTTAGTTAACAGTGTATTTCTTGAAAGCCAACAGTACAAACCAAAATCTCGTCCAAAAAATATTTCAACACAACATAAAACACCACAACAAATAAAATAATAGTATACTGATATGTGTCTACCGTATTTTACGGAGTATAATATGCTACGGTCTATAAGATGCACCTTCATCTTTAAGGAATATTTTAAATGACATTGCTACCATTTTTATTATTAGATTGCAAAGCCAGAATAAAAAAATTCTTAGTTTATAAAACCGAACTTGCCTTTAAAATCCCTGAAAATCGTCATCTGAACTTTCTTCTTCTTCTTCCTCTTACTCTTCATCATTGTCCTCCTCATATACGAGATGGTCTTCGCTGCCGTCGAGAGCGTTACTTACGCCGCACTGCTTGAAAGATTTGACGATAATGTCTTCTCTCACTCTAGACCAAGACAGTTTCATCCACTAAAACACTTGTTTGGTTGTAGGTCATTTTAATGCTCCCTTCTGCGTGAAGTCAAAGTGGGTTTCACCCTTCATCCATTTGTTCCATTACTCTCTGATATACACTTTAAATGATTTATTTAACGAGACATCATGAGGTCGCATTTGTGAAGCAAGTCCTCCCGGAATGACAGCAAGCTCATTATTTCCCTCTCTTGATTTCTCTTTCACAGAATTTTTCAAACGATCACTAAGCTGATCTAGCACAAGAAGAGATCTGTTCTTTAATTCACCACCTTTCCTTCTCTCCCACACTCTAGTAATCCACAATTTCATACCAACCTTATCCATCCAACCCTTGTCATGTACGTGAACAACACCTGGCGGTATATCAGAAAATTTTGGCATTGTTTTCCGCTTGAAAATGATCATTGTATTAAGTTCAGTGCCGTCAGCACAATATGAAAGGACAAAAGTGTAGTGCATTTTTTCATGTCCACTTCTTTTTATAGTTGTAGTTTTAGCACCTTTCATGACAACAATTCTGTTACTCGGTACATCAAATGTCAGAGGAATTTCGTCCATATTCGCTATTTAGCTTCGTTCACACTGGTTTTATTTCGATGTTGAATAATAAAGCGGAGGAAAGATATCATTTTCTCTTCGTGATCTTGTGGCTTTTTCTGAGATTTTTGGTTTTGGTTCGCATGCAAGTCCATGACGCTTCGTAAATCTACAGCATCAACCAACTCCAGTTCAAGTCTGATAAGTTCCACTGTAGCGCTAGCTTACGAGCGTGCATCTGAATCATTTTCGTATTAATTCCAATGCATTTTGACAGTCTCCTTCAATCCATTGCAATACGTCATCTTCTAGATTTGGCCATTTTGCATTCAGTCCCCTATTTGCACATTTAGCCTTCCTATTTTTTTTCAGTTTTTCTTTACTAGCCCGCCAATCGCGAATGGCTTTTTCTGTTGGTGGAGGGCCGAAATGCCGCTCAGCTGCTCTGTTTCCATGTTCTTCTGCATATGCTATTATTTTCAGTTTATAGCCGGCATCATATGAATAGTTTTTATTTTTGTCCATTACGAAACCAGCTACTAACAAAAATACTATACTGTTACCAATAACACAAGTCACTTTCAGTTCAAGTTCGCCGTCACCGTAGACTGCAATGGTGCATCGTAGGGTAGACATTGTTCGGTTGTTGTGATGGCGGGGCGGAAGAGAGACAGTGCTAGCAAGTCTGTGAATTCCCACAACTCACTTTCGTCGCTTCGGTGCACTGCTGCTGCCAGTAGAATCCAAAGTTGTCAAATAGAGGTAGGTTTCCCGAGGCATCGAATATATGACCATTTTGAAGACTGGCGGGGATTTTAAACTAAACACTGTACATTTTTATATTAATTTCGAGTATAAAACGCACCTGAATTTTGCAGACAGTTTTACGAAGAAAGAAGTGCGTCTTATAGTCCTTAAAATACTGTACTTGTTTTGGACGCATATAATTATATCTACCTATGTTTTCACAATATCAGTAACTGGGCATCCTTTGCGAGATAAAGATCTAATGTGGATGTGTGTTACCCCATACAGCACTGAAAAGCATGGAGAAATTTCTGCCAAACCTGATACACTTACGGCTTACCATCTGGCAAAAAGGGCCGCGGGCAAAGGTTTTGACGTCAGATATCCAGTTTCTGGGCTCGATACATCGATCGGTGACAGCCCCTGTGACAATTAAGTCTCAGCTAGGTCAGATTTTCGGAAATTATTAGAAAGGGGCAGAACTTTGTAGAATCCTGTAGAAGTAACCAAATGTGCATGATTCGGCTCAATTTTCATCACTTCGGTGTTTCACGTGAGACGTTCCTAGCAGTTTCCTTCAGAAACTCAAATGGTTAAAGCTTTAAAAAGACACAGGGCTACTTCAAAACAAGATGCTCTGTAATCTCAACAAGGAAGAAACAGGGTGGACTGGTTCAACACCGTGATTCTGTTCATTCTGAAGGCTCACGCTTTCGGCTGTAAAAAATGACAGCTTCCAGTGAGACTTGCTTCATCGACGAGAGCCAACATGTCACAGGGGGTGTTTGATGTGTAATACGGACTGGACTTTCGGTGGCTGTGTTTTTCGACGCGTTACTTTGTATTGATTACTTTGTTATCTAATAGAAGATTCGTATAACTAAATAACCAAGAAATCCGTATGATCTACTAGTAATAAATAATTAGAAGAAGTTCCCCTTTTTTTTATTAATATGCAGATATTTGCGGTACATTTCTCCCATTTGCGACATTGTTTATCTTTATTCCTGAAACATGTGGCCGGCCGGTGTGGCCGAGCGGTTCTAGGCTCTTCAGTCTGGAACTGCGCCACCGCTACGGCCGCAGGTTCGAATCCTACCTCGGGCATGGATGTGTGTGATGTCCTTAGGTTAGTTTAGTTTAAGTAGTTCTAAGTTCTAGGGGACTGATGACTTCAGCTGTTAAGTCCCACAGTGCTCAGAGCCATTTTTTTTAAACACGTGTTTACACCAGATGCATAATGACACAAAACTATTGAGAGAAAAGCAACTTTGCGCCTCATTTTTTTAATTAGCAAACTATCAAGAGGAATACGGCACTAAATTCCATTGTATGAATTCTAATGCTTTCGTGACTTTTGCTTTGTGAAAAACTGATGTATTGTGGCTGGGGGTCAACAGTAGCGAAACTGAACAGCGAGTGGACAGAAAACGGTTTCACTGTTACACATCAGTAAAATCACTTTGCCCGTACTAATATAACATCATCGTCATTTCCTTATACCTTATTTAAAGCTGTTTTCTCCGTCGCACGCTACTACGGTGGCACTTAAGTCGAATATAACCGGTTCACAAAAGAAAAAGTGATAAAAATTTCATCAACAGTGTTTGGACGTTGGAGTGTGATGGTTTTGATGGATTGGCAGGTTAGGCTCGGCGTTTCTCTAAGGAGTAAGTACCGGATTTGATTCATTCCATACTTTTAATTTCAAATTCAACCATAACATCACAGTTCACAAGCAATCACTAATCAGCCAATCAATACAGATGCAGACTTACAAGGGAAATTCCCTATTGCATCCCCCTCAGATTTAGTCATAAGATGGCCCAGTAGAAAAAAAAACTGAACACAGATTAAGCATGAAAACAGGAAGGTGCACTGAACAATGAAAAAAGGAGAAAACTTCCGTACATAGGGCGTCGTAGTTATGTGGCCACAGTGTTAGACGGCAACGAGGGAGAGACGTGTGCAAATCTCGCTCGTGTCCTAATTTTTTTTTTTTTTTCAAACGTTCTGTCCGGTTATTGGCGTGTCTGTCCGCTGTATTGAGATTTTTACCTGTGTCGTTGTGTAATGTCCGTTTGCAACATCGAGGTGTAAGAAAGGGGCC
The DNA here is from genome assembly GCF_023864275.1 of Schistocerca cancellata. Taxonomy (NCBI): domain Eukaryota; kingdom Metazoa; phylum Arthropoda; class Insecta; order Orthoptera; family Acrididae; genus Schistocerca; species Schistocerca cancellata. The sequence goes on from NC_064626.1 coordinate 940,953,991, forward strand.
TCCAGACGTACGCACATCCCATTTGTTCTACACAAGTGCCACATGTTATGACTTTTGCGTTCCGTGTTGGAAGTTTTGAGTTTTGAATTCCTTTGTTGTAACCGTGTTCACACCCGCTTATTTGTTGTTTTCATTTCCGTGGAAGGTCGATGCGGAATCTCGCCTGCTCTCACTATTCATCACATTTGCTCGCGAGGGTAATATATTCTTACCCCGTGACATATTCTATAACCGATGTATAGTATGACAACTGTCAAGACTACAGCGGAAGAAAAGACACGCCAACGGCCGGACGGGAAATTCATAATTTTGTGAAAAAGTGATCGGTCTACGAGCGAGATTTGAGCACGGATCTGCCGTATTATAGTCCAACACGGCGACCACATAACCACGACGCCGCAGCTACACAGGTCTCCTCGATGCTACACATGTTGAGCTTATTGTGTTCAGTGTGCCTATTTTGCTTCTTTTTCCACAGTTCAGAACACCTTCTTCCTGTTTTCATGCTTGATCAGTGTTCAGTTCTTGACGGGCCGTCCACTGGATCATCTTACAACTAAATCTGAGGGGGGGTGGGGGTGGGGGGGGGGATGGGGTGTTTCCATTGTTCGTAATATGTTAGGGAAAGGCATCGGCAAATTATCTCCACAAGTTCACAGCACAGGGATGCAAAAGTCCAACTTAATTTCACATCTTCGTTGTTCGATTATGAGACTGGCTTTGATTTACGATACCCCTTCGAAAACTATAAGTTTCGAGTCTCTGCAAAGACTGACTGCAGTGAACAATTGGAAGATAATGCAGATGGATTATTTCGGTCGAAAATACAGTTATTGGTTTCTGATTTAGACATATTTTATATTCCGTAAGATTACTATTTGTCTTGACAGAATTTCAATTAACTAAAAAATGTCTTAAATGAGTAGTTAGGGAGAGTAAGCGTTCTGCAGAAATACGGAGTCCTATACTGTGAAGGACTGCTGTCACGCTAACAAAAAGCGCTCTTCGAGAAGATCGTCATATTCAAAGTTGTGGGTGCCATGTAAACGTACATTATGAACTCTTCGTATTTCCTTGAGTCGTAGTTATGTGGGGCATGTTAACGCTCATATTTATGAAACCATATTGCCTAAGGTAATCGTCCCAAGCACTGAGCTAAGTTTCTGGATTAATATAACTTTAAATCACACAAAATTTCGTAGCTACATGTCTCATTTCAGATTTCACTGCTTTAGCCATAGTAATAGGTAAGCAGAATTTTTCGTTTGTAATAATAGTGATGGGATGTAAATGTTAAATGCAATTACTCTTAACAGAAGATCTGAAGACTCTATTCGATTGCTGAGATTATCAGGCTTTCAACTCTTATTACCGTTTTCTGTAACTGGATTATGAAATATGTTCATTTAATACAACAGACAAGTAGAATAAGAATCCAAAACGAGAATGCAGTTTGTCAAAACTGTATTGATCGTTTTCGAAAAAAATAATTATTAGATAGGTGTACTCCCATTATAATGAGTTATACTTTTTAATAAAACGATTTCGATATCCCATTCCGCACAGAAAACTAGACTCACTTTGAGCTTAAAATATATGACGGCACTTGGACCACTGTTGCCTTGATAAGACACCGCTTAGTACACTGAATGACCAGAGACATTCTCGCCATGTAGATGTAAAGGGGAATGTGAAACTATTGCCACATATGTCTACCAGAGTTCTGTATGAACGATTGGTACTTAGTAATTGCTGCCAAAATACTATCATACGTGTAGAGCTATCATGATATAAAATATAATTTTTAAACGTATCGAATTAAAAACAAAGAGTCTTAGATACTTTCTAAAACTCTTGCATGCAGGTAACTTTAAAGCATACATGGCAAAGGAGACGAGTTTAATGGCAATCTCCTGTCGACACCGAGGTTGCGGAACGCTAGCTAATTTGGATACAGGAACTGAATGTAATCAGACCCTTGGTGTTATTAAAGATGTTGTTTGATCATTTAGCTGAATAATGTAAGAAATTGTGGGCAAACATATCCCAGGACAGACACGGAGGTGCATGTGCTGTGACGGCAACAGGTATGACAGAGGTGCAGCCGAGAGAAGGAATATTTTCTAGACGTAGCACCAAGAGTGATTTAACTTTGGTGTCTGTAACATCTTTGAGGCAATGGCTACTGTTTGGAGCACTGCCAATTCGTAACAGTCGTTTTGTCTGCTACGTCCGAAAACGAATGATGGAAGATGACTCGTGTCTCTGATACCTCCTGTTGCAAATAGTGGATTAATAAATCAAGTCAGTTCCTAGCTACGGGACATCTTATTTCCACATTGACTTCATTTACTTTGGATTAAACTGATCAATGCTAGGATAAATTAACTGATATCTTAATCCAATTATTGTTGAATATCAGGCTGCACAAATCGCAGGAATAATGGCCCAGAAGAAAGAAAGGAAGATTAGGGGTTAATGTCTCATCGATGACGAAGTCATTAAAACTGCAGCTCTAGCACAAGCTAGACTACTCTAGGAAAGGAAATCGACAAAGTCTTTTTCAAAGACACCGTTCCCGGAATTTGCGATACATTTAGAGAAAACAGCATAAAATCCAGACTTTGATGCGCGGGCAGCGTTTTGAACTTTGTTGTCCTGAATGTGCCTGACATTCTTCCGCAATCCGAGCTTTTCCTCCATCTCTAACGACCTCCTCGTCGATGTCACATTAAATCCTAATCTTCCATCCGAATGCGAGACCAACGTGCCCCGTGCCTTGGGCAGATGTTCCTAACAAAACTTTGGTGATGTAATTTACCACTAGTCACGCCCTGTATGTATTTCTCTGTGAAAGGTTGTCTTCTTCACAGCACAACATAGTCCCTTCTTGCATTGCCATCTGTTTGATTCAGACGGTGCTGACAGAAATAAGCGGGACCAGCAAACTTTGGAACAAGATCGAGCAACCTAAGGGAATCAAACTCGAAGCATTGTACGCTTGAATGGGGACAGCCTTAGCTACATTAAATGTCTCTCCATTTGACGCCCTGTCGTAAGGAACTCCTTATTGTTGGTGAGGGTAGGAGAAAAACGCTAGTTCATGATACAAACTAGCCTACGAACAACTAAAACTAAAACTAAACTCCATCCGAACAGACCTTAGAAGGCCCAACGATACCGACTGGCCGCCGTGTCATCCTCAGCCCACAGGCATCACTGGATGCGGATACGAAGGGGCATGTGGTCAGCACACCGCCCTCCCGGCCGTATGTCAGTTTACGAGACCGGAGCCGCTACTTCTCAATACAAAAATGAATTTTTAATTTGTATCGCCTTTAGTCACATGTAGTGCACAGTTGAATATTTGTTGATTTCTCATTGGTCTTTCTCTTTTTATCGAGTAGTGTTGTTTCTGTGTCCATGAAGAAAACTAAATAGGACTGAAACTTTTTCTACGTTTAAGAACAAAAAAACCGGCTTATTTATTTTATTTCTAACCAGTTTTTACCCGCAGGTGCGCCCGTGTATATCCCTCTATTTTCTACACCTGTTTCCAACATCTCCCCCTCCCTACCCTCTCTCTGTCCATCTCCTCTTCCCGCTCTCTAGGTCCTCTCCTTCAACTTCCTCCTGCACCTCTCTCTTTCCATCTCGTCCTACCCCTATCTGTCTGTCCATGTCGTCCTCCCTCTCTCTCTGTCCGTCTATTTTGCTCCGTCTCTCCGTCCACCTCCTACGCTGCCCCCACTCCAATCGGAGTTAGATTTTTCTTATCCCCAAAGTGCTTCATTGAGACAAGTAGTTTTATGTGTATCAAGTTTGGTTAAAGTCGATCCAGTGGTTTAGGAGGAGATGTGGCACATACACATGTACATCTACTTTTTATATCTTTATAGACGTGTATAAGAATGCAGCCTGCTTATGTTTGTCCTCGCGAAACTCGAAAAGTGGTTGCTCGCTGTACTTGAAATTTTGACGCAACGTTACATTCAAATAAAGCCGTTTCTATACATATATTTTTAATATATTGAATAGACAAGTAAATTTTCATTACTTAAATGGGAAACGTTATGGGCAAAACATTCGAAAAACTCTTCACCGATTGATTTCAGATTTTTACACGATTCTCTAACGAACATTCGGATGTACACAGGCTACATTTTTAATTCAGATAACATATTAATTTCAAACAATGGAAAATCCAGGATGAAATAATAGCGACACTATGAAAAGCATAAAATAATATTGGTAATACATTAACACGTATGTAATATGTAAAGGGGAAACATATATATCCCCAAAGTGCTTCTTTGAGACAACTAGTTTTATGTGTATCAAGTTTGGTTAAAGTCGATCCAGTGGTTTAGAAGGAGATGTGGCACATACACATGTACATCTATTTTTTATATCTTTGTAGACGTGTATAAGAATGAAGCCTGAGTATGTTTGTCCTCGTGAAACTCGAAAAGTGGTTGCTCGCTCTACTTGAAATTTTGACGCAACGTTACATTCAAATATAGCCGTTTCTATACATATGTTTTTAATATATTGAATAGACAAGTAAATATTTATTACTTAAATGGGAACGTTACGGGCAAAACATTCGAAAAACTCTTCACCGATTGATTTCAGATTTTTACACAATTCTCTAACGAACATTCGGATGTACATAGGCTACATTTTTAATTCAGATAACATATTAATTTCTAACAATTGAAAATCCAGGATGGAATAATAGCGACACTATGAAAAGGAGATGTGGCACAATATTGGTAATACATTAACATGTAGGTAATATCTAAAGGGGAAACATTGTTACAAAAATCTCAAAACGTTCTAGACAAATTTATATAAAATTTTACACACACACACACACACACACACACACACACACACACACACACACATGGGGGAGACATTGTTACCAAGCATCTCAAAAAGTAGCCGACAGATTTACTTCGAGTTTTTACACCTTAGTGTAATGAACGTTTGAACACATATAGGCTACATATTTTTAGTATTTACAGTATATAAATGTATATAAAAATATAACAATAAAACCTTGTTAGCACGCAGAAAAGTCGGTTTATTATTAGAATACTATTACAGAATTTGAATTTGTAATAAGAGAAACAAGGCTGCGTCAGAGAGAGGTTAGAAGAGGAGATGAAATAAACTTACAGAGTGGAGAGGGGGAGATGGACAAAGAGGAAGCAGGAGGATACTGAGAGACTGAGGTGAAGAGAAGATGGGCAGAGAAAGGGGGGAGGGGGAAATCCTCAGAGACAGGGGGACAAAGAGATTAGACGTTTATCCACTACACATATATATATTTCGCAATTTCCCATTTAACCAGAGTGAGTCACAACAACTCGTGGCTGGGTACATCTATATTCGATTAGTACTTGTTCCATAAATCATGAATACGACACTTCGTAATGACGTGGAACGTGTCAGGTTAATAAAAGTTGTCTATACAAGATATTACATTACACAAAATATTACATGACACTTAATATTTTTTGTTGAGGTTGGGGAAATTACCCACTTACTATATCCAAAAATTCATCTAGTGAGTAAGCCGGCAGTAGTGGCCGAGCGGTTCTAGCTCAGCGTGTTCGGTCAGGGGGCTGCGTTCTCTCTGTAATAAAAAAAACTGAATCAAGGAACCAACGATCAGTTTGAACGGATGTCTTGTGACGTCCGCCCAAACCTAACGCAACGAACTATATCGAACAGAATGAATAAAAAAAAGTGTAGTGAGTAACGTTACCGACTTCCATCGAACTACATAAAAACAGACGGTTCGCGTCTCGCCACGTCTAAAATTTTATGCCAGCACGGTAGCTCAGCGTGTTCGGTCAGAGGGTTAACTGCCCTCTGTAATAAAAAAACTGAGTTAATGGATCAATGATGAAGTTGAACAAGCGTCATGGGATGTCCGCCCCGAACAAACAGAACGAACAAAATGGGATTAAAAAAAAAAGTGGTTCTAGGCACTACAGTCTGGAACCGCGCGACCGCTACGGTCGCAGGTTCGAATCATACCTCGGGGATGGATGTGTGTGATTTCCTTAGGTTAGTTAGGTTTAAGTAGTTCTAATTTCTAGAGGCCTGATGACCTGAGAAGTTAAGTCCCATAGTCCTCAGAGCCATTTGAACAATTTGAACCATCGAGTGAGTTGAAGGAGTTTCCATTAAGAAATTCTTTTAATTTCCTTTTAAATGCTGTATGGCTACCTGTCAGACTTTTGATGCTATTAGGTAAGTGACCAAAGACTTTCGTGGCAGCATAATTTACCTCCTTCTGAGCCAAAGTTAGATTTAACCTTGAGTAGTGAAGATCGTCATTTCTCCTAGTGTTGTAGCCATGTACACTGCTATTACTTTTAAATTCATTCGGATTGTTAATAACAAATTTCATAAGTGAATATATGTACTGTGAGGCTACAGTGAAGGCCTCAAGCTTTTTAAATAAGTGTCTGCAGGATGATCTTGGATGAGCTCCAGCAATTATTCTGATTACAAGCTTTTGTGCAATGAACACCCTTATACTCACAAGGGAACCTCCCCATCGCACCTCCCTCGGATTTAGTTATAAATTAGCACCGTGGATAGATCTTGAAAAACTGAACACAGATCAATCGAGAAAATAGGAAGAAGTTGTGTGGAACTATGAAAAAAATAAGGAAAATATACAAACTGAGTAGTCCATGCGCAAGATAAGCAACATCAAGGATAGTGTGAGGTCAGGAGCGCCGTGGTCCCGTGGTTAGCGTGAGCAGCTGCGAAAACAGAGGTCCTTGGTTCAAGTCTTCCCTCCAGTGAAATGTTTACTTTTTTTTATTTTCGCAAAGTTTTGATCTGTCCGTTCGTTCATTGACGTCTCTGTTCACTGTAATAAATTTAGTGTCTGTGTTTTGCGACCGCACCGCAAAACCGTGCGATTAATAGACGAAAGAACGTTCCTCTCCAATGGGAAGCGAAAACATTTGATCGCAAGGTCATAGGTCAAACGGTTCCTCCACAGGAAAACACGTCTGATATATTCTATACGACACTGGTGACGGCATGTGCGTCACATAACAGGAATATGTCATCGACCCACGTAACTTGTACACTTGGCGAATAGGTAAAAATATTCTTCTACCTTGCCGGATTTAGTTTTCTTGTGGATGTGATAATCACTCCCAAAAAGTATCCCATCGGATGGACGGACGGACGGACAGATAATAATTGTCTGAAAATAAAAAATTAAACTTTTCGCTCGAGGGAATAACTTGAACGGAGGACCTCTCGTTTCGCAGCTGCTCACGCTAACCACGGGACCACCGCGCTCGTGAGCTCAAGCTCTCCTTGCTGTTGCCTATCTTGCGCATTGACTACTCAGTCTGTATATTTTGCTTATTTTTTTCATAGTTCCACATAACTTCTTCCTGTTTGCTCGGCTGATCTGTGTTCAGCTTTTCAAGGCCTGTCCACTGTGCCAACTTATAACTAAATCTGAGGGGAATATGATGCCGTACGAAAGCAGATATTGAAAATAGGCGAGGTTAGTTAATTTACTGAGATGGATATCACCAAAATCTAGTATGTAATACATGATTACCATTCTAAGGTGCTAGCCAAGGTGAGAGGAAGTAAATTTCTTGTTTTAGTTGGGGAGGCTAAGGAGCGGGCGGCGGACGCGATCTGGGCCTATGTCAACAAGAAGCCGGGACGTGTGGCCAGTGCTGTGCGGGATGAAGGCGGGGGCAGGTGTGGGAAGGACCGGACGCGTCGCTCCACCGCAGCGGCGGAAGCGGCGTCGGGTTGCGGCGGCGGCAGCGGCGGCAGCGGCGGCGGCGGCGTCCGGTGGGGCAGCGCAGAAGGGAAAGGTGGCGCCGGCCAGAGGCTGCCGCAGCTCCGTATAAATAGCGGCGCGGGCTGCCGCCAAATATAGCGGCTGTCCGCCAGCTGGTGGCCACTCGTATTTATAACGGCCGCGACAGCCGCTGCCGCTGCCCAGGTGCCCGACGGGTCACCGCCGGGTCACCCGCTGACCACCGGTGTCACCTTCCAGCTGCCGTCCAGCCCTCACTCCTTTCTGCCCACCTCCAGGACCGCGGAGCGACAGCAGTTCTCTCGCTGATAGCTGGTTCGAATTCGAGTTGTGCGAGAAACGACCATCAGTGCGAAAAAGGGAAGGAAATCTATAGGTGAAGGTTTTACGATACTCGACCTGTTCGGCATCATCCAATTTACAATACAATCTCCTCCGCAGCACATTATGGGATGATGATATTATTCAGTGGCGCAGTTGGTTCAGTACTACATCACAGTTTACTAATAAAATTAATGACAGGATGAGAATTTCTTGGTACGCGTGATGTTTTGTCTTATCTTAGAAAATTGCTCTGAGCACTATGGGACTTATCATCTATGGTCACCAGTCCTCTAGAACTTAGAACTACTTAAACCTAACTAACCTAAGGACATCACACACATCCATGCCAGAGGCAGGATTCGAACCTGCGACTGTAGCAGTCGCGCGGCTCCGGACTGAGCGCCTAGAACCGCTAGACCACCGCGGCCGGCTCTTATCTTAGACTAGGGACTCATAGAGAGATATAGAGACGGGATAAGGAGTGCCAGCCGGTGTGGCCGAGCGGTTCTAGGCGCTACAGTCTGGAACCGCGCTACCGCTACTGTCGCAGGTTCGAATCCTGCCTCGGGCATGGATGTGTGCGATGTCGTTAGGTTAGTTAGGTTTAAGTTGTTCTAAGTCCTAGGGAACTGATGACCTCAGCAGTTAAGTTCCATAGTGCTCAGAGCTATTTGAACGGGATAAGGAGTATGGAGTGGGGATAAGGAGTGGAATGTAGTCGAATTAAGTCGGGTGATGCTGAGGGTATTAGATTAGGAAATGAGACACTTAAAGTAGTAAAGGAGTTTTGCTATTTGGGGAGCAAAATAACTGATGATGGTCGAAGTAGAGAGGATATAAAATGTAGACTGGCAATGGGAAGGAAAGCATTTGTGAAGAAGAGAAATTTGTTAACATCGAGTATAGATTTAAGTGTCAGGAAGTCGTTTCTGAAAGTATTTGTATGGAGTGTAGCCATGTATGGAAGTGAAACGTGGACGATAAATAGTTTAGACAAGAAGAGAATAGAAGCTTTTGAAATGTGGTGCTACAAAAGAATGCTGAAGATTAGATGGGTAGATCACATAACTAATGAGGAGGTGTTGAATAGGATTGGGGAGAAGAGAAGTTTGTGGGAAGAGAAGTTTGTGGCACAACTTGACTAGAAGAAGGGATCGGTTGGTAGGACATGTTCTGAGGCATCAAGGAATCACCAATTTAGTATTGGAGGGCAGCGTGGAGGGTAAAAATTGTAGAGGGAGACCAAGAGATGAATACACCAAGCAGATTCAGAAGGATGTAGGTTGCAGTAGGTACTGGGAGATGAAGAAGCTTGCACAGGATAGAGTAGCATGGAGAGCTGCATCAAACCAGTCTCAGGACTGAAGACCACAACAACAACAACAACAATTTGTCTTTTTACCAGGAGTGGACTGGTGGGGGCTCAGGAGGCAGAGTGGGCAGGGGTCGAAACCCGAGGCCTGGCCAGGGTGTCCCCCCGCAGCGCCTCCGAACCTGTGCGGCACAGGAAAGTGGGAGACACAGGAATCAACAGAAGTGGAAGGCTGGATGTTTATTTATTTACATTTTTCTTGTAATTTTCAGTATTATTATTATTATTATGAAATTATGTGGAACATAGGTCATATATATAAAAAAATTAGTACTTGGTAAATGAAAACAAAGAGAAAAAGAAAAAATGAATAAAATCCGCGCTTTTACGGAGCGCTCTACCATCCACGGAGGTCGGAATTAGGTTCGATCATAGGCTTGGTGTAAATTATAAAACAAGTGTGTTTCGTTCTTAATTTGTAAATTGTTGCGTGCGTGAAATCTTACGATAGGCCCGCATCGAATGCTAACGAAGATCGATAGCCGATCATGCAGTCGTCGATATTGTGTGTAACGTCAAAATTATGTCACGTTTGCGGCAACTGTTCTGAAGCGTTACCCGACAAATTCAACCACGGGAAATAAATCATATTTTTGAGCGTTTAGTTTTAGGTAATCCTTAACTATTACAGAGTATTGGCGATTTAATTTGATGGGGATTGTTTTTCTATTAACTTTGGTATGTGAAAACTATCTCTTTGCTTATAGTACGATGTAACTAAGATCGTATAGAAATATTTTCTCCAATTATAAAAATTTCTCTCCTTAATTTGGAATATCTGTGAATTTTCAGCAACAAGGGGAAAGGAATCACACAAACAAATGTTTGCTTTCTACACAAAACTCAAATCCCAATTAAGAATGATCCAATTATTTTCATTTAACTACTTTGCTTTCTTAGTTAGTCGTTAAGTACGTACTTATCTTTTCTTCCTTGCTTTCATTATCATAAAAGCAAACCTACGACCAACTGGCTTTTCACCGACCAAAGCTTTACTTGGCATTAACCAGATTTTCTCAACCGTTAAGGAAATTAACTCATCGATAATGATGACTTTAGTTTTCTTTTTCTCTTAGTAAAATTAAGTTTACTTACTACGTAGTATCAAAATATTTCGATCAGAGACCAGAAATATTACTGTATACTGAAATGAACAATTAACATAAATTCTTTATTTTAGTTTTTCTTCCGCAACGCACGTAGCTTTCTTTATTTGAACTTCAGATGTTTCAATACAGTTAAACGTAGCTTGTGTGCAAATGCCAGCAACAAAGCTAGTAATTCCCCCCGCGAACGGTAATGAAACACATAAAAAAACAAACATCCTAGGCACCATTGCGTCATTAGTCCCTGAAAATTATACAATTCAAAAGAACTCTACCTCTTCACGAGTTGGTGATTGCCGACCCACTACAGTTCCTAAAATGAAATTTGGGCCCTCGTTTTTAATAGTCAGTCACCTCTCAGTTTTGCTATGTGTTGTTCGTCCGACGGTTCGTCTTTACTGGGTTTTACTTGAAACAAAGTTCAAGGGCACGATGAACTCACATTATTGTGGGCAAAGTCAATATTAACAAGCCAAGCAATGCCGGTCGTAATCTACTGGCGCCTACACATCCAGTTATACACACTCGAGTCAGTACCTCGCTCGAGGCCTCACAAAACCACCGAATTCTCCACAAAATAAGAGAAACAACTCAGTTACCTCTGGGAGCGCTTTCTGCCAACTAGCAGGACGACACGTGCAAAATTCGGATAACTTCAGGTACTGTCAGTTGCAACAATAACTACCACCAAACGACGACATGGTTACTACAGTTCCCTCCACGTTAAACGTAAGCGATTAATCATTACTTCCTCCCACAAAATACTATTAATCCACAAAGGTCTCCATTGCCAGTACTGAACAACTCGTAATAGTAAACACTACTAATCTAAGAAAGTCGGTCATAAATCGATGCCGGCCGAGTAGCCGAGCGGTTCTAGGCGCTACAGTCTGGAACCACGCGATCGCAATGGTCGCAGGTTCGAATCCTGATTCGGGCATGGATGTGTGTGATGTCCATAGGTTAGTTAGGTTTAAGTAGTTCTAAGTTCTAGGGGACTAATGACCTCATAAGTTTAAGTCCCATAGTGCTCAGAGCCATTTGAACCATAACGGACTATGACCTGTTGTCCTTTGGCCAATTGACTCCTTCGAAGCTCATACGTGGGCTATCTATCCTTCTCAAGTAAAAGTCATTTGGAACCATCATTGCGAACAAACACGTAACGCTACTTCGACTTCTGAGAATGATTTCATTATTATCGTCGGCTTTCGGCGAGCTTGACCGGTGGCCAGCGACTTCGCATCGTCGTTACATCTTTGGTTTCTGTACCGATCAGTGGCTGCCTCTCTGGTACTTCGTGCGTGTCTCCTTTTGGCCCCAAACGGACCGTGTATCCAGAATACTGCCACACCATACGTGCACAATACATAATACACACATTTTTACGTTCACAGACCTTGTCTCCAAACCATATTCACTCGGATGCCGAACAAGAGTAAAGGCGAACTTACCTCGTGCCCATGACCAGCACAATAGCAGAGGGTACGCCCAATGTTTCCCGTTGCTTTCACGTATGGAACGCTCGAAGATTTATTGGTTAAATGCCTCCGCGCGTGCTGTAATTTATCTTACGTGAATGAAACAGGAATAAGTACCAATAAAAGTACCATCCACCCAGTACTCCGCAGTCATCTGTAGAATGAATATGTAGATGTAGACGTAGAAGACGACATGAGTCTCAGGGGTTCCGCTGTACCTTTCACGAGCGGTGTCTTATGTTCTCGCTTCTGCTGCCAGAACCACCGTCCTTCAGAAATCCGCTATATCGTGGAAACATTAGTGTCCTCTACATCATCCCTCCTCCGCACCACTCTACCTAATACCAAAGTAAGCAGTCCTCAACATATTAGCACACAACCAAACACTCATCTTATTTTCTTCATCTATTCTTCTGAATGTTACTTAATTTCGTACTTCAGCGTTAAAATTTTTCTTCTATGCAGTTTTCTCATTGATCGTATTTCAGTGGTATACTATGCTCCAAACATGGACAAATTTTGCTAAACGTTGGCTGCAAATAAGTATACCGAGTCTCAGCTAAGTATTCGCAGTTTTTTACAGCATTATTCGACTTTTCTGAGGCAGGAAGATTTCTTTCCTTCTTAGTCTCCTATCTTTACCTAATGATCCAAATCAATCCATATTCTTGTGTCGATAATAGTATTCATAGTGCTTCGTACTAACTGTAAAGTAACCATTCCTTCCCAAATATTTTAAATTACAAAGAGTCCACATACAATCCGAAGGAAACCGAAAAGATTAGACGTTTTATCTTAATATAAAATGTGTCCTGATTGACCTGGCTTGGTTGAGGGTAAACGATGAAGAAAACATCAAACTAAAAAACAGAAAACATCTTTTACGCTATGATACTCTTGGGCTTTAATCTCCCAATGAACTGGTTCTACTCTTCTTATTCCTCTGCCTATGACATTCATTAAAAAGATTTGAATTTCTTGAAAGTGGGATAGAGTTGTTGGAGGGATGAGGGATGTGTGGTCATCGTTAAATCTTTCTGGTCGGTTTAGTAGCTTTTCTTTCATCATTTACCTTCACTCCCTTAAGAAACTGCGAAGATCTCTACTCAGTTTTTAGCCAAAGAAAAACTGTAATGTGTAGTGGCAATAGAATCTGTGTCATTCATTCACAATCCTACACGTTGGTACTCGGATGGAGACAGCTGATGACAGGGAGCATCAACTATAAAATAAGTCTCGATACACTATTCTAAACGCAGAATGTCACCATCTTAGCGGCTACAACCTAACTGCTGCAGTCTGAAAGAGAACAATTCTGAATTATGCGTTTTGGGGCCTGAAGTGTAATAAAAGGTAAAGTTATATAAAAAAGCCATAAAAATATGATAAGGAAGAATGAAAGTGGAACTGTTACATAAATAATTCGCAGTTTGCAACGAGCGCTTCCAATTCGTTCAAATAAATATTAAGAATCGAGTAAATCTAAGGGGCGAGGGGGATATGGCGGGACAGTGGAGTCTCCTGATTAGGAGTAAGAACAGCCTTCTCTGTAGCATTAAGGAGACTGCTCTGTCAGGTCCACAGGGTGCTTCACACGTAAGAGTCACTGCGAAAAGTTTTTAAAAAATGTCAATAGAAGTGGATATGACATCAAATGTCTACATGACATATCTTATGAAGATACGTTACACGATGTGCTGGAAGTGACCTCTTCCCCGTCTGTACACACAGTTCAACCCAGCACTCCACGTTCATGGATGGTGCTGCCAAATGTTTTCCTCGACGGGGCAGCATCTGTGAAATGTGGCAACAGTGAGGTTCCACAAGCTGTGTGGGTCTCGTTTTTCAGTGTAGGGTGGCTTACTTTTCGTGGCGTTCCGTGTAACTTGCTTCTTCCGGTGTTGTTTGATTCCAACAATGCATCGATATTCTGTGCAAGAGAACGTGTTCTTGTGAAACAGTATTAGATACAGGTTCCTTTAAGATACGTCAGCGACTGTTTTTAGAATATTTCGGTGGTCGACGTAAACCATCTAAACACTTCATTCAAGGTCTGTAATCAAGCTGCAGACAAGGGGAACGTTGTTGAATCTGTGCGGCAGGAGCACCTGCAGTTATCGGCAGAGAGCGTGGGTGACGGAAAGACATGATTGATGCTGCCGCCCACAAAGTCACTTCGCCGTTTATCGAAAGGATCTGGACCACCGTATAGCACATGTCATAGAGCTGCTAAGAGTGCAGGTCTGTGTCCCTGCAAGTTTACCGTTGTCCGTGAACTGATAAAAACTGACCATGATAATAGCCTAGCATAACACCTAATGTTTCAGCGATTTGTCGCTGAAATGCCTGGAATATTACAGTGCACCTGGTACAGTGATGAAGCGTGGGTCTAATTATCGCCGCGCGGGATTAGCCGAGCGGTCTCAGGCGCTACAGTCATGGACTGTGCGGTTGGTCCCGGTGGAGGTTCGAGTCCTCCCTCGGGCATGGGTGTGTGTGTTTGTTCTTAGGATAATTTAGGTTAAGTGGTGCGTAAGCTTAGGGACTGATGACCTTAGCAGTTAAGTCCCATAAGATTTCACACACTTTTTTTTTTTTGGTCTAATTATCAGGATACTTCAGTTCACAAAAACAATCGGAACCGCGCTGCTGCTACGGTCGCAGGTTCGAATCCTGCCTCGGGCATGGATGTGTGTGATATCCTTGGGTTAGTTAGGTTTAAGTAGTTCTAAGTCTAGGGGACTGATGACCTCAGATGTTAAGTCCCATAGTGCTCAGTGCCATTTGAACCATTTTGAACAAAAAACAATTGTTGTAACAAGCATGCAGTCGTTGAGGAACTCACAATTCACAGAAAGTTGGCGTGTTCTGTGCATTATCACAATGGTGCATCACCAGGCCAATCTTTTTATATTTAACTTAATTTTATTCTTTTTCTAATTTTTTGACACCACTGTGATCAGTGAACTGCACCGGCTTTTGTTTCATGATTTTGTGTACCACTTGGATAACAAGGAATTGGCACTTGGCTGGTACCAGCAAGATGGGGCAAAAGCCCATACGTATAAAGCATGGGTGTGGTGGAATCATTTTTACCTGACAGAGAGATTATGCTCCCCAAAGTCACCAGGCTTGACCACCATCTCGATTTTTCTATGGGTCACCTTAAAGGTAATGTATACAAGAACAGATGAAGCACCATTGACGATTTACACGGTCTAGTCACATTAAAGTGACCACCGCCGATGTTCGACGTCAACGTGCAGCAACCATTCACAGACGGCCGATGACATCCCTAGCAGAGCAGGGTATATAAAGCGTGTTCGGGGACTCGGAAAGCAGTGCGGTCGTCGTCGTAATGCGGAAACGAAGCGATTTACATGACTTCCAGAAGAGCATCATCATTCGCTTTCAGGCCCAAGGGGGGGGGGGGGGGGGGAGCATTTTCCGAAACGGAAAAGCTTATAAGCAGTTCGCGGGCTGCCGTGATTAAAATATACCGTACATGACAAACCTTACCGTACATGACAAAACGGCGCTATCCAAAACAGGTGGCGAGGCAACTGTGGTGCACCACAGGCAATAGATGACAGGGATGAACGATGGCTATGGAGAAGTGTACCGGCGAATAGACGAGTTGAACAACTGATAGTACAGATGAACAACTGATAGTACAGATGAACCAAGGGACTACCAACAGTGTCTCTTGAACGACCGTTTAGTGAACGTTGCTGCGTATGGGTCTCCGCAGCAGGAGCCTCGTTCATCCACCCATGATGACCACTGTCCATCGGTGACGAAGTTTTGAATTTGTACGCTAGTATCGCAATTGGACGATGACTGAGTGGCGATAGGCGGCATTCTCACCATATCAACCGGCCTGTTTGCGTCGTGCTGATAATGTTCAGATGTGTGTGAATTCCTAAGGGACAAAACTGCTGGGGTCATCGGTCCCTAAACTTACACACTATTTAAACTAACATACGCTAAAGGCAACACACACACCCATGCCCGAGGGAGGACTCGAACCTCCGGTGCGTCGTGCACCCTCATCCGAGAAACCCAACGCAACTGGCCGCGACACGGGAATCGACATCGCTCCACAACCTAGTCGGTACTTTCCCCAAACTAGCAGACTATCTTCATGCACGTCTCACAACGGTCCGCTGTGCAAAAGGTGGTCATTCGGACTTTTGACAATTGCTCACATTAATATGACTGGATAGCGGACTTGAGAACTGAGCCGTGCGTAGCTCGTGTTCCCGCCATCATCTATTTTACACCCTGTTTTTAATGTACTTCCACCTCATTACGTTAATCTAAATTATTACTGTCACTGAGTGCTGCTTTGCCTGACCGTGAGCGGTGTTAGCAGCTCGTATCGATATATCACCTCTCGTAGCATCTTTGCTTGACTGCTATTACTTTCCGGTCGTTGTCTCTAGTAAGGGAGTTCTGATAGCGAGTTCGGGCTGCCACTCAATTGGAACGTGTCTGGAGCGCAGTCCGGACCTGCCACTCGTGGAGTAGCAATGCGACACTGGTACAGTAGCGTTGGAGCAGTGAGCTCTGTGTCGACATGGCTCGCCCGACCATTGCCGCCACTCATCACTTGAGCCGGGCCACGGTCTTGGTGGATCGTCGGTCAGTCGTCCTACTGGACGACGCGTTTTGGCTCGCCGATCGTTCATGAGTCGGCTGTGTATTTCTGCATCGACTCCCGATTTGTCTTCGTGTGTGCTTAGTTACTGTTGGGAATCGTTCAGGTCTTCGTGCAAGTGTTTGACAGGTTGTGTGTATGGTTGGCGTTATTTCCACTGACGACTATTTTAGATGTTGTCGGCATTCTGAGGCGAGTCGGTTGGTTGCTGCGGACCAGGGAAGTTATCTCCACCCGGTGCAGTCAGCTGGTTCCGCTGGCGGTCCCTGCTTAGTGTCGGAGCGTGTGTGGAGCTGTCCGATCGCTACGAGCTTCGTGGTTCACCGACCCAGGACGTCCAAATTGAGTAGTGGTTTCAGCTACCCAAGCCGCGTCCATTCATGTTGTGTGCTT
The DNA here is from genome assembly GCF_023864275.1 of Schistocerca cancellata. Lineage (NCBI taxonomy): Eukaryota > Metazoa > Arthropoda > Insecta > Orthoptera > Acrididae > Schistocerca > Schistocerca cancellata. Next base: position 940,971,152 of record NC_064626.1, read on the forward strand.
CGTTTCGGTGGTTCGCTGTTGGAGAGGTTTTCATGTGAGCAACACAGAGTGTTTCTATTGCTGAAATTTAGCCGCCATGCGGTGTAATTAACTATATTGGTTGACTACAAGTAGAGTGCACCAGTGGAATTTTCTGCCTTGTGGCCGTTAGTGTTCTGGTTACCTGCCCTGGCTACTGACGTAAATTCAGCCAGTGTTCCTTTTGGGTGAAGTTAACTATATTACCGTATTTCAAGTTGAAGTGTACCAGCGGAAATTTCTGCCTTGTGGCCGTTAGTGTTCCAGTTACCTGCCCTGGCCACTAACGTAATTTCAGGCAGCGTCCTTTCCTCACCTATTGTCACTGTCGAACGTAGTGTGTAGTTTTGACAGCTAATACATATTTCATTGTGGATAATCACGTTCGTAACCTTTTGTGTTTGAGTTCTCATGTACTGATTGGTGGCAAGCAAATCGTTGTGTCGGTAGGTCTATGGCTGTCCCCTGGTTGGGTTCCGACGGATCAGGTGTAGTTGGGCTCACCACCTGTCTCACCCAAGTGATCGAGGGCAGACCGACCTCCATGGAGGCTTCTGAGTGCCGCTTTCTTTATTGTCCTTCTCACCGGTATTTAATTGTCTGTTTATAATCTATTATGGCCAATAATTTAAAATTCTTATTTTTGCTGGACTTAATGTATTTTCGAATTTTGGAAAATCAATTGTGGGCCTTAAGGTGCTTAAAACCTTATTCTTGAAATTACCCTTTAAGCAAAAACATGGCGGCCTTTTGCCTTAAAAGATTTTGGTAATATATATTTTAAAATTTTCAAATTTAATTGTGGCCCTCAGCCGCTTGTATTGCACCTTGCATATGTTTGCTCCATCTACTTTTGCCTTGAGGCTTTCCAGCCTAGCAAATTATTTTATTTGCTATTTTAACTGCGTTTTTATTTTGATGACTTTTAAGATTTCTTGTCTAGAGGCCCTCAGCCGTGAAATAATTGCCTTTTTGAAACTCGTAGTTCTGAAGGTTCGGCTATGTGCCGTTTTGGTTTAAAGGTGTTATTAAATTACAATAAATTACAATTTTGAGCGCAGCTGACCGACACGTTATCTGGCCCTTTCCACAACCCTAATCACCTGCTCTGCCCTGCGGGTTTAGCGGCTATCTCTAGAACATCCGCTGTGAAATCCACAAAGTTACGTCCAATTCTCAGACTGCAGTATTCACGAACATGCAGCGCCGTATTGAACTGTGTGTACAGGTGGAAGAGGTTACTTCCAGTACCTTGTGTAGCGTACGTTAAGTTTCTCTACCATAAGGGTATATCATGTACAAAATTAGTTTCGTATCCTCTTTCCCCGGGGCACCTTATGAGGACACCCGACATCCACATCTACAGATAAGTACACACTCCGAAAGCCACCACACGGTGCCTGGAAAATGGTACTTTGTACCAATGCTAATCATTTCTTTTTCTGCTCTACTCACGAATGGAATGACTGAAAAACGACTGTCCATATGTCGCCGTATGAGCCCTTATTTCTTTTATCTTGTCTTCGCGGTCCTGACACGAGACGTTCGTTGGTGGCTGTAGAATCATTCTGTAGGCAATCGCGAAATCCGATTCTCTAAACTTCCGGCATAAGAAGTCAGCCTCATTCTGCCAACGGTCTTGTCAAAGAGGGCGGAGGAGCGGATAGAGGTTCAGGGCACTCTCTTGTCCTAGGGGTGGGAAATTGCCCCTAAAGGCGGAAGAATCAGCAGTGATCAACGACATGAGGATGCAGAAGGCAATGGAAACCACTGCATTAAAGACACGTAACGTTTATCCACAGGGCATGTGGCCTGTATTTGAAGAAGTGTCATGATGATCTCTCCATTGGCAAAAGATTCCGGAATAGTCCCCCATTCGGATCTCTGGGAGGGGACTGCCAAGGGGGAGGTTACCATGAGAAAAAGATTGAATAATCAACGAAAGGATAACGTTCTACGAGTCGGGGCGTGGAATGTCAGAAGCTTGAACGTGGTAGGGAAACTAGAAAATCTGAAAAGGGAAATGCAAAGGCTCAATCTAGATATAGTAGGGGTCAGTGAAGTGAAGTGGAAGGAAGACAAGGATTTCTGGTCAGATGAGTATCGGGTAATATCAACAGCAGCAGAAAATGGTATAACAGGTGTAGGATCCGTTATGAATAGGAAGGTAGGGCAGAGGGTGTGTTACTGTGAACAGTTCAGTGACCGGGTTGTTCTAATCAGAATCGACAGCAGACCAACACCGACAACGATAGTTCAGGTATACATGCCGACGTCGCAAGCTGAAGATGAACAGATAGAGAAAGTGTATGAGGATATTGAAAGGGTAGTGCAGTATGTAAAGGGGGACGAAAATCTAATAGTCATGGGCGACTGGAATGCAGTTGTAGGGGAAGGAATAGAAGAAAAGGTTACAGGAGAATATGGGCTTGGGGCAAGGAATGAAAGAGAAGAAAGACTAATTGAGTTCTGTAACAAGTTTCAGCTAGTAATAGAGAATGCCCTGTTCAAGAATCACAAGAGGAGGAGGTATACTTGGAAAAGGCCGGGAGGTACGAGAAGATTTCAATTAGATTACATCATGGTCAGACAGAGATTCCGAAATCAGATACTGGATTGTAAGGCGTACCCAGGAGCAGATACAGACTCAGATCACAATATACACTCCTGGAAATGGAAAAAAGAACACATTGACACCGGTGTGTCAGACCCACCATACTTGCTCCGGACACTGCGAGAGGGCTGTACAAGCAATGATCACACGCACGGCACAGCGGACACACCAGGAACCGCGGTGTTGGCCGTCGAATGGCGCTAGCTGCGCAGCATCTGCGCACCGCCGCCGTCAGTGTCAGCCAGTTTGCCGTGGCATACGGAGCTCCATCGCAGTCTTTAACACTGGTAGCATGCCGCGACAGCGTGAACGTGAACCGTATGTGCAGTTGACGGACTTTGAGCGAGGGCGTATAGTGGGCATGCGGGAGGCCGGGTGGACGTACCGCCGAATTGCTCAACACGTGGGGCGTGAGGTCTCCACAGTACATCGATGTTGTCGCCAGTGGTCGGCGGAAGGTGCACGTGCCCGTCGACCTGGGACCGGACCGCAGCGACGCACGGATGCACGCCAAGACCGTAGGATCCTACGCAGTGCCGTAGGGGACCGCACCGCCACTTCCCAGCAAATTAGGGACACTGTTGCTCCTGGGGTATCGGCGAGGACCATTCGCAACCGTCTCCATGAAGCTGGGCTACGGTCCCGCACACCGTTAGGCCGTCTTCCGCTCACGCCCCAACATCGTGCAGCCCGCCTCCAGTGGTGTCGCGACAGGCGTGAATGGAGGGACGAATGGAGACGTGTCGTCTTCAGCGATGAGAGTCGCTTCTGCCTTGGTGCCAATGATGGTCGCATGCGTGTTTGGCGCCGTGCAGGTGAGCGCCACAATCAGGACTGCATACGACCGAGGCACACAGGGCCAACACCCGGCATCATGGTGTGGGGAGCGATCTCCTACACTGGCCGTACACCACTGGTGATCGTCGAGGGGACACTGAATAGTGCACGGTACATCCAAACCGTCATCGAACCCATCGTTCTACCATTCCTAGACCGGCAAGGGAACTTGCTGTTCCAACAGGACAATGCACGTCCGCATGTATCCCGTGCCACCCAACGTGCTCTAGAAAGTGTAAGTCAACTACCCTGGCCAGCAAGATCTCCGGATCTGTCCCCCATTGAGCATGTTTGGGACTGGATGAAGCGTCGTCTCACGCGGTCTGCACGTCCAGCACGAACGCTGGTCCAACTGAGGCGCCAGGTGGAAATGGCATGGCAAGCCGTTCCACAGGACTACATCCAGCATCTCTACGATCGTCTCCATGGGAGAATAGCAGCCTGCATTGCTGCGAAAGGTGGATATACACTGTACTAGTGCCGACATTGTGCATGCTCTGTTGCCTGTGTCTATGTGCCTGTGGTTCTGTCAGTGTGATCATGTGATGTATCTGACCCCAGGAATGTGTCAATAAAGTTTCCCCTTCCTGGGACAATGAATTCACGGTGTTCTTATTTCAATTTCCAGGAGTGTAGTAGTGATGAAGAGTAGGCTGAACTTCAAGACATTAGTCAGGAAGAATCAATACGCAAAGAAGTGGGACACGGAAGTACTAAGGAATGACGAGATACGTTTGAAGTTCTCTAACGCTATAGATACAGCAATAAGGAATAGCGCAATAGGCAGTACAGTTGAAGAGAAATGAACATCTCTAAAAAGGGCCATCACAGAAGTTGGCAAGGAAAACATAGGTACAAAGAAGGTAGCTGCGAAGAAACCATGGGTAACAGAAGAAATACTTCAGTTGATTGATGAAAGGAGGAAGTACAAACATGTTCCGGGAAAATCAGGAATACAGAATTACAAGTCGCTGAGGAATGAAATAAATAGGAAGTGCAGGGAAGCGAAGACGAAATGGCTGCAGGAAAAATGTGAAGACATCGAAAAAGATATGATTGTCGGAAGGACAGACTCAGCATACAGGAAAGTCAAAACAACCTTTGGTGACATTAAAAGCAACGGGAGTGCAACGGGAATTCCACTGTTAAATGCAGAGGAGAGAGCAGATAGGTGGAAAGAATACATTGAAAGCCTCTATGAGGGTGAAGATTTGTCTGATGTGATAGAAGAAGAAACAGGAGTCGATTTAGAAGAGATAGGGGATCCAGTATTAGAATCGGAATTTAAAAGAGCTTTGGAGGACTTAAGGTCAAATAAGGCAGAAGGGATAGATAAAATTCCATCAGAATTTCTAAAATCATTGGGGGAAGTGGCAACAAAACGACTATTCACGTTGGTGTGTAGAATATATGAGTCTGGCCATATACCATCTGACTTTCGGAAAAGCATCATCCACACAATTCCGAAGGCGGCAAGAGCTGACAAGTGCGAGAATTATCGCACAATCAGCTTAACAGCTCATCCATCGAAGCTGATTACAAGAATAATATACAGAAGAATGGAAAAGAAAATTGAGAATGCGCTAGGTGACGATCAGTTTGGCTTTAGGAAAAGTAAAGGGACGAGAGAGGCAATTCTGACGTTACGGCTAATAATGGAAGCAAGGCTAAAGAAAAATCAAGACACTTTCATAGGATTTGTCGACCTGGAAAAAGCGTTCGACAATATAAAATGGTGCAAGCTGTTCGAGATTCTGAAAAAAGTAGGGGTAAGCTATAGGGAGAGACGGGTCATATACAATATGTACAACAACCAAGAGGGAATAATAAGAGTGGACGATCAAGAACGAAGTGCTCGTATTAAGAAGGGTGTAAGACAAGGCTGTAGCCTTTCGCCCCTACTCTTCAATCTGTACATCGAGGAAGCAATGATGGAAATAAAAGAAACGTTCAGGAGTGGAATTAAAATACAAGGTGAAAGGATATCAATGATACGATTCGCTGATGACATTGCTATCCCGAGTGAAAGTGAAGAAGAATTAAATGATCTGCTGAACGGAATGAACAGTCTAATGAGTACACAGTATGGTTTGAGAGTAAATCGGAGAAAGACGAAGGTAATGAGAAGTAGTAGAAATGAGAACAGCGAGAAACGTAACATCAGGATTGATGGTCACGAAGTCGATGAAGTTAAGGAATTCTGCTACCTAGGGAGTAAAATAACCAATGACGGTCGGAGCAAGGAGGACATCAAAAGCAGACTCGCTATGGCAAAAAAGGCATTTCTGGCCAAGAGAAGTCTACTAATATTAAATACCGGCCTTAATTTGAGGAAGAAATTTCTGAGGATGTACGTCTGGAGTACAGCATTGTATGGTAGTGAAACATGGACTGTGGGAAAACCGAAACAGAAGAGAATCGAAGCATTTGAGATGTGGTGCAATAGACGAATGTTGAAAATTAGGTGGACTGATAAGGTAAGGAACGAGGAGGTTCTACGCAGAATCGGAGAGGAAAGGAATATGTGGAGGACACTGATAAGGAGAAGGGACAGGATGATAGGACATCTGCTAAGACATGATGGAATGACTTCCATGGTACTAGAGGGAGCTGTAGAGGGCAAAAACTGTAGAGGAAGACAGAGATTGGAATACGTCAAGCAAATAATTGAGGACGTAGGTTGCAAGTGCTACTCTGAGATGAAGAGGTTAGCACAGGAAAGGAATTCGTGGCGGGCCGCATGAAACCAGTCAGTAGACTGATGACCAAAAAAAAAAAACTTTCTCGTGTTTCGTGGAAAGAACATTGTCTTCCCTTGACGGATTCCCATTTGCGTTCACGGAGATTTTCGTAATACTGACATGTTGATCGAACCTATCGATAACCAATCTGGCAGCGTACCTCTGAATTTCTTTGATTTCTTCCTTCAATTTGACCTCTGGGATCTCAAACAGTCGTGCAGTACTCAAGAACAGGTCGCTGTAGTGCTCTGTACACTGTCTCCTTTATAAATGAGCTACACATTGCTACAATCCTCCCAAAAAAACCTCGCAGTTGACCATTCGTCTTTCCTTCAATCAATCTTATGTCCATGTGGGTTTGTCAAGCAACACACCACTAATACTGTATTCTAACGTTACAGGATTCGCCCTCCTAATCTTCTCCATTAATGATTTTCAATATTCAGAGCAAGCTGCCATTCATCGCGCGAAAATAAATTCTAAGTCACCCTTTATCCTTCTACAGTCGCTGTACGATACTTTCCCACACACTACAGAGTCATCAATAAGCAGTTGCATATTCTGCTCACCCTATTTATCACATTTCCCTACGAGACACATTGCGACTCTTGTCTCTGACGAACACTCGCCGTGTAGGACAACGTACTGGTCTATTACTTAAAACTCTTTGAGCCACTTACATATGTGAGAAATTATTCTGTGTGCTCGGACCTTCGTTAAAAGTCTGCCGTTGGACCCCGTGTGAAAATCTTTCCGAAAATCTAGGAATAGTGAATCTGCCTGCTGTCCTTCATCCATGTTTCACAGTATATCGTGCACGAAAAGTGAAAGCTGAGTTTCGCGCTAGAGATGCTTTTTAAATCCGTTCTGGTTTGTGGACAGAATGCTTTCTGTCTCAAGGAAATTTATTATTTTCGAACTCAGAATGTGTTCAAGGATACTGGTCTGTAATTTTTCGCCTCCGTTCTTTTACCCATGTTACGTACATGAGTCACCTGTTATTTCTTCACTGGGCGAGAGATTCGCGATAAATGTTTCCAGCTCTTTCAGTTACTCCCCGTCGCCAAAGATACCTATTTATATGTCCTCGAAATAGGAGTCTCTGCGATGGTCAACTAGAAGTATGTCTGTACGGTTCTCCTGCGTTAATGATTTTTTAAACGCGGAATTTAAAACCAGAGTTCCTTTTAGTACCTTGTAATAGGTACATCAGACTGCTCGATAACCGACTGAATAGAAGTAGTCGACACGCTATGGGATTTTTCTCGAGTTCTCTGCAGAATCCTTGGCTAACGTATAGTTTGGCAACTGTTGGGTGTAGAAGAATATATGACTGAACGTGGTAGAGTATTCTTGCTAACCTCTGGACTGTAGACTAAGTACTGTGTGTATTAATCCTGCAATAAAATAGGACGTCAAAAATTTGAACCCAGTTTGTAACACTGCATGACATTATACTCTTACTGATCTCGTTTAAAAAATTTGAATACACGTCAGTCATCATATTGGAGTTGCCATTATCGACATCACGCAGCAATCAATGAATTTCTTGAAACTTCCTTGCGAATTAAAATCGTATGCCGGAACGGTACTCCAACCCGGGATCTTTGTTTATCACTATCAACTGCTTAACCGACTGAACTATCAAAGCACGACTCCCGACCTCTCTTCATAGCTTTGCCTCCGCCAGTAACTCATCTCATGAATCGTGCTTGTTTCGTTCAGCAGGCTGAGCACTTGGCCGCGAAAGGCAACGATCTCGCGCTGCTCAAATGGTTCAAATGGCTCTGAGCACTATGGGACTCAACTGCTGTGGTCATAAGTCCCCTAGAACTTAGAACTACTTAAACCTAACTAACCTAAGGACAGCACACAACACCCAGCCATCACGAGGCAGAGAAAATCCCTGACCCCGCCGGGAATCGAACCCGGGAACCCGGGCGTGGGAAGCGAGAACGCTACCGCACGACCACGAGATGCGGGCTCTCGCGCTGCAGCCACGGTCCGATACACTATTTGAATCCGCAGGGAAGTTTCATATCAGACCACGTTTCGCTGGAGAGCGAAAAGTTCACTTTGGAATAAATTTCTTAAGAAAACGCATCCTTCTTGAGATTGTTCTGTTGCATTCTGTATGCCATATGAAAGCTCCTGAGTAGATCCTTACGTAAATCAGGATGTTTACTATCTACAGGGTCCGGCAAAAAGACATCCCGCATTTGGTAAGGCCGCTGTGCAAGTTGTGGTGGGATACTTATGTAGAGGGGTACTGATGGATAGCAGTGTACGTGTCATTTTCACAGTGGCCAAGCTAGGTGAGCATCGTGCGTTTATTGTGTAGAAGTATATACGTAACGGTGATTCTGCAATTACTTGGCCGAAATGTTTCTGTTGCTGATAGAAAAACAATTTGAATTTAGATATCAAACTTTATAGCATCGGGTTCTGCACTGAAAAGAAAATCTACTGGCCGACGTCGGACTGTAACAATGTCATCGTTTGAGAGCGTCCGTGCAGCAATGTCCAAAGCGTTCAGCGCTTAAACACGCAGCCGACCTGGCATTATCTGATAGGAGCGTAAGAAGCATTCTTCACAGAGACCTTCACATGCAGCCATACAAAATTATGGTTACGCAAGAATTAAGTGAGGGGGATTTTAAAACACTGAGTTCTGTATGAGGAAAATCTTCAGAACATTCCTCCTTGTGCTTTTTTTATTTCCTCTGATGGGACCCACTTCCACTTGTCAGGTACTCTAAATAAATAAAATTTCCGTTACTGGGCAGCGGAAAACCCTCAGAAACTTCACCAACTATTGCTAAATGCGGTGTGTGGAGTGTTTTTTTTCTTTCGATGAAGATGGCGTAAAGTTAAGAGTTAATTCAAATTGCTGCTGTCACGTGATAGAGATCTTCCTCCCGTCTAAGGTAACAGGTTTGTTGGGGACTATGTAAAGGGAGAAGACTTTCCAAGAAGACAGAGCTACAGTTCACATTTCTCGGATTTATAAGAAATTTTTCGTGTTGTTTCCTGGACATGTATCTTCGGGAGAAGATATTGCCCTTACACAAAGTCGCCCGGTTTATTACTTTGCGATTTGTTTTTCTTTGGGACACTTACAGGGCCAAGTGTACAAACATGCCCCCACAACCCTGAAAGCTTACGGACACAATCTTCTAGGAAGTCGCTGCCATTCTATAGGACACGAAGAGCTATGCACAACTTTCTGTAAGGGCATCGTCAATGTGTCAGCAATGGAGAACGTCATTTACCAGACATAATTTTTATAACCATCTAGAGATGACTTAAAATGTAGACTGGCAGTGACAAGAAAAGCGTTTCTGTAGAAGAGAAAATTGTTAACATACAATATAGGCTTAAGTTCAAAAATGTTCAAATGTGTGTGAAATCTTATGGGACTTAACTGCTAAGGTCATCAGTCCCTAAGCTTACACACTACTTAATCTAAATTATCCTAAGGACAAACACACACACCCATGCCCGAGGGAGGACTGGAACCTCCGCCGGGACCAGCCGCACAGTCCATGACTGCAGCGCCTCAAACCGCTGGGCGATTCCCGCGCGGCTAGGCTTAAGTGTTAGGAAGGCTATTCTGAAAGTATTTCTATGGAGTGTAGCCTTATATGGAAGTGAAACATCGACGATAATCAGTGTGGACAAGAAGAGAACAGAAGCTTTTGGAATGTGGTGCTACAGGAGAATGCTGAAGATAAGATGAGCAGATCACATAACTAATTAAGAGGTACTGAATACAATTGAGAAGACAAGAAATATATGGCACGACTTGACTAGAAGACTGGATAGGTAGCAGGAGACATTCTGAGATGTCAAGGGATCGCCAATTTAGTATTGGAGGGAAGTGTGGGGGGTAAATAATTGTAGAGGGAGACCAAGAGATGAATGCAGTAAGTAGAGTAGGCAGATTCAGAAGGATGTAAGTTCGTGATGACTGGGTGTTCTGTGATATCCTTAGGTTAGTTAGGTTTAAGTAGTTCTAAGTTCTAGGGGACTGATGACCATAGATGTTAAGTCCCATAGTGCTCAGAGCCATTTGAACCATTTTTTTAGATGTAAGTTGCAACAGTTATTCGGAGTTGAAGAGGCTTGCATAGGATAGAGTAGCATAGAGAGCTGCGTCAAACCAGTCTTCGGACTGAACACAGCAGCAATAACATTGTCTCAAAATTATCTCTTAAGAATTAGTGTTTTATATGAATGTGTGGTATCTGTTCTTTCGGACATGTCGCTTCGATGGGCAATAAATCTACAATCTGCAGTATGGATGCACATTTAGCCGGCCGGTGTGGCCGAGAGGTTCTAGACACTTCAGTCTGGAACCGCGCGACCGCTACGGTCGCAGGTTCGAATCCTGCCTCGGGCACGGATGTGTGTGATGTCCTTAGGTTAGGTAGGTTTAAGTAGTTCTAAGTTCTAGGGCACTGATGACCTCAGATGTTAAGTCGCATCGTGCTCAGAGCCATTTGAACCATTTTTTTGGATGCACATTTACGTTCGACCTCCTGCGGGAATCTGAAAGTGGCGAGCATGGAGGACATGGATGGGACTGCAGATAGGTGACTCTGCCGGCCGAAGTGGCCGCGCGGTTCTGGCGTTGCAGTCTGGAACCGCGAGACCGCTACGGTCGCAGGTTCGAATCCTGCCTCGGGCATGGATGTGTGTGATGTCCTTAGGTTAGTTAGGTTTAACTGGTTCTAAGTTCTAGGGGACTAATAACCTCAGCAGTTGAGTCCCATAGTGCTCAGAGCCATTTGAACCATAGGTGACTCTGGTGGGAATGTGGGTCGGCTGAGAGACGTGCCGAGATATTCCGCTCAAGTGCGATAAATGCTGTGTCTGGGTGCCGCAGAAGTTAACGCAACTGTCGAGTAAGCAGCATATCCCAGGTTCAACTCCTGGTCCAGCGCACATTTTCACTCGTCGTCGCTGATTCCGCATAAACTCACGTTGCAGCTGATATCAACAGTTCCTTCCCTTTCCTTTCTTTCTCCCCCCTCCACCTTAAATTTATATAATAATTAGTGTTTTTATGGGGCGGAATCTCAAAAAGAAATTAGGAAAAGATTTAGGAAGGTGTTTGGGGCTGGAGACTGTGACGTTTTAGAACAGGTAATTAATATTGAGCTTACAGTGTAGCTACGTCATAAGGTGCTGCTACTCAGTGTACGGTGCACGCCACAGCACTGAGAGGTATTAGGGGCCGGCAAGTTCATTGCCTTCATTAGATCGTGCCACTGACTCACCTCTTGCCCACCGGTCGCTTGCGCTTGGCCTCAAATGAATTGCTATCGGGCAGAGAACGCCAAAGTAAGCATTACTCCAAAGTAAGCACGCTGCGTGGCGCAACCGCTTCCCCTCGACTCGTCGTGGCGGCGCGCCAGCCGGGCTGCCACAGAGTCAGCCGCCTGCCACGGTGGCGCCTCCCACAGGCCCATTCACAGCTCTGAGCCGAGGGTGCTGTCTCGACAATAAAGTTTCTCTCAAGTCCTCCACTGGTTTAGATTTTCGCCGAGAAGTAAAACAATATCGTTAAAAATCCATCTACTAAACCTAAATGGAATGAACTCTGCAGACGGCTAAAAACACTTAGGAATGAAATCTTGAGGGGCAGCAAAATCCACGGTGCTATCTACAAATAATTCAGAATAATACGAAGGGGCTGCACTCCGACTCTTCTTCACTGGTAAGAAATGGTCTTCGGTCAACGACTTTACTTATAAGCGAACGTTTTTATGAAGTAATACATACTGCAACAGTCACTTGCTACTAACATTTTATTTGCATGACGCTTTCCGGCAACATGCTGGCATAATCAGGTGCATTTACAATTACTTTTACACTGTATTTAATATGAAGTGAGGTTAGTTTCCTTTGCTTAGTGTGGCAGTGAAATTATGTGTCGCAAAAGACACCTGTTCGGGAAGATTAATTTGTTATAGTGTGTATGTTATGTGATGAGCGTGATTAGTCGTCTTGTAAGTGTATTTAATTACATTTTTGTTATAATTTCGTTGTCTGGCACACAGAGCACAGTAACAAGTACAACACGGCTTAACACATTCACAATCATTTATTTACGTCAATCCAACGAGCCTTAAAAGCTAAGGTAAACTAGTTTCTATTGCTAAAACAGTAGTATTCGGTGAAGATCAAACATTTATGTCTATAATTAATTATGTCATGGTAAATATTAGGTGAGTAGTTAGTAAACACATTTTTTTCACCACATAACCTCACCGGCACACACAGCAAAGGAAACTAAGTTCATATTAATTACAATGTAAAAGTAACTGTAAGTGCATTGATGATGGCAGTATGCTGCCAAAACGGGTCGTGCTAATAAAATATATGTAACAAGTGACTGTTGCAGTATATATTATTTCATAAAAATCTTACAATACAGTCATAGCCCTCAAATAATATCCATTTAATACGATAAATTTAAGCGTAGGTAACAGACGTTTCCGACATATCGAAAGGATTACTACACGAAAGAAACACTATGTCAAAATTTTAGCTGTCGAGACACATTGCAAGTACTTTTTTAACGTTGAAAATTGCCAAATTAGTTACCCAGCTGGAGGAATATACAGCCCTACCGTAGTTGTAGCAGACAGCTCATGTGCAACCTGGTAGGTGCTTAGCCTTGATTGAATGCGCATCGCTGAACAGATAACACAGTCCAACGTGTAAAGCGAATTTCGTTTTCCGTTGATAGTTTCTCTGACACAGTTGTTTACAGTTACTATTCCCTCGAATTTGCAACTCGTTTAATATCCGTAATAATTATCAGACGCCTTTGCGATACCGCTATCAAGAATGGAGATAAAACTGAATTCATTTTCTTTGTGTTCTCCTCGTATATGCTTGCTAATAGCATCTGTGTTTGTGCCTGTTCCAGAGTTCAACAGTAATGTGGAATCCAATCAATGTTTCCAACCTTGTAAACATGAAATACGAAGAACGTGGTAAGCAATAAAAATCATCTACTTCTCTTGAAAACGTACCTGTGTGCAACTTCTTAGTTATTATCTTGGACACTTAGCTAGAAATTGAGGGAACATTAGAAGATACAAGAAATAACTCTAACGATTCCGTGAAATGTGGTTCGAACTATGACTGGTATGCTAATTAAAGACAGAACGAAAATACAGTACCCTCCTAGCCTAAAGAAAACATTATATTACTAGCTTTCATTAACATAGAAAGGCTGTAATTTTATTGGTTAAATGAAGGAGGGAGAAAATACTTGAAGTTAAGAACTGTATCAAGCCATTTTCGTTTCGTAAAAGAGGAACGTTGTTGTTGTTGTTGTTGTGGTCTTCAGTCCTGAGACTGGTTTGATGCAGCTCTCCATGCTGCTCTATCCTGTGCAAGCTTCTTCATCTCCCAGTACCTACTGCAACCTACATCCTTCAGAATCTGCTTAGTGTATTCATCTCTAGGTCTCCCCCTACGATTTTTACCCTCCACGCTGCCCCCCACTACTAAATTGGTGATCCCTTGATGCCTCAGAACATGTCCTACCAACCGATCCCTTCTTCTGGTCAAGTTGTGCCACAAACTTCTCTTCTCCCCAATCCTATTCAATACTTCCTCATTAGTTATGTGATCTACCCATCTAATCTTCAGCATTCTTCAGTAGCACCACATTTCGAAAGCTTCTCTTCTCTTCTTGTCCAAACTATTTACCGTCCATGTTTCACTTCCATACATGGATACACTCCATACAAATACTTTCAGAAATGACTTCCTGACACTTAAATCTATACTCGATGTTAACAAATTTCTCTTCTTCAGAAACGCTTTCCTTGCCATTGCCAGTCTACATTTTATATCCTCTCTACTTCGACCATCATCAGTTATTTTGCTCCCCAAAAGTGTATAAATGGAAGAAAGTTTTACATGAACTACGAAAAATACGCCAAAATGAAACTCGCAAAAATGTGAAAGAAAAGCTATTCTAAATATATATTACCGCTCGTAACAGTCAGTGCACCTTTATCAAAGTACATCTACAAGACAACGCTCTCTGAATTGCCAATGAGATAAACATTACTGATTTACAGGCTTCTTCGACCTAATCAAACAGATTTAGAAAATTGCCTGAAAAAAAAAGTAGCAAAATCACGAAGTTTACTTCAAGTAAACGTGTAGAGATGATGTTAGTAATAGGTAATACTGAAGAGAAATTCGTATCTGATGTGAAGACGAAAATTCGTAACTGGCGTGAAGACAAAGTTTCTTGTTATCCTGAAAAATGCTGTGCATAAAACCAGTCAGTCACGTTTCGTGCAACAACTGCGTGCAAAACGAACATGCCGAGTGCAAAAAGATAGAGTGGTTTTGCAGTCGGTGAATGCTATGACATAGTACTATTCAGTAACATGGCCACAGATAGGCATTAATGGATATCTTTCCGCAACTTTATATCTGTCTTCAGGAAACTCAAGGTAGATTAGGACCAAATATTTATAAAAAATACACTGTTTATTTGCACAAATCTTGTAATCTGGAAAGATGGGAGAGAATAAGTTGCAGTATTACATTCGAAACATCTTATTACCAGTCGTAAAAAATAATTCCTTGATTTTATAGGTCTCTTGGCATAGACATAACAATACCTCTATCTTTAGGAGGACAACGAGAAGACTGTTCGTATAATTCGGATTCCACCTAGAAATAATAGTGTGATTAACCCTCTCGAGGAAGAAATTTTTCAGCAGTATAAAGAATTTTTCAATAAATTTTTTGACAGTATAATTTCCGATAGTTCTTTGTTATTTCAGGTTCATCAACGGAACGGGATTGTTAAACTTCAGTTATTGGCACATTTTCAGGTTCCATCAGCGCGTTTTTCGAATGTGATGAAATATTTTTGGTGGGACAATAACACAGAACAACAGCCACAAACACTTCTTTCTCCATACCAGCTAAAGAGGAGGTACTGAACAGAACTGCGGGGAAGAGGAACTTGTGGCACAACTTGACTAGGAGAAGGGGTCTGTTGCTAGGACATGTTCTGAGGCACCAACAGATCACCAAGTTAGTATTGCAGGGCAGCATGGAGGGTAAAAATTGTAGATGGAGACCAAGAGATGAATACACTAAGCTGATTCAGAAGGATGTAGGGTGCAGTAGTTACTTGGAGATGAAGAAGCTTGCGCAGGATAGAGTAGCATCGATAGCTGCATCAAACCAGTCTCTGGACTGAAGATCAGAACAACAACAACCAATTTTGTCTAAATGAAATTAGTAACTACTTGGAAATGTCTGAATGCCTTAATTTTTATTTCATCACGTGTGCCTGGAGCAAGGAAAATTTTTGTTTCCCTCATCCAATGGACACTTTGCATTTCGTGACAGTTACAGGGAATAAAACAAGGAAGAGTTTTATTGTTAGAAAATATACGTTATTGAAAACTAATGATGGTAACTGTGCTAGAGGAATGGCTGTAAAATATTTCCTGGCAACAAATTAAAGTCTCAACTTCAATGTAACGTCACACACTACCTTATTATTCTTTTCTGCGCTAGTCACTTGTGTAGCCATTACATCTGAAACGGTTTTGCTGTCGATATGAGCAGCAAGTTAATCAAAAACTAATGATTTGAGATATTTTGTGTGTTTTAAGTGCTTAAAATTCGCGTGTGTGCAGTTTGGACCTCGCGCTGCGCGGTTCTACGTTCTTTTGGTCCCATAGGAACTTCCTACCACCACCGCTACGTCCTCTTATCATGGCTGCATCTGCTTATTCGCCGCTTTGCGCATTAGACAGGAAAGGCTGTACAAACTAATGTTGCAATCGGCTCTTTGTGCAGCAAAAATGAGTATCTTTAGCATTTCTTATAAAATACTTGCAATGTGCCATAGCAGTTATAGTTTTGGCAGTGCATTTCTTTCAGTGTATTCTTCCTATGCGAAAAATTTCAGAGTAGGTTTCGACATGTAGGATTGGACCATTCCCTTGTTAGATCTATGTGATTTTCCGGTTGCTCATATAAACATGTCTGACATCAAAAAAATGGTTCAAATGGCTCTGAGAACTACGTGACTTAACTTCTGAGGTCATCAGTCCCCTAGAACTTAGAACTACTTAAAGCTAACTAACCTAAGGACATCACACACATCCATGCCCGAGGCAGGACTCGAACCTGCGGCCGGAGCGGTCGCGCGGTTCCTGACTGTAGCGCCTAGAACCGCTCGGCCACCCCGGCCGGCTGTCTAACATCAAGATATGCTTATAACAGTACTTGCGAATGCAAAGTTTGGCAATGATTCGGAGTAGTATTCGTCTGCAGATTGTATGATTCGACCTGATGTTTGGCTTCCTGCACGTGGCTTCACCTTTGTAGACTATCAGAACCCATAAATGTGTTGATTTACTTTCGCTGTTGAAAATTTGGGAGATTATTACTACCCGCTTATGTCAAAGAGTGAGAAATGCTAGTGGTTTATTCGTAGGGAAAGCAGATGCCAGGCTTAGAATTACGCGAAGGATCTTAAGGAAATATAATTAATCCACGAAAGAAGTGTCTTACTGACTAGTTTTTGAGTATTATTCGTTAGTCTGGGATTCTTTCCAGGTCTGATTAATAGAAGAGATAAAGACCAAACGAAGAGCAGCACATTTCCTAAGCGACATTTTAGTCGCTGCGGGAACATTACGGAAATGCTCAACGAACTCCAGTGGCAGAAGCTACAAGAGAGGCGTTGTGCACCGCGGAGTTTTACCGCTGAAATTTCGGGAAGAGTGGGGCGACGTATTACTTCCCCCCAGCTACGTCTCATACGAAGTGTCTACAATGAGAAAAATCCAAATACTGAGATTTACCGACAACCGTTCGCCCATGCTCCATTCGCGAATGGAAGGGAGCAGAACCACGCTCCGCCACAAACCATAAGGTGGCTTGCAGAGTATAGATGTTGATGTGGATACTTGGGAAGATTAAAACCAGTCTGTTAGTTCTCGTGTTAACAAACCCTTTGGCAGAGTAGAACAGTTAATGATACAGCTTCTGAACTTTATTCAGCGCAGCTGCAATAGCTCCCTTAATTTCAAAGCGGGAGAATTGAACGAAACACAGTATCTCCAACATTAGTTGTTACACCAGGCGTACAAAACAAAAAGTAACGGAACCTTTAGGTAATCTTTGAAATGAGTTGGAGACATATCTCGGTAGACAGACTGCATGTTCCACTGAAAATGTGTCACATTAAATACAGAGTACATCAGTCGGCAATAGTGAAGACATCTCCAAATTATTAGCTCTCTGCGCAGTAATGTGTTATGACTTAAAACAGAAAATATAGTATTTTCTTAGAGGAATACTTTTTGCAACTGTAAGTTGAAAGCGATTCTGATAAAATTTCAGGCAGCACCTTTTACCTACCCCTTCCTACTTTTCTTGAATGTACAGAGTCATTAGTTTCTGAAGATAACGAGACCACGTGTGCCTCCGTAGCCGATATCGATTACGGAAACTACATTTACGGCACTGAGCATTCCAACACTATTGGTCGAAAAAATTTCAGCACTAGTGTGCGACCGACAAATGGAGATATGATTGCCACTTGCAGTTCTTAATCACCGAGTTGCCCGGGAGAGTTCGGTACTAAATGCGTAAACAATAGTTGAGCCCTCAAAGGATACATTATGTCTGCACATGTTTGTCACGCAGTATTTGTTTTGCCTCTACCGTCATCGTGGTAGTGTAGGTGCTTGCGCCGAATTGTTACCAATTAGCCTCGCGTAAAGTTAAAAGAATTGATGTAGCGTGGCAACCGTTTAGATTTGACATTGAGGCAGGTGTTACTGTGAAGAATTTGCGGAGCACTACTAGTCCCCAAAATGAGACAACAAAAATATTCGCCGGAATTAGAGTGAAAATTGGTAATAAAATGAAAACTATAAGTAACATAAGATGTCTCGTATGACTCGCAAATACGCTCGGAATTACACAACCTTTGTCGCAGTGTTACACGGTTCGGGGCAGTGACTGTGTGTCTATGATAATCCGCTTGTCGGATGGCTACGTTGAATTTTGTGTTATTTTATTTTCGCAATCACCCGTACCAATACTGTACTCCACAGCATTCTTCAACGTCAGCCACATGGCAGGGTTATTCACCTGAGACACTATATTGGAGAAACAACAGGGAACTTGCCACAGTACGATACACGAGCATACACAAAGTCACGGCTTAAGCTAATGAGAAGGCAGGCAAACAGGCTTTTTATATAAACACACATCAACGGATACACAAAAATCGTAAGCAATTGTACACGGACGAGCTACTGAATTAGAAACACTATTCCACTTTAGTGTGTAATTCTCTTCTGCAAAGACTACTGCAACGTCTCATCGTGACACGGATTTCAGATAGCACCGACAGCATGGCAGAGTTGTAATCATCCATGATCACTCGAAAGTCAGTGAACGCTCACGTCGATTTACTGGAGCAACATCTTTAGCGCTCACACGACTCTTTATAGCAGCCCACATAAAGAACGGTCAATTTCGGGGATCTGATAGGAGAGATCATTTGAAGCAGAATACTTCATATGGACGCATACGCTATTCTGGATGGTGCCGAGTTAGGGCATATTTAATGCACTTTACATTGCTATTTATTTTCTCTATAATTCAGTACATTATCAAGTTTACAAATTTACACATGTACAACAGTTAGTGAACATTACAAATGCGCTTTACAAACTATCAATTGGAAAATACATATTTTTAACATATTCACCTCTAAGCATTATTTTACACACCACATTACAGATTTTTCGTACAGTTCACGATAAATGTTCCAATGCTCCACCATTCAGTGCATCTGTGCACTCTTGGGTGAACATGTTGCGCTTTTGTCTGAGAGCCTCTGCACGTTCCGTAACGGGGACAGCAGTGTCCAACATACAATCAAGCAGTTCATCTCGCGTATTTATCTTTCATTTGTAAACCTCACATTTCATTCGAACCCATTAACAAATATTTATTTGCGTAAGCTCTGGCGATCTAGGTGGCCAGTTAACTGCTTGATTGTATCGTGGACCATTCCAGAAATTAGGATAAGCACGGCTGACATGTTCCGCCACACGTCCGGCAAAATGTGGAGGAGCTCCGTCACGGAAGTACATTGCATTCCCCAGGGCGTTCAATAAAGGAATTTTACAGAAAATGCAAGTAATTTTGCCCATCATTCGTCCTTCTAAAATGCCTAGAGCTATTGTCATGTTACTGAACATGCCGCATGAAACGTTTATCGAAAAACTTGCTTCGAAATTGGTTTCCACTATTGCCTGTGGGCTTACACCCAACCATCGATGATTATTACGTGTAGTGTTGATTCTATTCCGTGTAAATGTAGTTTCATCAGCACATAGTATTAATGGAAGCTAATAACTATTGTCAATTAACCAGTGACAAAATTCATGTCGTCTGGAATTGTCACCAACGTGAAGATTTTGGACATGTTCTCTCTGACTTGGAGTATAAGTTTTTTAGGTGGAATGTTCCCTATACGTGTGTTCGTTGCATATTGATACATGCAGGACGTCGCCGTGTGCTGGTATCGGGACTACACTGCACCATTCCAACAATGTGTTTTCGTTCCTGCACTGTTTGTTGAACTTCATGTTCAGAAGAAAAATAGGCACATGGGAGAATTCCGCGCAATGTTCTGAAAACTCTGGTATATACTCTACGACCAGGAGTTCGACATATCGAAAAGCTCCGACGATATTCTTCGACAGCAGGAGCACTCTGCGCTCCTATCGCAGGATCCTTATACATACGCCACATCTACAAATTCTTCATTGCTGTAGAGGCATATCTCAGCCACCGCGTATACAAACACACTTAACCGATGCTTCTCCTTGAAACACTCTCAATCCCTAGCGCTACTCCACGCACAGCCGCACGTTCAACGGGCTAGTTTTATGATGGGAAGACATCTCGACCAAAGAGGTTGAAAGGAACGAAATAGGATAAGCTACAATAAAACGTCAAATAGGTTGTGTGGGTAAGACATACACATGTGCGTCACTAGCGCCAAAATAAATGTACACTAAATGTTATCAGTCACGAAAACCATTCGGAATAGTTCATATGTCCATATGAAGTTTTCTGCTTAGAGGGGTTGTTCTTGTCAGATCCCTCAGTATTGATCCTTTACGCTCGGTACAAAATGAACTCAGGCAACCTACGGAAGCACTCCAAGAACTTGATGTTATCGGAACTTAGTTCAGTTAGATACATTTCGCGGACAAGGGGGAGATCCATTGTACTCATGACCGTACATTATCGATCAGCCTACGGTAGGTGCACGAACGAGCCCACATAATCTGCCAGTAACCGACGCCTATGAGATTTAGTGACGGCTTGTGTGGCTTAATTTTTTTTTAAATATTCCGTGTATGAGAGTAACAGTATAGACGTAAACTATGCTGTGCTGTTAAATGAGATACACACCTCACAGAAACGCTCGTACAAATGTCGGTGCAAAACAATCATTCCAAGCGCTTTCCTTCTCCCCGTAAGGAAGAGGCTCTGGTACGTGACGGCGGGTTCTGCACCACCCGGCATGCTTTTTTATCAGCGTGCTTACCAAGTAACAATGAACTGGTGAATGATCTGCTGTTGTGTGATTCGTCCGTCCGTTGTTGCAGTCACAGCCGACAGTGATCAGTTGTGACGAGACCCTAACAATCTCGTTGCATAAAACAGCGCAGCGATAGTTTAAATCAAAATGGAAATTGTTTGTTATACCAACGGTTAACATACCGTAGCTATGAAAAAAAAGCTGTGAGCACAGGTGGGATACGCGCCGTAGATTTTTTTGTGAAAATGTCGGGATGAAATGATAACAATTGTTTCGTATTAATATGTAACTTGTAGTTTCTCGTTTCTTTAGGCTTCAGAGGGATCGAAACAAAAGAAATAAATGAGTTCTGCCTGTCACCATCTTTCCTAACATCAGGTTGGAAGAACCTCACCTGCTCTCCGTACTTCACATGCTGCAGGGATTTCTAATGCTGATTGAAATTTATTGGACAATGAAGAGAAAGGGGGAGACTACATACAAGTAACAGACAACTAAAAGAAAAGCAGATGTACTCTAGTATACACACTGAAATGAGAGGCAGTCTCGATACAAGTAGTGGTAACTAACCAGTCCACAATTTCGGACTACACAGGCGATCCACAGGCTTCCTGTCGGCCAAACCAGAATTACATGGAAAGACACAAAATACCAACAAAGATAATGAGAATCATCCCAGTCGCCAGAACTTATGCTAAAAGGCCCTGAGTGGAAACATGTTGTGAGCAGACTGATAAAGCTAGCACGGCAAAGACTACCGAATTAACATTGATAAAATACTGATGCTCATATCTGGCGTTGCAAACCGAACCGTGTTTAACACGGCCAACTTTGCTATTAGCGTTATACGGTGGAGGACGTGACAAAAATTGAACGTGAAAGTGTCTGGGTGCTTTCATCATGGCTGTGGAAAACAACACATTAACCGCAAACTGGCGGATACTACCGCGCGACTGCTGGTCACGAGATAAAGCCTACAAAGCGCTGCCACGAAATGACCCGACCAAGCACTGTCACGAACTGAGCCCGAGAGGGTGACTCTCAGTAGCTTTGTAACCTCAGGTCCTCGCTTCCTCCGGTAGCAGAAGATCCCTGCTGCCGACATGAGTGGAGGCCGGAATCCCGACGGTCGCTTAGACACTCAGCCGAGAGGCAGTTCGACCCGCCGACGCACAGGTTGGCGCTACTGGGGTGGCGTCAGGCGTCTGGCCATCGGGGAGGCCGGGGTCCCTCCGCGCAGCCGTCACCTTGCCGTGGATTTTTGAAACCAACCGCCACTGGATCTTCTGAAGTACCAAGCCACTTTGACGAATTTATGAATTAACTGGTAGGTGAACCCAGATGTAGCACAGATAGTGATAGTCCTGTGCCCATGTAACCTATCAGTGGTTACAGATGCCTTTTAATGCGTAACTGAGTACAGAAGCACTATCACACGCGCTTGTTCAGAGAAGCCGTAGAAATACAAAAACACGCGAACAGTTTCAACAAGAAAGAGGAAAGCCTTAAGGTAAACGGGTCCTGGCTTCCCGTACTGCAGCGAACGACCGTTGCAGGTAGCAAGAGGAGAACCGCACCGGAAATGACCGCGGAGAAGCCCTCGGACGTTGGCGCGCCAGGTACATATAGTCTGCGGCCGCGAGCTCGGCTCCAGTTCACCACCGGCAATGGAGGGTGAAGCTTTGACAATGCCAGCCACTCGTGCTGGCGAAACGTCAGAAAAATCATTAGGTGAACGTCGGCCGAAGAACCCGAGACAGAAGCCAATAGACAGTTTGTGAAATTAAATTGATCGTCTTTTTAATAAAGGTTGTGTAGCACCGTGCCTACTACCACTGAAGCCGTAATTGTATTAGCAACCTGACTCTGTGATCGGAACAGCAGCTTCATGTTATTTTTCCTCTTCTCTTTGCATACTGACTGGGCTCGACTGCTATAGAGACTTCAATACGTGATCTAAACGCCTTTAGAACGTCTCTGTGCTACAAATTTAATTAATAGTGTCTTTAATACTATTGTTACACAGAGTAGCATACTGGTTACAGAATAGATAAATCCTACATTTGGACTTTCACTGGCCTTTATATAGCCGACGGGCCAGCTACGTCATCACTTTCGCCATTTTTTTCATATTATTTTGGACGCTGCTGTGTCATCACTTTGTAATTTTCGATTTGTTACCCATCTTCACTCTTATTCCTGCGAATATTTTTGTTGCCTCACTTCGTATCCTAGTAGTACTCAGCGAGCTCGTCTCAATGATACCCAAATCAAAGTCATAGCTAAACGCGTTCCACGCTACACCAATTTTTTAACTTTTAACGAAGCTACACTCGCACGATGACGTCACAGACAAAACAAATACTGTGTGAAAACCATGTGCAGACAGGATCTATCTGTTCTGGGCTTAACCGATGTTTCGGCATTATTAGTCTTATAGTTGCTAGCGATTCAAATCTGACGGTATTTTGTCACAGACGGGAGAATAGACATTTTCATCGCAAAAGTGCAAATATTTACCGTCTGAGGTTTGTGAATGAATGTGACGAGCTCTGTGCCATTGATCACTGACTAAGACAGAAGTTTGTCGTCTGCGTCTCGTATTTCTCTCTCATAAAAATGTTAATTATATTGATGTGCACTGCAGCGCTTTAATAATAGATGTGGTTCTGATACCGAAAATGAACACTGAACGTCAATTGATGAATAGCAACTCCAGTTCTTAAAAAGTTCTTTATTTCACTCCAGACCGGTTCAAGCCATTTACTAATTAAATGTAAAATGAACATTGTAAATGTAACCTAACGTAGTACATAATGAAAGTGAAAGTCGAGCAGACTTAAAAGTGATGTGCCTTATAATATCACAGGAAAAAGGGGCGTGTCATGAGTACAAAAGCTGTGCATTTCGATAAATTAAAAGTATTGGGATGATTTAATATTTACCTATGAAGAGGTGAAGATAGTTATTAAGATTTAAAGAAATTCGACAAAAAAGTTGCAGTGGGCAGCAAGCGTAAAGATATGTCCTCTACTGTCAGTGGGAAAAACTTCAAATGCATGTAACTGTTGATGTCTCTGCTGTGTCATGGAAGCATCGTGACAGTTTACAAGTTAAAAAAAAAGGACATGTTTACTAATACCTGAACGCAGCTACAGGATTACGGAGTGCCTTTCAAGGAAGCTATCAATAACCGTGCGGAATATATCCAAGAAAACTGTGTATCATAGTGTGATCTGCTTGTTGAATGTATTTTTTTCTGGAGTTTTGCAGATGAGCAGACCAATTCTTCTAATCAATGAAAAGTCCTCAAATTTCCGGCAAGGAAATATTGAAAAGAATATGAAATTCAAATTTAATGGATAAATTTATATTTTTTCGGAATATAGTCACTAAAAAATACACACCGACGCCACTACACATGATTTAAACTATTTTTTTATTTGAGCGAAAAACGTTTTTTCGAATGTGTTTCCAAATATTTCAAAAATTTCTGAATTGGGTAACGTTTTAACCGTTACATTATTCATTCGCTGACTTTATCTGAGAAAACAAACAAACGTCCATATTCTAGAATGAGATTTTGACTCTGCAGCGGAGTGTGCGCTGATATGAAACGTCCTGGCAGATTAAAACTGTGTGCCGGACCGAGAGTCGAACTCGGGACCTACGCCTTTCGCGGGAAGGTGGTCTAACATCTGAGCTATCCAAGCATGACTCACGACCCTTCGCCACAGTCTTGGGAGGTAGGAGACGAGGTGCTGGCAGAATTGAAGCTGTGGCGACGAGTCGTGAGTCGTGCTTGGGTAGCTCAGATGGTAGAGCACTTGCCCGCGAAAGGCAAAGGTCCCGAGTTCGAGTCTTGATTCGGCAATCAGTTTTAATCTGCCAGGAAGTTTCATATCAGCGCACACTCCGCTGCAGAGTGGAAATCTGATTCTGGCAACATCCCCCAGGCTGTGGCTAAGCCATGACTCCGCAATATCCTTTCATCCAGGAGTGCTAGTTCTGCAAGGTTCGCAGAAGAGTTTCTGTGAAGTTTGGAAGGTAGGGGATGAGGTACTAGCAGAATTGAAGCTGTGGCAGGGGGTCGTGATTCGTGCTTAGGTAGCTCAGACGTAGAGCACTTGCCCGTGAAAGGCAAAAGCTCCCAGTTCGAGCTTCGGTGCGGCACACAGTTTTAATCTGCCAGAAAATTTCAAACGTCCATATTCATTGGAATTTACTTTCATCGTTTTTCAAGTTCGTGGAACACAAGTTTTTTTTTTCACGTGTACGGTTTGCAACAGAGAATTTCGTTGAATGGGAAATAGTTGTGATTAATATCAACTTCAAGTTTCGCAAATTTGAAAATAATTCAGTTATAATTCAGCATAGGATTTTTTAATCAGCATAACCGAGAAGTTTCTTACTGCTACATGTAAACTGGATGTGTCAATGGACGAAAACTGTGATCTTTCTGAGATATTTACTTTCTCTGTTAACTCTGCTAAGGTGACGTTTTAATTGGAACTTAAGTTTTCTTTAATATTAGGTTAGCTTTTTGGATAGTGTAGCTATTAATAGAGCTGTAGGAACATTAGATTCTGCGTCTTGTTCCAAAAGCAACCATTATCAAGCTACCTTTTTGGTGTGGATGTTCTATCTCACTCCAGAAAAGAAATTAATTTAAAAAAAATAACAGTATGGTTTGCTGGAGACACGAATTTCTTCCTTTGTCACTCGAATCCTTTTATTTACAGCAAATATATTATTTCATTCTTCATTTCTGTTCTTCATGCTGAACAATTTAGTTCTGTGTACATATGTGTGTGGGTGTGTGTGTGTTTGTGTGTGTGTGTGTGTGTGTGTGTGTGTGTGTGTGTGCGCCCGTGTGTGTGTGTGTGTGTGTATTATCATCGATGAACAATGTTCCATTGTTCTGTCCTGCGGTATGTAGAATGCTATTCATTACTTACAGTCTTTGGTTTGTAGCGCACTGAAGTAGTCGTGTCCGTAAAAAAATAATACAGGTAGAGTACACGATAACACATTTTTTTCCAATTTTTATACTTCACTACGTTTACAATGGTCATCTCACGGTTGATTAAGATGTTTTCACGTCGTAGAGTTCACTTGTGATTTGCAGATATGTCGTCTTACACTCTAACGTGGGACTCGAAAAGTATTGGATTATAGCTCGCTATGGCGTCACAGAGAAAATGTGCAAACAGACGAAACTACTCGTAACCTTTCTGGTTGGCACACCGTTGTATGCTAAATAAACGACACATGCGCAAGGCACAAGTAAATTAAGCGGTATCAAAACATATTGATCCACTTAAACAATTAATTATTGTTTCCTTTTAGAACATTGTTATATCTTGTTCAAATGTGTGTGAAATCTTATGGGACTTAACTGCTACGGTCATCAGTCCCTAAGCTTACACACTACTTAAACTAAATTATCCTAAGGCCAAGCACACACACCCACGCCCGAGGGAGGACTCGAACCTCCGCCGGGATCAGCCGCACAGTCCATGACTGCAGCGCCGCAGACCGCTCGGCTAATCCCGCGCGGCTCGTTATATCTTAATAAGGTAGATAATAAAAGCTAGAAGTCACTTATGATGCCATAGTAGAGCAGTATCATGGTTCGATAGAGAATTCGAAAACACTGTGTACTTCGTAAAAACAGATGTACTCCATTGTTGTCACTATAGTGTGTCATTTAAATACCTATATGTTTATTAATGAACTGTTCTGGGAAGTGAGAGAGACACTTACATTACATGATACTAATGGTATTACCGCATGTCTCAGGATTGTCAGGAGATCGTGAGCAGCTTTGTCACTGTGGTATAGCTTTGTTACTGTCATATAGACAGACACAGTCATACAGAAGGAATAAGCAGACCAAACTAAGGCTAGGAAATATCTTGATAACACGTAATTCTTACCAGTTGTACGTTAGGGTAGATATTTCTGTCAGTTCGCAATGAATGACTGAAGAAAGGAAAGGAACGCAGGAAAGTAGAGCCTAACGTCCCGCCGATGAAGGAATTTTCTGACAGAGAGAGAGAGAGAACACAGAATTGGACAGGACAAAGTGGGGAATGAAACCGACATTCCTCTTAATCAGTTTAAGAAAAACACGGAAAACCTTGATCTGAAAACCCAATTGTCGTCGCAGTGCTATGTCTTCCTTCCTCACGAACCGCCATCGTCGTCAGAATCGTACACAGTGGTTACAAAAGTGACTGGAATCTTACTTCATTTAAACTTGCAAACATCACTCACATATTAAATCACTTCAATGCTATGTTTAGCACCACACATGCACACAGTTACGTCTCGTGAGTAAGTATTGTCGCAATCTGAACGTCTGGTGTGTATAATCTAGCAGACGAATTGCTCGATATCTCTAACGAAAGTTGAACACTTAGTGTGTATAGTGTGCATAACAGAGCAATGTCGAAGACATGCTCGATGTGTGTAAGACTAAACCTGTCGGCGACCCTGTTCACCCGAGGCAAGGCAAATTGTAAGGTCGTATGAAGGTATCTTCATCGTCGTTATGCTGTTTCGGGAAGTATTTCCACCGGGTGTGAAATTTATACTTGTTCAATCGCTTGTTCTACTGAACCTGCACTACTGCGATGTAATCCAGACGGCACGTATATTGTAAACCCTATGTGGGTAAAGTTAGCCGTGAGTACAGTTAAGATGGTTCAGCCAAACAAGTTTCGCAACTGTCATACGCTGTATCTGCTCAATCGGCTCCTCAGTGCGCATGTACCCCAGTAGCTCGCATTAGAGATTAAGTACCTGGCAACTCGTCACAATCTCAACACAAGGTTTCACTTATCTAGCGTCTTTACTGTGCATTGTCGCAAAACAAAAACTTTCGCAATGCCCTCTGCTCCTGCTGTCCGCATCTAGAGTAAGCTACACTGCACTCAGCGCACATGCCAATGCCGCGTTGCACTTAAGAAATATCTGAAGCACTTCTTTTTTTCAACGTCATAGCTTTTTACTAAAAAATAAACATGTGTGGCCATTTTCATCTGTCACGCAGTTAAACGAGCGCCCCTATCACCTCCCGTTTACGCTTCTTTCTCCTGTCCCCTCTCAGTCAGTGAATCCTCTTTCTTTCCCCCACTCTTCTCTTATTGTGTCATATCACATTCGTCTTTGTCTCGCCTCCTCCCGAATGCGAGTGTTATGTCTCAGTAACTGCGCCACACCATGGAAAAAACTAACAAACGGAAGTACCCACAAAATTTCGCTCTTGGACGACTGAAAACTGTTTATAATGACTACCAGTAATTGGTAAAGTCACCCATAATGTCAGTATCACATACAGTACAATTGTGTGTTGAGGTCTCTTTTGTTCTCTTTTTGTTCAATTTAGCTGCAGCGCTGAAGAGGTAAATGAGAGGAGAACACAGTGCGCTCTGTGAAAGGCACAGCATTTAGCTCAGGGCATGTAGTTACTGTCCTGCTGTTTTACTCAAAGGGTTAATTGTAGAGTTAACTGGTATAATCTTCACGTGCTTGGAGGACAGGTTAATTTCCTTGTTTCGCTGTGTTGAAAATTCATTAGTCGGTTCAAATATGACGTTTTCCTGTAGAGCAACCTTTACCAAACTAACGTGAGTGGTCGTCTGAAATACAGTCCATACCGTAGCCTCTGTTATTTGGAAACAAGACTTGTAGGAGTGAGATGGGTGAGCTTCTCCAGATTATTGACTTTTCTACAGTTTTATAAATCGGTGTCTCTCCAACAAGTTTCACAAACTTTTGAAAATGACAAGCTCTGTAGCGCAAGACCTTGTTACAGCTCGTCGACAAAAATGAGTCATTTGAAATATTTATGTATTATCGCTATCCAGCATAATTAATTCAGTTTTCATTCTTACTTACTTTTAAAAATTGTGTATAATTAAACCTCGATAAATATGCTTTGAAGAATTAACATACATAGTAAACAATACGATAAGTACACAAAGAATTCTTGCTATTAAAATGGTGTTAACTGTAAACAGTCTGACTTCAGCTGCTTACGCGTTTGTTGTTTGTTACCTCCGTAAATAAGGAACATCAGATGGCCTAGAAAACAATTTTGTGGCTGCTTAGATGGCATGTGATACCATTAGCTGATGTAAGCTCCACAGCACTCTTTAGTCATTAGTCTTCTGACTACTTTGATGCAGTCCGCCAACAATTTCTCTCCTGTGCCAGCATCTCAACGTAGCAATTGCAAGCTATGTCCTCATTTCTTTGCTGGAGGTATTCCTTTCCTCTCGCCTCAGTTTTTACTCTTCCTCTACTGTTCTTACGCTTCACAGTTCCCTCTACTACCATATAAGGTGTTCCCTGATATCTTAACACATGACATATCAAATTGTCCCTTCTTGTCAGTATTTTCTATATTTTCCTTTTCTCACCGATCCCGCGGAAATCCTCCTCATTCCTTACCTTATCAGTCATTAATTTTCAGCATTCGTCTGTAATACAACTACATCTACATCTACATTTATACTCCGCAAGCCACCCAACGGTGTGTGGCGGAGGGCACTTAACGTGCCACTGCCATTACCTCCCTTTCCTGTTCCAGTCGCGCATGTTCGCGGGAAAAACGACTGTCTGAAAGCCTCCGTGCGCGCTCTAATCTCTCTAATTTTGCATTTGTGATCTCCTCGGGAGGTATAAGTAGGGGGCAGCAATATATTCGATACCTCATCCAGAAACGCACCCTCTCGAAACCTGGCGAGCAAGCTACACCGCGATGCAGAGCGCCTCTCTTGCAGAGTCTGCCACTTAAGTTTGTTAAACATCTCCGTAACGCTATCACGGTTACCAAATAACCCTATGACGAAACGCGCCGCTCTTCTTTGGATCTTCTCTATCTCCTCCGTCAACCCGATCTGGTACGGATCCCACACTGATGAGCAATACTCATGTATAGGTCGAACGAGTGTTTTGTAAGCCACCTCCTTTGTTGATGGACTACATTTTCTAAGGACTCTCCCAATGAATCTCAACCTGGTACCCGCCTTACCAACAATTAATTTTATATGATCATTCCACTTCAAATCGTTCCGCACGCATACTCCCAGATATTTTACAGAAGTAACTGCTACCAGCGTTTGCTCCGCTATCATATAATCATACAATAAAGGATCCTTCTTTCTATGTATTCGCAATATATTACATTTGTCTATGTTAAGGGTCAGTTGCCACTCCCTGCACCAAGTGCCTATCCGCTGCAGATCTTCCTGCATTTCGCTACAATTTTCTAATGCTGAAACTTCTCTGTATACTACAGCATCATCCGCGAAATGCCGCATGGAACTTCCGACACTATCTACTAGGTCATTTATACATATTGTGAAAAGCAATGGTCCCATAACACTCCCCTGTGGCACGCCAGAGGTTACTTTAACGTCTGTAGACGTCTCTCCATTGATAACAACATGCTGTGTTCTGTTTGCTAAAAACTCTTCAATCCAGCCACACAGCTGGTCTGATATTCCGTAGGCTCTTACTTTGTTTATCAGGCGACAGTGCGGAACTGTATCGAACGCCTTCCGGAAGTCAAGAAAAATAGCATCTACCTGGGAGCCTGTATATAATATTTTCTCGGTCTCATGAACAAATAAAGCGAGTTGGGTCTCACACGATCGCTGTTTCCGGAATCCATGTTGATTCCTACATAGTAGATTCTGGGTTTCCAAAAACGACATGATACTCGAGCAAAAAACATGTTCTAAAATTCTACAACAGATCGACGTCAGAGATTCAACACTTCAAATGCTTTAATTCTCTTCTGTTACGATTTTTCCACAGCTCGTCTCTCGCTACCATACAATGCTGTTTTCCCAACTTTCATTCATAGGAATGTCTTCTTCAGATAAAGGCCTGTCTTTGATACTAGCAGACTTCTCTTTGTCAGGAATCCCTTTTTTCCAGTGTTTGACTGTTTTTATGTCCTGCTTGCTCCGCTCATCACGGGATATTTTGCTGCACGGGGAGCAGAATTCCTTAATTTCGTCTACTTTGTGGCCCCCAAATCTGACGTTAAGTCTCCCGCTTTCCTCGTCTCTGCTACTTCTCATTACTATCGTTCTTCTTCAATTTACTCTTAGTCCATATTGTAGCAGCACCATCGTTTAGGCTAGAGAAAGTTAGTTTTGAGCAATATTCTGAGCACAAGTTACAGCCAGGTGTGGGCCAGATTGTACTGAGTTATGCATGTTATGCATACCAACAGCTGCGAAGTAGAATAGAGGCCACAGAGCCGTCAAATTGCTGAAAGAGTATACGTAGCGGTTTTGCATGTCGCAAATCACAGGCAGAAGGGGCCCACTGGCCAACCTAGCGGGCCGGCCGGTGTGGCCGTGTGGTTCTAGGCGCTTCAGTCTGGAACTGCGTGACCGCTACGGTCGCAGGTTCGAATCCTGCCTCGGGCATGGTTGTGTGTGATGTCCTTAGGTTAGTTAGGTTTAAGTAGTTCTAAGTTCTAGGGGACTGATGACCTCAGATGTTAAGTGCCATAGTGCTCAGAGCCATTTGAACCAACGAACCTAGCGTGTTATGAGTACGTGACGCGAAGCGGCGCATAGGGAAAAACAGAGGCGCACAGCCGCTTATAAATAGATGCTGGTATCTAACGAGATTCATTCAAGTGTGGGAGCTCTCCTGGATGGGTGGTCGTGTCACACCACCAGCTACATGCAGCAGCAGATGGGGCACCAGCATTCCTGTCTTGAGGGGTCGTTGGTTCGACCCTCTGAGGCTGTTGCGGGTTCTGGAGCCAGCCAGTGGCGGACCACTCCACGGCTTGCTACCGCGGGCAGTCGTCCTGGCTTCCAACACACTCCGGAGGCATCCCAAGGCGAGGGCCATAGATTCGGACTCCAGATCGCAGATGCTTGTTGTCGACGTGACCTTAACCACGCCGGCGAGAAGCACGGTGCTGGCCACCTGACGAATCTTAATATGATGCCTTCTACCTCTTTCCGCTACCTTTGGTGTTGCTGTTACATTCTGTGGCAGAAGTTGCCACTACAATAGGAACAAAAAGTTTAAGGTTTTGATGGACACAGGGACACAAGTGCCACTGGCTACTAGGAATATAATGGGACAAAGGAAGCTAGACCCTCCACGTTATAGGTTACGGGGAATGTGGGATAAGGAGATCACACCTTTGGGGTCTGTGATAGTTGACTTCCGAATAGAGAAAGTCCGATTTAATGCTTGCATAGAGGTAGTACCATGGGTAAGCGGAAGCTACGACATGATCCTAGGACTAGGTTTCTTGCAACAACATCATACCGAAATTGACCTTTGACAACGAACTGTGGAACTTGGTGGAATGTTATGTGAGCTAGGGGAGATTGTTTTCAGTGTAGAGCTGCCACGAGGGGCATTCAACATAATGAACAAACCAGCTGAGCTGCGTACATTAGCATTAAGGCTTAATTCGCATGAGTTTGTGTCTAGTGGCACCGGGAAGTCGCTTTGGGTAACTGTGGAGTCAAATCTGCCTCTGGGTACAGTAAGTGTTATTGGACCGTTGGAGAATAATGAAGTTTTGGGTCCATTGGGTTGTTTTGAGAAACATAGTGTTGTACGCGTAAAGGAGGGGAATGATGGGCGAGTAGTCCCCGTGAACGTGGATAATTTTAGTGCTGTAGACGCGAATTTGAGGAAAGGGGTTTTAGTAGCAAACCGGGATTTGCCAGAGGACAAAGACAGGTGTTTGAGAAGTAGGTGAAGCGACCAACCATAACTGCCGATAGAACTGCATTGCATGACAAAACTAAGCATTTGAAATGAGGAGAAAGACAGCATATGGAAGAATCATTGTGGGGATTTAAGGATTCGTTTTTTCCACAAGAGCTGTTACCACCAATTCCATTAGTTCAACACAGGATACCAACAAGGAATGAAGCTCCTGTTTACCATAAACCATACAGAATAACGAGGTATTTGAAGCTGATTGTGGAGGATTTCATTCATCGGCAGCTTGCGGACACTATTACAGAGCATAGTAATAGTTGCTGGGAAGCGGGCATTGTCGTTGTGCCTAAAAGATCTATTGATGTAACTAAGAAACACAGGTTCTGTTGTGACTACCGAGACCTCAATAATAAGACAGTAATGGACGCAAACCTCATTCCAAACATATCAGGGTCTTTGGATCACTTAGGACAGTACTTTTCTACGATGGGTTTGACAAGTGGTTATCATCAGTTAGAGGTGGCTCCAGACGATCGTCCAAAAACTCCTTTCTCTACTCCTAGAGGCCATTACCAGTACATTAGAATGCCATTCGGTTTTAAAAACGCTCTGGCAACGTTTCAGAAGCTGCTAGACAGTGTCTTCAAAAATGGCTCTGAGCACTATGGGACTCAACTGCTGTGGTCATAAGTCCCCTAGAACTTAGAACTACTTAAACCTAACTAACCTAAGGACAGCACACAACACCCAGCCATCACGAGGCAGAGAAAATCCCTGACCCCGCCGGGAATCGAACCCGGGAACCAGGGCGTGGGAAGCGAGAACGCTACCGCACGACCACGAGATGCGGGCGACAGTGTCTTGAGGAACTGAAATCACAGCAGTGTCTGGTCTATTTGGATTACATTATAGTGTTTTCAGGTTGTATGGAGCAACATAGTCAGCCGTTAAGGGAAGTCCTTATGAGGTTAAGAGCAGCTCGTTTGACGTTGAGCCTGGAGGAGTGTCATTTTGCATAAGAAGAAGTAAAATATTTGGGTCATATTATCAGTAAGGATGGAGTGCGAACAGATCCAAGGTTGGTACAGGCTGTAAGGGATTTTTGGGAACCGTAAACAGTTAAGGATGTGCAGTTATTCATCGGAATTTGCAATTTATACCTAAATTTCGTGAAGTGTTTTGCAGATTTAACACAGCCGTTGACACGATTGTTACAGAAGGGTGTGAAATTTGAGTGGACACAAGAGTGTCAGAAAGTGTTTGACAAACTGAAAGAAATGTTAACATCAAGTCCGGATCTTGTGTTCCCAGATTTTGAAAAGGAGTTTATACTAGCAAATGATGCATCGAATCAAGCATTAGGTTCTGTTCTTAGTCAGGAAACTGATGGGAAAGAACATCCTGTAGCCTATGCGTCTAGGCAGTAGAATGCAGCAGAGAGGAATTACTCAACAACTGAGAGGGAGATGCTTAGCATAATCTGTGGAATCACATATTTTAAATGTTATTTATATGGGAGAAGCCGGCCGCGGTAGCCGTGCTGTTCTAGGCGCTACAGTCCGGAACCGCGGGACTGCTACGGTCGCAGGTTCGAATCCTGCCTCGGGCATGGATGTGTGTGATGTCCTTAGGTTAGTTAGGTTTAAGTAGTTCTAAGTTCTAGGGGACTGATGACCTCAGATGTTAAGTCCCATAGTGCTCAGATCCATTTGAACCAATTATGGGAGAAGATTTCGTGTAGTGACAGATCATGTTGCATTGAAGTGGTTGTTGGGGTTGAATGGTCCGTCCACTAGACTCGCTAGATGGGCTATGGGGCTCAGTGAATTCGACTATGAGGTGGTGCACAAGCCTGGGAAGAAGCACGGTAATACGGATGCACTAAGTAGGAAGGTGGCAGAAGTAGATGTCATAGGTTATGACCTAGCAGTACAACAAGAATTACAGAAAGCGGACAACGATTGTAAGTTGTATTGGACACAGCCCCAGTTTAATATGTACGGTAGTCTTCTGTGCAGGGAAACGAAGTTAGGGCCAAGGGCAGTAGTGGCAGCGCAGTTGAGGAATGAGATTTCAAAGGAAGCGCATGATCACATGTTATCTGGTGATGGAGGGTGTAGAGTGCCGAATAGGAGAGTGGCGGAGAGGTGTTGGTCGATAGGTAGGAAAGTAGATGTGGATCAGTTTGTCAAGAATTGTATACCATGTGCGCAGAGAGCAGATCTGAGCCGGAAACAGATACAGCTACAACAACTGTTGGAAGTGACATGTCCATTTTCTATGTTGGGGGTTGATATTTTAGGACATTTCAGGCGAACACCATCGGGGAACAGATTCGTCCTGACAATAATAGACCATTTTTCGAGGTATGTGGAGATGATGGGTATGCCAAATCAACAGGCAGCAATGGTCACACAAGTGTTAGTAAACAACTGGATTTTGAAGTTTGGTGTGCCGGCGACAATAATTACTGACCAAGGGACCAACGTTGCATCCACAGGCCAACAGAAGGACAGAACGGGTACACAGAACAATCAGGAAGATGCTGAGTTTTTATGTGGATTCTCATCACCATCAATGGGGTGGGTATTTGAAGCATATTTTATGCATATACAATGCAAAAGTCCATACAAATACCGGTTTGTCTCCATATAGGGTAGTGTATGGGCGAAGATGCCGTCACCATTTGATTTGATGAGGCTACAGAAAAGAAGGACCAGTGAATTTGTATGTCAATTCGCAAGGACAATTCGGAATGTTTGGAAACGGGTACAAAAGACGAATACAAAGGCTTTGGAAAGGCAGGAAGACCCAGTAAAGTGGAAAGGAAGTTTACCGCAGTATAGAGTGGGGCCATGGGTAATGCTGTCCAGCAAAAAAGGAAAACGAAGAAGCTCCTCACGAGGTATCAAGGGCCATACCAAGTTGTTGAAACCACATCCCCCGTTAATGTTAAGCTTCAGCTGCCAACTAGAACAACGATAGTACACATTGGGCGGTAACGACCATTTAAGGGTTGGCGTATCACAGGAAGGAAAGAGGAAGAAAGAGAGAGTGAAGAGAGGTGCTAAGCACAGAGAAAACCAGGAAGATAGAGTACAGCATGAAGTACCATATGATTTGTGATCCAGAAAGTAGTAGAGTATTTGCAGAAGCGAAACGTATAGAGCTCTAGGGGAGCGGAATTGTAATCAATGGAACTAAGTGTAACATAATAGGACCAGCCTAACACCTGCCAGCATCAATTTCAGGAGTCACGCAATTGAATGCTACACAGCCACAGCTGTACTGCCCAGAAGCCACTTTAGAGTTTTGGCCAAGGCAGAACCTGACCCTGTTAAATCAAACTCTGGAGCCAGGTCTGTTGAAATCCATAAACCAGTTCATTTTAGAGCAAGAGGGGCGCATATCATCTGAAGAACTTGTGCAACATGTCACTCAGTATAGGGGAAGTCAACGGCAAATAACGATCATTTTGTGCACCTCTGTGCCAAGTGTCATGGCAGCCTTAACTTTGTTATGTGTTGTTTTCTTTCTAATCAGGCGCAGAGCTAATTCCAAGAGGGAATCAAGGGTAGTCCAAGTCCCAGTGGATTGGTTACCGAGGGCATGAGACGAGTAGGTAAGGGGTTGAATGAGCAGTGGTCGTCCAGTAAGGAATTTTTACGTTTTGTTTCATGTCATGGTTTTAAGGGGCACTAGACCACATTTAAGTTGTCTAATAGCAAGGAAATATGCCATAGGTGCCGACTAAAACAAGTTAAGAGCTAGTTAGGGATCGACCTGGGGACCAGGTCTTTCCAAAGAAGGGAGTAATGCAGCGGCACCACCGTTTAGGAGGTTACAACCAGGTGCGGGCCAGATTGCAGTGAGTTACGCATACCAACAGTTGCGAAGGAAAATACAGACCATAGGGCCGTCAAATTGCTGAAAGAGTATATGTAGCAGTTTTGCATGTCGCAAATCACAGCAGAAGGGGCCTACGGGCCAACCTAGCGTGTTATGAGTACGTGACACGAAGCAGTGTGTAGGGCAAAATAGAGGCACACAGCTGCTTATAAATAGGTGTGGGTTTCTAACGAGATTAATTCAAGTGTGGCAGCTCTCTTTGATGACGGCGCATGTCACACCACCTGCCACATGCAGCAGCAGATGGGGCGCCATCATTCCAGTCCACGGTGGGTCGCTGGTTCGACCCTCTGAGGCTGACATGAGGTCCAGAGCAAGCGAGTGGCAGGCCACACCAAGCTTGCTACTGCTAGCAGTCGTCCTGGCTTCCAACACACACCGGAGGCATCCCGAGGTGAGGGCCACAGATTCAGATTCTGGATTTCGGGCGCTTGTTGTCGCTGCAACCTTAGCCACACTGGTGAGAAGCGTGCAGCTGACTGCCTGTGGCTCACACTGAGCGGCCCTGAGTCAGCAGGGATGCTGACTTCTGAGTCAACTGCCGGCATCCTGACATGCCACAACTCGCTGTCGTACAAGGCCGACACACAGCAGTGCGTGTACAGGCTGCTGAGGCAACCATGCCACACCAAGCCATTTCACAGACAATGAAGTGGTGTCCTCAGCATTGTGGGACCCAGTGACGCTTACATTGTAAGCCTCTATGAGGGGGAAGACGTACCTGATGATGTGATAGAAGAAGAAACCGGAGTCGACAGGAAATAGATAGAGGATCGAGTGTTAGAACCATAGTTCAAAATATCTTTGGACGACTTATGACCAAATAAGCAAATACAAAACTGTGCATGGAAATTAAGGAATACAGAAATACAAATCACTTAGGAATGAGATAAATTGGTAGTGCAGGGAGCCAAGGTGGAGTGACTGCATGAAAGATGTGAAGAAATCGAAAAGAAATTATTATTGACTGACTCAAAATGCAGAAAAGTAAAACAGCTTATGTGAAATAAAAAGGAAGGGCTGTAGCATTAAGAGCTCAATGGGAATTCCACTGTTAAATTCAGTAGACCGAGCGGATAGGTGGAAACTGGGCAACCAAAAGATTTCACACTGCAATGTAACATGCTAGCACATGAGGCATATACACAATGACAATGATATCGCCAGAACAGTACGAAGTGCCGATGTCTGGAATACAATAAATGGCATAGCCAATATTGTAATGAGCACACTGCAAAAAAAATACAAACGCCAAAACCTGTATGGAAGCAGAGGTAGTCAAGGACACAACAAACCACATGGGAAGACACATGCACAACCACAAATTTGGAAACCGAGGAGAGAACCAACATACTAAGTGAACATGACTCTGAAGGGATGAACAAATAAGGGGCCCCAACCAACAACACATGACACTGCATTCATAACAAATGGTTCAAATGGCTCTGAGTACTATGGGACTTAACATCTGAGGTCATCAGTCCCCTACAACTTAGAACTACTTAAACCTAACTAACCTAAGGACAGCACACACACCCATGCCCAAAGCAGGATTCGAACCTGCGACTGTAGCAGTCACACGGTTCCGGACTGAAGCGCCTAGAACCGCTCGGCCACTGCGGCTGGCCCATTCACAACACAGCCAAAGGCAACAGAATAGGCACTAACAATCATAAAACAAACAAAGCACCGACACAAGACATGACATCACATACCAAGACTGTAGTAATAAAGAAACATCGCTTCGGAGGAGAAGACCAAAGAACTTTTATTCTGAGACTCCTCCTCCCCAATGACACAGTGTATATTCTATATAGCATACTGTTCACAAGCAGTAACATATTATTCGTCCTTTTATGTGTAAAAAGAAATATGTTATCTTCTTTATGTAAAGCTACAATCAATGTAATTTATATATCAAATATTTGACCACATATAAACTACGTCTAAAACTAAAATGTAATGTGTTAAGTTATATAAGGAATAATGCACTCAAGTAGCAATGAACTACGAGTACATTCCATTTCTACTAATGCATGTACAGTCATAAGACTAGTCTTCATGTGAAGCTAAAATCCATGTATCCAGTTCTCAGTCAATATATAATCTGTACAACACTAGGTGTGAAGATATTGCATAGACTATACCACAACTACCAATAATTAGACAAAAAAACAACTACTGGATATCATGTAGTGATTCGACACATAATGCTCTAAGTAAAATATCAATAAATGCTAACACAATAGACGTACATAAACACATATTATTTCAGGTGAGAATAGGTCGAGATCCTGCCAAGACTTTTTCATCTGAAGTAGGTAGGAATAGGTTATTCTCAATCAACAAGCTAGTTAGACTATACTACACATTTAAATGTAGCATATCACTTTCCTCTATGTATCGCAAATTAGTGTTACTACAGTTATTATATTGCATTTTTTTGACATTTGCATGATATAAATTGTACTCTCCTCAACCAGGCAGAAATAAACAATATAGAACCACTTTAACAGTTGTAAGGCGTTAAATTCTCTGTAAACTTATAGAAATTTTTGTGTATTATGTACTTTATATTATTTGAAATAACATTAATAACTGCATACCTTGAAATAGATACATATAATGAAAATTTTAAATTTTGACGTATTATCCAAGACCATGAGCTATGTATCAATGATAAAGATGTACATGTCAAAGAAAGCTGTGAGGCAGCTATCTTGGAGGAAGAGTATGTGTAACAAACAGCTCATTTTAGGTCACACAGTAGTAGACAGTTGTTGCTCAGCAGTAGCATGGGTTGTGCACCAAGGGCTGACAGTGTCTGTTGCAATGCTCCAGAATGGACAGTCGCTTAGTATCAAACAGTGTAATAGTATCAAACATTGCAATAGTGTTAGTGTTGTCTGTTAATGATTTATGGAAGAAATAAGATTTGAAGTAAGATTGATTAAAAATGCTGTAAATATTATTAAGGAATTTCGATGAAGAATCTTTCTACATATTTTTACATTGATCTACGATAAGGCAATCAATATTCATGTATTTATGCACTTTTGTTGCAGAATAAATGTGAATGAGACCAGCTTTGTACGCAATCCCAAGTTTTTATTGTAATTTTTTGTAAACATCATTTTTGCCTAATGTAATTTTTATATGGCTTAACAATTGCAAGTCAGTTTCACAATACAGTAAGATTTTAAAGTAAGATATTACAGCTATTCTCCTCAGTCATGTTCCGCCTCCCAATTCCAAATTTTTTTATTTAAACAAATTCTAAACGTGTCTCTGTCAAATACCTTGCATTTTGGTTTCTGCAACTGTAGTTAGTTTATTAGTGCTGAGATGTTACCCAGGGTGATACCAATTTACGAATTGTTGCACAGGAACCACTTTTGTACTTATTCAGATAGACAGTACCGTAGTAAGATCGAGTAGATCTGAATGTACTTATCTCCAATTTGTCATTATCATGAGCACTCCGACTGCAGGCCACAAGTGGCCCATTGGGGCCATCTGACTGGTGTGTAATCCTCAGCTGAGGAAGCGGATAAGAGGGCTGTGTGGTCAGTGCACCACTCTCCCAGGCGTTATGATGGTTTTCTCTTACTGGAGCCACTACTGGTCAGTCAAGTAGCTCTTCAATTGGCATCACACGACTGAGTGCACCCCGAAAAATGGCACAGTGCATGGTGGCCCAGATTGCCATCCATCCGAGTGTTGGCCACGCCAGACAGCACTTAGCTTTAGGGATCTAACGGGAAACGGTGTATCCACTGCGACAAGGCCGTTGCCTGTCATTATTGTGCACAGGTTTTAATTAGTTTGGGTTTGCTGGTATTGATTTCTTGCTAGTAGACAGATTTTTTTAAACAGAGTCAGGTAAATATACAAATAGATTTAATCAGATATGCAGTGAGCACACCACTTGATATAATTATTCTTTGCTAGACATAGACATCACATCTTACTTTAGACAAAAAAGGAACCTTTCAGTTATAATACAATCAGTCTTAGGTTATGCTCTTCCTTGCATAGTAATAAGTGTAGTTAGGAATTTTGGCACTACACATATACTGATTTTTACTAATTTCTTTTCAACAGGTCAACAGCAAATTATTGCTCTGTTGTAATGTCATTTATTGTCTTTATCTTGGTGACTGTTTGTCCATTGAATTTTTTAACTGGGTATGCCACACAAAACAGTGAACAGTTAGTCGCATGCTAATGTAAAACTAATAATATGCTGAATGCACAGAATAACTTTACTCCATGGAAATGGATATTGATAATACTGCATTGACGACTGTGCATCGTACAGCAGACAATGAATGCACATCATTAGCGCCTAATGAACAAATTTTCGCAAATGTGACATTATCCAGCAATGCGAACGATCAGACTGCACATTTCACTAGATCAGAAGCCACTGAAACACACCATTAAGTGTGCAAAACCTATATTCTGGACAAACAATCATACAGTGTCAGTTGTAATACGAATGAAACTGCAACATAGATGTTGTAATGGTACTTGAATTATGTAACCATTACGGCAGCTCACCTGAACCTCTCGATACCAGCAATATTCTACTGGGTTTCTGGAAAGTAGTTAACATGTTTCTGAGACAACATTCAGATTTGATTTCATTTGTGATACATCGATATGATTATATTGCAATGGTATTATTCTTATGTGTATTCTTTCTTTTGTCACTATGATCTTTGACGTACTTGTAACTCTGATTTTTGGGCGCGTAAGCGATTATTAGTTAGTTAGTTAGTTAGAGAGTCGGACCTTGAGAAAGTCTAGTCTTGGACGTCATGTTGGAAAGACGCATATTGTAGCCAGTTTATAAAATGTGAACTTTAACAGTGAGGAAGATGTTTTTAAGCATGTTTTGTATTGTGAAGTGATGTTTTGTGTGTTATGTGATATTGCAGCAAAAGTAATAAAAATAAATTCGAAGTGCTGATTACTTTTTACATCACCATTGTCCTGCAAAAGTGTAATCTTCAAGAATGGTTTGTGAAGAGCATCTACAAAACTTTTGAATATCGCAGAATAAAACCTAGGCCTCTTTGCATCCGAGCTTGGAATCATCACCACCTAGATTTTCGACGATTGAGCCATCATTTTACAACGCGACCAGCGTGGGAAACACGAAAAGATGAGTGCCTAGTTTATTCATTATTACATGAAATGACTATATTAACTGTGCTCTAATGACACCTGCCACATAATAACTTTGTTGGTGCCCGAAAATGCAGTATTTAGCAGCGTGAGCAACACCACAATCATTATTAAATTTTGACCTTTGTTGTGGTAGGGTTGTTAGAACGTGGGTGCTCTTGCCGGGATAGGCAGCACCAGATATTCAAAAGTTTTGTAGATGCGCTTCACAAACCATTGTTGAAGATTACACTTTTGCAGGACAATGGTGATGTAAAAAAGTAATCAGCACTCCGAATTTAAGTACACTTCCTTTTTATTACTTTTGCTGCAATATCACGTGACACACAAAACATCGCTTCACAGTACAAAACATACTTAAAAACATCTTCCTCACTGTTAAAGTTCACATTTTATAAACTGGCTACAATATGCGTCTTTCCAACATGACGTCCAAGACTTGACTTTCTCAAGGTCCGACTCTCTAACTAACTAACTAATAATCGCTTACGCGCCCAAAAATCAGAGTTACAAGTACGTCAAAGATCATAGTGTCAAAAGAAAGAATACATATAAGAATAATATCATTGCAATATAAACATATCGATGTATCACAAATGAAATCAAATCTGAATGTTGTCTCAGAAACATGTTAACTACTTTCCAGAAACCCAGTAGAATATTGCTGGTATCGAGAGGTTCAGGTGAGCTGCCGTAATGGTTACGTAATTCAAGTACCATTACAGTGTCCATAGTCTACACAGTTGTGCACACAACACAAGATACATGTTTAAACACAGTAGATTTAGTACACATTACATCCGATTCTAATTCAAAGTTAAGTATTGATGTTTCCATGACTATGAATAAATCATCTCTCTTGCAACAAAATATTCGAAGTACATCACTCTGTGAGGGTCAGACAGGAAAAATCCCTTCTTGATGATTGTTAAACAGTTGAATAACATGAATGAACGTTTGAATCAAATGTCTGAGAAACAAGAAACCGCAGCAAAACAGTTAACTAACACAGCAAAACAGTTAAGTGACGAGATTAATCAGTCGCTCAGCAATGCAGTGACACCACCAAACAATTACTTGACGATATTCAATCAATCTCACAACAAATGAATGCACGTTTCACAGATCAAGAAAATAAACCTAATGAGCGCTTCACGCAACACATTGAAGCATGTAACACTCGTTACCAGCAGTTTACACAACAACAGGACGAAACTGTCAAACAACTTCGTCAACTATTAAATACAGAACGACAGGAAGATTGTATGAGACTTTTTGGTCAGGTTAAAAGTTATGTGGATAACAACATAAACACAGTTTCCGGCGAACTTAAAACTGCGCAAGGTACTAATATACCTATCCAAGCCAATTTAAGTGAACCCAAAACAAAAACCAATACTCGTCTTCAAAGCACGGAAGACAAACACACAAAAGATTTAGAGACCATCACAAACATAATCGAGCAGCTATAACTCGAAAATGATTCCGTCGCATTTAAATCTGACATTAAGAAACTTACAAGATCACACGCAAACTACAGAACTATATTGACACTATATGTGACTGTAGGCTTTCCTGGCGTAAACTATTGATGAAGGTTTCTCGGGTCTCCAGCCACGTGGTAGC
Source organism: Schistocerca cancellata (assembly GCF_023864275.1). Classification (NCBI taxonomy): domain Eukaryota; kingdom Metazoa; phylum Arthropoda; class Insecta; order Orthoptera; family Acrididae; genus Schistocerca; species Schistocerca cancellata. The sequence continues at coordinate 941,014,464 of NC_064626.1, forward strand.
TTTGATATCTCGCGACGTTTCAGGAAGTGTCATACTACCCATCTTCGTACCTTACCACACCCAAATGTTGTTCATCTTGAAACGTTGCAGAGAAGGAAGTCCAGAGGCAACCATCACGTTTTTAATGTAAAAAAAAATCATTGAGTAAACTTTGTCTTTTCTCCCTATTATGACGCAATAGTTAGCATATGTGTCACAAATCGAAATGACATTTATTTCATTTACATAGAATTTCTACCTTAACATTTTTTGCATTATGTCTTATGCCATTAACATGTATTATCCATATTCTATGTCCTTTTGATGTGTTAGTATGGCCTTACTTACATTATGTTACCTAGAATTAAGACCCTTTTTCACAATGTGATTTTTATTATTACTGTACACTCATCCTCATCATTTTTGTTCCAGAGTTTGATGTGCTACGTAATTATACCAAGTGAGGTATTACGCCATTATTAAGCGCTAAATTCGCACATGGATCGCACCACCAATGAAAATAAGTCTTTAAGACAGAAACGCAGGAATATAAAACAAACGAAATGGTGCACAAATAATTCCTTTCATGAACTAATATTTTTTCTCTGGGTTCTGAAGAAAAAAAATACAAAGATAAAACACTACTCACTACATACCTTTTCCTTTGCTTACTAACCATTCTTTTTAGCAGCCTGCAGGAACTAAGAAAATTGCCATGAAATACTTAGGTTAAGGTCATTAACGACGATGTAGATATAAGGATGCTTATGATGTTTATTATGTTTTGCTTTGAGGATATTTATGAAATGAAGCTAATATGCTGATACTATAAAGATTTTATGAAATAAATGATTAGTGTCGTATGAGCTGTATAATGATGTACTATTTCATGATGTTATTTTACAATGTGTATGGATATACAATATTTCAAAATTCGTTTGTTTAATTCATTGTGGATACTGATTAGGACTGATTTTGAGGAAAGTGATTAAGTATAATACACTTCTTACACTGTTATTTTTTTCTGATAATCTGTACATGATAATATTTTTTTGTTCTTATTTATGCCATTCACATTTACAGTTTAATATCTAATTGCACTTTACAGGTACAACAATCCGTGTTAGTCATGCTCATCATTGTATGGTTTACTTTAATGCACTAATATAATACGCTTCTAATAAATAAGGCTTTTTGCATGTCTATGTTATTTTGCCACTACTTTGGCTTAGCAATGTGATCACAAATTTTCATCTGTATTATTTTGTCTTGACTAATGACACATGAGTATGGACGCTTACAGTTTATATTTTGCTGCTACAATGTGCTCTTTTCGCTCCTCTAATACTATCCATATCTCAGTAGACATGTTTACTCCCCAATAACTTATAATTTATGTGACAAATATTTATCCATGGAAGAGCAACTATGCATTGTAGACTTTAGCTTCTCACTGATGTATCTTATCTTTAAGATCTGCTATGCATGATATGCCTCATGTTGCCATTTATTATCTGTAAGTTCAAAAATCTTATTGAGTCTCCTTCAGGAATCCACTGTATACATTTTTATAATTATATACTAGATACTATATGATGTAATGCTTAAATACTTCAGTACAGACTTTGATCACAGACTGTCTCATAGGCTGCTACCTTAGTTATAAACATTTTCCTTTATTTCCATGGTAAGTTATTCAGTCTTGACATAACTAGGAGTTTGCCAGCATTTTGTACCAAGTACCATTACTTATAAATGTAATATTAGCAATTAATTATTTATAACACAGGAGTTGTCTGTTTTCATAATGGCATAGCTGTGACTTTGACATAAGATATTTCAGACTGTCAGTTGCACCTTTTAGATCCTACTTCCAAATGTTAACCATTCCACTATAATCCTGTCCATCCACATGGTCATGGAATAATCAGATTATGCACACACCTGCACAATGTGTGACAATACCAATAACATGCTATCAACGAGATTCTTCAGTAAACCACGAGCTGCAATGGTACATGCCATTGCATCCAGAATTGGACCTAAGAGACTTAAGTGTGTCATGTGGTCAAGCTATAATGGAACAATGGTTTGCCACAGACGTTGTACCAGATGCTGTAGACAACAATACACAACGTCAGTCGACCTTGTGTAATGAACTTCGAGTAAAACGAGTTATTATAGTTACACTTCTGATGATGTGGTACAGCTACTGTTCATCGACACTTACTGTGCAGAGTGCATGAAATCAGTCTCATCTTGAACCATGAGTGACTTCTATCCTGATTTCGTAATTTTTCTATTCTCTTTACTTTATATCCTTTTTATCATATATATTTGCACTGACATTTCAAAACAGGGTCATAGCCTTGTGTTGTTTATGAGCTATATGCCAGTCTACTTCCCACTGTGCAATATGTTCCAAAAATTATAGTGCATATGAGCACAGTTTGCAATGAATAATGTGTATATTACCTTATTTTTTCAATACTATGCACATGATATAATGCCACTATTTTGCATCTTCTAGGTATAATTTTTCAATACTAAAATATTTTGTAAATTGTAGACGGTATTTTGACAATTTCAGTGCAATTGAGCATGATGGTCAGTTACTCTCTGTAAATTTTGATAATCGCTCTTATGATTAGAACAACTGCATGCATAGACAAATAATTTTGTATATTATTTTACTTCAATAAACTTTTTCTACTGCATATTAAGAATTTGTAGGTTTGTCATGGCTGCAAGCCATAACACCCCAGCCAAATTACTGTCAGGGTGGCCATACAGTTGTGAAATAGGTACATATAAGGAAATCTGTAAATTTTAACGCATTATCCAAGATCATAAGCGATATATTGAATACAAAAATATACATGTGAATGAACGTCGTGAGGCAGACATCGCTGAGGCAGAGTATGTGTAACAAAGAGCTCATGTTAGGTCGAGCAGTAGTAGGCAGTAGTAGGCAATTGAGAATTCCTTGAAACCTCAGGATTTGTCCTCTCAACCAGTCATTTATTTTAGTCTAATTTTGCCATAAATTTCTTTTCTTCCCAATTCTAGTCAGTACCTTCTCCTTAATTACGCGATCTACTAATCTTCAGTATTGTTCTGTAGTACCACATTTCAAACACTACTATTCTCTTCTTGTGTGAACTGCTTACCGTCCATGTTTCTCTTCTGTACAAGGCTACACGTCAAACAAATATCTCTAGGAAAGACTTCCTAAAGTGATGTAAGATGTCAATATACTTTGATTTTTGCGAACAAATTTTCTTCCTGTACTAGACTAAATTTTATATTCTCTCTACTTCGATCATCAGTAATTTTGCTGCACAAATAGAAAAATTTATCTAATACTTTTGGTATCTCTTTCCGTAATCCGGTTCCATCAGTATCACCTAATTTAAGTCGTCTACATTTCTTTATCAATGTTTTGCTTTTGTTGGCGTTCATTTATGTCCTCCTTTCAAGTTGCTGTCTATTGTGTTTAGCTGCACTTGGATGTCCTTTGCTGTCTCCGGAAGAATAATAATGTCATCAGCAAACCTCAAACTTTTTATTTCGTCTCCTAAACTATAATTCCTACTCCAGTTTTTCCTTTCGTTTTCTCTGCTGCTGGTTCAATACACAGATTGAATATCAATGTGGATAGGCTACAAGGCTGTCTCACTCCCTTCTAAATTATATCTACATCATGCTCCGCAAGCAACCTAATGGTGTGTAGCGGAGGGTATATTCGGTACCACCATCTGTTCCGCTCGCGAATAGTGCGTGGGGAGAATGATCGTCGGTAAGCCTCTATATTGGCTCTAATTTCTCGAATTTTCTCCTCGTGGTCAATACGCGAGATGTATGCGGAGGGAAGTAATATGTTGTCCAACTCCTCCTGAAAAGTACTGTTCCGAAATTTCAATAGTAAATTTCTCCTTGATGCACAACGCCTCTCTTGTAACGTCTACCAGAGTGGTTTGTTTAGCATCTCCGTAACGCTCTCTCGCCAGCCAAACACCCCTTAACGAACCGCGCCGTTGTTCGTCGGAACTTCTCTATCTCCTCAATCAGTCCTTCATGACAGAGATCCCAGGTAGATGAACAATACTCAAGAATTGAGTGGAAAACGCCTTATAAGCCACTTCTTTCGTGGATGAGTTACATTTCCTTAAGATTATTCCGATGTATCTGAGTCTGGTGTTTGCTTTCCTCACTATCTGTTTTATATGGTCATTCTACTTAAGGTCGCTCTGGATAGTTTCGCCTTGACTTTTTACGGCAGACTCTGTCTGCAGCTGATTGTCATCAATAGTGTAGCTGTACAGTAGTGGATTTCTTTTCCTATGTATGCGCAATATGTTACATTTATTTACGTTCAGGATCAACTGCCAGAGCCTGTACCATTCATCAATTCTCTGCAGGTCGTTCTACAAATTGTTATTATCTTCTGGCGTTGCTACTTTGGTATGAACTGCATCATCTGCGAATAGCCTTAAAGAGCATATGACGCTTCCTACTACATCATTTATGTACATTGTAAACAGCAACGGTCCTATCACATCTGTCGACTTAGTTCCGTTAAGAGCGACGTGTTGAGTTCTATCTGCAAGAAAGTCTTGAATCCAATCGTAGGTCTGCTCCGATGCTCCGTAAGTTCGTATTTTTTTCATTAAATGGCAACGTGGGACGGTGTCAACTGCCTTACTGAAATCAAGGAACAGAGCGAGCTGAGTTTCGCAGCATCTCTGTTTGCGGAATCCATGCTGATTTTTATAGATGAAATATTCATTTTCAAAAAACGTCATAATTCTTGAGCATAAAACATTACAATTCCCTTTCATGCCCTTCGACGCTTACAGATACCTACTGATTTCTGTCTAAGTTGAAGATAATCTTTTGCTCCCTGTGTTTTATCCCTGCAACCCTCAAAATTTCGAAGAGTATATTCCAGTCAACATCATCAAAAACGTTTTTCTGAATCTACAGATGCTATTAACATACTTTCTAGGGTGGATGATAGTGTCAGCATTGCATCGCGCGTTCCTAAATTTCTTCTTAATCCAAACTGATCTACCCCAAGTGTCGGCTTCTACCAGTTTCTCCATTATTTTGTAAATAATTCGTGTCATTATTTTGCAACCGCGAGTTATTACACTGACGGTCTGATAGCATTCACAGCTGTTAGGATCTGACTTCGTTGGAAATGGAATTATTACATTCTTTTTCAAGTCTGAGGATATGTCACCTATCTCACATCTCTTGCACATCAGATGGAATAACTTAGTCATAGTTGGCTCTCAGTAGAATCTAAATAATTCTCAGGCTTCGTTACTATTTCGGTCTTCCTGCAATCTGTCAAATTCTTCTCGCTGTATCATATTTCCCATCTCATCTTCACATACTTTCTCTTCTCTTTCTAACATTGTCCTCAAGTTTTTTTTCCTTATATAGACCCTCTACATATTTCTTCCAACTTTCTACTTTCCCTTCTCTACTTAGTATTGGCTTGCCATTTGAGCTCTTGGTATTTATGCAATTGCTACTTTTTTCTTCAAAGGTTTCTCTGACTTTTTTTATAGGCATACCTACCTCTGCTCTAGTTTCCCATGCTCCTACAGCTTTCCATTTGTCATCTAATAACTACTGCTCAGCTATTCTACATATCCTATTAGTTTCAATTTTTAGATGTCTGTATTCTCTTTCGTATACTTTATTTGCTGCATTTTTATAATCTGTCTTGTCGTCCGTTAAATTCTATATCTCATCTGTTATACAGAATTTCTACTGGGCCTTGCCTTTTTACCTATGTGATGCTCTGCTGCCTCCATTATTTCATCTCTCAAGGATACCCATTCGCCTCTGTCTAAGCTACATCTCCATAGTATACTTCCTTCTAGGATTTCTAGTACCACTCTCCACCATGCCTTGTGTCAAGAAGGTGGCTTTCCAAACGCTCTCAAAAATGGGTACTTCTCACTACGACTTGTTCACTGAGTTAAACAGCATTAGGATATTTCTGATAATAAAAATTTTTCCTCTCCTTAATCAAATCCTCCAAACGTTTATCCATCTCATCTCTATGAAGCAATTTCAGTTTTCAGGTCGGATCCAGAACATTGAGTCTGCTGTCAATCAGGTTTGGAGTGACTATCGAGCACACGATTTTCAACAAACTGCGAGCTTCAAAACATAAAACTCTGAGATATCTTCAAATACATTTCAACGAAAGTGGTAAAGGAAAAGTGTTAAACTGTAGACAGAAACGTGAAATCATTATAATTACGAGCTAGATTATTGCTACATGAAGATTAGAAATATAACATGAATAAGAAAATTAATAATAATCCCCACCATTTTAATTTCCTCCCACTGGTCCAGGTGGTTCCCACCAATTCTATATCACATGAGACTGGTATTGAGTTACATCACAACCTTGGCTATAACTCACACAATGGTGTAAGGTAAATAGGTGGGAACGAGGTTTGCCTGGATGAGCGTGATCAGTTGCTGGTGATTCCCCAGAGGAAGAGAAGTGCGCGGTGACCCCGAATATAACTAGCTCAAGTGCATAACCTGACACCAGAAGCTCTTACCAGTTACCCTGAAATACGATAGTCATCTGCACTCGTTTCTCCAATTTTTTCTACTACTTATCAGTTACAGCATTATCTTATCACCGGACGTGTGGGTTGGCTACCCTCGCCCCCTTTGCCTCTGGGCTCCCCCTCTGCCCCCACCCTCCAACGTCGGATGAACCATCCACCTCGCTGCGGTGGGGAATCTTATGTGCCTCAACGGTATACGTAGCCGACTGTAGGAGCAACCACGAAAGAGAATCAACGGAGACGCCAAACCAACAACTGGATTCTGAAGAGGAGCAATAGCCTCTTAGGTAGCTGCAGGGGCAACAGTCTGGATGATTGTCTGTTCTGACCTCGAAACACCGCCTGGTTATGCTGGTACTGCATATTTCTGAAAGCAAGGGGAGACTTGAGCCATTATTCCATTTAGTTCTCTGGGTGGGGCCTACTCAGGAGGATTTGTCACCAAGAAAAACAAAACTAGTATGAAACTTTCTGACAGATTAAGACTGTGTGCCGTTCGCGGGCAAGTGCTTTACCGACTAAGCTGTTCAAGCACCACTCACGACCCGTCCTCGCGGCTTTACTTCGGCCACACAGAAGTTCTCCGGTGAAACTTGCAAGACTACAACTCCCAGAAGGAAGGATACTGATGGAAATGTGCACTACTGGCCATTAAAATTGCTACACCAAGAAGAAATGCCGATGATAAACGGGTATTCATTGGACAAATATATTATACTAGAACTGACATGTGATTACATTTTCACGCAATTTGGGTGCATAGATCCTGAGAAATCAGTACCCAGAACAACCAAATCTGGCCATAATAACGGCCTTGATACGCCTGGGCATTGAGTCAAACAGAGCTTGGATGACGTGTACAAATACAGCTGCCCATGCAGCTTAAACACGATACAACAGTTCATCAAGAGTAGTGACTGGCGTATTGTGACGAGCCAGTTGCTCGGCCACCATTGACCAGACTTTTCAATTGGTGAGAGATCTGGAGAATGTGCTGGCCATGGCAGCAGTCGAACATTTTCTGAATCCAGAAAGGCCCGTACAGGACCTGCAACATGCAGTCGTGCATTATCCTGCTGAAATGTAGGGTTTCGCAGGGCTCGAATGAAGGGTAGATCTACGGGTCGTAACACATCTGAAATGTAACGTCCACTGTTCAAAGTGCCGTCAATGCGAACAACAGGTGACCGAGACGTGTAACTAGTGGCAGCCCATACCATCACACCGGGTGATACGCCAGTATGGCGATGACGAATACACGCTTCCAATGTGCGTTCACCGCGATGTCGCCAAACACGGGTGCGACCATCATGATGCGGTAAACAGAACCTGGATTCATTCGAAAAAATGACGTTTTGCCATTCGTGCACCCAGGTTCGTCGTTGAGTACACCATCGCAGGCGCTCCTGTCTGTGATGCAGCTTCAAGGGTAACCGCAGCCATGGTCTCCGAGCTGATAGTCCATGCTGCTGCAAACGAGGTCGAACTGTTCGTGCAGATATTTGTTGTTTTGCAAATGTCCCCATCATGGCGGCACGATCCGTTACAGCCATGCGGATAAGATGCCTATCATCTCGACTGCTAGTGATACGAGGCCGTTGGGATCCAGCACGGCGTTACTTATTACCCTCCTGAACCCACCGATTCCATACTCTGCTAACAGTCATTGAATCTCGACCAACGCGAACAGCAATGTCGCGATACGATAAACCGCAATCGCGATAGGCTACAAGCCGACCTTAATCAAAGTCGGAAACGTGATGGTACGCATTTCTCTTCCTTACACGAGGTATCACAACAACGTTTCACCAGGCAACGCCGGTCAACTGCTGTTTGTGTATGAGAAATCTGTTGGAAACTTTCCTCATGTCAGCACTTTGTAGGTGTCACCACTGGCGCCAACCTTATGTGAATGCTCTGAAAAGCTAATCATTTGCATATAACAGTATCTTCTTCCTGTCGGTTAAATTTCGCGCCTGTAGCACGTCATCTTCGTGGTGTAGATATTTTAATGGCCAGTAGTGTAACTTAGCCACAGGCGAATGGGTAGCCTTGAGAGATGAAATAATGGAGGCAGCAGAGCATCACATAGGTAAAAATGCAAGGCCTAGTAGAAATCTCTGGATAATAGATGAGATATAGAATTTAATTGATGACTGGACAGATTATAAAAAAGGCAGCAAATATAGCAGGTGAAAGGGACTGCAGACATCTAAAAAATGAAACTGACAGGAAGTGTAGAATGGGTGAACAGGAATAGTTAGGTAACACTGAGAAATACAAGTGAAACAGAAGGTAAAATCAGTATTCACTTCAGCGCTACTCAAAGGGAAATGTTCATTGCTTAGATTTTAGGTGATAAATTTAAAGCAGTAGAAAGTGAAGTGATTCAGCTTTTCCCTGAATGCAACAATGATTTAATGTTGTGTATACTGAAGGTTAGCTTCTTATAAGGGTAGACAACAACAATAGAGAAGTAATTTTATTTTTTCACCGATACGTGCAACCAGGATATGACGAGTCTGTTGTGAGTATGAGGAGAAGATAGGTACTCAGGTAATCGACACTGAGAAGCCGATGAAGTAGATGCAGTGTGACAGTCACGCAATTTGTCTAATCGCAGTCATCTCAACTGGCCATTTAAGGCACTACTATGGACAAGAAAACGTGTGTTGCGAACGTAATACGCACACGAGATTACATTGAGCTTTAGAGTTTGATCGTCTTTCCCCGTTTGATTGTATCGTAACAGTTTGTTAGAAGCAGTGACTACACTATCTTACGTTTCGCTTTGCGTGGAAATCATAGAAACAAGTATCGATCACATGCAAAACATTTTTGTTAACCCAGGCCAAACAATTCTTAGATTAACTAACTGATACTTCGGGCTTAATTACCTTACAGTATTACTATCTGATGTGTTACATCGCAATTTCACGATAAAAAATTTTCCTCTCCACTATACTTCAGTGGAGGATTCTGTAATATTGAAACCAACTGACGTTTGGCAGACTGGTTTCACTTTAATACACATACGATTAAAAGGTGGAACGTTTTAAATGTAAATGTGAATGCAAATTTCGTCACATGAATAATACAGATGCAGCAGAATTATAAGCGAGTGAAACTGTAAGATATACATTGTCAACTTCAGAGCCAGAGATGATCTTTGTACGATGAAAAATATCGCATTGTTCAAGTGTTTCTAATTTGTTATTTGTATTTTAATGAGAGAATTAAAAAGGTGGCATTGTTACCAGAACAAAACATGAAATCGGATAAGCTTCCTTTAAACGGAACTGCATTTCAGGAAAACCAACAGCTAATATCGCCAGTGGTTATCGATATGGAATGGCATAGTAGAAATTCTGATACATACGTGGCCATCGATGGTTAGAGAAGCTCAAATAAACGAAACAACACTGCTTTATGTGATTGATAAACCCTCAGTGCAAGAAACATTCTTAACGCTGACATTTTTAAAGAGTGAACCACATATTGAACCATACCTGAAAACGGCAGTTGGGAATACGGCCGAGAAAGTTGACAAAAGTATTTGAAAGGAAAAGGTTCTAGCAACAGCTCTTTGCCGTTTTCTTTTACTACACACATCAAAAAAGTTTTGCATCACCTCAGTTCCCAGAGGTCCTGAACCGGCACAGAAAGTTGGAATAGAGATCAACATAAACATCATTTCAGTCCTTTCTATTGCTCATGAAAACCAAACATTGCATGTTGTACCACTATACAGCGAGAACTTCAGAGGTGGTGGTCCAGGTTGCTGTACACGCCGGTACCCAGTATCAAGTCCTCTATCATCGTGGCATACTATCCACAAGTTCATCAACGCACTGGTGGTCCAGATTGACCCACTCCTCAACGGCGAATCAGCGTAGATCCCTCAGAGTGGTTGGTGGGTTACGTCGTCCACAAACAGCCCTTTTCTATCTATCCCAAGCATGTTCGATAGGGTTCATATCTGGAAAACATACTGGCCATTCTAGTTGAGCGATGTCGTTATCCTGAAGCAACTCATTCACAAGATGTGCACGATGGGGGCGCGAATTGTCATCCATGAAGACGAATGCCTCGCCAGTATGCTGCCGATATGGTAGCGCTATCGGCCGGAGGATGGCATTCGCGTATCGCAAAACCGTTACGGCGCCTTCCATGACCACTAGCGGTGTATGTCGGCCCCACGTAATACCAGCACAAAATAGTAGGGAACCTCCACCTTGCTGCACTCGCTGCACAGTGTGTGTAAGGCGTGCAGTCTGACCGGGTTGCCTCCAGACACGTCTCCGACCATTGTGTGGTTGAAGGCTTATGCGACACTCATCGGTGAAGAGACACGTGATGTCAATCCAGAACAGTCCATTCGGCATGTTGCTGAGCCCATTTGCACCGCGCTGCATGGTGACGTGGTTGCAAAGATGGACTTCGCCATGGACATCGGGAATGAAGTTGCGCGTCATGCAGCCTATTGCGCACAGTTTGAGTCGTAACACTACGTCCTGTGGCTGTACGGAAAGCATTATTCAACATGGTGGCGTTGCTGTCAGGGTTCCTCCGAGCCATAATCGGTAGGTAGCGATCATCCACTGCAGTAGTAGCCCTTGGGCGGCCTGAGCGAGGCATGTCATCGACAGTTCCTGTCTCTCTGTATCTCCTCCATGTCCGGACAATATCGCTTCGGTTCACTCCGAGACGCCTGAACACATCCCTTGTTGAGAGCCCTTCCTGGCACAAAGTATCAATGTGGGCGCGATCGAACAGCGGTATTGACCGTCTAGGCGTGGCTGAACTACAGACAACACGAGCCGTGTACCTCCTTCCTGCTGGAATGACAGGAACTGATCGGCTGTCGGATCCCTCCGTCTAATAGGCGCTGCTCATGCATGGTTGTTTACATCTTTGGGAGGGTTTAGTGACATGTCTGAACAGTCAAAGGGACTGTGTCTGTGACACAATAACCACAGTCAATGTCTGTCTTCAGAAGTTCTGTGAACCGGGGTGATGCAAAACTGTTTTTGAGATCGCCAGCCGCGGTGGCCGAGCGGTTCTAGGCGCTTCGGTCCGGAACCACGCGGCTGCTACGGTCGCAGGTTCGAATCCTGCCTCGGGCATGGATGTGTGTGATGTCCTTAGGTTAGTTAGGTTTAAGTAGTTCTAAATCTAGGGGACTGATGACCTCGGATATTAAGTCCCATAGTGCTTAGAGCCATTTGAATTTTTTTGGGATCTGTATGTATGACATCTGTTTCTAAAGGATTATTTGTTACGTGAACTTCATTATTAATATTAGCAATTATCTAGTGCCCCAAGAAATTAAACAGGAATCAATAACTGTAAGCTGCGGGTGCTTTGTTTTTGGAACGTACCTCGCTAAATAGACAAGGACCATAGTAAGAGAAGGCAGGTTACATTAGACGTCACAACTGTGTCGTACAGGAAAATCGTGTTATTTCAACACTGTCTGAATCTTATTTTAGGATTTACTTCAATCTATCACAACTTCACTAATTATAAAATTAATACAAAATAAATAGTCAGTATGGTTCTATTTAAAAAATCATGTTTTGTTTGTTTTAAGATACTTCGTTTATTGTATCTTACGTACGAAATAAACGCTCGCGGTCATGCCGTTTATTGCTTGTCATCTTGTTGTATTATCTTAAAAGCGTTCGCTAGTATTTTCGATTCGTCGTGTGTCGGGAGTTCAGTCGGGCACGGAGTGCCAGTTAGGTGCGGACAGTCAGTGCTCACCGACCGCTGGCGACACACATGATCTGTCCGACGGAAGGAGATTGTAGCGGGACGACCGTTGGTTGGTCTTTCGGTGGATCGTCTCATTGGGCGACGTTTATTTGGTCTTTTGACCGGTTCTGGGCCTTGTCAGTTGGTCATCTTGCAGGACGTGGGTCGGTTCCTTCCTTGTGCAGAGATGTCGTGGCCAATGGGCAAGAGTTACCTCTGCATGGCTGCGTCCAAGCCAGTGTGCCCGGTCGCCGTGTCTCCGAGTTCCGAACGGACATGGAGGTGAGTCGGGTTGGAGCTGCAGTCAGCTTCGGACCGCCAAGACTCGCCCGACCGTTGCCGACTCACGTAAGTTGAGTGGGAAAACGACCTGGGTTGGTCGTTCGGTCGGTCGTCTCATCGAACGACGTATATTTGGTCGCCGACCGCTTGTGAAAACTCTCTGTGTGTCGAACTGATTCGTCCTTGTTGCTCCACAGTGATTGCTTTTACGATTGTTCGAGTTCTCGTGCAAGTGTGTTTACGTGGAACTCTGTGTAGCTTCTGTGATTTACACTGAGTAGGTGAATGCTGTCTGCGTACTGGAGTAGGCAGTTGGTCTGTTGCGACAGAGGGAATTGATTAGGTTGGTTGGTTGGTTTTGGGGAAAGAGACCAAACAGCGAGGTCATCGGTCTCATCGGATTAGGGAAGGAAATCGGCCGTGCCCTTTCAGAGGAACCATCCCGGCATTTTCCTGGAGTGATTTAGGGAAATCACGGAAAACCTAAATCAGGATAGCCGGACGCGGGATTGAACCGTCGTCCTCCCGAATGCGAGTCCAGTGTGCTAACCATTGGATTAGGTTGGGTTGGTTCTTCAGCCGTCTCTACGTCGTGTTGCCACCACATTATTTAGTGTTACTCTTAGCTGACTGTCTCACCTAAGATGTTGTTAGAGTTCCCTCCCTAGGCCGCCCCTTGGGACACTTCTGAGCACCAATGTTTGTTTCTTGTGATTGTCATTTTCTTTGGTCGCAGGTACTGTGCCAGGCCTTCAGCCGTGTATTAATTTTGTCTGTTCTACACTCCTGGAAATTGAAATAAGAACACCGTGAATTCATTGTCCCAGGAAGGGGAAACTTTATTGACACATTCCTGGGGTCAGATACATCACATGATCACACTGACAGAACCGCAGGCACATAGACACAGGCAACAGAGCATGCACAATGTCGGTACTAGTACAGTGTATATCCACCTTTCGCAGCAATGCAGGCTGCTATTCTCCCATGGAGACGATCGTAGAGATGCTGGATGTAGTCCTGTGGAACGGCTTGCCATGCCATTTCCACCTGGCGCCTCAGTTGGACCAGCGTTCGTGCTGGACGTGCAGACCGCGTGAGACGACGCTTCATCCAGTCCCAAACATGCTCAATGCGGGACAGATCCGGAGATCTTGCTGGCCAGGGTAGTTGACTTACACCTTCTAGAGCACATTGGGTGGCACGGGATACATGCGGACGTGCATTGTCCTGTTGGAACAGCAAGTTCCCTTGCCGGTCTAGGAATGGTAGAACGATGGGTTCGATGACGGTTTGGATGTACCGTGCACTATTCAGTGTCCCCTCGACGATCACCAGTGGTGTACGGCCAGTGTAGGAGATCGCTCCCCACACCATGATGCCGGGTGTTGGCCCTGTGTGCCTCGGTCGTATGCAGTCCTGATTGTGGCGCTCACCTGCACGGCGCCAAACACGCATGCGACCATCATTGGCACCAAGGCAGAAGCGACTCTCATCGCTGAAGACGACACGTCTCCATTCGTCCCTCCATTCACGCCTGTCGCGACACCACTGGAGGCGGGCTGCACGATGTTGGGGCGTGAGCGGAAGACGGCCTAACGGTGTGCGGGACCGTAGCCCAGCTTCATGGAGACGGTTGCGAATGGTCCTCGCCGATACCCCAGGAGCAACAGTGTCCCTAATTTGCTGGGAAGTGGCGGTGCGGTCCCCTACGGCACTGCGTAGGATCCTACGGTCTTGGCGTGCATCCGTGCGTCGCTGCGGTCCGGTCCCAGGTCGACGGGCACGTGCACCTTCCGCCGACCACTGGCGACAACATCGATGTACTGTGGAGACCTCACGCCCCACGTGTTGAGCAATTCGGCGGTACGTCCACCCGGCCTCCCGCATGCCCACTATACGCCCTCGCTCAAAGTCCGTCAACTGCACATACGGTTCACGTCCACGCTGTCGCGGCATGCTACCAGTGTTAAAGACTGCGATGGAGCTCCGTATGCCACGGCAAACTGGCTGACACTGACGGCGGCGGTGCACAAATGCTGCGCAGCTAGCGCCATTCGACGGCCAACACCGCGGTTCCTGGTGTGTCCGCTGTGCTGTGCGTGTGATCATTGCTTGTACAGCCCTCTCGCAGTGTCCGGAGCAAGTATGGTGGGTCTGACACACCGGTGTCAATGTGTTCTTTTTTCCATTTCCAGGAGTGTATGTTTAGTATATGGCCTTCAGCCGAATCTCATGTGAAGTATTTTAAGATTAGGACTTCAGCCGTGTTTTATTTAAAAGTCTTTTTTGCTCTGTATTTAGGGCTTTAACCACGTTGGTTTTGAAATGTGTGGCGTTCAGCCATAATATGTAAATCCCTGTTTGTAAGGTTTCTCTTTAACTATTCTTGAGTAATTATTTGGACCTTCAGCCGACAAGATACTTAAAGTTTTCTTAAGTTGTTTTTCTGTTGTGCTGTGTAAAAGCTTATCTTCAAAGTCTGTCATTTATTATGCAGAGAAATTTTTTTAATTGGGCTTTCAGCCGAAGAATTAATTTGAATTTTTCTTAATATAGCCTTTAGCTACAATTTGTAAATGCTTGGCCCTTAAAGAATTTCCTTAGCTGATCTGAAATATTTGGGCCTTTAGCCTAGAATGTGTGTGTGAAATGTGTGTGAAATGTTATGGGACTTAACTGCTAAGGTCATCAGTCCCTAAGCTTACACACTGTTTAATCTAAATTATCCTAAGGACAAACACACACATCCATGCCCGAGGGAGGACTCGAACCACCGCCGGGACCAGCCTTTAGCCGAGAAGATATTTTACTTAAGTAAGGCCTTCAGCCATTTGTCTAAATTCTGGTGCCTTAAAAGGAATTATTTAAGGATATTTTAATTTTACTTAAGTAAAGCCTTCAGCCGTTTCTATAAATCCTTGTATTTTAAAAAGAATTATTTAAACTTTATTATTGAGAAATTACTTGGGCCCTCAGACGGGAATTGATCCTTGTTGTTTTAAACAGAAAATTGTGCATTGGTTTTCGAGGAATAAAGTTGTGTGTTCTTGGGTAACTAACAGTAACTGGTCTTGACCCCTTCCACAACCTGATCTGCTCTGTCCTGCGAAACCAGATTTCAATAATCATCTGCTCAGTTTTCTATCACCCTGTATGCCAACATTGGACGTCACTAATTCTCTCCGCTGATTCATTTATTTCTTAGACTTGCATAAGCAAACATTGTACACTGTAGACGCCACCGGTTAAGCACTGCTGGATGACTTTCGGCGACGGGCAAGGATATTGCTGCTCGAATTCGTGCCGCCAGTAATTATTGGTCCGTTCTACGGTATCACATTTCTTTTGGTTTAGGGGATGTGGCTATGGTTACGCTAATGGAACGTGCTCCCTGCCGCCGTTGGATAAGCAGCTGCAGCAGCAAGTCGTATACTCCTAGCTCACTCATTTGTTACATAGTTTAATTCTTAATTTCTTTGCGTGTTTTTGGTACTTGCATTGTTTAATTCATAAATTTCGGGCGTATTATAGTATTTGAGAGTTGTAGCATCGCGTTTTAGTACCTGAATAGTGTAAATTCGCGTAGTCGTCTGTCAACTGTTTTTGTTTTGAACGGCCAGTGTCGGTTGGTCACAGTCAGTGTGCTCCCTGCCGCCGTTGGATAAGCAGCTGCAGCAGCAAGTCGTATACTCCTAGCTCACTCATTTGTTACATAGTTTAATTCTTAATTTCTTTGCGTGTTTTTGGTACTTGCATTGTTTAATTCATAAATTTCGGGCGTATTATAGTATTTGAGAGTTGTAGCATCACGTTTTAGTACTCGAATAGTGTTAAATCGCGTAGTCTCCTTCCGCCGCCGAGCAGTGTGTCAGCAGTGCACAAGTGGCAGCATTACTGCATTTACTAGGCAATCTTGTATTTTAATAACCGCTTCAATTTTGTGTCGTTTTGTTTGCGCTCTCTGTAGATTAGTTCAGACGTTCTTTGCACAGTTTTTAGCATGGATAGGGACTGCAACTGCTGTGTTCGGATGCAGGCTGAGTTGGCATCCCTTCGCTCCCAGCTTCAGGCAGTGTTGGCTTCGGTCACACAGCTTGAGGCTGTTGCCAATGGGCATCACTGTGGGGGTCCGGATGGGGGTTTGTCGGGGACGGCCAGCTCGTCCCACGCATCCCCCGATCGGACTACGACTGTGGTTGCCCGGGATACTGCCCGCATTGAGGCTGATCCCTCACCTGTGGTAGAGTGGGAGGTCGTCTCAAGGTGTGGCAGGGGGCGAAAGACATTCCGGAGGGCTGAACGGAAGGCCTCTCCAGTTTGTCTGACGAACCGGTTTCAGGCTCTGTCTCAGGCTGATACTGATCTTCAGCCTGACATGGCTGCTTGTCCTGTTCCAGAGGTTGCCCCTCAGTCTGCAAGATCCGGGCAGTCGCAGAGGGTGGGCTTACTGGTAGTTGGGAGCTCCAACGTCAGGCGTGTAATGGGGCCCCTTAGGGATATGGCAGCAAGGGAGGGGAAGAAAACCAATGTGCACTCCGTGTGCATACCGGGGGGAGTCATTCCAGATGTGGAAAGGGTCCTTCCGGATGCCATGAAGGGTACAGGGTGCACCCATCTGCAGGTGGTCGCTCATGTCGGCACCAATGATGTGTGTCGCTATGGATCGGAGGAAATCCTCTCTGGCTTCCGGCGGCTATCTGATTTGGTGAAGACTGCCAGTCTCGCTAGCGGGATGAAAGCAGAGCTCACCATCTGCAGCATCGTCGACAGGACTGACTGCGGACCTTTGGTACAGAGCCGAGTGGAGGGTCTGAATCAGAGGTTGAGACGGTTCTGCGACCATGTGGGCTGCAGATTCCTCGACTTGCGCCATAGGGTGGTGGGGTTTCGGGTTCCGCTGGATAGGTCAGGAGTCCACTACACGCAACAAGCGGCTACACGGGTAGCAGGGGTTGTGTGGCGTGGGCTGGGCGGTTTTTTAGGTTAGATGGCCTCGGGCAAGTGCAGAAAGGGCAACAGCCTCAACGGGTGCGGGGCAAAGTCAGGACATGCGGGGACCAAGCAGCAATCGGTATTGTAATTGTAAACTGTCGAAGCTGCGTTGGTAAAGTACCGGAACTTCAAGCGCTGATAGAAAGCACCGAAGCTGAAATCGTTATAGGTACAGAAAGCTGGCTGAAGCCAGAGATAAATTCTGCCGAAATTTTTACAAAGGCACAGACGGTGTTTAGAAAGGATAGATTGCATGCAACCGGTGGCGGAGTGTTCGTCGCTGTTAGTAGTAGTTTATCCTGTAGTGAAGTAGAAGTGGATAGTTCCTGTGAATTATTATGGGTGGAGGTTACACTCAACAACCGAGCAAGGTTAATAATTGGCTCCTTTTACCGACCCCCCGACTCAGCAGCATTAGTGGCAGAACAACTGAGAGAAAATTTGGAATACATTTCACATAAATTTTCTCAGCATGTTATGGTCTTAGGTGGAGATTTCAATTTACCAGATATAGACTGGGACACTCAGATGTTTAGGACGGGTGGTAGGGACAGAGCATCGAGTGACATTATACTGAGTGCACTATCCGAAAATTACCTCGAGCAATTAAACAGAGAACCGACTCGTGGAGATAACATCTTGGACCTACTGATAACAAACAGACCCGAATTTTTCGACTCTGTAAGTGCAGAACAGGGAATCAGTGATCATAAGGCCGTTGCAGCATCCCTGAATATGGAAGTTAATAGGAATATAAAAAAAGGGAGGAAGGTTTATCTGTTTAGCAAGAGTAATAGAAGGCAGATTTCAGACTACCTAACAGATCAAAACGAAAATTTCTGTTCCGACACTGACAATGTTGAGTGTTTATGGAAAAAGTTCAAGGCAATCGTTAAATGCGTTTTAGACAGGTACGTGCCGAGCAAAACTGTGAGGGACGGGAAAAACCCACCGTGGTACAACAACAAAGTTAGGAAACTACTGCGAAAGCAAAGAGAGCTTCACTCCAAGTTTAAACGCAGCCAAAACCTCTCAGACAAACAGAAGCTAAACGATGTCAAAGTTAGCGTAAGGAGGGCTATGCGTGAAGCGTTCAGTGAATTCGAAAGTAAAATACTAGGTACCGACTTGACAGAAAATCCTAGGAAGTTCTGGTCTTACGTTAAATCAGTAAGTGGCTCGAAACATCATGTCCAGACACTCTGGGATGATGATGGCATTGAAACAGAGGATGACAAGCGTAAAGCTGAAATACTAAACACCTTTTTCCAAAGCTGTTTCACAGAGGAAGACCGCACTGCAGTTCCTTCTCTAAATCCTCGCACCAACGAAAAAATGGCTGACATTGAAATAAGTGTCCAAGGAATAGAAAAGCAACTGGAATCACTCAACAGAGGAAAGTCCACTGGACCTGACGGGATACCAATTCGATTCTACACAGAGTACGCGAAAGAACTTGCCCCCCTTCTAACAGCCGTGTACCGCAAGTCTCTAGAGGAACAGAAGGTTCCAAATGATTGGAAAAGAGCACAGGTAGTCCCAGTCTTCAAGAAAGGTCGTCGAGCAGATGCGCAAAACTATAGACCAATCTCTCTGACGTCGATCTGTTGTAGAATTTTAGAACATGTCTTTTGCTCGAGTATCATGTCGTTTTTGGAAACTCAGAATCTACTATGTAGGAATCAACATGGATTCCGGAAACAGCGATCGTGTGAAACCCAACTCGCATTATTTGTTCATGAAACCCAGAAAATATTAGATACAGGCTCCCAGGTAGATGCCATTTTCCTTGACTTCCGGAAGGCGTTCGATACAGTTCCGCACTGTCGTCTGATAAACAAAGTAAGAGCCTACGGAATATCAGACCAGCTGTGTGGCTGGATTGAAGAGTTTTTAGCAAACAGAACACAGCATGTTGTTCTCAATGGAGAGACATCTACAGACGTTAAAGTAACCTCTGGCGTGCCACAGGGGAGTGTTATGGGACCATTGCTTTTCACAATATATATAAATGACCTAGTAGATAGTGTCGGAAGTTCCATGCGGCTTTTCGCGGATGATGCTGTAGTATACAGAGAAGTTGCAGCATTAGAAAATTGTAGCGAAATGCAGGAAGATCTGCAGCGGATAGGCACTTGGTGCAGGGAGTGGCAACTGACCCTTAACATAGACAAATGTAATGTATTGCGAATACATAGAAAGAAGGATCCTTTATTGTATGATTATATGATAGCGGAACAAACACTGGTAGCAGTTACTTCTGTAAAATATCTGGGAGTATGCGTGCGGAACGATTTGAAGTGGAATGATCATATAAAATTAATTGTTGGTAAGGCGGGTACCAGGTTGAGATTCATTGGGAGAGTCCTTAGAAAATGTAGTCCATCAACAAAGGAGGTGGCTTACAAAACACTCGTTCGACCTATACTTGAGTATTGCTCATCAGTGTGGGATCCGTACCAGATCGGGTTGACGGAGGAGATAGAGAAGATCCAAAGAAGAGCGGCGCGTTTCGTCACAGGGTTATTTGGTAACCGTGATAGCGTTACGGAGATGTTTAACAAACTCAAGTGGCAGACTCTGCAAGAGAGGCGCTCTGCATCGCGGTGTAGCTTGCTCGCCAGGTTTCGAGAGGGTGCGTTTCTGGATGAGGTATCGAATATATTGCTTCCCCCTACTTATACCTCCCGAGGAGATCACGAATGTAAAATTA
Organism: Schistocerca cancellata; assembly: GCF_023864275.1. NCBI lineage: Eukaryota > Metazoa > Arthropoda > Insecta > Orthoptera > Acrididae > Schistocerca > Schistocerca cancellata. The sequence continues at coordinate 941,034,795 of NC_064626.1, forward strand.
GAGAGATTAGAGCGCGCACAGAGGCTTTCAGACAGTCGTTCTTCCCGCGAACCATACGCGACTGGAACAGGAAAGGGAGATAATGACAGTGGCACGTAAAGTGCCCTCCGCCACACACCGTTGGGTGGCTTGCGGAGTATAAATGTAGATGTAGATGTAGAAAAAAATGGCTCTGAGCACTATGGGACTTAACAGCTATGGTCATCAGTCCCCTAGAACTTAGAACTACTTAAACCTAACTAACCTAAGGACATCACACAACACCCAGTCATCACGAGGCAGAGAAAATCCCTGACCCCGCGGGGAATCGAACCCGCGAACCCGGGCGCGGGAAGCGAGAACGCTACCGCACCACCACGAGCTGCGGACAGTGGAACGGAAGCTGCCACCATTGAGTGGCTTAACGTCTAAATGTTAACTCCGATGATGGTTTGCAATTTTTTAACGAGTAAATTTTCGCTGTAAATGCTACAGCAGAGAAGTAGGAAGAGAGAAAAGTTGCTGCTGCCTGATTGTGTAACAAGTCTCACGGAGCTGACGTGTCTTTGTGCAGTAACGATGATTTACGGCCAAGAACTGAGTAAGGCCTTTGCTGACGTCTGAGAAGCGCTGGGCCTTAGGTAGGCTGTGCGCCCTGCACAGTTTACACGCAACAGCGAATACAGAACGACATCGATGACTTTGTGGTATGGGACTGAAAGGAAAATTAGGCTATAAAGGAAGATTAGGTTCTAACTTCCGGTCGGTGACGAAGTAATAAGAGGTCATAGTCCGAATTAGGAAAAACTGGACAGGAAATAGGTCGCATCCGTTTTCAAGGGTCCATTTGTTTTAATGGTACTAGGAAAAGAAAGGATAACCTTAACCTGGACGGTCGGACGAGGACTGGATCTCCACTTGAATGCGAATCCAGTCCCTCTGGTTGTCACCACGACACCTCGCTCGTTGATGAGCTTGGAGTGGACTGAATAAACCTGCGAGGGACGCAAGTGAGCTGCGAAAGGAAAACTACTCGTCAAGGAATGAGCGCGGTGTTCATGATCAATGCCGGCTTCATAGGAGGGCACAACAAACTACATTAAATACTGCTGTATTGTCACTTAGATAATGTTTGAGAGAGGAGATACGCTTTGGAACGATAATACCAGAAAGTATAATTGAGGATCACTAAACTGGGAAGGTGATAAGACATTTTTATACCAGAATGTCTACACCTGCAGGGCCAAGCGTTTACTTCGACGACTACTTGCAGTCAATAACGTCACATGCTTTATCTTCAGTTTCATTTCTTGAGTCTTTATTTTTTTTCCGCTTCATAGTAGTCTCTACGTCCCCAGAAATCTTCATTGAATGTTTCCTGGCAATTTTTCTCCCTCTGCTATTTCCACGTTTACCATTTCAGCCAATTTTGGTTGCCTACCATGGTTTTCAACTATTTGACCACAGTTTCACCTTTCGTTTGATGTTTTCCGAGTTAAGATGATTTCTCATATTCCATTGCTCTCCTACATTTCACATTCTTTCAGATTGGTCTTTTCCGGTTTCAGAGCTATCCATCTTACATTTGACGACAGCATTTGACACTAGTAAATCACTTTTACTGCAGGACTCTTTCGTAGGCAGTGGCACGATGTTGCTCATGTCTTCCCCGTGGCTTCCTTCTATGTAACTTTATTTCCCGATAAACAGAATTTTCTTCGCTTGTTCCAGACGCTCAATTCCTATGTACAGCTTCAGTACGAGGCTTTTACCATGTGGCGCGTGCTGTTGTGACGCTTTCTGGCAGAATAAAACTGTGCGGCGAACCGGGACTCGAGTTCTGTCACATCCTTTCTTGGCTCCATGAAGTACACTCCTGGAAATGGAAAAAAGAACACATTGACACCGGTGTGTCAGACCCACCATACTTGCTCCGGACACTGCGAGAGGGCTGTGCAAGCAATGATCACACGCACGGCACAGCGGACACACCAGGAACCGCGGTGTTGGCCGTCGAATGGCGCTAGCTGCGCAGCATTTGTGCACCGCCGCCGTCAGTGTCAGCCAGTTTGCCGTGGCATACGGAGCTCCATCGCAGTCTTTAACACTGGTAGCATGCCGCGACAGCGTGGACGTGAACCGTATGTGCAGTTGACGGACTTTGAGCGAGGGCGTATAGTGGGCATGCGGGAGGCCGGGTGGACGTACCGCCGAATTGCTCAACACGTGGGGCGTGAAGTCTCCACGGTACATCGATGTTGTCGCCAGTGGTCGGCGGAAGGTGCACGTGCCCGTCGACCTGGGACCGGACCGCAGCGACGCACGGATGCACGCCAAGACCGTAGGATCCTACGCAGTGCCGTAGGGGACCGCACCGCCACTTCCCAGCAAATTAGGGACACTGTTGCTCCTGGGGTATCGGCGAGGACCATTCGCAACCGTCTCCATGAAGCTGGGCTACGGTCTCGCACACCGTTAGGCCGTCTTCCGCTCACGCCCCAACATCGTGCAGCCCGCCTCCAGTGGTGTCGCGACAGGCGTGAATGGAGGGACGAATGGAGACGTGTCGTCTTCAGCGATGAGAGTCGCTTCTGCCTTAGTGCCAATGATGGTCGCATGCGTGTTTGGCGCCGTGCAGGTGAGCGCCACAATCAGGACTGCATACGACCGAGGCACACAGGGCCAACACCCGGCATCATGGTGTGGGGAGCGATCTCCTACACTGGCCGTACACCACTGGTGATCGTCGAGGGGACACTGAATAGTGCACGGTACATCCAAACCGTCATCGAACCCATCGTTCTACCATTCCTAGACCGGCAAGGGAACTTGCTGTTCCAACAGGACAATGCACGTCCGCATGTATCCCGTGCCACCCAACGTGCTCTAGAAGGTGTAAGTCAACTACCCTGGCCAGCAAGATCTCCGGATCTGTCCCCCATTGAGCATGTTTGGGACTGGATGAAGCGTCGTCTCACGCGGTCTGCACGTCCAGCACGAACGCTGGTCCAACTGAGGCGCCAGGTGGAAATGGCATGGCAAGCCGTTCCACAGGACTACATCCAGCATCTCTACGATCGTCTCCATGGGAGAATAGCAGCCTGCATTGCTGCGAAAGGTGGATATACACTGTACTAGTGCCGACATTGTGCATGCTCTGTTGCCTGTGTCTATGTGCCTGTGGTTCTGTCAGTGTGATCATGTGATGTATCTGACCCCAGGAATGTGTCAATAAAGTTTCCCCTTCCTGGGACAATGAATTCACGGTGTTCTTATTTCAATTTCCAGGAGTGTAAAATAATAAAATAAATGCATTGGAGAAACTAGCAAATTTTTGTGAATGAATATTTCTCAGGTATACCAGAGAAACTACAACAAAAATTCACAAAATAAAATTTTGTCCCAGCCGAAAATTAGGCGGGAAGTACAATGACATGGCAAATTCGTAGAGCCCTACGTCCCACACTGACTGTAAAAAAGGCGGAAATAGAAGAGGGACCTCAGGAGGACCCAACCACTGCGGCTATCCTGTTTAGTGGTGCATTATCAGGGAAGTTAGGACAAATTTTCCGAAAAAAACAAGTGAATATTGTCTTCCTCCCTCCAGTTAAAACATAGAAACTGCTCGGTAGTGTCAAGGAAGACCTCGTACTACGTAAATCCGGATCTGTTGGTTCCTGCCAGAGTGGGGTGACATACTTAGGTCAAATAGTGCGTATTGTGGAAGATCGCTCCCGTGAACGCGAATGGCACACCAGACTGCGGCAGTCTAACTAGTCGGCAGGCGCAGAACATTACGTATCGGCATTACATGGAATAGGTTACGACCATAATAAGGTTCTGACACAGATGTCTAACTTCTGCGACTGTTTCAGTAAAGACCTAGCGAGATTCTAGTAATTGGGCAGCTGATAAGTCGTAATAGTGGCTACCTTCTTAGTAAGGCCTGGGAGCAGACATTTACTTTCATTAAGAAGAGAAGGAAGATATCCTAAAACGAGATGGCATCGGGGACAAGCAGAGCATCAGGTGGACTGCCGCCAAAGAGTGTTCCTGTGTGAGACCGCGGGTGGAGCAAAGAGTTGGGTGGAGTGGGAGGTGGGACGAAGGACACTCCACGCAGACCGCGCACGTACCGGCAGGTCAGAGGGAGGAGGTAAAAGCACCGCGCTAACTCCTAGGACTTCGTTCGTCAGCGCACCTGATGATGATGGCATCGTGGTCGTGTACCGAAATACTCTCCGCGGCTGAATACTGACATGCTCGTTCACTTGTGAGCTATTTCGTCATGAACTACGCCAGGAAAAGTTGAAGAATCACAATATAATCATGTTATTCCCTACCGCAGAGTATGAATTCAGTACAAAATTTAAAAAAATAAGAAAAATACGTCAGCAGGAGCAGATTAATGGTTCAAATGGTTCTGAGCACTATGCGACTTAACATCTGAGGGCATCAGACCCCTAGAACTTAGAACCACTTAAACATAACTAACCTAAGGACATCACACACATCCATGCCCGAGGCGGGATTCGAACTTTGACTGTAGCGGTCGCACGGTTCCAGACTGAAGCGTCTAGAACTGCTTGGGCACCAGCGGCCGGCGGAGCAGATGAAGTGTCAGAATCTGTACCCCAAGAATGCGTACTCAGTCTAGAGGCTCTATCAGCTGCCTGTAATAAACGAATTTTTCATTTCAGGTAACTTTCCCTAGCACAGGTAACAGCTGTGCCTCTACTGCAGAAAGATAGTGCAGAAGTTATGGAAACATACAGGCCATTATCATGCTGTCATCAGTCTCAAAAATAACAGAATCCATTATGAAAGACAACCTTATGTATAAGTGAATAAATATAACCTCCTGAGTGAAACCCAGTGTGCTTAATGTAGTAGTAGAAGTACAGAATTAGCCATAGTAGGGTTTCAAAAGTGGTACTTGATATCCTAGAAAAGGATGAATGTGTCAAAGGTATTATTTTAGATCTGTCAAAGGACTTTGATACTGTTGACCGTAACATTCTAGCAAAAAGAACTAGAATTATTTGTAATAAGGGGAACGGCCAATCGTTTCAGTCATATCTGAAAAGCGGGGTACAAAAGGCGGATGTAGCACAGTCTTCAAATAAATCAATAATTTCAGTGAAACGTTTATCAGAGCCCAAGTGTTTTAACACCAGCGGAAAAATGCTCCTATCGGATCACAAAAATAGTCGAATAAGTTCATCTTTAAAAGACTAACAGAAAAGTGTGGAACCAGCTGTCTCAGTCCTCATTGCCTTTTCCTCACCAAAAATTTTGGCATGACAACAGGTTAGCGCTTGTTTAATGTAGTACATCAGAATTCAGCAGCTCTCTCTCACTGGCACTGTCATTGCCTACACTTGACTTGCAGTTTAACCCACTGCCATTGTCTCCTTTCGTCTTTCTTTCCCTCTGTTTCTGTCTCCACCATATCACGCAGCTCAAAATTCTTGGAGGGGAGGGGACTCCAACTTATTTTTTCCCATATACTCATGAGTTAATATTTCGGTCCAAAATGCCCCCTCCATTACACCTATATGTTAAAGTTCGCCGGTCTGGGATGATCCAGATCCCCAAAGCCTAACACGCTCACTACCCACCTGCATTTTCAATCTCTGATGCCTCCTCTCCTTTTGTTCCCACTGCTTCTATCTCCACCCGTCTATCATTCCCTTTTACTGCTACGATCTCTCACAAACCATCAACATCTCCTCTGTCTATGGCTCCCACTGTCATTGCCTTCATGCATCTCTCTTTCTCTTTCGCTGTCACTTTCTGTCTCCCACCACCACTGTCTCCATTCTCTTTCTCTCCCAATGGCGCTGTCTTCGCACTCTTCCACTGTCACTGTCTCTCTGCTACTCTCTTTCATCACAAAACGCTCGAATATGTTCGAATGCCAAAATTTTTGGTGAGATAGGTGGAATAAGGATTGAGACAACTGGTTCCCAGACCTATTAAAGCATTGTTCTTAAATAATTCGTACTACAAAGACAAGGAAGTAAAAATTAACATTATTTAACAATAAGTTTCCTTTATTTATAATAGAGTTGTTACACATTTTAAAGCTAGCGAAGATGTGATCATAATTAATGCACTTTTCACGCAAACTAAGTTGACACTCGGGGTGGTGGCTGACTGGAGCGACCATAAAAGCATTTCCCATTTACTGTCGCACCCAACAGCCACCTTTCCGAGTCTCAACTGAGTTTGCGTGTGTAGTAGATAAACAATTTGAAGTAGCAGCCATTGAACTAACAGAGCTAGACATCTACAAGAAGTTAATCATTGTGGGTGGGTGCCGCTCACCTAGTGGTAATGTAGACACTTTCTTTACCGAATAAACTGAAGACCTGAAAGAGTCTTAGCCCCCAAAACTAGCATAATAATATGTGTAGACATGGTTATTGACACAGGTGTTCAGTGTGAAATTAGTAATAGCTTCATAAACATTTTGAGTACTTTTGACGTGGCGCAATTGGTAAACACTGCCACTAGCGAATCAAAATGTTTAACATCGGTCTTAGACTATGCCGTTACAGATATTGATAGGAAAAATTGTACAGTGTTTGTAAGATATCTTGGCGTTTCTGATCATTTCTGCCCAAAAATAAAGTTAAAGACAGGTTCTGAAAAACCTGTAAAACTACAATTGGCAGTTCGTTTCTTGCCTTACTCATTTCACTTCTGTTATTTGTGAAGCACCTCCAGAGAAAAGTTACTAATATGTTGGTGTATTATGTTTTCCCTTGTTATCTTCGTGTTCTCAGGTTAGAAACTACGTTCGCAGCAAATGTTTCGTGAGATTAAATTAAAGTGATACCAAACACACTTATAACTACTACGTAACGTATTTATTTTACACATAAAATAAACACTTATTACAACCACTGAAGGTGCTTCACAAATAATAGAAGCTAAACGCGTATTACAAAAATTAAACTGCCTTTCATTTAGTTGCAAAGACGGAATATACCCCCATGTAAAATACGTACTTTTTGTAGGGCATTGGCACTTCAGACCCGGCATGAAGTGTGTACAGAAAGCAATGTAGATGTTACATTCTCTAAATTCTGTACATTCATTAAATTAATTTTTGATGAGGAATTTCCAATAGTACCCAATTCCAGAGTAGCAGCTAAGGAAAATAGATGGGTAACTGCGAATATTATCCCCAAGCACTTAAATTTCTCAGTCTTTTACAAAGGTACTACACAACCCATTGTCCCCAGATGAGTATCACAAGTACAAAAAATGTACAGGATGGGACTGCTCGTTGCAAAAAATTCATTCAGTATCAAAATACAAGAAAATGAAAGAAAAGTGTTGTGAGATGTCATAAAACAGGAACATGGGAAACAGAAACGCCTTTGTAATAACAGATGGATCTCGAATAACAGAGTCCTTAGTAATTGGCAGATTTTGTAAACAACTATTTTTCTGGTATTTCGGACAAGTTGCAACAAAATTTTTCTAAAGCACATGCAGCACTCACAGTGACACACGGCGAGCACAATTAGGCCTGTGTAGGTCCGAGAACAGAGCTTGAAGTCAGGAAGACAATATAGAAATTAAAAAATAAGTCAGCAGGCACAGATGAGATACCGGTCTCTTTTGTAAAGACGTGCATAAACAACATACAAGCCCCATTAGGAAACATTATAAATACGTCTTTTAATTCAGGTATTTTTTCAGAGTATCTACAGCACACATGAGTTGTGCACTTTCTACAGAAAAGTACGGTAAATTGGCGAGTAATGAAAACTACAGGCCAGTTTCACTGCTGTCTGCATTCTCAAAAATAATTGAATCAATCATCAAAGACAGAGTTATGAGTTACATGAATAAGTAGAACATATTTAACGTAGCACAGTTTCGTTACTGAATGGGAGAAGTGTAGTATCGGTCATCAATGAGTCCTGTGACTGTGCTACAGGCACATTCATGGACTTGTCTATGGCTTTTGACACTACTGGCCATAGAAAACTAAACAAGCCAGAAGCACTGAGTGTAAGAGGAATAGAAAACCACTTTTTTAAATCTTACTTGGAGAAAAGGGTGCAAAAGATGGAGATAGTTCACACATCTGCTGATAATAAATTTTTTGTGAAATTATTATCAGACAAGAAATTACAAATATTAACGTTCTGCAGGGTAGTGGAGGTCCAGTTCTGTTCGTAATATATATCAATTACTTTCAGGAGAAGCGTAATACCAACACTTGGAGAAAATTTCTCTTTGCTGATGACAGCAACATCTTTATCACTGATAAAACACCAGAACTCCTATTAGAGAAAGGAAATGAAACTCTCATGATGTTTAAATTGACCAGTCTGTAGTAAATTAACACTGAACGTAAAGAAAACAAAAAGTATGCACTTCAGCATAAAGAGGAACACGATTCAGTCTCATCAAGCATAGATGATCAATTTGTAGATGTGTAACAGAAACAAAGTACCTGGAGATAAACATTTGTTGTCAATTAACGGAAAGATGCTAGCATAAAGAATATCATCAGGATGTTTTGCTCTTATGCTTGTATCTTCAGATTGTAACAGCCAATGTCTTATAGCGTCTTGTGAGTTCTGCGTACAGTTAATTCTTAGCTATATGATTCTTTTCTGGGGATCGAAGGAACAAAACAGGGACACAATTTTTAAACTTCAGAAAAGGGCACTAGGAATAATAACTAGAAGTAGCAGTTGGACTCATTATAAATAATTGTTTAAAAAACTGGATACACTTACAGCATCAAAGGAGTACATTTACCACTCCGTTGTGCTTGTCAGGGAAAACACAACTACTTGGCTAATAGTTCCATACATGGAGCAAGAGCCAATTTTGGCTTACATTTACCAAATGAAAATAAAAAAAGGATTCGAACGGAGCGTACTCATCCTCGTGATGCCAGCTGAGGAGCTACTTGAGCGAGAACCAGACAACGGCAGGGAGTGCAGTGTGCTGACCCCAAACCCCCATACCGCATTCACATGACGCTATTAGCCGATGGATGACCCTGCTGTTGACTGACCCGACTGATCCGTCAGTGGCCGGAACAACGGAGCTTACGCTTAATGCATGCTACACAATCAAATGTTACTTAAGAGGATTCAGAGTAGTAGTTAATAATGGGAAGGGGAAAACTACAACACCTTATTACTTTACAAAACTGTAATTATTTACAAGAAAACATATGCCAAGATCTATAGAGCTTGATAGTAATGTCTTCCTCCTAAGTTCGACATTTCACTCCTCGGGAGGGGGGTGGAGGAAGGGAAGGGCGAACTGACAGTTTTTCAGATGGATTGAGGGGAAGACATGAAGACATGCATGGGGAATCAGTGGCGGTGTCGCAGGCTTGCACTCAGCTTTCCGTCTAGATTGGAGATAATGCAATGGGTGTAGCAGCTAGTTCGTGGCTCCGGTGTCACCAGTGGATGTAGCTGACATGTGCAGCTATGAAGAGAAATATTATGTTCGTATGAAATTACCTTGTGCACATTGTACAGTATGGACCAGTCGAATGGGCTGTGCAGTGCTTAAGACGCTGATCTCATATTCGTTCCAGTCGTCGTGAATGAGTTTTTCTGTGCTTTTCTTAAATAATTTCAAGCACATGCCGGGAAGGTTCCTCAATCAAGGCCACGTGCGACCACGTCTCCGACCACCTGTCCGACTACCTTCATAAAGGATATTTGTACATTGTGTGTTTATATGTGTTTCTGAGCTATTTATTTGTGTTTTATTATGATGACACGCCTAATACCACTGTAAGGCGATCCCTGGATGAATAAATCATAAAAACTGTCATTTTTATAGTAAACTGTAGCAATTTAATGAATCTTATTGTAAAACTCCATGCGCAGCTTTTGTGACGGGTAATTCTAACCTGTGTCTGTTTTTTTTTGTTTTTTTTTTTTTTTTTTTGAGCTCAAGATATCACTAAGTATGTAAGTATGCTGTTTAGGTTTTTATGTTGGTAACGCCACGTAGCCCTCTGTATGAAAATCACTGATGTGCTGTATGCAGTCTGTGGCTGGTTGGCATAGTTGGAGTATTCGCTGTTGTAGTGTTGGGCAGGTGGATGTGAACAGCGCGTAGCGTTATGCAGTTGGAGGTGAGCCGCCAGCAGTGATGGATATGGGGAGAGAGATGCCAGAGTTTTGAGCGGACGATTTGGACGTGTGTCCGCCAGAAAACGGAAATTTGTTGAACTGGATGTCACAAAATAGTATATGTATTATGACTTTTGAACGCTATTAAGGTAAATCATTGTTTTTTCTCTATCAAAATCTTTCATTTGCTAACTATGCCTATCGGTAGTTAGTGCCTTCAGTAGTTTGAATCTTTTATTTAGCTGGCAGTATTGGCGCTCACTGTATTGCAGTAGTTCGAGTTACGAAGATTTTTGTGAGGTGAGTGATTCATGAAAGGTATAGGTTATTGTTTTTCAGGGCCATTCTTTTGTAGGGATTATTGAAAGATTGCGTTGCGCTAAAACTATTGATGATCAGAATAAGTAAAGAGAGAAATGTCTGAGTACGTTTAGTTTTGCTTAGTTGTTTGAAAATCAAATAACGTAGAAGTTTACCAGCACAGTCACTCTTAATTTTTCTAAGGGGACGTTCCAAGTGTTTCTTTATAGTGTGGGCAGTAACCAGTGATGCGATACGAATGTACACTCCTGGAAATGGAAAAAAGAACACATTGACACCGGTGTGTCAGACCCACCATACTTGCTCCGGACACTGCGAGAGGGCTGTACAAGCAATGATCACACGCACGGCACAGCGGACACACCAGGAACCGCGGTGTTGGCCGTCGAATGGCGCTAGCTGCGCAGCATTTGTGCACCGCCGCCGTCAGTGTCAGCCAGTTTGCCGTGGCATACGGAGCTCCATCGCAGTCTTTAACACTGGTAGCATGCCGCGACAGCGTGGACGTGAACCGTATGTGCAGTTGACGGACTTTGAGCGAGGGCGTATAGTGGGCATGCGGGAGGCCAGGTGGACGTACCGCCGAATTGCTCAACACGTGGGGCGTGAGGTCTCCACAGTACATCGATGTTGTCGCCAGTGGTTGGCGGAAGGTGCACGTGCCCGTCGACCTGGAACCGGACCGCAGCAACGCACGGATGCACGCCAAGACCGTAGGATCCTACGCAGTGCCGTAGGGGACCGCACCGCCACTTCCCAGCAAATTAGGGACACTGTTGCTCCTGGGGTATCGGCGAGGACCATTCGCAACTGTCTCCATGAAGTTGGGCTATGGTCCCGCACACCGTTAGGCCGTCTTCCGCTCACGCCCCAACATCGTGCAGCCCGCCTCCAGTGGTGTCGCGACAGGCGTGAATGGAGGGACGAATGGAGATGTGTCGTCTTCAGCGATGAGAGTCGCTTCTGCCTTGGTGCCAATGATGGTCATATGCGTGTTTGGCGCCGTGCAGGTGAGCGCCACAATCAGGACTGCATACGACCGAGGCACACAGGGCCAACACCCGGCATCATGGTGTGGGGAGCGATCTCCTACACTGGCCGTACACCACTGGTGATCATCTAGGGGACACTGAATAGTGCACGGTACATCCAAACCGTCATCGAACCCATCGTTCTACCATTCCTAGACCGGCAAGGGAACTTGCTGTTCCAACAGGACAATGCACGTCCACATGTATCCCGTGCCACCCAACGTGCTCTAGAAGGTGTAAGTCAACTACCCTGGCCAGCAAGATCTCCAGATCTGTCCCTCATTGAGCATGTTTGGGACTGGATGAAGCGTCGTCTCACGCGGTCTGCACGTCCAGCACGAACGCTGGTCCAACTGAGGCACCAGGTGGAAATGGCATGGCAAGCCATTCCACAGGACTACATCCAGCATCTCTACGATCGTCTCCATGGGAGAAAAGCAGCCTGCATTGCTGCGAAAGGTGGATATACACTGTACTAGTGCTGACATTGTGCATGCTCTGTTGCCTGTGTCTATGTGCCTGTGGTTCTGTCAGTGTGATCATGTGATGTATCTGACCCCAGGAATGCGTCAATAAAGTTTCCCCTTCCAGGGTCAATGAATTCACGGTGTTCTTATTTCAATTTCCAGGAGTGTATATAGTATTACCGTATGCATGAAAAAAAATCCCTGTCCAATTAAAGTGACATGTCCACTATGTATAAATGAAGGAAAAAACTGACTAACTAGCGTATTAACCAGCAGCAACGTCTGCGCCAGCTTGTGGACAGAACGTCAAGGAGGGTCCGAGCACGTTACGGGGCACATGGTGGAACAGCGCGATATTCAGTCTTACTTGGCAACAGATTTTAATATCACAAGTGAGCAAATATGTGAACTTTGAACAGACTGCCTTTATTTTGGTTAAGTGAGTTGTTTTTATTTCTTTATAAATTTACTTTTCAGTTACAAAAGCTTAGTCTCTCATTTCCTGTTCTCCTTCACTCTACGCCCACATAAGTTCCAAGATACAATACAGGTCTTACAATCATTTGTCGAGCAGTTAATACTGTGAACTTTAAGGATCTTACAGAACTCTCTTTGAGAATGCCCAAAGGTATTTTCACATCTGATGAGTTCTATCCTCTTACAGCGACGTCCGAGCGCCAATTTCAATGAAGTCTTTAGTCACAAAGCAGGTCCCATGCTCTGTTCACTAGATGACAGCGCCGACTGCACTGAACACTTTCCGAATATCAAAGAGCGTAACAACAACTTGGGCACCGCTATCCACTTTTTTCTGGAACTCACGGACTAAGGGAACGAGCTTAGTTTCAGAAGACCGCCACCTGGCGGATTCCACGTCGATATTTACCTTTGTAACTAGTTTCAGAGGATGATATCGGTCTTCGTAAAGGTGATAATTCGTGAACACGGCACTTGTTCCAGAATACTGCAACACACTGACGTCTGCGACATTCGCTTTATTTATTTTTTATTCGTCAATCTTCTGACTTGTCTGATGCGGCCTGCCACGAATTCCTGACATGTGGTAACCTTTTCATCCCACAGTAGCATTTGCAACCTACATCCTCAGTTATTTGCTGGCTTTTTTCCTATCTCTGCCTTCCTTTACATTGTCGAACGCGTTTTCCAGGTCGACAAGTCCTATGAACGTTTATGGACTTTTCTTCAGTCTTACTTCATTATCAGAACTGCCTCTCTGGTGCCTTTACCTTCCCTAAAGCCAAACTGATCGTCGTCTAACAGAGTCTCTATTTTCGTTTCCATTTTCGTGTATTCTGTTCTTGTCAGCAATTAGGACGCATGAGATGTTAAGATGATTGTGCGATAGTTCTTCTGAATTGAATGTATAATCTTTTTCCGAAAGTCTGATGGTATATCACCAGTCTCATGTATTTTACGCGACAGTTTAAATAGCCGTTTTGTTGCCACTTCCCCTAACGATTTTAGAAATTCCGAAGGAATTTTATCTATCCATTCTGCCTTATTTGATCTTATGTATTCGAAAGCTCTCTAACACCCGAGGATAGTATCCCCAGCGGACACTGAAAATTCGTCCAAGTTCTACCTTGGCAGCTCTCAGAAAGCGAACCGTCTGTGTCAATGACCAGTAGACCGCGAGAGAGTGAGAAATACTGAGCGAGTTGTGGCAAACACGGAAGCTATCACAGCACGGGGGAATGACGAGCGCCAAGACTTCAAGTGAAGCATAATGACGTGGTTGAAGTCGAGAGATACCTTGATACTAGTGGAGCTTCGTGAGAAAGATTAGGTACAACGCAACTTTAAGTACTCAGGCGTCGAGGCTGCAGAAAAGAGCCACTGTAATGTGAAGTTACGAAGTCTGAAGTTACTGGGAGAGCTGACAGCGAGGAAAACTGGTAAACACGATGTCATAGGTATCCCTACCACCGCAGAGCACTCGGGATGCGACCATATAAATATCTCACATTTTTAACAAATGTGTGATTGATGGTTGCTGACTGCCGACTGCCCAGCGCGTAGTCTCAGCTCTTGTGTCTGTTGCAGGTGTCCAGTGAGAGGGGAGGCTATGGAGATCGACCTACGGCACGCCTAGCTGTCTCTGATCCACTACGAAACCACGAGTCCGGCTAGAATGCCGCTGCTGCCATCTGCAGTGCCAGCTTTGGAGGCCACACTGTTGGGGCGCGGAGGCCGTCATTGCCCTGCAGGCCTGCTGGAAGCTTGATCTGCGTGACGTGGACGCTGTCCCGTCATCCGTCTTCGAATGGGTGCCACCGCTGCAGCTCATTCCTATTCCTGTGGCAGACACCAATGCTGCTGGCACGCTATTTTACTAAACGGGGCCTGAGAACCGATCCCTGCGGACCAGCGAGTATTTCAGGTGGACCTGGGCCAGACTGCTGACTGAAAGTCTTCGAGGTCCATGACGTCACTTTGGAGATCGATACTCAGAGCCGGATGCCGCCGGATCCCGCGGTCGACAGCTGCCACCTAGCACTTCACTGTGCTGGCGACATTGCAAGACGAGCGCAAGCAGTCTTCCGCCACTGACGGAGATGGTACTCCGCCGGCCAGGCTGTGTGACACAGCGCTTTCGAAGACGATCCTGCATTACTGCCTAATGAACGTGTTGTTGTCAATGGCGTTTTCTTTGCGCTTTCGAACATAACTAGGTTCTGGCGGAAGCTGTTTCTAATACTGGATTCTGTTTCTAATACTGGATCCTCTATCTCTTCCCTGTCGACTCCTGCTTCTTCTTCTATCACGTCACCAGAGCTCTCCCTCATAAAGGCCTACAGTGTATTAATCCCACCTATCCGCTCTCGCCGGCCGGAGTGGCCGAGCGGTTCTATGCGCTACAGTCTGGAGCCGCGCGACCGCTACGGTCGCAGGCTCGAATCCTGCCCCGGGCATGGATGTGTGTGATGTCCTTAGGTTAGTACGGTTTAAGTAGTTGTAAGTTCTAGGGGACTGATGACCTCAGCAGTGAAGTCCCATAGTGCTCAGAGCCATTTGAACCATTTTATACGCTCTCTACTCTTCCTTTAACAGCGAAATTAACGTCACCATCCTTGATTTTAGTTTCACTGAGGGTTGCTTCGACTTTTCTATATGCTGAGTCAGTCCTTCCGTCAATCATTTCTTTATCGACAGCTTCACATTTTCATGCAGCCATTTCACCTTAGCTTCCTTACATTTCCTTCTTACTTAATTCGTAAGTTCCCTGTCTTTCTGTATTTCTGAGTGGTTTTGTACTTTCTTTTTAGTTGATCAACTGAGGTAATTCTGCTGTTAACCATGGTTTCTTCGCAGCTACTTTCCGTGTACCTATGTTTTTCTTTCCAACATCGTTGATTGCCCTTCTGAACTGCTTACTGAGCTATTCATTATCGCAGTATGAGAGAACTCATTCCTTAGTGTTTCCATACCCCACTTTTTTGCGCATTGATTCCTTCTGACTAATCTCTTAAACTTCAGTTTACTCTTCATCACTACTTAATTTTGATCTGAGTCTGTATATGCTCCTAGGTACGCCTTACAATGCAGTATCTGATTTCAGAATCTCCGCCTGAAAATGATATAATCTAACTGAAATCTTCCCGTATCGCTCTGCCTTTTCCAAGTATATCTCCTCCTTTTGTGATTCATGAACACAGTACTCGCTATTATTAGTTGAAACTTGTTACAGAAAATTAGTCTTTCTCCTCTCTCATTCCTTGTCCCAAGCCCATATTCTCCTGTAACTTTTTCTTCTACTCCTTCCCCTACAACCGCATTCCAGTCACCCGTGACTATTAGATTTTCATCTCCCTTTACGTACTGGATTACCCGTTCAATATCCTCAAATACTTTTTCCTTCTCTTCATCTTCTGCTTGCGACATCGACATGTATACTTGAATTATCATCGTCGGTGTTGGTTTGCTGTCGATTCTGATGAAATCCTACCATTGAATTGTCCACAGTGACTCACTCTCTGCCCTACCTACCTATTCCTAAAGAATTCTACTCCCGCCATACAGTTTTCTACAGCTGTTGATATTAACCTATACTCATCCGACCAGAAATCCTTGTCTTCCTTTCATTTCACTCCACTGGCCGCCTCTATTTCTATATAGAGCCTAAGCATTTCTCTTTTGAGATTTTATAGCTTCCCTACCACGTTAAAACTTCTGACATTCCATGCCCCGACTCTTAGAACGTTACTCTTTCGTAGGTTATTCAATCTTTTTCTCATCGTCACCTCCCCTTTCGAAGACCTCTCCCGGAGATCCGAATAAGTACTAGTCCGGAGTTATTATCCAGAGGAGAGATCATCATGATACTTCTTCAGTTACAGGCCACATGTTCTGTGGATACACAGATCATTGCTGTTGATCATTGATGATTCTTGCATATATTATGCGGCAGTTTTCACACATCTCAGCACTTGACGTCACATGCTTGAACTCAATACAGTACAATGTCTTATTGTTCTATACACATAAAAAAGTTTCGCATCGCCTCGGTTCCGAGAGTTCAGGAACCTGTACAGAAAATTGGAATAGAGATCAACATAAACATCATTTCCGCCCGTTTTATCGCTCATGAAAACCACGCGTTGCATGTTGTACCACCATGCAGCGAGACCTTCAGAGGTGGTGGTCCCAATTACAGTACACATCGGTACCTCTAATACTCAGTAGCACTTCCTCTTGCATTGATCCATGCCTCTTTTCGTCGTGACATAGTATCCACAAGTTCATCAACGCACTGTTGGTCCAGATTGTCCCAATCCTTAACGGTGATTCGGCGTAGATCCCTCAGAGTGGTTGGTGTCTCACGTCGTCCATAAACAGCCATTTTCAATCTATCCCAGGCAAGCTTGATAGGGTTCATGTCTGGACAACATGCTGGCCACTCTAGTCGAGCGATATCGTTACTCTGAAGGAAGTCATTCACAAGATGTGCACAACGGGGACGCGAATTGTCGTCCATGAACACGAATGCCTCTCCAGTATGCTGCTGATATCGTTGCACTATCGGTCGGAGGATGGCATTGACGTATCGTACAGCCGTTACGGCGCCTTCCATGACCACCAGCGGTGTACGTTGGCCCCACGTAATGCCACCCCAAAACAGCTGGGAACCTCCACCTTGCTGCACTCGCTGGACAGTGTGTCTAAGACGTTCAGCCTGACCAGGTTGCCTCCAAATCTGGTTGAAGGCATGTGCAACACTAATCGGTGAAGAGAAACGTGGTGCCTATCCTGAGCGGTCCATTCGGCATGTTTTTGGGCCCATCAGTTCCACTCTGCATGGTGTCGTGGTTGCCAAGACGGACCTCGCCATGGACGTCAACAATGAAGTTGCGCGTCATGCTGCCTGTTGCACACAGTTTGAGTCGTAAGACGATGTCCTGTGGCTGCACGAAAACCATTATTCAACATGGTGGCGTGGCTGTAGGGTCTCTCCAACCCATAATCCGTAGGTAGCAATCATCCACTGCGATTGGACCGCGGTATTGACCGCCTAGGCGTGTTCGAGCCATGTACCTCCTTCCTGGAGGAATGACGAACTGATCGGCTGTCGGACCCTCTCTGTCTAACAGTCGCTGCTCATGCATGGTTGTTAGCATCTTTTTCGGGTTCCCGGGTTCGATTCCCGGCGGGGTCAGGAATTTTCTCTGCCTCGTGATGGCTGGGTGTTGTGTGCTGTCCTTAGGTTAGTTAGGTTTAAGTAGTTCTAAGTTCTAGGGGACTGACGACCATAGATGTTAAGTCCCATAGTGCTCAGAGCCATTTGAACCATTTTTAGCATCTTTGGGCGGGTTTACGTCACTGAACAGTCAAAGGGGCTGGTCTGTGATACAATATCCATAGTGAATGTCTATCTTCAGGTGTTCTGGTCACCGGCGTGATGCAAAACTTTTTTTGATATGTATAGATATAGTCAGCGGCATATGTGGAACTATCTGCGAAATGTGTTGAAAAGAGAGTTAATAGTGACGAAGTAATTAATTAAAAAGTCCTGCATGATGTGGAAGTTTTTCACGTATGTCACTCATTATGTTTGAGTGTAGAATATGTTCCAAGATTCTACAACAAATCAATATCTAGGATATTGGAAAGTAGTTTTGTGGATCACTTCTAGTACCCTTCGTGTAGAAGGGTGTGCCCTGTGCTTTTTTCCAACACCTGGGTATGGTTTTTTGTTCTTTTCTTCTTGAGCTGCATACTTTCCCTGATTACTTTTTTCAACATCCTTCAACAGTAATTTGACTTGTTCTTCACACCTTGCGGGATTTATTATTGGGAGCTCCAACGTTAGGCGGGTGATGGAGCCCCTTAGGGAAATAGCGGACAGGGCTGGAAATAATTCCAACGTGCACTCGGTTTGTCTGCTAGGGTACCTCATCCAAGATGTGGAGGCGGCCTTGCTTGCGGCTATCGGGCGTACGGTGTGCAGTCGTCTGCAAGTAGTTGCTCACGTCGGCACCAATGATGCCTGTCGCTTGGGTTCTGAGGCGATCCTCAGTTCGTACAGGCGGCTGGCGGATTTGGTGAAGACCGCTGGCCTCGCACGCGGGGTGCAAGCAGAGCTCTCTATTTGCAGCATCGTTCCCAGAGTGGATCGGGATCCATTGGTTTGGAGCCAAGTGGAGGGTCTCAACCAGAGGCTTCGTCGACTCTGTGACGGTCGTGGCTGCAAATTTCTAGACTTGCGCTATTGGGTGGGGAATTGTATGACGCCCCTAGATAGGTCAGGGGTGCACTACGCAAAGGAAGCGGCTACTCGGGTAGCAGAGTACTTGTGACGTGCACATGAGGGTTTTTTAGGCTAGGCAGTAGCGCGAGGTGTCCTCATGAACACTCACCAGCCGACGTGCAGGCAGGGAAATCAGAACGCGCTCAGTGTAAAGACGCTTCAGCTATCAAGATATTAGCAATAAATTTTCAGAGTGTTCGGAATAAAGTTCCAGAATTTACTGCCCTCCAGGAAGCGTGTGGTGCGCAAGTTATTCTTGGGACTGAGACCTGGCTGACCCCTGAGACAGGAAGTTCTGAAATATTTAGTGAGGGTTGGAACGTGTATCGGAAAGACAGATTAGATACCGTAGGAGGTGGTGTCTTCATTGCAGTTGACAAAAATATTGTGTCTACTGAGGTGGAAGTAGAGTGTGATTGTGAAGTTATCTGGACACGTTTAACAGGGCTAGGAGAAATAAAGTTAATTGTTGGGTGTTATTACCGGCCACCAGGTTCCACCGTGACAGTTCTAGAATCATTCAAAGGGAGTCTACACTCTGTATAGCAGAAGTACCCGGATCATGCTATATTAGTCGGAGGCGACTTCAACATACCTAGTATAGACTGGGATGTCTATGGATTCATTACAGGTGATACAGACAAACAGTCGTGTGAATTACTTTTGAACACATTATCCGAAAACTGTCTTGGGCAGCTAAATCGACAGCCAACGCGTAATGGAAATATTTTAGATCTGGTAGCCACGAACAGACCAGACCTCATCGACGTTGTCAGTGTTGAGACAGGGATTAGTGATCATGATGTTGTCATTACGACTATGGCTACGAAAGTTAAAAAGTCGGCCAAGAAGACTAGGAGAGTATTCTTACTAGAAAGAGGAGATAAGCAGTTGTTAGCATCCCACTTAGTAAATGAATCGACTTCATTTACTTCCGGTGCGATGGACATGGAAGCATTATGGGCAAATTTTAAACACATTGTAAATCACGCATTGGACAAGTATGTGCCGAAAAAGTGGGTTACGGACGGAAAAGACCCACCGTGGTTTAACAGCGCAATTCGGAGAATGCTCAGGAAGCAAAGGCAGCTGCACTCGCGGTACAAAAAAGATCGGGAGAATAAGGACGGGCAAAAGTTAGTAGAGATTCTTGCTGCTGCAAAAAGAGCGATGCGCGAAGCATTCAACCACTACCACCGTCATACCTTAGCAAAAGATCTTGCAGAAAACCCAAGGAAATTCTGGTCTTACGTAAAATCGTTAAGCGGGTCGAAGGCTTCCATCCAGTCACTCACTGATCAGTCTGGCCTGGCAACGGAAGACAGCAAAACGAAAGCTGAAATTTTAAATTTAGCATTTGAGAAATCTTTCACGCAAGAGGATCGTACAAACATACCGCCGTTTGAGTCTCGTACACATTCCCGTATGGAGGACATAGTGATAGACATCCCTGGGGTTGTGAAGCAGCTGAATGGGTTGAAAATAAATAAATCTCCAGGTCCTAATGCGATTCCAATTCGGTTTTACAGAGAGTACTCTACTGCATTGGTTCCTTACTTAGCTTGCATTTATCGCGAATCTCTTGCCCAACGTAAAGTCCCGAGCAATTGGAAAAAAGCGCAGGTGACGCCTGTATATAAGATGGATAGAAGGACGGATCCTCAAAATTACAGACCAATATCCTTAACATCGGTTTGTTGCAGGATTCTCGAACATATTCTCAGTTCGAATATAATGAACTTCCTTGAGACAGAGAAGTTGCTGTCCATGCATCAGCACGGCTTTAGAAAGCATCGCTCCTGCGAAACGCAACTCGCCCTTTTTTCGCATGATGTCTTGCGAAACATGGGTGAAGGGAATCAGACGGATGCCACATTTCTTGACTTCCGGAAAGCGTTTGACTCGGTGCCCCACTGCAGACTCCTAACTAAGGTACGAGCATATGGGATTGGTTCCCAAATATGTGAGTGGCTCGAAGACTTCTTAAGTAATAGAACCCAGTACGTTGTTCTCGATGGTGAGTTTTTATCGGAGGTGAGGGTATCGAGTGTCCCAGGGAAGTGTGGTAGGTCCGCTGTTGTTTTCTATCTACATAAATGATCTTTTGGATAGGGTGGATAGCAATGTGCGGCTGTTTGCTGATGATGCTGTGGTGTACGGGAAGGTGTCGTCGTTGAGTGACTGCAGGAGGATAAAAGATGACTTGGACAGGATTTGTGATTGGTGTAAAGAATGGCGGCTAACTCTAAATATGGATAAATGTAAATTAATGCAGATGAATAGGAAAAATAATCCTGTAACGTTTGAATACTCCATTAGTAATGTAGCGCTTGACACAGTCATATCGATTAAATATTTGGGCGTAACATTGCAGAGCGATATGAAGTGGGACAAGCATGTAATGGCAGTCGTGGGGAAGGCGGATAGTCGTCTTCGGTTCATTGGTAGAATTTTGGGAAGATGTGGTTCATCTGTAAAGGAGACCGCTTATAAAACACTAATATGACTTATTCTTGAGTACTGCTCGAGAGTTTGCGATCCCTATCAGGTCGGATTGAGGGAGGACATAGAAGCAATTCAGAGGCAGGCTGCTAGATTTGTTACTGGTAGGTTTGATCATCACGCGAGTGTTACGGAAATGCTTCAGGAACTCGGGTGGGAGTCTCTAGAGGAAAGGAGGCGTTCTTTTCGTGAATCGCTACTGAGGAAATTTAGAGAACCAGCATTTGAGGCTGACTGCAGTACAATTTTACTGCCGCCAACTTGTATTTCGTGGAAAGACCACAAAGATAAGAGAGTATAGGGCTCGTACAGAGGCATATAGGCAGTCATTTTTCCCTCGTTCAGTTTGGGAGTGGAACAAGAAGAGAAGATGCTATTTGTGGTACGAGGTACCCTCCGCCAAGCACCGTATGGTGGATTGCGGAGTATGTATGTAGATGTAGATGTAGATGGATGTTGGCATATCTCCTGAACTAAGTGTCGTGCAATGATATAACTTTTTCTGGTACGTTCAGTGGTATATGTAAATACTGTCTGCAAAGTATGTCACGAACGCAATTAGTATTAAGGAAGTAATACACTCCTGGAAATTGAAATAAGAACACCGTGAATTCATTGTCCCAGGAAGGGGAAACTTTATTGACACATTCCTGGGGTCAGATACATCACATGATCACACTGACAGAACCACAGGCACATAGACACAGGCAACAGAGCATGCACAATGTCGGCACTAGTACAGTGTATATCCACCTTTCGCAGCAATGCAGGCTGCTATTCTCCCATGGAGACGATCGTAGAGATGCTGGATGTAGTCCTGTGGAACGGCTTGCCATGCCATTTCCACCTGGCGCCTCAGTTGGACCAGCGTTCGTGCTGGACGTGCAGACCGCGTGAGACGACGCTTCATCCAGTCCCAAACATGCTCAATGGGGGACAGATCCGGAGATCTTGCTGGCCAGGGTAGTTGACTTACACCTTCTAGAGCACGTTGGGTGGCACGGGATACATGCGGACGTGCATTGTCCTGTTGGAACAGCAAGTTCCCTTGCCGGTCTAGGAATGGTAGAACGATGGGTTCGATGACGGTTTGGATGTACCGTGCACTATTCAGTGTCCCCTCGACGATCACCAGTGGTGTACGGCCAGTGTAGGAGATCGCTCCCCACACCATGATGCCGGGTGTTGGCCCTGTGTGCCTCGGTCGTATGCAGTCCTGATTGTGGCGCTCACCTGCACGGCGCCAAACACGCATACGACCATCATTGGCACCAAGGCAGAAGCGACTCTCATCGCTGAAGACGACACGTCTCCATTCGTCCCTCCATTCACGCTTGTCGCGACACCACTGGAGGCGGGCTGCACGATGTTGGGGCGTGAGCGGAAGACGGCCTAACGGTGTGCGGGACCGTAGCCCAGCTTCATGGAGACGGTTGCGAATGGTCCTCGCCGATACCCCAGGAGCAACAGTGTCCCTAATTTGCTGGGAAGTGGCGGTGCGGTCCCCTACGGCACTGCGTAGGATCCTACGGTCTTGGCGTGCATCCGTGCGTCGCTGCGGTCCGGTCCCAGGTCGACGGGCACATGCACCTTCCGCCGACCACTGGCGACAACATCGATGTACTGTAGAGACCTCACGCCCCACGTGTTGAGCAATTCGGCGGTACGTCCACCCGGCCTCCCGCATGCCCACTATACGCCCTCGCTCAAAGTCCGTCAACTGCACATACGGTTCACGTCCACGCTTTCGCGGCATGCTACCAGTGTTAAAGACTGCGATGGAGCTCCGTATGCCACGGCAAACTGGCTGACACTGACGGCGGCGGTGCACAAATGCTGCGCAGCTAGCGCCATTCGACGGCCAACACCGCGGTTCCTGGTGTGTCCGCTGTGCCGTGCGTGTGATCATTGCTTGTACAGCCCTCTCGCAGTGTCCGGAGCAAGTATGGTGGGTCTGACACACCGGTGTCAATGTGTTCTTTTTTCCATTTCCAGGAGTGTAAATTAAAAGTCATGTTTCATGTGCCAGTTTCTACACACAGCGAAAATGCAGTAAGCGTTAAACTTTTTTCCTTTCATCATTTTGTTAGTGTCATCGGCGAGAAGAAGTTTCATAAAGGTTTTAAATTATACATAAAGTTTGTTGCAAGTCTCTAAGTTCTCTCATTCTCAAACACTGGATGACTAAATTACGGGTATTCTCTCGTTGTAGGCTACGCTGCTTTCACAAGTAACCATTTGTTTAATAAAAATTTGCTTTTCTTTATGTTTACTTCATTTAGAGTCCGTCTGTTCATATAGCATCACTGGCGCTTCTATATGTTAATTTCTATTTCTTTGCGAATAACTACCTCTTTAGCTTAGGAAATCAGTTCCCTGGTTTGAAAACAGCAGTGTAAACTACGTTTTCGTGTTTTGGCTTGGCAGCGTGGGATTCTCCGAGCGGTCTGAGGCGCTGCATCGTGGACTGTGCGGCTGGTCCCGCCGGAGGTTCGAGTCCTCCCTCGGGCGTGGGTGTGTGTGTTTGTCCTTAGGATAATTTAGGTTAAGTAGTGTGTAAGCTTAGGGACTGATGACCTTAGCAGGCAAGTCCCATAAGATTTTACACACATTTGATTTGTTTTTTGGCTCGCTGTCATGCATCTGTCAGGATGAAGCGGGGCTGTAAGTGAATCGCTTACTGTGAAAATCTTTTTGCAAGGTAACACCTATCTGGCACCACCTACAATTTTCCATTTACTGTAGATAGGCAACTACTCCGGATCATGTTGTTGGTTGTACAGGATAATTAGGAGCAAGCTGAAGGAGGAGAAAAGGTACTGTGCAGTAGATATCTTCGTCGAACTCATAAAATGAGAACAACTTTTCCAATGCTCAAATGAATGTGGATTCTTTTATCGACTGCAGTTCCTGGTTGCGTACATTCTATTAAAGAATCTGCCTGACTGATGATTCGTTTGATAAAGTCGCTCCTAGAGACCTGAAAAGTGTCTCACTATTTCAACATACCATGAGAGGAATTTCTCAGCTCAAAATCCAGATATTTTTACGTGTAAGATGAATATTACTAGCTTGGCGATGGACTTTTTAAGGCTGAGAAAAGCTGTACAATCTTTGGAACTCCCTTCAAAGGAAGTCTACATATCTGCACTACCTATAAATAACAGCAAAATGGATGATACCAGGAAATCTTTGGTCTATATTCCTCAAGATGAGGTGCAGTTTTGGAATTCAGTCACATCATGGTTGACAACAACGGCATCTCGTGATGTAGGTGAAGATAACTGAGTAACGCAAGCATACGAAACGTCAAATATTATTCAAAAATATATTTAAAAATGTTTATTACAATAATAGACGTCATTATATACAATTCTTTTTTAAAACATGTAACTTAATCCTAAAATTAATTTGAAAATCTAGTGTACTGCAGAAAGGGAACATGTTTCAAATGGCTCTGAGCACTATGCGACTTAACTTCTAAGGTCATCAGTCGCCTAGAACTTAGAACTAATTAAACCTAACTCACCTAAGGACACCACACACATCCATGCCCGAGGCAGGATTCGAACCTGCGACCGTAGCGGTCGCTCGGCTCCAGACTGCAGCGCCTAGAACCGCACGGCCACTCCGGCCGGCGGGAACATGTTTAACAGCAACAGAGTCAAACCCTCTCTTTCCCCTTACATAATGCTTGACTTTCACACGAAAATATGAGGGCTTTTCGGGAAGTAAGGGCCGACCAGTTGCGAAACGGAAACCACAGTGAAAATCAAAACTGATTTATTTGGCGACAGTTAGCTATATTTCCCAACTACATCTCTACATAGCTGCCGCCCCGATTGAGACACCTGTCTAGCTTGTACCAACTTTCCAATACCTTCATCATAGAAGGCAGCCGCCTGTACTTTCTGTGCCGGCCGGTGTGGCCGTGCGGTTCTAGGCGCTTCAGTCTGGAACCGCGTGACCACTACGGTCGCAGGTTCGAATCCTGCCTCGGGCATTAATGTGTGTGATGTCCTTAGGTTAGTTAGGTTTAAGTAGTTCTAAGTTCTAGGGGAATGATGACCGTAGATGTTAAGTCCCATAGTGCTCAGATCCATTTGAACCATTTTTGTGCTTTCTGCCCATTCCCTACACTGATCTGCAGCTTGTCTGTGCCAAAATATTGCCTTCACAGCCAGCGGTTCACATAAGGAGAGATGAAAATCAGAGGAAGCCAAGTCTAGGCTGTATGGCGGGTGATCAAACACTTCCCACTGAAAACGCTGCAGGAGAGTTCTCATTGCCACTGATGTGTGCGGCCGAGAATTGTCACGAAGAAGGAAGCGCATGACAGTTATGTTGTGTGGGCTGCATGAAATCAGGCGAAATTTTTCACAGGCATTCATGCTTGGCGGGAGACACTATTTTCTAGGTATCTTTACGTGCTGCCTGTGGCTCAGAACTGAAAAGAGCTTGATCGACAGGCGTACTAGAGAGAGACACTGTCCAACACATCTATACAAATCTTCATCGAATTTTCACGGTGGTTTGCATTTCGCGACCGATCTAACCTTACTTTCCGAACAGTCCCCATAATAATCGAGTATATTTACAACGAGAAACTAGAAATACACGTCGGGAGATAAATAGTATTAAACCGATTTACGTGTCGCCTTTCTGCAGTAAGCGGTGCTGCATGGGCAAGCGATCAGACCGCACCTGGGCCCACGGGGCCGTCGCGTGGGACAGATGCAGCCCAGCAGCCACCAGCTCCCACATGCGCCCGCTCGCTGTGTTTGTTTCTCCTCGGCCCGCAGTCTCCTGGTCTCTAAAGCCCCCGTACCACGTTTCTGCTGCCGAGCCCGCAGTTTGTTGATTTAGTTGCTCCACGTCGGGAATTGCCTCACACTGCTTTGTTTGCCTTATGCGATATTTCTGTTACGCTTTAATTACCTTATGTTACTCTGAATACCTAGAGAATGAGGAAATTTTATATGAATCGTATGCGTTATTCTCTGTTGTGTATCGTGGCAGACAGGAGGGCTTATAACACATCAGGACCCACTGTACAAGAGCTTGTGGACATTCTGAAGAGGAGATTCAAACACACTTTTTAATCTCACCAGAATCCATTGTCACCCTTTTGGTTTTCATTACTTATTTCGTAGAATTTATTTTCTGGTCACTTTTTCGTTCTCGTTTAATTATACTATTACATTTTCCTCTAGTTTTATATAGTCTTACATAAATACCGAATGTACTTCTCGCCTGTTCTGATTTCCTTTACGAGAACATTTATTAAACATGAAACTTTTTCTTGTTTAATTTGCATTATGCTGGTTTTACTCGCAAAATGCTCGTATGCAACAATTGCGTAAACCTAGATCAAGAGAACGTCGCATGCCAGATTAACCACCGCAAGACAGGTACCCGATCCTAGTAATGTGCGGTTCTTTGGCGGTTTTCCACGCATGTCTGGAATAGACTTCTATTCTGTAGAAACACAAAACATACAGATCTAAAATAGTGGTACACACAGAAGAAAGTTTACTCTATTCACAAACTAATGCCACTCAGGACGGTCCTGAATTGTGTTACTGACTATTCCAAAAGAGAAGGAATATAATAGCGTATTATACACTCAACGACCAGGTCATCAGAGACAGAACACAACGTAAAATTGTACTGTAGTCTTCTTACGAAAACTTTTATTTATTTGCCAAGATTGCTACGTTAACGCTGTAATGGGGTACTGCTTTCGACAGCATACACTGAGGTGACAAAATTCGTGAAATACACTACTGGCCATTAAAATTGCTACACCACGAAGGTGACGTGCTACAGACGCGAAATTTAGCCTACAGGAAGAAGATGCTGTGATATGCAAATGATTAGTTTTTCAGAGCGTTCACACAAGATTGGCGCCGGTGGCAACACCTACAACGTACTAGCATGAGGAAAGTTTCAAAACGATTTTTCATACACAAACAGAAGTTGAGCGGCGTTGCCTGGTGAAACGTTGTTGTGATGCCTCGTGTAAGGAAGAGAAATGCGTACCATCACGTTTCCGACTTTGATGAAGGTCTGATTGTAGCCAATCGCGATTGCGGTTTATCGTATCGCGACATTGCTGCTCGCGTTGGTCGAGATCCAATGACTGTTAGCAGAATATGGAATCGGTGGGTTCAGGAGGGTAATCTACATCTACATCTACATTTATACTCCGCAAGCCACCCAACGGTGTGTGGCGGAGGGCACTTTACGTGCCACTGTCATTATCTCCCTTTCCTGTTCCAGTCGCGTATGGTTCGCAGGAAGAACGACTGTCTGAAAGCCTCTGTGCGCGCTCTAATCTCTCTAATTTTACATTCGTGATCTCCTCGGGAGGTATAAGTAGGGGGAAGCAATATATTCGATACCTCATCCAGAAACGCACCCTCTCGAAACCTGGCGAGCAAGCTACACCGCGATGCAGAGCGCCTCTCTTGCAGAGTCTGCCACTTGAGTTTGTTAAACATCTCCGTAACGCTATCACGCTTACCAAATAACCCTGTGACGAAACGCGCCGCTCTTCTTTGGATCTTCTCTATCTCCTCCGTCAACCCGATCTGGTACGGATCCCACACTGATGAGCAATACTCAAGTATAGGTCGAACGAGTGTTTTGTAAGCCACCTCCTTTGTTGATGGACTACATTTTCTAAGGACTCTCCCAATGAATCTCAACCTGGTACCCGCCTTACCAACAATTAATTTTATATGATCATTCCACTTCAAATCGTTCCGCACGCATACTCCCAGATATTTTACAGAAGTAACTGCTCCCAGAGTTTGTTCCGCTATCATATAATCATACAATAAAGGATCCTTCTTTCTATGTATTCGCAATACATTACATTTGTCTATGTTAAGGGTCAGTTGCCACTCCCTGCACCAAGTGCCTATCCGCTGCAGATCTTCCTGCATTTCGCTACAATTTTCTAATGCTGCAACTTCTCTGTATACTACAGCATCATCCGCGAAAAGCCGCATGGAACTTCCGACACTATCTACTAGGTCATTTATATATATTGTGAAAAGCAATGGTCCCATAACACTCCCCTGTGGCACGCCAGAGGTTAGTTTAATGTCTGTAGACGTCTCTCCGTTGATAACAACATGCTGTGTTCTGTTTGCTAAAAACTCTTCAATCCAGCCACACAGCTGGTCTGATATTCCGTAGGCTCTTACTTTGTTTATCAGGCGACAGTGCGGAACTGTATCGAACGCCTTCCGGAAGTCAAGAAAAATAGCATCTACCTGGGAGCCTGTATCTAATATTTTCTGGGTCTCATGAACAAATACGGGACGCCATGCTGGAACCCAACGGCCTCGTATCACTAGCAGTCGAGATGATAGGCATCTTATCCGCATGGCTGTAACGGATCGTGCAGCCACGTCTCGATCCCTGAGTCAACAGATGGGGACGTTTGCAAGACAACAACAATCTGCACGAACAGTTCGACGACGTTCGCAGCAGCATGGACTATCAGCTCGGAGACCATGGCTGCGGTTACCCTTGACGCTGCATCACAGACAGGAGCGCCTGCGATGGTGTACTCAACGACGAACCTGGGTGCACGAATGGCAAAACGCCATTTTTTCGGATGAATCCAGGTTCTGTTTACAGCATCATGACGGTCGCATCCGTGTTTGGCGACATCGCGGTGAACGCACATTGGAAGCGTGTATTCGTCATCGCCATACTGGCGTATCACCCGGCGTGATGGATGGTATGGGGTGCCATTGGTTACACGTCTCGGTCACCTCTTGTTCGCATTGACGGAACTTTGAACAGTGGACGTTACATTTCAGATGTATTACGACCCGTGGCTCTACCCTTCATTCGATTCCTGCGAAACCCTACATTTCAGCAGGATAATGCACGACCGCATGTTGCATGTCCTGTACGGGCCTTTCTGGATACAGAAAATGTTCGACTGCTGCCCTGGCCAGAATCTTCTTCAGATCTCTCACCAACTGAAAACGTCTGGTCAATGGTAGCCGAGCAGCTGGCTCGTCACAATACGCCAGTCACTACTCTTGATTAACTGTGGTATCGTGTTTAAGCTGCATGGGCAGCTGTACCTGTACACGTCATTCAAGCTCTGTTTGCCTCAATGGCCAGGCGTATAAATGCCGTTATTACGGCCAACGGTGGTTTTTTTGGGTATTGATTTCTCAGGATCTATGCACCCAAATTGCGTGAAAATGTAATCACATGTCAGTTCTAGTATAATATATTTGTCCAATGAATACCCATTTATCATCTGCATTTCTTCTTGGTGCAGCAATTTTAATGGCCAGTAGTGTACCTGCTAACATTGTATTCCACCTCCTTTTGCCCGGCATGGTGCAGCAGCTCGACGTGGCGTGAATTCAACAAGGCTTTGGAAAACCCGTGCAGGAATCTTGAGCCATACTGCCTCTACAACTGTCCGTAACTGCAAAAGTGTTGCCACTGCAGAAGTTTGTTCACTAACTGACCTCTCGATAATTTCCCATAAATGTTCGATGGGATTCATGTCGGCCTATATGAGTGGCCAAATCATTGTCATTCTTCAAACCTATCTCGAACAGTTGTGGCCCGGTGACATGGCGCATTGTCATCCATAAAAATTCCATCTTTGCTTAGGAACATAAAGTCCGTGGTTTACGAGTAGCCGAACATAACCGGCTTCAGTTAATGATCGACTCAGCTGGACAAGAGGATCCAGTTCATTCCATGTAAACGCAGCAAGCACGATTATGGAGCCACCACCTGCTTGTACAGTGTCTTGTTGACACTTTGGATCCATGGTTTTCATGCACCACACTCGAACCCTATCATCAGCTCTTACAAACTGAAATTGGGGCTCATCTGACCAGGTCACGGTTTTCCAGTCGTCTACGGTGCAACCGATATGGCATGAGCCCAGCAGAGGCGCTACAAACGATGCCGTGCTTTTAGCAAAGGCACTCACGTCTGTCACCTGCTGCCATTAACGTCAAATTTTGCCGCAATGCTTTAATGGCTGCCTTCATTTTAGGTCCCACATTGATTTCTGTAGTTATTCCACGCAGTGTTACTTGTCTGTTAGCACTGACAGCTATAGCTGCTCTCGATAGTTAAGTGATGGCCATTGTCCACTGCGTTGTCCCTGGTGAGAGGTAATGCCTGAAATTTAGTACTCTCAGCACATTCTTGACATTTTGAATCTCGGGATATTGAATTCCCTAACGATTTCAGAAATGGAATGTCCCATACGTCTAGCACCAACTACCATTTTGCGTTCAAAGTCTGTTAATCCCCGTCGTACGGCCACAATCATCTCGGAAATCTTTTCACGTGAATCATCTAAGTACAAATTACTGCTCCGCCAACATATTGTCCTTTTACACCTTCGTTACGCGATACTACCGCCATCTGTATATGTCCATATCAGCATCCCATAACTTTTGTCACCTCAGTGGAAACTGCCGTCTTCTGTTCTATAAGTAGGCAGTGGTGATTACATCATACAGTGATTTAAACTAGTGTATCACAAGAACATACAGTGTGCACAAGAAAGTCGATACATTACAATAACAGGAGAGATGTGCAACCAAGATGTATGTAATGTATCGACTTTGTTGTGCACATTATATATTCCTCATGTTACATAGTAGTTTAAATCGTTGTGTGATGTAACTATCACTGCTCGGTTTTATGGATCTGAAGATGGCAGTCTGTACTGCCGAAACAAGTAATCCACTAATCTGTTAACGTAAAGATCTTGACAACATCTACGGTATTGATTTATAGATCGCCTCTTGTATCGACTGAACATGTTAGGTAGCCACAACAACGTAGAATGCTACAAGAGCTGTGTGATAAGTCAGCAATGGCCCTTGCTGGCATTTGCCTTAAGAGATTTAGGAAATTCTGCAGAGTACAAAGTGATTTCTTACCAATAGCGACCAATTCCATGAAGAGAAAAATTCTAAAGAAAAGTTATTTACTCTTTAATTATTAATTATTGTGAATTACAAAACTATTTAATGCAAAATTTGGACTTAGCATGTATGTAGCTATACCTCTAGCTCGCACTGAATTTGCATCGGATGTTGACATCCGAAGTCGTGGATTTCTTGGTTATTGCAAGTGTTTAAAGGGGCATTAAGTAAAAAAATCCAGGTTGCTGCCAGAGTAATTTAATGTTATACTTCTAGTGATGGATCCATTTTGGCTAGATTGCTATTTTGAGACCATATGCGAAAGTTACATTTTTTTTTAATTTTATTATAATGTTGGTTAATCATATTTTGGATATGCAAATTTCGTAGTTACACCCATATGCCATCAGTAGTTTCTGTCACTCTGTATTGTACTGCAACGTGGTGTAGGTTTAGTACTCTTATGCTTTAAGCTATTTTGCAATTTGCTGCTGTTGTTACTGATCCTTTCTTGTCACTTTCACAATTTCTTGTTTTATCATGAGGTTTGATAGACTAGCAGTTGTGATAGATGATCGAAGATGCTATAAGGATACAGTTTCCGTGTTGTGTAGACGATATCATTGCGAGCTATATGTAAGATCTTTGTAATCGAAGTGTCTATGGGCAGGAACTGAATAAAATTTTTGTATGAAATGTTTATGTTCTAAATCCGTTTGTTCATTAAAAATTTTATTGAAGTGCTAACCAAAGATAACGGACAGGTACAACTAATAACAAACATTTTGACTACAAAGATCGTACACAAAGCCCTAAGTGATGACATGAATACAGCATAGCAACTGTAACCATATTGCATCTGTGACCATCTGCGACTACTGCCAGTGTGTCAAAACTAGCGATAAAAAAGTCAGATTATTAAATTTTCAAGAGAGGATAATTAGCAACAGGAGCAAAACATAAAACAGCTTATAGCATAAGAGATTTAAACCTACATCACGTTGTAACGCAATACAGAGCGACAGTGACCACTGATAATATATAGACAAAAGTTCCAAATTTTAATATCTGCCAGCCGGTGTGACCGAGCGGTTCTAGGCGCTACAGTGTGGAACCGCGCGACCGCTATGGTCGCAGGTTCGAATCCTACCTCGGGCACGAATGTGTGTGATGTCCTTAGGATAGTTATAATGACCTCAGAAGTTAAGTTCCATAGTGCTCAGAGCCATTTGAACCATTCTGAATATCTGAAAATATGATTAACCAACATTATAATTAAATAAAGGATGCTATGTAACTTTCGCAGATGGTCTTTAGATGGCAATCTAGTCGAAACGGATGCATCACAAGAAATACATCATTAAAATACTGCAGCAGGAATCTGGATTTTATTACATAATATCGCTAAGAGATACCTTCTACGTTGCGGACCCATTGGGTCGTAAATTTTATTTAAAGAGGCATTTTACGGTGGTGACACTGTGGTGAGACTGTATTCATAGTGAAATATTTTAGGACTCGTGATTTTTTTTTATTATCTGATTATAGAAAATGAACGCCCCACTTGACTAACCATATTTTGCCGTTGTATAGCAAATGAAATACATTAAAAACAAGTAGACTAACCGGTATGGAAAGCTTGCGGCATTATTGAAAACCTTATCAGCTTATCGCAGGGCATCAGTCCTCACTTGCTGGTAGCTTTGCATTTAACGTGTATCGCCACAGTGGCTTGCGCGCTACATTAAACGAGAACTTCGGGAAACAGGGCAGGGAAGTGGAAGTGTGCTTATGAGCTGGTACGCTGTGGAAGCGAGCAATAAATTAGTGTCGCTGTAGGTGGCGGGAAGGGCAGGGAAGCGGCGAGTGGCGCGGCGCCTGCAGCAGACAGCAGGCAGCTGGAGCAGCCAGGAGGACGGGAACAGAGTGACGCGGCGCGCTCCACGCCGATATTAAAGCGGAGCGGCCGCTGCGGACAGCCGCCTCTGTGCCGCCGCCCGTCACTTCGACTGGTGCTCCCGATACGTCAGCCGCCAGGCGCCGCATTCCGACCCAGAGAGCACGCTGGAACGTCTCTCACTTCTATCTACTGGATCTTAGAAGGCACTTATTACATGACCGCTGCTGAAAGCCATTGTACCAACAGTTTCTCAATTATTGCAGTTTCCACAATAACTTGTCGACAGATACTTCGTAGACTTGCAATTTAATTTTTTAAGTATGGTTTTAGGAGGGAAAAATTGGGCAGGTGCGAGTAGGAGATTTCCGTACAAACTCAGTATGTGTATAGACAGTTCAGCCATCCCGGGAATCGAGGACCTCGACGACTTTTACCTGTTATCGACCTTGATACTGGCAAGATATCTGTTCCAGCGATTCCAAAACTTTCCAGAATGTTTTACTTTCAAGTCTGAAGTCGGATAACAAATGACAAAAGAAATATTTTTTTCGTGTGATAAAATTACAGATTAACAATTTTCTCTTTTTCTTCTCTTGTACTGTGAAATGTTTCTTCTTGCCGAATTTCATGATTCTACCTCAAGGGCAAGTTCCGTGTATTTTTTAATGAGTGAGTTTGCGAGTATCAAAATATGTGAGATAAACGGCCGTAGCTTTTGACTGCACTGAATGGGAAGCTAACATTTATTATACCACCAAGGGACCAAAGATCTTAGTATGTGACATAAATTTCAACTTGATACGCCTATCCTTGCTGAGAAAAAGGGGTCGTGACAGACGAACGAACAGTCAGACAGTCTGATAACAAACGACAAGAAAATTTTTTCCTGTTACATAATCACAGATTTACAGTTGGCGGATTTTTCCTTTGGTTCTACCGTGAAACCTTGCTTCTTGCCATATTTCATGATTCTAGGCCAACGGGAAGTATTCTACAAATTTTGATGAGTGAGTTTGTACCAGAATTTGTGACTAAATGGCCGTAGCTTTTGGCTGATTTGACTTACAAGCTTACATTTATTACATCGCAAAGTGAGTATACACCTTAGTATATGACACAAACTTTAATTTGATACGTCGGCTCATTCCTGAGAAAAAGAGTTCCTGACAGACAGACGGATAGACGCACAACAAAGAGATCTTGTAATTGTTCCGTTTTTACACGACGAGGTAAGGAGCCCAAAAATTAACAAACAAGCTTAAGGTTCTAGGTAATGAAGGCTGCAGGTGACCATACTGAATATGTTTGAAGAGTTCTTCAAAACTCTATGTAACGCACCTCAGGTAACGAAAGCAAGTATCAGACTGTGAGAATGAGTGCATTTTGGAAGTACTACTATTAGAAAGCAGTTAGTCGCAGCGAAAGAGTGGGAATGTTGAGATAACAGCACAAATGACAAAAGAATATGGAAAATTGACGGGAGTAAGACTTGCGCTTATTAACAGAATTTTTGCGTACGAGGATGGTACCAGATGGCTGGAATTGTATTTCCCAATAAAAGAACCATCGAAGGTGTGATAAACTAACTGCTCTTTGATCTTGCGCCAGGTGAGTATAAATACTTTACAAAAACTTCAACTAATCGTCTAGAACGTATTTTGCATTTTAAACGGAGAAAACAAAGCTGGCTTTAGAAGTGGATATAGCACAATGAACCATTTACAGCTTGTCAATGAAATCACTCAAAGAAGTAACGAATATAAGTTACCATTTTGTACGGGATTTATTGTCTACGAGAAACTGTTTGATTCCGTCAAAGTAATATCTATTCTGGCAGAACTTGAGAGAGGAACAGAATCTACCTAGATTATTTTGTTGAACGTGCACAATTAGGCTACTGCTTTCATTTGATTAGATAAAGAGAGTGATAAACTCAGAATAGAGAAAGGAGTTAGACATGGAGACTCCATTTCACCAAAACTATATTCTGGAATCTTACAAGGCCTCTCCAAATCACTATAGTGAGATACGGAAGTAATACACATAAAGAGGTCTATTCTGAATCGCATTATATCGCCAGATGACATTATTTTGTTTGTTTCGCATCCATAACAACTTCAGAAAAGGATGGAGGACCTTAACAGCGCAAATGTGACTGAAGGTTAATTACAGGAAGGCGAACATCATTTACTATCGGTACGTCGATAGGAAAATAGCAAAGCTTAATCACCAAGTTTTAAAAAACTACATTCATATTGTGTATTGATAGAAGGCAAAGGTAAATTTAATTGGAAAAACGGACCAAATCGTCGTGACCATGTACTGAGAGCAGTTCTGTTACCTATAGGTCAAAACAAAAAATAGTTTCCCTTTCGCTTGTTCTCTGATCATCTCTTGCATCAGTTTATGCCACTCAAAAGAATATGTTCACAAAAAATATTTTCTCTTTATTGAAAGAGAATAATATTCTTAAAATACACGGTATAGCCTATGAATTACAGTCTAACAAGTGCCTGGCAATTAGTTAATTTTAGTTTTAGACAATGGAAAATATTTTACGAGTAGTATTGTACCACTTTCTAATAACACATAAATTCGACATTAAATGTTGAATAGTTACTTAACAGATAGCTGCAAACCCTTAGGAATGGTAGGTCTCACAAACAGCACAATTTTTTTGTTCAACAACATATTCTTGAAACTTCCTGTCACATTAAAACTGTGTGTTGAATCGAGACTCGAACTCGGGACCTTTGCCTTTCACGTGGAAGTGCTCTACGGCCTTCTTTTATCTCATTTTGTTCGCTATTGTTTGTTCTATATGATCGGGGCGGGCGTCCCATGACGCTTGTTCAAGTTCATCGTTGATCGATTAACTCAGCTAACCCTCTTATCGAACACGCTGAACTACCGTGCCGGCAGCCGACTGAGCTACACAAGCACGACTCACGACCCGTCCTCTCACCTTCAGTTCTGCCAGTACCTCTTCTCCTACCTTCCAAACTTCACAGAAGCTCTTCCGCAAAACTTTCAGAAATTGCACTTCTGGAAGAAAGGACCAGGTACTTGGGTAGCTCATTCGGTAGAGCAATTGTCCGCGAAAGGCAAAGATCCTGCGTTCTAGTCTCGATCCAGCACACAGTTTTAAGGGGCTCCGGAAAGGCTCAAAATCATGAAAAGTTCAATTTTTACTTTTTTGCGTTTTCTGAATCTGAAGACTATTACCTTTTCATAGATATATAATTTATTCAATTCCGAAGACTACAACTATTTTTAAATTTTTTTTAAAATGTTTTCTACATGGGCGTGACCCACTGTGGCGCTGTTAAACTGCTGTCAAATGGTGTTATTATTAACGTCCATGATCATCAGGTACATTTTAGTGATGTGAGATAAAGTATGTGTTGTGGCTAAACCTATTTTCAGAGACTTAGCAGCACCTGAACTGTTGAAAAAGTGTATTCACGGAAAAACTCAAAACCCCAATGAAAGTGTAAATAGTGTTATATGGTCGAGAATCCCCAAGACTGTATTTGTTGGAATAGAAACACTTCACTTTGGTGTGTATGATGCTGTTGCGACTTTCAATGATGGCAACATTGTAAGATGCAAGGTATTTAGAAATATGGGAATGAAGATAGGTTCTAACATGGTACGAGCGATGCTTGCTTTAGACAAGGAACGCCTTCGGGCTGCAGACAGGGCTGTAAAGAGTCTAGAAATACAAGCAAGAGTAAACAGGAAGAACAAGAGGAAGCTGGAGGAGAAGTTTGCAGAGGATGAAGATAATCCATCCTATGGACCTGGAATGCACTAAAAAGTTAATCCAATCTTTGTCGCTCGATTCCTAAAACTTTTTATTTTCTCATACTAATTACATGTTTTCTAAGGATCTTCCAAACATATTTGTTTCAAAGTTTCAGTAAATGTAAATGTAAATGTTCCGCATAATTTAACACAGCCTTTTTCCAAAAAACTGTATATTTTTGAGTATATAAATAAAAAATTGCAAAAAAATGTTGTGAATTTTCATTACAATTGAAAAAAAATCATCTTTAATAACTGAACTAAAATTTTGTAAAATCCCTGTGTTAAGTTGTAGCCCATACTCCAATAAATAATCTGTAAAAAGTTCAACTTCCTACCTCAAATACTTTGTGAGGAAAGATGTAATTTATAAGCGTTATTTTAACATTGCAAGTATAGGGCGTTCCGGAGCCCCTTAATCTGCCAGGAAGTTTCGTATCAGCGCACCTCTGCTACGGAGTGAAAATCTCGTTCTGTAAACAGATTCTTTCAGGCCACTATTTATGAGCTTTCAGATTGAGATGCTCGTAAGGTTATGACAGTGTATGAGAATAACTATGCCCAAACGATGATTTATTGACACACGAAGAAATTTACAAAAGCTGTTCATTCTTCCCTGATCCTCATCATAGGCATTATATCTTCTCACTTGCACTTGGCAGGATTCTGTCACATGTCTTGAAACGAATAATAGATTCAGACAGTCAGATGAACTCGGGAATAAATTTCAATAGTACACACCGCGCTTTTGATGTCACTCCCCCTCCACCGTTCCCCGTATCCTCTACCCTCAGCCCAGGACAAAAGGGGATTAAATGAAGAGAACAGAACATACCTATCCACGTGGACAGATGGATGTGCTCTAGCTTCCGTCCTGAAAAGTCGATAAACCAGACGTGCCCTCCGAGTCGTGGCAGACTACGACCACCTGAGGTAGGTCAGCCTTCATTATCTGGATATGGGACTGGGACTCGGTGAAAATGCGGGGGACTTGTGCTAGCAGCCAGTTCTCTGTAACCATAAGTTCTGGGGATGCCTTAGCAACCACCATGCGATTCCGCGATGGAATGGTGTGTGTCCAAAGGCAAGGAGGGCCTCGGCTTCACCACCCGGATAGCGAAAATGGTACAAACCTCTTTTTTTTCTCTAAAAAGAATGATACCTCATGGTGTGTTCCACGCCGATGGCTTAGATGTGTGTTGATGCGGAACAGTCGTTATAGAGCAACCTTACTGAAATTTACTGCAGCCCAGTTGTATAAAGGTTACACAGGCAAGCGGGGCTCTATCTGGATGGCCTCCTAATACCCTAGTTACTCATGGAATTTCTATTAAACCTGCATCAGTTCCTGATACTCACAGCGGTTCGGATGGTCCGTTGGGTAGTACTAACACCCAGTCCCCAAAGGGAACTCGTGTGGCTGGTCAATCTGAGATGTCTGTCAGTATGAGAGAAAGCACTGCTAGTAACAGACGACGTCCTGTAGTGGATAGCTTTTTCATGGTTGTTAAACGTTCTGGAAGTTCTTGTTATCTTTCTACAGACAAAAAGCAGGCCACCTTCAGCCTATAAAGAGTCTATATGATGGTACACTCCTGGTCTAAACAACGAAATCCATCCATGTAAAGAAGCTATTAAATGTCAAATCGCTTGGATAGTATGAAGTCAACAGTGAAATACACAGTACGTTAAATTGCTGTGTAGTGTAGCCTATCGACATGCCATGTCTATAGTTGCTAAATAACAGCCACAGGAATCGGAAAATGAAGATATTCTCGAACTTAAGAATTGGTAAATAATAGATTTCAGCTATCAGTCGTCCTTTTGAAATTTTATTGGTAAATCTAGATTTCAACTAGAAACTAGCCATTGAAAATGCACTATCATTTTTGATCAATGCATGTAATGCCTGTTGCTCGGGCTTCATCCACAGTTCATTGAATACTCAATTGAATATTCAATTAACTGTGGATGAAGCTCAACCAACAGGCATTACATGCATTGATCAAAAATGATAGTGCATTCAGAATGACTAGTTTCTAGTTGAAATCTGGATCTGCCAATAAAATTTCAAAAGGACGACTGGTAGCTGAAATCTATTATTTTACAAGTCAATAACAGTCGCTGCGTGCAACAGCCTCTGAATGGAGGGTAACCTGACTTAAGAATTTTATGAAAATTGTGCGAGTAAATGGTGAACTCGAGAATACACCATTTATTCTGATATTTAACTTGCCACAGTGGGCGAAATACATTGCGCGAAGATTTACATGCCCTAAAGTTAGCTCCTGCATACATAACCCTACGAACTCCCTTAAATGTTAACTCTTCGGTCAGACCGCAATGGCTTGCAAAGTTCTCGCGACGTGTGGAAGATACGGTCCAGCTGCCCTTGAATCAGGCATTCAGGGCACTGTCCCACACGTGTCAATTGCTCCCAAAACCAGCCAGTTTAAAGCAGAGAACGTCCAGTATTCTAAGGAGAAAAGAAAATTCAGGAGATAAAAGCTACACAA
Organism: Schistocerca cancellata; assembly: GCF_023864275.1. Lineage (NCBI taxonomy): Eukaryota > Metazoa > Arthropoda > Insecta > Orthoptera > Acrididae > Schistocerca > Schistocerca cancellata. Next base: position 941,074,158 of record NC_064626.1, read on the forward strand.
CACATATCATTCTCTGAGGCGAAGAAGGCATTGAGTACCACACAGTCATTTACTTTCTTGGAATCATTCGCCTCAGCACTAAAGCAGCCTGTAGCAGAGAGACTATTGCTGGCAAGCAGCTATTAACAGCTGGACAGAGCACAACTAACTGCAACTGAAAATACAGCGACAGTCCTGCGACATTATTTAAAACAAGTTTGCATATAACTAAAATAATAGTGGTAAAAGAGTATACTATTGAGAAGTAGAAAAAAGTACACCAGCAAACAAAAAAGAAAACCACACAATATTTCTGTTCAAATAATTTTACCACTGCAGTGCCAGAACCCTTCTTCTGTTACTACCTAAACAAGAAATATCAACAAACACATTATTGAGACGTCATTTCCCTGATGGCCTCCACCAGGACACACTGCTCGATGCTGATGACACCCGGTAGCTACGACCAGGACACTAACAGTCAACGTTGATTACTACTCGGCTGCTACTAACAAGAATGCTGAATTTCCCAATCGACAGTGTTCGGCTGCCAGTACACGAATGCTGCGACGCTTGATCGCTGTTCGGGACATCAGCTGCCATGACAGCTTCCACAAGGTTGCTGCTGCTTTGATCGCGACATGGGCTGCGCGTGACATCGGCTCCGCTGACTACTTCTGACAGGATGCTTTGTCTTCATGGCCGTTACTCGCGATGACGGTCCTTGTTCGTGACCTTAGCTGTCCTAGCCGCTATCAACAGGATGCTGCATCTGATGGTTCTTGCTCGTGATGGCGGCTGCACTGGTTGCTTACATCGCGGTGCTCCGTCTCGTGGTCATTACTAGTGACCTCGGTGGCCACGGCTCCACCCAAGTGGATGTTGTGTCTTTTAGTCACTGCTCGAGACCTCGTCTGCTCTCGTTGCTTCCAACAGGATGCTGCATTTCATGGTCATTGCTCTTGACATACGAAGCCCCAGGCGCTTCCAAGGAGATGATGCATCTCATAGTCGTCGCTCACAATCTTGGTTGCCCTGGCTGTTGTAATCTCCCCACGGAAAATTACCCTCTACCCCGCAATAATTAATAATGGTCAATCAAATCATTCACATTTATTTACGTTTGAAAAGTATCTGAGCAGATTTTCTAGTAATATATGCGCCGACAGCTCGTCGACGCTAAGGTATTTTTCTAGTACGTTTATTCTTTGGAACAACAGAGGTACAGAGATGTATGCTCCATGGTTATTATAGAGAGAGAGAGAGAAAGGAACAGCTTCGGAAAGTATCGGTTGGAAGATTTTCGGATTGCTAAAGGAGATTTTATTTACTCTTCTTCGCGCTAAAGCGAGACAGGAAAGTTTGTGCCGCTAGCGTGGTAGATGAAGAGAAAGAAGGACTTGTAAAAGTAAATTGCATGAGACTTAAAATCCACGGAAACGGAACATGTACGGAAATGGATTCAATATACAATTTTCCTCAGAAATAAGGTTTGTGACCATTTTATTCTAGAGTGAATGACGAATGCGTTCTCTGTCTGAATCATTGATGATTGTCTGGGCCCTGTAATTAATTGGGAAGTTTCAGCTGTGACGAAGAGAGCCTGCAATCTCTGAGTTTTTATGAAATCGTCCAAAAAGGCTTCGTCCACATCTGAAATTTTAGATCTGTCGTAAACTGAACGAAGTGTTCAAACGATCGATTTTTCCCAACTGAATGCAGCGCTTAATAATAATAACGTATGTAAAGATCTTTTCTAGCAAGCCAGCCGCTGAATGTTAAGACGAAGGACTCCACCAGAGATTCTACTAGGCTGATTTCATGTAACTTATATTTTAACTGTACACAGATAAAGGACTGAGAGAGAGAGAGAGCGAATGGAATTCTAGAAGTTACTCAGAATCCTCCCATTAGTATAATTTTTTTTGTCTGTCTTTGCATGGATAAGCCTGATAAGAAAAACTAAGCCCTTGACTTTATTGTACAGAATTGTGTGTGGGGGTGAGAGAGCGATAAAGGCGACAGATACACTTCTGTACAGACAAAACATTACACCAAGTTAGCGGCTAGCTGCATTAACACACACACATAGACTTTCATCAAAACCAAAGCAGGAAGAGAATTCATTAGACTGTTTCCAACAAGATACTGTGTTTCGAGGTCATTCCGATGACTAATTGCTCATTGTTCATAATATAGGTTGCACTGGCTGCTTCCAACAGGAAGCTGTATCATGTGGTCTTTCCTCGTGATGTCTGCTACCCTGACTGCTTCAGACTCTGGTCTGTGTGTCGTTTTCATTTCTCATGACGTTCACAGCCTTGGCTGCTTAGAGCAGGATGCTGCATTTTGTGGTTGGTAATCATGACGTCGGCTGCCCCGGCTGCTTCCCACAGGATGCTGCATCTTGTGGACAATGCTCACAATCTCGGCTGCTCCAGCTGCTTCCAACAGGATACTGCATAACCTGATCGCTGCTCATGACATCGGCTTCCCTGGCAGCTTCTAACATGATATGCCCTTTGTTCTTCAAACACCATGTTGCATCTCGTGGTAGTCGCTCTTGACATCAGCTGCATCGTCCGCTTCCAAAGCATGCTGCATCTTGCTGTCTTTACTTATGACATTGGCTGCTCTGGTTGCTTCTAACTGGGGGCAGGGTCTCGTGGTTATTTCTTGTGACCTCAGCAGCCACAGCTGCTTCCAAAAGGATGTTGCGTCTCATGATCATTGGTAGTCATTTCGTCTCCCTTGAGTGCTTCCAGAAGGATGCTGCATCTCCTGGCTGCTGCTTGTGACATCTGCTGCCCTGGCAGCTTCCAACAGGGTGCCACATCTCCTGGTCACTGCTCATGACATCGGATACCCTGGCTTCTTCCAACAGGATGCTGTGTCTCATGGTCGTTGCTCGTGACCTCGGCTACCATGGCTGCTTACCACAGGACGCTGCATCTCATGGTTGTTGCTCTTGACGGCAGCTGCTCAGGCTGCTTTCAACAGGATGCTACATCTCGTGGTCGTTTCTGACAATGTCGACTATCCCAGCCAATTCCAATACAATGCTGTACTTCATGCTCGTTGCTCATGATGCCAGCTGCCCTGGCTGCTCCCAATCGGATGTTGATCTCGTGATTGTTGCCTTTGATGTTGGCTGCTCTGGCTGCTTCGAAGAGGATGGTGTGTCACATGGTCATTGCTCATAACGTTGGCTGCCTCAGCTGATTACAAAGGGATGCTGCATCTTGTGTTCCTTGCCGACAATGCTAGCTGACTTGGCTGCTTTCTACAGGATGCTTCGTCTCATCGTCATTGCAAGTGACCTCAGGTGCCACGGCTGCTCCAACAGAAGGCTGTGTCTCGTTGTTGTTTCTCATGACTTCGCCTGCTGTGTCTGCTTCAGACAAGATCCTGAGTCTTGTGTTTGTTGCTCGTGACATAGACTGCCCTGACAGCTTCCACAAGGTCGCTGCGCCATCTAGTCCTTGCTCGCGACTTAGGCTGTCTCAGCTGCTTCCAACAAGATGCTGCACGTCGAGGCTGTTGCATGTGGTGACGGCTGTCCTGGTTGCATCCCGCAGGATGCGTCTTCTCCTAGTGCTTGTTCGTGGCGTTAGTTGCTCTGGCTGCTTCCAACAGAATGCTGCATCTTATGGTCCTTGCTCATGATGTGGGCTGCACTGGCTGCTTACATCACGGTACTGCATCTCGTGGTCTTTGCTAGCGACCACGGTACCCACCGCTCCTCCCAACAAGTTGTTGTGTCTGTTAATCATTCCTCAAGACCTGGTCTGCCCTCGTTGCTTCCAACAGGGAGCTGCATCTCATGGTCATTGCTTGTGACATAGCATACCACAGGCGCTTCCAAAAAGATGCTGCATCTCATGGTCAGAGCTCACAATGTTGGCTGCCCTGGCAGCTTCCAAAAGGATACTTTGTCTCGAGGTCATTCCACATGACTCATGGCTCATGATATCGGCTGCATTGGCTGCTTCCAATAGGGTGTTGTACTTCGTGGTCATTACGATGTCAGCTGCCATGGCTGCTTCAAACTGGATTCTGTGTGCCGTGGACATTTCTCATGACGTCCACAGCCTTGGCTGCTTCGAGCAGGGTGCTGCATCTTTTGGTTGTTGGTAATGACGTCCGCTGCCCCGGCTGCTTCCAACGGGATGCTGCATCTTGTGGACAATGCTCACGATGTCGCCTGCCCCAGCTGCTTCCAATAGGATACTGCATAACCTAATCGCAGCTCAAGACGTCATCTTCCCTGGCAGCCTTAACAAGATGCTGCAACTCGTGGGCACTGCTCATGACATCTGATGCACTTTGTTCCTCCAAAACGATGCGTTATCTCGTGGTAGTTGCTCATGACATTAGCTGCATCGCCTGCTTCCAAAGTATTCTGCAACTTGTTGTCCTTGCTTATGACATTGGCTGCTCTTGCTGCTTTAACTGGAGGCTGTTTCTCGTGGTCGTTGCTTGTGACATTGGATGATCTCCTTACTTCCTACAAGATGCTGCATCTCTTGGTCATTGCTCATGATGTCGACTGCTCCAGCTGCTTCCAACATGATGCTGCACCTCGTGGTTGTTGCTCATGACATCAGCTGTATCGTCTGCTTCCAACACCATGCTGCATCTTGTTTTCCCAGCTTATGACATTGGCTGCTCTGGCTTATCCAACTTCAGGCTGTGACTCGCGGTCATTGCTTGTGATTTAGGCTGCCACAGCTACTTTCAACAAGATGTTGCGTCTCATGATAATTGGTCGTCACCTCGGCTGCCTCAGCTGCTACCAGAAGGATGCTGCATCTCCTGACTGCTGCTTATCACCTCGGCTGCCACAACTGCTTCCAAGAAGGAGCTTTGTGCCGCAGTCGTTGTCCATATCCTCGGCTGCCCTGGCTGCTCTTGACAGGATGCTTTGTCCCACGGTCGTTGCTTATGGCTTTGACTGCCTTGGCTGCTTACAAACGGATGCTCCATCTCATGTTCATTGCTCGTCACTACAGGTGCCATGGCTGCTCCAAAAGGTGTTGCTCATGACTTTTGCTGCACCGGCTGATTCCAACTGGATGCTGTATCTCATGGTCATTGTCCACGACGTCGGCTGCCCTGGCTGCTTCCATCGGTATTCTGTGTCTCGTGATTGTTGTTCGAGACATCGGCTGCTTTGACTGCTTCCAACAGGATGCTGTGCCTCATGGTCATTTTTCGTAACTTCTGCTCTCCCTAGCTTTTTTCAGCAGGATGCTGCATCTCGAGGTCCGTGCCCATGACGTAGGCTACTGTAGCTGCTTCCAAAAGGATGCTGCGTCTCACGGTCGTTGCTCATGACCTTAGCTGCCACTGCTGCTTCCAACAGAGCTGTGTATCATGGTCGTTGCTTATGACTTTGGCTGCCCTGGCCGCCCCCAACAGGATGCTTCATCTCGTGGTCGTTGTTTATGACGTTGGTTGCCTCAGCTGCTTCCAAAGCGATGCTACATCTCGTGGTTGTTGCTCGCCAGCCAAATTATGAATGCAGTATCCTCCGCTGCACTGACTTATACTCTCCTCACACTTTTGTTTCAGTCAGTGTCTATTACTGCGTTCCTTTCTTTCTCTCTCTCTCTCTCTCTCTCTCTCTCTCTCTCTGGTTGTGTCTCTCTCTTCTCATCAGCTTCACTCCTGGGAATTTATCTCAAAGTCACTGTATCGTTTTCCAGTTGTGGCCGTCCATTCTTCTTTATGTTGTTATTTAAACATCATTAAACGTAGTCTGTAACATCCAGATGACGAAAACTTTCAATCAAGTACATACAATAAGTCAGCTTGAACGTTTCAGACTTCTTTCTGCAAGATCAGAAGTAGAGAGAGACGAAATTTCAATCATTTTATGTGTCACTAGTTCCATGGAAGTCTGATATGAAATTGTAAAAGGGAATCAGCTCCATTCAAAATGAAAGACAGACAAGATAAAAACTTTATTTGGGAAAAAGTTATTATAGATTTTGTATATGATGTAAGAGGAACAAAAGGCAAAGCATACAATATAATTCAACATAAACAAAGAAGATAAGGTGAATCTACAAATAAACATGAACCGTGAATTTACTTTCAAAATTTTTTTCTTAAAGAATGTACTTTATTCACTGGCGATTCATCAAGAACATTGACACATTTAATCACACTAGGTGAGCGTGGAAGTAGTTGCCAGGAAGTGACTGATGGAAAATTACTTTTAACAAATGAGAATTTTATTCCGAAAAGCCTTTTCAAAACAGATTTAAAATTATAAGCATAAAAGCACCCTCGAAATATCAAGTTACAGTTTTACTTAGAGGCGAAGAACAATATTAACAGTAGGAGCCTTTGGGCTGAGAAGCTTGCCTGCCCCCTTTCAACACGCCCGTAGTCATGACCGCTCACAACAACCTCTGAAAGAGTACACTGGTGCAAATCTGCAACACACCAGATTACTTTAAACAAAAATTTTTAACAACTCACACAAGCATGTAAACTATGCATCCCGTAAGAGGAATGGAAATGGTACAACCCTCAAATTATTTGCCACCGAAAGTGCATTTTTTTAGGTCTCTTACGGCGACGAACTTTTAACCTAAAAAGACTTTAAATAAAACCCATAAAATGCAGACTTACATAAAATGTACAACATGCTCTACATTAACATATACCACCTCGCAAGATGATAGGCAAGATAAAACATATTTCAAGAATTCGGCCTTTAAGCAATAAATTCGTTAACACCGAATCCGACAAACATGACAGAGGCAGCTATTAACGCATGGCAGACCGACAGACAGACAGACAGACACTAACTGCCTATCAAATGCGGACGGGAGACAGACGAGCAAGCTGGGAACGAGATACTGACCAAGAAAACAAATAGAATTTAACAAGTAAATGAAATAACATATCACATACCACTTAACTTTTAAAAACTGCGATTTCTGGCGAAGACCTGGCGCAGGACCCCCGAAACGCTCTCCCGAACCGTCCGCTGCCAGCCGCTTCAACAGACGCAGGAAGGCGCGCCGGTCTCCCATCTCACGGCGTCGCAGCTCGCACCGGGCAGACCGATGTCGTAGGTTGGCTCCTGCTGCTCTCGTGTCGGCCGCAAAGCCACTACGCCTCGCTATACGGCGCGGCCCACTGGACTGCCGTGACGACCTCACATGCGCCGACGCTCAAGACGGACAAGTCATCTTGTGTCTCAGTGCACGACCGGCCAACCGATCGATCCAACCGCCAATGCACATGCCTAAACACACTCGAGCAGACTGGCGGCATAACACATACTAGCACTCCGGACGGCAAACAGACACTGACTGCCGCACAAATGCGAACGAGAGACAGACCAGCAACCGGTGACGAGTGATTGACCCAGACTCACGCCGCCTGACCAACTGGCTAGACTCGCCGAGATTGACAGACTGCCTGGCTGACCAGCTGCCTCCGACTGATTGACCGCCTTCCGAGTTTTTTTTTTTTCTTTATTGTGATTTCATTCCCCTGCCCCATATGGGCAGGGGAGGGCTGTCAGCAGCACAATCCGCCGCCCTTCAGCCGAGTGACACGACAACTAAAACAAGAATAAAATAATACATACATAAGGAGATAAAAAAGGGGAACATAAAACAGAGTAAGGGAGAAAATGGAGGTAAAAAGACATGGACAGGTAGACGTTCATGGGGGACAGTTAAAAAAGTCACCAGAAAGTTAAAAAACACAGTTGGCGATTCTTAAAACACAGAGAAGACACTGGATGCTCATGCACAGGTTAAAAGTTGGCCACAGTATTAAAAACACTCCGAAACAACACTCTTAAAACCCACTTGGAGACCACACGACGAAGAATAAAACTACCAGGTGGGACCTGCCGAGGGAAAGGTCAGAGAGGATGGAAAAGGAGGGGAGAGCATGGGGCAGCTGGGGAAGCGGCGGGATGAAGAGAGGAGGGGCAACCGTGGGTTCACGAAGAGGCAGGAGACACATGGGGCGGGAGAGGAAAAGGGAAGACAGGGCAGGAGGGAGCGCAGAGAAACTGAAAGAAGGCACAAGAGATGGAGGGGGAATAGGAGGGGAAATCCGCTCAGAAGGAGGGAGGGGGAGGAGAGGGAGCCCTGAGGAGGAGGCAAGAAGAGGGGGTTAGAGTTGGTAGGAAGGGTAGATGTCAGGGCGAAGCTCATCATCCGGGAGGAGTAGACGGTGGAAGTTGTGTTCGGAAAGAAGATGGAGGGTGTGGAGATGGAGAGAGGGAGGGACACAATGGTAAAGGCGCAGCAACTGGTTGGGAGTGGAGAGGAAGGGAGACACCAGGGGGTGAGGGGGATCAAGGCGGCGGACAATATATAGTGTTCGGATGTGTTCAAGGAAAAGGAGAAGGTGGGGGAAGGGGATGAGGTCATAGAGGATGCGCGTGGGGGACGGAAGGCGGATGCGGAAGGCGAGGCGGAGTGCATGGCGTTCGAGGATTTGGAGGGCTTTATAGAACCGGGGAGGGGCGGAAATCCAAGCGATGCTGGCATAATAAAGGATGGGGCGGATCATGGATTTGTAGGTGTGGAGGATGGTGGAAGGATGCAGACCCCACGTCCGGCCGGACAGGAGTTTCGGGAGGCGGAGGCGGTTGTGAGCTTTGTTTTGGATGGGAAGGAGATGGGGAGTCCGGGTGAGGTGGCGGTCGAGTGTGAGGCCAAGGTATTTGAGGGTAGGAGTGAGGTGGATAGGACGGCCATAAATGGTGAGGTAGAAATCATGGAGGCGGAAGGAGCGGGTGGTGCGGCCTATGATGATCGCCTGGCCTTCCGAGCTCATAGCGCCCCTTAAATGCACTTGAACAGGCAACCTTTCCCCCTTTCCCGCCAGAGGGAGACACCAAAGCTGCGATTGCCACAGCGGCGCCACCGCCAGCAACGGAGGGCGACTGCTTTACACTACACGCTGCGGCGAGCTTTTCAAAACAGCAATTTTTACTATGGCTCAAAACACAATACTGATTGTAATCTAATACTATAAAACGCTGTGGACGTATGTGTAAGACACGTAGGTGATTCAGTCTGAATGAGAGAAGAATGTAGACTTAAGAATGTTCGAGGAGCTACGCGGTGCAGTAACGTCCAGCAAGAACAGGAAGACTCCAGGTTGTGAAAAATTAATATAGAATTGATAACGTATGCATAAAATATTACAATAATGGAAACTACTCGATTTTGTGAATATACGCTGGCGAAGTGGTCACATACCTGAAAAGTGGAATATAGCCCAGGTATGCCCTGTCTATAAGAAAGGAAACTTCCATGAACTTATGTTACAACTTGTAAGCTAAAATTTTAATAAAGCGACTATCGCCAATAGCTGAAAGTGTACTGTCTAATGCATATGGTTTTAGAAAAGGCAGATCATGCTCGGACAGTACCTTCACCATGACACAGCCAACAGAAAAACATCGTGAATTCAATTTACAAACTTATCTTGGCTTCACTGACTACGAAAAGGCGTGTGATTAAGTAAGTCGAAACAAACTGTAGGAAATTTTAAGAAACAGATGGATTCCATCTTATCTTATAAGAGCTGTACAGGGTCTGTAAGTGAATAACAAGATATATGTAACGACATCAGGCGTCAGACAGAATATTGCTAAAATAAACCAAAGAGTTACACAAGGGTGTCCCCTCTCACCCACGGTTTTTAATCTCAATATCGACGATGTAAGCAGAAATGGGTTACAGACAACAGAACATTTTAAAATTTAGACTGTGGATGTTAGTACGCTACTTTTTACTTACGAGCAAATAGCTATTAGTCGGAATGAAAATTACTTACAAGAAGCTGTCTTTCGGTAAAGTAGCCCGAGATTACAAGGAGGAGAAGATTAGTGTCCTGTCGATAACGAAATCATTAAAGACGGAAAGACGGAGCACGAGCTCGGATTATGGTGGGATGGGGAAGGAAGTCTGCCGTGCGATTTCAAAGGAATCATCCCGATTTAGGGAAATCGCGGAAAAGGTAAATCAGGATGGTCGGACGCGGATCCGAACCGTCGTCCTCTCAAGTGCGAGTCCAGTGTGCTAACCACAGCGCCACTTCGCTCAGTCGGAGAACGTAGTCTGATTGTCTCCATCACAAAGACAACATCAATGGTATTTTTAGGATACCATTTTTACTATTCGAACGGTATCTGATGTGAGTGATCGTTCGACACGAAAATTAATTGGCTTTGCTTATTTTCATTTGCTTATGTCGTTTGGTATTACATTTTGGGGTAACTCTTCCCATTCTAAAATGATATTTTTGGCGCAGAAACGGGCGGTTCGGCAATAAGTGGTGTTCACGAACCTCTTGGCGAACCCTTTTCGCGAGACTGGGAATTTTGACATTGGCCTCTAAATATATATATTCCTTACCGACATTTCTTGTTAACAATATTAGCTTACTGCCAATAATAAGCAGCTTTCACTCAGTTAATACTCGGCAGAAATCAAACCTGTACTTGGATCGGACTTCCTTAACTCTTGTGCTGAAAGATGTGTATATACTGCTGCACCCATTTTCAGTAAGCTACCACTCGAATTCAAAAATCTTAGCAGTAATCCACGCGCTTTCAAATCGAAACAGAAGAGTTTCCTCATGGGTCACTCCTTCTGTTCCGTCGAGGAGTTCCTTGAAACGTTAAGCTGATTCTTGTCGTATTATTGATTGCGTTTACTTAAACTTATGGATTGACTTTTTCGGGGTCATAAACATTACTCAACCAAAAAATTAAAACACCACTAAAGAAAAATCAAAACAAGCAGAGACCACAAACACCAAAGAGACCCACAGACACTACACAACACATGGAAACACAAAATAATAACAGTCATGTCATGAATAACGGAAAAAGATGGTAAACTCTTACAAACAAACACAAAGCAACACACAAGATAGCAAATATATTAAAGAAACACGGATTACACGTGGCTTACAGTACAAGAAACACACTCCCATCACATTTTCGAACAACAGACAAACAGATAAATACCAAGGAGCAGGTATATACCAACTAGAGTGCCAAAAATGCAAATTGGTATAACTGGGGATGACAACCAGAAACTTCAAAACCAGATATAAAGAACATACAAGAAGTTGTAAATATGAAAATAGCCGTTCTACCTTCGCCGAACACCTGATAAAAAACGGACATGATGTATCCAACATGGAATTTGACATGACAGTTATTAGAGTGACTAATCACAACAAAAAGCTCTTAACATTGCAAGGAAACTTTCACATACAAAGAACCGTTGCAAAGGAAAATAAGGTACTCAGAGACCAAATCCATATAATCAATAACCCTCTGATCATGCTAGTCACAAAAACAATAACAAACCGAAATGTAACGATGATAAATAATTCATGAATCTCTTTCCACGCTTCTCTTCCCCCATCCCCCCCACCCCAAACCAAACACACGTAAACACATATTTACAAAAACATTTACACACACACAGACACAAATATAAAAAAAGAAAAAAAAACTCTCAGGAAAGAATTACATAGTTGCACACAGGGAAAACACACACACACTCACTCTCTCTCTCTCTCTCTCTCTCTCTCTCTCTCTCTATCACACACACACACACACACACATACATACATACACAAGCACACAACAAATGAGAAAAAAATACATCAAAACCACAACACAAATAAAAGAAAGACAAACGCACAACAACAGTTGGCACCACTACACACCGAAAACACATATGTTGATCACAAAATGGAAAGTGCAAGTGATATATGCGATGTGATACATGTGGGTGAAAGAAAGCCTGAAATTGGCCAGCTGGAGTATGGAAAATAACGAATACATCTCCAGGACTACACACATCAGTTAACAGCCCTGGAAATCGTAATACCGAACGATAAGTTCACATTACGAACTTCGTGCTACAGAACTTGATTTTAACCTAAAAAAAAAAGAGAAAAACACGACAAAATGTAATATAGCAGCATATTATACCTGCCACATAATACGTTTTTTGCATGTAAAAAAAGGAAAAATTTTATTACAAGCCACTGATGACGCTTCCCAAATAAATGATGCGAAACGCGTGTAGCAACAAACAAACTGCCTTCAACTGGTTGCATAGACGGTCATAGACGGTACATACCTCCAAGAAGTTAAAGCAACTTAAGGACAGACAGAAAACAGAAAAAAATGACGACTAACTTTCTCCTCCGAGAGCAAAAATATTTTGTTGATGCCGACTTACATAGGGAGAAACGATCACCATAATAAAGTAATGGAAATCAGTGCTCGCACGGAAAGATAGAGATGTTCGTTTCTCCCACGCGCTGTTCGAGGTAGGAATAGCAAAGAATTATTGTGAAGGTGGTTCGATATACCCTCTGCCAGAGACTTAAAAATGGGGTTTTCAGAGTATCCACGTAGATGTACATGTAGTTAAAGCCTGAAATGACTTGGGGTTTTATTGAAAACAACGAGTTTTATTGAAGACAACAGTTGGCACTGAACAGCAACACGTCACTGATGTGACATCAGAATTGTTTATAAAACGAGCTGTAGAGAGAGAGGGAGTCAGGTCCCCAGATCCATTTGGTTATTCGTTGTGGAATTACATCAAGTCTCAAGTCTAAGCGATCGTCCGTCCTCATTATGGATGATAAAAGACAACATCCGACTGACGTTTCTCACCATACCCACTGATATGGTGTACAGTGCTGTTCAAAACATTGTCCTCGACTACAGGTATTGTTGATGAATGACAGCCTTCGTGTTGAGCATTTGTTACAAAGAAGATCATCTTTGCTAAAAAATCAATTGTTATGTTAATATTGCTTTTAAATCATACGAAGCACCATCTGTTCGTAATTTAGTGCACTTTTTTTAGTTTTAGTAAAATCCCATACCATTTCAAGCGTGCATGTCAGTTTTTATCTCTCTACCTACATTATTTCGCGAAGTATTTGAATTTTCAAATGGTAACGGACATACGGGCCACACTGTGGTTGCAAATCAAATTTTCTAGGAAGTGACTTTGTTTGATGACTGTAAGTATTTTGAGTGGTATAAATTCGCTGACTTAGAAGCTGCCATACAGTTGCAAAAATTATGTCAGTCGCCACACTATTGTTGCAATGCATCTAGGTAAGTTCAACGTCTTTACTGTTCCAATGTGTACTGCCTCAGCTTTGTGAGTCTACCGTCGCTGATGACCATCTGGTTGAAACAAGAAAGAAATTAGTTATTTTGTTATTAGTTACGTTGTTTGTTGGTAAAGTGTCAGCATTTCCTGAACTATCCTAAATATAATGATATAATAGGAAACGTATCCATGTAAATTCACGTAAAATACGAGAGCTAAGATCGAATAGGTTACAAAATGGTGGCAAAAATTTTTGGAATGGCTTCTACGGTTAGGCCACGTCCTACTACCCATCCCAACCTCTTCAAATTAGACTTTTAAATATACGAGTATATGTTGTAACGGCTATAAGTGCATTTATTTTATATGTGGTACCATAAAATGTAAGCACATCAGTGTGTTGGTTCTTTTTTCTCTGTGTCTTCCCATAAAGATGTCACAAATTTATGAGCTAATGTTTTCTGCACAGCCATACAGCACCACTAAGTGGACTATGCCTGTTAGTACAGACTAAGCGTTCTGTGTCCACGCGTCCACACTTTCAACGCCTGACGTGCTGCCCATGGGAAAATAAGCATTAATGGCTTGCCCTTGCTACAGGACTCTGGAGTTACTAGCCAATCCAAAAACATTCGACCTGTGACAGCTGTAATTATTAGTCTACAAATTATGTAAGTACTGATGTGATGTTTTTAGTACACCGTCCTGAATCATCAACAGATATATCTACACTTACACCATCCGAGAAACGTTGCGACTAACTTTGAGGGGTCGTAGATGGTGTCTTGAGGAACAATTCGAAGATAGTAACAAATGTCCGGAAACGTCATCGAGCGACGCAACAAGCGTCAAAGTTATAGGTGCCAGCGCGAGCCACGAAGCCATTCCTTCGACAGCAAACATTAGTATACACCAACGGACTGTAGGTAGAATATTTCAGAATGTTGTTTGTCATTCATTTGTGCAACAATCGGAAACGGAGAAGATGGCGCTAGCTGTTGCGTAGACAGGTTTTGTCTCCTATGAATGTGATGCTCTATTGCCTTAGTGGATGACGTTTTCAGACATGGGTTTCCATCTGCAGTTTATTTTTCTCCTGTGGGCCGAAAAGTACTGGAGAGTTTAGAGAGTTTCAGGAGAAAAATAAAATGTTTATGGAGGCCCTTGTCCGAAACTGTAATCCAGGGAGACAACAGAGCATCGCATTCATAGGAGACACGGCCTGTCCAAGCAGTAGCTAGCTCCATCTTCTCCACTGACCATCGTGGCAGTCAGTCGCGAGCATTGAATAAAGATAAACACAACAAAGCATTGCAAGCCGTTACGCCTACTGTTCGTCAGCGTAAAAAGTCATGTTTACTACCGAAGGGGTCGTTGGGCGATGTGTCTGTACACGGGTTCCTATCCTCGATTTGTTCCTGAATATGCCCTCTGCAGCCCCTCGAAGTCTATCGCAAGATTTCTGGGACAGCTTATGTACTTAGTGAAACTACCTCTTTAATTATTTCTTTTTTATTAAATACTGACCTACAGAATTTTCCCTGACAAAGACAACTCAAACTTAACCTATTTATTTATTACCCATAATATACAAGCCCAACGCAATCTGACTGCTATGCATTGACAATATGACTTCCAACAACTAACACAAAAGAATGGCCCTGAATTGCAAACAATCCTAATAATAATACAAATCCAAAAAATATGAAATTAAAGAAATATGAAACTACCTCCAACTCTGTTAATTGTCTAAACTCATTTCAATCACAAATCCCATCAGTTCAAACCCCATTCTTTTTCTGAAGTCACTTACTTCACAGAAAATCTTCATAACACGAACTACAGCCAGCTAAATAATAAGATTCTAGCTACTATAGGCTCTAACTGCTAGAAGGCATATGGTTAGCGAAAGAAAGATTTTGTTGAAGAGCAAACAATCTATTTATAAAATTTTACCTTATTCTTGTGACAACCAGTTCCAAAAATTATATAGTTGTCAATAATTCCAACGCCCACACATTGTCAACCAAACATCCATCATCGTACATTTCCTTGCATATTTTCTTAGAAACACATCATTTCATCTCACTTTATAATACATGTCCTACCAATACAGAGTCTCCACTAAGAATATCATGTCCATACCCTTACCTACCCACTCGCTAAGCCCTAGTCCGTCCAACCACAGAATTTCTTGCTGAGGACGCAGAGCGCTTTCAGCGATATTAACACAGCCTATAGCGCTGCCAACATACAAACAGACTACTTACAATAGGAATACATTGTTGTATTTATTTTTCAGCATCGCTACACACAAATAATTAGTACGAGTACCTGAACACTTATTTAATGCATTACTAACACAAATTTACATCCAATTCGGATTAAAAGCATGTAAATTTGTCCAGGCTGAAAACTAAATCCCGTACGTGAACAGCCACTTCAGCAGAAAAGACTTGTCCACTTGCTGTAAGACTTTGGTGACCCCTAACCTCATGGAATGTTTATTCGTGGTCAGCAACATTCAGACTTCTAGCAGTTATCTTCCGACTGCTGCTAAGGTGAGCTCCACCTTTCTGACCGAGAACTGGTGCAGACGGACTCCTGGATGCCGATAATAAACTGCAGGGTATCGAGGAATTTGGAACTTTTGGCTCCACCGATGATCTGCTGAATTCCCAGCGAAGTCGCTTCTGAGTCGCTGAGCTGCGATTTGTAAAGCGGCGCGGATTATTTCACTTAATCCGCGCTATTGGCTGATGCTGCAGACAATAACGGGCGCCCCGCTCGTTCACTCCGCAAGCAGGAAGCTGTCATCGCTGTGCACGATTGGCGCATATTACGAGGCGTGGCAAAATACGGCGGTCGCCACTGGTGGCATCTGGGGACCAGCACTGAATTTATCGCTGCTCTCGGCCACGCCTGAAAGTAGGCACATTGACATGCCACTACGACAGAAGGCTGGGCTATCCGGCAGGGGTTGTAATGTGGGATAATATGCTGACGGAAAAAATCGCACTACCAAAATTAATACAGAATAATGAAATTTCGCCAATAAATTTGTCTAGGTAACATATTTACATTATTAACATTGCAAACATCAGTGGTTAATACTAGGTCTACAACTTTCCTTCCGCCTTTTTTTCTCGAAGTTCGGGACCTTATTGTGGAAAACTTACAAAAAATTATGATTCATAGTATTGTCCATCGCTAGCCACTACATTCTCCCATCTTTCGGATAGCAAATGAATCCCGTGGCGGAAGAACTGGGCGTCTTTTGTGGCGATCCATGAATCGATTCAACTTTGCACTTGTTCATATGATTGGAAGTGCTGGTCAGCCAGACTTTATGCCACTGATCGAAAAAGGTGGTAGTCAGAGAGAGCAACGTATGGAGAATACGGCGGAAGGGATAGGACTTCTCATTTCAACTTTTACATGTATATTTTGACGGGTTTTGCGACATGGGGTCGAGCTCTGACCTGCTGAAAAATTATCTTTACGTGTCTATCGCTGTATTGTGGCCGTTTGGGTTTCGGCGCTGGGCTCGAACGCATCAATTGCTTTCGATAATGATGTCCTGTGACTGTCTTCGTCTGTTTCAGTAGCTACGAAAACGTTCTGTCTTCCCCGCCATGCTGGTCTTCGACATCAAAATCGTCGTTCTTAAGGCGCTAAAAATATTCTCTGCACGTTCTGCCACTGATATTTCCCTCACCATTGGTCTTACCCAGCACTTTAAGAGCCACAGCCGCAGATATGTTCACGTTAAAGCAGAAAATTAAATCTTCCGCGCAAATGACGATAAAGGGTACGTAAGTTGATGTGCTTAATCGAGACTAACCTTATGATGCAATCACAAATCGACTAATCTTTTTATGCCATTATGTTTACAGATTCCTAAGCTTATTGTATTACACCTATGACCAACCACCTGAACCCCACGTGTCACTATTGCCATCTATTGCAAAACGGCGGAAGCAAAGTTGTTGAGCTAATATAAGCGCAAAATAGGCCATTGCAAATTGCTATTACATTAATAACCGGTGTAACACCCAGAATGTTAAAATCTAAATATGCAAACGTGCATGAATTATGTTTTACAGGTGCCGCATGTTAGTTTGTGGGATTGAGTTCCATGCTTGTACACATGGTTGGTCAATACAGGAACGGTTAATGCAGGTCGTGGTTGACGCTGGAGTTGTCGTCTGATGACGTCCCATATCTGCTCCACTGGAGACAGATCTGGTGAACGAGCAGGCAGAGGCAACATGTCGGCACTCTAAGGAGCATGACTGATTACAATAGAGGTATGTGGGCTAGGATTATACTGTTGGAAAACAATGCCTGGAGTGCTGTTCGTGAATTTCAGCACAATAGGTCGAATCACCAGATTGACGTACAAATCTGCAGACAGGATGCGTGGGACAGCAACGAGAGTGCTCCTGCTATCATACTGGATCGCTCCCCTGACCCTAACTATAGGTGTCGGTCCATGGTGTCTAGGACGCGGACACGTCATCCCTGGCACCAAGACAGAAACAGCATTCATCAGTAAACGCATCAGACCTCAGCCCGGCCCTCCAATGAGCTCTCGCTTGACACCACTGAAGTTGACCTACACGGCGTCTGAGACAGAGCTGTCCTTCAAGTAACCGATTTGTAACAGTTTGTTGTGCCCCTGTGATGCCACCTGCTACTCAAATTGTTGCAGCAGATGCATTAAGATGCGCCAGAGCCATACACCGCTCACGATGGTCTTCTTTCTAGATAGTGCCAAATGGGCAGTCTTCTTGCGACCGTACATTTCCGTGACTACCACTGGCAAATCATGTATAGTGGCTAAATTCCTGCCAAGTCTTTCTGCAATACCACAGAAGCAACATCCAGCTTCTCGTAGCTTTATTAGAAGACCTTGTCCAAATTCAGTGATGTGTTGATAATGGTGTCTTTCTCGCCGTAAAGGCATTTGTCATTGACATCAAGCCCACAGCGTCCAGTCTCAAAAGTAACTAACGGTCACGATCATTACAGGGTGTAGTTAAAGAAAAGCTAAATTTCATCCTTGTAGTGATGCTACTAGCGCCACTTTTATGGCACGAAATTTAAACGGAATTCATCTTTAAGATTTAGGAACACGTCTACCATCTTTCCATTAGTTGCAAAACTCCTTCTTGATGTTGCGACTTTTCTCCCGTCAGCGTTATGGTCTCAGGCGTTCCAGTCGGGCCTGACTGATCGCTGTGTAAACCTCTGCCAATGGCGTCATTGCATGCGGAATGGAAAGGAATGTGGTCAGCATTTTGTTCTCTCGATCGTTGTCGGTTTTCTTGACCTTTGAAGGGCTGTTAACCAGTCGAGCAGCTCCTCAATCGGTCTCACGAGGCTGAGTGCACCCTGCACCAGTCGTCCCGACAAGGAAAAGTTCCTCCCAGTGCCAGAAATCGAACACAGGTCCCACGAATGGCAGTCAGCTACACTGACCACTCAGCTACATACGGAAGAAAGAAACTTTCGTAACATGTGTCTCTGCAAAAGCACCAAGGAACATACATGAATTTATATTACATTAATACTTCTTCCATAGCTCATGAATACGATATTTCATAATGATGTGGAATGCATCAATTCAATGTAAAGTTTTCTTACAGGCAAAGAAACTGGTACACATGCCTAAAATCGTGTAGAGGCCACGCGAGCACGCAGAAGTACCGCAACGCGACGTGGAATGTACTCGACCAACGTCAC
The DNA here is from genome assembly GCF_023864275.1 of Schistocerca cancellata. Lineage (NCBI taxonomy): Eukaryota > Metazoa > Arthropoda > Insecta > Orthoptera > Acrididae > Schistocerca > Schistocerca cancellata. The sequence continues at coordinate 941,093,039 of NC_064626.1, forward strand.
AAGCAGTGCTGGAGGGAGCTGTCACTATGAATCCTACAGGGCTGTCCACAAATCAGTAAGAGTACGAGGGGGTGGAGATCTCTTCTGAACAGCACATTGCAAGGCATCCCAGATACGCTCAATAGTGTTCATGTCTGGGGAGTTTTGTGGCCAGCGAAAAGTGTTTAACCTCAGAAGAGTGTTGCTGGAGCCACTCTGCAGCAATTATGGACGTGTGAGGTGTCGCAATGTCCTGCCGGAATTGCCCAAGTCCGTCGGAATGCACAATGGACGTGAATGGATGCAGGTGACAGAGAGGATGCTTACGTACGAGTCACCTGTCAGAGTTGTATCTAGACTTATCATGGGTCCCATATCGTACGAACTGCACACGCCCCACACCTTTACACCAGCTTGAACCAGCTTGAACAATCCCCTGCTGACATGCTGGGTGCACGGGTTCGTGAGGTTGTCTCCATCCATTCGACACAATTTGGAACAAGACTCGACCGACCAGGCAACATGTTTCAAGTCATCAACAGTCCAATGTCGGTGTTGACAGGCCCAGGCGAGGCGTAAAGCTCGTGCAGTCATCAAGAGTACACGAGTGGGCCTTCGGCTCCGAAAGCCGATATCGATGATGTTTCGTTGAATGGTTCGCACGCTGAGACCTGTTGATGGGCCAGCATTGAAATCTGCACCAATTTGCGGAAGGTTTGCACTCCTGTAACGTTGAACGATTCTCTTTAGTCGTTGTTGGCCCCGTTCTTCCGTTTTTTTGTTTTTTTTTCCAACCGCAGCGATGTCGGAGATTTGACGTTTTACCAGATTCCTGATGTTCTCGGTACACTCGTGAAATGGTCGTACAGGAAAATCCCCACTTCATCGATACCTCGGAGATGCTGTGTCCCATCGCTCGTGCGCCGACTATAACTTCACGTTCAAACTCACTTAAGTCTTGATAACCTACTATTGTAGCAGCAGTAACCGATCTAACAACTGCGCCAGACACTTGGCTCATATAGGCGTCGCCTACCGCAGCGCCTTATTTTGCCTGTTTACGTATCTCTGTTTCTAAATGCTGTCTGTCTATTGTCAGATTTTAAATGCTATTTGGTAAATCACAAAGACTTTTGTAGCAGCATAATTCACACCTTTCTATCAAAAACTCAGATTTAACCCAGAGTAGTGAAGATCATCCTTTCTTCTAATCTTTCAGCTATGCACTTTGCTGTTATTTTTGTACTGGAATGGAATAACAAATTTCATATGCTCTGCAAAGTGATCTTGGTTGGGCTCCAGCTATTATTCTGATTACACGGTTTTGTGCAATGAATACTACTTCTCTTAATGATGAATTACTAGAAAATATGATACTAAATGAAAGCAGTGAGTAAAAACATGCATAATAGGATAATTTAGTGATACGTTTACCACCAATATTTGCAATAACCCTAGCAGGTTAAGTAGCTGAACTCAAATATTTCAAAAAATCATCAACATGTTTCTTCCAATTCAATGTTTCTTCAGTGCACACACCCAGAAATTTTGAATATTTTGCCTTAACAACAGATTTCTGTTCAATGTCCATATTTATCAATGGTGTTGTGCCGTTTGCTGTGCAGAACTATATATAATGTGTTTTCTCAAAATTTTGTGAGTATCCATTTGCACAGTACCACTTAATATTTTTCTGAAGTACATCATTCACAATTTCCTGGTCTAATTCTTGTTAATTGGGTTCGATTACTATACCGGTACACATATTATCAGGAAAAAAACGTATCCATGTGTCTTGATGGATATAGAGTGCAAAGTCATTAATTTATATTAAGAACAATAAGGGACCATTCTTGATAAGTCTCCAGTTGGAGGACTCTGCTGAATTTTGCAGACCATATGCACTGTTAATATCAAGCTGTTGCATTCTTCCAGTTAAATATGAATAAAACATTTTGTGAACTGCCCCATTCATACCACAATATTTAAGCTTATCTAGAAGAATTTCATAATTCACACAGTCAAAAGCCTTTGAGAGATCACAAGAAAATCTGACTGGGTGATGTTCGGTTATACAGATCATTTAACTATTGATCAGGGAAAACATGTATAGCATTTACTGTTGATAAGCCTTTCTGAAAACCAAATTGGCATGTTGTTAGTACTTTATTTTTACAAATAGGTGAAGTTACTACTGAATACATTACTTTTTCAAGAATTTTGGATAAAGCTGTCAGAAATGAGAATGGGTGGTAGTTGTTAGCATCGGTCCTACCCCTCTTTATTTACAATGGTTTAACAGTAGCTTATATCAGTCTATCGATAAAAATGCCCTGTTTCAGTATGACACTACATATGTGGCTGAGAATCCTACTTATCTATTAGAAACACGCCTTTAGTACTCTGTTGGAAATGCCACCAATTCGATGCGAGTTTCTATTTTAAGGTGAGTTTATTATTTTCCTAATTTCAATAGGAGAGGTGGGTTGAATTTCAATGTCATCAAACTTGAATAGGTATTGCCTCTTCCATACAAAGCCTTGCATTTTCCAGTGAACAGTTAGATCCAATTTTTTATACTATACTTAAAAATGGTTATTAAAAAGTATTTTCTACTTCTGCCTTTTGTTAACAATCTTTTCATTATCATAGAAATACAGTCGTACTCTGTTATCGGATGTCCGGTTTTCCTTTTAATAATATTTCAAATTGTTTTAATTTTATTATCAGAGATGCAAACCTGAGACATAATGCACATACTTCTAGACTTCTTAATAAATTTTGTTAATACAGTGCAGTAGTTCTATAATGTTTTACTGCTTCTGGATCATTAGTCCTTCTATCTGTAGGATATATATACCTTTTCTGTTTACAAGATATTTTTATCATCATAGCACGATGAAACTAGGAAAATACGTAAAAAGAACTACTGCAGTGTAGTAAAGAAGGTAGCAAAGAAATACACAATGCAACGAACACAAATGAGACCTTTATTCAAAGTCAATAATTACACTGAAGTCTCTGCGAATCGCCGGCCGGAGTAGCCGAGTGGTTCTGGATCCGCGCGACCGCTACTGTCGCAGGTTCGAATCCTGCCTAGAGCATGGATGTGTGTGATGTCCTTAGGTTAGTTAGAGTTAAGTAGTTCTAAGTTCTAGGGGACTGATGAGCTCAGCAGTTAAGTCCTATAGTGCTCAGAGTCATTTGAACCATTTTTTCTCTGCGAATCCTGATGGTCCCCTGTATATTTCAATGGGTGGAATATTTTTCTTAATAGAATGTGTGATCACCAAGTACAGCAATATGTTCTCTGTAACACGCTGTACACAAGGCTGATAAGGAGTTCCTATGGTGGTGCATTCCATTACTCCAAAAGCGTGGCTGACAACTGCTGGATGTTCGCTGGTGCATGTGAACGGGCTTTAAAACGTATCCGCATTGCTGTACACACTTGCTCGATGGGATTTAAGTTGGGGAATAGGCAGGCCAATCCATCCCCCCAATATCCTCTCGTTCAAAGACTTTCTCCATCTCCCCTGTTCAGTGCAGTATCGCATTCTTGTCCACAAAAATGAAGTCACGCCACCTCTGAAAAGAAGCACGTGGTATAGGACTATGTTGACTGATGAGTGAATAGCGTCGAAAGATTTGAAGGTCAATATTCCCATGCAATATTAGGACTAACCACAACACAGCCAGGACCACCAATACCATCATCTATGACAACGTTCCTGGGTGCATACTGCGTTCCTACCTGTCGCCATACTAGGGTACTTTGTCGAACATGTACGTTCTAGTGGTCCAGGTGTTATGTTGTGGGGAGGCATAATGTTGTATGGGCGTACTGATCTCTAAATCTCTGAACACGGTACTCATAGGTCAACACCGTAGTCACGCTGTACTCCTTTACCTAAATTCAGAGTGTCAGGGGTGCATTCGGCCATGACCTTATTTTTATGAATGACAATGTGCCAGTTACACCGTTTGCATATTACAAATGACTAGCGAGTAAGGCAAGTAACTGGGGCGTTGTGGGAGGAGTTATAGACACCTTCTGTCACTGTGACAATGGAGAGCTCACCGATAAATGACTGGTAAGTAGCTCGCACTCCTGTCGACTTTGATGTTGTCAGTCGCTTAATCTTGTGCTGTTTTTCTTGGTAGCAAGTACAGCGTGTTTTAAAGAGATTCATTTGATTCTTCATGATTGTATCTTCTAGATCAGTGGTTCGCAATGTAGAGGTTGTTAACCCACGAGTTGTATTTCCAAGATGCTACTCCAGGCAGGTGTAAAAATGAATGTGCACAATGGAAAATACTAAATGCGAAAATAAAGATTTTGCCCTGTTTGACTATCCCCTAATCCGATCTTAGGATCTCTTATTGGTGTTATTATTACCTCCTTAATACTCTTTAACAAATAAATAACATCATAAAACATAAATGAATGATTAATGGAACTAGTAACTACAAAATGATTAACGTTGGTTTTGCTTATACATTTGTTGTAGATTAAAACCCCTTTATACATCACTAATGTTTATATATCAACGTCCAATGAACACAAAGAGACACATATGAATTTCCTAACTAACATTACTGATCAATTGCCCAAATCTGCCATTTTTATGTCTACGTGATCTGATATAAATAACGTGAGCTGACTGACATCATCTACATACCAAATACTAGTGGAGACTACTTTCAAATATCTACACTGGTGTGCACCCTCACTGGAAATAAAGTTACGTAATCCCAACTACTTAGCTTTATAGCCCTAACAAGCTTAAGCGATTAGCTATATCACCGTATGTACTGCATTCGGAGCATCGGAGTGGTGGTTCTCGCACACGTCTGCGATGACAGAAGAACTTCAGCCACAAAATATTAAAAAAAAAATTATTCAAACATTTGGACGGCAGAAGGTGGTCCTCTGACTACTATAATCTAATACTGTCTTCTCCTTTCTGTGTTTTGTAGGTGAGAAACGTGAACTCCCAGCCACAAGGACGGAGTTCAGATAATGTCCCAACGTGAGTAGAGACAGAAGAAGTGCTCTCAATCACTGAACACTCTGTACTTAACAATCACTCCCAACCTGGAGACAAAGTCCAGATGCGTATAAATTCGGAGCAGTACAGTGCCTAACCGTTCTAACTATAAAACCTGCTGAGAGCAAAGACAGCAAGTCAGTCTGACCAAAAATAGCTGATACTTAGCTACCATCAAACATGGGGGCTCAAAACGGAAGACCTCTTTCACTCCACCGCTGACTTCCCAGCAAAGATCGGCCCCCCTCCCTCGTAATTTCAGAAGGTGAATCATATTCTCCCTCTCTATAGGTTCTTCCGAACGCCGACCAACCATATTTTAGTCTTTTGTCGTCCAGCGCGGGAAGTTTGCGAGGAAATATCTATTCCCGTTAATTGGGAATTCATACAATGATATGCTTCTCAGAGTAAAAATCCTCGAAAATAACACAGCCTGCTTGATTTCCAAGGTAACACTTCCTTGTTCCTCTCTGCCGCATCTAAGAGTTTCAGAGTTTCCAAAGTATTATCTGGTTATCCTTCCGGTCTTGCTACAAAACCGGCCGGCCGCCACTCTATTGTGTTTCAGCGCTCAGGTGCCCCGACCGTCCGTCTTGGGCTACTTCCTGTGTTAAGCAGGACCGGCACACCTGAGCGGGCATTTCCACACAGGGCCTGAGTTACGGCTGCCGTTTCGTTTCCACTCGCGTTCCAACCTCTGTTACTATAGGCAATCATTCATTACACCGTTTTGATAATAAAGAAAATCCACCACCTTTCATCCAATAAGCATTAACAACTATTTACAAGGTGTACGTGACAATGTCAGAATTCTTTAAATGTTCATATATACGATGTACAACCTATCAGATGATACCTAATTCCGATTGTAAATCATGGTAAAGTATGTAGATGAGTCCTTGTAATGTACGAACTTGTAGCCACTTTACATACTCACCCTCCTGAGAGCTAAAATGATATTTTTTGAGGGTTAAAAGAGTTCGATTACAAAAGAGTTCGATTTTGTTTTAACATTACTGTTACAGTATTACTGTTTTGTAACACTGTAATAATGTTTAAATATATTAACAGTAATTAAATTTTCTTACAGCTATCAGCATTAACACGTGACTCAAAACTGTGGAGATTGAGGCTTGGGAAACGAGTGTATGAAAAACGTATTCGTCACATAGTCTACTCATTAAACGCATATTTTGTACTTGTATCATGTATCTGTGGAAGTAAAATTATGACATATACGTCACATATGCTTAAATATCTCCAGTAAATGCTTTCTCCAAGTTGTAGGTACTTGCCGCAGCGATCCGGAAATTGCTTCACAATACAGTTCGCACACGAACTGCTTGACAGTACAACACAACACTAAGCATGTAATGGTCACTACTGCGCTATAGAGGCTACACGGCACTATTATTATTATTGGCAGTGGTCATATACAAACCATTGGTGGTGCGAAGTCTTCCAGCTTATGCTGGTTCAGCAGCTAAGAGTCCAGCACTCAAATGATTTATAAACAATAGTCGTACACCTACCTCCATCCGAACAGGCCTCAGATGGCCTAACGGTATCGACGGACCACCTTGTCGTTCTAACCGATGGGCGTCACTGGATGCAGACATGGAGGGGCATGTAGTCAGCAAACTGCCCTGCGAGCCATTGTCAGTTTTCGTGACCGCAGCCGCTACTTCTCAATCAAGCAGCTCCTCAATTGGCCTCACTTTCCGACGACTGTTGCAGTGTGTTTACTTTCAGACGTTTCCCGCCGTACACATCAAGGGCCATCTATCCGATGGAGCAGAAAACGTGATTCGTGCAAATCCAGCGTTCGTCGCCGATGAACAACAGTTAGCATGGTCACGGGCCTGGATCTTTCCGACGATTGTTGCAGCGTGTTTGCTTTCAGACGTTTCCCGCGATACACGCCAAGGGCCATCTGTCCGATGGAGCATAAGGCGTGATTCATCTGAAAAGACCACTTGTTGCCACCCAATGGACATCCAGTTGTGGCACAAATTCGAGCCTCCGTCGCCGATAAACATCCGTTATCATGCGTGCATGAATAAGCTGCCTGTTGCAGAAGCCCATAAGCAGCAACTTTCGCTGAAGGACTTTGAGGAGTCAATGTTGGTAATTTCTTACTTCATTTGGTGAGTTTGGGCAATCAGTTTGTCAACAGTTGCACGTCTATTCGCCCGTACACATCTCCACAGCCGTCGTTTACCCCTGTCATCTGTGACACAGTTGCCTCTACGCTGGTTTTGAACAGCGCCATTTTCCCATGCACGGTATACTTTATCCATGGCGGCTTTCGAACAGTTCACAAAATTTGCCGTTTCGGACATGCTTCCTCCTTTTGCCCGAATGCTGATGATCACGGCCTTTTGGGCGTGAGATAAATCACTTCGTTTTCGCATTACGACAACGACTGCACTGTTTTCCACGTCCCAGTGGCACGCTTTTTGTACATTCAGCTTCTTGTGCTGCCGCCTGCCGTCTTTCAGTGGTTATTACACGTTGACGTCGAACGCAGGTGGTGTACACACTATCGTGACTCGACCGTGTATCTTCATCTTGTGAAAAGCGTTACTTTTGAAACACCCTGTAGCGAAGGAGCGCAAGTGCGGAACACTTCGCGCCTCAAAAATGCCGCTACGAAGACAAAGCAGTACAACACTGCCGAAAGCAGTTGTTCCACGTTGCTGGTGCTAGAGGGTTTCTACGTCGTTATGGAAGTATTACCCTTACACTCGCAAGCCGCCATACCTTCAAATGCGTCGCCGTTTCCTCTTTGAAGGTGCAAAACCGCTCAGAAATTATAGGCCGTGAGAAGAATGAAGAGGTAATGTGCACTGTGCGTGTGGTGAGAACTCTATAGGACGGGTAGAGAAGCGGGTCGCTTTGATGTGCAGCCGCAGGGCCGCGGGCACAGCAGTGGAGGACGTCGCGGCCCCAGCCACAGCCGCAGCGCCCCGGGCGCGGGGCTGGATGGCGCTGCCGTAGCGCGTCACGCGGTGCGCACTTTGCAAGGCCGCGCTCGTAACACACCAGCCGGCTTTCCCCTGAAGTGAAATGAAAGGTGCGCGTAGCATATTTCGCCTGTAACTGCATCTTTATAGATGTAAAACACAGAAAATCCCTTTGCACACAGTTTTTTGTGTATATTAGCAAACACATTAGCGTTTACTATACACAGTACTCGTAATGCGTACTGTATTTACTACCTGACCACAATATTACTGCACGTGGCCTGCTGCAGCCCGCATGGTAAACACGCGGTGACGTTACAATAAAAAAGTACTGTGGCGACCAGGAAAACGCATCGCACTATGAAGAATTTCAAGACAGTTATGCATGTACTATCGAGTGGTTCAGCGTCTCCTTTGTGAAATCTCACGATAAATTCTCGCATTATGCCAACCGAAGCACATTCACTCCCAGGTACAATAATATTTTGGTGGACTAACACATAGTTCAAGTTATAACAGAAACGTTAGCAGATTAATACAATTAGAGGTCCCCTAACTTTCAAGGAAAATAACAGTCTTATGTTCGTCGTTGCCTGGAAACTATTGTGACCGAGATTCGACAGATATTCTGGAGTAACTCACAAGGAGGTGCCTCCAGACACAGATAACCCGTTCGGTTCATATGCCACTGGTCGGTTGTATAGACCCTAAAAAGAAAGACTCTAAGATATTTTGGCTCAACGCCCTTACGTTTTTGAGAAAAACCACCTGCAAAGTTCATAAGGCGCAATTGACTCATAACTGAAAGGATCTATAGATAATTGAAAATTGAGTACTTTTCATCATCACATGTTGGAGCTGCAAAAGCATATTTTTCTAGAAATCGAAGAAAGAAACGTTATTGACTGCCTTTTATATACCCAAGAGGTAAATGTCATGGATCGAAAGCGCCGCTGGCGCAGTGGCCGACTGAGGCGTTTTTCTGGGGAACAGAGAACCTATGTTCGATTGCCATGTAGACTCATTTCTATTTTCATTTTTTGTCCGTTTAGAAACTGGTAGGAACAGAAGGGCAAATAAAGTAAGTAAGTGAATGAGGAATAATAATCAGGTAGGAAAATAAATTCCTCCATCGACTTGTATTAGTAAACATTGAAAAATTTAATACTGGTCGCTTAACAACAGCTCTTTCGCTCACTCTGCTTTGTAGGCTCCATTTCTTTCGAACAACTAAATGGATGGTACTTGTCATAAAAGCATTCGAAGCAAACACTGTATACCAAGAAAACCTATTGAAGTCAATCTTCGAGCAAATACGTTATTCATTTCGAAGATTCGTTAGAAACCAGTCTCGGTATAGATTTAAAAATTTTTAACCTTCGGGCCATGTGTGGAAGTGAAACATGGACGATAATTAATTTGGACAAGAAGAGAATAGAAGCTTTTGAAATGTGGTGCTACAGAAGAATGCTGAAGATTAGATGGGTAGATCACATAACTAATGAGGAAGTATTGAATAGGATTGGGGAGAAGAGAAGTTTGTGGCACAACTTGACTAGAAGAAGGGATCGGTTGGTAGGACATGTGTTGAGGCATCAAGGGATCACCAATTTAGTATTGGAGGGCAGTGTGGAGGGTAAAAATCGTAGAGGGAGACCAAGAGATGAATACACTAAGCAGATTCAGAAGGATGTAGGTTGCAGTAGGTACTGGGAGATGAAGAAGCTTGCACAGGATAGAGTAGCATGGAGAGCTGCATCAAACCAGTCTCAGGACTGAAGACCACAACAACAACAACAACAACCTTCGGGAATTAATTTTGATGCAATCACGCATACGATAACACTGCCTGAAAAATCGGTGCTGAAAGTTAATCATGAAACATGCTGTGAATCGTTATTGAATCCGCGCTGTTGTGAAAATGCCACAGATTTTCCAGAAGCAGGTTACAATTTCGAAGCCTCAAAACAAAGTTCTGTCGATAAAAATAAACATCATGTTGCTGGCACATACGTGCGCAATTTCGGGGTATTACTCCTACTGTGCAAGTCGGTTGACCCTCGCATCTATAAACATGCTGTTATACGTGACGGTATTACTTTGCTCATCCCAGCAATCCAATACCAGTAACACACAAAACTTGTTATCAGCAAAGTATTACTATAAAATATTATCAGTATACTAGTACATTTTCGAAATTTAATCTGCCAATTTACCTAATTTACAATAAGTGAGGTAAACATTTTAAGAGCACAGGAAAGGAATGTGCTTTGTTCACATTATCAAATTGTTCAGGAGAGCAATTTTGAAGTCTGAAACCGAATTACATTGGCGGTAATGGACAACATTAATGAATACAAAAGTCAGTTGGAAGGATATGCTATGTACACTAAATTCAATATAAACTGATTTCTTTAAATATTTAAATTGTATTTTTACTGGCATAATATAAAATGTCACACGTTACAATGGAAAAATGTGCTGCTTGTATACAACAGAATGGAATATAATGCAAGTAAAACCATAATTTTGTTAAATGTTGTGTCAGAATATTTTGTAATGAAAAACAATATCTGAAATAATAAAGATACTTCTTGGTAAGGAACTTCTCTTTGCTGTTTTAACGTTAATGTAATAAAGTGGTAATAATAATGTAATATAATATCACTTTGTCCCAATAGGATCTTCTTAGCCTAGTCTAAAAGGTTTGTGTAAAACACTCTATCTTCTTTTCTGCACTACACCTTCAAAACATGGAGGTACCGATACTTACCGTTTGTTAGAGGACCTGCAAAGACAAATTATTATTATTATTATTATTATTATTATTATTATTATTACTATTATTATCAGAATTATATAAAATTATTCTAAAATAATATTGTATGATGTGTTTGTGTTTTATCCCTGTAAGCAGAGCATGGGTATTCTCCAGACTGCTATTTTTAAAGTCGTTGTGAAGCTCTCACCATCATTGATCAAATCCTAGCCCCGTTATAAGTTTCTCTATGTTGAATGAGGCAGGTATGTTTCCTGTGATGACTGCCTCTCTCATGGGTCTTGTTAGGAAAGGACATTTCCTCCGATATTCCTTCTTCGGAAAAGACCCCCAATTTTGTATCATATCTTGATTGACCACCACAACATCAAAAGGCTTAGATTTACGTCAAGCTTCACCGTGATCTGCACACAATCCATTGGAACTTCTGCTAATGCTTATATGCTAATTAGTCCCATATTCTTATCACATTGCATAAAGGAAATCACAATAACTTCAAGATTTTTTACTTTCTTACGCAGTAATTCTGTGAGAAAGCGATTTAAAAACGAAAAAACTTCATTGCCCCATTTTGTTCCAGTATTTTCAATGTAAGTGTTGAACGCTAAAGTTGCATTTGAAAGCTGATGAATACTGAAAGAGTAAACAGACAACTGCCTTTTGTAATAGACGTCATTAGCACTTATGTTTCGTAAGGAGGCATTTTTTCTGGTAGTCCATGCAGATTGCATGTTTCATTAGACTTTTGACTTCTTAAACGAACATTTTTTTCTGGAATAAAATGTTTTATCCTCGACTTTGTGTACTTCCTGGTCAATGGTGGTATTATTCATTTTTTTCAAGACTTGTTTTCTCATGTCATCATCTAAATTTTCACATAACTTTGCATTCACCACTTTCATCTCAGCAGTGTACCTATCGCAAGCTGAGCATGTGTCATTCCTTGGATACCCAAAAGCCATATTGAATTTGGTATTAAATACTGTTCTATGCATTTTATTTGAAACGTCAAAATTCGGGTACTTTTCCTGGTACATTTCATGCAATTTTTTTCACCATTAGTTTCTTTGTAAGTTACAACCTCTGGGAATTGTTATTGTTGTAATGATTTGGTCTACCCTTAGGTGAATGAATGTGATCATAAACTGCCATTCCTACTTCTTCCTTAATTTTCCATTTCCTACTTCCATGCTTACCCTTACAGCACGAGCTGACTGTCATTAATCATCACCTTGTTACTCAATGCACTGCTAAGGAGCCTTTTCCCGTAAAATGTCGTCACCTTCACCTTTTTCTGTGAAGTTGAAATTGCATCCTCATAGCTGTCCTTCATCTTCATTCTTCCTTGATCGCTTTCTGTGAAGTAGAAATACTGTAATGAGGCCTATCAGATACAATGACTGCTCATTCCACTATACCATATCACTGAATTTTCGTATAATATTTGGTCTTTCTCCAGCACTTACTACCTCAAAACACTTTTAACTTCAGCTGCAGTCTTTTTTCCCTTGTTCGTGCCACTGAGCCCTTAATTTCTTCATGGCTGTACCCAGTCGCCCCCTTACTGCCCTTTTCTGACACTGTGAGAAACTGTAGAACTCTGTCTTCCGTCCTTAGATGAAGTACTCATCATTCAACATAAATAATAAACTATTAAAACTGGAATACATCACTTACAGCACCTGCATTAATAAACAGAATGCCTCGAACTAAAGCAATGGTTTTCACTAGTACAAACAATGCACAGTAACGGAAAATTCTCTGTTTCTTGCATCAACATTGTTTTCCTACCCACAAGGAATCTGAAACTTGAAACATTAGACATTACACATTTCTTGCCTGTAGCGAGAGAGATTAGCATGTCCTTTCACTGCATGCCTAATGTAACAAGGTTTATAGAATGTAGACTATTCCTATTCTCACACAAGTCGATTAACAGTATTAGAAAACATAGAGTCCTACATCTCATGGCATACATAACTCACTTTTCAAAAAAAGTGGACAAAGTACGTTTAACGAGTCGGTTAAACATTGACCTCTTCTTACAGCCCAAACATCAAAGTAATAGCTTTTTCCTTACAGGAACAGGCGGATTTTATGCTACATTTTTCCAGACGCAGTGAAAGAATGTTGCTCCGTTTACGAATGCCTTACTTTATGTATACTACCAACTACGACACGGGTTCGTTTCTCTCCCTTATGCGATAACGTGCGTCGAGTCGTCGTCTTCGCAGCACTCTTGCTCGGAATCGTTTCCCTTCAGCGAGACTCAAAATCTTCATTGTTTACGGTCAAGTCTTTGAGAAATTCCTTAGTGATTTACTGACCTTATTAATCTTCCTCTTCATACCAGTTTCGAGACTGAAAAAAATACAAATGAAAGGCAATTAATACACTTGGGAATCAAACACAGGTTCTTTCCTCCCGAGCTAAATGCCTTGGTCACTATGCTAGCGGCGCTTTCAAGGCACAGTGTTTATCCCACGGGTATATAAGCGGCAGTCAGAACAAGTTATTTCGCCGATTTCCAGGAAAATATGCGATTGCGGTCCACATATATGATAATGGAAAGTTCTCAGCTTTCAGTTGTCTACCTATCTTGTCAACTTTGAGTCGATTACACATCATGAGCTTTAAGGATGGTTTCCTCAAAAATGGGTCTTGAGCCAACAAATTTTAGCGTCTTTAATTGTAGGTTGTAGGCAAACGACCTGCTAAATATGACGAGCATCCTCTGTCAGAGGAATTCGCTGAGGTTGGGCCTACCAACCCTCAGCCAACCGCGGATCGCCGAGTGAGGACAGAAAATAACGAAACAAGAAGTGAAAGGATTAGTGGAGACGGCACTTCACGGCAAGTCCAAAGACTATCAAGGAGAGAAAAAAGTCAAGTCGTAGCGAAGCGGAAAGTAAGAAACACCGGTGCGTTATGACAATCACGACGTGAGCGAGGCTAATACACCACTGAGTATGGAGTCGCTGTGCGATGGAAGTTATACAGGTGGGGCAAGTAAAAGTGGACCGGGGAACAGATTTCCAGGGTACAAAGAAACACAGCAGAGGAAAGGAAATACAGTACTAACTTGACTACAGCAGATATTGAAAGCTACCACCATTTATCTCTTGGCATTTTTGGGCCCTGTTCAGCAATTTGCTGAAGATAGATCGAAGTTGCTGGAATTGCTGCAATCTCAACCGAAATGACCGCGCGACCGCTACGGTCGCAGGTTCGAATCCTGCCTCGGGCATGGTTGTGTGTGATGTCCTTAGGTTAGTTAGGTTTAAGTAGTTCTAAGTTCTAGGGGACCGATGACTTCATAAGTCCCATAGTGCTCAGAGCCATTTGAACCATTTCAACCGAAATGTTCGGCTGCAGTTCTTGAAGACTATAAGGGTTGTTGCGATACACCTTAGACCTGAGGGCTCCTCACACAAAGTAATCGCATACTGACAGATCAGGTGAGCTGCGTGGCCAGCTAGGGCCGCGACCACACTGACCACTGCTAGCAATTCCGTCAGGTGTGAACATTTTATAAATGTGCTCCAAGCTTCGGCCCGCCGTATGGCCCGTTATTACATCCTGTAGGAAACAGCTGCAGATCTTTTCCTCCTCCATCAATGCTGCCACAGATGGTTTCAAAAACTTGAAAATGAAGTCAGCGTCTGATGAAAGAGGGTGAGACCAATAATGCGGCGTGCAGACACTGCACACAAAAGCCCAACCTTCTGATCATACAACGGTGTTCCGCGAAAGTCATGCGGATTCTCTGCTGCCCAGAACCTGATATACGGTGAATTGACATATCCTTTCAGGTGAAACTGCGCTTCATCAGACATAAGAAACAGACTACGTCCAAACCATTTATTGCTATCTCAGTGAACAACCACTCATAAAACTGTAAGCGCTGAGGAGCATCTGCTGGTTTTAATGCATGAAGAGCAGATACTCGTTAGGGATGTTTGTGCAGGTCCAAGTGGATTGTTCGTTCGCAAGAGCGAAGTAATGTACCAGCGTCTTGCGACAGGCGTCAGGTTGATTTAGTAGGACTTTGAAGAATTTTCTGGTGAACTGCAGCCACATTTTCTGGCGTGCGGGCACATTTCGGAAAGTTTTTTGATTTGTTCAAAACACATCCTGTCTGATGCCATTTTCGGACTAAGGGTTGCATGGCGCTATTTGCTGGCACTTCGATACCATTAAATTTTTCAGCAAGCAACTGACCACACCGTTCCCAAACCTTTGCTGTCACTAACTTTCTGCAACGAGCACACGCTGCTCCGCTGTGAGTACCGTCGTCCCCTTTTCACTGCTGCACTCCCACTGACACAGTCTAGTATGATAAAAAAATATTATTTTTCTTACGTTAAATATATTTCAATTCTATCAATTTAAATCTGTATTTCATACTAGAATGTCGTGTTTCCAGTCTGGCACAGCTTTGCCACAGGAGACACGAAAGCGGTCGAAGACGTCCGTCTTCTGGTCGGCTCCTGATCGTTGTCAGAAGGAGGCTAGTTTCTGATTACGCAAAGACTTCTATTATTTGGAAAAGAACAACCCGGATTTCTTTGCGTAATCAGTATAAATTTTATAATTACCTAAGGGACCTTTAACAATGAATATGAAAAAAAAAATTGCATTTGCAAATGAAATCATTAATAAATGGGGCAGCTATGAATTGAATAGAAGACAAGGAGCGGCCTTCTGTCTACGACCAGGATGCCGCAGTATTCTCTGCTGCAGTAAAGGCTGTTTGACATTTATAAAAATAATATGGCATGGAGGATAAAAAAGTATAAAGGAAAAGAACAGAATAAGAAGTCTGGTAAACACGAAATATATTCAAACAATTCTCACTAGCAAAATTAGGGCTTATTTATAAACAACACAACTTACATAATTACTTTTCTAACAGTATGATGCGATCAGATTTCAGCCTGTCCTGTGCTGTCTCCTTGGTTCACGTTTTTTTTTTTTTTTTTTTCACAAGATAATAGTCACTACTTTTCTCCTTTCGTTGAAGATAATTCTTGCACTGTTCAACACCTCCGATAACAATAACTTGCTGATTTACAGTTTCGAACATGAATTACCTTAATTTTATTAATTAATAATGTTGTCTGCACGCTAGCAAGACCGCTCACTTTTTTAACTTAAAGTCGACCTCCTTTACGTTTTCACATAACAAGCAGAAGCACATTAAAATCTGAAGATCTACAAAAGTTTTCTACCGTCATCTTTTATTTAGATCGAAGCGGAACGACAGTTCAGCTTCTGTTAAAATGTTTCTTTGACTGCGCAATCGATGTATTAGCGTCCGCGCTAGATGCGCATCTTTACAGTTATGTAAATTATACAAAACAAATGTCTTTCAAAGGGTACTCAAAGCTTTCGTAGGACGGAAATACCAATAATATTACATCGCTTCCCGCGTGAGGAGTAATGAGCCTGAAAGATCGTTACGACTCACGCGCAGTCGTAATATTATTGGATTCACGTACTTAGTGAATGAAGTATTTAAGGATCTCTCCTTGTAGGGAGCAAAACAAACATAACATAAGGCACATAGAATTACATACGTTTCATAGTAAGTCGTCAAAGCTACTCACAGTTGCTTGATCATTAACAAACTTGGTTGTGGCATGATGCCATCATAAGTGTTCAAGGATTTAACATAGGTTCTCAAGAATTACTCTCATTCAGTCAATTGAAACATTGAAATACTAACATAGATACAAGTACAAATTAAATACACATACAGATACAAATATACATAAATATTGACAATAAGAAAAAAATTCTATTACAGTATTGGTGCATTTCTGCCAATTGTGAACAGAACATAAAACTTTTATCAGTCTTTCTTGTAGCGACATCACTCTTCACTTTGTAGTTGGTAGTATTTCCCATGAACTCGGATGATTTTCACAGGGGAATTCTTTCATTGCCTGTCACTTTTCACTGCACTAAAACTGGGGATCACCTTTTCACATTCTGGTGGAAAAACACTGGGAATTTCACTATGTGAAAGGGGGAAGTGATATTTCTTGACTCGACGATCCATCGGGTCATGTCGGGAATCAGGAAAGTTGATGACTGGTTCAATGACGAATGAGTCAGTTTGGTGGATGTCTTAATCTCATTCCAATTCATGTTTCAGCACATGAAAATACAGAAAAGGAAATCTGTATTAGGACTTGCTCATTAACTAGCATCTTAATATAAGGGAATATAGAGTAAGAATTTAAGACAATAAAAATTACTACATAGACTATGTACATATACATTGTATATTATTCATATTTTGTGTCTAGGTTTTATATTCTTTCGTTAGGAAATATTAGCAAAACACGTTTCGTCTTGTACAGGTCTTTCTTAAGCAATGTATTTACCAATATTGCCGTAGAAATTTTCATAGTTAAGGAAAAGTCATCATTAGTGTCGTTTTAATGTAAATATAGTGAAATCGTGCGTAGTTTATCAACGTTTTATTATTTTTATGTCCATTTTCATCTCAAATCTGGAGCACGCTCGCGCCCGTTACGGAGAGGAATGCTTATTGTTGATTACGGGCCGGCGAGCAGTCATTGAATGTTGCCACAGTGCTTCACAGTCACGTGTTAACGAACTGGCGGTTTAACAGCGTTGGCAGTCCGCGTTCTGCACGAGGCAGATAGTTCAGTGGCTACCAACCCTTCCTTTTTTTTTTAAATTTGTGCATTTTGTTGAATCGTGGGTACTAGAGCAGCTCGTCAAGGCGACATGGTCAACCTGGACGGTAAATTGACTGCACCAGCAACGAAGAACAGTCATCGATGAAAATGACTAGTCACCTATTGCAGTGAGTACAATAGCTTGTCTATCCTTTGACTGATAGTCACTGTATCGTCGTTGCAACGTGAGAATACTTGTAATGCTACTCCACACGCGGAACACCACTCGTGTCCATAAGTTTATTACAGTTTTGATTCACACAAGAGATAACTAGTTTTTCGTGCCCATACATGTGTCAAATTACGATTTTACACACGTGTCCATTATTTTGTCACTGAGTCACACGCAGCAATCCATACGTGTCCATATATGTGTCTCTATACCACAGAGTAGCACAGGTAATGCTAAAATTACTTATCATGAAAGGATCATTTACAAAATATACATAGTTTTTCTTTTATTACTGTCCAAGACCTAACGAAAAACGTGTTTGCTATCCTGAATGGTGCTTCTGATGCACGTTAGATTTTACATGTATTTTAAATCTGATTCTTTTCCTTTTCTTATTGTTCTATAACAGCCTTTTTTTTTCTCGGTTACATCAATAATCAGTAAAATATACCCACTTTGGCGTGCCGAACAGTTCACGTTCAAAACTTCATCTAACAGAAATCGGGAAAATTATTCCTATTTCCTAGGATGCTTTTGCTCACAGCAAATCAGATTTACATCACATTTCGATAAGTAACTGCAGATACGCATTAACCAACGGGCCACGCTCGTCAATACACACAATATACACACGTCAAGTCTTTTGAACCAATTTCCAAATTTCTTTCCCTACCGGGTAGGGTAGAAAGGTAAGAATGCTAAAGAAGAAAACTACAATAGGATAGTGCAAGGAAATGAAAGATACGAAGATAAATAATAGGTGAAATAATCAGTTTAGCAAATTCATTCTTCGGCTCCACCGTTTTTAGTGTCATCCACGTGGCATAACTTGACTTCAGTATTAAAATGTCGCACAAATCCGCTTCCAAAGCATCTTCAAATATATATCTCAAAATCACGGCATGCGGACATAGCAGAAGAATATAAGCAGATTACCTCTGCCCTCAACTAGGTGTATTAATATCGAAGGTTTCTGTATAATACTCGTGACATAGGAATAGTCTCTCTAAGTTTCTCCAATACAGGACCTAATTCTTATTATAAATGCAAATTTCTTAACTGGTTGACTCATAGTAATAAATAAATTAAAGTTGCTCTCCAGTTGTGAGTACCACTATTCATTTCTTTGTATATTAACTATATGTGCTGCTTATACTCGGTGTAATCTACAGATTACAATGTATCAGTTTTGCATCCTACATGGTTCTAGCGACTTAAAATATCAGTCCTTTGAAAGCTTAACTTAGGTTAATACTTCACATATACGGACATTCTGGTCTGAATGAGGGATTTAAAGAAAACCTTTACTACTTGGTAAAAAGGGGATTTGCCATAACTTAAAACTAAAACCGCAGGTGGCACTTTGGCACATCCCTTACTCAATTCAACGACTGCAGTCTTCTCTTGCTCAAGAAACTTAAAACTACCTTAAAACTAAAGCAAATCTTATTTTCCAAATACGTAGAGTACCTTCTTCAATCAGTTCATATCTTTCAAGCTCCATCATTACTTTGTGTCCACCTCACTCAAATGATTACGTCACCTGCATAATACATGTACATGCTGTTGACTCACATACTTTCTAAACAGATCACACTCCTGTTTCAAGTTGCAGCTTAACATAATAAATGATATTTTTTTAATGTTTTTCATGGTACTTCTTTAGGTCTACATGGTGGTAAAGTCCTTTTACTCGTCCACTAGCTGGATCTACCAACACGTAACAACCAATATGTGGCTTCCTGACTATAACAAACGGTCCTTCGTAAAGGTGTTGCCACTTACGATTTTTACGTAAGATGAGAGATGGTTTGAAGTGTGTTCTCAGAAGAACGACAGAACTTTATTGACATGCTTGTCAAATGCCTTTTTTCTTAAATTGGCATGAGTTGTGAGAGAGATCAGGGCTTGTCTTAACTTATTATCTAGGTTGACTTCTGGACCTTCTATCTTGGGGATGGGATCAGTCCATTCATTGCTTTCCCTTTGCCTGGAGATTAGTTCTGAAGGTGTGAAACCGGTCGAAGTGTGCTTTTAGTTTTCCGCATGTTCATTAGATTGAATTTCGCTCACAATTACCTTTGAAGTACCGGGCGGTACGCTCGGTACGAAGTTTGCTTCCGTATTCCACCTAAGTTGCGAGCTATTTGCCGGAATTTCAGTCGAGATGGTGCGTGTTGGCGGGTTTGCTCGGGCATAATAGATGCGAGAATTTTGAGGTTCATGATTTTGACTTTGATAGTTGGTAATAGGTGGAGGACTATTCCTAAAGTTTGGAGCATACTGTTGTTTGTATTGCTTGGAAGGATCTGGAGGATTTCTCCCTTGAGAACAATGCTGGAATCTAGGCTGGTTACCATACTGCTGTTGACTGTTGGTGTTAATCCAACGTCCTTTTCCATTGAAATTATTATTATTTTGGCGATCGTTATTGTAGTGATAGCGATCATTGTAATTAACTGGTGAATTACCGTATTGCTGTGGTGTTGTCTGGTATATGGGGTGGTACCTGTTTTGATCCTGGAATTTATGTTTCTGCTTCCCGTTACGGCGATAGTAGTTGTTATTATCACACGGAACGTCGTGTCCTTTACTGTTGTTGGGTTGGTATGACATACCTGAGTCTGCGCCTACACCGTGCGGCTGTGTAGTGTGCGGGCCAAGATTACAATTACTCCGCGCACTAGCACGCACGTCTTCTTGAATCATGTCAAGGTTGTCAAGTAGTGACAGAAAAGCCTCCGTGTCGTCGTCACTGACATTTACTAACTTCTCCCTGATTGATACCGGTAGCTTTGACTTAAGGATCATAATTACGTCCTTCGTGGAAATGGGCGTGTCCCAATATTGTTTTTTTCGCAGGTATTTCTCGAAGTACCTACGGAGACCAGCACTTCTCGTATTAAACGGTTCAGCATTATATACCTCCTTTATAAGGCGTTGTTGTATGCCTGAACTCCAGAATTTGTTCAGAAATTGCTTTTCGAAGTCAGCGTAATTATTACATCTGTCAATTACTTCTGTTCCCCAGACAGAACCCTCTCCTTGAATGTAACCTACTATAAAGCGCATACGTTGCTTGTCATCCCAGCTCTCAGGAAAAACACCATTAAATGACTTCAGAAAAACCATTGGGTGGATGTTGCGTTTCTCTGGCAGAAAAGGCTGGAATACGCGGTGCTTGAGAACGCTTTCTTCTTTCATTAGCTCGACAAGAGTTACTTGATCATTCTGGTTGCGTACTAACGGATTCTTACTGCTGTGTCCATGTACAAGTGGAGAGAATTCTACACGAGACACGGGATTATTATTGTATTCATGTTCTGAAGATAGCAAGTGTGAATGCTCACTTCTATTGTCATTAGGAAAATCATTGACTTGTTGTTTCAACTGCTCGATTTCCTCAGTGAGGTGTCGTTTCCACTCGGGAAGATCTCGGTGAAAAACTCTACGAATCTCCCCTAATTCAGTGAGAATCGTATCTCCTGATGTACCTGGAGCAGCTAAAACTTCAACTGTGGCTGACTTAACGGCTTCTTTTAAGTCGTGTTGAACCTTGTTTTCTATGTACTGTTCCTTAGTCTCGACCCATTCTACAAATTCTTTTCCTATCGTGGAACGTACGTTGGCTGCAGCATCATTCACCTTCTTTTCAATGTTTATTTCGGATAGCGCCTGTGTCAGGTCATTGACCTGGCCTTGCAGAGTGACGACATTGTCTGCAATGCTTTAGCTCCGACCTCAGCGGACTTTTTTGAAACTTCTGTTGTAACTGCCTGGCAACTTTCGATTTGTACTTTGATGTATTTGTGCACGTTACCTACTGTGCTCTCACATGCATCTACCTTCTGCAGAATACCTTCTATCCTTTCATTAACTTTAGTACTTAATTCCGAGATATATTCCACTGTGACTGTCCTTATTCTTGCCTCTAAGTTGGCATCAATATTATCTAACCTATTTTTCATTGTACCAATCATGGTATTCAGGTCAAACCATTTTCGCTCTGTCTCCCGTTCCTTTTCCCTTTCTTTTTGTTCCCTTTCTTGTCTATCTCGTTGTTTTTGTAATTTATAAGCTTCCCTTTCCCGTTTCTCCTGTTCTCTATCACGTTGTTTTTGTAATTTATAAGCTTCCCTTTCCAGTTTCTCCTGTTCTCTATCACGTTGTTCTTGTAATTTATAAGCTTCCCTTTCCAGTTTCTCCTGTTCTCTTTCTTGAAAAAAAATTCTCATCATTTCAACCATCAAATTTTCTCCCGCTTGCTGTGACGATGATTGCTGTGACGATACGTCACGCACACCATCATCGTCTACCGTTCTCTCCATTCGCGAATCGGGTCTGCCTGTTCCCGTTCGCGAACGTAGTGGGTATGACTTGACAACTGTGTCATCACCGTCATCCAGACTGTTTCCTTTGTCATCTGCCACGTTTATTTTCAAGTTTGTGACGTAACTGCTGAGAGAAATATTTCGCGGTACGCCGATCGTCAACTCTCAGATGCGCGCGCTGATAGTCAAACGTCACACCGCGGTAGTTGACAATTGCAGAGCTATACCGGGTAGAAGACAAGATGGCACCTAACTTTGAAAATAAGTGACAAACACCTACTAGACACTTAATCCAGCTATTATAGCATCCATCTTGTGTTTTTAACCGTAGCAACAATGAAGATGCTAATAATGCTAACAAATAAACTTTGCATGAAGAGATGATCAGAAACGAATTCTAACTACGTAAATAAGCAACTCTGCAAGGAAATAACAGCGATAGGATAAAATGAAGCACTAAGGAAAGAAATTCCGGAAATCAGTTTTTTTTATACAAGACGCGAGATTTTATGCGTAATGAAAACCGTACTTACATCAGTCGTTTTGCGCACTGCTGTTATTTTTCGAAATTTTTTTATTTTTATTTAATACTTCCTCGGTTTCGTTCAGTACTTCCTTTACGGCTTCCCGATGTCCACCGGATGATGTCATGAAACAATAACAGAACAGATTAAAATTTTTTATCAGGTCCCTGTTCGGGCGCCAGATCTAGTATGATAAAAAAAATTATTTTTCTTACGTTAAATATATTTCAATTCTATCAATTTAAATCTATATTTCATACTAGAATGTCGTGTTTCCAGTCTGGCACAGCTTTGACACAGGAGACACGAAAGCGGTCGAAGACGTCCGTCTTCTGGTCGGCTCCTGATCGTTGTCAGAAGGAGGCTAGTTTCTGATTACGCAAAGACTTCTATTATTTGGAAAAGAACAACCCGGATTTCTTTGCGTAATCAGTATAAATTTTATAATTACCTAAGGGACCTTTAACAATGAATATTTAAAAAAGATTGCATTTGCAAATGAAATCATTAATAAATGGGGCAGCTATGAATTGTATAGAAGACAAGGAGCGGCCTTCTGTCTACGACCAGGATGCCGCAGTATTCTCTGCTGCAGTAAAGGCTGTTTGACATTTATAAAAATAATACGGCACGGAGGATAAAAAAGTATAAAGGAAAAGAACAGAATAAGAAGTCTGGTAAACACGAAATATATTCAAACAATTCTCACTAGCAAAATTAGGGCTTATTTATAAACAATACAACTTACATAATTACTTTTCTAACAGTATGATGCGATCAGATTTCAGCCTGTCCTGTGCTGTCTCCTTGGTTCATGTTTTTTTTTTTTTTTTTTCACAAGATTATAGTCACTACTTTTCTCCTTTCGTTGAAGATAATTCTTGCACTGTTCAACACCTCCGATAACAATAACTTGCTGATTTACAGTTTCGAACATGAATTACCTTAATTTTATTAATTAATAATGTTGTCTGCACGCTAGCAAGACCGCTCACTTTTTTAACTTAAAGTCGACCTCCTTTACGTTTTCACATAACAAGCAGAAGCACATTAAAATCTGAAGATCTACAAAAGTTTTCTACCGTCATCTTTTATTTAGATCGAAGCGGAACGACAGTTCAGCTTCTGTTAAAATGTTTCTTTGACTGCGCAATCGATGTATTAGCGTCCGCGCTAGATGCGCATCTTTACAGTTATGTAAATTATACAAAACAAATGTCTTTCAAAGGGTACTCAAAGCTTTCGTAGGACGGAAATACCAATAATATTACAACAGCCAGCACTATGCTCTGAACCGTATGGATCACTTGGAGGGCGTACACGTGGTGTGCGCGTCACAGCGTGTGGTTATATGCATACATTCACCTCCAGCCGTCCCGGCCACTTCTGTTTTCCCCACTCTGTTGAATGACCCCAAGCTCTGATCGGCCTGCAGAATGGTGTGTGACACCACCAGGCGGCTGCGAGAGCATCGCGAATAGACACACCTGGTGGCTGAAGTCAAGCTCCACATTCTCCAGTGGGCTTTCAAAGTTCTCAGGCCGGGAAAGCAATTCTCCCACCACTCAGATATGGAAGCATAATACGTGAACTGGCCTGTACGATGTTTCGGCACATGAACAGGTAATGTGGTTGGCATCCTAGCACTTAATCGTTCCAGCTGGCATAGGAGACTTGGAATGTCCAGCATAACACTGGGACGCAGTAAGGTGGACGTTGTTTGGCTGTGGTTGCAGAGGCTGTGTGGAGATCTCCATCTCCAAGTCTGTGTCAAAAGAAATCGACGCTAGTTTTTTTGAGGCAGAAGTTGTGTCTGTCTGGTTGTGGGACTGGAAAAGGTGCCCTTTCTAGGAGAGTGAAAAATTGGCAGTGAACTAGTTGCTAGGCATGGAGAGAGTCTGTTGGTACGACAGCACTCTAAATCTTTCTGTTTTACCACTGATTTAACGCACCACCTGTGCTACTGTTTCTGGCGTCCACAAGCCTATTGTACCACAGAAGTGTTCTCTCACTGCTGCACTCAGTGAGCATTGCCCATAGTGCCACATTGGGGGTTCATGGGACTGAGGGTCCAGGAGATAGATGGTGGTCACGGTTATCTCCTAAGGAGGAGTTCCGCCGGTATATTGTTTTGGATGAGAGTGGCCATGAACATGCGAAGGAACATTGTGAGTGCTGTTTTGGCTGAGATTCTTACCACTTTCAACATTCGCTGCTTGAAATTCTGCGTCATACACACCACTTTCCCACTGGCAGACGGGTCAAATGGCAGACTAGAAAGGTGTGTTATGTCGTTTGACGTGCAGAAGTGTTCTAAAGCCATCGCCATGAATTATTGCTAATTGTTCAAGATATGGTTCAGGGAAGCCCTCATTAAGTGCGGCGTCCATTGTAGTGGCCGCCATGCTGATCACGTGTGGGTATCTAGAGTATCTACACAGAGACGAGAATGTGCCTACAAAGTCCAAATGTATGCATTCTTAAGGGCAATGGGGGAGGCGGGGGTGGGGGGTGTGAAAGTTGGACATGGTACAGCCTGACGCCAGGTGCAAACTGAAAAGCTGTGTTCCATGGCTTTCACGTCCTTATTTAAATTTGGCCAGCGAGTGTGTCGCATCGCTAGGGATTTCTCCTGTGATGGAGTAGATGTAAGACTTGAGGCCACAGGGAGAACAGGTCTATGACGTGATTATCTGCCTCACCATCTATCAGGAGGACATTGTTGATGACTGTGGCCTGGACCTTGAGGTTGGTGTTCCTCGAAATGCAAATCAGCTGCCAAAGGAGCACATAGTGCATACTTGCTATAAGATTGGGTCGCGGCGCGTGTCTGCAACGATTCGTCAGCCTTTATGTGAAATAGAAATGGAGCACTGCATATGATTGCATATGGGGCCGTCCCAATTGAGGTTGGAATATAGATATGAAACAGCACAATAGTCGTCTGGATTCCTGGAGGAGGACCGTATCAGAGCCGACCTGCGCCTCCTTAGTGGTGGAAAATCGAAGACAGTGGCTATCGACAATAAACAGCTTACTTAGCCTTGTGACTTTTTCGTAGGCAACAGCGACGAAATGATTTCCCAGGAAAAAATTGCCTAAAGTTCACCCATAATTCCTGGGTACATCCAGGGAATGGGATCATATCGTCCTCAACGTTTATGGCAGATTGGTTGGAGCTGTTCACCTTTTCTGCAACAGGTGCAGTGCACGCAGTGATCCAGACACTATGAACACAAATGTTCTGTGAAGCAGTCTAGACATGACAGTAGACACCTCAGCCCACGTCTATGGGAGATGAATGACTGTTCAGAGGTCACTGATAAATATTATATTGATGAATCACAAAGGCGCCGTCTTCTAAGTGATTTCCAGGTATTTAACATCCCTGGGACACAATGTAGCATCTCTACTGCTGTCATTTTCTGGCGCTCATTTGTTGCCTGTGCGATTTCGAAAGATTACCAAAATACAGGGTGTCCCAAAAGAATGAGCCGATTTTAATATGTAATAATATTGAGACAAATGTCACTAGGTAACTGAAACAGCGCTAGATGTAATCGACATGGTCTGGAGTTTCATAAAAAATCCGCTAAATGTCACTACGACCGCTGACCTGGAGGGTGCAGCCAGTCTCGCGCAATATGGCGTCCGCACAACAGGAGGCGTATTGTGTTATTGAATTTAGTTGTACTCAATCGGTGATAGCAGTTCAGCGGGCGTTTCATATTCAATTTCGTGCTAAACCACGATCACCAAAGAACATTCGACAGTGGTATAAACAGTTTGAAGAAACAGGGTGCCTCTGTAAAGGTAAAAGTCCTGGCCGGCCACGGGTTCCTTAACAAACAGTGGAGCATTTGAGCGGAGCCCCACAAGTCTACGCGTCGTGCTAGCCGAGAACTTGCGTTACCGCGCATGACAGTGTCGCGTGCGTTATGGCATCGTTTAGCCCTCAAACCATACCGATTACAACTGGTACTAGCTCTTCGAGATACTGACAAAGTGAAGCGAGTGGACTTCAGCAATGCTATTCTAGAGAACATGGAAGCTAACACTTTTATGTCACGGTTGATATTCAGCAATGAGGCAACTTTCCATATTAACGGTAGGGTTCACCGTCATAATGTGCATACATGGAATCTCGAAAATCCTCATGAAACAATTGAACACGAACGTGATTCACCAAAAGTGAATGTTTTTTGTGCTGTTTCGCAAATCAAGGTTTATGGACCCTACTTTTTTGAAGAATAAACCATAACAGGACAATCATATCTTGCAATGCTATGGAACTGGTTATTCCCACAACTTGACTCTGACAATTTCATCTATCAGCATGATGGAGCACCATCGCACTGGCACAACATGTGCAGTTTCTTCAATGCCAACGTGCCTCAATGTTGGATAGGGCGTACAGGACCGTGAGACCAGGCTTTACACTCTTGGCCTCCTAGGTCCCCTGACTTCCTGTGGGGATATGTTAAACAATGTATTTACGTTCCTCGTAACATTGATGAACTAAAAACCAGAATATCAACTGCTATAGCTTCAGTGGCAGAAGACACCTTACGCTCAGTTTGGGATGAATTTTGCTATCGGCTAGATGTCGTCCGTGCAGCCAATGGAGGACATATTGAATACTTATGATGGATTTTTATAAACTTCTGTCTTTTCTGAGTAATT
Source organism: Schistocerca cancellata (assembly GCF_023864275.1). Classification (NCBI taxonomy): domain Eukaryota; kingdom Metazoa; phylum Arthropoda; class Insecta; order Orthoptera; family Acrididae; genus Schistocerca; species Schistocerca cancellata. The sequence goes on from NC_064626.1 coordinate 941,120,237, forward strand.
TAGCATGCAATTTGTTGGTGTTAAGCCCTTCTTCCTAATAATTCTATTTAAAATTGGGTCATTCTTTTTGGGACACCCTGTATATTCTCGTGATGAACTATCTAGCTTTAGAGTTGACTTGCATACTTCCGGATTGGAAGCCAGTTCGACCACAAAATCCCGAATAGTTTGCAAGTCTGCATATTAGCTTTTGCATGTTAGGTTCACGTAAGAGAAATTGCATCAGCGACTTAACCTCTGTAAATTTCACCCGGGAGCCATACGACTGACCAGGTTTCTTGTGATATTTGTGAAATTCGAATCGCAATGCGACCACATGGAATCGTTGAGAATAGTAACTCGAAAGTAATGTACGCATCTTATCGAATGTGAGGGCGGCTGGATTCGAGAGAGGAGCCATCTGCTTAAGAAAAACGTCTAGGAGGAAGCCAGAGACGAATGAACGTTGGAGATTGTCAGTAGTGACCTGAAAGGAGCTGAAGCGCTCTTTCAGCCATTGTAAATACGTGTCCCAATCCTCTTGAGCATCGTTAAACTGTGGAAAAGCGAGTGGGAGGCTGTCCACCTGGGAAGTACTGCTGCCTTTGGCTAGGGTACCCTCTATCTGCAGTTGATCCTTCAGAAGCTGAATTCCTTGGCGGAGCGATTCATTTACTGCTACTGTTGCTGTTGTTACTGCTGAAACCGCTGTTGAAACTTCTGCTGCAGTTACTACTTCAGTTGCAGCAACTGCTGTATACTTTCCAAGAGTTTCAGTAGTGCTGGGTCAATGATAGTCTGCCAATCCTAAACCTAGTCAGCTATTATTCTAAACGGGACTATGCAGAAGGTTGGGAACGACTCAAAGGACCCTGCTGAGGCGGGGCCTATCGGCATGCTACCGTCAAAAGCGGATAGTCGAGTGCGAACAGAAAGAGTAATCTGGTGAGAGAAAACCTACGATGAAACAAAACGGAAACCAAGAAACAACGTTGCGTTATGACAAACGAGACTAGAGCGAGGCGAATGCAACACTGAGTCCTGTTTTGCTGTCTAGCGAAACTTTGTCATGGTCTACGACTACAGCATCAAATGTTAACGTAGGAGAAACCAAGAGGCGAAACCACAAGCGCTAACAGACCCAGTGGACGTACAGTCTAAGTGCAAATGCAACTCCTCTATCCCCGACAGCGTACCTATCCTGCCCTAGAAATTACCGTGTCAGTCGCTCTACTGGTACAATGCAGGCAGCAGGTGCTTTAACCGTAGGACCACTGACGTTCACTTCGAAGTTCCCAGTGACACATTTGTATCAGGCTAGCTGTAAGTGCACGATTGCTACCTCGCACTCGTCCGAATTCGTAGCGCAGTTGTCCGCCACCCCCACCCCCCACCCCCCCCACCCAGGCCCCAACAAACCGTGCTCCCCATCACTTCAGCAAGGGCGAAGTAATGGCACTCAGCCATGTCCACACAGTTGCCGTACTGGCGACAATTCTTAATATTGTAGTCCCCCTTAAACATCCCAACAACCTCCACCTCCTCTTAATATTGGCATGTGGAATAATCAGGTCTACTGCCAGATGTTTGTGCCGCTCTGGTACAATATTTCGGCCACGTAATTCGTTGCCTTCTTCAGGTGCCACCTGAGACTGCCGTATTGGAAGATCTCGTCCAGTATTTATGCCCAGAGGGCGCTGGGTGCCCTCTTTGCCGTCTGCACCCGCCTGGCGCTGCTTGTAAGGTGTTGTCTCTTCCCCGGTGCTCCCTCGGACGTCCGCGCCCGACTTGGTCGCCATCTGTGGCAGCTCTCTGAGGCCAGTCCTGTCTCGGGCGTTCCGTCCGCGGTCCGCGCCCGCCTGGTACTGCTTGTAAGGTGTTGTCTCTTCACTGGTGCTCCGTCGGACGTCCGCGTCCGATTTGGTCGTCATCTGCGGTCGTGGCAGCTCTCTGAGGCCAGTCCCGCTTTGAGCGCTCCGTTCGCGCCCGCCTGGCGCTGCTCCTGAGGTGTTGGCACTTCCCTGGTGCTCCGACGGTTGTCCGCGCCCGGCTCGTCCGAGTCTGCTGTGCCTCTGGTGTTCTTTGTACCTGACGTCCACCGTCCTGGTTGTCTGGCCAATGTATTACTTTCCACACTGGCATGGTATGTTGTAAATGCCTGGTTTACGTGGCCCCAGGGCGTCCTTCACACTCCCTAGCATTGTCCCAATTTTGGAGGGTTGACAGAAGATACTCTTTATATTTTGAAAGAATTTTGCTGATCTTTGCAGAAATAGGTCCAGAATATGGCAGGTATGCCACCTTCTTTGCCTCCTCCCCTCCCTCGTAATTTCAGAAGGTGCATCATATTCTCCCTCTCTATAGGTTCTTCCGAACGCCGACCAACCATATTTTAGCCTTTTGTCGTCCAGCGCGGGAAGTTTGCGAGGAAATATCTATTCCCGTTAATTGGGAATTCATACAATGATATGCTTCTCAGAGTAAAAATCCTCGAAAATAACACAGCCTGCTTGATTTCCAAGGTAACACTTCCTTGTTCCTCTCTGCCGCATCTAAGAGTTTCAGAGTTTCCAAAGTATTATCTGGTTATCCTTCCGGTCTTGCTACAAAACCGGCCGGCCGCCACTCTATTGTGTTTCAGCGCTCAGGTGCCCCGACCGTCCGTCTTGGGCTACTTCCTGTGTTAAGCAGGACCGGCACACCTGAGCGGGCATTTCCACCCAGGGCCTGAGTTACGGCTGCCGTTTCGTTTCCACTCGCGTTCCAACCTCTGTTACTATAGGCAATCATTCATTACACCGTTTTGATAATAAAGAGAATCCACCACCTTTCATCCAATAAGCATTAACAACTATTTACAAGGTGTACGTGACAATGTCAGTATTCTTTAAATGTTCATATATACAATGTACAACCTATCAGATGATACCTAATTCCGATTGTAAATCATGGTAAAGTATGTAGATGAGTCCTTGTAATGTACGAAATTATAGCCACTTTACATACTCACCCTCCTGAGAGCTAAATTGATATTTTTTGAGCGTTAAAAGAGTTCGATTTTCTTTTAACATTACTATTACAGTATTACTGTTTTGTAACACTGTAATAATGTTTAAATACACTCCTGGAAATGGAAAAAAGAACACATTGACACCGCTGTGTCAGACCCACCATACTTGCTCCGGACACTGCGAGAGGGCTGTACAAGCAAGGATCACACGCACGGCACAGCGGACACACCAGGAACCGCGGTGTTGGCCGTCGAATGGCGCTAGCTGCGCAGCATTTGTGCACCGCCGCCGTCAGTGTCAGCCAGTTTGCCGTGGCATACGGAGCTCCATCGCAGTCTTTAACACTGGTAGCATGCCGCGACAGCGAGGACGTGAACCGTATGTGCAGTTGACGGACTTTGAGCGAGGGCGTATAGTGGGCATGCGGGAGGCCGGGTGGACGTACCGCCGAATTGCTCAACACGTGGGGCGTGAGGTCTCCACAGTACATCGATGTTGTCGCCAGTGGTCGGCGGAAGGTGCACGTGCCCGTCGACCTGGGACCGGACCGCAGCGACGCACGGATGCACGCCAAGACCGTAGGATCCTACGCAGTGCCGTAGGGGACCGCACCGCCACTTCCCAACAAATTGGGGACACTGTTGCTCCTGGGGTATCGGCGAGGACCATTCGCAACCGTCTCCATGAAGCTGGGCTACGGTCCCGCACACCGTTAGGCCGTCTTCCGCTCACGCCCCAACATCGTGCAGCCCGCCTCCAGTGGTGTCTCGACAGGCGTGAATGGAGGGACGAATGGAGACGTGTCGTCTTCAGCGATGAGAGTCGCTTCTGCCTTGGTACCAATGATGGTCGTATGCGTGTTTGGCGCCGTGCAGGTGAGCGCCACAATCAGGACTGCATACGACCGAGGACACAGGGCCAACACCCGGCATCATGGTGTGGGGAGCGATCTCCTACACTGGCCGTACACCACTGGTGATCGTCGAGGGGACACTGAATAGTGCACGGTACATCCAAACCGTCATCGAACCCATCGTTCTACCATTCCTAGACCGGCAAGGGAACTTGCTGTTCCAACAGGACAATGCACGTCCGCATGTATCCCGTGCCACCCAACGTGCTCTAGAAGGTGTAAGTCAACTACCCTGGCCAGCAAGATATCCGGATCTGTCCCCCATTGAGCATGTTTGGGACTGGATGAAGCGTCGTCTCACGCGGTCTGCACGTCCAGCACGAACGCTGGTCCAACTGAGGCGCCAGGTGGAAATGGCATGGCAAGCCGTTCCACAGGACTACATCCAGCATCTCTACGATCGTCTCCATGGGAGAATAGCAGCCTGCATTGCTGCGAAAGGTAGATATACACTGTACTAGTGCCGACATTGTGCATGCTCCGTTGCCTGTGTCTATGTGCCTGTGGTTCTGTCAGTGTGATCATGTGATGTATCTGACCCCAGGAATGTGTCAATAAAGTTTCCCCTTCCTGGGACAATGAATTCACGGTGTTCTTATTTAAATTTCCAGGAGTGTATATTAACAGTAATTAAATTTTCTTACAGCTATCAGCATTAACACGTGACTCAAAACTGTGGAGATTGAGGCTTGGGAAACGAGTGTATGAAAAACGTATTCGTCACATAGTCTACTCATTAAACGCATATTTTGTGCCTCTGGTGTTCTTTGTACCTGACGTCCACCGTCCTGGTTGCCTGGCCAATGTATTACTTTCCACACTGGCATGGGATGTTGTAAATGCCTGGTTTACGTAGCCCCAGGTCGTCCTTCACACTCCCTAGCATTGTCCCAATTTTGGAGGGTGGACAGAAGATACTCTTTATATCATATTTTGAAAGAATTTTCCTGATCTTTGCAGAAATAGGTCCAGCATATGGCAGATATGCCACCTTCTTTGCCTCCTCTGGCTCCTCTTCTGTACCTTGTGGTTGGCAGGTAGCACGAAGTTGTTCTGCACAACCGCGTTTTGGTATAATGGGCTAACGAGATGTAAGTGAAAGAGCACAAACAGGACGATAAATCACGGAAACAACAGGAAAGTGGAAGATTATTAGTGTCAGGAAAACTTTATACATTTCCGATGTCGGTAGTTTAATTTAAAAACAGTGATAAATGGTGCTAGATGAAACTGACGAAGTAGGTGCAAACACAGGACAGTCTGATAAATTTAAATTCCATAGAGCGCAGATGTGTGGTAACCTTGTTAAACAGTATCCGAATATTACTTCTTGGAAACTGCTGTAGAAGTGAGGAGTGCAAAAAAGATACGTAGTACAACACTGTCAAAAAGAGAACTCAAACACGAAAATAAATATCATATATTTGTAAGCTGACATGACGGGAAGACAAACGTTTGACAGGAAGCACTGTCGTAGAAATAAAGTTTCCCAGTAGAGGAGTCTATTAATAAATGATCGTAAATTTCATACTGACGACAGAGTTTCTAGATGTTGAAATCCTCATTCTTACTACAACAAGAATAACGTACGTGGTTCAGTGAAGCACAGAATACCTATTGAGTCCCTTTTCGAGTGTGTGTAGGTGTTCATAGATGGAAATAATTTATAGTTACGGATATGCTGCAATCAGTAAGTCTCAATCGAAGGAAGTACTTCTTCACGTATGGAGGTATAATGGCAGAAGTGTTTAATAAACTGTTTATCGATGCTTGCTAAAGAGATTTAAATTGCCAGGTACGAAAAATATTGACTGTTAGAAAGACTGCACAGCAGTTGTAGGAATCATTATATCCTGTGGGGGAAAGCCATCTCTGTCTTTCATTTGTTTATTTCAGTTCTAATTTTCCCCATATGAGACATATTTCTCACAAATTTGATATTTTTGAGTTTAAAACGCCGTGTAAAACAGCTTGCATAGTTTTGAGAAATTTAGAGAAATTCAAATCCCATATTTGGTACGGCGCATTGAACAAAATATTACCGCCATGGGAAAACGCTGCATAATTAATCCTAGAACCACATTCCTCCCGCTCTCACATTCTGTCAACATTGTCAGTTAGTGAACATCTGTAGAAATCAATCAGAAGTGTAAAACTATATCAGAGAGACGTTGGCCATTTTGATACACCAAGACAAACTGTGAATAGTTTGCTGAAGCTAAACAGAACAGCTTCACGTGGGTAAAGGGAAATTTGACGTACCATGGGACACACTACAATGATTCAGTATTAGAGGGCTTTAGACAAATAATTAATGATGATCTTCCAGACTACCAAGTTCACATGCAATGTAAAGAAAAATAATTAAAACTATCCGGCATAACGTTCAAAGATGTATGAAAACTTTAAGTACGGTCAGGTTAGAAAAAAGGAGGACCATATCTAAATCTACTTTTATATTAAATTCAAAAATATGACAGAAGAGACATTAACTGTGTTATACACAGTAATGTAAATAACAAGAATTCAGTTATTGAAAAGAGGAAAACTATGAATATCTAATATGTAAAAATAAATAATGTCCAATAGACTGGAATTAAATCCATACTTAGTCTTCGCTAAGGATTTGGAAATATCTTACTCACGAAAAGTAATCATTTTCAGAGCTAGTAATACTCGTATTAGTTTTATCATCCATAGACTGCTTCTACAAGGATATTGGAGGCATTGTGGTATTATAATTTAACAACAACTTAAATAACGCAATTCATTTATACAGGGACTACCGACTTACTGGCCTATTTTGGCAAGGCAGTTAACTGTGGCGTTAAGTAGGAACCATTCCGGTATTTACCTGAAGTGATATAGGGAAACCACGAAATACGTAAATGAGGATGGCCAGATGAAGATAGGAGCCTCCGCTCTCCCGATTACAAGGCCAGTCTATTTTAAACAGTACTGCCGCATACGGTTTATCCGTAGTGTATAATATTGTTTAGCAGAGGCCTAATAAAATGTCAGTTACGCACCAGAAAAAAAACAGAATGAAGGGAAATTAAACTTCAACGACTCGTGGATGTTTACGTCGTCACTGACGTAGCAAACGCTTCGTATGAAGAAGGAAACGTGCTGTGGCTTCGTTTTCGGGCGTTTAACGACCTCCTCCTGCAGTGAGTGGACAGCTTAATCTGTCGGCCACATGATTTAAAGCCCGCTCCATCCAAGTACCAGTCTAGGGTGGTAAATACTGAACGGATTTAATTAATTAATTTATTCATTTAATTTAATCATATTGATAACGTTTGGCCTTCTCTCACACCGGTACAGGTTTTCACATTTATAGTACGTTTCTGACAATAATTTTAACACCATTAGTTGTAATAAAAGGTAGTAAAGGAATTATAAGTGACTGAAATAAGGTTTGAATGTAGCAAATAACAGTGTGAATAGCAGTACTGACTAAGGACTACGAGCGCTAATATCAGCCCTGATTTTGTTACACTAACCGGTCATGTAGTACGTGTTAAGCTCGCTAAACCTAGAAGAAAAGAAAAAAAATCCCGTCAATCGCAGTGGATATTTTGAGTGTCAACCCATTATCAATTCTTCGACGAAAAATAAAAAGAAAAAAAACACGCAGCTTTAAGTGTCCTCACTCTCAAGACACAGGTTGTGGACAACATATTCGCAGGAAAGTATTTCAGTTCATGGTGGGATGACACAGCAACCGGTAATAAATGTTTTGAAGAGAAACAATCTTGGCTGCAAAACAGGCCTTAGATAATGTTGGTGGAATCGTTTCCGTTTGTTACATTTGACGTTCCTGTAATAGTTCATGGATTTTCCCTAAATGGTATTGCCTTTCATCACTTGTTTCATTTTCATTGCTCCTATTCTTCAGTCTTCTTCTTCTCCCCTCGCATTGAGTGTTCTTTCACTACTCTTTATGTAAACAAAGAGTATTTCAGGATTCTTATAATTCATTTTTGGCACGAATGTGCTGTAATCTGAAGTCAGTGTCACTTTCCATAACTACAGCGAGCAATTGGAGCGGACGTCTCTTTGAGAACGCTAGTAGCTCGCGGGGGGGCGCTGTCAGACGCCTGCCAGAGCCTATCGAGATAAAACAAGCGAAATGCGGACAGGTGCCGAACTACGCCTCCAGCACTGGAAAAAAATAATCCGATGAATCTCAGTTTCTTGAAACATCAACAACTGCGTCAGCGTTTCATAAGAAAGAACAGCGTCTCGTTTCTTATCGTGAAATATAAATGACGCTTTTTAAAACTGCAATTCAACGTTTTTATGTTAGAGTCTCTTACGATAAAACGCTAGAGATGATAAAAAATGTATAAATAGCTGTCATAAGAAAAAAAAAAGAAAGCTTAGCGAAATTTCGATTCCAACATCAGGGAATCTGGGCGTGAAGTGCTGTATTTGATGTCCAATGAACAATCAGCATTTTACATTGGCAATGACATTCGAAACAGCTTATTTTTTTGTTATGATCCTTTCTAAGTGTTAGTTTGCAGGCTCAACTGATTACAGTTTCTCATATTTTGGTAGCCTCCGTACGCAATACATCGTTGTTAATTATTACTGACAGCTACCGTCGTTCAGAATGAAGGAATATTAGGGTTCCAGTTCACTCGACGAAAAGGTCATAACTGACGGAGTACAATCTCACGCTAGAGGATGGAGGTGAAGGAAAGCGACCGTACCTTTTCAAAGGCTCATCCCGTCATCTTGGGAAATCACAGAAAACCAGTTCCTGATTGGCTGGCCGAGATTCATATCGCCATACTCCAGAATACGAGTTCAGTGTCCTATCACTGCTCCAACGAGCTCGGTTGTGTTTCCCGAAGTACGAGTAGCTGCTCACACGGATCTTTTAGTGATCTAGATGGTTCAGAGGTCGCGCAGTACTTTTATGAAAACACAAAAATATTTCAAATGTTGTACATGTTGCGCTTTACGTGTGTTGCCAATGTGTTTTGGGGTCTGCTCAATTAAGACAGAACAGCCAAATTTAATGTGGCAATCATAAAGAGTGCTGGGAATACCGCAGTAAATGAGATACAATATCAAAATGCATGGAGCTCAGTGGGGTAATTGCCTACTCAGGAGAAACATTGGTGGCATATTTCCGATATCGTTGACTTTAGTATTCAGGATCAGCTTGGCTCCATTAAGTTATGTTAAGATTAATGTTGTCACAACTTCAGATGGCTCCAAGCACTATGGGACTTAACATCTGAGGTCATGAGTCCCCTAGACTTAGAACTACTTAAACCTAACTAACCTAAGGACATCACACACATCCATGCCGAAGGCAGGGTTCAAACCTGCGACCGTAGCAGCAGCCTGGTTCCGGACTGAAGCGCATAGAACCGCTCGGCCACAGCGGCCGGCCTCGTTGTCACAACGCTCTGAGATGGCTTTTAATCTGTTTTACACTCTTATTTCGACGAATGTTGTATTACTTCAAAATTTAAATAACCGCTGACATACATTATTCACTATCATTAATTCTAAACGGAAATTGTCGGCTCAATTCTTTGAACGTATACTCAGTGATGCACCTTCAAAACAGTAACGAATGAGGTTTCTTCACATTCTTAGAGTAACAGAAACAAATACATCGCGAATACTACCTGCTATCAAACGATTGAAAACATCAGCTGAACAGAGGTGCGAGCTCGTTGCGACCTCGGCAGTGGACCGAGTTCCACGTGCTTTCAGGAAAACACATGTCGATGTGAAGAGACATTATGTATCACAGCAGCCTAGAGCATAAAAGACGATAAACACGGGAAAAATAAAAAAAAACGTTGTGACTGAGCATTCGCTCACACTTATTGTGATCATTTTGTCAGACGCATCCTACACTACTTAATTCAACACAGATGCTGGATACCGAAAACATGTCTTACTTTAACTGAAATGCCTAATATTCAAGGGTACTTCTACATAGAATCTCTGCTGGCCCGCATCTATAGGTGAGCTCTCCACACACACAGAAATACAATTGTCGTCAGTAAAGCAAGATACATTGAAAGGAAAGTAACGACGTTAGTAGTTCGCCGTTTTTCCGTATGTCAGCCACTGGTTCCAGAGAAGTATTATCGGATCTGATTCACTACAATCGATCTAAATCCTGATATATTTCTTTGTGTCTAACGGATCCTAAGAGGGCTGACTTATGACTTCGGCGAAGAACATTGTAAGTAATATGATCTTGAAAAAATTATCATTATTTTTTCGTTTACGTACTTTCCATTGATATCAGTGCATTTGCTCAATAATATTCCATTAGAGGAAAGAAATTGATTTCGTATTGTGCATAATACTTACTTACAGCAAAGATTATATTTTCATTTCATGAAAAGTTCCTTCTGCAAGTCATTTTCCTTAAATTAAGAAACCGGGAAACATAACACGGGGTAAAATCTGGAAACTATGATGGGTGTGGAACTATAGCTCGTGCATCGTCACCGTCGTAGTGACTGTTGTCCTGAAGCACGACTAGTGAGACTGTGGGAGAATGGATATGCTGGTCTGTGTGGTTTTGTGTGTGAATGCGTGTAAGTTTTACTAGAGGAAGAGCGACAGGTCGAAAGCTAGTGTGAATACTGTTTCCTGTTAGGTGTATCCGTGCGCAACGCATCGGTTTTCTACTAGTCAATGGTTTCCTTTCCCTTACTTTAAACATTCCATTACATAATTTGAGAGATTTTTACGAGATTACTTTCCGCTCACCTGATCGTTGTTCAAGTTAACCTTCCAAGTGTTCCACGCCTCCACATGTATCCATTCAAAACTACGTCCAGGAAACGTTCTCTTTTCATTTTAATTGAACTTAAAACAGTGAAGCTATAATCTACCTTAAGCAGAGATTAAGTTGTCAGCTATGCAGGTAAGTTTGTGACACTGAAGGTCGAGACATGAGCCGGGGAAGAGTGAGACATCGCGATAATCTCTGTTGCCACATTAGCTTAGTGTTTTTCAAATTATTAAGTGTTGTAGGATTCAGAGAGCGATAACATTTGCATTGCACGAATTGTATTTGCTGCATATCGCGCAGTGCTTTCACATGTGTAGTTAGTAGTAGCAAGAGGCCTACAGTTACAGTTTTGTCTTAGTTAATTCTTTTTTACTTCCCTTTTATTATCCCATTGCACTTTGTGAAAATTCTTCACATTACCAAACTTAGAACAAAGTTAGTCAAATAGTCTTTACTCACATACGGGTCAGATTTTGTATAAAGAGGTAACGTTTGAGGGTATAAAAACAGGGGTCATAGTCACAGGCTGAAGTAAAAAAGCAGCGGAAAATCTCTCAAAAATACACGTGACGGTTACCGTCGTCTGCAGCCCGAGGTAAGCTGCCTCCACGCTTCTGCCGTCTCGGAAATGTCAAAAGCGTCCCTAGCGGTGGCACGCAAGCTCAGCGTGTTCGGTCAGAGGGTTAGCTGGCCTCTGTAATAAAAACATACTGAGTGAATGGATTAGCGATGAACTTGAACGGGTGTCATAGGATGTCCACCCCTAACAAACGCAACGAACAGTAACGAACAAAATAAGATTAAAAAAAAAAGGAGGTGGCCACGTCCCCTCCTCTCAGACTGGCGAGAGCACTCGCGTACGCGATTTTACTCGGTGCTCGGAGGGCTGTGCTGTCATAACCTTCGAGTATATAGGAGATTTCGATCTAACTAAAGATGGAACGATAATATGCTAGCCGTTACTGAACTCGTCTGCCAGACTCTTATTTTTTGGTTCAATGCAAAGAATGTGTTATTCACTTAAGAAAGAGGTTGCTCCACTTACAAAACACACATTGGACTACTTTTTGAGTACCGTTCTTGGGTCGGGAACATTTACCATTTTGTATTAACGGAAAAGGTAAGACGATAATATTCAAAGAAGAGCTGCACGATTCGTCACGCGCTTGTTTAGTCAGCGTGAGAGTGTGGAATTTTCGACGAAGAAGATGATTTTACAAGAACAATGATCTGCAGAACGGAGAACTTTCTTATATAATTTCAATTCCACAGTGAATCAAGGAACACAGTACTTCTTCTACATACGTCTGGCATGATGACCACCAAGTTATATCAGAGAATTTCAGGCTCACACAGAAGGAGCACAACAGTCTTTCTTTTCGTGTACCATTCGTGAATGGCACAGGAAGAGGAGCATGGGGAGAGGGGCACACTAATCTGGTACATAAACCGCATGACTTGCCAACAGCAAAACAGATGTAATTGTCTCTCTCTATTCTATCCTCTATATACATTTGACGCGCCTTCTGGATGGCCCAGGATAATTGATCACGTCCTCTTGCTTATCGGCATTAATTTCAAATTATTGATTGTATTGTCCTCCTGACCATTTCCGCTGGTGGCAAAATAATCTTCCTTCTCGCAGTCATCGTCCATTCCTTCTCCACCTTGTTTCGGCTCAGAACCATCACTATTACCTTAGTTTCTTCTTCTCCGTCACCCTCTTCATTTTCCACTATCCACCTTTTAAACCTCTTCTCTCTTTCAACTCCCTTTCGTTATTCATACTCATTCAGACTATCAATTAACATTTTCTTTTCTTCCGCCCATTTGTCACACACCTTACAAAGAGAGTATATCTTCTGACAAACTTCTTTGCATCACTACTTTTTTTGTTACAGCCAATAACAATTTAGTTTTTGTTTCAAAAGCCATCACAATCTTATTCTAATTCCCTCAAATAAGAAACAATTCTGTGTGCCTGCCAAAACAACAGGTGTATGCAGGAATAAATATAGGAGTGAACTGACATAATACGCAGGTGAATTTACACTGAAACTTCAAATAGATTAGTATAGGCATTCGTGTCCAAATACAGAGGTATGTAAACAGGCAGAATACGGCGCTGCGGTCGGCAACGCCTGTGAAAGACAACAAGTGTTTGGCGCAGTTGTTAGATCGGTTACTGCTGCTACAAAGGCAGGTTGTCAAGATTTAAGTGAGTTTGAACGTGGTGTCATAATTGGCGAACGAGCAATGCGACTCAGCATCTCCAAGGTAGCGATGAAGTATGGATTTTCCCGTACGACCATTTCACGCGTATACAGTGAATACAAGGAATCCGGTAAAACATCAAATCTTCGACATCGCTGCGGCGGGGAAAATATCCTGCAAGAACGGGACCAATGACGACTGAAGAGAATCGTTCACCGTGTCAGAAGTGCAACCCGCCCGCAAATTGCTCCAGATTTAAATATTTAAATGCTGGGCCGTTAACAAGTGTCAGCGTGCGAACTATTCAACGAAACATCATTGATATGGACTTTCGGAGCCGAAGGCTCACTCATGTACCCTTGATGACTGCACGACACAAAGCTTTAAGCCTCACTTGGGCCCGTCAACACCGACGTTGGACTGTTGATGACTGGAAATATGTTGCCTGGTCGGACGAGTCTCGTTCCAAATTGTATCGAGAGGATGGATACAATCTCATGAATCCATGAACCCTGCGTGACAGCAGAGGACTGCTCAAGCAGGTGGACACACTATAATGGTGTAGGACGTGTGCAGTTGAAGTGATATGGCACACCTGATACGTCGAGATACGGATCTGACAGGTAACACGATAGTTAACATCCTGTCTGATCACCCTCATCCATTCATGTCCATTGTGCATGCCGACGGTTTTGGGCAATTCCAACAGGACAATGCGACATCCCACACGTCCAGAATTGCTGCAGAGTTGCTCCACGAACATTATTATGAGTTTAAACACGTCCACTGGTCATCAAACGTCTCAGACATGAATATTGTTGAGCATATATGGGATGCCATCACACAGCTCTCGTCACCCAAGACTGGTTTTGCGAGGAGGAGGATGAATTGTCACATCTCCCCTGGATCCAACAGTCACCATAACTCAACATTATTGAATCATTGTCATCTGCTTTGGATAGACGGGTACGTGACTGCTAGTCTCCAGCATCATCAGTATGTGAACTTGCGACTATTTTGCAGGAATGTATAATTCCCTTGATAACCATAGAGGACCTGTATTTATCCATTCGCATTGACTGAGCTGTTTTCAATGTCAACGGTTTTCCTGCAACCATGCTTGACATGGTAATGTCTTGTGTTATTGGTGTTTCCCAATAGTAATGAGTATGATAGTGGTTGCAACAATGATCTATAGGTGCATGTCCAAATACGCTTGGAAATGTGAACGTGGTTGGAGTAACAGTAACATGGCAAAACTTTGAGGAGTTTACAGAACGAGAAAATTAACATTGTAGATTAACAGAGGAGATTAAAAGGGATATTTTGTATTCTGTCACCGTTTTGTTTTCTCAGGAGGAGAGGAAAGAGGTAAGAATGACACGTACCATAAGGTGGCCTGCCGATTGTCAATGTAGGCAGACGTGGAAAACAATCTGCGATATTACCAAGGAACTGATGAAAATGAATTTGCATTTCATTTTACAAGGATACGTGATGAATTGCTCGGCGCTCTCCGATTTCCGTCATGCTTATGAAACATGAAGTTCAGTGTTTTGACATTTGTTTATAAATTACATTGCTTATTTTTTTAACGAATGGTGATGTTAGTTAAAAAATATAGAATCATAATTTTATTTTAATTACTGCTGGTTATGAAAATGCGCTTGTTAACAATGAATTAAAATTTGAGACAAAAATACGAGACATGAAACAAAAATGAAATACTTCTATATTTCCAGACATCGACCTTATTCCAGAATGAGATTTTCACTCTGCAGCGGAGTGTGCGCTGATATGAAACTTCCTGGCACATTAAAACTGTGTGCCCGACCGAGACTCGAACTCGGGACCTTTGCCTTTCGCGGGCAATTGCTCTACCATCTTAGCTACCGAAGCACGACTCACGCCCGGTACTCACAGCTTTACTTCTGCCAGTATCTCGTCTCCTACCTTCCAAACTTTACAGAAGCTCTCCTGCGAAACTTGCAGAACTAGCAATCCTGAAAGAAAGGATAATGCGGAGACATGGCTTAGCCACAGCCTGGGGGATGTTTCCAGAATGAGATTTTCACTCTGCAGCGGAGTGTGCGCTGATATGAAACTTCCTGGCAGATTAAAACTGTGTGCCCGACCGAGACTCGAACTCGGGACCTTTGCCTTTCGCGGGCAAGTGCTCTACCATCTGAGCTACCGAAGCACGACTCACGCCCGGTACTCACAGCTTTACTTCTGCCAGTATCTCGTCTCCTACCTTCCAAACTTTACAGAAGCTCTCCTGCGAAACTAGCAGAACTAGCAATCCTGAAAGAAAGGATAATGCGGAGACATGACTTAGCCACAGCCTGGGGGATGTTTCCAGAATGAGATTTTCACTCTGCAGCGGAGTGTGCGCTGATATGAAACTTCCTGGCACATTAAAACTGTGTGCCCGACCGAGACTCGAACTCGGGACCTTTGCCTTTCGCGGGCAAGTGCTCTACCATCTGAGCTACCGAAGCACGACTCACGCCCGGTACTCACAGCTTTACTTCTGCCAGTATCTCGTCTCCTACCTTCCAAACTTTACAGAAGCTCTCCTGCGAAACTTGCAGAACTAGCACTCCTGAAAGAAAGGATAATGCGGAGACATGGCTTAGCCACAGCCTGGGGGATGTTTCCAGAATGAGATTTTCACTCTGCAGCGGAGTGTGCGCTGATATGAAACTTCCTGGCACATTAAAACTGTGTGCCCGACCGAGACTCGAACTCGGGACCTTTGCCTTTCGCGGGCAAGTGCTCTACCATCCGAGCTACCGAAGCACGACTCACGCCCGGTACTCACAGCTTTACTTCTGCCAGTATCTTGTCTCCTACCTTCCAAACTTTACAGAAGCTCTCCTGCGAAACTTGCAGAACTAGCACTCCTGAAAGAAAGGATAATGCGGAGACATGGCTTAGCGACAGCCTGGGGGATGTTTCCAGAATGAGATTTTCACTCTGCAGCGGAGTGTGCGCTGATATGAAACTTCCTGGCAGATTAAAACTGTGTGCCCGACCGAGACTCGAACTCGGGACCTTTGCCTTTCGCGGGCAAGTGCTCTACCATCTGAGCTACCGAAGCACGACTCACGCCCGGTACTCACAGCTTTACTTCTGCCAGTATCTCGTCTCCTACCTTCCAAACTTTACAGAAGCTCTCCTGCGAAACTTGCAGAACTAGCACTCCTGAAAGAAAGGATAATGCGGAGACATGACTTAGCCACAGCCTGGGGGATGTTTCCAGAATGAGATTTTCACTCTGCAGTGGAGTGTGCGCTGATATGAAACTTCCTGGCACATTAAAACTGTGTGCCCGACCGAGACTCGAACTCGGGACCTTTGCCTTTTGCGGGCAAGTGCTCTACCAGCAGAGCTACCGAAGCACGACTCACGCCCGGTACTCACAGCTTTACTTCTGCCAGTATCTCGTCTCCTACCTTCCAAACTTTACAGAAGCTCTCCTGCGAAACTTGCAGAACTAGCACTCCTGAAAGAAAGGATAATGCGGAGACATGGCTTAGCCACAGCCTGGGGGATGTTTCCAGAATGAGATTTTCACTCTGCAGCGGAGTGTGCGCTGACATGAAACTTCCTGGCAGATTAAAACTGTGTGCCCGACCGAGACTCGAACTCGGGACCTTTGCCTTTCGCGGGCAAGTGCTCTACCATCTGACCTACCGAAGCACGAATCACGCCCGGTACTCACAGCTTTACTTCTGCCAGTATCTCGTCTCCTACCTTCCAAACTTTACAGAAGCTCTCCTGCGAAACTTGCAGAACTAGCAATCCTGAAAGAAAGGATAATGCGGAGACATGGCTTAGCCACAGCCTGGGGGATGTTTCCAGAATGAGATTTTCACTCTGCAGCGGAGTGTGCGCTGATATGAAACTTCCTGGCACATTAAAACTGTGTGCCCGACCGAGACTCGAACTCGGGACCTTTGCCTTTCGCGGGCAAGTGCTCTACCATCTGAGCTACCGAAGCACGACTCACGCCCGGTACTCACAGCTTTACTTCTGCCAGTATCTCGTCTCCTACCTTCCAAACTTTACAGAAGCTCTCCTGCGAAACTTGCAGAACTAGCAATCCTGAAAGAAAGGATAATGCGGAGACATGGCTTAGCCACAGCCTGGGGGATGTTTCCAGAATGAGATTTTCACTCTGCAGCGGAGTGTGCGCAGATATGAAACTTCCTGGCACATTAAAACTGTGTGCCCGACCGAGACCTGAACTCGGGACCTTTGCCTTTCGCGGGCAAGTGCTCTACCATCTGAGCTACCGAAGCACGACTCACGCCCGGTACTCACAGCTTTACTTCTGCCAGTATCTCGTCTCCTACCTTCCAAACTTTACAGAAGCTCTCCTGCGAAACTTGCAGAACTAGCAATCCTGAAAGAAAGGATAATGCGGAGACATGGCTTAGCCACAGCCTGGGGGATGTTTCCAGAATGAGATTTTCACTCTGCAGCGGAGTGTGCGCTGATATGAAACATCCTGGCAGATTAAAACTGTGTGCCCGACCGAGACTCGAACTCGGGACCTTTGCCTTTCGCGGGCAAGTGCTCTACCATCTGAGCTACCGAAGCACGACTCACGCCCGGTACTCACAGCTTTACTTCTGCCAGTATCTCGTCTCCTACCTTCCAAACTTTACAGAAGCTCTCCTGCGAAACTTGCAGAACTAGCAATCCTGAAAGAAAGGATAATGCGGAGACATGGCTTAGCCACAGCCTGGGGGATGTTTCCAGAATGAGATTTTCACTCTGCAGCGGAGTGTGCGCTGATATGAAACTTCCTGGCAGATTAAAACTGTGTGCCCGACCGAGACTCGAACTCGGGACCTTTGCCTTTCGCGGGCAAGTGCTCTACCATCTGAGCTACCGAAGCACGACTCACGCCCGGTACTCACAGCTGTACTTCTGCCAGTATCTCGTCTCCTACCTTCCAAACTTTACAGAAGCTCTCCTGCGAAACTTGCAGAACTAGCACTCCTGAAAGAAAGGATAATGCGGAGACATGACTTAGCCACAGCCTGGGGGATGTTTCCAGAATGAGATTTTCACTCTGCAGCGGAGTGTGCGCTGATATGAAACTTCCTGGCAGATTAAAACTGTGTGCCCGACCGAGACTCGAACTCGGGACCTTTGCCTTTCGCGGGCAAGTGCTCTACCATCTGAGCTACCGAAGCACGACTCACGCCCGGTACTCACAGCTTTACTTCTGCCAGTATCTCGTCTCCTACCTTCCAAACTTTACAGAAGCTCTCCTGCGAAACTTGCAGAACTAGCACTCCTGAAAGAAAGGATAATGCGGAGACATGGCTTAGCCACAGCCTGGGGGATGTTTCCAGAATGAGATTTTCACTCTGCAGCGGAGTGTGCGCTGATATGAAACTTCCTGGCACATTAAAACTGTGTGCCCGACCGAGACTCGAACTCGGGACCTTTGCCTTTCGCGGGCAAGTGCTCTACCATCTGAGCTACCGAAGCACGACTCACGCCCGGTACTCACAGCTTTACTTCTGCCAGTATCTCGTCTCCTACCTTCCAAACTTTACAGAAGCTCTCCTGCGAAACTTGCAGAACTAGCACTCCTGAAAGAAAGGATAATGCGGAGACATGACTTAGCCACAGCCTGGGGGATGTTTCCAGAATGAGATTTTCACTCTGCAGCGGAGTGTGCGCTGATATGAAACTTCCTGGCACATTAAAACTGTGTGCCCGACCGAGACTCGAACTCGGGACCTTTGCCTTTCGCGGGCAAGTGCTGTACCATCTGAGCTACCGAAGCACGACTCACGGCCGGTACTCACAGCTTTACTTCTGCCAGTATCTCGTCTCCTACCTTCCAAACTTTACAGAAGCTCTCCTGCGAAACTTGCAGAACTAGCACTCCTGAAAGAAAGGATAATGCGGAGACATGGCTTAGCCACAGCCTGGGGGATGTTTCCAGAATGAGATTTTCACTCTGCAGCGGAGTGTGCGCTGATATGAAACTTCCTGGCACATTAAAACTGTGTGCCCGACCGAGACTCGAACTCGGGACCTTTGCCTTTCGCGGGCAAGTGCTCTACCATCTGAGCTACCGAAGCACGACTCACGCCCGGTACTCACAGCTTTACTTCTGCCAGTATCTCGTCTCCTACCTTCCAAACTTTACAGAAGCTCTCCTGCGAAACTTGCAGAACTAGCAATCCTGAAAGAAAGGATAATGCGGAGACATGGCTTAGCCACAGCCTGGGGGATGTTTCCAGAATGAGATTTTCACTCTGCAGCGGAGTGTGCGCTGATATGAAACTTCCTGGCAGATTAAAACTGTGTGCCCGACCGAGACTCGAACTCGGGACCTTTGCCTTTCGCGGGCAAGTGCTCTACCATCTGAGCTACCGAAGCACGACTCACGCCCGGTACTCACAGCTTTACTTCTGCCAGTATCTCGTCTCCTACCTTCCAAACTTTACAGAAGCTCTCCTGCGAAACTTGCAGAACTAGCACTCCTGAAAGAAAGGATAACGCGGAGACATGACTTAGCCACAGCCTGGGGGATGTTTCCAGAATGAGATTTTCACTCTGCAGCGGAGTGTGCGCTGATATGAAACTTCCTGGCACATTAAAACTGTGTGCCCGACCGAGACTCGAACTCGGGACCTTTGCCTTTCGCGGGCAAGTGCTCTACCATCTGAGCTACCGAAGCACGACTCACGCCCGGTACTCACAGCTTTACTTCTGCCAGTATCTCGTCTCCTACCTTCCAAACTTTACAGAAGCTCTCCTGCGAAACTTGCAGAACTAGCACTCCTGAAAGAAAGGATAATGCGGAGACATGGCTTAGCCACAGCCTGGGGGATGTTTCCAGAATGAGATTTTCACTCTGCAGCGTAGTGTGCGCTGATATGAAACTTCCTGGCAGATTAAAACTGTGTGCCCGACCGAGACTCGAACTCGGGACCTTTGCCTTTCGCGGGCAAGTGCTCTACCATCTGAGCTACCGAAGCACGACTCACGCCCGGTACTCACAGCTTTACTTCTGCCAGTATCTCGTCTCCTACCTTCCAAACTTTACAGAAGCTCTCCTGCGAAACTTGCAGAACTAGCACTCCTGAAAGAAAGGATAATGCGAAGACATGGCTTAGCCACAGCCTGGGGGATGTTTCCAGAATGAGATTTTCACTCTGCAGCGGAGTGTGCGCTGATATGAAACTTCCTGGCACATTAAAACTGTGTGCCCGACCGAGACTCGAACTCGGGACCTTTGCCTTTCGCGGGCAAGTGCTCTACCATCTGAGCTACCGAAGCACGACTCACGCCCGGTACTCACAGCTTTACTTCTGCCAGTATCTCGTCTCCTACCTTCCAAACTTTACAGAAGCTCTCCTGCGAAACTTGCAGAACTAGCACTCCTGAAAGAAAGGATAATGCGGAGACATGACTTAGCCACAGCCTGGGGGATGTTTCCAGAATGAGATTTTCACTCTGCAGCGGAGTGTGCGCTGATATGAAACTTCCTGGCACATTAAAACTGTGTGCCCGACCGAGACTCGAACTCGGGACCTTTGCCTTTCGCGGGCAAGTGCTCTACCATCTGAGCTACCGAAGCACGACTCACGCACGGTACTCACAGCTTTACTTCTGCCAGTATCTCGTCTCCTACCTTCCAAACTTTACAGAAGCTCTCCTGCGAAACTTGCAGAACTAGCACTCCTGAAAGAAAGGATAATGCGGAGACATGGCTCAGCCACAGCCTGGGGGATGTTTCCAGAATGAGATTTTCACTCTGCAGCGGAGTGTGCGCTGATATGAAACTTCCTGGCACATTAAAACTGTGTGCCCGACCGAGACTCGAACTCGGGACCTTTGCCTTTCGCGGGCAAGTGCTCTACCATCTGAGCTACCGAAGCACGACTCACGCCCGTTACTCACAGCTTTACTTCTGCCAGTATCTCGTCTCCTACCTTCCAAACTTTACAGAAGCTCTCCTGCGAAACTTGCAGAACTAGCACTCCTGAAAGAAAGGATAATGCGAAGACATGGCTTAGCCACAGCCTGGGGGATGTTTCCAGAATGAGATTTTCACTCTGCAGCGGAGTGTGCGCTGATATGAAACTTCCTGGCAGATTAAAACTGTGTGCCCGACCGAGACTCGAACTCGGGACCTTTGCCTTTCGCGGGCAAGTGCTCTACCATCTGAGCTACCGAAGCACGACTCACGCCCGCTACTCACAGCTACCTTCCAAGGTAGGAGACGAGATACTGGCAGAAGTAAAGCTGTGAGTACCGGGCGTGAGTCGTGCTTCGGTTGCTCAGATGGTAGAGCACTTGCCCGCAAAAAGCAAAGGTCCCGAGTTCGAGTCTCGGTCGGGCAAACAGTTTTAATCTGCCAGGAAGTTTCATATCGACCCTATTGTTGATGTATACAATTTTTCCATTTAAGATAAAGACCTGTCACATTTATGTTTCAGTTATTAATTTATTTTACTGCGTCCAGTAATGAAAGATAAAGAAGGTGTTATTTTATTAAAAAGTTAATTAACATTTCCATTTGCTAATAAATATGACGTTAAAATAAAAGTAAAATAACGTCGCTAGTAATTAAAAGTGCACACGATTACATACCTATAACTATCCGCACTCTTTTTGCTTTCATAAAAAATTTAATTCTATATTAAGTAAACTCTTCATAGTACAATGAACATACAAATTTTTAATGCAATCAAAGAGAAACACATTATAAATGCTAATCTTTTCCTCTGACTCCTTATGCGCCAAACATTATTCCCCTCATAAATTCAATACCTTACTTGCTTTTTAAATGACTGCGAATTTCGTGACATCAGCTTCATTACGTATAGAGCTGCCATCCAATAGTGACATATGAAAATTTTTGCTGGACCGTGACTCGAACCCAGAGTTGCTGCTTATCACCAAGGGCTCCGTTAACGAATTATCAAGGCTGGCAAGCGCTTCCAAATGATATCAGGTACAGAAGAATACGTTAATAAGCTTGAGTTATTTTGTACTTAACGGTGCTCGGAAATCGAATCCTGAAAAATGATTTTTTTCGAGTTTTTCAGAACTGCGCTGTACTTCTTTAGGAAACTGATGTCTGGAGACTGACCTTCAAATCCTATAAGTATACCAAGAAAAAAATGGAAGACGGTAGAGCAATTTGTGAGGTCTCATCACAGCAGGAAATGGGACCCTTCTGCAGTGTTTTGTGACAACTTGGGCAGGAGACTGGTTGTATGTAAATTAGTGTTGCGCATTTCGCTGTTAACGGAGCTTTACACACCCGTGCACAGTGCCCCAGCCTTCGCGAACTGTGCGGCTCGGCTGCCTACCTCGCAGGCGCAGCGAGGCGCTGCGCTGAAAGCCCCTGGGCTGGCTGCTGGCTGGGCCCGTGAATTGGCCGCCAGATTAGGTTATCGGCGACACAGCACTGCGCGGCACGGGGAGGCACTCCAGCCAGCCTGTGGGCCGCCATTGTACGCTCGCCGCTCCAGAACGGTTGACATCCGGGCCCCCTTCAAAATCTCCACAGCGAGGACGTGGCGCCAATTTCACCTGTCCCCGTTTTAATACACGAAATACAATGCCCCACTACAAAATGACATCCTTTTAAAGGTCACAGAACCAACGTTCGCGGTTCCTGGTTCCGTAACACGTGAAGACTCTGACTTTATTTCACACCGTATGCTTTAGTCCTTCGTTGCTGGGTATTCGAATTATTGGTACAAATAACAATAAGAACAAACAAGTACAAACGTTATCTCAAATACAATTTAATAATCTGATCGTATTTGTGCCAAACCAGAATTAGAATTTAGCTACATGTTTTTTATTACTTTTTTATAACCAAACTTTCAAAATGTGTAATTCAAAATACACTCCTGGAAATGGAAAAAAAACACATTGACACCGGTGTGTCAGACCCACCATACTTGCTCCGGACACTGCGAGAGGGCTGTACAAGCAATGATCACACGCACGGCACAGCGGACACACCAGGAACCGCGGTGTTGGCCGTCGAATGGCGCTACCTGCGCAGCATTTGTGCACCGCCGCCGTCAGTGTCAGCCAGTTTGCCGTGGCCTACGGAGCTCCATCGCAGTCTTTAACACTGGTAGCATGCCGCGACAGCGTGGACGTGAACCGTATGTGCAGTTGACGGACTTTGAGCGAGGGCGTATAGTGGGCATGCGGGAGGCCGGGTGGACGTACCGCCGAATTGCTCAACACGTGGGGCGTGAGGTCTCCACAGTACATCGATGTTGTCGCCAGTGGTCGGCGGAAGGTGCACGTGCCCGTCGACCTGCGACCGGACCGCAGCGACGCACGGATGCACGCCAAGACCGTAGGATCCTACGCAGTGCCGTAGGGGACCGCACCGCCACTTCCCAGCAAATTAGGGACACTGTTGCTCCTGGGGTATCGGCGAGGACCATTCGCAACCGTCTCCATGAAGCTGGGCTACGGTCCCGCACACCGTCACCGTTAGGCCGTCTTCCGCTCACGCCCCAACATCGTGCAGCCCGCCTCCAGTGGTGTCGCGACAGGCGTGAATGGAGGGACCAATGGAGACGTGTCGTCTTCAGCGATGAGAGTCGCTTCTGCCTTGGTGCCAATGATAGTCGTATGCGTGTTTGGCGCCGTGCAGGTGAGCGCCACAATCAGGACTGCATACGACCGAGGCACACAGGGCCAACACCCGGCATCATGGTGTGGGGAGCGATCTCCTACACTGGCCGTACACCACTGGTGATCGTCGAGGGGACACTGAATAGTGCACGGTACATCCAAACCGTCATCGAACCCATCGTTCTACCATTCCTAGACCGGCAAGGGAACTTGCTGTTCCAACAGGACAATGCACGTCCGCATGTATCCCGTGCCACCCAACGTGCTCTAGAAGGTGTAAGTCAACTACCCTGGCCAGCAAGATCTCCGGATCTGTCCCCCATTGAGCATGTTTGGGACTGGATGAAGCGTCGTCTCACGCGGTCTGCACGTCCAGCACGAACGCTGGTCCAACTGAGGCGCCAGGTGGAAATGGCATGGCAAGCCGTTCCACAGGACTACATCCAGCATCTCTACGATCGTCTCCATGGGAGAATAGCAGCCTGCATTTCTGCGAAAGGTGGATATACACTGTACTAGTGCCGACATTGTGCATGCTCTGTTGCCTGTGTCTATGTGCCTGTGGTTCTGTCAGTGTGATCATGTGATGTATCTGACCCCAGGAATGTGTCAATAAAGTTTCCCCTTCCTGGGACAATGAATTCACGGTGTTCTTATTTCAATTTCCAGGAGTGTAGTTTAATTCACGAAGAAAACCATTTAAGTGGTCAAAGACGAGACTTACAAGCTTAATTTACATGCCTGATAAAAAAATTAAGTGTCCTGATGAGGAGGAGAAAAAGTCGTGAAACTTTATGGGTTGAGAGGCTATGTAATGTTATTTTAGTGATTACAGAATCAAGTGAAACTTACAAAGATCTTGGTAACATGAGCCAGCTAACCAGTATGACGTAGATCAGTATGGCGTTCCACCGCCTCCAACCAGGATGAAAGCACTGATTCGTTCTGGAACGATGTGATAAAGTCGTTGCACGCCCTCACGATTGACAACTGTTGTAACTGATCCCTTATATTCTGGATAATGGTACTGCGACAGAATTGATTTCCGAGCTGGTCTCGCACATTTTGGGGTTGGAGAGATCTGTTGATCTTGCTTGCTACAAAGTGTATCAACGTCATACGGACAGTTCATAGAGATAAGTGTCGTGTGTGAACGAGTGTTGCCCTTGTAGTGTCCCTACTTTTCGACGAAATTTGTAGGAATTTGTAAGAAAGCCGCCAAGGAGCATTGCGTTAGCTATTGCTGGCCGGCAGACACCGTGTGGCGAGATATAGGTTATTGCAACACGTATGCAAAAAGGACTGCTAGGTGCTCTAGCTGTGCCCTGCAAAACGTGCACCGCGCAGTGGTAACAGCCGGAGTGGGCAGGACGTTGTCACCACACGAGGGCACGAACCATATTATGAGAATGTGACTGGGTGCTGGATAATAACTGTAAATTTTGAGAAAGTCATTCGAAGCCCAGCGGCAGTACCACGTCGACACGACTACATTAGACAAAGAGATGACAGGGCACTGCCAGCAGCAGCCGCTGTTTCGAAACCAGATCGAAGCAGACGCCTCTCGCACCAAGTGCCTAAGCGCAGCAAACCATCTCCCTATGCCTGCCACCACCGAACTGCTGCCAAGGACTAGCGGGTTGTGTCCCGTGCATGGCAGTCTTCCCTCGACACCGTAGTAAATGCAAGCCCCGCCTCAGTCGCCTGAGTACGGGCGTTCAAAACAGAGGGCAGGTGCAGCAATAAGAATTAACACACTGCTAATGTCAAGGCCTCGGTCTGATGACAGACAGCTGGACGTTGACCAGCCCGACGTTAGCAACACAGGACAGCTATACGAGTTTCGTCTCACTGAGGCAGAAGCCAGCCATCCAATGATCGTCGCCAGCCCACTGTTATGGGGTGGGGCGTGTCTGACTCATATGAAAAGCTCCGAAATGTCTAATTAAAGATTAATAAAGTGTTTTTTTTTTCGAACACCAGTGTGTTTCTGAGACCCACCAGCTCACCACTTCACCCACTCACCGCCCCCCCCCCCCTCCTGTCATCCCGCAGATTCTACAGAGCGGTATCAGGAGAGCTGACGTCATCATCAGTGGACAGCAGAAGGTGTACCATCTCTCCCAGCATTACATCCGGACTGGGGTGAGTAAAACTGTTGTTTCCGTTTTGGTGACAGTCATCGAGAATTAAGGGCCATTATAAATACAAAGTTACTTTTGTGAGAACGGAAAAACTGGTGGATGTCTCCCAGTTTAGGGGTAATTGTAGGGATCAGTGGTTAAAACCCATGCGATGTGCACAGGGTAATTTACTTGGGCATTCTGCTTCTGGTGCCGAATCTGTTGTAGTTGTTTGTTTTATGTGTCGTTGTTTGGGCGAAAAAACTGCAGCGAATCCATGTGAGCCATAATTAGTCGTAAGATATTACTGTTGTAGTCTTATCGACTTTGGACTGTTCTGTTGTTGTTATTGTGGGGCTATTATTTTTGCATTTATAAAATATGGGTATGAGTAGTGCAATGGTGGTATCAGAGATGCAAGGTGACGCTAGTCCGAAATCTATGCTCTCGTTAGTTAATGTAGTAACTCGTCTGAGAGCAGAAAATACATTTGCAAATACTGGACCTAAAGTCACAAACTCTAGCGGTAGACCCAGACGTAGCGAACCTTGTTACTCTTTTGCCGGTAGATCATCCAAGGATCTGTGGAGTATATTTTGTCATCAGCTCAAATGGGAGATTATTCAGACAAACAGTTGTTGCAAGTAGCGATATTACGCCTTTCGAGAGAATCAAAGTCCTTTGTTACATGCACGGCGGAGACTTTTAGGCAGATCAGACAAGCATTAGCGCAAAGGTGTAAGAGGCAGAACAGTGCGCGGTTTATCCGTCAGCAATTAAGTGTCATAGCTGAGAGGCCTAATGAAGCCGTACAGGATTTTGCCGACAGGATTACGAAAAAAACGTATGTGCGTGCCACTAATTAATGCAGATTGATGAGACTGACAACGTGTGTTACAGGAAGCTGAGCAAAGGGCTCTCGATGCTTTCCTGAGGCGTTCAGCACCAGGAATGTCCAGAAGGGGGCGCACTGTGGCACTCAGGATCTCCATGCAGAGTGAGGCTAGCAACGGAATTTGAAGAAATTGATATTGGGACAGAGGTAAGACACAGACGAATTGTGTTTACAGCAGAAGTAAAATGCAACTTTTTCCAATTCATTGCGGGGCGATACAGCAACAAGTGAGAAATGTTTTTAAGAGATAGTCTTCGCTGCAAAACAGGCCTTATTATTTTATATTTTGCCAATAACGCGTTTCGCCTCATTTAATACATCTTCAGATTGGCTGATGCAACCAGTGTTAAACACATAGGCTGCCGTCCAGGCAAATGCCTTAGCAGCGGTGACAAAGTAATTTTATATGTATGGTCAGGTGGCAGTCCCAGTTATTATATCAGATACTTTTAAAAATCTACCTCTGTTTCTGGTACACCGCTATTCATTGCTTGTAACCACATTATGTCATCATTTAGCTTGTACTACATATGCCGATCAGCAGCGAATTATGTGACTTTATAGGGGATCTGACATCTCTATTTTAATACTCCCCCGGCAGCGTAGTGCTGTGCAGTAGGCATGAGAGCTGTGTTCGCTGCCAATATGCACGGGTGGTACGTAGATTTATCAGCTGTGTGCATTTTATCAACTGTATTTTTGTCAAGATACATATGATTGTGGAGTGCCTTTTATATTTTGACTTCACTTAATGTAGCATGGCAGTTTT
Source organism: Schistocerca cancellata (assembly GCF_023864275.1). Taxonomy (NCBI): domain Eukaryota; kingdom Metazoa; phylum Arthropoda; class Insecta; order Orthoptera; family Acrididae; genus Schistocerca; species Schistocerca cancellata. The sequence continues at coordinate 941,147,581 of NC_064626.1, forward strand.
ATTACAAGTTCCGTAAGGTACGTGAAAATTTGTCTGTATGACATGGATAACGAAGAAATGTGTAAGTGCACATTAATAAAGCGTTTTCCTCGGCCAGCAGTCTGTCTCTGGGTTACACCGGTCGGTCCCTCCACCTCTCACGGCAGTGTCCTTCATAATGTTGAGAAACGTCACGATGCTTGTATTTCATAAGAGATAACACATGAGGATGCAGGATGTCCATGTCACACCGCTGCCCCTTCAGAGTTCCCTCAATCACTACCAGCCCTGGCCTGAAATCATACAAACTAGCTCCCCACACCTTCAGGCTGGGAATAACATGCTGTGTCTCCCCGAAACATTGAAATAACGTGATCTCTCACCAGAACGCTACCATACTCGCCAAAAACGGTCATCCAGGGTAGCGCAGAATCGCGATTCATCGCTGAGTACAGTGCGAGGCAATTCTTCCCGATCATGAACCCTCTTTAAACTGACATGTAACGGCAGCCTAAGCATGGAATGGTAATTTCTCAGTCCAGCTGTTCACATTCTCTGAATAATTGCGGATTAATCACGTGTTTCTCTTGACCAGCGGTCTGCCTCTGGGCCCCAGCGGCCCGCCACTCCACAGAATGTTGCAGGGAGTCCACTGCGTGTTTCAGATGACAGGCGACGATGTGCAGCGGCTACAATGTACTCAGCTTAGATAGACACCGATGGTAAGCACGTGTATGAAGATACATCGACATCTGCCCATGTTTTCAGGGTTATTCCTTTTTTTTTTTTAGTCAGTTTACTTAGTGACCTGGTTTCCTTATCCATTGTTGTGTTGTTGTGGTCTTCAGTCCCGAGACTGGTTTGATGCAGCTCTCCACGCTACTCTATCCTGTGCAAGCTTCTTCATCTCCCAGTACCTACTACAGCCTACATCCCTCTGAGTCTGCTTAGTGTATTCATCCCTTGGTCTCCCTCTACGATTTTTACCCTCCACGCTGCCCTCCAATACTAAATTGGTGATCCCTTGATGCCTCAGAACATGTCCCACCAACCGATCCCTTCTTCTAGTCAAGTTGTGCCACAAACTCCACTTCTCCCCAATCCTATTCAGTACCTCCTCATTAGTTATGTGACCTACCCAGCTAATCTTCAGCATTCATCTGTAGCACCATATTTCGAAAGATTCTATTCTCTTCTTGTACAAACTATTTATCGTCCACGTTTCACTTCCATACATGGCTACACTCCATACATATACTTTCAGAAACGACTTCCTGACACTTAAATCTATACTCGATGTTAAAAAATTTCTCTTCTTCAGAAACGCTTTCCTAGCTATTGCCAGTCTACATTTTATATCCTCTCTACTTCGAACACCATCAGTTATTTTGCTCCCCAAATAGCAAAACTCCTTTACTACTTTAAGTGTCTCATTTCCTAATCTAATTCCCTCAGCATCACCCGACTTAATTCGACTACATTCCATTATCCTCGTTTTGCTTTTGTTGATGTTCATCTTATATCCTCCTTTCAAGACACTGTCCATTCCGTTCAACTGCTCTTCCAGGTCCTTTGCTGTCTCTGACAGAATCACAATGTCATCGGCGAACCTCAGAGTTTCTATTTCTTCTCCATGGATTTTAATTCCTACTCCAAATTTTTCTTTTGTTTCCCTTACTGCTTGCTCAATATACAGATTGAATAACATCGGGGATAGGCTACAACCCTGTTTCACTCCCTTCCCAACCACTGCTTCCCTTTCATGTCCCTCGACTCTTATAACTGCCATCTGGTTTCTGTACAAATTGTAAATAGCCTTTCGCTCCCTGTATTTTACCCATGCCACCTTCACAATTTGAAAGAGAGTATTCCAGTCAATATTGTCAAAAGCTTCCTCTAAGTCTACAAATTCTAGAAACGTAGGTTTGCCTTTTCTTAATCTAGCTCCTAAAATAAGTCGTAGGGTCACTATTGCCTCACGTGTTCCCATATTTCTACGGAATCCAAACTGATCATCCCCAAGGTCGGCTTCTACCAGTTTTTCCATTCGTCTTTAAAGAATTCGCGTTAGTATTTTGCAGCCGTGACTTATTTAACTGATGTTCGGTAATTTTCACATCTGTCAACGCCTGCTTTCTTTGGGATTGGAATTATTATATTCTTCTTGAAGTCTGAGGGTATTTCGCCTGTCTCATACATCTTGCTCACCAGATGGTAGAGTTTTGTCAGGACTGGCTCTTCGAACGCTGTCAGTAGCGCTGATGGAATGTTGTCTACTCCCGGGGCCTTGTTTCGACTTAGGTCTTTCAGTGTTCTATCAAACTCTTCACGCAGTATCATATCTCCCATTTCATCTTCATCTACATCCTCTTCCATTTCCATAACATTGCCCTCAAGTACATCGCCCTTGTATAGACCCTCTATATACTCCTTCCACCTTTCTGCTTTCCCTTCTTTGCTTAGAACTGGGTTCCCATCTGAGCTCTTGATATTCATACAAGTCGTTCTCTTTTCTCCAAAGGTCTCTTTAGTTTTCCTGTAGGCAGCATATGTCTTACCCCTAATGAGATAAGCCTCTACATCCTTACATTTGTCCTCTAGCCATGCCTGCTTAGCCATTTTGCACTTCCTGTCGATCTCATTTTTGAGACGTTTGTATTCCTTTTTGCCTGCTTCATTTACTGCATTTTTATATTTTCTCCTTTCGTCAATTAAATTCCTCCTGCCACCGAACTTCACTAATTCCTACTATATCCAACTTTAACCTATCCATTTCCCTTTTTAAATTTTCTAACCTACCTGCCCGATTAAGGTATCTGACATTCCACGCTCCGATCCGTAGAACGCCAGTTTTCTTTCTCCTGATAACGACGTCCTCCTGAGTAGTCCCCGCCCGGAGATCCGAATGGGGAACTATTTTACCTCCGGAATATTTTACCCAAGAGGACGCCATCATCATTTATCCATACAGTAGAGCTGCATGCCCTCGGGAAAAATTACGGCCGTAGTTTCCCCTTGCTTTCAGCCGTTCGCAGTACCAGCACAGCAAGGCCGTTTTGATTAGTGTTACAAGGCCAGATCAGTCAATCATCCAGACTGTTGCCCCTGCAACTACTGAAAAGGCTGTACGTTTGTCTGGCCTCTCAACAGATACCCCTCCGTTGTGGTTGCACCTACGTTACGGCTATCTGTATCGCTGAGGCACGCAAGCCTCAGCACCAGCGGCAAGGTCCATGGTTCATGGGGAGCAATATATGCAGAAAAATGTGAGATTAGTGTCCAGGAACATTTTCTGGCAATCTCAGGCAGTCGGATACTCCTGGAGAGAAAAAGATTATTTTTATGCCATGGATAAGGCCTCTTTTTGTCCTAAAATAGGGTCATTTATATCTCGTAATTACGGCAGGAGCATCATGGAAAACGACATATTTCTCCGTCTGCCAGAGACTGTTTTCGTCTGCCAGAGATTGTTCCCTACTAACAAATGAGTCTAGACACGACACTAAATAGGCAAAATTACTAAACAGGAAACAATGTGACATGACAGTGGGACAAGGAGGCTATAAAATCACCCGGACATACAGAGAGGGGGACTATGAACCACAAAGTTGCTGAAAGGAGTGTGCCTATGTCATTCTCAGCTATCGTCGTCCCAGCCTCCCCCGCAACAAATGAGGTGTCACGGCGAACAACTGGAACCTCTCGCAGATATGGACTTCACTACCAGCGGGTAACAAATTATTGTTACATTCGCTTGACATAAATATCACACTTTCTGTAGTTCCTTGGTGTTAGTCGATGCTGGACAAGCTTGAATACCCAATTTTCTCTGCTTTCTGATGAAATTGGATAAATCGCCATGGCAGTAACTCAAAAAGAGGGACTCTCTTGTTTCAAAGTATGGTGGCTCGAACTCTCATTACGGTATATTTTTATCTATTAGATACTTAATAACACACAGCTTATTGTGATGTGCTCTGATAGGGCACCATTCCTGAGCCGTGTATCGACTCGTGCTACACATTGTGTTTACATTGCATTGGTTTTCCCTTTCTTCCCCTGGCATGTTTGATACATTGTCTGTCATTAAGTGGCTGCTTGGTTGTCTTTTCCCTCTGCTATCGATATCGGCGTTTTTTCTTCCGGGAAACTGCTATGGAGGAAGTGAGATCTTTGACCGGTTGTAACCTCGTGTGGTGGTGCGGAACGCGGGGCGTTGCACAGTGAGTGTGGTGCACACGGGGAGGGCAGTGTGGCTCCCCAGCGAGAAGCAGGCGTGGTCGGCTGTACCGAGTCGCCACGTGATGTATGTCGGTTGTGTGTAACGAGCGGGTCTAGTTGACGGAAGAGCTCCCCGCGTGTTGGTTGTATACAGAATCGCCCCACGAGTAGTTGCTGTTCATTTCGCCTTGGTGGGACCTTAACAAGCTTCTTTAAATCCTCCGTGTCAACACTGGAGTTTAAAAGGAGACTCCTAACATGAAGTAGCGGTCACTACCCGTCAACGTTGCAGAGAAGACGTGAACTCCGGTGACAGAGCGTGTTGTCGCGTGACCGTGGCATGTTGGGTACGCTGGCGACGCGTGCGCGGTCGGATGTGTGGATCCTTGCCATCGGAGGTCGTGTACTGCCTGTTCGAGCATAATTGCAAGTCAAGTTCGTGGAAGGTTCAATCATTAAATAATAATTTTGTGTAACCAGCGTCTCTTCTGCCTTGTGGCCTCCGGCGACCGGGTTTCCTGTCCCTGGCACCGGTATAATTGAAGACAGTGATCTTTCCTCCTCCTCTCGTTACTGTCCGATGGGAGCTGTAGTTTTGGGCAGTTTAATTATTTCGCTATTCTGTCGTGGATTATGAGTAAATTCATGCTTCTTGTTGGTTGATCATGTGGTCGCTCATTCAGGACTGTGTGGTGTAATGTTTCCTTGCACGAGGTTAGCTCTAATTCTGTCTGCAAGTTAAGCCATCTTATAAAAAGTTTTCGCTGGCTAAAAGTCGGTGCAGTGACCAGCCCGAGAGTGGCAATTGTGTTTACGGGCTTATTTAATTTGGTCAGTATTCTGTCTAGCCTGAGCATCCCTGAGTGGGTGATTCGTGGCCGCCTTACACGGTTCCGTCATATCTGTTATGTTCTAATGATATTCCAGGACACTTTTGTTTAATTTTTTTTTAAATTCCTCCAAGTTTGTAAATTCCTTTTATTGCCATTAATCAGTGTTTGCTGAGACCTGTTTAATTTTTTTAATGGCAGTATTGGTAGCTTCACTACTTCACCGTACCTTATTAACAAATTTCGGTATTTACTTTAGTAGCCTGTTTACTAATGTTCCTTAAATTTTTTTTAATTGTTGTATTGCTATAAATTACTTTGATTGGCGTTAGCGGCGTGTTTTAAATGGTAGTTTATTGCCGTACGGCTAGCTTCTGTGTTTTTTAATTTTTTTTAAACCGTTGTATTGCTATAAATTAGTTGACTGCCGTTAGCGGCGTGTTTTGAAAGGTTGTTTATTGCCGTACTGCTAGCTTCTGTGTTTTTAAAAAAAATTTAAATTGTTGTATTGCTATAAATTACTTGATTGCCGTTAGCGGCTAGTTTCTGTAAGATACGAATAAAACATTTGTGAAAATCTCAACTCGACAATAAACTACCAGACATTTGGCCCCGTTTCCCACCTTGTGGTGTGGCTTGTAGTAACTGTAACCACTGTGTGTGTCAAATCCTAACAAGTCAAAGTACTTTGTTATTACTTAATTTTTTGGGAATATAAGTGCATTTTTACATATTAGAGGAAGTTCTACATTATTTCTCCACTCTTAGAACATGTCATTTGTCTAGTTTTAAGTATCAGGAGATGCGCCTGCTTAACACTGCATTTCTTCCAGCAACTGACTGACGCAGCACCAGTATTACAGGTACCCAAGATTTTACAAACGTAGCTAGTAAAATGTATCCTCGCCAAAGATTCTCTTACCCCACATGCTGCTCAGCTACAACATGATCGTCACGAAGTGTTATTGGAACGTGGAAGATATACTTTCTGATACTACATCCACATGAATCTGTTGCATCGGATTTTCACGATCTCGGAGGCGGAAAAAATGAAGTGTTTAAAAAATAATGCCAAAGTCGGTGACACTTCTGCCGTATCATTTTCAGACTAGAGTGTGATTGCTTGGGAAAGCTCCTTCTCAATATAAAGTTAACTTTCTGCGTGACAAAACAACTTTAAAAAACCACCATATGCTGTGAAGTCCTACATTGTCCACCCACATTAATGTGACCACTTGTCAAAATCCTGAATAACACCTGTTGCTGCGTGGACCTGGCCGGCCGCTGGCCGAGCGGTACTAGGCGCTTTAGTCTGAAACCACGCGACCTACGGTCGCAGGTTCGAATCTTGTCAGGGCATGGATGTGTGTTGTCCTTAGGTTAGATAGATTTACGTAGTTCAAGGTCTAGGGGACTGATGACCTCAGCAGTTAAGTCCCATTGTGTTCAGAGCCATTTGAACCATTTTGTGCGGACCGCTGCGAGACGTGTAGGAAGAGAGTCAGTGTCTGTCTGGAAAGAACTGATAGGGATGTACAGCCATGCCGACAACAGTGCAGCGGCCAGCTGCACCGGGTTCCTCGGTTAAGGATCCAATTTGGGTACAGCTCGATCGAGGTGGTCCCACAGATCCTCGATTGGGATTAAATCTAGATAGCTTGGTGGCCAGGGAAGTGCTGTAAAGTCATCCTTGTGCTCTTCGAGCCAAGAACGTACATTGCAAGCTGTCTGATAAGTTGCACTGTCCTGCTGGCAGATGCCACCGTGACGCGGGGAAAGTGCAAGTAGGGTGGACGTGTCCCCAAGTATGCATGCATGCATACTTGATCCATTATACCTTTCGGAATGTCGAGATCACCCACGGAATGCCACGAAAACACTTCCCAGACCATAACGCTCCTTCCTCCTCGCTGGATCCTTCCGACTATTGTTGTAGGGTGGTTTTTTTTTCAGACGTTTCACGTGTTACACACTAACGGCCATTCGTGTGATGACGCATGAAACGAGATTCATCTGAAAGGGCCACCTGTTGCCGCTCAGTGCCGTTCCAGTTGCGGTGTTCGAGTGCAAATTTCAACCTTCGTCGCTGATGAACAGCATTCAGAAGGGGTGTATGAGCCAGCTGTCTGCTGAACGGTAGTTGACGAGACATTTCGGTAGCCCTTGTTTAATTTGGGCAGACAGCTACTCAACGGTCGCACATTTATTAGTCCACACACATCACAGCAGCCATCGCACACATCACAGCAGCCATCGTTCACCCCCGTCATCTATGGTCTTTGCACACCACAGTAAGTTGCCTCAGCTCCATGGTATGCATTAACCACGGTAGTATGTGAACAGTTTGCAGACTTAGACATTTCAGAAACGCTTCCAATCTCGGTCCAAGAGCCGAAGATCAGGCCTTTCGGACGTCAGGTAAATCACTCCTTTTCTCCATTACCACAACGACTGCATTGTTTTCCGCGGCCCCCAATATGTTTTAATACCCTCCACTGCTAGTGCTGCCACAAGCTGTCTGTGAGTGATTATTGCTCGTTGACGTCGAGCAAAGCGGTGGTCACATTAATGTGGCTGATTTTGCTGTTCAAATAGCAAAATTGGTGTACCACTTTCAGTGTCTCATATCCTGATCTAATCCTGCCATCACCACCTGATTTAATTCATTACCTATGCTTTATTTTCGTCTATGTTCATCTAATAGCATTTTTTCGAAGATTTTTAATAATGGATCGAAACTATGTTCATTTTCTTATAAACTATATGACTACATTTCGCGATTTCTCGAACACTTCTTCACGGTGATGCGCTTTTCTTCTTCTTTTTCTTCACAATCGTATTGACCAACTAGGATCACGTTAAAAACTTCAGTTCCTCTTCTTCCTTTGTTGTTGTTTCCTATTTTTCTAGTATTCCCTCATTATCTGCCCATGAAGCCTCTTCCTTTCTTCTGTCCATGTTGTTCCCGATTTTTTATTTCTTCTGCTTTGAAAGCCTTCCAAATTTAGTATTTTGTTTTTAAAACGGTTTCTTTCTGATATTTCTGATTCTTTGAAGTTGTTTCTTTCAAGATCTTTTCTTACTTCTGTAATCCATGCTATTGTCGATTTCTTGTTCCAGAAATATAGGAGTATTTGTTTTGTTAGTCTATTTCCATCCGTTCGGTAGAGATGTCCAAAAAAGGTTAATCTTCGTTTGGCCATTACTTCAGATATTTTCTCTATATTTTTGTAGATGTCCTCATTACTTCTTATTTTCAAACCATCTGCAGTTTTCATTGCACCCATTATTTTTCTAATAATCCTTCTTTCCAGTACCTCTAGTTTGTCCGTCTTATAGTTCATCGTTAGGCATTCAGATCTATATAAACATTCTGGTCGTACCACTGTGGTGTAGTGTTTTAGTTTTGTTTTTCTAGATATACATTTCTTGTTGTAAGTATTTTTGGTCAAACCATATGCTCTTTCCATTTTGTTAATTCTTACATATATTGCAGATTTTTCTAGTCCATTCTGTTGTATAGTTTCTCCAAGATATTTAAATTTATTTACTCGCTCTATTTTCCCTATTTTACCCTACAACAATCGTCGGAAGGATCCAGCCAGGAGGAAGGAGCGTTATGGTCTGTTAAGTGTTTTCGTGGCATTCCCTGGGTCATGTCGTCATTCCGAAAGGCATAATGGATCAAGTATGCACGCATGCATCCTTGGGGACACGTCCATCCCTACTTGCAATTTGTTTCTCCTCGTGACCGTGGCTTTTCTTTATTTTTATTTATTTTTTTAATTTATGAAACCTAGAGGGCCCTCTCGCGACCCTGTTAGCATGGTGGCTCTCAGCGGCCTCCCTGGGCAGACGGACTGACTGCTGCTGCTTGCAACACCAGCCGCCAGCCTAAATACCTCCCGCAGCTCGGCGCGGCTGCCCGCTGTCACTCTGTGTGTAACCTCACACCACCATACAAGTTTAGCGGGAACGTCACTTTCCCGACGGCGTCAGCCAGTCGGTATCCTACTGATCTAAAGGCACTAGGAGAGCCTACTGACGAAGCAGCTACTAAAATAGCCTGTTGGCTATTAAAATTGAAACACCGTGAAGATGGCTTGCAACAAACTTCAAACTGGTATTAGTTGTACTACATGCTTGGATACGCAAATGATTAGCATTTCAACGCAACCACGGTAACTAAGCAGGGGTCACTCACCTCCATTCTGCATACAGGGTGTAAATGATGACTGTTTACAATGTATCACAGTGATGTAGGTGAAGTTGAGACAAAAAATTAATATATCTTGAAAATTGAAATGGCTGATAAATGCGACAACACTCTCACAATCAACTTCACAGCGCATACATCCAAGCTGCTGATAAAAATAATATACAGAAGAACGGAAACGAAAATTGAGGATGTGTTAAATGACGATCACTTTCGCTTTGGGAAAGGAAAGGCACCGGAGAGGCGATTTTGATATTGAGTTTGATAATAGAAGCAAGACTGAAGAAAAATCAAGACACGGTCAAGGGAAATTGTTGACCGAGAAAAACCATTCGACAATGTAAAATGCCGCAATATGTTAGAAATTCTGAAGGAAACAGATGTAAGCTACAGAGAAAGATGTATAATATACACTATGTACAAGAACCAAGAAAGAACAATAAGATTGCGTGACTAAGAAAGAAGTGCTCGTATTAAACAGGGTATACGACAGGGATGCCGCCTTTCGCCCTTAATGTTCAATCTACACTCCTGGAAATTGAAATAAGAACACCGTGAATTCATTGTCCCAGGAAGGGGAAACTTTATTGACACATTCCTGGGGTCAGATACATCACATGATCACACTGACAGAACCACAGGCACATAGACACAGGCAACAGAGCATGCACAATGTCGGCACTAGTACAGTGTATATCCACCTTTCGCAGCAATGCAGGCTGCTATTCTCCCATGGAGACGATCGTAGAGATGCTGGATGTAGTCCTGTGGAACGGCTTGCCATGCCATTTCCACCTGGCGCCTCAGTTGGACCAGCGTTCGTGCTGGACGTGCAGACCGCGTGAGACGACGCTTCATCCAGTCCCAAACATGCTCAATGGGGGACAGATCCGAAGATCTTGCTGGCCAGGGTAGTTGACTTACACCTTCTAGAGCACGTTGGGTGGCACGGGATACATGCGGACGTGCATTGTCCTGTTGGAACAGCAAGTTCCCTTGCCGGTCTAGGAATGGTAGAACGATGGGTTCGATGACGGTTTGGATGTACCGTGCACTATTCAGTGTCCCCTCGACGATCACCAGTGGTGTACGGCCAGTGTAGGAGATCGCTCCCCACACCATGATGCCGGGTGTTGGCCCTGTGTGCCTCGGTCGTATGCAGTCCTGATTGTGGCGCTCACCTGCACGGCGCCAAACACGCATACGACCATCATTGGCACCAAGGCAGAAGCGACTCTCATCGCTGAAGACGACACGTCTCCATTCGTCCCTCCATTCACGCCTGTCGCGACACCACTGGAGGCGGGCTGCACGATGTCGGGGCATGAGCGGAAGACGGCCTAACGGTGTGCGGGACCGTAGCCCAGCTTCATGGAGACGGTTGCGAATGGTCCTCGCCGATACCCCAGGAGCAACAGTGTCCCTAATTTGCTGGGAAGTGGCGGTGCGGTCCCCTACGGCACTGCGTAGGATCCTACGGTCTTGGCGTGCATCCGTGCGTCGCTGCGGTCCGGTCCCAGGTCGACGGGCACGTGCACCTTCCGCCGACCACTGGCGACAACATCGATGTACTGTGGAGACCTCACGCCCCACGTGTTGAGCAATTCGGCGGTACGTCCACCCGGCCTCCCGCTCAAAGTCTGTCAACTGCACATACGGTTCACGTCCACGCTGTCGCGCCATGCTACCAGTGTTAAAGACTGCGAAGGAGCTCCGTATGCCACGGCAAACTGGCTGACACTGGGTGACAGAATATCAATGACAACATTCGCTGATGACATTGCTATCCTCAGTGAAATTGAAGAATAATTACAGTATCTTTTCAAAGGAATGAACGTTGTAATGGGTACAGAATATGGATTAAGGGTAAATCAAACAATGACGAAAATAATGAGGAGTAGCAGAAATGACAATAGCGAGAAACATAACATCAATATTGGTGGTCACGGAGCAGACGAAGTTAAGGAATTTTGCTACCTTGGAAGAAAATTTACCCATGACGGACGGAGGAAGAAGGTTGTCAAAAGCAGAGTAGCACTGGCAAGAAGGACATTCCTAGACAAGAGAAGTGTACTGGTATCAAACATAGGCCTTAATTTGAAGAGCAGATTTTTGAGGCTGTACGTTTTGAGCACAGCATTGTATGGTAGCGAATCATGGACAGCAGGAAAATTGGATCAGAATGTAATCGAAGAGTTTGAGATGTGGTGCTACAGAAGGATGTTGGAAATTGGGTGGACTAAGGTAAAGAATGAGGAGCATCTCCGCAGAATCAGTGAAGAAAGGAACATTTAGAAAACACTGACAAGAGGAAGGGACAGGATGATAGGACATATGTTAAGAAGTCAGGTAATAATCTCCACTGCATTGGAGGGAGCTGTAAGGGGCATAAGTTAGAGAGCGAGACAGAGACTTGAATACAGTCAGCAAATAATTAAGGACGTGCGGTGCAGGTCCTACTTTGAAATGACGAGGTAGGCGCTGGAGAGGAGTTGGTGATAGGCCTTACCAAACAAGTCAGAAGACTGGGGACTCAAATAAATAATATGAAAAAGAAGAAAAAAGGCCTATCAACCAAAGAAACGAGCGATTTTAGCTAAAATCGTCCTTGAATGTTAAAAACCCATCGTTTCTGCACTTACAAAATGCAGTGTTGGCCAGACTGGCAGGAACTTTGCAGATAGATTCAGAGAGCACACATACGATCAGAAGAAGAGTGCTCTCGGGAGTAACTATAAACATTAAATAACCCATACGCGAGATAATTTATAAATTTTACAAATGCAACCCAAAGAAACGCAAACTTTTGCTCACAGCAAAAAAGAAATCAAGCGCCTGCTTAACGACCAAAATGACTTCAGATGAAATTGGTGCTTTGACAACTTCCAGGACTTATCCGTCCAGCTGTGCGGCAATTGGCGCGGGCTAGGCCGAGCATAGTTTCGCCTGCCGTCTATCTTAAGTGTGTCGGACGCGGCTCGCGTCACATATGCCACGTTTGAACTGTCAGATTCACAAGTAAGCTTAATAGGGGCCAGCACCACTGTCGTCAGCTCTCTACTCTAACATCTTAACGCCCTTACAATAAATTTTAACAATAAAGGCATATTGTTTCTTAACCTCAACTTACTAAAAGGAAAAGCGGTCGTAGTGCATTTACGTTAAGCTCTGCCTTGTAAAATTTTAAAACCATACGCTAAATTGCTTTTAACAATACAACTCTCAATTTTATTTTCATAGATTTCTTTTTATGAAACGACTGTACGCTGTTTTTTATGAAATGAAAATATTTCAGTTTGTATACGTTACTTCGAATTTTAGCGTGATAGTTCCATTCCGTTACTTCCACTGATTATTTTTTTTAAATGACTGTATACTTAATTTGTACATGTTAATTTTATTTTCAGTTGACAAGTCCAATAGTGTTCAACACCACCTAACGGCCACAGATTGTTATTTAAGATAGGCTGCCCCACTAAAAACTACTACTCATGGTATTAGTGCACACGTGGATATTGTCGAGATATTACGTATCGAGATTTTAAATGTATTATGTCCCGGTTTTGTTTTATATAATCTGTTGTTGTACTTTGATAAAATTATCACTTCTCACTTCTTCTGTTTATCTGACAGATTCTGATGATGGCTGTGGTCGAAACGCATTAAGGTGTATAGTTAACAATATGAAATTGAGACCTGATAGTCAAGGAAAGCAAGATTCGGTTACGATTGTGGACGCGGCCGTAATCAGTTACTTTTGGTTCCCTTTTGCAATTACACACATTTATTTTAAAACAGTAATTAAAGACTCACCAATAAATAAAGATATGACACGTTATTAATGAAGGAATAAACAACTGTGTAATTAATAGTGCTTTCAGTGCGTTACAATTTACCAAATGAGCATAAAATACAGACACAACAAATAACGTTTTAAAAACAAGCCAATGTGATCTCAATTATAATTTTAAAGCAAATAACCACAGTCACGGCTGTAAGCCTTCAACGCCAAGAAGGGCATGTATAAAAAAATAACAAACATACTGTAAAACAGCAATGCAATATCAAGGTTAATTTAAAAGGACATGAAACGGATTACCAAACGGGTGAAACAAAAAGATGGTAAACTTGATAGCACAACCATTTAAACCTGCTGTAACGCCAAGAATGGCAGTTACATAAATTTAAAAAAAACATACGGTAGAACAGCAAACACAACAAAAAAGGTTAATTTAAAAGGACAAGCAACTGATCACCAAACAGGTGAGACAAATGATGCTAAATTTGGTAGCACAATCATTAAAACCTACTGAAACTCCAAGAATGGCAATTACATAAAAAATTGAGAAACGTACAATAAAACAGCAAGTACAATAATAAAACACAAGGGCCAGTCACAGACAGTGCACCAGGAATCGACCTCTGAGTAGTTCCGGCCAAAAAACACTCGCGAGCGATGAGATAGACAGCCAAGAGTTGCATTCACTTCACAAGATGGTAACCCAGACCAGTGGCAGTCTAACGAATGACTAATGATAGTCTTGCTGAGGCTACCCTGACGTCCTATAAACCAAATGAAAAGATGTAAAAATACGCCAAAGCCGAAACTGGCCGTCTGGACTCTGAATGCAGAATACTGTTCTCAAAGGGCCCGAAACGAGAAAGGAATCACTACCACCAGAGTAGAAGAATTGCCAACCAACCTACAATCAGGAAAGCTGTCAAAACTACACGCCTCACCGGACAGCAGCGGCAAGGCGAGGAAATGTACACTGCCGTTACATACACCAACCCCCATGGTAGGTAACTGGAGCGTTAGTGGCCACGAGACAGGAAAAATACCCCTGGTTGAACTGAACAAATAGTAATAAACTGAACGCAATAAAAAGTAATTAGAAGTCCAGGATAGCTAATCAGATCCGCCTTCCCCAAGCACTCCACTCGCTGCTCTTCGCCTCGGCAACACTATGAGCAACAACACGAACCCAAGTCACTGGAGAATCGCGAGATCTCACAATGGTGGAGGTTTCTCTACTTGAATCCAAATGCACTCAACTTAAAACTTGCAGGATCCGGTTTACGATGAGGTCGTGCACCCTCGTGACCACAGGCCCTCGATCCGGCAGTCCATGCACGCCGCCAGTTTTCTCTCACTGCGCGGACCTGGCTCCTCCTGAGTCCCCAGGCCGGCCGTGGCGACCGATCGGTTCTAGGCGCTATAGTCTGGAACCGCGCGACCGCTACGGTCGCAGGTTCGAATCCTGCCTCGGGCATAGATGTGTGTGTTGTCCTTAGGTTAGTTAGATTTAAATAGTTCTAAGTTCTAGGGGACTGATGACCTCAGATGTAAAGTCCCATAGTGCTCAGAGCCATTCTTTTGAGTCCCCAACTGAACTCCCACTGACACCACCCGGAAGAACCACTCGCCCCAAAGATAGGGCCACAGTAACTACATATCAATAATCGCCGATGCTGCCACTAGGGGACAGGCCACACTTGCGGAAGCAAGTGGCGCCGGTCAACACAGCCGCAACCACGCCAACTAAACGATACTGTCTGGCCTCCAACAGAGGACAGAAACCTATAAATAGTACCAAATCGAGCCACAGCACGGCTCAGAATTATAAATAGCGATAAATACGGACAATTATATTGAAAATACAAAATTCGCGTTTGAATAAATTTCACCAAAAGCTATTATGATTAAAATTACCAATTAAGACGTTTTGTTTCTCTGGACTTTCTACTACGAAACTACTGGGCTTGTAAGGGTAAGTTTAGATCGAATTGTAAACGTAACTAGTTTTTGAACAATCTTTGCAAGTCTTTTTTTCTATCATTAGCCTCAAGGGAAAAGTTTAAATTAATAATGTCAACGAAATAGCAGACAATGTTGGTGGCTTAAGAAGGCGAATCGATAGCTTAGATGACTTTCGTAGGCCAATTTGTGGTGACCTATCGGTGTGATAGACTGAAAGCGTCCTGCATCAAATTGTTCGTCCCGACTTTCCCTGTACCACTATGGCACGTTGTAAACATTTATCGTCTACATCCTATATAAGAAAAGATTAAACAGTGAGTTTCTCCACCTCAAATAGCCTTGTGTCTTATATATGAAGGAAAAACGTTTGACGGCAGGTATCCGGATTCGACAGCGGCAGGACGTGGCGAGTCTGCAGCTCATTTATGTCTGGATCCTCTGACTGACGTGCAGTTGTGGATTGGATGGGTGCAGGACAGCCATACGCTACGCATGTATTCAACGGCCTCACGCGAATAGCTTCTGAGAGGATGGACACACTGTTCGCTCTGGCATGCAGAAACATACAGCACATCACGTGCTTTTAGTGAGGAAATGGGCATGCTTGCAACAAGTTTCCACATGAGCTGTACGACCACTTGTGGAGTACCACGAATTATCAGAACGGCACCACGGAGAGCAGAGGTTATTTTTTTACTTGTTGAGGTCGCTAGCTGTGCCCTATTTTCGAGGTCTCCGTAGCGCCAACATTTAATAAGATTTTTCGCTGTCTACCACTTTCTCCATACCCATTATTCATTGAAAACATCTGATCGTGGGCTCCTGAGAGACTGACACACGTCACCACTCGTCAGCCACTGCAAATGATGAACTCTACATAGAGCTCAAGCAGCAGGAAATGAAATTCCTCTGCTTGTTACCCAAGCTCAGGTTGATTCGATTCTCTGCCGTCTCAGAGCCGTTGTTGCTGTTCAGATGGCAACATTGCATGTCCCCTACAATTTCAAATCACCTAAAAATTTAATCATGTGTTATTCGTATACAGGGTGCCATGTACAGATGGAAACCTTGCATGTCCCCTACAATTTCAAATCACCTAAAAATTTAATCATGTGTTATTCGTATACAGGGTGACGCATAAATTTTCCTGTAAACATCTAGGGGTGGTAGAGGGTGTCTCAAGAAATAGATCGACGATAAGAAGCCGTTTCCACTGACGTCATCCAACGACGCCAAGTTATAGGTACCATTGCCTGCTGTTATGCCTTGCCTTCGACAGCAAATGTGACTGTACACTGACCGACCATAGACGAAACGTCTCGCAGTGTTGTTTGTTGTTCAGTGATCGCAACTGATTTCCACGATGGCCAGTGGAGAAGATGGGGTTAGCAGCTCTGTAGAAAGGTCTGGTCTCCTATGAACGCGAAGCTCTGTTGCCTCAGTGGATGATGGTTTTGGACACAGTTTATTTTCTCCTGAAACACTCCAAAATCTCTTGTCTTTTTTGGGTATAGCCTCTAAAACTTCCACTGTTCTTCGGCCCACAGGATAAAAATAGACTGCAGATGGAAACCCATGTCCCAAACCGTCATCCACCAAGGCAACAGAGCGTCGCAGCTGTAGGAAACAAGGCCTGTCTACGCAACAGCTTTTCCACTGGCGAACACTCGCGATCTCTGCTGCACGGGATAGCCGCGCGGTCTAAGGCGTCTTGTCAGGGTCCGTGAAACCATTTTCGTTGCGGAGAGACTTCCTTCCAAATTTTACATGATTACAAACCTACTTTCCCTATACGAGAACCAGTATTACAAGTAACGTTTAAACATTTCCAGTCTTTTACAGAACTTTATTTTCACATTGATGTTACATCAAAGAGTTTGGTCATACAGAAGTAACATTAAGTAAAAAGAGACAAAGAAGTTAAAATAAGACAAATATAGGTAGTATCGATAATAGTGTTACAAACTGCCTAACGCGAAAAGCCTGGTAGAAGTCACGATCTCCGCCAGCAGTATGCTGTTTGTCATAGCGCTGCAGCCACAACTCACATGACACTGAATTTTAACAGTAAACCTGTCCGTAACTCTCAGTGCCTCTGTTATGGAATCTGCCTCTGCAATTTGGTGAGCTTCTCCATAACCCATTTGTGCTGACTGCACGAATGCGCGACAATACGGAGCACTCTTATTTGTATGTTCTCTACGCCCTCTACTAATGCTACTGGTTAAGGATCCTAGACAGTAAAGCAATTTTCAAGAATCAGTCCAAAAGGACTTTAATAACCTATCCCTTTCTTGCCTGAATTGCATTTCATGGAGACTCTTTGACTGAATCTCAGTGTGACACCTGTTTTTCCTACAACTGATTTTAGTGGTCGATGCTCTACAGGTCACTCCGGGTGTATACTTTTTGACTCTTCCGGTTTCTACTGTTTCCAGTGATTGATCGTCAATCGTTTAATCCAACAATAATGGGTTTTCTTTGTATTATTATGTAAAGTGTAACATTTGTTTTGTTGAGGATCAACTGCTATAAATGGATAACTGTTCAACAATTCCGCTCAACGTAGGGAGAGAAAACTGTGACTTGGAGGGCGACTTAGTTGTGTATACGGGTTACGTAGTACACTACTGGCCATTAACATTGCTACACCAAGAAGAAATGCAGGTGATAAACGGGTATTCATTGGACAAACATATTATACTAGAACTGACATGTGATTACATTTTTACGCAATTTGGGTGCATAGATCCTGAGAAATCAGTACCCAGAACAATCGCCTCTGGCCGTAATAACGGCCTTGATACGCCTGGGCATTGAGTCAAACAGAGTTTGTATGGCGTGTAAAGGTACAGCTGCCCATGCATCTTCAACACGATACCACAGTTCATCAAGAGTAGTGATTGGCGTATTTTGACGAGCCAGTTGCTCGGCCACCATTGACCAGACGTTTTCAATTGGTGAGAGATCTGAAGAATGTGCTGGCCAGGGCAGCAGTCGAACGTTTTCTGTATCCAGTAAGGACCGTACAGGACCTGCAACATGCGGTCGTGCATTATCCTGCTCAAATGTAGGGTTTCGCAGGGATCGAATGAAGGGTAGAGCCACGGGTCGTAACACATCTCAAATGTAACGTCCACTGTTCAAAGTGCCGTCAATGCGAACAAGAGGTGACCGAGACGTGTAACCAATGGCACCCCATACCATCCCGCCGGGTGATACGCCAGTATGGCGATGACTAATACACGCTTCCAATGTGCGTTCACCGCGATGTCGCCAAACACGGATGCGACCATCATGATGCTGTAAACGGAACCTGGATTCATCCGAAAAAATGGCGTTTTGCCATTCGTGCACCCAGCTTCGTCGTTGAGTACATCATCGCAAGCGCTCCTGTCTGTGATGCAGCGTCAATGGTAACCGCAGCCATGGTCTCCGAGCTGATAGTCCATGCTGCTGCAAACGTCGTCGAACTGTTCTTGCAGATGGTTGTTGTCTTGCAAACGTCCCCCTCTGTTGACTCAGGGATCGAGACGTGGCTGCACGGTCCGTTACAGCCATGCGGATAAGATACCTGTCATCTCGACTGCTAGTGATACGAGGCCGTTGGGATCCAGCACGGCGTTCCGTATTACCCTCCTGAACCCACCTATTCCATATTCTGGTAACAGTAATTGGATCTCCACCGTTGCGAGCACCAATGTCGCCATACGATAAACCGCAATCGCGTAGGCTATAATCCGATCTTTATCAAAGCCGGAAACGTGATGGTACGCATTTCTCCTCCTTACACGAAGCATCAAAACAACGTTTAACCAGTCAACGCCGGTCAGCTGCTGTTTGCGTATGAGAAATCGGTTTGAAACTTTCCTCATGTCAGCACGTTGTAGGTTTTGCCACCGGCGCGAACCTTGTGTGAATGTTCTGAAAAGCTAATCATTTGCATATCACAGCATCTTCTTCCTCTCGGTTAAATTTCGCGTCTGTAGCACGTCATCTTCTTGGTGTAGCAATTTTAATGGCCAGTAGTGTATATGATATGTTGTTCACAACAGGACGACTAGAAGTACTGAAGGCCCACAAATCCAGAAATAATATATGTCGTTTGGTGAGACCGGTGTAGTATGTGCTGAAGTTGATAAATTTAGGAGAGAAACGGGGAGCAGTATGGATAATTACACAAGCAATAAGTGATGTTAACTAGAGATGCTGATTCTGTGATAATCCCAACTTCAGGTTGTATAAGGCTTCGCTCATTGTGTCACTCTTTAAGATTTATGCTGCATAGATAGCAGCGGACGCTTGAAAGTTGGACTGGAGACGTTTGTTGGTCCTATACTTTGACTGTGTTATTACTGTGGGTTAACTGTCGATAGCGCCCAATCAATCATGTGCGTGAAATTTCTGGTTCTTCCTTCCAACTTAACTGAACCAGTCACAACGATAAATCACGAGTACCTTACAGTAACATGGCGTTAGTTCAGGCTCTCTCTAATGGAGTATCTTGTACCAATACTCATGGTTAATGGTATAAGAAATAATTTTGTAATAACTGCTTTCCAGGTGTGTTTAGTCTTATACCAACGACAAGGTAATTAAAAAGTAAATGTAACCTGCAGAAAAGAAAGAATTTCCTTCATGATGTCACTGACCCCCAACATTCCAGTGAAGTGACGTTGTGTGATCCTACATGTAACTTATGTAGTAGCAACACAAGCTCATGAAAGTCCCTCCTCTTTTTATTCAAAACATGGCACAAATGAAAGAAAAGACGTTCTCTAGTTTGTTTCACAGCTCAGATCGCACAGACGATTTTCCTCTTGACATACCGTTTTATAAATAACTTTCGGTATCCATGATTCGCTCGCCGACGCGTGAAGGGAATTGAGTTCAGCTGTGACGCCATCCACTTCTACCAGCTCATTAATCCCTCCCACCGTCCGCCCCCGTACCATCCATCACTCTCTCAGTCCGGGTGAAGAGTGCCGCGCTATCTGCGCGTCCGCCTACTCCGGCTCCATACACTATCATCAACTACTATGAACTCCGGTAAGCTCCAGAAATTGACCATTCATAATGGACGACACGGACTATCTTCTGTATACACTAATCTAATAACATTTCCATGACTCACATAAACAGACCGCCTACTCGTTGCATAGCTGTAGCAGCTTCGGCCTGCACCAGTCCTGATAATCTACGCCGAGCTCCACCGCTCTTGCAGCCACAAGTTAATAACAATCCTGTACCCGCCGGAAGCTGTATCTTTTCAGTCCCTCTTCCGTGTACTATAGAAGTAAAAAGCACATAAGAACAAAAGCTAAAATGCGTGACATTGGTTATGTGGCTGCATACATGTTTTCGTCCTATGTTCTTTGTCATTCAAGGATGTAACCAACGGAAAAATGCTCCAACCGGAGCACGAAAAGGCTAATATGCTCCTGTTTTAAAATGTGGTTTACCATCTACTCATGCTACCTTACTCAGCACGTTTAAAAATTTTCCCAAAAATTTTGCCATGCGGACATATTTGCGCTCTTTTTAAAATGAACTCACCTCCAACTCCCACAAGCTCCCCTAACTGTAATTCTCTTACACCCATTATTCCATCTCTGTAAGTATCTAAGACTCATCCACTCCCACTTGCCCATTTTCACTCACTCACTCAGCCCAACTCACTGTCATTATCTCTTTGTTTTGCTCTAACTGTCACTGTCCCATGTCTTATAACCGCATTCTTGGTTCTGTGCTATTGCTGTCTCTCCTCTCACAGTCACTGTCTGCCCATTGCTCTCCCTTACTGTCACTATCTCATTCCTTCCTTCCCACTGATCCTGCCTCTTCTCACTGTCACTATCCCGTTGCCATTGTCATAGACTTCGTCTCTCATTATCAATGTCTCTCATCCACTGTTTCCTTCTCTATTTCTCTCCCACTGGCACTGTCTCTTTCACTCTTTTCTAGCACTTTTGTGTCACTAAATCTATGTTTCACTGCCACTGTGTCCCTCTCGTTCTCTCACACTGCCATTACCTCTTCACTCTTTCTATACTGCAACCACTGTCTACTACCTTCCAGTATTTATTACTTTTCCGTCTCTCTCTCTCACTGTCACTGTCTCCTTCTGGCACAGCAAAAAAGATGTACGCATACTAAAATTCGTGGGAAAACTTTTAATGGCACTGAGGAAGGTAGAATGAAGCAGACAGTACCCTGCTTCTAAGTACGTCTTCTAAACCCCCAGCATATTAGTCTTTTTTGAGCTCTGACAGAAGCATTTTTACTCTTGTTCCTTACTTTTCTCTGCCATAGCAGGACATGGCACTCATGTGAAAAGAACTTTCTGGATAAGTAAAATTTTGGTAGTACACTTATGTGGAACTGAAATAACAAAAAATTAATTTTACACCTCTATCGGATTTTACATGGACAACAGTTTCGCATGTGCTTAAGTACTACAACATGGGGTTCCCAGTACCCTTACAATGATAACGGAGATACTTTTCAACATATTTCTCCCTGATGCGTCACTTTATAAACTACGTTTTCGCCTCTCACCAGATTTTACGCGCATATTTTACGTGTACAAGTAGGGTAACTTTGAAGCGCTGTATCTCGGAAACGGGTAGATACATAAAGAAAATTTTCAAGGCTCTTCGAATTCGGGATCTTAGTGATACGTCGTAAAAATTAGCCATTTGCTGTGAGGAGCCGTCTTGGAATCTGCGGCTCGGTTTTGATATCCAGTGACCATATTTTTGAGGTTTTTCTCGATAACGGATATATATTTTTGAAAACAAGAGGAGGATACTTCTAGAAAAATGCCTAGACAATATCCCGTTGAAATCTGAGCAATTTTTTGTGGTTATTCATTATTTATATTTCGCCTCACACCCGATTTTACTTATATAAGTAGGGTAACTTTGAACCTCTGTTTCTTGGAAACGGATAAAGATATCAAGAAAATTTTGAAGATTTTTCGAAATCGGCATCTTGAAAACATCAGGTTTTTCGATTTTTCACTGCAGCTGACTATGAACTAAATTATGCTTCCATAAGCCCTAAAGGCGCACCACAGACCACGTATAATGCAAAGAAAACCAACAGATTTTCTCCATTTGCCTAAGCGGGAAGAAATATGTACAAACTTTGACCCTATACTGTAGGATAGATACAGTAAGACGATTCTTCTGTTGGGTGTACAAATGGTCCCTAGCTCATGGGCTATCGAAAACATTTGACCCTACCTTTCTCCAACCAACATAACCCTAGAAATGAGCTTAGAAAAATCTCGTTTTTATGCATGGCGTTATGGTACATGTTAGGTACTGGGTGGTGTCGCATGCTTACTGATGTTGGAGAACAAAGGAGTAATGAGGTACGTGCAAGCCGTGCATGCGCTGTGAAAGAAGCAGGTCAAATCGTGTAGAACGATTACGGAAAACAATTTCTACGCTTTCGCTAAATTACTGTAAGAGAATTCATCTTTGTCTTTTGCTTTGATCTAGGCGCTAGAGACAGAAGACTATTTGTGTTGACAGAGAGATGTTCATCGCCCAATAGTTCTTCTGTGTGTTCAGAGATTTTAACGTTGATTTGAGGAAGAAAGATATTCGCACATGAAGTGAAACTTCAACCCTTTACAACCAAATTTTTCCCCAAACTGTTTTATTCTGTTCTATTGGAGTTTATGGAATTACATATTAATTCTTATTTGGGAATGTCATGATCGAGTATGCTGGTATGTAAACTTAACTCAAAGCAGCTCTAAATTGCTACGTTAATACATTGCGTGTCATAAAATATAAAGCACTTACAAGGGGAGACGGAAACAAAATATGATATTATTTCAGTGATTAAAAAATCGAGTCAGATTTACAAGGAACTTGGGGCCCACTTATCAGTATCTACATCTACATCTACACCAGTACTCTGCAAGTCACCTAACGGTCTGCGGCGAGGGGTACTTCTGGTACTACTAACTGTTCCCTCCTTCCCTGCTACTAGATCACTTATATACATTGTAAAAAGTAATGGTCCCTCACACTTTCTGGGGGTTATCGGGAAATTACCTTTACAGCTGTCGATTTTGTTCCATTAAGAGTGACGTGTTGAGTTCTATATGCGTGGAAGTCTTGAATCTAGTCGCAAATGTTGTCTGATAATCGGCAAGCTTGTATATTTTTCACTAAATGCCTTTATGAAGTGAAGGAACACGGCATCAATCTGAGCGCGTCTGTCCACAGCGCTATGGGACTCATGCAAGAAAAGAGAAAGTTGACCTCTGTTTACGGAACCCATGTTGATTTTTGTAAAGGATAATTTAGATCTTCAAAAACGTAATAATTATTTAGCACAAAAATGGTTCAATAATTGTACAACAAATTGATGTCAACGCTACTCTCATTGCTCTCCTTACGCTCACTGTCGCTGCGTTCGGCTTTTGTTTGTCAGCTAAGTTCTGAGTTCTCTTGCATCTGTGATGAAGCGCTCTTTGTTTACGTAGCATCTTTATAACACTGCTATTAAACCAGGGTGGGTCTTTCCCATCCTTAAGGCCTTGCTCGAAATATACTTATCAAAGGCATATTGAACGATCTTTTGAATTTCTTCCACTTGTACTCCACATCTTCTTCCTCAGTACTGAATATTTGATGTTGACTACTCAGATATTCTGCATTTCATATACTATCACTCTTTTTTAGCAGAAGTTTGATGTTTTATGTCCTCTGGTCTAGAGCAATGCGTTGGTAAGGTTGTCATAAAGCCGTTGTATCCTTCCCTGAACGAAGTCCGCCCACAACTGTTGTAAATGGTCCTTGATATTCCAGATACTGGAATTGTGACGGAGCTGACGTCCAATCTGGTCCAACAAATGTTCTATCGGGGACAGGTCTGGGGATCTTTCTGATCGAGGGAGTAGCTTACCATCACACAAACAGTTCGTAGAGACACGTTACATGTGTGGAGGAGCGCTAGCCTGTTGAAAATTGGCAACGTGATAGTAGTGCATGACGGGTGACACTTGAGAATGCAGGATGTCCGCGACGTATCGTTGTGCTGTCATAGTTCCCTTAATCACTAACAGCCGTGACCCGAAGTCACTCTCGATGGTTCCCTACACCATGACGCCAAGAGCAACACCACTTGCTTCTCCAGGACAGTGGAAGAAGGGGGCTCTCCCCAACCCTTCGCCGTGCTCACCGAGAACACAATGCAATGTCATTCATCCACAGTCCGTACTTCCTGGGCGCAGCATCGCTTCTATGTAGCCGTTTGTGTTGTGATGTTAACGGCAGCCTAGGTGTGGGAAGGCAATTACCTCGTCCGGTTGCTGCTAGTCTCTGACCAATGGTGCGGGATGGCACAGAATGTTCTAGGGCGTCCTTGACAACAAGAATGAACTTCCACTCTGCAGCGGGTTGTCCACTGATTTGAGACTTCATAGCAGATTTAAACAAGTTCGACTACCGGCCCGGCACACAGTTTTAATCTTCCAAGAAATTTCAGATTAGCACACACTCAACATGTGACACTGTTCGCACTCTTATATACCGTACCAGGGCTGGCAACAACACAGAACGCGGAGAACACTAATGCACTCCGGTGGAAGTTCTATCTGTCTCAGAGAATTGTAACTCTAATCCTTTACATACCCGTCGATGGTGAGTCCTTGTACAAAGTTACATTGACATCTGACATCTGACACTGTTATTTTTTGTACGTGCTTCACTTTTTTATCAGGCAGTGCATCGCATGTGTTTGATATTGTACTTCTACAGCTAAAGAAAAATAAAAGAAATTAACATCGAAATTCCTTGCTATAATTTATTTCATCTTGTCTCAGACACGTTTCTGCGCAGCAAAACTGCCCAGAAAAATTATAAAACCAATTGAAAGATCATATGACATTTGAAATATGAAAGAGATACAACTTAACAATGTTTTGGACAAGGCGGAACTTCAATATCATGTTTCTAATACATCAGGGTTAACGTGATGTGCTGCTAAGTTACTTCAATAAACAATGACCTACTTGAACGCAACTGCAGTTTGAAAAAAGTTACCAAGTTTTATTTGCATGATAATCAATAAATTAATGAAGGACAACGAAAATAACAGAATTAATATGGTGGAAAGTCTACTAGGTCGACATAGTTTGTATCTCCATGAGCTTAGTTCACGTCCCATACATTCCTTGGTTCACAGCATCAAAATGTTCATTAATCTTTTTCTGTTTCGGTTCAAATTTGCTAATACATTACGTTGTTCTTATGACAATCTCCGATCTCTTCCCACTGCATGATCTCTGGTGACATTAACATTACTTCTGATACTCTCCATACTCCTGTTAATCACTGAGACAGTAACTGGCGCGTTTTGGCTGATAGATAGTTCTCTTCTGTCAACGTTTTGAACTGCAATTTTCCATGTTGTCTGCAAGATAATTCCTAGGTAAAGTGACAGATGAACGTATATTATCACCCACAGTTCTCACCAAGCCTCAATGTTGTTCAAGAACCTATCGGCAGGCTTGACTGCTTAACGAATCGAGGTTCTCATTTGCCCCGCTTCATCTTTGACAGGCATATGTTCTTATTTAAAATGGCAAGGTAGCCATAATCTCCGTTAGCGGTTTCATATCTTCCATGTTTGTGTACATACATACCGTTTAGCCGGTATCCATTTTTAGCGTAAATAAGATTTCTGAAAGTGTGAGAAATGTGGAGCTCAGATTTACCTTGATACCCAGGAAAATATTTGTGTGACGGCTTTTGTATCAAGGTCTGACTCAGCTTCAAAATATTTTTGTACTTGCACCTAGGCTTCCTTAGGCTGCAGTAAGGATTTATGCATTTTAATGAATAACTGACTCAACTGCTGCTATTGAATTGTTGGTTCTGTTTAAAAAAATTAACCTTCAAATACCCGTAATTCATTTCTTACTATGTACCTGAACGAGTTCTCGCGCGGATAGCTCTTAGCTTCGCAGTATAATTTCCAACTTTTGCTGTAGTGCGGGGGTATCTTACCTTGAAATATAACCTGGAAATCAACAACTATAAACTATCTTTGCTACAGAGATTCAAACACATCTCCTCCAGGCCGAGCAAAATTACGTAGCAACGATTTAACTCTCATGGACGAGGCATCACTTTATAGTGAACCTACAGCACAGGAACCTTCAGAATGTTCATGTTTACCTGACTAGAAAATAATGTATCTGGATCTGTCAAATGTCATTAGCTGTTGACATTTTGGGTGATCATTTTACAGCTTCAGTTTTACGTATCAGTTCGTCTATATCAGGCGATACTTTCCTTGTTAGTTCCAGATTCAAAACTTTCTCCAAGAGGACGTGGTCTAGCATGATACTGGGAGACCATTTTTTTGAGTTATCAGTCTCCTGACTGGTAGTATGTAGAACTATACCAGTCTCTTCATCTCAGATTAGCATTTTCACTCAACATCTTGCTTCATTATACACTCCTGGAAATTGAAATAAGAACACCGTGAATTCATTGTCCCAGGAAGGGGAAACTTTATTGACACATTCCTGGGGTCAGATACATCACATGATCACACTGACAGAACCACAGGCACATAGACACAGGCAACAGAGCATGCACAATGTCGGCACTAGTACAGTGTATATCCACCTTTCGCAGCAATGCAGGCTGCTATTCTCCCATGGAGACGACCGTAGAGATGCTGGATGTAGTCCTGTGGAACGGCTTGCCATGCCATTTCCACCTGGCGCCTCAGTTGGACCAGCGTTCGTGCTGGACGTGCAGACCGCGTGAGACGACGCTTCATCCAGTCCCAAACATGCTCTATGGGGGACAGATCCGGAGATCTTGCTGGCCAGGGTAGTTGACTTACACCTTCTAGAGCACGTTGGGTGGCACGGGATACATGCGGACGTGCATTGTCCTGTTGGAACAGCAAGTTCCCTTGCCGGTCTAGGAATGGTAGAACGATGGGTTCGATGACGGTTTGGATGTACCGTGCACTATTCAGTGTCCCCTCGACCATCACCAGTGGTGTACGGCCAGTGTAGGAGATCGCTCCCCACACCATGATGCCGGGTGTTGGCCCTGTGTGCCTCGGTCGTATGCAGTCCTGATTGTGGCGCTCACCTGCACGGCGCCAAACACGCATACGACCATCGTTGGCACCAAGGCAGAAGCGACTCTCATCGCTGAAGACGACACGTCTCCATTCGTCCCTCCATTCACGCCTGTCGCGACACCACTGGAGGCGGGCTGCACGATGTTGGGGCGTGAGCGGAAGACGGCCTAACGGTGTGCGGGACCGTAGCCCAGCTTCATGGAGGCGGTTGCGAATGGTCCTCGCCGATACCCCAGGAGCAACAGTGTCCCTAATTTGCTGGGAAGTGGCGGTGCGGTCCCCTACGGCACTGCGTAGGATCCTACGGTCTTGGCGTGCATCCGTGCGTCGCTGCGGTCCGGTCCCAGGTCAACGGGCACGTGCACCTTCCGCCGACCACTGGCGACAACATTGATGTACTGTGGAGACCTCACGCCCCACGTGTTGAGCAATTCGGCGGTACGTCCACCCGGCCTCCCGCATGCCCACTATACGCCCTCGCTCAAAGTCCGTCAACTGCACATACGGTTCACGTCCACGCTGTCGCGGCATGCTACCAGTGTTAAAGACTGCGATGGAGCTCCGTATGCCACGGCAAACTGGCTGACACTGACGGCGGCGGTGCACAAATGCTGCGCAGCTAGCGCCATTCGACGGCCAACACCGCGGTTCCTGGTGTGTCCGCTGTGCCGTGCGTGTGATCATTGCTTGTACAGCCCTCTCGCAGTGTCCGGAGCAAGTATGGTGGGTCTGACACACCGGTGTCAATGTGTTCTTTTTTCCATTTCCAGGAGTGTATATACAATATACACGCGGATTCTGCGCGCAACCTCCTTTTTCTTACCTCATCAGTCAGCCTAATTTTCAGCATCTTTTCTTCTTTTGTCCATCAAGTGAGGTATTTCATCTGTTATCTATAATTTCTTTGCAGTTACATTTCATAAACCTATTTCGTCTGTCCAACTTTCGAGATTACATCTTTTACGTCAATCCAGTCCGCTTCCACAGACGTTCCTTGAGGCGCTTAAAAGTGAGGTCTGGACATGGACCAAATAGATTGCTAGTTTTGGATCCAGTAAAGCATGCTTAGGACGCAGAGGCTGCTATCACCACTACTTTCGAATCTGCAATCTGCATTGTTGATGAAATGGGACAAGAAGCAAGATGATCGTATTAACAGCCTCGCTGTGTAGTGTTCCCTCTCCTAAACCATTCTTTCTAATGAAGATAATGAATTTCTGCTTCATCGTGTAAATTAAGCCAGGAAATTTTACACGTGATCGTATTGTCTTTGGTTTGCTACTACTGATATCACAACAAAATATACACGGTGCAGTCACATTGATGTGACCACTGCCTACTGTCGATGTGAGCGTGCAATAACCACTCTCAGACTGCAGGTGGCAGCACTAGCAGTGGAAGGTGTATAGAGCGAGTCAGAGGCACAGGAAACAGTGCAGTCGTTATTGTAATGCAGAAACGAAGCGATTTATCTGACGTCCAAAAGGGCATGATCATTGGCTTTCGCGCCAACAGTGGAAGCCTGTCGAGAACGGCTAAGTTTGTAAACTGTCTTCTGCCACCGTGGTTAAAGCACATCGTGCATGGCAAATAGTGCTATCCAAAATCGGCGCAGAGGAAATTGCGGTGTACCACTGGCTATAGATGACAGGGGCGAACGACGGCTGTGGAGATGTCCACGGGCGAGTAGATGTGCAACTGTTGAGCGACTGACTGCCCAAACTGCCCAGCCATAGATGAGGGAGGTGAACGACAACTGCGGAGATATATGTGGGCGAGTAGATGCGCAACTGTTAAGCAACTGATTGCCCAAACTGCCCGGCCATAGAAGACGAGTGTGAACAATGGCTGCAGAGATATGTGTGGGCGAGTAGATGTGCAACTGTTGAGCAACTGATTGCCCAGACTGCCGAGCCATAAACAAGGGTGAACAATGGCTGCAGAGATGGGCATGGGCGAGTAGAAGTGCAACTGTTCAGCAACTCATTGCCCAAACTGCCTGGCCATAGATAAAGGGGGTGAGCGACGGCTACAGAGTTGTGAATGGGCGAGTAGAAGGGTAACTGTTGAGCAACTGATTGCCCAGACTGCCCAAATGAAGTAAAGGATTACCAACATTGTTTTCTCAACGACCGTTCAGCCAAAGTTCCTGCTTATGGGCCTCTGCAGCACGCCAGTGCCACAACTGGAAGTCGACTGAGTGGCAACAGGTGGTCTTTTCAGATGAATCACGAAGCATATGTGATATATATGTCTCAATTTTACTGTCACAGATGCATGGTACAAAGTACAAAATATGCGTTTAATGAGTGGACTATGTCAGGAATATGTTGTTCATATATTCGTATCCCAAGATTCAATCTCCACAGCATTCTGTCTGTGTAATGCTGATAGCTGGA
Organism: Schistocerca cancellata; assembly: GCF_023864275.1. NCBI lineage: Eukaryota > Metazoa > Arthropoda > Insecta > Orthoptera > Acrididae > Schistocerca > Schistocerca cancellata. The sequence goes on from NC_064626.1 coordinate 941,177,119, forward strand.
AGAAAATTTAATTACTGTTAATATATTTAAACATTATTACAGTGTTACAAAATAGTAATACTGTAATAGTAATGGTATTTCAAAGCAATTTACTTCAGTGAAAAACAAAATCGAACTCTTTTGTTTTACACCACATAAAATATCATTTTACCCCTCGGGGTAGGGTTGGGAATCACTGATCTAGAAGATAGAATCATGAAGAATCAGATGAATCTCTTAAAAAGACGCTGTACTTGCTACCAAGCAACACGACACAACATTAAGCGACTGACAGCATCAAAGTCGACATGAGTACGAGCTACTTATCAGGCATTTGGCGGTGGGTTCTACGTTGTCGCAGTGTCAGGAGACGTTTGCAATTCCTTCCACAACGCCACAGTTGTTTGGTTTACTTGCTAGTCATTTGCAATATGCAAAAGGTGTAACTGGCACCTTGTCATTCATAATAATGAAGTCATGGCCCAAAGCCCCCCTGACACGACGCACTTAGGTGAAGGAGTACAGCGTGACAACAATGTTGCCCTTTGAGTGTACCATGTTCACAGATTTAGAGATCAGTACGCCCATGCAACATTATGCCTCCCAAAATCATAACACCTGGATCAGTGGAACGTACATATTCTACAGTGCACCTACATACGGCGACAGGTAGGAACACGGGATGCATCCAGGAACGTTGTCGTACGTGATGGTTTTGTTGGTCCTATTTGTGGTGTGGGGAGTCCTAATACTGCATGGGAATACTGACCTTCAAATCTTTGAACACGATAGACTCATCAGTCAACGTCATTGTCACACAATAGTCCTTCACCACTTGAGTCTTTTCAGAGGTGCCGTAGCTTCATTTTTGTGGATGAAAATGCACGACTGCATCGAACAGGGGAGATGGAGAAGGTCTTTGAACGAGAGGATATAGGGGGAGATGGACTGGCCTGCCCTTCCCCCGACTTAAATCCCATCGACTAAGTGTGTACTGTGAAGCGGATATGTACTGCAGCCTGTTAACATGCACCAGCACCAGCAACCATTCAGCAGTTGTCAGTCACGCTGGAGGAGGAATGAACGCCCCACCATAAGACTCCTTGCCAACCTTGTGGCCAGCATGGGAGCATGTTACAGAGCACGTATTGCCGTCCTTGGTGCTCACACATCGTATAAAAAAAAATCCCACCCATTGAAATATCCAGAAGACCATCAGGATTCGCGGAGACTTCAGTGTAATTACTGACTTTGAATAAAAGTCTCATTTGCGTTCGTTGCATTGTGTATTTCATTGTTACCTTCTGTACTATTCTGTAGCAGTTCCTTCTATGTATGGTCCTAGTTCAATCGAGCTATGAGGATAAGAATATCTTGTTAACCGAAAACGGATGTATATCTTATAGCTAGAAGGACTAATGATCCAGAAGCAATCAAAAATTATAGAAAATAGTGCACTGTATTATGAAAAGTTATTAAGAAGACCAGAAGTATGTGCATTATCCCTGGCGTTAGCACTCTGGTAATACAATTAAAACAATTTGGAATATTGTTAAGAGGGAAACAGGGCAACCGAGAGCACAGGAAAACGGCATTTCTATAATAGTCCATGCAAAGGTTGCTAACGAGAGGCAGAAGTAGAAAATATTTTTAATAATCATTTTTAAGTGTAGTAGAGAAAAAAGGATCCAGCTGTTCACTGGAAAATGTAAGGCTGTGTATGGAAGAAGCAATACCTATGCAGTTTGATGAAACTGAAATTCAACCCACGTGTCCTACTGAAATTAGGAAAATAATAAATGCACCCAAAAGTAAAAGCTCGCTTGGAATTGATGGCATTTCCAACAGAGTACTAAAAACTTATTTGCAGCCGAGAAGTAGGATATTTCAGCCACATATGTAGTACATTAATGAAACAGGGCATTTTCTGGGCAGACTGAAATAAGCTACTGTTAAACCATTGTATATAAAATGGGGATAGATCTGATGCTAAGAACTACCACCCACTTTCCACAGCAGGCACGTGGTTCATGCACTGATACTGACAGCAGTTCATTGGTGACAAAGGTTGGAATTTGCATGCCGTTATGCCTTTTCAGATGGATCACGTTTTATGCTCCATCCAACACATGGCTGTTGGTGTGTACAGTGTGAAACGTCTGAGAGCAAACATCCTGCAACAATGTCGGAAGCGTCCAGGACAAAGAAGGGAGTATTATGGTCTGGAGAATGTATTAGTGGCATTCTGTGCGTGATCTCGTCTTTCTATAAGGCAGTATGGATTAGCACAAGTATGCATCTATCCTAGACACCATGTCCACCATTATATGCAGTTTGTTTCTCCTTGGTACAATGACATCTACCAGCAGGACAAGGCACCATGTCACATGACTCACATCATACATGTGTGGCTTGAAGAGTGCATGGATGAGTTCACTGTACTCTCCTGGTCACTAAACTCCCTGGATTTAAACCCAGTCGATAATCTGTAGGGACATCTCACAGTGCTTCATGCTGCAAAAGCCTTTTGACAGGTGGTGTGACTGGATGGTGTAATATCGTTTCCTTGTACTTACCAAAACATGGAGGCTTCTGTAAATTATTCCATGACAAAATGAGCTTAACAGAAAACCACAGGAAGCAATTTTTGCTACAATTAGAGACCTGCTTGTGTGCCAGATTTCCACATGGCTACAGAATCCTCGTTCTGGGAAGAAGTGAAGATTTAACTCAGTTCACCGGATTCTTATGCTGGCCTTGACTTGCCAGAAAGGCAGTGGCAACAACAGCAACGGCGGCGACTTATGAAGCAGGGCGCGTGATTCACGGGCTGGTGGTGCTCCTGGCAGGGTCGCCAGCTGCGCCGCTGTCGCCACCGCCGCTGCTGCTTGGCACTGGCCACCCCCAGCGGGCAGCGCGCCCCGGCCCGCCGCACTACACTCCCGCCAGCCGATATAAATACTCCACCTCTAAAAATTCTGCAAAATCTCTCGCACCGCTGCTTGCAGCACCCGCCGACCATAAATACTTTGGAGGCAGTCGCTGCCAGCTCGGGCTCCTGCCTCCCCTCTACTGTACCTGCAGCCCCTCCTGGTCGCTGGCTCGCCAGTTACCAGCAGAGACCAGTACAAGAGCACAGCAGCAGCAGAAGGGACCGCACCTGCAAACCGGTTTCCTTCCGTCAATAACGTTTGCAGCTGCCGCCATGTGCTTCCTCAATGGAGTTCCTTGTAGCGTGTAAAATGTTGCAATAGTAGAGCTGTAGTCAAGGAATGCTACGAAGACAATGTAGTGGACTGCGTTAGTTCTCAAGTTGGTTGATTACCTGCATTCTTATTTTCTTTGACAGTCTCATTTGACCGCTATTCTGCGCTTGTGAGATAGTCCATTACTAGAAAATTATCATATGTGAGTGCCCACCTCTTAAATCGAGATAGTTAACGCACATTAAAGCGATGAGTTCGATCCATATATTGCGGATTCTAATGTCCGCTGTGGATGAAATTTGGCCGATGAAGAAGAGAAAGATGACAGCGTAATGTCCCAATAAGCAGACCACGCTCCAGTATGCTGCTTTAGCTTCCAAACGATTCCACAGAAGCAGATCGACTGAGGACTAGTGACATAATTGATAGCCTGTCTCTCCAATTGGGACATTAATCTCGACAACCTCCTTAGTGCTACTCTAGAGGACTAGACCATGTGCCGACTCTCTCCTTCTCTTCCTTCTATCTCATTGTCGTCAACCACACGAAAAGACATTACACTCTGAAATCATTCATCACTGTTTGCTGCTCGAAACATTTATACTTAGAACACAACGTTCACTTCGGTAAGCAAAGATACTCAATAAATATAAACCGATAGACTCCAATGTAGGTGACGAAACACTTATAAACCCAGTCAGATGCCAATCACACTTGTTTATCGCATGCTATGCGAGCATATGATAGTGCAACAGTGATACAGTGAGAACACTTTCTTAAAATTCACTGTTTCTTTTATCTGTATTTGACTATGATTTTTGTCTGTTTTGTCCTACTTAGTAATTTTGCGCGGATTACATACAGCATTTGAAGTTGTAGTTGTGATTACGTTTATAATATTTTGGATCGTTGTGTTCAGAGAGAGGCACATGACTGGATATTTATTAACAATTTAGACGTCTGATTTGACACTAAAATCATATTAGCAGACTGAGAAATACACACAAGTTCAAAACATTAGAAATAGACACTCTTGTTGTGATTATCATTAAAAAAAGAATTGCCTGTAATAAATACAATTTCCAGTTCATAATGTGAAGGGGTAAAGGCATATAAGATATCTATTGCAGGAAGCGGTGTTTTATAAATGTGCGACATGTCCCACAGATACGTAAACGAGCTAACTTGCAAACCTTTTAACGGAGCAAGGCGATGTCGTGGATAAAACACTGGACTTTCTCTCTCTCTCTCTCTCTCTTTTTCCAAAGGAAAGCTGTAGTTTGAGACGCAGATATGACACCATTCACATCGATCTTTCTGTGAGGAAAATGTCCTGTTACTGCTACGGCGTCACTGACTTAGAAATTAATTATGTGAAGACAAACCGCTGAAAAGATTCCCTATTCAAAGAGTGTAAGTTCGCCACATTGCCTCGTGAACTCACGCTAATGAGCCAGAACCACTGCCCACCGCGAGACTAAATGCCGTTTGGTGGCATTATAGGCACGTGACACGATAAAGTGAGTACATAGGCGGAGTGGAGGCGATTAGTGAATCGTTCCAGCGATACGGGCAGACAATGGGAAAATCCATTGACATAAGCGACTTTGTGAAAGAGGAGATTGTTATGGTGCGGCTCCTGGAAACAAACACCTCGGAAAAGACGAAGCTGGTGGGCTGTTCGCGTCCTGCTTTCGTGGGAATCTATGGGAAGTGATTGAAGGACGTGTAAAGCAACAAAGGCTGCGACCTCTGGAGGGAACAATCCTGGTGCAGACACGAGTGTTTCGGAGTACACTGTTCAGTGACACATGTTGAAGACGACGCTTCACAGCTGACGACCCCCGTGTTCACTCAGCGAATTCGGCAATAATGAATGGGATCATCAGGTTTCAACCATGCGTCAATGCAAACGTGTCGTTTGGTCGGATGAATCTGGTTTCTTATTACACCAGATCGATAGCTGTGTCCGGATATACCGTCATCCAGGCTAAAAACTATTCGAAACATGCACAGCATCACGAACGCAGCCTCATGTGGGCAGTATTGCTGTGTGGGAGACATTCAGATGGCGTTCCATGTGACCTGTGGTAGTAATCGAGAGCACCATGACAGCTGTGGACTTTGCGAACATCATAATATTATTCATTTTAAACACTGGATGTAGCGATTGTGCAGTTGATCGCTACAGCCTCGTTGTTTAATGTCAAACACACAAAAATAAGAATGTTATCCAAATCTACAGGTTTTGGGAATGAAGTTACCATCATCCGGCTGTCTGCGTTCACCCCTTAATACACACGCACATTAAAAAGATAAAAATAGTTGGAAAATGAAACAAAAATATTCTGACATTAGGTCCTCGTCTTACTTTAAAATTAGTAACATCTCGTCCTCTGTTTTACTCCATCGTATTAACTGCCATTCACCAACGTGCTCCTATTCGGTAGCAGCAACACCGAGCGTGTCTGTTTGACGTCACACCAGGTGCAATGACTTGTTCTGCCCAACCAGAATGCGGCGCTCACTAAACGCACTGAGCCACCGATCGTTCCACTCTGTTCCAGAGAACGCACTGAGCCACCAACTGTTCCATTGTGTTCCAAAGATGTTGCAGGGGACACGAAGAAACAGCGTTGTCAATAGTTATGAAAAATGCTTACACACATCATCATATTCCCACTAAAGTCAAAAAACAGCCATGAATCCGTTGAAGACTCGATTATTGCTCTCTCTAGTTTGTACATTGAGCACCTTATCAAATCCATCTCGCAGATTTAGTATTTATAGTTATTCAAGTACGTCAAGCTTCCTTCCTTTGTTCGTTACGTGCAATACCTCTAAATCTTTTTGAGTGCCTCTTCAAAATGGCTCAAATGGCTCTGAGCACTATGGGACTTAACATCTGAGGTCATCAGTCACCTAGAACTTAGAACTACATAAACCTAACAAACCTAAAGACATCACACACATCCATGCCCGAGGCAGGATTCGAACCTGCTATCGTAGCAGTCGCGTGGTTCCTGACTGAATCGCCTAGAACCGCTCGGCCACCGTGGCCGGCGCCTTTTCACGTGGGACCTCTGTCATATACGTGTTTCCTACTATAGGTTTTCCATAATTTCCCAGTCTTAAAACGTCTGTGTGCTGTTTATACCTTGTCGAGTCCTTCCTGTCTTATATACGTCACATCATATAATGCACACTATATTTTTCATAGTCCCGCTTGTTTTATAAGGGGCAGTCCAGTGAAAACGAGACAGTTGGAAAAGAAGCAAGCTGTTCATTACGTCAGAAATAAAAACCATAACTATCAATACATTTATCCCACTATGAGACAAGACTGTCAGTGCCTTCAAGAAAAATGTTTTCGGTTGCCTACGAAACCGTGATTCTACCAAGCTGTGCGCCATGATGACCTACTGCTTTGACTGCAAGGACCCACTGCTCATTGACTTTCTGGAACACGGAGCCACAATTAACGCACGGCGGTTCGTGTACACAAAAATTGACGTGTTTCATCATGTCTAAATACCGAGGTATGCTGACGGACGACATCGTTCTACTGCTGGACAATGTATGTCCATAAGTTGACAAGGCTGTTTCGATTACACTGCGGAAGTTTCGGTGCGAAGCCTTTGCACATCCTCCATGCGAGTTCCATGTTTTTGGAGCTCTAAAGAAAGACATTTGTGGCCGTCGTTTTGATACGGATGAAGAGGTGCTCGCCTGGGTTCCGTAGTATAACGGGTCTACACCTGTGTGATTCTTAAGTATACTAGATGGCGATACGACTGTAATTAATTGTACAACACTATGCACCTTTCGATATTATAATATTTTCTAACACTGGTAAAGCATGTTTTTATGTTTGGAGACCCACATTTCTATGTCATGTTTATTTATCATCTTTCAGTCTGAAGAACTATGTCTATATTTTCGAGTTTCAAAAATGGTTCAAATGGCTCTGAGCACTATGGGACTCAACTGCTGAGGTCATCAGTCCCCTAGAACTCAGAACTACTTAAACATAACTAACCTAAGGACATCACACACATCTATGCCCGACGCAGGATTCGAACCTATGACCGTAGAGGTCGCGCGGTTCCAGACTGTAGCGCCTAGAACCGCTTTCGAGTTTCTTCCGAGAACAATGATTATCATATGTGACTAATTGTATTTCCACTTACCAGTTACCAGCAGATAATTTTGATCTTAACGATATATAAAACTGTTAGAGACCTGTTATAATTTATTGTTTCTAAAATTAATTGATTACTCAAACTTAACAAAATGCAATTACTATATGATGTAAACTATTCTACTCAAATGTCATCTGTAAACAAAAATTGATATGATTCATATTCTGTGAGCTATCGATGTAAAGTTTTTGTATCTTTGTTTATGTTATTCTTTTCTGTGCCTTGTTAATACTGTGTGGCGGAGAAGATGAGTCGTAATGTAAATGGTCTCCGTTAAATCAGTGTAAGCGATACTGTCGATGTATCAAGAAATGTGGAAAAATTGTTTTGTATTTTTATAAAGTGAACAAGATACTATATTGACTTCCACTTGTGTTTCATTTTAAAGGAGTTACAATCAAACCTGATTTTATAATTCTGAGAACACGACTGATCTGCATTATTGACGATTTGGATGAACGAATTACGCCACAATGTGGTAAGCAAGAGGTAGATTAACGTTTTGTTCTAAAACACTTTAAAGTCCAGGCACTCTCTCTCGGCGAAATCACATCCCGCTTTTTTTCAGGACAATGAGCAATAATAACAATTATAGCGAGAATCAAAGATGAGTATTATTTTCAACCTTTGACTTTTTCAAAACGCTCACTGTGAACAAAACAGTTTTTCCATCAAGTTGCTGCAATTTATCTTACTCAATTTTATGTCTGGTGACCGCGAACAGAATTGTGACAGTTCTTTATTACGTCAGGTATTCAACAAAATTTTAATTACAAGCAGGATACGCTAGCATAAGAGTAGCAACCGCAAACGTTTTTCGATGATGGCATCGACCATCTTGTCTCACAGTGCGGTAAACGTATTAACGATTATGGCGATTACTTTTGAAATAATAAGTTAGTTTACTTACTTCTATCTGTCTCGTTTTAATTTGACTGTCCCTGATTGTTTACTTTCTTCATTCCTGACCTAATAACTGAATTTATATGACTAAGTATTTTTCGCTTGGAATGCCAAATGTACATTCAGCAATTACTCTGAAATTTTCTTTGAATCATAAGGAAGTACGACATATAGGACACAAGCTGTGAAGGCCATAGAAATTAAATTAAATAAATGGTAGAATGCTAGAAAAAATTAGGAACCTAATAAGAATGATACGATGATAAAATCCTCTAATAAGGGTGGATGGAAAAGCTGAAAGATTTAAAGGGAACAGTGATTGTTAAGAAAGAAGAGCAAATCAGGAAAACATTAGAATTTTTTGATGAAATCTGCATTAGGGAAGTACCTAAAGACTGATGAGTTTCAAAAACAACTTAGTAAGGACCGTAAACACATTTGTTTTCTATTTATGAATGCTAAGAAGAGACCCATTGCACCTAAATTAAGATTGCAATCTCACCACATAACACCGACAGTTAAAGTAAAATAATAAAAGTGAATTGGTTATGAGATTGAACATTTTGGACCCAATGGCAGATTTTATTAGAAGCTGGAAGAAACGTTTAAAAAGCTGACGATTTTTAACGAAAACTGACAACTTATAAACGCAAGAAACTGAGGATGACATCCATGAAGTAGTTTATTTAATGGTTTCCTTGAGAAAGCTGACTTTACTATAGAGCTCCAAAGTAATAATCGTATTCAGTTTTTGGAGCTACAGATAAGACTAAGCATGGCAAGTTGCATGCCTTTAAGATCATTAGAAAGCAAAGGACAAGAGATTTCTAGATACCTAACGAATCATGCCAACCTCGAGTTTATAAAGAAGCTGTGTTTAAGTTTTTAGTGCACAGCGCCCTGAGCTTGCCACTGGGTGCGGGATATGAACTGAAGGAGTTGAAATTACTAAGTAAGTAGCAGCAAACAACGGCTATAATTATTGTGAATTGCCTTATTTATAAGACGAAGAAAAACAAAATAGTAAGTAGCTAAGAATAAAAATATTATCACCATGTCATCTTTTGGGAACATCTCAAAGAAATTGGTGAATATATTTAAATCATACAATTTCTAGTAAGCAGTCCATACGATAAACTTGGATATGGTTTAAGCCATGAGGTTCGAAATGGGAAAAGTCAACTACAATAGGCAGTAGTGTGAAAAATACAGTGTGTATCAAGTGACAAGAGGTGCATAGGACAGACAGAAAGAACAATCTCGACAAGTTATAAAAAATAAGATTGGGCAATTACGAGAGATCTGTAACACTCAAATGCTTATATGTGACGGATCACACACTAAAAGGCATCGAAGAGAATTTATAGGTAGTGCACGTAGCGACCAAGGGAAGAAAGCTTAACCTACTTGAAGAAATAGAAATATCAGTTCACCGAGGAGGCAGACCGTGAGAGCTGCCGCACCCAAGGTTACAGTCATGGTTCGGCGACCGTATAGCCGTTGGCAGTTTCGCATCAAAGTGAAGCTGTGAAACGATGCCATTGGTCGGAGGTTTGAACAAGCATTTGCTTGAATCTTTCAAGAAACATATCGGAGGTTCTGGAAGCGCTGTGCAGAGGGGCGGTTTCACAACCTACAAGGGTTGGAGGAAACTGGAGTAGCGGAGGCTTGGTAGAGAGCATGCAGCCCAGTCCAGCGTGTGGAGGCGAGCGGGACTGTCACAGAGCAGGGCTGCTCTAAAACGTACTACTTGAAGTAGGAGCAGTTTGGAACAGGTTGGTACTTCATTTTGGCGCTGGTAGTATTGCTCATTTACACTCGGGCACTAAAGCCACACTTCTGTTCTTGGCCAGTGTAGGCAAGCAAACAGCAGGGTCCGTAAACGGCGGCGATAACTGAGTATCTTCAACCACAGAAGTTTTCAGACGCAGTAATACGTCCATTGAGTAGCCGTATTTATTTTCTGGACGCCACGCTGCATCTCCACGGCGCCGCCAGTCTTCTATGACGAGTAATATCCACACTTTGCAGATCACTTGGGTGATATTTGTGCATCTATCTAATATTGGGAACAGTAAGGTTAAATACATACAGTTCCACTATTTGGTCTCTCTGAGTTTTTCGTTATCCACTCCAGCTTAGTTGGTGATTAGAGCTAACAAAAGGGTTAACAATATGAATCCTGCAGTGCTCTTAACGAACATATCAGGGGATGCGTTCACTCAGCGAGATATTGTGCCAGTCTTGGATAGGGTAAATAGTAGGATTAATAATTGTATACTTGTTAGGATTCCATGTTGTGTTTTTTGCACTTTCTTTTTTATTTTATGATCAAACATTTATTAATTACTTTCTCCTTTTCTTATTTAACTAGGATTAGTCCCTATTCTCATCCTGAATATGTTATATAAGGAAAGGATATGTAGGAAGGGATCAATTAAATAAAATTTTAATGGCAAGAATACCTTAGTGTCGTCGCGAAAAACAGAGCAGGGTCGGATAGCGACAAATCCACTAATAATACCACTGATGGCATCTTACAGGCTTACCTCCTGTCGTTTGACTTCTGGTGGAATACTTTGATTGGAATATTTAATCAAATATATTTATTTGCCCATGTATATCTGACATAAGTAACTTATCGCCCACCAAAATAGTGATAAAGGAAATCATCTGACTATGGAAGACAAAGTGCTCGATGTACCCAATTTGTTACACATGTCCATAAATAAATTCATAATTAACAAATGGAACAAATATTGAAGTAAATAGACTAATACCTTGGAAATTTGAATAGGGGATCAGGAATGTGATTCCAGTAAACGCGTATCTGGACAAAATATTCGTGGCTGACGTACCGTAACTGCCAAAAGTTAGTGCCTAGAGATAGGAAATGCAACAAAAAGATATTCATGTGCACCTATGGTTGGAGTTCAAAGCATGTTGGACCTCTAACTGCAAACAAGTCTTCAGAATGGAGACTGAAATTACTGAACATCATTACAAAAGATGCGGCTATCGGCCGGAGTGGCCGTGCGGTTCTAGGCGCTACAGTCTGGAGCCGAGCGATCGCTACGGTCGCCGGTTCGAATCCTGCCTCGGGCATGGATGTGTGTGATGTCCTTATGTTAGTTAGGTTTAATTAGTTCTAAGTTCTAGGCGACTGATGACCTCAGAAGTTAAGTCGCATAGTGCTCAGAGCCATTTTTTGATGCGGCTATCGCTTCGGTTCGCCGGACTGTTGTGGCTCGATCTGACTCACACCATACTTATTATCTGCAAATGGCGTCTGAAGTGGCTGCAAAATCAGCTATTGGCTCTGTACCAACAATTCTTCGCTGGCTGTGTCTAAGTTCAACTCAGCCAGATGATAGCCTCTCCTCCCAGAAGAGCCTGGAGGCGTCGTGTAGAGGTGAAGCCTGTCCGTGGAAAAGATCGCCAGAGAAGATGCTGAAGTAAGAAGCAGTCTGCCTCCCCTCCTACTCCTCCCCCCCCCCCCACATCTACATCTACATCTACATTTATACTCCATAAGCCACCCAACGGTGAGTGGCGGAGGGCACTTTACGTGCCACTGTCATTACCTCCCTTTTCTGTTCCAGTCGCGTATGGTTCGCGGGAAGAACGACTGTCTGAAAGCCTCCGTGCGCGCTCGAATCTCTCTAATTTTACATTCGTGATCTCCTCGGGAGGTATAAGTAGGGGGAAGCAATATATTCGATACCTCATCCAGAAACGCACCCTCTCGAAACCTGGCGAGCAAGCTACACCGCGATGCAGAGCGCCTCTCTTGCAGAGTCTGCCACTTGAGTTTGCTAAACATCTCCGTAACACTTTCACGGTTACCAAATAACCCTGTGACGAAACGCGCCGCTCTTCTTTGGATCTTCTCTATCTCCTCCGTCAACCCGATCTGGTACGGATCCCACACTGATGAGCAGTACTCAAGTATAGGTCGAACGAGTGTTTTGTAAGCCACCTCCTTTGTTGATGGACTACATTTTCTAAGGACTCTCCCAATGAATCTCAACCTGGTACCCGCCTTACCAACAATTAATTTTATATGATCATTCCACTTCAAATCGTTCCGCACGCATACTCCCAGATATTTTACAGAAGTAACTGCTACCAGTGTTTGTTCCGCTATCATGTAATCATACAATAAAGGATCCTACTTTATATGTATTCACAATACATTACATTTGTCTATGTTAAGGGTCAGTTGCCACTCCCTGCACCAAGTGCCTATCCGCTGCAGATCTTCCTGCATTTCGCTACAATTTTCTAATGCTGCAACTTCTCTGTCTACTACAGCATCATCCGCGAAAAGCCGCATGGAACTTCCGACACTAATCTACTAGGTCATTTATATATATTGTGAAAAGCAATGGTCCCATAACACTCCCCTGTGGCACGCCAGAGGTTACTTTAACGTCTGTAGACGTCTCTCCATTGATAACAACATGCTGTGTTCTGTTTGCTAAAAACTCTTCAATCCATCCACACAGCTGGTCTGATATTCCGTAGGCTCTTACTTTGTTTATCAGGCGACAGTGCGGAACTGTATCGAATGCCTTCCGGAAGTCAAGGAAAATAGCATCTACCTGGGAGCCTGTATCTAATATTTTCTGGGTCTCATGAACAAATAAAGCTAGTTGGGTCTCACACGATCGCTGTTTCCGGAATCCATGTTGATTCCTACAGAGTAGATTCTGGGTTTCCAAAAACGACATGATACGCGATCAAAAAACATGTTCTAAAATTTTACAACAGATCGACGTCAGAGATATAGGTCTATAGTTTTGCGCATCTGCTCGACGACCCTTCTTGAAGACTGGGACTACCTGTGCTCTTTTCCAATCATTTGGAACCTTCCGTTCTTCTAGAGACTTGCGGTACACGGCTGTTAGAAGGGGGGCAAGTTCTTTCGCGTACTCTGTGTAGAATCGAATTGGTATCCCGTCAGGTCCAGTGGACTTTCCTCTGTTGAGTGATTCCAGTTGCTTTTCTATTCCTTGGACACTTATTTCGATGTCAGCCATTTTTTCGTTTGTGCGAGGATTTAGAGAAGGAACTGCCGTGCGGTCTTCCTCTGTGAAACAGCTTTGGAAAAGGTTGAAACGTCCCCTTAGAACAATTATACAGACTGTGCTTATACTGACACACAATATTTTTTGCGCAACGCAATCTGACTATCAAAAATCCCTACAAAAGAATGGCCCTGACTAACATTAACCTATGCGTTTCACAAATCGCTTACCTCACAAAAATCTTGGTTACTCGAACTACTGCAATACAGCAGACAGGTAATGGGCCACAACAGAGCAAACCCAAAGAATATTGGTAGGTAGGTCATCACAGAGCATATGTAAGTAGGCTGTTTATGTTTTCTTATTGGCAACGTTACGTAGCGCTCTGTATGAAAATCACTGGCTGTGCTGTGTGCAGTCTGTGGCTAGTTTGCATTGTTGTCTGCCATTGTAGTGTTGGGCAGCGGCAGCTGGATGTGAACAGCGCGTAGCGTTGCGCAGTTGGAGGTGAGCCGCCAGCAATGGTGGATGTGAGGAGAGAGATGGCGGAGTTTTGAAATTTGGAAGACTGGATGACATGAACTGATATATATATATACTATGACTATTAAGGTAAATACATTGTTTGTTCTCTATTAAAATCTTTCATTTGCTAACTATCCCTATCAGTAGTTAGTTCCTTCAGTAGTTTGAATCTTTTATTTAGCTGGCAGTAGTGGCGCTCGCTGTATTGCAGTAGTTCGAGTAACCAAGATTTTTGTGAGGTAAGCGATTTGTGAAACGCATAGGTTAATGTTAGTCAGGGCCATTCTTTTGTAGGGATTTTTGATAGTCAGATTGCGTTGCGCTAAAAATATTGTGTGTCAGTTTAAGCACAGTCTGCATAATTGTTCTAAGGGGACGTTTCAAGGTGTTTAGTATTTCAGCTTTACGCGTGTCATCCTCTGTTTCAATGCCATCATCATCCCGGAGTGTCTGGATATGCTGTTTCGAACCACTTACTGATTTAACGTAAGACCAGAACTTCCCAGGATTTTCTGTCAAGTCGGTACATAGAATTTTACTTTCGAATTCACTGAACGCTTCATGCATAGCCCTCCTTACGCTAACTTTGACATCGTTTAGCTTTTGTTTGTCTGAGAGGTTTTGGCTGCGTTTAAACTTGGAGTGAAGCTCTCTCTGCTTTCACAGTAGTTTCCTAACTTTGTTGTTGAACCACGGTGGGTTTTTCCCGTCCCTCACAGTTTTACTCGGCACGTACATGTCTAAAACGCATTTTACGATTGCCTTGAACTTTTTCCATAAACACTCAACATTGTCAGTGTCGGAACAGAAATTTTCGTTTTGATCTGTTAGGTAGTCTGAAATCTGCCTTCTATTACTCTTGCTAAACAGATAAACCTTCCTCCCTTTTTTTTTATATTCCTATTAACTTCCACATTCAGGGATGCTGCAACGGCCTTATGAGCACTGATTCCCTGTTCTACACTTACAGAGTCGAAACGTTCGGGTCTGTTTGTTATCAGTAGGTCCAAGATGTTATCTCCACGCGTCGATTCTCTGTTTAATTGCTCGAGGTAATTTTCGGATAGTGCACTCAGTATAATGTCATTCCATGCTCTGTCCCTACCACAAGTCCTAAACATCTGAATGTCCCAGTCTATATCTGGTAAATTGAAATCTCCACCTAAGACTATAACATGCTGAGAAAATTTATGTGAAACGCATACCAGATTTTCTCCCAGTTGTTCTGCCACTAATGCTGCTGAGTCGGGAGGTCGGTAAAAGGAGCCAACTATTAGCCTATCTCGGTTGTTGAGTGTAACCTCCACCAATAATAATGCACAGGAACTATCCACTTCTACCTCACCACAGGATAAACGACTACTAACAGCGACAAACACGCCACCACCGGTTGCATGCAATCTATCCTTTCTAAACACCGTCTGTGCCTTTGTAAAAATTTTGGCAGAATTTATCTCTGGCTTCAGCCAGCTTTCTGTACCTATAACGATTTCAGCTTCGGTGCTTTCTATCAGCGCTTGAAGTTCCGGTACTTTACCAATGCAGCTTCGACAGTTTACAATTACAATACCGATTGCTGCTTGGTCCCCGCATGTCCTGACTTTGCCCTGCACCCGTTGAGGCTGTTCCCCTTTCTGTACTTGCCCAAGGCCATCTAACCTAAAAAACCGCCCAGCCCACGCCACACAACCCCTGCTACCCGTGTAGCCGCTTGTTGCTTGTAGTGGACTCCTGACCTATCTAGCGGAACCCGAAACCCCACCACACTATGGCGCAAGTCGAGGAATCTGCAGCCCGCACGGTCGCAGAACCGTCTCAGCCTCCCCGCCCCCCCCCCCCCACCCCCCCCGAAGTCTCCAGCCAAAGGAGTAACTCTCGGCAGAGTGTTTCCGACAAGGAAATCCACATGAACTTTTGCGGCGACGCGTAATGTTGATTGACTGAATAATAAGTGTGAGTGCCGAGTAGTAAGACATTGTCTTGCAAAGCACTGGTCTGCCTCCCTTACTCATATTTCAGGTGATTAACCAGATGAAAAACTTTTTAGTCTTGTTGCTCGAAGACGTGTCCTACTTGCTCCCTCTCTCTGTCTATTCTCGTACGCTGGCGAGCATGGAAAGGCCTCTGTAACCACAGATGCTCTCCTTACTCACACTTTTAAATTGTTTACGTAAAGCTGTGTTTACATTTCCTTAATTAATTTGTTTAGCGGCACGATCTTCAATTTAGCTCCTAACTTTACGATCGTATTCCACTCTCTAAGATGTTATCTTTACAGCCCAATCTTTTTGTCGAATTTTGACTGTCCGTTCTTTCTCTCCACAATGTCAGTTCTTCCGGCATTCTGCCATTTAGTGTCACGCATCTAGCGAAAAACAGTCTCTGTCATCCTGCATATCCTGGAGACGTAGTACATAAGTTCATAGCGTTTTCCCATAAGTTTACATGTACTCATAACAGAGACTTTAGTCGCCATTGATATAATCTCCTTCACTATCTACAACAGTGGGGTAACTTTTAGATTTTGTGTCAGTAGGAATCATGTGGTTTTGACGCGAAGAACTCTTCGAGCGATGTTCGGAGCGTATTTTCAAACGTAAACGACGTATCTTGAAGACTGTTCGACAGAGATCGGAAAAGGGCGCAGATTCCCAACCGAACTCCTGTATAGTGTTTTTTGTCAGTCCAGCACAAAGCGGGCGGACGTCATCGTGGACTGGCATCACTTCACACGGTCTTCCTGGTCGTTGTTCTTGGACTGCGCCTGCAAGACGTCTCAGTTGTTGACAGTAAATGTCAGCAGTGACGGCGGCTATATCTCGGGGAAGCAATTCGTAGTACACACACAGTCGCTGTTTCACTAGATGCATAAAATTATCTTTCGTGGATGCGTGCAGGTCTTCGTACGGGGAGTTGCTCTTTTGTTTGGGCTCAGTCATTCCTTTCTTTTCTTTATTTTAGCATAAAGACACCATTTATTGTTACTAGTAACGATACAGAATAGAAATGGTCGGTGTTGTTCACGAGCCAATTGGTGACGAGCAAGCAGAAATGCACATATGGCCACCAGCTAATTTTTGTGATTTTGGCTGTGAGCATATGGTAACCATACATCCGAATTTTGAACCTTCCTCATAGCATGCAATGTCGCACGATTTTGGAATGATCACTGTTCATCACATTTACCAGTTCTAGACTACACTGACGTGGATCATTGTGGATTAATGCGTTCAAACGATCATCAAACCCTGAAGGTCTTCCTGAAAGCGGAGAATCACCAACGTCAAAATGATCCTCCTTAAAACGCGAAAACCGTTTTCTTGCCGTGCTCTGTCCAATGTCATTATCCTCATATATGGCGCAAGTGTTTCTGGTTGCCTACGCTGGTGGCTACTCCATTTTCTAGCGTCCACAGCTTTACTCCCTATCTCCAAATGACAAAATGACAACATGTAATCTCAAATATCAATAGTGAACTACAAATAAAAAGTAGCAATCGCTAAATTAACTCATAGCAGCCCGAATACCAACATGCAAAACAAAAACGCTACGAACTTATGCACCGATCAAAATATACACGTGTTGGCAATTATTGGTACGGATTCATATTTCGTCATCCGGTAGGGATCAGTTTATTACGATTAGATTTGGCTCGTTCTTACAGGTTTTACATAAGTTAAAACATAGTTTGTTAAAAGTAGTTACGTAACACTACCAAGAACTTGTTGAATCCATGCCACGGAGAATTGCTGCTGTATTGTGTTCCAGCGGTTAACCTGCTATTAACCGGGTTGTCGTAATGTTTTGGTTCATCAGTGTATTTAGATTGAGATTAATTTGATCTCATCTCAGCTACGACTCCTAGGAGTGTCTGTATGGAAGCTCTCTGGCAGATATCAACATTGACGCCAATGTCCTTATTATCGCAGATTCTTGGTGGAAAAGGTGTCCACAGTGTAAATGGTAACGTTATGTTTACGCTGCCATCGAATAATAGCGAGCAAAAGAACTTCAAATTTTCTGTTATCATGAACGAGTCTGGGAGAAACGACAGTTTTCTCTAGAAAAGTGCTAAACTTGTATGTACTGAGCGTGGCTAGATGGCTATAACAAAATTGTTGTTCCTAGTGCAGAGGCAGTTTTTCCGTAGATTCCAAATGTTGGTGCATATAGGATGTTCGGCAGTACGAGCAGTTCTAGTATCAGAATAGTTTATTATACAGATATCGCGTTTTAATCAGCACTCGCTACATATTATATTTGAAATTTGTTTTGTCCTGTTTAACAAATCATGAGAATCATGTGAATACTCAAATCCAGGATATCTTGAAAGCTCTGTATAGAATGTACAGCAACTTGGTTACAAGTAACTTTTTTTTCGTTAACTGGTATTTCCAAAGATCCTATTAACACTTAAAATTACCATTATTAGTGAATCTTAGCGCTAGACGGGAAAAAGGAGGAAATGAACAAAATATTACACTGTAACAGATGTAGCTTCGTTGAGTGGTAAAAGACAAGCAAAAATTTAATTATCGCTGTCTATTAACCTACCACATACTTCTCGATCTTCATTTTGGGAATATATCCAATACAAACTCAGAAACACATCTGATACATAGGTAACTACCTTCCACAGTATATTTACCGAAAACAACACGGACACGCCATCTGCGAAAAATCATGGATTGCTGCAGAAATTTGATATTAAATGAAAGTAAATATGAAACTTTTATTTTCAGTAGATGGCTCTGAAATGGTTCAAATGGCTCTGAGCACTATGGGACTTACCAGTTCAGAAGATGATCGATCTTAATCTACTAAACAATTTATCAGTAGTTTTTAATTATCACTGATTTTTTTCATATTTCAGGAGGGTCTGCAAGTACACAACGATATTTGGAGAATTCTTTCATAAACTTGCAGCTGATTGGTATTTAGGATGTGCTGAAAAAATATGTACATACACACATGAAAAAAAGCTTTGCATCACCCCGGTTCCCTGATCGCAGATAGACGTTGACTGTGGATATTGTACCACAGACGCAGTCCCTTTGACTGTTCAGAGATGTCACTGAACTCGCCCAAAGACGTAAACTAACCATGCATGAGCAGCGCCTATTAGACGGAGGGGGTCCCTCAGCCGATCTGTTCCAGTCATTCCACCAGGAAGGAGCTACACGGCTCGTGTTGTCTATAGTTCAACCATGCCTAGACGGTCAATACCGCGATCGTGTCCGTATTGTGTTAATTTGTGCCAGGAAGGGCCCTTCAACAAGGGAAGTGTCCAGGCGTCACGCAGTGAACCAAAGCGATGTTGTTCGGGCATGGAGGAGATACAGAGAGACAGGAACTGTCGATGACACTGCTCGCTCAGGCCGCCCAAGGGCTACTACTGCAGTGAATGGCCGCTACCTACCGATTACGGCTCGGAGTAACCCTGACAGCAACGACACCAAGTTGAATAATGCTTTTTGTGCAGCCACAGGACGCCGTGTTACGACTCAAATTGTGCGCAATAGGCTGCATGATGTGCAACGTCACTTCCGATGTCCATGACGAGGTCCATCTTTGCAACCACGACACCATACAGTGCTATGCAGATGGGCCCAATAACATGCCGAATGCACCGCTAAGGATTGGCATCACGTTCTCTTCACCAATAAGGGTCGCATATGCCTTCAACCAGACAGTCGACAGGGAGACGTGTTGACGAAGGTTGACCTCTATTCCAGTTCTCTGAACAGGTTCCGGAACTCTCGGAACCGAGGTGATGCACAACTTTTTTTAGTGTGTGTGTATTGTATTTTATTTTTATTTATTTATTTATTTTTTGTGTGTGCGAAGCTGGAACAGCAACAGGAGTAAGGCATCTCTTTAGACGCAACTCCTTAGTACCATGCCTCATCGCAGTTTTACTTAATGATGAAGATTCATCATTGCGTGGACTCCGTAGAGATACTGAAGACAACAATCCACTACAGACGATCAGAGCCGCGTCACTGACGCATGTCCGTCATGTGCTCAATACTTCCTTTTGACTGCTGGCTTCGACGGCGAGGCAAACACACCTAAATATGTGGAATTTTGACCGCATCATTGTCGACAAAATCTGTGACTGGTTAGCTTATGCTTAATCTTACCATACTCAAGGTCCCCACCTGTTGTCAAAAGCGACAAATAAAAGTGCATAATTTGGCGGCGTGTGTCGCCAGCTTTTTTTTGGATGAGTCGATGTAGATGTCTCATATTCCTCTTTTCGTCATCGGTTGCGTGGTTTCGAGCGCGCTCACAACAAGAAAAACAACTCAGCATTTGTGGAGATCTTAGAGTCTCGTAATGCGATGTTTCTACACCAATCCTAATCTCTTTTCCCTGGCTCTGTCGATAGCTGAGGTAACCACATAAAAGAGTTGCTTCTGTATCTTATGGAGGTAAGATGGTAGTCGATGTTAGGACAACTATTTTGTTGTTGTAAATACCAAATACTATACCAAAGAAGCACTTGCTCAATTCAAAATCTGTGAATCGTCTGTTACAGTGCAGGTTAATTGACATTGCTCCTCTGATTCTAAACATAGCTGACAGTGGCAGGTCAACATACTGTGGCTGTTTTCTCCGAACCGATATAATCACAGAATACCTTGAGATTGTGACCCGTAAAAGTCCCATTGTCTTCACGAATTCGAGGACGCAGTGCTCCAGGCACCTGTCGTCGGTTATTTCTATATTACAAAGACTTTTATAATAGACATTTGTGTTATCGAATGAAACGGTAAGTTAACTGTTACTAGTCACTGTCTCCGCTAGGCAGAATCACGCCTTACCCCAAAGTCGTAACACACATACACGTCACACATAAATTGCCCTGATGACGGAGGTTTAAACATTTGAAACGGATTATAAACTGTGATTAATAGCAGTAAACTTGTTGTTTCATATCAGTAACAATCAAGGAAAACCTAACTTAAAATTCTCGCATTTAAAGACATGTATGTTGTTATCAATAAAAAGCTCAAAACAATTACTTTGCCCAAACTCGAAACCAGACACTCGCTTTCAGTGCGCATCAGCTGAGCCTCACGAGTGCGCTGCATGGGCTGTTCACAGCTTTAATGAGCCACCACGCCTCGCTTCTCATCCCGTACCCCACTCCTCCACCCACATTACTACTAAAATCCCTAGTGGCTCTCTCGCCCCTAGAGGGAATGGTTATTGTGAAGAGCTTCAGTTCATTCAGAACTTCTAACTTACTCTTGGCGGAGTCGGGTGTAGCCAGCCGTTTATTTACCCCTCCAAGAGAAAACGAAATCCCCTCTCTCTCTCTCGCGTGCTATCCTTTTCATGTACGACGGCCACGAAGGCTACCAGTTCTGGCAACCTCACCTTCACCTGGCATACAAAACTTCTGCATTCGACGAAAGCACAGTAATTCCTTGTATCCAAAACACACAAATGTACACTGATCAGCCACAACACTGTGACCACCTACCTAATAGCCTTTGGCACTATTAACAGTGGCGACACGTAGTGGCATGGAAGCATTGAGGCCTTTGTAGGTCGCTGGAGGGAACTGGCGCCACATCTGCGCATCCAAGTCACATAATTCCCTTAAATTCTGGGGAGTGGAGCGACGAGCTCTGACGTCACGTTCAATCACATCTCAGATATGTTCCATCGGCTTCAGATCTAGTGAGTTAGAGGGTAAGCACATCAATTGGGACTCGCCACTGTGTTTTCCGAACCACTCCATCTCACTCCTTGCCTTGTTACATGGCGCACTATCTTGTTGAAAAATTCAATTGCCGTCAGGAAACATGATCGTCATGAAGGTCAGATCCTCAGTCTGTACGTGGTCGTAAATCAGCTTACAATATTTCTTGACCGTCCTGGTGCCTTGCACGAGCTGCGTTGGACCCATGGATACCCACATGAATGTTCCCCAGAGCGCTAATGAGCAGCCGCCAGCTTGTCTCCGTCCCGCAGTACAGGTGTCAAGTAGCTGTTCCCCTGAAAGTTGACGGAATCGCGCCTCCCATCGGCATGATGAAGAAAGTATCGGAATTCACCAGACCATGCAACGCTCGGACACTGTCCCAACGTCCAGTGCCGATGGTCACGTGACAGTTTCAGTCGTAGTTGCTGATGTCATGTTGACACTGGCACGTGCATGAGTCGTCTGCTGCGGTGGCCCATCGTTAGGAGTGTTCAGTGCACTGTATTTTCAGATACACTTGTGCTCTACACAGCATTAAAGTCTGATGTTAGTTCCACCACAGTTCGACGCTTGTCCTGTTCTACCAGTCTGTCCAGCCTACTACGTCCGACGTCTGGACGTGGTTTCCTCTTGGTTTCTCCACGTGTTGAAGACACTCGCCACAGCACTCCTTCGCCACCCGACAAGTTTGCAGTTTCCGAAATGCTCGCACCGAGCCTCCGGGCCATCACACTGTGCCCTCGGTCAACCACAGATACATCGCACGCGTTCCCAGTTCTCCTCATGGACAACTCGCTCACTGATACTACATGCCCCATACGTGTGTCTGACTACCATTCATTCCTCGCCAGGTGACGCTGCTATTGCCTGCGCGGGCTTATATAGAGAGTCACGGCCTACTACCACAGAAGCTTAATATGTTTACATTTTGATTCATATATATTTTGTAACCTGCTGATAGAATACTGCTTCCACTTAATGAACTTCCAACAATCTACTTCGCAAAGCACCATTTGCGCTGCGAGAGAGAGATCTACCTCGATTTAATACTGACAAAAAAAAGAATTAACCAATACAATCACATCATTATTGCACAGTACGATCTGTTTCGGTTAGCACAGTATCATTTTTCATATCATGTTATTGCTTTGCCGATATGCCATGAAAATATTACTTGTTCAAATTAATATGGAATCTAAACAGATGCAACTATTACTTCGACACATAAACGAAACATATCACATCGCTAAGGAACTAGTTGTCCTGGCTCATTACTGAGCGACCAGTTATCGACCTCCAGCAGCGTCCCATTGATGTGATGAATTTCAACAAAATCCAACCACTTGTTGCCACTGAGCTGATCAATTTTGAAACTTGCCACAGCGTAAGAACACTTTTCAGGGTCGAAAAGTGTCGTTATTAATACGAGCAGTCTTATACCTTTCGTGTTAGTGCATGGCTGTTTAGAAGTCCGTTAACGTTTGACATTGCACTAATTCACGAAATAATGTACATAGAGAGGTAAAAATTGATACGCCTTCCGGAAGGAATGGTCGCTATTCATGGACATGACAGAAACGATCATTTGAAGCAAAAAAGTCTAGTAAACATGGCCTCTAAAATGTATTCTCCCCCTCCCCATGAATCATGGACCTTGCCGTTCGTGGGGAGGCTTGCGTGCCTCAACGATACAGATAGCCGTAACGTAGGTGCAACCACAACGGAGGGGTGTCTGCTGAGAGGCCAGACAAACGGGGTTCCTGAAGACGGGCAGCAGCCTTTTCAGTAGTTGCAGAGGCAACAGTCTGGATGATTGACTGATCTGGCCCTGTAACACTAACCAAAACGGCCTTGCTGTTGTGGTACTGCGAACGGCTGAAAGCAAGGGGAAACTACAGCCGTAATTTTTCCCGAGGGCATGCAGCCTTACTGTATGATTAAATGATGATGGCGTTCTCTTGGGTAAAATATTCCGGAGGTAAAATAGTCCCCCATTCGGATCTCCGGGCGGGGACTACTCAAGAGGACATCGTTATCAGGAGAAAGAAAGTGGCGTTCTACAGATCGGAGCTTGGAAATTTCAGATCCCTTAATCGGGCAGATAGGTCAGAAAATTTAAAAAGGGAAATGGATAGGTTAAAGTTAGATATAGTGGGAATTAGTGGAGATCGGTGGCAGGAGGAACAAGACTCTTGGTCAGGTGAATACAGGATTATAAATACAAAATCAAACAGGGGTAATGCAGGAGTAGCTTTAATATTGAATAAAAAAATAGGAGTGAGTGTAAGCTACTACAAACAGCATAGTGAACGCATTGTTGTGGCCAAGATAGACACGAAGCCCACGCCTACGACAGTAGTACAAGTTTATATGCCAACTAGCTCTGCAGATGATGAAGAAGTTGAAGAAATGTATGATGAAATAAAAGAAATTATTCAGATAGTGAAGGGAGACGAAAATTTAATAGTCATGAGTGACTGGAATTCAGTAGTAGGAAAAGGGAGAGAAGGAAACGTAGTAGGTGAATATGGACTGGGGATAAGAAAGAAAGAGGAAGCCGCCTGGTGGAATTTTGCACAGAGCACAACTTAATCATAGCTAACACTTGGTTCAAGAATCATAAAAGAAGGTTGTATGCATGGAAGAACCCTGGAGATACTGACAGGTTTCAGATAGATTATATAATGGTAAGATAGAGATTTAGGAACCAGGTTTTAAATTGTAAGATATTTCCAGGGGCAGATGTGGACTCTGACCACAATCTATTGGTTATCAACTGTAGATTAAAACTGAAGAAAGTGCAAAAAGGTGGGAATTTAAGGAGATGGGACCTGGATAAACTGAAAGAACCAGAGGTTGTACAGAGTTTCAGGGAGAGCATAAGGGAACAATTGACAGGAATGGGGGGAAAGAAATACAGTAGAAGAAGAATGGGTAACTTTGAGGAATGAAATAGTGAAGGCAGCAGAGGATCAAGTAGGTAAAAAGACGAGGGCTAGTAGAAATCCTTGGGTAACAGAAGAGATACTGAATTTAATTGATGAAAGGAGAAAATACAAAAATGCAGTAAGTGAAGCAGGCAAAAAGGAATACAAACGTCTCAAAAATGAGATCGACAGGAGGTGCAAAATGGCTAAGCAGGGATGTCTAGAGGACAAATGTAAGGTTGTAAAGGCTTATCTCATGAGCGGTAATATAGATACTGCCTACAGGAAAATTAAAGAGACCTTTGGAGAAAAGAGAACCACTTGCATGAATATCAAGAGCTCAGATGGACACCCAGTTCTAAGCAAAGAAGGGAAAGCAGAAAGGTGGAAGGAGTATACAGGGTGTTACAAAAAGGTACGGTCAAACTTTCAGAAAACATTCCTCACACACAAATAAAGAAAAGATGTTATGTGGACATGTGTCCGGAAACGCTTAATTTGCATGTTTGAGGTCATTTAATTTCGTCAGTATGTACTGTACTTCCTCGATTCACCGCCAGTTGGCCCAATTGAAGGAAGGTAATGTTGACTTCGGTGCTTGTGTTGACATGCGACTCATTGCTCTACAGTACTAGCATCAAGCACATCAGTACGTAGCATCAACAGGTTAGTGTTCATCACGAACGTGGTTTTCCAGTCAGTGCAATGTTTACAAATGCGGAGTTGGCAGATGCGCATTTGATGTATAAATTAGCACGGGGCAATAGCCATGACGCGGTACGTTTGTATCGAGACAGACTCCAGAACGAAGGTGTCCCGACAGGAAGACGTTCGAAACAATTGATCGGCGTCTTAGGGAGCACGGATCATTCCAGCCTATGACTCGTGACTGGGGAAGACCTAGAACGACGAGGACACCTGAAATGGACGAGGCAATTCTTCGTGCAGTTGACGATAACCCTAATGTCAGCGTCAGAGAAGTTGCTGCTGTACAAGGTAACGTTGACCACGTCACTGTATGGAGAGTGCTACGGGAGAACCAGTTGTTTCCGTACCATGTACAGTGTGTGCAGGCACTATCAGCAGCTGATTGGCCTCCACGGGTACACTTCTGCGAATGGTTCATCCAACAATGTGTCAATCATCATTTCAGTGCAAATGTTCTCTTTACGGATGAGGCTTCATTACAACGTGATCAAATTGTAAATTTTCACAATCAACATGTGTGGACTAACAAGAATCCGTACGCAATTGTGCAATCACGTCATCAACACAGATTTTCTGTGAACGTTGCATTGTTGGTGATGTCTTGATTGGGCCCCATTTCTTCCACCTATGCTCAATGGAACACGTTATCATGATTTCATACGGGATACTCTACCTGTGCTGCTAGAACATGTGCCTTTACAAGTACGACACAACATGTGGTTCATACACGATGGAGCTCCTGCACATTTCAGTCGAAGTGTTCGTACGCGTCTCAACAACAGATTCGGTGACCGATGGATTGATATAGGTGGACCAATTCCATGCCCTCGACCCTCTTGACTTTCATTTATGGGGGCATTTGAAAGCTCTTGTCTACGCAAACCCGGTACCAAACGTAGAGACTCTTCGTGCTCGTATTGTGGACGGCTGTGATACAATACGCCATTCTCCAGGGCTGCATCAGCGCATCAGGGATTCCATGAGACGGAGGGTGGATGCATGTATCCTCGCTAACGGAGGACATTTTGAACATTTCCTGTAACAATGTGTTTGAAGTCACGCTGGTACGTTCTGTTACTGTGTGTTTCCATTCCATGATTAATGTGATTTGAAGAGAAGTAATAAAATGAGCTCTAACATGGAAAGTAAGTGTTTCCGGACACATGTCCACATAACATATTTTCTTTCTTTGTGTGTGAGGAATGTTTCCTGAAAGTTTGGCCGTACCTTTTTGTAAGACCCTGTATAGAGGGTCTATACAGGGGCGATGTTCTTGAGGACAATATTATGGAAATGGAAGAGGAGGTAGATGAAGATGAAATGGGAGGTATGATACTGCGTGAAGAGTTTGACAGAGCACTGAAAGACCTAAGTCGAAACAAGGCCCCGGGAGTAGACAACATTCCATTGGAACTACTGACGGCCTTGGGAGAGCCAGTCCTGACCAAACTCTACCATCTGGTGAGCAAGATGTATGAAACAGGCGAAATACCCTCAGACTTCAAGAAGAATATAATCATTCCAATCCCAAAGAAAGCAGGTGTTGACAGATATGAAAATTACCGAACTATTAGTTTAATAATTCACAGCTGCAAATTGCAAACACGAATTCTTTACAGACGAATGGAAAAACTGGTAGAAGCCGACCTCGGCGAAGATCAGTTTGGATTCCGTAGAAATGTTGGAACACGTGAGGCAATACTGACCGTACGACTTATCTTAGAAGAAAGATTAAGGAAAGGCAAACCTACGTTTCTAGCATTTGTAGACTTAGAGAAAGCTTTTGACGATGTTGACTGAAATACTCTGTTTCAAATTCTGAACGTGGCAGGGGTAAAATACAAGGAGCGAAAGTCTATTTACAATTTGTACAGAAAGCAGATGGCAGTTATAAGAGTCGAGGGACATGAAAGGGAAGCAGTGGTTGGGAAGGGAGTGAGACAGGGTTGTAGCCTCTCCCCGATGCTATTCAATCTGTATATTGAGCAAGCAGTGAAGGAAACAAAAGAAAAATTCGGAGTAGATATTAAAATCCATGGAGAAGAAATAAAAACTTTGAGGTTCGCCGATGACATTGTAATTCTGCAAAGGACTTGGAAGAGCAGTTGAACGGAATGGACAGTGTCTTGAAAGGAGGGTATAAGATGAACATCAACAAAAGCAAAACGAGGATAATGGAATGTAGTCGAATTAAGTCGGGTGATGCTGAGGGAATTAGATTAGGGAATGAGACACTTAAAGTAGTAAAGGAGTTTTGCTATTTGGGGAGCAAAATAACTGATGATGGTCGAAGTAGAGAGGATATAAAATGTAGACCGGCAATGGCAAGGAAAGCGTTTCTGAAGAAGAGAAAATTGTTAACATCGAATATTGATTTAAGTGTCAGGAAGTCGTTTCTGAAAGTATTTGTATGGAGTGTAGCCATGTACGGAAGTGAAAGATGGACGATAAATAGTTTAGACAAGAAGAGAATAGAAGCTTTCTAAATGTGGTGCTACAGAAGAATGGTGAAGGTTAGATGGGTAAATCGCATAACTAATGAGGAGGTATTGAATAGAATTCGGGAGAAGAGGAGTCTGTGGCACAACTTGTCAAGAAGAAGGGATCGATTGGTAGGACATGTTCTGAGGCATCAAGGGATCACCAATTTAGTATTGGAGGGCAGCGTGGAGGGTAAAAATCGTAGGGGGAGACCAAGAGATGAATACACTAAACAGAATCAGAAGGATGTAGGCTGCAGTAGGTACTGGGAAATGAAGAAGCTTGCACAGGATGGAGTAGCATGGAGAGCTGCATCAAACCAGTCTCAGGACTGAAGACCACAACAACAACAAGAGATATGAGCACTTCTTCCTCTTCCATATTGTGAAACAAACCTGTTGTACTGCAAGCACTTTGTTTTCCATACTTTGAGAGGTGGTAATACGCACCTACACATGCAAAAAATTGTTAATAAATATGGGCCTTAAAGTGCATCCCCTGTGAGAGCTGTGAGCACTTGTTCATTTTCGCTACTGAGAAATACATTTCTTCTACAGAATAAGTGCTCATAGCTCTTAAGGTGTGCATTTTAGAGCCCACGTTTACTGTAGTCTTTCTTCGAATGGTATTTCCTGTCATACCCCTGAATACTGAACATTCCTCCTCGGATACCCTGTATCTGAACAACATTCGGGTTGATGTTAAAACATATTATAGTTTCTAATTTTCTGATTTCGGAGAGATAAACGCTGTTAAATTAGTCTGTTTGATATCTATTAAACTTCTAGCAGAAATTACTATAGCTCCATTTGAGGGAGCAAAATTGATACTGGTATGCATCATTAATGACAAGATACTGTACATCTAATGAAGACATTCATACAGCTCATCTGAATGAGAATAGAGTTATGATATTATAAACATTTCTGGTATCCGTTTGAGGTAGGTGGTTTGGCTGATTCACGTCATACATGGGCTGTGACGTGTTTGAAATTTAATAAGTTATCTACGTGTACTGCAATGAAGAACTGAAAAATTTGTTTAATATATAGTTCATTTGCATACTAATCCCTTTTTGCATGTTAGTATGCTGTTACACATTTATGTCCTAAAGTCGTAATCAGCCTAAAACTGGCCTGTCGTAATTTTTGTGCTATTCATCTACACAAATGTTAGCTGACTAGAAACAAGTTAATCCACAAAATGCCACGGTCCATTCATTTCATATAAGTTATTTTGGAAATACCAAATTTGAGACTATCTTAATTTTAATAATACCTATTTTCTTCTCTTATCTAATCAGATGACAATAAAAGGCTTTAACAATTCATACATTTTCTTAGGCGACAGCCTACAGCATGAATATACACTGCAGAAGCACAGAAACTGGTACACCTGCCTAATATTGTGTATGACTCCAGCGAACACGCAGAAGTGCCGTAACATGACGTGGCATGGACTCGACTAATGTCTGAAGTTGTGCTAAAGGAAACTGATACCATGAATCCATAATCCTGCAGAGGTGTCCATAAATCTGCAATAGTACGAACGGGTGGAGATCACTTCTGAACAGCACGTTGCAAGGCATCCGAGATATGCTCAGCAATGTTCATGTTTAGGGATTCTGATGGCCAGAGAAAATGTTCAAACTCAGAAGCGTGTTCCTGGAGCGACTCTGTAGCAATTCTCGACGTGTGGGCTGTTGCATTGTCCTGCTGAAATTGCCCAAGTCCATCGAAATGCACTATGGACAGGAATGGATACAGGTGATCAGACAGGATGCTTACATACGTGCCACCTGTCAGAGTCGTATCTAGACGTATCAGGGGTGCTATATCACTCCATCTGCACACGCCCCACATCACTGCAGAGTCTCCACCAGCTTGAACAGTCCCCTGCTGCAATGCAGGGGTCATGGACTCATAAGGTTGTCTCCATACACATCCATCCACTGGATACAATTTGAAACGAGACTCGTCCGACCAGGCAACATGTTTCGGTTTATCAGCTGTCCAAAGTCGGTATTGACAGGCCCAGCTGAGGCGTAAAAAATGGTTCAAATGACTCTGAGGACTATGGGACTTTACATCTGAGGTCATCAGTCCCCTAGAACTTAGAACCTAAGGACGTCACACACATCCATGACCGAGGCACGATTCGGACCTGCGACCGTAGCGGCCTCGCGGTTCCAGACTGAAGCGCCTAGAACCGCTTGGCCATAACGGCCGGCCGAGGCGTAAAGCTTGGTGTCGAACAGTCATTAAGGATACAGGAGTAGGCCTTCGGCTCCGTAAACTCGTATCTATCATGTTTCGCTAAATGGTTCTCACCCTGATACTTGTTGATGGCCCACATTAAAATCTGTAGCAGTTTGCGGAAGGGTTGCACTTTTGTCACGTTGAACGATTCCGTTCAGTAGTCGTTGGTCTCGTTCTTGCAGGATCTCTTTACGGCCGGCGCGGTGTCGGAGATCTGATATTTTACCGAGTTCCTGTAATTCACGGTACACTCTTGAAATGGTTTTACGGAAAAATCCCCACTTCATCGCTACCTTGGCATGTTGTGTCCCATCGCTCGTGCACCGACTATAACACCACGTTCAAACTCACTCATATCTTGATAATCTGCCATTGTAACAGCAGTAACCGCTCTAACAGCTGCGGTCTACACACACGTTGCCGACCGCATTGCCGTCTTCTGATTGTTTTAATATTTCTGTATCTGAATACGCATGCCTATAGCAGTTTCTTTGGCGCTTCAGTGTACTTTTAAGAAATGCAGGTTAAATTTGCTGTATTGAATTTTTGACATTTACGTCGTTCACTTTCGGTTTTCAACCATCAATTAGGGAAAAGAACAAAATAATACGACTTTTATATTTCATAAATCATGCTACAGGCGAATGCCATACTGCAGGGCATATTATGACACACATCAACAGCTACCAGTGAAATATTGTGACTCATTCATGTGAGATACAGAGAATGAGCGTCACCATCTATGTATCTCAGCTGAATGAGTCACAGTATTTCACTGGTAGCTGTTGATGTGTGTCATAAGATATCTCGCAGTATGGCATTCATGTGTAGCATGATATATGAAATGCAAGAGATGTATTGTTCTTTGTTTTCCCTAGATGATGTTTGGAAACCGGTAGGAATAGATGTGTAAAATTAAATACAGCAAAAGTAACTTGCAACAGTTACTAGTTTCAATTGCAAAGCCTCAAATCTGAGAGGGGTTGCATGAGTGGGATAGGCTACATATCCGTAAAGGTGTTTCTCTTGACTATTTTTATTTTTAGTAATCAGGACACAAAGAGATTAGGTTACGAACGTTCCCGCTAAACGTGCTTTAGTTTGTTCAGGAAGTGAACTCATCAAACGCACAAAATATGAATTGGTTTCACTACAAGCATTGTACCTATTCTCTTCTCGACGTTGTGCCGCCGCATGCTGTGTTATTACAAAAAAATTCCACGACCGGCGTACAGAATCAAAATTAGAACTGACAGCAGAAAAACCTTCGGCTCCATAATTCAAGTGTGCTTCTCCAGGTAAAAAGTTCTATCTCTGTGGTCACGATGAACTCGTGGAAAAAACGAAAAGAAACTGTTGGCAAGTATTCAGTTTTTTCTTCGTATACCCGGCCCAGTTATCCACGATGCTATCGGAGCCAACAGAAATATCCCGCGCGTAGAGCACCGCTCCGAGTGGGGATTTATTGAAGGCGCAGCTGCGCTGGACACATGTCAAGGACGCGCGGCCCGGCCTCGAGTGGCCAGGTAGCCGCTGGCTGGGGCTCGCCGAGCTGCCGAGGGCGCTTCCACGGAGCTCTCAGTCCTCTCGCTCCCCCTGCCTTCAACGTGGCCGCTCTGCGTGTAGCCCGTGCGAGCTTTTCATTACGTACGTGCCGCCTGTTGCTTTATAGAGTAACTAGCTGTCTCCGGCTGTGCCTCAGCCTGCTTAAACGGAAAAGAAAGAAAAGAGAAAGCACGCATTTCTAATATGTTTTGGGACTGAATATTCGTCCTAATCTACTATCCCCTGTCTCTGGCCATCTTCCCTTTCCCCTTTATTCGTCCATCTCCTCCTACTTTACACTCTCTTTGTCCATCACGTCCTCCCTCTTTCTTTGTCCATATTTCCCTCCGCCCCTCCCTCTCTCCATCTCCTCCAGTCCCCTCTTTCTGCCCTTCTGTAAATCATCCCGTGTCCCTCCTTTCTCTGTCCATCTCCTCCTCTCCCCTCTTTGTGTTCGTCTCCTCGTTCACGTTTTTTATGTCCATTACCTCCCACCCCTCTGTCCATCTCCCTCTTCCTCCCTCTCTCTCTCTCTGACCTTGAGCCTCGTTTGTAGCTATTGCAAATTCTGTTCTATAGTAGCAGTCTAATCATAAATAAAAAATCCATGAATTCAACTTTCCTGTTTGCTAACAACGTTTAACTATTGTATATTTTATACATACATATTTATATATTACAAATTATACATTCTATATGGATCTAAACGTTTATTACTGAAACATGCAAAACTTTGAAGTAAATATGACAGGCGCATTTTGAGATATTTGGTAACAATGTTATCTCTTTATATAAGCACATGTTTAATAAAGGGTTACATATACTTGTACTATAAATCACACATTAAGTAATTAGGTACCTAAAAACAAGATAGTGCTGGAATTCATCGACGTGTAAAAATTTCAAAACAATCGGTCAAAAAATTTCGGAGATTAACCATTTTGAACCAAGCAACATTTACATTTTTATAGCGCTTCCCTTTTTACTACACATGTATCATATATATACCAGATGGATTTCCAGTAGGTATATAAAAATACTTGAATATTCGAATGCAACGTTGTGTCAATCCATGAAGAACTTTCGGAGATTTGAGATTTTGAAAAAACGATCATCTACGTTTGTACTTTCGTAGAAACTGTATTAATGTTTCTAATCACAAATCTCCCAATGCGTTTGATTGTATGTTTTGAAATTTTGATACAACATTGCATTTGAATACGCGTGTGTTTTTGTACACCTATTTATTTAATATATGTAATATATAATTTTTTATAAATTTATTAACATGGAAACGTTCTTAAAAATCTCAAAAAGAAATAGGTATCTAAGAACACGTCCGTATTAGAATGCATCGTTTTGTCAGCATTTCAAAGGACTTGTTTAGTAATTTTCTGAGATGCACGGTTTTGAACAAAAATATATTTCCATTTCCATTTATATAGACATTCTCTGCTATCCGTAGACAATGTCCTAAAATGGCTCATTACTGAACCGTGGAAACGAGGCGAGAGCTGACACTACTCACTTCATCCGCCCTAGGAGTGATGTGCCACATGTGAAACCTTAAAGTGAGGATAATTCTAGTTAAAGCTTGGTCAAACAACTTATGGACATGCATCCGGATAGCGTCTTCAACAGACGCCGATATTTTGAAAACCATTCTGGTGGAATGTGACTCCGAACTTGAATTTCACCTGAATGGTTACTGTAAAATACAGAACAGGCAGGCATTGCGCTATCGACCAACTGTGAGTCGAGTGAATGATGAAAATAACTCTACGGCAGCCAAGTCTACGGCCATTTTCCATTACGTGTGTAGCATTTCCAACAGGATGGGTCGTATTATGCGGAAATACGGTGTGAAATGTGTCTTTCGACCACCATCTGAGATTAGAACATTTTAAGGGTCTGTTAAGGATTATCTCAATTTACATAAGGCGGATGTGTAGGTATCCCATGTAGTTATGGCACGTCATATATTGATCCGACCTTCGCGACTGTATAGCATCGCTGTATATGGCATAAGCGTCACTGCTTACAACAGCCAAGCAAATCTGCTACTGCAGAAAGCTGTCTTGGTACCGGTCATCCTATGGGGTGTAACAACACATGGATTCTGGTGTGCACTTCCAGCTGTTGGGACAGTATTATTAAGTAAGCAGTTGAGATTAAATTAGCTAGTGGCCTCATAAATAGAGATGGAGATTTTCGCCTAAATTATACTTGGAATTTTCCTCTCTCCATGGCCAAACAACAGCGGGACTGAGTTAAAGCTACTTCCTTACCTGCTGGTAATTAATATTCACTATCGATAACTTCTGACATCAGGCGTCTTCGGCTGTTTGATGGTGCTGTGTGTTTACGGAGCGTGTGTTATCTTTCTGCATACGCCGTACGGCGGTTGTTGGTCGGCATATCCCCGCCTACAAAGGGTTTAAATTTCCTTGTCACAGCGCTCTTGTACCTTGATCATACGGGATGTTTTGCTATCGAAAGATCGGCGTTTATCGGAGATGTCGCCCGACTGTATTTCTATAAGCTGTTTGAACATTTTATTCGCTGAAAGGAACTCAAGTTTTACTGAGCTTATGGAGGTCGATGATGCCTCTGTTCTGCAGTGACAGACTATGGAAGTAGACTGTGAAACCTCAAACGGCATGCAACCTGCTGCTGTAGAAAGGCACCAGGTGCTCCGTCCCGATTAACGTCCCCAACCAAGAAGGGCTTACTAGCAGCACTTTCAAATGCTTTCACGCCAAAAAACACTGTGGAAATTCAAAAATAACTAAAAAAGGAGATGTTTTAGATGGTGGTAGATCTCATGCTAAAATGAATTTGTAATTCGAAGCAACAAGTTAAGATCTGGCAAAAGGAATATTTTTGCTACAAATTTTTAGCCTTGACGAGTGTTTATGGCATATAAATTACTCATAATGTCATGACTGACCAGTCAGTCTGCGGTGCGGAGTAAATTTTACAAATATTTGTAAATGAATACTTACTAAATAAAGGAATAAATTAAAAAAGGGAAAAACAAGTGATCTAACGGTAAAGCGCATGCCTACAAACTGAGAAGTTGCGGAGTCGAACCCTAGTCGCATCACAGATTTTTCAGTCAGCCTTTAAACCTAGCATTCAACTTGCAGTGATGCAGAGATCTGCCAGAAGTGACACGTGGTTCGCTTTTCACTTTAAATGGTAGGTCCCGTTTCTCTGGTTGGGTAACTGAGGTAGGTTTGGAACGCACAACTGGTGCCCAATTGAAAGACTTCCACGAAGACATTGAGCTACACGAAAATATTACCGGGATCTACATATATCTCCTGCTGTTATACGTATTATAAATTAGTCCCTCAAGGTTCTTTTCTGTCTGTACGTTAAGGCTAATCTCTGCAACTATCGTAGGGACTTTGGTAAGGTTTCCACTAAAAGACAGACTGGTTCATCAGTAAGGTTTGTGCTCATAACATATTCCTGCTAAGTCAGACAAATCTTTCACCAGTAGATACCTGGTGCTTAAAATTAAAGTGAAGTTGCTCCAGAGTGGGCTGTAATCATCAAATGGCAAAGAAACTTAGTAGACATCCTAATACATTAATGCGGAGCCGATTTACGCTGGAAATAAGTAGTACCAAGTTTGGCCACCAGGTGCAAATCTGCGCTACGAATGCAAGAAAGCCGGCCGGAGTGGCCGAGCGATTCTAGGCGCTACAGTCAGGAACCGCGCGACCGGTACGGTCGCAGGTTCGAATCCTGCCCCGGGCATGGATGTGTGTGATGTCCTTAGGTTAGTTAGGTTTAAGTAGTTCTAAGTTCTAGGGGACTGATGACCTTAGAAGTTAAGTCCCATAGTGCTCAGAGCCATTTGAATCATTTTGGATGCAAGAAAGATGTATAGAAATGTTTCCATATGTCATGGATTAGAAACGGGAACGTGGATAGAAAAGGCGAAAGAAGTGCAAAAGGCTTAATGTTGATTTTATTTTTAACCGCCGCTTTCGCAATTTCTCCAGTATAAGCACCGGAGAATCCGACGGAATGATGTATAGTGCCAGATTTTTACCTAGTGGCCAAAACTGGAACCACTATTATTTCCAGCGTAAATCTGTTTCGCATTAAAGCCTTAGAATATTTACGAATTTTTACTGTCATACGACAGTTACAGCCCACAATGGACCTCTGCGAGTAACTGCACTTTATTTACAGCTGATCAGGCAAAACATTATGCCCACCGCCACGGCGACGTTGGATGCCGTCTGGTGGCGTTGTGGGCACGTGACGCGGTAGCAAAAGTATCTGAGCGGAGCAGACAAGATCGGGGGATCACCGTAGCGAAGATACGGGCTGCAAACGCGGAAATCCATTGAGATGAGCGACTTTGACAAAGAGTATATTGAAACTTCCTGGTAAATTAAAACTTTGTGCCGGACCGAGACTCGAACTCAGGACCTATGCCTTTCGCGGGCAAGTGCTCTACCAACTGATCTACCCAAGCACGACTCACTCCCCGTCCTCAGAGCTTTACTTCTGCCAGCACCTCGTCTCCTACCTTTCAAACATTACAGAAGCTCTCCTTGCGGAGGTAGAGCACTTGCCTGCGAAAGGCAAAGGTCCGAGTTCGAATCTCGGTCCGGCACACAGTTTTAATCTGTCAGGAAATTTCATATGAGCGCACACTCCGCTGCAGAGTGAAAATCTCATTCTGGAAAGAGTAGATTATTATTACGCAGAACCTGTGAACGCGTATCTCGGAAACGGCGAAGCTGGTCGAATGTTCACAGGTTATTGTCGTGAGCATCTACGGAAGGATGTAAAGGGACAATGAAACTACCACTAGGCGAAAAATAGTCGGACATCCACTACTCTTCACAGAATGTGGGGTTCAATTGGCTCTGAGCACTATGCGACTTAACTTCTGAGGTCATCAGTCCCCTAGAACTTGTTGTTGTTGTTGTTGTTGTTGTCTTCAGTCCCGAGACTGGTTTGATGCAGCTCTCCATGCTACTCTATCCTGTGCAAGCTTCTTCATCTCGCAGTACCTACTGCAACCTACATATTTTTCGAATCTGCTTAGTGTATTCATCTCTTGGTCTCCCTCTACGATTTTCACCCTCCACGTTGCCCTCCAATACTAAATTGGTGATCCCTTGATGCCTTAGAACATGTCCTACCAACCGATCCCTTCTTCTAGTCAAGTTGTGGCACAAATTCCTCTTCTTCCCAAATCTATTCAATACCCCCTGATTAGTTATGTGATCTACCCATCTAATCTTCAGCATTCTTCTGTAGCACCACATATGGAAAACTTCTATTCTCTTCTTGTCCAAACTACAGGGTTATTACAAATGATTGAAGCGATTTCACAGCTCTACAATAACTTTATTATTTGAGATATTTTCACAATGCTTTGCACACACATACAAAAACTCAAAAAGTTTTTTTAGGTATTCACAAATGTTCGATATGTGCCCTTTAGTGATTCGGCAGACATCAAGCCGATAATCAAGTTCCTCCCACACTCGGCGCAGCATGTCCCCATCAATGAGTTCGAAAGCACCGTTGATGCGAGCTCGCAGTTCTGGCACGTTTCTTGGTAGAGGAGGTTTAAACACTTAATCTTTCACATAACCCCACAGAAAGAAATCGCATGGGGTTAAGTCGGGAGAGCGTGGAGCCCATGACATGAATTGCTGATCATGATCTCCACCACGACCGATCGATCGGTTTTCCAATCTCCTGTTTAAGAAATGCCGAACATCATGATGGAAGTGCGGTGGAGTACCATCCTGTTGAAAGATGAAGTCGGCGCTGTCGGTCTCCAGTTGTGGCATGAGCCAATTTTCCAGCATGTCCAGATACACGTGTCCTGTAACGTTTTTTTCGCAGAAGAAAAAGGGGCCGTAAACTTTAAACCGTGAGATTGCACAAAACACGTTAACTTTTGGTGAATTGCGAATTTGCTGCACGAATGCGTGAGGATTCTCTACCGTCCAGATTCGCACATTGTGTCTGTTCACTTCACCATTACGAAAAAATGTTGCTTCATCACTGAAAACAAGTTTCGCACTGAACGCATCCTCTTCCATGAGCTGTTGCAACCGCGCCGAAAATTCAAAGCGTTTGACTTTGTCATCGGGTGTCAGGGCTTGTAGCAATTGTAAACGGTAAGGCTTCTGCTTTAGCCTTTTCCGTAAGATTTTCTAAACCGTCGGCTGTGGTACGTTTAGCTCCCTGCTTGCTTTCTTCGTCGACTTCCGCGGGCTACGCGTGAAACTTGCCCGCACGCGCAGGCCGACCCGTTGATTTCCCCTTACAGAGGCAACCAGAAGCTTTAAACGTCGTCCTGAACTGTCGTTGCACTGTTATGACTGACTGATGTGAGTGCATTTCAAGCACGACATACGGTTTCTCGGCTCCTGTCGCCATTTTGTCTCACTGCGCTCTCGAGCGCTCTGGCGGCAGAAACCTGAAGTGCGGCTTCAGCCGAACAAAACTTTATGAGTTTTTCTACGTATCTGTAGTCTGTCGTGATCATATGTCAATGAATGGAGCTACAGTGAATTTATGAAATCGCTTCAATCATTTGTAATAGCCCTGTATTTACCGTCCATGTTTCACTTCCATACAAGGCTACACTCCATACAAATACTTACAGAAAAGACTTCCTGACACTTAAATCTTTACTCGATATTAACAAATTTCTCTTTTCCCTAGAACTTAGAACTACTTAAACCTAACTAATCTAAGGACATCACAGACATCAATGCCCGAGGCTGGATTCGAACCTGCGACCGCAGCTGTAGCGCGGTTCCAGACTATAGCGCCTAGAACCGCTCGGCCACCTCGGCAGGCCGAATGTGGGGTTCGGAGGCTTGTCTGCTCTGTAAAGTAGGACAGATT
Organism: Schistocerca cancellata; assembly: GCF_023864275.1. Classification (NCBI taxonomy): domain Eukaryota; kingdom Metazoa; phylum Arthropoda; class Insecta; order Orthoptera; family Acrididae; genus Schistocerca; species Schistocerca cancellata. Next base: position 941,215,503 of record NC_064626.1, read on the forward strand.
GTGATCCGTTGCATCTCTGCCGAAAGAGCGCAATGCTGCTGCATACCGTTCATCGTACATTGTTGAACATGGAGCTCCGCAACAGACCACCCCTACGTGTTCACATGCTGAGTCAACGACTTCGCCAATTACGATTGCAGCGGACACGGGACCATCGAGATTCGACCGTCGATCAATGGAAAAGTGATTCTGGTGAATCACAGTTTTGTTGCGCTAAATCAATAGTCGTCTCCAAAAACGCCGTCATCGAAGCGAAAGGAGGCTCGAAAAGTGCAGCGCGCCACAGACGCAGGCTGGTGGTTACAGCATTATGCTATAGGAAATAATCTCCTGCGCTTGCATGCGACCTGTGCTAGTAATCGAAGACACACTGGCAGCTGAGAATCACTTGCATCCATTCATGGTTGAAGTCTTCTCCGACGGCGATGTCGTCTTTCAGTAGTATAACTGTCCGCATCTCGGGGTCAGAACCGTGGTAACAGTGGTTTGATGAGCCTTATGGTGAACTCACGCTGATGTCTCGGCGACCAAATTCGCACGATGTAAATCCTATAGAACCCACCTGCGTAGCTATCGGACCGCCTTCACCACGTACTGAACTCAGCGGCCTGTTATTTACGCGAATTACGTGACTTATGTGAAGACATCTAACGCCACATACATCCACAACCCTACCAGCAAATAGTCGGATCCCTTATACTCAGAATGAGTGATGTATTTCGTTCCGAAGACTCTTTTCTTTGATTTGGTGCGCCTGGCTCCGTCAGGAGTCATCGGAGAATATCCGTGGCATTCGTGTTCGGAATCTTGAATCAGAATGAATGAGCTAAGTCTCTACGTCTTGACGCTCACTGAGTCAGGTCGCAGAAAAATACAGACACGCACACAAATACACGCATGTCCCGGAGTTACAAAAAGCAACGGTGTGAAAGAAATGTTGAGTACAAATAAAAACATCACCACCATTCTGAGATGACAATCAAGAGCAGGTGAATTAACGAGACAAACTCGAGCTGCCTGAATTTTTTTTCATTCTGCGCATCCAGAAGCGGAGTAGGTCCTTCGCTTCTGGCAACAAAAATTAAGCTCTTCTACACTTGTCCGTCCTTGCTACGAGTTATTTTGTTTCTTTGTGCCGTCTCCGTCGCACGGACCCCGCTTTATTTTGCTTTCAGCAGCCTGATTAAGCTTCCCAAGTGCTCGAGATTAATGGCACACAAAAAGGGGAGAAGGCAGCAGCAGCTGCTGGCGAGACAAAAGCGGCGGGTAGAGCGCGCGGCAGGCGCGGAGAGCGGAGCTAGCGGCGGGCATTGGCGACCTGCGGCTGATAAGTCAGCGGGCTGCGGCTCGGCTCCAGGCGGCGTTGCCAGCCTTGAGGGTAAAAATATTGGCCCAGGCCGGCGGTGGCGGTGGCGGCAGCGGCAGCGTTTATATATAGGCCGTGTCGCGGGCCCGGCACGCGCGCAGCCCGGCGCCGCACATGTGTGTCCAGGTCGCGGCTGCCGAGAGGCCGTCTGGACCGACGGGCCGCCGTCCGCCCGTCATCCAGCGGGACGGCTCGCCTGGCGCAGTTCCCCCCGTTCACATTCCGTGACCGGAAGGCAAAAGATCCGTCTCGCCCTGTTAGCGCTAGGGAAGCCTTCGATTAGCGGAATGTAAAGCCCCTTCCAGACGATGGACTTTCTTGCCTCGATTGACTATTCGAAGCGTCGTCCGTCCCCGATAGCTGAATGGTCAGCGTCAATCCTCTGAGCCCGAGTTCGATTCCTGGCTGGGTCGGGGTATTTTCTCCGCCCAGGGACTGGGTGTTGTGCCGTCCTCATCATCATCGACTGCAGGTCGCCGAAGTGGCGTCAAATTGAAGGCCAGCAGCCAACGAACGGCCTGCCCAACGGGGGGCCCTAGCCATACGATTAAATAAATTAAATAAATAAACTATTCGAAGCAAGTGAATCTACTGCAGCACCCCTAGTGTTTAATTCCTGAACTGAGTCTTGTCTGTGGTCATTTTTCTTTCCACGTCAGCGCTAAAATGAGTGTGTTGTAAAAGCTGTCTGCTGTGCAGTTTGACAACTGAACGGTGAAAGTGAAGGTGTGAGAGATCCCAAGAAAAAAGAAAAAAAATGTAAAGTAGTCAACTGTTATTCTTTCAAGGAAATGATTTAAAAGTCGGTATTACGCAGGCTTTAGTTAGGATTGGAACTGGTACCTTTTATGGCTGCTTACAAGTCGCCATTCGTCTTCCAAAACACGAAAAATGTTCCATGCCCCCGGGTCTAGACCCCCTCCTCCCCCCTTTCCCCCCAAAATATCTACGAAAAAATCGAAATATAGAAATAAAAGGCAAGAACAAGCTATAATAGCAGATTTTATTAATGACAACAGCAAGATTCATAATGGAAGTACTTGTCGAAGGTTTTGGGGTAAATTCTTTACACTCCTGAGAACTGAAAGAATGGGAAGAACGTCATCCAAACAGTTCAGAACATACATGTTTATTTTCTCGAGAATATTATACTTGCAAACACACGAAGGCACTAAGTAGCGTCGTTTTCTTCATCCTTTATGGTTTGTTTTCTTGGTAAGTGTCAAACGTCATTGAAAATTATTTTCGCATCAAATAACTCTGATATTTTCACTCTTGAAACAGTTTTCATTAAAACATATTCATCAATTTACGTTTTTATTTATGCATAATTTAGGCTTTTCTCTGTAAAACATAAATACGTTTCTGTTTTCAGATATTTCGTCCCTCTTATAGGAGAACACTAGTAGGAATGAAATACCACAACCTTGGGTCACTTTTCAATACCACGACCTTGTGTGATTTTTCAATGTGTCACGAGAACAAAGCAAACAATAGAATAAAGACTAAGAAGACACGGCAGCATCAGATCCATTTCTATAACAGGAATAGGCTAACTTCCGATGTCTACGGATAATTGACGTCATAGACAAACTCGCGTCTTAGTTGGTTGTTAATTTACTCTCAGCCACAAAAGGGTACTTCGACTAGTCGATTTTGACAGAAAGTCTCTCGTGTAAAACGGGCTTAAAGCATTGTCAGCACCATGATGGACACACATTTCTAACGGAAATCGTATGGATTTTCCAGTAGTGACGGAATTGAAAGGGATGGCTTGCATCTACGTTCCGCTTTCTACCAACTGACATTTGGACAACCACTGTCCGATTAAAATTACTTGATAGTTGACGTCTGTCACTTTCCGCTAAGGTGTTACCACACTAGCTGCCGGCTACCTCTCGTCTGCTGTCAATGTGTAACGCGAAGCGATGTTAGAATTAGTCGCCGCGAGGCATATCAGAAATGCGTCGATGGCTGCCTTTAAGTGAGGAGACGACGCATTTTGTAGCCCTGAAGTTAAATTCGCGTCCTAACCTAACCGTAGGCTCGTTCTGTGCAGCGTATGCGAGAAAACAGCGGCCAACAACCTGCGGCAGAACTAAAATCATGACAGCTTTGCTTACGGCGATTAAAGCTAACCTCAACGAAAAAATTCAGCTTCTGCGCTAAAAGCAAAACGTAATTTCTCGGTATCCTCGGTTACCTGAAACCATCTCCATACTGGCTACACGAGCTGCCACGTTACCAACCGATGAGCAGCCCTATTAGGCACTTGGTTGCAGATTATAGGCTACACAGGCATAATCCAAACATGAAAATAATGATAGGAAGGAAAATAAGACCCAATAAAAATGTCAATACAATTATGAAAATGACTTGCAAAGTATTAGAAATCGAAAAAATACGTTTAAACCAATTAACTGAATAAAAATAATAAAGTCTTTTCATTAGGCTTAGAAGTAATAAAAAAAATTGCTGCTTCTGACGAGATTACAGCCTATACAACTTTATGCACCTCAGTTTTACGTATACGCTATCCATTACGCTATATTTCAAACCTGCGTCATAAGTTATATTTATAGCTCTGATGACGCGGTCGGAATTATAAATTGCAGCCTTCAAACATTCAGCTTCACGCAATGTCGTGCGAAACGTATTTAATATACGCTAACCTCTGTGACTATGATAACTATATTATGTGACGCTGAATCGCGTCTTCTGCGGAAGTATCCAGTATATTTTGGTTAGTGCTGCGTATGAATGTCATTACCATCGTTGTGTGTGTGTGCGTGCGTGTGCATGTGCGTGTGCGCGTGCGTGTGTGTATTGCTTTTGATGTGGTTATCATGTACCATGAAATATGAAACAGAAGTGCCACACCCATGATTCGGGATCCAAACATACCAAGAAAGAAAGCCGCACAAGGAATTGTAAGTGTACTGGCCAATTGTGGTGGCAGTCTGGCAACGGTGAACTGGGTGTGACGGTGAGCGGTGTGACAGGGGGAAACCAGCTCCAATACGCGAAGTGCCAACTATCAATTAATTTTAATCACACTATAGGGGATGGGATGCTCCCGCCTGCAATACACCGACGCGAGACTGGTTTATCGGATGCAACAGTGCTGCCACTTCCGCTGCGCAAAGCATTGTGCTTCCCAGTGGTCGACGTGGGAAATTGTTTCTGACTTGAAAATTTCGCATATTTCAAAAAAATAACGAAACTCCAGCTGTAATTAGCATAAAGAACAGATTTTCGCTAGTGTTTGAGATGCTGTAGAAATCCGTACGATATGTCGATTTCTGGCTTTTTACCTGCTTTTTGTAGGAGGTAAACACTTAAATCTTCATATTTGTCCCACGGAAAACGGAAGGTCCACTTAATCTGCCTCCAGTTATGCCAGCCCATACATTAATTGTTGGTGTCTTGTTACCAAAACTGCAAAATAACTGTCATCCACCCATTCATTGGCGTTGTGAAAACAGTCGTGGTAAACTTTGCTTTATCGGTGAACAGTATGGTAGACTGAAAGTGTTGGTCCTGAGCACGCATCCTAGTCAAGAACTGCAAAAAGCTTTTCTGGTCTGAAAATCTGTTTCTGTAAGTCCTTGTACTCTGTAAAGATTGTATGGCTAAAGTACAGGGGCTAGGCAAAATAATCTGAACAGTGGTAGTAATGGTAGTTTGACAGTCAACAGCAGAGGTAAGGCACGTGTCGAGCTGGACTGTGCGTGTTCAGTACGGACTAGGCATCATCGCAGGTTTAGCTGGAGCATCAGTAACCAAGACAGCAACTTATTGAACGTTTCAAGAGCAACTGCATCAACAGTCATGACAGTCTACACAAAACATCGAAAAACATCATCGTGTAAATGTAATAGTGGGTGCAAATCAAAACTAAATTCCAGAGTTCATTTTACGCTAACACTAATTGTGTCTAAACAACACAAAACTAAGGCGGCTAAAGTGACTGCAGAGCTCAATAGCCATCTTCGAGACCCTGTATTTCTCGACACTGTCCTCCGAGAACTCCGTAAAGTGAATATTCCTGGACAAGCTATTATACCAAAGCCATTAGTGACGACAACAAACGCAAATAACCGTAAAACATGATGTCAGGAGCACAAACCCTGGACGGCTGATCAGTGGAAACACGTCATATGGTCCTACGAGTCAACGTTTTCGTTATTTCCAACATCGGGCCGGATTTACGTCTGGAGAACTCCAAAAGAAGCCTACAGTCCCGATTGCTTGATTCCAACGGTTAAGCAAGGGGGCGGAAGTGTGATGGTATGGGCAGCCATATCACGGTATTCTGCTGGTACTGTCATTACTCTCAAAGGCCGTGTTACAGCCAACGATGATTTGAAAATGTTAGGCGATCAGGTGCACCCAAGGATTCAAATGTTGTTCCCCAACAATGATATATCTCATGACGATAAAGCACCCATTCACATAGACAGGACAGTACAGTCGTGGTATGAGGGGCATGCAACTGAACTGCAGCGTCTTCCCTGGCCAGCACAGACCCGGACTTGAACACTATCAAACCCTTGTGGGTGGTACTGAAGCGCAGATTCCGAAGCAGATTTCCACCTCCCTCATCACTACAGGAGTTAGAAGAAGTTCTGATCGAAGAGTGGCATAACATTCCACTGTAAACTGTACAGTCATTAGATGGCAGTAGTCCAAGAAGTCACAGCTGTATTATGGGCAAATATAATAAACCATTCCCAAGTAGGTATAGGTGTTCACATTATTTTGCCTATCCCCTGTAGTTGTTCTCATAACACTCTCCACGCTGCCACATGACTCACATTCTTAGCTTCTGCTGTTGCCCTGGAACTGCTGCCATTGTCTTCACTATGATGAAGTACTCGATTTTCTATGTCAGGTGTTGTAACTTAGTTTTGTCTTCCAGAAGGAAAGTACGTTTTCTCAAAAGAGCCTGTCATATAATCCTATTGTTTGAAAGGTCTTAGTTTCAGTAAATGTCTATTACGAAGCCTTTCAGTGTACAAACGTCTGGTTTCAGGTTCACTGCAATTTGCGTGTCCATACGTCAGGTTCATGAGCACCAAGTGCTGATTAGAATACATTTTAGCCGGAAATGAACAGTATACACTAGTTCAATAAGAACACGGCCGAGCAGGCGTCACGCCAATTATTGGAAATCGGGTACAATACGTCGCTCTCCAATTAAGGTCGCTCAGACTCGCTTGTTCGGTGGCACCACTCTTGGAAATAGCCGATTCGTTCGTAGTAAAGGAAGAACGTCCAGTACACACGAAACACTGATCCAGTAATAACTGTAGAGTACGCTTTCATTATTGATTATATTCTCAATACTAAAAGGATTTGATTATTTACTGGTCCCATGCCAGTTAAAATGAAAATAAGAAAACTTTGACTTAAAATCCCCAAAAGAAGTAACATTTGAAAAGAAAAATATCTGTAGAACAAATTTGGAAAACGGAAAACAAAAAGACAGAAACATAAGAAGCATGTAACAAAAGGAAGTGTCTTCAGGTAAGAAAATAAAAAAGAGTTGACTATAGGTACGTCTGAACTTCCTTGCTTCTTTTCAAGTCTTATGCACGTTCACTAGACTTTTCCCACAAATCACATAACACCACATGTATTTCATGTGTTTCGATCAATTCTGAAGGCCTTAAGTAACTGGCATTGAAATCGCAGAAAATTTTGTACTGGTTACGAGAAGTAAAAGTTAATGTTGCTGCGGAGGACTGCCGTTGGGGAGTGTCGCTTGCTACTGTTTGTGATCAAAGCTGTTGAGGTGTACGGCTGTAGAGCGACCGCAGCCAAAGATAGGCGACGGAGCTGGACATGCCACTGCGGCCTACGTTGACCGCGGCAGCAGACGTCTTGCTGCCACTAAAGTTCTTGTTCCCTGTGTAAGTAGGCTGTTTATGTTTTCTTTATGTAAGTAGGCTGTTTAGGTTCTTATATTGGTAACGCCGCCGCCACGTAGCGCGCTCTGTATGAAAATCACTGGCTGTGCTGTGTGCAGTCTGTGGCTAGTTTGCATTGTTGTCTGCCATTGTAGAGGGGCAGCTGGATGTTAACAGCGCGTAGCGTTGCGCAGTTAGAGGTGAGCCGCCAGCAGTGGTGGATGTGAGGAGAGAGATGGCGGAGTTTTGAAATTACATATATTATGACTTTTGATGATATTAAGGTAAATACAGTGTTTGTTCTCTATTAAAATCTTTCATTTGCTAACTATCCCTATCAGTAGTTAGTGCCTTCAGTAGTTTGAATCTTTTATTTAGCTGGCAGTAGTGGTGCTCGCTGTATTGCAGTAGTTCGAGTAATGAAGATTTTTGTGAGGTAGGTGATTTTTGAAAGGTGTAGTTTAATGTTACTCAGGGCCATTCTTTTGCAGGGATCTTTGATAGTCAGATTGCATTGCGCTAAAAATATTGTGTGTCACTTTAGTGAATGTTTGAGTACGTTCAGTTTTGCTCAGCTGTTTGAAAAGCAAATAGTGTAAGAGGTTTATCAGCACAGTCGTGTATAAATTGTTCTAAAGGGGACGTTTCATATGGCGACCCTGCCAGGATACTTCACTGGAATCTTCTGATTTTTTCTTGTAGTTTGTGTATTTAGTGTAGCTTTTGTTTATTGCTAGCGCGTAATTGTAGAGAGAATCTCCTTTGTAGTTGCAGTCTTTCATTGTTGTACTGTAAAACAGTTGTGGTATGCATGTAGATTTGCACCAAGTATTTCGCAGCTGCAATTAACTAGATATTATTTTCAGTGCTATATTAATGTGTTCTCTTATTTTTGCTCTTCAAATTGTGTTTTTCTGTGTTATCGTGTGAAATATTGTCACAATAATGGCGTGTGAAAAACGTAACACTCGGCTCCAAAGTAAACTGAGAAATAATAGTGACGACGAGCGTAGCTTATCAGCACCACTGGGTAGTGAATTAACAGACATTCGAAGTAGTAATTTGGTAATTGTGCATAGGGAGATGGAGTGGGTGGCAAATAATGGTGTAGACAGTGAAACAGGTTGTGAACAGGGAAGCATTATCGATCGATCGGTCGGCAACAGCTCGCCTCAGGAATCTGAAATGACAGGACACAATTTTACAAATACTGTAGATTCAGGTTTTGCGTCCTCACCGTTTTCTCAAATAAGTCAAGACACATTTTCAGCTTGTCAAAATGTGAATGTTGCCGGTGCAAATGCACTGCCGAAAAGAGTAGAGGAACAGATTCCAGACACTAATGCATTGTTATTACAACTAATGCAACAAATGGAACAAAATCAGAGACAAACACAGCAACAGTTAGACACAATGGGACAAAATCTTCAAAAGTTAGACACAATGGAACAGAATCTTCAAAAGTTAGACACAATGAAAGATTTTAATAGAAAACAAACACTGTATTTACCTTAATATCATCAAAAGTTATAATATATGTAATTTCAAAACTCCGCCATCTCTCTCCTCACATCCACCACTGCTGGCGGCTCACCTCTAACTGCGCAACGCTACGCGCTGTTAACATCCAGCTGCCCCTCTACAATGGCAGACAACAATGCAAACTAGCCACAGACTGCACACAGCACAGCCAGTGATTTTCATACAGAGAGCGCTACGTGGCGGCGGCGTTACCAATATAAGAACCTAAACAGCCTACTTACATAAAGAAAACATAAACAGCCTACATGAAACGTCCCCTTAGAACAATTGTACAGGACTGTGCTTAACCTGACACACAATATTATTTAGCGCAACGCAATCTGACTATCAAAGAACCCTGCAAAAGAATAGCCCTGAGTAACATTAAACTACACCTTTCAGAAATCACTTACCTCACAAAAATCTTCATTACTCGAACTACTGCAATACAGCGAGCACCACTACTGCCAGCTAAATATAGGATTTTGTTTGCAAAATACTGCAATGAAACAAACCCTGTCCTTTCCTTTTGTGTTATCCCACTATGTGTTTGGGTACCCGTGTGTAATTATGTTCTTCCTGTCTTTATATGTTTATCTGATAAGACTTTGTTGTAGAATTTTTCTAATACTCCGCTACATGAACTATGATGAGGAATACTGTTATCCTCAAATATAATTTGCATTAATAATATGTTATTTACCTTGTAAAGATGCTTAGACATTATTTATTCTGTTTTGTTTTAATGCTAATGTGTAAAGTTGATGTTTCAAAAGTTATTCTGATCTTTTATGTATTTACTCATGTCATAATTCCTGTAACACTGATGTATATGTTTATTTCTATTGTTTTGTAGAGCCTATATTACTACAAATGTTATCTGTATTGTTATGTTTTTAATGATGTATTTTGTACTTTTGTAATTATATTCTTACGTCATAAAATTGTAATTGACACCAGTTCATCATATTATTAACTTGTAAGCATTCATTTCACTGCACACTTTTCTGTTGGTCATACTATATGGACACTATGTGAGAAGTAGGGACTGTTAGTGTTTGCACGTGTGTTACTAATTCAGCAAGGGACTGGATAACAGTATTGCTGGTTCTAAGGACAACTCCAAAAAGTTTGTGAGTGCACAAGTGGTGGTTATGGACTTGCTATATTAACTGCAAGACTCTTCAATGGTGATTGTGCACCCGCACAGTCACAACAGATGGCTGCTGGCCATCTCTACAAGGACTACAGTGGGTCTACACCTTTGCTGACGCACCAATACCGTAATCTCTACAAGGACTGCAGTGGGTCTACACCCCTGTGACTCACCAATACCGTAATCTCTACCAGGACTACAGTGGGTCTACTCTGTGATGACCTACCTACCAATCTTCTTCAAAACGTCGAATGACTCTGCTGTGGGTTTGCTCTGTTGTGGCCCATTACCTGTCTGCATGTCAAGAGTCAGCACTGTCTTTCCGTTGGAAGGACAACACTACTTCTTCAAGACTGCATGGAAATCCACTACTTCTGTGTGCAATTTCTTTTACTAATGAGAAACTGTAATTACTATTATGATGAATGATCAGGACTATCTTTATGGACTGTGAGAAAATTTTAGCTTTTGACCAACATTGTATCAATAAGTGTGTGCATTTTATATCTTTGTTACTGTAATTGTGAAAAATTTTTTTCAAATCTGTATTGGCCAGTGCCCAACACCATTTGTAAAAATTTTTTGTGGGGAGCATGGGGGCTATGTAAGTAGGCTGTTTATGTTTTCTTTATGTAAGTAGGCTGTTTAGGTTCTTATATTGGTAACGCCGCCGCCACGTAGCGCGCTCTGTATGAAAATCACTGGCTGTGCTGTGTGCAGTCTGTGGCTAGTTTGCATTGTTGTCTGCCATTGTAGAGGGGCAGCTGGATGTTAACAGCGCGTAGCGTTGCGCAGTTAGAGGTGAGCCGCCAGCAGTGGTGGATGTGAGGAGAGAGATGGCGGAGTTTTGAAATTACATATATTATGACTTTTGATGATATTAAGGTAAATACAGTGTTTGTTCTCTATTAAAATCTTTCATTTGCTAACTATCCCTATCAGTAGTTAGTGCCTTCAGTAGTTTGAATCTTTTATTTAGCTGGCAGTAGTGGTGCTCGCTGTATTGCAGTAGTTCGAGTAATGAAGATTTTTGTGAGGTAAGTGATTTTTGAAAGGTGTAGTTTAATGTTACTCAGGGCCATTCTTTTGCAGGGATCTTTGATAGTCAGATTGCGTTGCGCTAAAAATATTGTGTGTCACTTTAGTGAATGTTTGAGTACGTTCAGTTTTGCTCAGCTGTTTGAAAAGCAAATAGTGTAAGAGGTTTATCAGCACAGTCGTGTATAAATTGTTCTAAAGGGGACGTTTCACCTGCTCACCTGTCAGCTGGACCCTGGTGCCGATCAACAACTCGCTTTTTTTCAGTCAGGAAGCGTGCCATCTGGACTGTGGTAAAGTTTTGTCATGAAAAGTAGTCATCTGGATGCACCAAAAATAGCACATATACTAGTCTCAGTACTCGTGATCGCCATCGCACAACAGTGTGCTACAAATCAAAGCAGAGGTACTTGGTTCATATACTGGACGTGGAAGAAATCAGAGATGTGGTTAAAAAAGGGAAGGAGAAATCGTAGTGTTCAGTTGGCGTTCACCATAGTGTGCAACAGTGTCATGGGTAAAATCACAGTCCGCTTCACTAGGTCTCACAGCGCGATAGCTTGCAATTTCGTTTAAGAGGATTTGGCCGTCCACATTAAACTTGCCAGACTCCTTTTTTATTTTCCCCATCTCCTCATGCAAGCAATACAATTCTTATCACTTTCGGCCAGAAACAGTGAAGCTGATAACTGCTTCCAGTTCTTTATTAAGGTTTAATTTCGCAAGAGCAGTTCCTCTACAGAAGGCCTGACCACGATTTGCGCTCCCAGATCGCGCTCGCGCTGCGCGAGTGCAGCCGAGTGTGCCCACCGCTCCGGTTTCGCCCTCCACTTCGCTATTTCGAGCAGGTGGGTGAGTGAGATGGCTATATGTCAAAGGCTGACACGTGAGAAACTCAGGAGAAAGTGCAACACAGTGCAACTGCTTCTAAGAAGCGACTATTGCAGCATACTTATATAATCAAGAGTTTATCAAGCGTGTATATTTCCAGCTTTTCATTTTTATGCCAAATAATAATGTTTTTTATTTCATTAAATAAGTGTATTGGTTAGTGCTAATACAGTGAGCAGAAATACAAAAATCTTTAGATACAGGAATTTAATATTAGGTAGTGATATTTATATACTTGCATACTTTGCGGTTTTAGAATATGCAATATCGGATGGTTATAATTAAACTTTTCCTATTTAACACGTTATAACACGGAAACTAATACAGTACGAGTACCACACTCGGTAGCATTAATGTCAAGGACGTGAGGAAGAGAAATAATGCAGAATCAATTCGATTCAAACACTTTTAATTTGCTGCTATGGTGCACCATACCATCGCATACCGGTACCGTTACTGGTACAAAAGGGGTTCAATATGGCGCTCATTAGTGCCCAGAAGAGTCTGAAAGCGCAGGATTGCATTCTGCACATCACAACGAAGCATGTCCGTAGGTATGCTGGCTACCTCTCTTGATATGCCGCGTTTCAGATCAGCACATGTATGAAAGCGCCCCTGGTAAACCCTGTCTTCAGGTAGCCTCACAACCAGAAATCACAAGGAGTGTGATTAGGAGACCCTACCGGCCAAGCATTTAGAAACGATCGGCTAATAATCAATGGTTTCCAAATGTGTTTCGGAGAAGCAGGTGAACTTCTTGAGCGATTTGCAGTGGGGTCCCATCTTGTATGTAAACTGTTGAGTTCAATGCGCCTCCCTCCTGTAAGACGGGTATGACGTGCTGGCGAATCACATCGCACTGACGCTGGCCTGTCACACTGCGCGTCTTTGGTCCTTGAGCGCCAACCACTTCAAAAAAGAATGGGCCAATTATGAACGTAGCCGAGAAGCCACACTAACGGTGACAAGTTCACCATACAGAGGAACTTCATGCACAGTGACTTGAGATGAAGATCCCCACACTCAGCAATTATGTGTTATCACCTCACCCAGCAGAGAAAAATGAGATTCGTTTGTTCATAGGCTGGTCCAGGGCCAGCCCACGTCAACTTCAATCCTCTGCGAGCACGTGGAGAGCGAAGTCAACACGTCTTTGTTCGTCCTGTGGTGTAAGCTGCTGTACGATATGGATCTTGTACGGATGCCATTTGAGAATGATTCGAAGCACCTTCCGTACAGCGGACCACGGAATGTTCAACTGTCGTGACACAGCACGCGTGCTGCCTGACGATCGGGAATTGCGCGCAGCGTTGTCTGCCGTAGCAACAGCGATTTTATCGACCACCTGTGGAGCAGTCGGCCGTCGGTCTCTTACCAGAGCGGCGCCCAGTTCTCCAGTTGATTCGAACTTCATCATGCTGCACACAGCAGATAGAGAAAGACGACTCTTCCGTCGTAATCCTTTCAGCCGGTGATATTCTCGAACTGCAGCTGCAGCATTACTGTTGTTTTGATAATAGAGCTTCCCCAGTAACGCCCTGCTCCTTTCGTCCAAGCTCATGTTGACACATTAACAACCGGCAGCGGTGGCCGAGCGGTTCTAGGCGCTTCAGTCCGGAACCGAGCGACTGCTACGGTCGTAGGTTCGAATCCTGCCTCGGGCATGGATGTGAGTGGCGTCCTTAGGTTAGTTAGGTTTAAGTAGTTCTAAGTTCTAGGGGACTGATGACCTCAGATGTTAAGTCCCATAGTGCTCAGAGCCATTTGAACCATTTGACACATTAAAAAGTGCACTGCGACATTGGCAGGTGTGTGAGACTTTGAATCACGATGACTGATCACGGCACCTGGAGGCCACAGTTGGAACTGGACGGTGGCGCTAGGACGGATGAAAATGCCCCTTTATACTATGGACATTAATGCTACCAAGTTTGGCACCCGTACGGTTATTAGTTTCCGTGTTATAACGCGTTAAGTAGGGAAATTTTAATTACAACCACCCGGTTTATCTGGAATTATAGTTCGTGACACAGTTGCACACACGCTGTTAAACTGATTAAAATCTGTTAAACGTGAACGTTGGTGGAACTTTATCAATTTCATAACAGAAAAAAAGTTTGCATAAACGTGTTGAAACAAACACTGAAATAACTTGAGCATCTTGTTTGTGTAGTTGAGGATATTGCTCTTTGGGTAGCATTCTCTAAACGTCTTGGATTGGAGAAATAGGTAGTTGAGCTAGGTTCTACACTCTATGTCTCTCAGTTCAAGCTGGAAGTACAGGGCTATTACAAATGATTGAAGCTATTTCATAAATTCACTGTAGCTCCATTCATTGACATATGGTCACAACATACTACAGATACGTAGAAAAACTCAAAGTTTTGTTCGGTTGAAGCCGCACTTCAGGCTTCTGCCACCAGAGCGCTCGAGAGCGCAGTGAGACAAAATGGCGACAGGAGCCGAGAAAGCGTATGTCGTGCTTGAAATGCACTCACATCACTCAGTCATAACAGTGCAACGACACTTCAGGACGAAGTTGAACAAAGATCCACCAACTGCTAACTCCATTCGGCGATGCTATGCGCAGTTTAAATCTTCTGGATGCCTCTGTAAGGGGAAATCAACGGGTCGGCCTGCAGTGAGCGAAGAAATGGTTGAACGCGTGCGGGCAAGTTTCACGCGTAGCCCGCGAAAGTCGACGAATAAAGCAAGCAGGGAGCTAAACGTACCACAGCCGACGGTTTGGAAAATCTTACGGAAAAGGCTAAAGCAGAAGCCTTACCGTTTACAATTGCTACAAGCCCTGACACCCGATGACAAAGTCAAACGCTTTGAATTTTCGGCGCGGTTGCAACAGCTCATGGAAGATGATGCGTTCAGTGCGAAACTTGTTTTCAGTGATGAAGCAACATTTTTTCTTAATGGTGAAGTGAACAGACACAATGTGCGAATCTGGGCGGTAGAGAATCCTCACGCATTCGTGCAGGAAATTCGCAATTCACCAAAAGTTAACGTGTTTTGTGCAATCTCACGGTTTAAAGTTTACGGCCCCTTTTTCTTCTGCGAAAAAAACGTTACAGGACACGTGTATCTGGACATGCTGGAAAATTGGCTCATGCCACAACTGGAGACCGACAGCGCCGACTTCATCTTTCAACACGATGGTGCTCCATCGCACTTCCATCATGATGTTCGGCATTTCTTAAACAGGAGATTGGAAAACCGATGGATCGGTCGTGGTGGAGATCATGATCAGCAATTCATGTCATGGCCTCCACGCTCTCCCGACTTAACCCCATGCGATTTATTTCTGTGGGGTTATGTGAAAGATTCAGTGTTTAAACCTCCTCTACCAAGAAACGTGCCAGAACTGCGAGCTCGCATCAACGATGCTTTCGAACTAATTGATGGGGACATGCTGCGCCGAGTGTGTGAGGAACTTGATTATCGGCTTGATGTCTGCCGAATCACTAAAGGGGCACATATCGAACATTTGTGAATGTCTAAAAAAACTTTTTGAGTTTTTGTATGTGTGTGCAAAGCATTGTGAAAATATCTCAAATAATAAAGTTATTGTAGAGCTGTGAAATCGCCTCAATAATTTGTAATAACCCTGTAATGAGCCACATTAGCAGCCAAAAGTGAGAACGGCCTGACAAATAAATCGAAACCTGTCTTCAACTGTGCAATGTCTTCGAATCTCTTTGAACACTCACGTTTAAACGTTTCAATTACTAAAACATAGGCAGTCAGGTCTGGTCCAAAAATGACTACCTTATGTTATAAGAAATGTTTTGTGTCATGAACTTGAAGCTGATTTCTCACTGGATTACGTTTTGTTTGATAACATGACACCCGTCCGCCATATCTGGAACGATTCTCCCCTTGCATTAGGATGCTTAATAAATTCAAATAATTGCTGATATGCACCACAAAAAGATATTGTCACCTCTCTACCTGCCTTTAGCTCAGTTTACTTCCTAAAGGCCGCCTTCACTACACCCAGCAATCACTGACGTTCGGTAGAAAACAAGCGCATCGAGTAGTGGTAATGACTTTTTAGTGAGTGTTTTTCCAATTCATAACAGTACGATGGCATATTAAGCACTTTGAATGGAATTTAAGCGATTCTAAAAGTAAGGCAATTCCCAATCGGCATTGTGCGATGTGGTTTCTCCACTTTACATATTTGGGACAAGTGTGTAGACGCAATTGTTTTCCTAACGCAGAACGTAAATCTAATTTAAGGCAAGTACTACTGTTAGCAAACTTCTTGGCGTCTGACAAGGTGACTGCCTCGCTGTAGCAGCGTCTGCTTGCAGCCTTCCTGATTCTTTGCCTCCTCGCTCCTCAGCCCTCAACCCGACTCGCCGCTGCGCTTTGAGCGCTAGGCAGGGTCGCAGCCAGAGTGCTCGCGCTCGCAGAGCGCTGTTTGGCCAGGGCTGCTCTACATTAATGAAGTTATAGACTTTGGATGAGTCTTAACTTTCGCATAGAAACTAAAAATGGACTTCGATTCAGTCGTCGATGGTAGTTCCTTGTGGCTGACGACAGCAGTCTTCCCAGTGCAGATAGCTCACTTGCTCATTCGTTCATTAAACAGTGTGCGTAAAGTCGAGATAACAATAACACAGCAATAAAGGCGTTCCTCGTCCTCTGCTCCAACAGTTGCAATTCAGTTACAACGGATTTTCGTCGAGAGGTCAGCACTGCGCTTACTACACCTCAAAAAATTCCTTGTGGCACAAGCAGCTGCAAGACACAGGTTATCCATTAAGGAGAAATACACCTCCATGTGCCTATTCAAAACATAGACAGAGCACTTCCACAAAAATATTTACCACTTTTTTCAGACATATAAGAGCATTTCTTTAGAATGAGATAGTTAGCGGCTGATTGGCCATAGGAGGGCTACTGATCTCACCTGATCTCAAGGACATTTTGAGCTCGTCTTTAATCTAGTCTTCACCTCTCAATGGTTTGAAGAGTCACTTGGAACAACATTTGATTCAGATTCCACATCAAACACTAGGTCCATAACTGAAGGGGGATTACAGATATCGAAGCCATTGGCGTGGCACATAGCTGTAAGACTTGTTCATTGCCACTGAGGCAAATGCAATTGTAGGAGAAACACCTTTGGGAGATGACAGTGACCTGCGATAATCCATCAGAATTTACTGCAATGCCAGAAGCAGTGCAGTTGGCTGATCTTGGCTCGCCAAACAGGTAGGCCCTTAGCTCCCCAAAGTTCCTGATGATGATGTTAGTGCAACAATCATGCCGAGATGTATTAGTATTGAAAGAGCCTCAGTCTCTCCATTAGTGATGCAGTAGGCAGTGGCCAATGAAAGTTGCATGAGTGACAAGTTGTGGTTACTTGGATCTTGTCTTCTTGGATGTGGGAAGCATGTTCATGAGCAGTGATGGAACATCTAACATGGATATCACCACGCTGTATTGATCATTGATTCGAGTGCTTCGGTACGAATGTCATCAATACTAATAACAAACTGAGTACAGAGCTGGAGAATTCCAGAATTTATGGAGATGGGTGGGAGGTAATGAGATGAGGCTCTGTTCATTATGACCAAACATGGCCTGTTTCTTTACTAGTCATCAGCGGTCTTTGTTGCACTGTGTTTGCGTAATAATCTGTTACAAATTCTTAACTGCACTGTGAAAGCTCTGAAATGTGTTATTGCATCAGAGGTAATGCTTGTTTCTTGATATAACAACAGTTAATGAATATATCTCGCCTCTTTCAGATGACATTTTTCTGAATGAGTAACTTGTGCCTGGCGATTGGTACCTATGTAGTAATGTATGTTCGTGAATATAACAGACTTACAGTATTTACTGCTCCTTTCTGATGCACAGTTTCATTACCACCTGTGCCTGGTGTTGCCAGTGGCTGCGCCAATGTGAACTTAACAAGAATTTAATTTCTTCCCATTTTCTACTCTGTGGCGTAACACATTTGTTATTAATATTATTGTATAAAATCTGTTGTGGGGTTTCATGAAAGATTCTGTGCCTTCTATTACAACACATTTGGATAAACTGCAAAGAAATTTAGGAAAAGCAATAAATGCAATAACTTCATACGTGCTCACAAAAGTATGAAATGAGTTTGACTGAAGTCTTGATGCATGACGTGTGTCCAATGTGAGTGAGGAGGTGGAGGGGGGTGTACAATGAATGATTGTGAGAGTTAAATGAAAACTTCATCCCTAAATTCCATTGTAAACTGTGTCTCTTAGTTGCATATGCATGTTTGTGAAGGGTGCATCCTTTTAAAACCAGATTGTTCCTTACAAAATAAAAACTACTGTAATTATATGGGTGACTAAAATTCCAAGTATCTATCTTTATTCATGTAGAAGATACAGTCTTGTAAAACTGGATCAATCTTTTTGCAATAACTTGCATAATTTTTAATTTTATATGTGACTACTTTTTTGTTGAGTCATCAGTCTTCTGACTTGTTTTATGTGTCCTGCCATGGACTTCTCACCTGAAGCAACCTTTTCATCTCCGAGTAGCACTTGCAGCCTATATCCTCAATTACTTGCTGAATGTATTTCAATCTCTGGCTTCCTCTACAATCTTTACCCTCTACACCTCCCTCTGGTATCATGGAAGTTATTCGCTAATATCTTAACAGATATCCTGTCATCCTGCCACTTCTTCCTGTCAATATTTCCCATACATCCATTTCCTTGCCGATCTTGCAGAGAACTTCATCATTCCTTACCTTATTAGTACATCTAATTTTCAACATTATTCTGTAGCACCACATCTCAAATGCTTCGATTCTCTCTTACTCCAGTTTTCACACAGTCCATGTTTGACTAACACACAATGTGAAACCAAAACTGGAGTAAGAGAGAATCGAAGCATTTGAGATGCGTGTGGTAGTCAAACATGGACTGTGTGAAAACTGGAGTAAGAGAGAATCGAAGCATTTGAGATGTGGTGCTCCAAAAGTACATTATCAGAAATTTCTTCTTAAAATTAAGGCCTATGTGTGAGACTAGTAGATGCCCTTTTTGTCAGTGCTAGTCTGCTTTTTATGTCCTCCTTGCTACGTCCATCATGGGTTAACTTGCTACCTAGGTATCGGAATTCCTGACCTTTATCTACTTCGTGATCCTCAGTCCTGATGTTAACTTTCTCGTTGTTGTCATTTCCACTGCTTCTCATTGCGTTCGTCTTTCTTCGATTTAATCTCAATCCATATTTTGTCCTCATTAGACTAGTCATTACATTCAGTAGCTCCTGTAATTCTTCTTCACTTTAACTGAGTATAGCAATGTCATCAGCAAATCTTATCATTGATATGCTTTCACCTTGAATTTTAACCCCACTTTTGCCCCTCTTTTTTATTTCCGTCATTGCTTCTTCGTAATGTAGATGGAACAATAGGGGCAAAAGGCTACATCTCCGTTTTACACCCTTTTTAATATGTTTACTTTGTTCTTGGTCTTCCACTCTCATTGTTCCATCTTGGATTTTTGTACGAAGTGCATTACACCCACTTCTCCCCATAGCTTAATTCTATTTTCCTAAGAATTTCGAACATTTTGCACCATTTTATATTACAGAACGCTTTTTTTGGGTCAACGGATCCTATGAACGTGTCTGGATTTTTCTTAAATCATGCTTCCATGATTAACTGCAATGTCAAAACTGCCTTTAGCTTTCCTAAAGTCAAACCGATAGTCATCTGACAGATGTTTAATTTTCCTTTCCAGTCTTCGGCATGATATTCTTCTCAGCAACTTGGATGTTTGAGCTGTTATGTTTATTGTTTATTAATTCTCGCACTTGTCGGCTCTTGCAATTTTCAGAGTTGTGTCGGTGACGTTATTCCGAGAGTCTGATGGTACATTGCCAGTCTTATACACTCTACACACCAACATGAATAATCTTGTTGCTACGTCTCCAATGATTTTAGAAATTCTGTTAGAATGTCAACTATCCATTCTAGCTTTTTCTGTCATCAGTCTTTTGAAGCTCTTTTAAATTCTGATTAGAATGCTGGAACTCCTGTCCCTTTCCTATCGACTCCTGTTTCTTTTTCTATCACGTCATCAGACAAGTCATCCACCTCATAGAGGCCTTCAGTGAACCCATTCCACCTGTCCGCATTCTCCTCAGAATTTAACAGTGGAATTCTCATTGGTCTCTTAATGGTATCGCAATTGCACTTCCTATTTATTTCATTCCTAAATGACTTGTATTACTATATTCCAGAATTTCCCTGAACATCTTTGTACTTCCTTCTGGGACTAAGAAGAAGGATCGGGATTAATTTAAGGAAAACACGTGGAAGGATGGCCCAACTTGATGCGTCATTTATCATTCCCAGACAGACATTTTTATTTAATAACAATTCAATCATGAGCCAACTGACAGTTGCCAAATACACACAAATAGTTTAGATTTTTATATTACATTGACAATGTACAAGGATATTTGCATAATACATAAAACTAAAAATAGTACTCGAAGAGAATGTCATCTGTGCAACACATCAGTGGCCTGATTGCAAGGTTAACTGATTAAAACAACGTGTGGCGGCACTCTGTCCCCGCAACTAAGTCACAACTGTGGGCTAATCCCACAACAGGACTTGAGAGTTCAACAAACATTAAATAAAAGACATTAAAATGCATACATCTCCACTGGTTATTCTGCCCTCATATAGACAAGGCAAGGCCAAGCTGCACAAACGCTACCCACATGTAAGAGCAAAAAACAGTGGTACTTAACTGACTGGCTACTAGTCGGTTACATATAAATCACGTTAAGCACTTAAATTACTGGGTCACTAGAACACAATTAAAATCATAATGGCAATTAAATCCTTAATTTTTTTAAAGAAATCCAGAGACTCAATGCTTAGTTTGCTCGAGGGCCTTACAATAGCAAACATCTGGAGTCAGTTATTTCCTAATCTGGCGAAACCTCCGCCGTGGCACGATACCAAAAGAATAACAACTTGGGGCTGGAACGGGAGATTCGCAGAATCGCGAGTGTCCTGCCAACACTGAGCCCTCGTGCTATGACGGGAGCCTTGGACCAGCAGGACAACAACACGTCAGCTGCTACCGATACAAGGCTGTCAACAAATACCACACAACAAACAGCAGACAAGTTTGATAAAATGTAACATACACAACAATGCTTTAACTATTAACATTTCAGTGCGGGAGAGGCCCGTTTCTAAACATTGCATGTTAGCCTTCCCAACAATAACAAGAAACAACGCACAAAGCCATTTCAAAAAATAATTACATAATAACTGAAGCAAGATTTAAATGTCAAGGTAGACATTTAATGGATCCTCTTAGGGGCTAATAGACACAGCAGTACCAAATGGCAGGTGGCTGGCTAAACTGTACACCTATAACTCGAAGGATTCCTCAACATGGAGTAAGAAAGTGTTTAAATACAAGCATGCACACACACACACACACACAAACACACACACACACACACACATGTCCGTATCTTTAGGTTGAGTTCACACAACTTTACTTACAGGTCAAATCCAATAACTAGCCCCAAGAAGGGTCATATGGTCTACAACAAACAGAAATTACAATCAGTAGTATCAGATACTCAATAATAACAAACTATGATTCCAAATACAAGATTAAAATTGCAAAATACTGTCTTGGCGTTTACAGAAACCTCCATCTTGAGACACAGAGACTCAAAGGGGTCACCGAAAGGCATATAGAAACTGTATTCCTGGCCATCTCACACTGGGCAGAATTAACAGTCTTTAAGTACAGTACTTCTTAAAAGAGTTTTCATAGATAATTTCAAATAAATGCCAAGGAAGGCAATAGCTTCAGGACTCCAGGCAGCACTGGAACATATTGCCCTGCTGCTCGTGACTGCTGACAAGTTGTTCAACACATCTCGGCGTATTTAGCACACCACACGTCGTAGACAAGCTGCACGCGACGAGAGCCGCTCCTCGCCCACTAAGCTCGCCTGTAGCAGTGGCCAACGCTGCAAGAAAACGCGGGTCCCCACAGCCCAACGATCAACAACGACAACTCGCTGCAATCGGCAGGACGCCGAGCACTCAGGCACACCCCACTTGCTCCGTGTCCGACACACCACTCACCGCCACACAGCCCCAGAGGGAACACACAACCTAGCAAAGGTAATACGACGAGGGCCAGAGTCGATGGAAAGCGTGCACAAGTGGCGCCATTAGGACCACGAGCGCGATCTCACGGAAGCCGCCACGGTTCACCTTCTTTCATCGATCACCTGAAGTATTTCTTCAGTTACCCATTGTTTCCTCGCAGTTAATTTCCATTTTCTTATGTTTTTCTTTCCAACTTCAGTGATTGCCTTTTTTAGAGATGTCCATTTCTGTTCAACTGAATTGCCTACGGAGATATTCCTTATCGGAATATCCACAGCCCCAAAAAACTTGAAGCGCATGTGTTCATTCCTCAGTACTTCTCTATCCCACTTTTTTGCAAGCTGTTTCTTCCTGACTAGTCTCTTAACTTTCAGCTACTCTTCATCTCTACTAAATTGAAATCTGTTTCCATATCTGCCCTTGGGTACGCCTTACAGTCCAGTACCTGATTTCCGAATCTCTGGGCGACAATGATATAATCTGACTGAAATCTTCCCGTACCTCCCAACCTTTACCAAATACACCACTGGTCATTAAAATTGCTACACCAAGAATAAATGCAGATAGTAAACGGGTATTCATTGGACAAATATATTACACTAGAACTGACATGTGATTACATTTTCACGCAATTTGGGTGCATAGATCCTGAGAAATCAGTAGCCAGAACAACCACCTCTAGCCGTAATAACGGCCTTGATACGCCTTGGATGGCGTGTACAGGTACAGCTGCCCATGCAACTTCAACACGATACCACAGTTCATCAAGAATAGTGACTGGCGTATTGTGACGAGCCAGTTGCTCGGCCACCATTGACCAGACGTTTTCAGTTGGTGAGAGATCTGGAGAATGTGCTGGCCAGGGCAGCAGTCGAACATTTTCTGTATCCAGAAAGGCCCGTACAGGACCTGCAAGATGCGGTCGTGCATTATCCTGCTCAAATGTAGGGTTTCGCAGGGATCGAATGAAGGGTACAGCCACGGGTCGTAAGACATCTGAAATGTAACGTCCACTGTTCAAAGTACCGTCAATGCGAACAAGAGGTGACCGAGACGTGTAACCAATGACATCCCATACCATCACGCCAGGTGACACGCCAGTATGGTGATGACGA
The DNA here is from genome assembly GCF_023864275.1 of Schistocerca cancellata. NCBI lineage: Eukaryota > Metazoa > Arthropoda > Insecta > Orthoptera > Acrididae > Schistocerca > Schistocerca cancellata. The sequence goes on from NC_064626.1 coordinate 941,238,679, forward strand.
AAACACGCTTCCAATGTGCGTTCACGGCGATGTCCCCAAACACGGATACGACCATCATGATGCTGTGAACAGAACCTGGATTCATCCGAAAAAATGACGTTTTGCCATTCGTGCACCCGGGTTCGTCGTTGAGTACACCATGCCAGGCGCTCCTGTCTATGATGCAGCGTCAAGGGTAACCGCAGCTATGATCTCCGAGCTGATAGTCCATGCTGCTACAAACGTCGTCGAACTGTTTGTGCAGATGGTTGTTGTCTTGCAAACGTCCCCATCTGTTGACTCAGGGATCGAGACGTGGCTGCACGATCCGTTACAGCCATGGGGATAAGATGCCTGTCATCTCGACTGCTAGTGATACGAGGCCGTTGGGATCCAGCACGGCGTTCCGTATTACCCACCTCAACCCACAGATTCCATATTCTGCTAACAGTCATTGGATCTCCACCAACGCGAGCAGCAATGTCGCCATACGATAATCTGCAATCGCGATAGGCTACAATCCGACCTTTATCAGAGTCGGAAACGTCATGGTACGCATTTCTCGTCCTTACACGAGGCATTACAACAACGTTTCATCAGGCAACGGCGGTCAACTGCTGTTTTTGTATGAGAAATCGGTTGGAAACTTTCCTCATGTCAGCACATTGTAGGTGTCGCCACCGGCTCCAACCTTGTGTGAATACTCTGAAAATCTAATCATTTGCATATCACAGTATCTTCTTCCTGTCGGTTAAATTTCGCGTCTGTAGCACGTCATCTTCGTGGTGTAGCAATTTTAATGGCCAGTAGTGTATAACTTCTCCTTTTTTGATTCTTGAACAGGGCATAGTCCTCTCTAACAACACCAGGGGGACGGCGGGGTTTAACGTCCCCATCCGACGGACGTATCACCATCAACAGTGGCACATGCCCTCACTCCAAGACACACACTGGAGAGGTTTTTGGAATTTAAACTAGAACACTGGCACAAACTTCAATGATTAAGAACTACACGCCCCATCCTTTCCCTTGTTGCTGGCCAGGTACTAGTGCCGGCACAAACGTCAATGATTAAGAACTACGCGCCACATCCTCTCCCTTTTGCTGGCCAGGTAGTAGTGGATTCTAAGTGGCTCGGTCCGCTTTGAGTGGCATCAGATAAGCGTGCATCAGCGACTTCGGTTGTTGAGACAGGTTACACAAAATAAATAATAGTGCATTAAATTGTTCAGTCATTAGAAGTCGAAATGGTAATAATTATTTTTAATGTCGTAACTAACTTGGTGCAGTAAGAGGGTGGGGACATCGGCTGATAAAAACTTCACAAATGAAAACAGATATTTTTATTTCTTCCTCCCCTTTCCCTTCTCTACTCTGCTGTGATCTTTGTCACATTTACATGTTACCGATTTCAGAAACAAACAGCTCCTTCTTTAGGCACCGTATAAGAATCCATGGCTCGAAATAAATTCACGGCGTATATTATATCAGAGAGAGCAGAGAAAAACTGCTTCTCATACATCAGAAAGCCCGACTTTATCTCATTTGAGTTTTATTAGAAAAGCTCACTGCAAACTACCAAGGCCTAGCAACAGCCTACTCAGTCATTTTACACATTTATCAGAAGTTATGTGGCATTACGACTTAATCAGTGCATGTGTCTGCCCCTTTCTATTCATCCTGCTGAATCCAGTATAACTGCTGGAACTCTATCAGATCAGAAGATCAGGAAGATGGTTAAATCTCATAAACACTGAAACCGGTAAGTTGTGTACTTTGGGGCATGGAAACCAACATTATTATCATACTATGGTCTCATATGTCTGTACTCAACTATTGGATTATTGCTTATGTAAACGGCCTACAGTAAATGCTAAGGAAAAGAGCCATAATAATTTCTTGTAAGGGCCATGAAGTCATTACTGACAGATACCCTATTGGTAAAGGTCACGTTATCTCCATACGACGACACTTACTGGCAGCAAATTTCGTCGTACAAAGACTCTCTGTTAACTAAGGACCAATTTAAAATAACGTTACTATGGGTAATGTAAAAGAAGGCCATAGTTAGGTGAAAGTTTTGGTAATCTAAGATACAAATAGCTTCTTGTGGTGAAAGATCCATCGTTAGCTTTTACAAGAGTACATAACATGTCTTTTGATCTAGTTTAGGTTCGTTCGAAAGATTTAGTATTTCAGATCTACGAAACGTAAAGACTTCCTCAAATTCCTGTCAGCAACCAGACTTAACGTTCATTGGTGCGGAAAATATACGATGTAAGCTGTAATGTTATGATACGCCTGAACATTTATCATGAGTACCTGTACTTCCGTTTTGTTTGAAGGAAAAAATACTGCAAGACTATTAAAAAGAAGTTTCTGGATCTACTGCAATAATTAAATGACTAGATGCTATTGCGGTAAGATTATTAACTTCAAAGATTTCCGTGTGCAAGACTGAGAAGTTATTTATATTGCAAATATCTACACGGAAGAAGATGTATCCTTACCTATCAAGCAAATAAGCCTTATAATGAATACATGAAATTTTAGCAGCCGTGTGCGTGGTTCATGCCTCCTTCTACAAAGTTCGTTGAAATATTCATCACTGAATGGACAATGGAAATGTATAGGAAGCCCATCATTTCAAGGACGTTCGAATAAACTTAAATGACAAAATGATATCACAGCCGTTCCTTTTATTATGACGATAAAACTCAACAAGTGAAGATTCTTACTGACATAGCCAAACTGTTGTAGTTCAGTTACAATTAAATAACCCTATTACGTGGACAAATCTTGATTTGACTCTAAATGGGTTTACGCGCCAGCAAATAGCAGAAATCGTTAGCGCCACTAAAAATTCGGTACTGGCAGCCTAAAAAACATGTCCACATGTACAAATAACAAGTACACTATAACAGGAAGTCCTCAAAAACTCTAAGAGAAGGTACTGTATTACCGGTACGTGCTGAATAGTAACCAGGCTCCACGTCAGATGACAGATGTCGTGGATGTAGGGTCAGAGATATTTTGGTGAACACAGCTCAGTCGTCAGGGAGTTCGAGTTTCAAGTACGTACTATGTTTTTTTCTTTGTATTGTTATTATTGCCTATTTCTTTGTATGCAACAAATTAGCTTATTTTTTCAGAAGACTACTTTGCTTATGTGACATTGATTTCGGCTGTTTGTGACGTAATAAAGGTTATGGAATTGGGCTGGATTATGATAATAATGTTATGACCACTCACTAAAGCTGTTGAACGAAGTGCCTCGCCGAACTATCTTCGTAGTTTGTACAGTGATGCGCATGGCGTTATGTTTCGGCACGTAGCCACATCTTCCGTCTAATAGATTGGCTGGTTTCAGTAGTGGGCTGTCAAAGGTTATTCGTATTTGCGGGCTGCTGTGCGTAATCTCCATGTTGAACAAACAGGGTGTCCATAATTAAAGTTTTAAAGCGCTGTAGAAGCTGTAGAGAACCACCGCCCAGAATGACGTGAAATTTGAACAGGAATAAATAAATAAATAAAATATAAATGTAAATAAATAATAAAAAAACGAAAATTTGATCAATATATGGCTCTTTAAGCGTCAGGATATGCACACCAACACATGCGCAACAAACGGCTGTTCTTCAGTTTGCGTTCGAGACGCCCAACGGGACTGCCTCCTTGAAGGACTGTGCGCTGCTGGTAATCTTTTGCAAGAACGGTGACTGTGTGCCAGTATCCCTCCAGAAGTTCCGGATTCTCAAGGCTATGCAAAAAGGCGTCCACTGTCTGCTAAAGGTCTGGAAGAAAGATTACAGAATTTGAAAAGACGGGTTCTTTTAAAGTGCAGCGTGGCAGAGGGAGGAAAGCAGTCGATCCGACGTCTGTCGAAAGAGTGCCCACAGCAGTGCAGAAGAGGTTGCGCGGTGGTATGCAAAAATGCAGGGCTCGGAAAACTGCCCGAACGTTGAACATGCCTGCGAGCACGATGCGTAACGTCGTATAAAACATCCTGCACTGCTATCTGCACAAATTCACCCACGTTCAGCGGTTGCTCCCCGCTGACCTGCCAACAAGACAAGCGTTCGCTCCGGAATTTCTTCCTCGCGTTGAAGTGGAGAATGAATGTCTGTGGCTCGTGCTGTACACAGACGTAGCTCATTTCCATCTCCAAGAACATATCAGTTCGCAGATATGCACAAAATGAGCTACGGAAAATGCGCACGCACATCAGCCGGTGCTATTTCATTCTGCAAAGGTGTCTGTGTCGTGACGGTTGACAGCATCTTTTATCGTAGGGCTGTACTTCTTCGAAGAGAAGAGTCCTGAGGGTCCTGCTGCTTGGGCCGTCACTGGAAAAGGCTATGATAGTCACTGCGTACCAACGTCATTACAATCCTTTAACAGTGTGGATGTGAGGGTAGTATCATTTTTATGCGAGATAGCTCCCCTCCGCGCATTGCACTGCCAGTGAATCGGCTGTTCCAGAGGCATTTCGGAAACGCTACAATTATCAACCGACATTTCCTTACATCCTGGCCGCCCAGATCGCTTGTTTTTAATCCTCGTGACTTCTCAATGTGTGTTTATCTGAAATATGCTATGTTCAGTGTTCCAATCACGAACGTAGCTGAACTGAAGGCACGCACTTCGTAACATATTCTGAACGTGATCCCCGAGACATACCTATATGTTGTGGAATATGCTCTTTCTCGATTTCAGCTTGTGGCAGCATATTGAACATGTTTTGTGCCGGTCTCACGACAATTATAAACCGATCTTTTTATGCGACTTTTTTCAGCAGGACAATTAACAACCGATTTTTTCCATCCGATGTGGTACGACCAAGGCGCGATGGATGGGCTTATGTAACTAACAGTGCCACAACTGGTTACTGCGGAACTTGTGCAGTCAGGCACATTAAACAGTACGGATGGTGTAAAGTGCAACTCAAACCATACCCGCAGTATTGCGATTCATCTGTCATTTACAGTCGACCCCCTTTATGTTAAGACGCTTACAGTGCCATCTATTGGTCAACTTTTCTTAAAATTCTGTTCTTTTTATTTACTTTTTATTTATTTATTTATTTCAGTGACGTTTTCCACTGCGTCAATATTATGCTGCCAAAATTTGACGTCATTCTGAGCATCGGATCTCTTTCTACAGCGTTTTGAAACTGGAACTTTAATTACGGACATCTTGCAGGTGCGCAGGTGAATGTCTGTTAGCATGGGGTCTGACTCACTGGCAGGCCAGCGGGCCGTTTCCCTACCTCCAATCCAGATACACCCCACGAAGGAGATGAAAGGAGATGATTCTAGACGATCAACATCGTGCAGGATGTCCCGTCGTGCTGAAACCACATCCTGCAGAGAACCAGAACTGCCAAATATTCCACTAATGTAGGATTCCGTAAAGGAAAAACTGCAAGCTTCGTGCTCCTCTCACATTACCGGCAAAGAAATGGTGAAACATCCAAAATTGTACATCATCACACGTTTACACCCCACTATCTTCGCTATCCCTCCCGCCATTTTTGGGGACATGGCACTGAAGTCATTCTGGACGACCACCGCCGACTGCGATGGAGCCCTTTCATGTTGAAAAAACATCCCATAAAAAAAAAACAAGCGTTGCGGCAATGGTGAGAAAACACATGTGGTGTACCTGTATTAAATGACTAGCAAATAACGGGGAATTTCTGAAATGATAGCTGAAGACTCTGCAGCTCACGTCTGCAATCCACAGAATCTGAAAAGCTATGTGACATAGAGAATGGAGATTATTTAGTATCTTATTCAGTGGAATCGCATCAGCACCAGAAATTGGAAAAGTAAACTTGCAACGTGATGACACTGGGGTGACAAAAGTTATGGGGTAACTTCAAACAACATTTTCTCCAGCGTAGTGCTGCAACTCGACGTGGCGTGGACTCTACAAGGCGTTGGAAGTCCTTCTATAGCTGTCTATAATTGCGAAAGTGTTTCCGGTGCAGGATTTTGTGCACGAACTGACCTCTCGATCATGTGTCATTAGCGACCTTGGTGGCCAAATCATTCACTGCAATTGTCCAGAACGTTCTTCAAACCAATCGCGAACAACTGTGGCACGGTGACACGGTGCATTGTCATCCACAAAAATTCCCCCCGTTGTTTGGGAACATGAGGTCAATGAATGGCTGCAGATGGTCTCCAAGTAGCCGAACACAACCATTTCCAATCAATAATCGTTTCAGTCGAACCAGAGAACCCAGTCCATTCGGTGCAAACACAGCCCACACTACTATGGAGCCACCATGAGCTTGCACACTACCTTGTTGACAAGCTGGATTCATGGCTTCGTGGGATCTGGACCACACTCGAACCCTACCAACAGCTCTTACCAACTGGAATCGGGTCTCACCTCACACGGTCACGGTTTTTAAGTCGTCTAGGGTCCAATCGATATCGTCACGAGCCAGGGGAGGCGCTTTAGGCGATGTCGTCAGCTGCCATAGCCCATTAACGCCAAATTTCGCCGCACTGTCCTAGAGCATAGATTCGTCGTATGTGCCGCATTGATTTTCTGGCCGTTGTTTCACGCAGTGTTGCTTGTCTGTTAGCACTGTCAACTCTAAGCAAACGCCGCTGCTGTCGGGAGTTAAGTAAAGGCCGTCAGCCACCGCATTGTCCGTGGTGAGAGGTAATGACGAAAATTTGATATTCTCAGCACGTACTTGAATTTCTTCAATTGGAATGTCCCATGTATCTAGTTCTAACTGCAGTTCCGCGTTCAGAGTCTGTTAATTCCCGTCGTGTGGCCACAATCACGTCGGACAGCTTTTCATATGAATCACCTGAGTACAAATGACAGTTCCGCCGATGCACTGCCCTTTCATACCTTGTGTGCGCGTTACTATCGCCACCTGCAAATATGCATACCGCTATCCCATGATTTTTATCACCTCAGAGTAGTACCATGGACATCTGCCCTCTGTGTTGGATATACAGACTGCATCGCACAGAACACCAAAACATCAGAAGTGCAGGGACCATGTTACGATATGAAAACAGATAAACACAGCAGCGCTCCTAATGGCCTTGCAGAGGACTTTGAATACGAGGAAAGATGCTCCCTGAAGCCGTATTTTTGAATTAGAAACTCCATGTTAGCAGCTTTTGACAGAACTGATATTCAGCTATATTACATATTGTCAAGGAATGAGCAAAGCCTATATATTTCTTCTTTGAATGGTGTTGCTTCTTGTCACTGAGTATGCCTTGGTGTTGTAGTGACTAAGGCAATCTTCTTTGCTAATGCTAAAACTGCAACGTTAGTTGACAAAATTTGTTCAACGTTATTAACAAGTACTAGAATCAATACAAACCATTGTACTACAGTCAATCTTCCAATCCAATGAAAATTTAAAAGCAAATAATACACATCGTCGCCTTTTCATCGTTTGATCTACATTGTTGAGGAAAAACATTATGACCATCTGCTTAATTGCTCGTTTTTCCGTCTTTTGAACGAAATATATCACTGATTCTGCATGTCAAGGATGCAACAGTCTGTTGGCAGTTTTGTGGAGAAAAATGGCTCCAAGCCCTGTGGGACGTAACATCTGAGATCATCAGTCCCCTATACTTAGAACTACTTAAACCTAACTAACCTAAGGACATCACACGCATCCATGCCCGAGGCAGGATTCGAACCTGCGACCGTAGCAGCAGCGCGGTTCCGCACTGAAGCGCCTAGAACCGCTCGGCCACAATGGCCGGCTTTTGTGAAGGTATGTGGCATTATATGTCTACGCACAGGTCATGTAATTCGCGTAAATAACGAACCGCTGATTTGCGTAGCGGTGATGGCGCCTGATAGCGACCCAGACGGGTTCCACAGTATTTACATCAGGCGAATTTGGTCGCTGAGACATCAACGTGAGTTCCCTATAATGCTCCTCAAACCACTGCAGCACTGTTCCGGCTCCGAGACACGGACAGTTATACTGCTGAAATATGACATCGCTGTCGGGGAAGAAATCAACCATGAAGGGATGTAGGTGGTTCGCGGCTGTCAGCGTGTCTTCGATTACTACCACAGGTCCAATGCGAGCGCAGGTGAATGAATGTCTCCCATAATATAATACTGCTCCCATCAGCCTGCGTCCGTGGCGCGCTGCAAGTTTTGAGCCACCGTTCACGTTGATGACGGCGTTTGTGGAGGCGATGTAGTGTCCCTTTTGCGATGTTTAAGAGTAATGCGCGTGAAGTTTGTATAAAAATATTGAGTAAGACCAAACAGACCAGACTGCAAGTCAATTGTGAAAAAAACATAAAATTATTTACAAAAAATATAACATCGATACTACGGTAGGGAAAGACAATAACGATGATAAACAATATCATAGTAAAGAATATGGTGAAATATACCTTTGTATAACTATAGAAGATGGGAAAGATAAATTACTTCTCGCTCTTCTGCTGTTTCTGATTCTCATGTTACTATTGTTAGATAGAGATTGTGTGTAGCGTTGAACGCTAGCAGATGTTCTTTTTGTTCTTTCGACTAGACGTTAAAAAAGGTGTGTATCAGGTTATTGATGGAAATATATGTGTAAAAGTGAGTTCATTGTATTATTTCAAGAACATGCCAACCACTAATCGCAATGTTTTAAATGAAAAGAGAGAATAATTACTATTTTTCAGCTATCAAGAAGACGAAAGCAGTGATCGCTGCCTGCTAACAATTGGCCGCCATTACGTGGCGGACTTAATATTAACTTTTCTTACAGCTTTCCACAAGAATAGAAGTGATAAAATCATTTTAAAACATTATTTAATTTAAATCTGAATAATTACATCAGTTAATTTTGCGAAAGTTCAAATACTTTCAGAGATACCATTTGTCGTAGATCCGTGAACTTTGGCCTTGACTGTATTTAGATGAAAACCAGTTATGGTAAAATTGTAGGGAGCCTGGAGCTCATCTAAATTGAAGAAAATGATTAATGCTAACCTCTTATATTTCGTAGTATCAAAAGGCATAAAACAAATATAGAATATTAAAAGAGAACCGTTACAGCGGCCATCGAAAATGGTTCAAATGACTCTGAGCATTATGGGACTTAACATCTGAGGTCGTCAGTCCCCTAGACTTAGAACTACTTAAACCTAACTAACTTAAGGACATCACACACATCCATGGCCGAGGCAGGATTCGAACCTGCGACCGTAGCGGTCGCGCGGTTCCAGACTCAAGCGCCTAGAACCAATCGACCACACTGGCCGGCAGAGCGACCATTGACCGATAACATAGTGTTCTTCATTAAATGCGAGAAATTACGAAAAACGGTTGGGAACTAAAATAAAATGGAATACGAAGAATGTGCTTACGATGCCTTTAAATCTAGCAGTTCACACACTGATTCGTAGCTTAGAGTAAATGGCCACAGAACTAGTTTCTATATTATGAAACAAAACTACGAAATGATTTACTCCATCCAGTATTATGGATGTGAGCAGAAAATCAAGCAAAATACAAGAAAAATATTCTCGATGCAGTTAAAAATGTAAAATATACACAATAAGTCATAATGTGGGACACAATGCAATGTATCAGCTTGTCTCTACTGCGAAACGAAAACAGATATGAACGACTTTAAGTCACCCAGTAGAAACGGAGATGATGGACTGGTAAATGTGCAGCGCTCCAAGTTACCTGGCAGTGAACCAAGGTCGTATTACCAGAAGTTTCTGTACGAGTTTCTTCCCCGTGCTGTATCGTAATTCATAGCGAAAACTGTCACGGGTAAAAATAGACGACAAAACAAGCAGAATGTTCCTGTAAACATGGGACCAAAAGCGTGGAGTTTGAGAGATAACTGAGAAAGTGTTGTTAGGAACCACAACTGACTCGAATGTGAAATATCATCCTAATTAACAGAAAACATATTTGAAACATAGACGTATAGATTGAGTCACTATCTAATTGATCTTTTTTTTTTTACCGGGTCTGCGCGAACACATGGCCTACTTTACAAGAAATACGTCACTGCTTCATCTCGTTACATGTTACTTTACACTCTTAACCGTTGAAACAGGTGTTACACGTCTCGTCTTCGTGTTTGGATACAATCCTGCACTCATCTGTACTGTGGTTTAAGAATTCTTCCAAGAACCCCCGGACCACCTCATAAAGCTTCACAAGATAATACAGTTTACTACCCCAATTCTTCAACCGCATCAACGGTAGTGCTGTGTGCTTCACTTTTGAGATGACCACGACATAAAGCTCCATGGGATTGAGATGAGGTTATCCTGAAGGCTAAGGTACAAGACACAGCTCAACCCACCAATCTTGCGATCTTGGACGATACTGCCACGTTAGATGTTTTCTTAAATCAGCAACAAAATGTACCTGACCCCTATCATGCATGTACCACTCTCACAAATCCCATCTACCACGGGTGATATCTGAGCCCAATTACGTGGACTTAAAGGGATAGTCCTTTTTTCTCAATATGTTCTCTTGGGATGTATTCATCCCTGGTTAGTCAGAAACTCCCTTACCGAGTAACAAAGCGATTTGTGAGAAAGTTTCTCCGAAAACAACTCACAACGGAAAAATATAGTGAACATGTACTTTTCAACTACGGACAAAGAAACATTATAGAAATAAGGTCGTCGTCAAACTTGAGATGGGACCAACCTATTACAACTTCCGCACGAAATCTGACGAAAAGCGTATCAAGCGAGCAGTGTAGCCGATGAAGGAAGCTGCCAAAGAAGCCTGCAGGACACCCGCTGCCATGAAGCAGATGGAGAAGTACATCTCTTTGGATCTAGAAGGGTTGGTTGCTGTGTGGTCCACGGATCGCTGACTAGAGGTACGTTTAACTTAACCAGAAAAAATGCAACCCAAAACTTTAAGCTCATTTTTCTCGAAACCACGTTTTTATATTAGCGGAAATATAACTTTAGAACGGTACATATGATCGGAATTTTATACTCGCATTCTAAACTGAATTCTCTGTCAGCATTTGCTGTCATTTTCAGATATCTCCTAAAGTCTGTTTTCGGTGCACACTTTCGTATCGATTTTCTGGGCGAAGAAAATGAAATTTTTTTCAACACCTTGCCATTTTTACCAATTATCCTATGTATGCTGATAGAACATACATTGAAAATGACCTAGACAAAATCATTTTGTTACATGTCCCACAGGAGGGTAAGTGTTGCTTCCAGTTAGTGCAGCGAATAGAGGGAGCTTCTGATGTGAAGACAAAACTGATCTCTTATACACAAAAGTGTAAGGAATCAAGGGGCCATATCGTGAGATTTAGCATGATTTTTTATTTCACTTGGAAAAAAAATCACGAAAGTCACGTATTTTCCATGCGTTCAAAGAGGACAACCCCCTAAGTAAAGAATTTTTATTTCAAACACATTTGTGCTAACTAGGACACTGCTTCATACTGAATTCTGTGGGGAATCGTTACCACACATTCGCAGCTATCTCGCAAACGGTTGAAGATGTTACGTATGTGGACTCTTATTTAGTGGAATGATTTTTCTTCTGTTATCGTATACTATAGGCCGTGTCAGTTTTTGCTACTAATTATGACGCTTCCAATACGAACATCTGCAGTGGCCAATCTATGCGTTTCTCCTGATGTAGTCAAGCATCGCTGATTTCTTCCTAGTGAAACGTCCCCTTATAACAATTTTACACGAGACTGTGCTTAACCTGACACACAATATTATTTAGCGCAACGCAATCTGACTTTCAAAAATCCCTGCAAAAGAATGGCCCTGACTAACATTAAACTATATCTTTCAGAAATCACTTACCTCACAAAAATCTTCATTACTCGAACTACTGCAATACAGCGAGCGCCACTACTGCCAGCTAAATAAAAGATTCAAACTACAGAAGGCACTAACTACTGATAGGGATAGTTAGCAAATGAAAGATTTTAATAGAGAACAAACACTGTATTTACCTTAATATCATCAAAAGTCATAATATATGTAATTTCAAAACTCCGCCATCTCTCTCCTCACATCCACCACTGCTGGCGGCTCACCTCTAACTGCGCAACGCTACGCGCTGTTCACGTCCAGCTGCCGCTGCCCAACACTACAATGGCAGACAACAATGCAAACTAGCCACAGGCTGCACACAGCACAGCCAGTGATTTTCATACAGAGCGCTACGTAACGTTGCCAATAAGAAAATATAAACAGCCTACTTACATAAAGAAAACATAAACAGCCTACTTACATAAAGAAAACATAAACAGCCTACTTACATAAAGAAAACATAAACAGCCTACTTACATAAAGAAAACATAAACAGCCTACTTACACTAGTCTTCCAATGATCAGCTGGAATTTTTCACTATGGCTGTCTGTACTTTCTTCAGATGACAAAAACTCGCTTCGGCGCGGATCTTGTTGATCTCTTTTGTAGGAGTATCTGCCATGGTGCTACGTTTAGTTTTTGTGGAAACAAAAGGTTTGTGTAAAATCTTCAGCGGTGATAAGGTAATGAAAAACCACACACGATGTATCTGAAGAGTATGAAGTTGTGGTAGCAACATATGCTACTCACAATACAACAATAGCAACAAAATTAGTCTGCTACCATGCCTTGTGACAGGCCAACGCAACAAGCATCTCAGCTACATATGACCACAGCTTACCAACACATCATCCATCATCCGGCACATGAGATGAAGACACTGCTTCCTGGCAATCAATTTCAACCAGGGCAGCAACGCAATTTCCTTAGCGATTGGGTCAGTCCGAACTGCTCCATTAGTTCCATTAACTGCCTCCAATAGACGAAACATTAACATTAACTTTTATAGAACTTCACAAGTATTCGTTGAAATCATTACAAAATGTGCCATATGATCCCTGGTACACACAAATCTGATCGCTGTCATATGAAAAGTGATAAATCCAAAAAAAATTAAAAATACATGCAAGTTTACCACTCAGAGCTCATAGTTGTCGTAATTCAGTACACACCAGCCGAGCAAATCGTCAAATGAGTATTTAAACTGCGAAACCTTTGGCTATAACAAGAAGCTAAAATTTCCCAAGTGTTAGAAATTTCACAAGCACCAAACAGTACGCAGGAGTAACTATTGTAAATAACGCTAGTGCATCTTTCGGCAAGAGAAGACAAAGCGAACAAACACCCGCAGCACGTCATAGCCCGAACGAGGCGCTAGTATCGCACCAGAAAGAACTGTAGACCACTTAGCGCAGCATAACGTGTGCAACACAAACACCCGGAGCAGTGAAAATAGCTTGAGGAGTGCACCTGACGCAGACAGCAGAAACAGCAGTTCCCGGTCTGCCCTCCGTGTTTCTAAACGCACACTAAAGGCGAGTTTTTCGCATACACAGGGCGACCGAACCGGTAATATTAATAGCGTATGCGCACCAGCACATTCACACAGGAGTACATAGACATACAAGAACGGCATCAAGTGCGTAAGAATCATGAAGTCATCACGCCAGTTTCCATCATACAGCATATAACAATCAAAAAATTTGAATTATGGTAACCTTACATCCGTACACAAGAGCACCCGCAGCGCTAACAGACTTGTGGATCCGTAATTATTTAATCTCACGCCCGGCTAACGAGAAGGTTACGACGCGTTGTCGGTTGCCAGTGCAATCAGATACGCGTACAAAGAATGTTCTCGACTTGACCATTATTTAAACAAGTCGCGAGACCAATTCACATCCTAGAGTTGATCAAGTAGTCGCACCCATTGTACACTATGTGATCAAAAGTATCCTGACACCTCCAAAACCATGCGTTTTTCATATTAAGTGTACTGTGCTGCCACCCATTTCCAGGTACTCCATATCAGCGACCTCAGTAGTCATTAGACATCGTGAGAGAGCAGAGTGGGTCGCTCCGCGGAACTCACGGACTTCGAACGAGGTCAGGTGACTGGGTGTCACTTGTGTCATATGTCTGTACGCGAGATTTCCACACTCCTACACATCCCTTAGTCCACTGTTTCCGATGTGACAGTGAAGTGAAAACGTGAAGGGACACGTACAGTACAAAAGCGTACAGACCAACCTCGTCTGTTGACTGACAGAGACCGCCGACAGATGAAGAGGGTCGTAATGTGTAATGAGCAGACATCTATCAAGACCATCACACAGGAATTCCAAACTGCATCAGGATCCACTGCAAGTAATATGACAGCTAGGCGGGAGGTGAAAAAACTTGCATTTCGTGGTGCCCATAAGCCTCACATCACGCCGGTAAATGCCAAACGACGCCTTGCTTGTAGTAAGGAGTGTAAACATAGGACGATTGAAGAGTGGAAAAACGTTGTGTGGAGTGACGAATCACGGTACACAATGTGGCGATCCTACGGCAGGGTGTGAGTATGGCGAATGCCCGGTGAACGTCATCTGCCAGCGTGTGTAGTGCCAACAGTAAAATTCGGAGGCGGTGGTGTTATGATGTGCCCGTGTTTTTCATGGAGGGCGCTTGCACTCCTTGTTGTTTTGCGTGGAACTATCACAGCACCAGCACCTTCGTGCTTCCCACTGTTGAAGAGCAATTCGGTGACGGCGATCGCATCTTTCAAGACGATCGAGCACCTGTTGATAATGAACGGCCTGTGGCGGAAGGGTTACACGAAAAGAACATCCCTGTAATGGACTGGCCTGCACAGAGTCCTGACCTGAATCGTATAGAACACTTTTGGGATGTTATGGGACATCGATTTTGTGCCAGGCCTCACAGACCGAAATCGATACCTCTCCTCAGTGCAGCACTCACAAGGGGAGGCCGGCAATTGTGAAATTCAGATTCGATTCATACTGCGCATAATAAAAGCTCATGGCTAGAGGTGTAATGTGGCAAAGCACCAAGATGCACTTCCCAGCCGTTGTCGAGAAAATCGACAGTTAAATGAAACCGTTGCGGTGAAATACTCTCTAAGAAGAAAAGTTTTCTACAGCGTCGTGGTGCAGCGGTAAGGGCTGGGGTTCGTAATCCGAAGGTCGCCGGATCGAATCCTGAACCATTCAACCTTTTTTTTAGTATTTGTTTTTTGTAATTCAAATATATATATTCAAATATATATATATATATATATATATATATATATATATATATATATATATAAAATTCCCAGCCATCAGTTGCAACAATTATGCATATAATAAGTTGTTGAAAGTCGTTTGTCGTGGAAAAACTGGCGACTTCGAACATCATTACGTTTTCCCCAAACAAAGTTGTATTTCACAAAGGTTATTAATTGTCTTCATAATGTTAACCACGTATAGTTAACGGAAGACGTAGAAACGATATTCCGAAACGAATACATATAGCGTAAGTCAAACGTTCGAATTAGAATAGAGACCCCACGAACACAAACTTGCTGTGGCAGGTATGAAATATAAACTCCGTTACTCGCTCGTTACACTTGAAAGACAGATGTTGAATGGGCCGAAACGAGCCGCCGCATAACAGCGTAGTTGCGTGCCAACTTCGCAAGAAGGCAGATGCGGTCCCTAGCGCAACTTGTAACATCGTCGAAAATCAGTGCGGATGGGAGAGCTTTGGTACACCCTGTTAAACAAACGGAAAAATGGAGGCGGTACAATTGGAGAGCGATCCGCCTTCACCAACATGCATAAGCAATTCATTAATAGTTTATATATATTACAAAAAAATAATAATAAAAATAAATTGCATGGCGCGAGATTCGATCCGGCGACCTTCGGATTACGAACTCCAGCGCTTACCGCTGCGCCACGACGCTGTAGAAAATCATTAAGCGTAGAGAGTATTTCACCGCAAACGTTTCTTTTAACTGTCGATTTTCTCGACAACGGCTGAGAAGTGCATCTTGGTGCTTTGCCACATGACACCTCTGGCCATGAGCTTTTATTATGCGCAGTATGAATCGAATCTGAATTTCACAATTGGCGGCCTCCCCTTGTCAGTGAAGAATGGGCTGCCATTCCCCCAGAAACATTCCATCACCTGATTGAACATATGCCTGCGAGAGTAGAAGCTGTCATAAAGGCTAAGGGTGGGTCAAACCCAAATTGAATTCCAGCATTACCGATAGAGGGCACCACGAACTTGTAAGTCATTTTCAGCCAGGTGTCCGGATATTTTTGATCACATTGTGTATTTGTCATGGACGCTTTCGACACAATATGGTTCACAATTCCAGATTTACTTGATTTTATTTAACAAATAACTGTGGCTTATCCATAATTAGGAAAGAGCTATATAGAAATTGTTCAAACATGAGGTGATCTAAGCTCGGTTTTCACGGCGAACGTACCGTTTCCGTTTGCGCTGAAGTAACAGGTAAAGCAAGAAACGAACCGATTCAATGAACAAGGTTTCTGCAAGCAGGAGCTTCCATATCATTGTGTATCAAACGAACAACTTTACAACAGCGCTTATTATCCTGTCTGCCTTGAACTAGAATCTAGTTCGCCTTTTCATTGTGTTATCACACGTCCAAATTACACACCTTTGGGAGTAAGACACCTTTTGGCAGTAACGAACCCATTACATTTTTGTATTCTTCTCTCTCCTCCACGCTAATGGAGGCATGTCTCCAATGGCTGACCCATAAGAAATCAAGAAAGCACCACCCCTCGCGGTTTATTCAGCCTCCTTCAAGGACTGGACCTCTTTCCTAAAGCAAAGTTGTTGACATGAGCTCCGCCATCTCGTATCGCAAGGAATGCATCCGATAAAGTGATGGCTCGCACCCACAGAGTGTGCCGCTTCTGTATGCAAACAGACGCCATAATGTGAGCAGGAGCCAGCCGCGTTCTTAGTGGTAGCTTTTAGCGACGCGTCCACAATGTCACTTTTATCGATATCGTTTCAGCAAAAAATCTAAACCACTATATCATCAGGGTTTCTCACAAAAATTTCCGTTCTAACTGCATAAGCTTGCAATCCTTCATTTCTCTGAGTAAAATAACAGATTAATTAATAAATAAACAGGTTCCAAACTAGTACACATCACTACCAAAGAGCTAGTAGTAATAAGAAGCTCTATTTCTGAAAACGATTTTCTCGTTGGTGATCGAAGACTCTTACATATAGAAAGCGAAACTGAAGTGTAACATGGCGATGAATGATTTAAGAACGGATTTCTTTTATCTGCGTCAATGATCATAGAACTTATTGTCCTTTAACAACTGGTTTCGTTCAGCAATGACCATCGTCAGATCTTCAGCAAAGCTTGGAAAATAAAATACAACTAGGAGACAGTTTACATCTTACAACAATAAAATATGCCATAATGAAAAGTATCATTTTCATAGATGTTCCAAGAAAAGTACAGTAAGATATTCTGTCAGTCACATAATAAGTTTATCTTCTTAACGAAATATATTAAACAGGAAAGGGACAATCAAACACGGCATTAGTCCGATCAGTGTTAAAAAATGGAGCAAACATATGGTCCACTCCATACTAGGTAACGACAGGACAAGATATACATAAGAGAGGCGCTCGAAAATCAGTGGTCGTATCCTCTGACAGCTCACCTCCTGTCCATATGGGGCGGTGCGGGGTGGGACGAGGAGAGGGGAATGAAATAACAATAAAGAAGAAAACGTTATTAGTGCCACAATAAACCTCCTTAAAGAGGGCGCCCTCATATACCACCACCGCCTTAAGTTCAAAACATCGAAATCCCATCCTCCGTCCTACTGCTGTCAACAGTGTCTTCGCTACAATGATGACCTAACCGCAGTTTGTAAGCCCTACCCACTTGTCCACACTGCAAAGACTCCCATTTACTTAAACAGTATCCTAACCTTGCTTCCACTCTGCCTGCAGCACCTTCATGACTCCCACCCCACATACTCCGCGAAATAACAAGCTAAACCTCAACCAAACTAACATGAACTCACTGTCCCAATCCGTCCTATTGATACCCACATTCATTTCAACAACTCCCAACGCTCACCCACTGCTGTTCCTCCAACCTCGCACCATCTGAATCTGTCCCTGTATCCACCACCGTACAGATAATCCCCTTCCCCTGGTCAAACGCAAAATTGCACTTTGACACCACAAGAAACCCCTGTTCAGCCATAAACATTATACAACGCTCCAACCAAACACCTTATTCTTAGCTTTATCCTTCGATACTACCCATTACCTGAGCCACTATCTATATCTGACCTAATAACGTCATCCCTTATGACTTCCTCATCCTCACCTTTCCCACCCATATTATTGTCAATGACCTCAAGATTGATTCATCAGTAATGCCAGTTTGCAGAGTCCTTGCAAGGTGACATGGTCCCCATCCCATACCGCACCTGTCTGTGAAAAAACATCATCCTAGATGTCTTCCATCTACTCCCAACCACCTTGGACACCTCACAGCAGAAGTCCTCAGTCCAAATGGAACTGACCACCTACCTGTTCTCCTCACTATCTCCTACACACTACCACATACAATGTTCTCCACCCGAATCTCCGTCAAGGAGTTCTCCAACACTACTGTCGCACTAACTGGAATACCCACTGCGAATCCATAGAAACCGAGATTTAAAGCTACCACATGACATTCCAGCAATCTGACGATATCTCTCATGACATGTTCTTCCTGTGGCATACCTTGTCAGACTCTATATCCTCCCACATTTCTACCAAGACCATGTATCCCCACCATCCCCCAGCCAGCTCTATTCTCTCTCTCTCTCTCTCTCTGAGAATCCCATCACTTGTACTGGTTCTGCTTGCAGACTTGAGATTGAGATACACTTTCACGCCACTGCCAAACACATTAGGAATTTATTAAATGCAAGAAAACGTCAGTATTGGCACCATACATGCAACAAACACAACGTTACACTCCCCATTAACTCTTCCAAGTACTGGAAAACATTCCATCGTCTCACTGGAAATAAGATAAACCTCATTAACCAGTCCTCCACAGCAACCACCTCTTTCCTGAGCAAAGCTGAGCACTTTGACTCCTATATCTCTGACATTTTCTCCATCCCTCATGACCCCCATTTCGATTACTCTCTGTTCTCTACCATTCATTAATGCACAAATACCGCTGTCTCAACCTGGCACACAGTTTCCAGTACTTGGGCAACACACCACAAACAGAACTGAATACACCCATCACATGTGATATAAAACAAGTATTTCACGAAAAACGCAACACTTCCCCAGTTGTGATTGCATTGCCTATTGACACCTCAGATAACATCCCCTCTCCTTACTAGTCACCCTTGCAACTCTCTACACCACTATCATCTCCACAGATGACTGTTCTCAACTACAGAAAACCTCCAAAACCCTACTTTTCCTCAAACTGTATGAACCTTCTACTGATATCTCCTCGCACCGCCCTATCAGCCTCGCCTGGTGTTTAGCTAGGTCTTCAAATCCATCCTCTTCCGATGAACAAATACCAGTGTGGTTTCTGTCCCTATTTCTCCTCTGATGATCAGCTAATACACCTCGCCCATCGTCTTTCTCACCAGATCTACTCCTGTAAATCCGCTACTTTTTTCTCTCTTGACCTAGAGGATACCCTATGACTGTGTATGGCATTCCAGTCTCCTTTCGAAACTCCAGACATGTGCACTTCCAGTTAGCTATGCCTACCTTATTGCATCCTTTCTGTCTAATCACACATCCTTTGCCACTATTAATAATACCAATTCCCATACCTTCCATCCCACTGCAGGTGTGCCCCAAGCCTTTGTTCTCTCTCTTCTCCTTTATCGCCGGCCGAAGTGGCCGTGCGGTTAAAGGCGCTGCAGTCTGGAACCGCAAGACCGCTACGGTCGCAGGTTCGAATCCTGCCTCGGGCATGGATGTTTGTGATGTCCTTAGGTTAGTTAGGTTTAACTAGTTCTAAGTTCTAGGGGACTAATGACCTCAGAAGTTGAGCCCCATAGTGCTCAGAGCCATTTTTTTTTCTCCTTTATCTCCTCTACAACCACCACCAGTCCACCTCGTTCAGTACGCTGATGACACAGCTTTCCTTGCCCTCTAAAGCTTTCCTCACCTTCCACTCAAAACTCGAGAAATCATAATGAGCCCTCCAAATCCACCTCAATCAGTTTATCTCCAAATGTTACTAATGGCTCCTCAAGATCAACCACTCCAAAACCTAGGCAATGATTATAGGACGAACCGTGTGCACTTTCTGTCTCCGATACTTTTATCTTACCATTTACAACCATACTATCCATTTAACTAACACATTATATCTTGGACTGAGCCTGATGGGTAACTAATGTGGAAACCTCACCTACTAACCACCTGACAAAAAGTCCACAACAGGCCAAAGCTACTAACAGGTAGAACTTCGGGATTATACCCCTCCACTATTCTGCACATCTAAAAAACCCTAATCTGACCCATCGTCTGCTTTGCAAATGTTGCGTGGAGCTTTATCCCATCACAATTCTGTAAGTGCCTACAAACATCATGCACTATGTCTCGCTTTCTACGTCCATTACCTTCCCCCACATTTGAGCAACACGATATTATTATTGTTATTACTATTATTACATCATTCCTCTACCATCTCATCACATTCTCACACCTCCTCACCCATCTCAGAAACCTCATCTCCTATACTATCCACAAAATAGTTTCCAATAAACCCCTTGTCTCTCCTCTGATCACCAACCCAGGTTTGATGCTACACATTTACAAACCTATGCCTACTCACGCTCCCTGCCCTCTCTCAACGCAATTTCAACCAACTCCCTCTCCCAGGCAATGAGTACTGCGCGGATATTTATCCATCCTACCAACTTTAACTCTTCTCTACATATCACCCTCCACATTAGGTCACACTCTCTCTCTTTCACTCTCCATCTATCCCCATTCCTTTTCTTTTGTTACCACCACCCTACCAACACAACAGATTCTCCATCAATCTATGTCTTTCCAACCATCTGTATTTTCACTATCTCTTAAACACCTACCCTCATCCCCATAGTATTCCTGCCTAACATACCCCTATATCTTCTATCCACACTCCTCAACGCTACAGAACATACTCTCCTCCCGAATCCTCTCTCCCAGTGCTGCTCTTTCAGATTTTAAGTGAAACCACAGTGATTCTATGCTTTGCATTCAAAGAATTTCACCATTCTGCGATGCCTTTTAAAAATGTATATATCTTCGTTATTTAGCTATCCATCCTTAATTTTTAATTTAAAAATAACGACAGTCCTAATGTTCTTTTTTCTCATCTTTGTTACATTTTTAAAAATGCTCTTGGAATATTGTGCCACTGACAGCCCCACTCCCCACCAATATGGCGCTAGACACATGAGATAAATATAAAGGAAAAAAATTATGTAAAACATATCGAATAAAGTGAAGTAGGTAAAGGGCACGAAATCGCGTTGCCCATTGAGCACTTTTGCTCGGTCTTGTTTTTTTGCTCTGTAAATTTCAATATATTTCAAAAACTCCAGAGCATGAAACTAAGCAGAGAGTGAAACTAAGGAGAGAGTTAAACTAATATTATAATGCTTCAGTTTTCATGTAAACAAAATTTCTGTTTTCATTTGCAATATTTCTCATTTTACGATCGATAATTCAATCCACTATTATTCAAAAACGAGAGGTTGATAGTTTTTATATTGTCATAACTTGCAATCTTATTAATTATTAACTGTATAAATCTATGTATGAATAATTATTTCCAGAAAACATTACGTAAACAGTACCTGAAAAATAATTTCAGTTAAGACCCTCATAATGAAATTAATTGGAACCACATCCTGCTGTAGAAGGATCTGGAAGTTATGTACACTATGTGATCAAAAGTATCCGGACACTCCCAAAAACATACGTTTTGCATATTAGGTGTGCTGTGCTGCCACCTATTGCCAGGTACTCCATATCAGCGACCTCAGTAGTCATTAGATTTCATGAAACAGCAGAATGGGGCGCTCCGCGGAACTCACGGACTTCGAATATGGTCAGGTGACTGGGTGTCACTTGTGTCATAAGTCTGTACGCGAGGTTTCCATACTCCTAAACATCCCTGGGTCCACTGTTTCCGATGTGGCAGTGAAATGAAAACGTGAAAGGACACGTACAGCATAAAAGCGTACAGGCCGACCTCGTCTGTTGATTGACAGAGACCGCCGACAGATGAAGAGGGTCGTCATGTGTAATGGGCAGACATCTATCAAGACAATCACACGGGAACTCCAAACTGCATCAGGATCCACTGCAAGTACCATAACAGTTAGGCGGGAGGTGAGAAAACTTAGATTTCATGGTGCCCATAAGCCTCACATCACGCCGGTAAATGCCACACGACGCCTAGCTTGGTGTAAGGAGCGTAAACATAGGACGATTGAAGAGTGGAAAAACGTTTTGTGGAGTAACGAATGCCGGTACACAATGTGGCGATCCGACAGCAGGGTGTGGGTATGGTGAATGCCCGGTGAACGTCATCTGCCAGCGTGTGTAGTGCCAACAGTAAAATTCGGAGGCGGTGGTGTTATGATGTGGCAGTGTTTTTCATGGAGGGAGATTTCACCCCTTGTTGTTTTGCGTGGCACTATCACAGCACAGGCCTATATTGATATTTTAAGCACCTTCTTGCTTCCCACTGTTGAAGAGCAATTCGGGGATTACGATTACATCTTTCAACGCGATCGAGCACCTGTTGATAATGAACGGCCTGTGGCGGAAGCGTTACACGGCAAGACCATCCCTGTAGTGGACTGGCCTGGACAGAGTCCTGGCCTGAATCCTATACAACACTTTTGGGATGTTTTGGAACGCCGACTTCATGACATGCCTCACCGACCGACATCGATACCTCTCCTCAGTGCAGCACTCCGTGAAGAATGGGCTGCCGTTCCCCAAGAAACCTTTCAGCAGATGATTGAACGTATGCCTGCGAGAGTGGAAGTAGTCATCAAGGCTAAGGGTGGGCCAACACCATATTAAATTCCACCATTACCGATGGAGGGTGCCACGAACTTGTAAGTCATTTTCAGGCAGATGTACGGATTGTTTCGATCACATAGTGTATATAATACTTGTAGAGATTTTGGTCGTCAAATGCGCCATAGTAGTATCTGTTGTCGTCGATAATGGTCACTGTAACTGTCACGTTCTTTGTGTTGTGCTAAAATGTTGCGCATGCATTTAATTAACAAGTGATGTTGCAGAACGTGCCAAGAATTTACGAATAAATTCTGGTGATGTCGAAAAGCAATAATATTCCGGATACTTTTACTGAAATGAAAGACTTGAACCTGTTAACTGGAAAGCAAAAGCAGGAACCGATACCCTAGACAACAAGAAAGCCATAGCAAGATAAGTAACATTTATCTGCTAATCTAATATTTCTGCCCTTACGTAATTATATAAATGTTGACAACACTAGAATAGTTAGTGCAGTGTAGAATATTTACTTTCTATACATCTACTAACATTTTGATAGTAAGGGATATATAATATTGTAACGGACAATACGCAAACTTTTCACGTTGCTCCATATAGTATGGCCTGTTCCTGCTAAGTGCAACCCAAAGACGGTTTTGTTTGTTGTCTGTAAATGGTCCTTAAACCTCATATAAAAAGATTTGCCGGTTTGGCTGATGTGTTATTTATCAGATTTATTACCTTCGATCCTGTATATACCATAGGCATCAAATTTGTCGCGTGCACTTCTCAGTTTATGTTGTTGTTAACTTGACAATTACATCTAATTATAGATTTTATGACCGATTTCTCTGTTTACTGGGACATTATTGCCTTGAAACTACGTCCGAACGGTTTTCGTTCTTTCTTTATTAGTAATGTTTCCTGGCTGACTGTGCGTTTGCTTCTTATTTGCTTTTTCTTTCTTTAGGCTACAGTACGGCCGCAAAACATTATTTACAGAAAAATCATTAGCTATTGCAATCTGCTTTAAAATGATGAATTCCTTAAGTATTAAATTGTTGGTCAAAGGTAACTGAATAATTGCTGAAGCATTGAGGTGAAGAAGACTTTTTTTTATCGTGGAGTGTAGTATGAATGGGCATTGATGATTATATCTATGCATGTAGAGTTTCTGAAACTAGAAAATTTATCTTTACTGTCAACTTTGTTAATAGTAAATTCTAGGCAACTTATGGAGTCATTTAAAACATATGGAGTCCTTTAAAATACTGATTTACATCGTATTTCATTGTCGGTCAAATGATGATATTACCTCTGCATGTGGGTTTTCTAAAAGTGGAAAATTTATGTTTGTTGTCAACTTTGTTAGTAGTAAGGCCTAGGTAATTTATAGTGTTCTGTTCTGCTAAATACGTTGTAAAAGTTATTTTTAGGTGCATGGTGCCTATTGCTTGGGAAAATGTGTTAACATCATTAGCAGATATTTTTGTGAATGATGAATTCATCAGCGTCACCTTCTATTAGTAGTAAAATATCGTCGATATAACATTTACTTTAAATAGCTTTCTTCTTGTCTGCAGAAACTAGACAAAAAATTTACATTCTAAATCAAACTGTTTCATAGTTGCATTTCATTTCCCATCTTTTGCTGTGAATCACATTGCTGACCGAAACCGATAGTCTAAGGAACAAATATTTTTTGATCATTGACGGAAATAAAAGATTTATCCTCCACTCCCTGGATCAGTTTTTTAATGCGCTACCATGTCGCAGCTTGTAAAATGATTTTAGTGCGATGGTGGAGCATTTGGTGACGATTTAAAAGTGACGGCCGTGCGAGAACGGCGCCATTAGTTGAATTTCTATAATAATCTACGTTTTTATGAGAAAAGTTTAAATAGTAGCCTATAATGTGTGGTTTCGCAGATCTGCTTTGACAGCTATCTCTAAGAGATATAACTGAATTTTAACCACGTATTTTAGTATAAAGCTTCTCAAATTAAGATGAAGTGAACTATTGAATTTAATACGTATTCACGTCTTTCATAACTATTATATCCAATCTCCTGTAATAATTTATGATATTTGGTTACAGACGAAGACTTTTTGAACCGCTCCTGTGCCTTTAACATATTTTTATCTCCACTGCGTTGTTTACATTGTGATTAATTGTGAGAAATTCCATCGGATTTTTAACAACGCAGATTAATTTTTTCTTAAATAACCTAATAGCGTTTGAACTAGCACGTCACCACTTTACCGTAAACCTGAAACGACAGTTGGCTTATTATTCTGGGTAGGGATTTCAGAATTAAAAACAAGCACCGCAAGTGGTAGAGAAATCCTGGAATCAGATTAGTGTTCTGGAGAGCTTAATGTGTCTTCCATTTCAACCACACCCGTTTGACAGAGAAAAGGAAGCTAAAGAGGAGTAATATGGAGCTAGTAGAAAATTAATACCGATTTCCTTCAGTGGGGCAGTCTAATAGTTACAGCAAGTGAACATGCTACTACTCAGGTTTGCATCAGCATTGTAATGCTTGGTAGTGGAGAGCAGGCTAAAATTTGGAAATACTGTGTGGCTGAACCCAGCAGGAGTTACAAAAAATTTATGCATGGAAAGCACAGATCTAGTATGGAATCAGATCCCTCGTAAAGCGTACTTAGAATGTCAAAAAATAAGAATTATCTACATTCAGTAGCTTAGAGCAGTATTCCAAATTGGAATTAATTTTTCGAAGAGGATAAAAGTCCACATCAAATCTTCATTTTCAGCGATCCGCTGTTTCTTAGATTTCAGGTAGCATCACGTACCAGAGACGTTCCCTCCCGTTACAGTTACAACTGCAAAGCTGCAAGATGAAAAATGGTATCGGTACTCCATAGTTCTTGGATTGCCCGTCCAGATAACAAAGCGCATTAACCCGCCAGTTCCCAACCTTTTCGACCCCTTTCTTTTACCAATGCAGTGTTGTGATTTAGTATAATATTTATTTTTAGTCTTATTTTCAATATTTAATATTTAATATTTAATATTTAATATTTAATATTGAAATACAGTTTTGCAATTTATTATTAGTCTTTAAACTGAAAATAGATAAAATTATTGTAAAATGAACCACCTCCAACTTCAGAGTCCATTAGTTTGACCAACAACTTCTGGCTCCAATGGACATATTAAAGTACCTCGAGCTAATTCTTGGTTGTAAATTGTCATGGGAACGCTATTCACTAATGATCTAACGGAAACCCAATAACAACAACTAAACGGCTGAACACGGAAATCGCAAAACCTAAAAGATATCCACACCTGTAAGTCCATGATGCAACCGACCCTCTCTCTTGCCAATGTTACCTGAATATAGATCCATCCAGTTTCTATAATTTTTTCCAGATCCTTCTACGCCATAACTTCATCTTGCTTACACCATTGGATTAACCACTCCACTTTAACCCTTTAGGATTTCATTAAATTTTCGAATCTCGTCATCTAAACTGAACATCTCTGTACATCCTACACATTCAGCAAACATGATTCCAACAACTCCATCGTTTTCCCCTAGTTACCAATCCTGGCATCCTTTGAAACCAATATCAATACATTCCGCCGATTCTATAGTGAAACAGCCTCCTTATCCCCTTCCAACACAGCTTCAGCATTCTCCTGCTCTTTCTGTCATATCAAATCCATTCCCACTGAGCAAGGTGGCACAATGGGTCGTACATTTGATTCGCTTTCGGGTTGACGACAGTTTAAATCAGCGTTGGGCAATGGAGATTAGGGTTTTCCATCCTTTCCCTGAATCGGTCCAGGGTTGTTCCTCTGAAAGGCACAGCAGATTTTCTTCCCCATCTTTGAATCAGTCCGACCTTGCACCCCATCTCTAATGACCTCGATGGAACATTAAACCTTAATCTTCCTTCCTCCAAATCTATTCTTCCTTGTCCTTCATTTCATTAGAGCTTCCTCCTTCTTTCCTATCCTATCCTTTGCTTCTCTATCCATACCTGGTTTCGATCCTAGATACAAATTCGTAAATCACAAGCGTCCTACCACCCAGTCTCCGTATTACACATTCCTACATACCCAGCAACGAAATCTGTCGTCACCCTATTCCTTACAGTACCACAGCACCACTTAACACTCCAAATTCTAATTTATTCCCTCGTAGTGTCACATTTAGAGGACTGCTGTGAAGCGCGCTGACAGACCGCAGGCGAAACCGCTCATTAAAAAAAATGTAAATGTCATATTTCATTGTTGGCTGAGGTATCCAACGGGCTGAGTTCAGTCGCCGCCCGCAGTGCGCGTTCTTGTTCTATATACAGCGACTCCTTTCCTTGCAGAGTTCTGTTCTATGTTTGTAGAGCGGAAGTGAGTGCAAACAGTGCGATTACAATGTAGGGCTATGCTTGTGTTGTATCATGATGAGGGAAGGGAGAGGGCGAAACCCGGTGCCGCCACACTGGGGACCGACCGTATACGCTTCCGACGGATAGATCCTATTAACAGTGTCACAAGCCCCTACTTTGTGAGATACTGATGAGAAATTTGAAATTTAATGCAGGACATTGGTGCTAAGACTGATGATATGGAACTTTACGCCAAATACACTTCTCCCATCCGCCTCCGGCATTTGAACAGGCTTACCACAGAGTGGAGCACCACCGAACAGGTGTGCGTTAGGGGCCTCGATTATGGAGTCGAGCGGAAAGTTTCGCATTCAGGACAGAAGGTGACATACAACCCATCCACAACTCACCTCTGTTGCTGAAAGGGAGGTCTGGCCGCAGGCGACAGCCCATACAGCTAGAGCTTCGACGCCGTGTATCATAGATGAATGTCATTTACAGACTTCGGTTCCTCTCCTTAACTTGTTTCTCATTACACCCTACACAATTCCTTGACGTATATAGGTATCGGTTTGTTACAGCCTGAAAATTCTTTTGTCTGTGTAGCAGCAAATGCACAGCGGCCCGTCCACCCTTGATCGTTAGAATGAGATAATGAAATTATAATGAAGTAACGAAACACAGAAATGCCATTTTATAGAGTCGCCGTTCGTCAGATATTCTCAGAAATGCTAGTAGCTTTTCTGCAGAGACCTGCAGTAAATTCCGTTTTTTTTCTGTTTCATATCACTAACTCTCCCAGGAAGACTCCTGTGTTTTATTCGTCAATAAGGTTTGGTCCAGTCATGTTTGGGAAGATATCGAGTATTTTCGTTGTTTGACACTAAAAATGGGTGAAGTACGGGACTTTTCACAAGCTTAGTAACAAGGAAGTTGCATTATACGCCTGTCTTATACGATTTCGTGAGTGAAGAGGGTGAACTGTACTTCGTGTGAGCAGCTGTTGGTACATCATAACTAGATTTTAAAGTAAGTGTGTCCTTTTTAAAGAAAGGAATAATCCTCTACAGGAAAATTTTCAAGACTCTGCAACAGCCTGCCATCTGTGTCACGAGGTTGCAATTTTGAAAAAAAGTTCTTCTTTCTTTCCACAAACCAAGAGTAACGTAGCTAATTCTACTCTGCACACCACGTAATTAAGGCTGAAATTACTGCTATGACTAACTACACACATCTGAACTTCCCCTGCGTGGTTGACATTTGTCAATTGGAGCACAGATCTCAGTATCGGTAACCAGCACAATCAGATGTTTGCTCTCCAGCAATGCAGATAGCTGCATTAAACGGTCATATATTTTGTGTATAAATGGAGTTCCAACCCGGCTGGATATTTGAAAATCAACAAAATGCCATTATTACTAGTCACATATACCTCAACTATAAAGACTCAAGTACAGATAATTACTTCTTTCTTCTTATCTCGATTTCCCTTCGGACACTGTAACCTGACCAGCACCCTTTGGTATATTAATGACACGTCTGACCTAAAATACTGTAACTTCGAGAAAAGGCACCTATTCCGAAGAATATAATTTGATCGAAAGGATGTCAATGAGCGCACTACAGATCGTTAAAGTACAGATAGTAGTTGTACTGTACACCGACGATCGAACACAAACTGTGTAATCAAGTTAATTATTCTTATGTAGTATGTCAAACTTGTAATTAATTACGTGATTGAAACTGATTGAAATATTAGTTGCTGAATGAATGTCCAGCCGCCAACTAGTGTCTGACAATGAGCAAAAGATATGAATTTCTGCACGTTGGTTTGAAACTGATGTTACATATTGTAACAATTGCCGACTTGCGTTTAGGAGAAAACGGTAAATGCATACTTGGAAGCTCGAATGATAATGTCACGATAATGGCATAAAAGAAAGTTAACTGTATTGAAACACTTTATAGTCAGATTTTGTGAAGAAATACCTGTGAGTAGTGAAGATTGCATACGAGGTTTTCTAAAACTGAAGCTCAACATGATTTCACAAGATGGCAGTAACCACTTTAGGCAACGCTGAAGTTATGAGTGCCAAGATCACACAACACATTTATAGAACACAAATTATAATTATGTCTGTTATTCAAGAAATATCACTCCACTTTGCAAGTAATTTGCTCTTACTTTTAATATTTACATCTTCAAATAAGTGTAGAATTAAGTTAATATATCACAGTGGATCAATGACTTCAGCTACTTATTACTATTTTTCTTTTCATGAAGTAGCTAAACTTAAAACTTACTTGCTTATTTCTTATTTTATTTTCTTATTTGCACGTCAATTTCCGTAGGACCAAACTCGGGAGCAACTCTCCAAGGTCATGGAACGTGTCAGTACATGAAATTACAACATAAAAGTAATAACAGATAAAAATAAAATGTTTATGAACCCGAAAAAAGTCAAGTCTTAAGTTTAAGTAAACGCAATCAACAATACAACAAGAATCAGCTTAATTTTTCAAGAAACACCTCGACAGAATAGGAGTGACCCATGAGCAAACTTCAGTTTCGATTTGAAAGCGCGGGGATTACTGCTAAGATTTTTGAATTCGAGAGGGGGCTTATTGAAAATGGATGCAGCAGTACACTGCACACCTTTTTGCACAAGAGTTAAGGAAGTCCGATCCAAATGCAGGTTTGATTTCTGCCGAGTATTTACCGAGTGAAAGCTGCTTATTCTTGGGATTAAGCTAATTTTGTTAACAAGAAATGACAGTAAGGAATATATATATTGAGAGGCCAACGTCAAAATACCCAGACTCGTGAACAGGGGTTGACAAGAGGTTCATAAACTTACACCTCTTGTTGCCCGAACCACCCGCTTCTGAGCCAAAAATATCCTTTTAGAATGGGAAGAGTTACCCAAGAATATAATACCATACGACATAAGCGAATGAAAATAAGCAAAGTAGACCAATTTTCGTTTGAACGATCACTCACTTCTGATACCGTTCAAATAGTAAAAATGGCAGTATCAAGTCTTTAAACAATATCCTGAAGATGGGCTTTCCACAACAGTTTTACATGTATCTGAACACCTAGAAATTTGAACTGTTCAGTTTTACTAATCATATGCCCGTTCTTTAAAATTAAAACGTCATGTTTTGTTGGATTGTGTGTTAGAAACAGTAAAAACTGAGTCTTACTTTGATTTAGCGTTACTTTATTTTCTACAAGCCGTGAACTTAGGCCATGAACTGCACTACTTGAAACCGAGCCAATGTTGCAACAACATCCTTTACTACCAAGCTAGTGTAATCAGCAAACAGAAATATTTTGTAGTTACCCATAATATTTAGGGCATATCATTTATATAAATATGGAACAAGAGTGGCCCCAACACTGATCCCTTGGGCACACCCCACTTGACAGTACGCCACTCCGATCCCACATGACAGCCATTATCAACTTTGTGAATAATGACCTTTTGCTGCCTGTTGCTAAAGTAAGAGGTGAACCAATTGTGAGCTACTCCCCATATTCTGCAATGGTCCAACTTCTGGAGCAATATTTTGTGATTAACACAATCAAATGCCTTAGTTAAATCAAAACATATGCCAGGCGTTCGAAACCTTTTGTTTAGCCCATCCAAAACCTCACAGAGAAAAGAATACAGAATTTTCAGTTGCTAAACGATTTCTAAAGCCAAACTGTACATCTGATAGCAAATCGTGTGATATGAAATTAGCAATTATCCTTACATACACAGCCTTTTCAATAACTTTTGCAAACACTGATGGCATAGAAATAGGTCTAAAATTATTTACATTTCTACCTTTTTATAAAGCGGCTTTACTACTGAGTACTTCAATCGCTCAGGAAACTGACCATTCCTAAAGGAAAAATTACACATACTGATAAATACAGGGCTAACACGTACAGCACAGTACTTCAATATTCTGCTAGACACTCCATCATAACCATTTGAGTCCTTAGTCTTCAGTGATTTAATTATTGACTCAATCTCACTCCTGTCTATCACAGACGATTATTTCAGACGTCAATCTCGGAAAGGCATTTGCCAAGAAAGTTATAAAATTTCCTGTAGAAACTAAATTTTTATTTAATTCCCCAGCAATCCTCAGAAAATGATTGTTAAATACTGTACGTATATCTGATTTATCAGTAACAGAAATATTTTTACTACGAACTGACTTTATATCGTCAATCTTGTGTTGCTGACCAGATACTTCCTTCACAAAAAAAATGATTCAAATGGCTCTGAGCACTATGGGACTTAACTTCTGAGGTCATCAGTCCCCTAGAACTTAGAACTACTTAAACCTAACTAACCTAAGGACATCACACACATCCATGCCCGAGGCAGGATTCGAACCTGCGACCGTAGCGGTCGCGCGGTTCCAGACTGTAGCGCCTAGAACCGCTCGGCCACTCCGGCCGGCACTTCCTTCACAACTGACTATATGTTTTAATTTCATCCTGAGAATTAGCTACCACCAGACTGAATAAAAATGTTGCCTAAAGCTGTGCTTCTGTTCCCCTGTATCCTAGTTGGATAAAAAACACAGCTGCATCAGATCATATGAATTTAGATCTCTCAACATCCATTTTCTTGCACCATCATATACAAAATTAATATTAATGTCACCACACACAACTAATTTCTTGTACTTTCTGCAAAGTGAATCAAGAACCCTCTCTAACTTGAGCAGAAATGCTCTGATGTCTGAGTTGGGGGACCTATAAACAAGAATTAGAAGTTTATTTCCACTAAATTCAACTGCCCCTGCACAACTTTCAAATATCTGTTCTGCACAATGCCGTGATACATCTACGGACTCAAATGTAATACTGTTTTTACGAACATAGCCACTCCCCCACCCCACAAGGAACTTCTTGAGAAACAGCCAGCTAATCTATATTCTGGTAAAGAAAGCCTCTGATTTGTCAAATTATTTAAGTGATGCTCTGATATACCAATAATTTCAGAGTCAACATCAATAAGCAGTTAACTAACTTTATCTCTAATACCTCATATTTTGATGAAATATGCTTATTCCTTTTCTACTTGGAAACATTACATCCTCGAAAGGTGAGCCCTTAGTTAGAGGGTCTGCCTTTAAGCAGGTGTACCTATCAGCTGACTTCAATCTTAATGGGGACAGCTCTAACACCAACTACTACAGGAATTTTTCCATGAGCTTAGCCAGCCTCTCATTCCCATACCTATTTAGGTGCAGGCTATCTTTACCAGGTCACCACCTACATCATATTCCCCGTCCCTATCAAGACTGTTCCCTGTTCCACCCACTATCACTAACTGATCCTCCTTCGTAAAATTCCTACGTAACTCCCCTACGCTGATAGTCACTTGAGACAACCCTGCACTAGTGCTGGTGACCTGGAACTCACTCTCCAACACTTCCTGCAACTGCTGGCCCACACCTCTACCGTGAGAACTACCTAGCAGCAGAACCTTCTCTCTGCAACTAACCTAGGCCTCCTAACTGCTGAAGACTGCTGCATGTTCCCTACATCTACAGCTACAGCTCTCCACTCAATTCTGACAGTTGGTCAAATCTCTTGCATATACGCAAAGTAAAACTGTCTGAATACGTCCTCTTCCTAGCTGCCTTCTTGCCAAGTGCCAGTTCCCATTCCCCACACCCTTCACCCTCCTCAACCTATCTAGTTCCTCCTTGGCGCGTTGTAAATGCACCTGAATGGAACAGACAGAGCCCACACTTCTCACTCATGGTAAAATTTTATGGTTACTGAGAAAAACTATACGTCTACGTTACCAAAGTTCAGTTACACCAGTAGAACTATTTATAGAACTAACAATAATGGTCTCGAAATTCTCTGCCTACTAAGAAAGCAACTACTTGTATTAATACTACTACACCACAGCCAATACCAATACCAACAAAACTTCACAAAATTATTAGCTAAAACCAAAAAATTCAAACGGCCACTGAAACACTAAAAGAAGTTAAAACACTGAATGAAAATTTTACTGAAATATTTCACTAGAAACAATAAGAAACGTCAGTTGAAAATTAAAGCACGAAATTTACTAAACGACATCAGCACACAGAAAACTCTAAAAGAACACAGCGAGCGAACGTTTCCAAAGTTTATTAAATCGTTATTTCGCCACAAACGACACGAAACACAGCTGAAAACTATTAAATTTAATATTTCAAATGGCTCTGAGCACTATGGGACTTAACATCTGTTGTCATCAGTCCCCTAGAACTTAGAACTACCTAAACATAACTAACCTAAGGACATCACACACATCCATGCCCGAGGTAGGATTCGAACCTGCGATCGCAGTGGTCACGCGGTTCCAGACTGAAGCGCCTAGAACCGCACGGCCACACCCGCCGGCTATTAAATTTAATAACTGTAAAACAGTGCTCAAATAAGTTTGTATCAGTACTTAGCTTTAGACTTCACCAGAAGATAATGGGTACGAAACTCATTGAAACTTTGCGACAAGACGACGCCACCACTCGGCTGTTAACCCGAGAAGAATTCATCAGTACTTAGCTTTATAAACGCTACAGCTGCAGTGCACGCCGCACAATGTAAACACACTACTAAGGCGGGAGGCTTAGACGAACGACGTAAGCACACTCACGAATAATCAAAATGGTTCAAATGGCTCTGAGCACTATGGGACTTAACATCTATGGTCATCAGTCCCCTAGAACTTAGAACTACTTAAACCTAACTAACCTAACGACATCACACAACACCCAGCCATCACGAGGCAGAGAAAATCCCTGACCCCGCCGGGAATCGAACCCGGGAACCCGGGCGTGGGAAGCGAGAACGCTACCGCACGACCACGAGATGCGGGCCACGAATAATCGACCACTCGAGTCAATAACACAGGAAGAAAGACAGATTAATGAAAATCAACGGTAATTTCCAAGAATGATTGCCTATCGAGGTCGTGGGGACCAAACGATATACACTCCTGGAAATTGAAATAAGAACACCGTGAATTCATTGTCCCAGGAAGGGGAAACTTTATTGA
This sequence comes from Schistocerca cancellata, assembly GCF_023864275.1. Classification (NCBI taxonomy): domain Eukaryota; kingdom Metazoa; phylum Arthropoda; class Insecta; order Orthoptera; family Acrididae; genus Schistocerca; species Schistocerca cancellata. The sequence continues at coordinate 941,272,998 of NC_064626.1, forward strand.
CACATTCCTGGGGTCAGATACATCACATGATCGCACTGACAGAACCACAGGCACATAGACACAGGCAACAGAGCATGCACAATGTCGGCACTAGTACAGTGTATATCCACCTTTCGCAGCAATGCAGGCTGCTATTCTCCCATGGAGACGATCGTAGAGATGCTGGATGTAGTCCTGTGGAACGGCTTGCCATGCCATTTCCACCTGGCGCCTCAGTTGGACCAGCGTTCGTGCTGGACGTGCAGACCGCGTGAGATGACGCTTCATCCAGTCCCAAACATGCTCAATGGGGGACAGATCCGGAGATCTTGCTGGCCAGGGTAGTTGACTTACACCTTCTAGAGCACGTTGGGTGGCTCGGGATACATGCGGACGTGCATTGTCCTGTTGGAACAGCAAGTTCCCTTGCCGGTCTAGGAATGGTAGAACGATGGGTTCGATGACGGTTTGGATGTACCGTGCACTATTCAGTGTCCCCTCGACGATCACCAGTGGTGTACGGCCAGTGTAGGAGATCGCTCCCCACACCACGATGCCGGGTGTTGGCCCTGTGTGCCTCGGTCGTATGCAGTCCTGATTGTGGCGCTCACCTGCACGGCGCCAAACACGCATACGACCATCATTGGCACCAAGGCAGAAGCGACTCTCATCGCTGAAGACGACACGTCTCCATTCGTCCCTCCATTCACGCCTGTCGCGACACCACTGGAGGCGGGCTGCACGATGTTGGGGCGTGAGCGGAAGACGGCCTAACGGTGTGCGGGACCGTAGCCCAGCTTCATGGAGACGGTTGCGAATGGTCCTCGCCGATACCCCAGGAGCAACAGTGTCCCTAATTTGCTGGGAAGTGGCGGTGCGGTCCTCTACGGCACTGCGTAGGATCCTACGGTCTTGGCGTGCATCCGTGCGTCGCTGCGGTCCGGTCCCAGGTCGACGGGCACGTGCACCTTCCGCCGACCACTGGCGACAACATCGATGTACTGTGGAGACCTCACGCCCCACGTGTTGAGCAATTCGGCGGTACGTCCACCCGGCCTCCCGCATGCCCACTATACGCCCTCGCTCAAAGTCCGTCAACTGCACATACGGTTCACGTCCACGCTGTCGCGGCATGCTACCAGTGTTAAAGACTGCGATGGAGCTCCGTATGCCACGGCAAACTGGCTGACACTGACGGCGGCGGTGCACAAATGCTGCGCAGCTAGCGCCATTCGACGGCCAACACCGCGGTTCCTGGTGTGTCCGCTGTGCCGTGCGTGTGATCATTGCTTGTACAGCCCTCTCGCAGTGTCCGGAGCAAGTATGGTGGGTCTGACACACCGGTGACAATGTGTTCCTTTTTCCATTTCCAGGAGTGTATATCTAACGTGTGATCGTAAACCGAACATGCGACTCCGGTGGCGGTTGTTGTATGTTTACACTGGTCCTTGTGGCAATTACAAAAGAAGAGCGTAACAAAAATACTTGTAATTGCAAAGGAGACGACTTACCTTACTCGTCGTCAGTGTTGTCGTCATGTGATAGTCCATTACGGTGATCTGGATGGATAATTTGGAAGAGTTGAATCATGTATTCTTCCTGATACTCGTTCGTTCTCCGCACTATCTGCGATGAAACTGTAACAGTATTTCAGCATCGAAACTGTACTTACGAAGTTTTACACACTTCTCACAGTCTACACAGCCCCTCCTTTCCTCGCCCGGTAGTACTCCATACTTGCGACAAAAATTCGAATAATATTCTACGCTGGATACACATGGAATTAGATTTTTCCATATGAGAGAACCCGCTGAAGAAACGTCAAGAACACCAGGCATCCCACTCACTAACGACATAAATCGTCTGGGTTTCCCTAGCAACTCACAAATAATTCGTGGAGGTATGTAATTTAGAGCAGCTAAGGGAACGACGGAAAACAGATAAAAATGACGATCACAAATAATCGATCACAACAGCCGCCACCGGAGTCGCATGATGGATTTACGATCGCACGTTTGATATGTATCGTTTGGACCCCGCGACTTCGATAGGCAATCGTTCTTGGAAATTACCAAATCCACCAATAAGTTACTTTTACAGCGAATATTAACAGAAATAAACTTTCAAATAAGTAACTGAAGGCTAAAATTTTATAACATATTAAGGAGTAAATTCAACAGCAGTGCAGCACACGTGACGTCACGTCTGAGCCTCTAGTGCTAGTACAGTCAAGTTCTTTTAGGTTACATAATATGTCTTTTAATAATCAGTCACTCGGTAGTAATAAGAAAAAGGGTCCTACTGTTGGTTGATGACGTGGGAAAATCACTAACACTGAATTCTATACTCCTGGAAATTGAAATAAGAACACCGTGAATTCATTGTCCCAGGAAGGGGAAACTTTATTGACACATTCCTGGGGTCAGATACATCACATGATCACACTGACAGAACCACAGACACATAGACACAGGCAACAGAGCATGCACAATGTCGGCACTAGTACAGTGTATATCCACCTTTCGCAACAATGCAGGCTGCTATTCTCCCATGGAGACGATCGTAGAGATGCTGGATGTAGTCCTGTGGAACGGCTTGCCATGCCATTTCCACCTGGCGCCTCAGTTGGACCAGCGTTCGTGCTGGACGTGCAGACCGCGTGAGACGACGCTTCATCCAGTCCCAAACATGCTCAATGGGGGACAGATCAGGAGATCTTGCTGGCCAGGGTAGTTGACTTACACCTTCTAGAGCACGTTGGGTGGCACGGGATACATGCGGACGTGCATTGTCCTGTTGGAACAGCAAGTTCCCTTGCCGGCCTAGGAATGGTAGAACGATGGGTTCGATGACGGTTTGGATGTACCGTGCACTATTCAGTGTCCCCTCGACGATCACCAATAGTGTACGGCCAGTGTAGGAGATCGCTCCCCACACCATGATGCCGGGTGTTGGCCCTGTGTGCCTCGGTCGTATGCAGTCCTGATTGTGGCGCTCACCTGCACGGCGCCAAACACGCATACGACCATCATTGGCACCAAGGCAGAAGCGACTCTCATCGCTGAAGACGACACGTCTCCATTCGTCCCTCCATTCACGCCTGTCGCGACACCACTGGAGGCGGGCTGCACGATGTTGGGGCGTGAGCGGAAGACGGCCTAACGGTGTGCGGGACCGTAGCCCAGCTTCATGGAGACGGTTGCGAATGGTCCTCGCCGATACCCCAGGAGCAACAGTGTCCCTAATTTGCTGGGAAGTGGCGGTGCGGTCCTCTACGGCACTGCGTAGGATCCTACGGTCTTGGCGTGCATCCGTGCGTCGCTGCGGTCCGGTCCCAGGTCGACGGTCACGTGCACCTTCCGCCGACCACTGGCGACAACATCGATGTACTGTGGAGACCTCACGCCCCACGTGTTGAGCAATTCGGCGGTACGTCCACCCGGCCTCCCGCATGCCCACTATACGCCCTCGCTCAAAGTCCGTCAACTGCACATACGGTTCACGTCCACGCTGTCGCGGCATGCTACCAGTGTTAAAGACTGCGATGGAGCTCCGTATGCCACGGCAAACTGGCTGACACTGACAGCGGCGATGCACAAATGCTGCGCAGCTAGCGCCATTCGACGGCCAACACCGCGGTTCCTGGTGTGTCCGCTGTGCCGTGCGTGTGATCATTGCTTGTACAGCCCTCTCGCAGTGTCCGGAGCAAGTATGGTGGGTCTGACACACCGGTGTCAATGTGTTCTTTTTTCCATTTCCAGGAGTGTATTTATAGCTTCCAATAATGTTTTACAGTGATAGAAAATATTGAATATACGACACCCGAAAGTCTTTTACAGTACTACACTGGTGAACAGCTCAGTCTTACAATGTACTGAAGGTGCAGTTGGCGCGACGTAATTGGGAACATGCTAATGTTCCAGCAACGTGTAAACTGTATTAACTTTGGCCAAACAGTAGTCGTGCCTGCTCGTAGATTCACCATGCCTTTCGGTAATTTGGATACAAAATCGACAATGAACTTATCTGTGCAAGCTAACATCGCCACTCTACGTCCGCCCTCAATCACTCTCAGCTTGCAACTCCTACACTCTCTGTCTGCGCACAGTCGTGTCTCTACCTTCTTAATGTCATGCTCTTAGCAACGATTTTGATTTCTAAATATCGAAAGGTCCCTGGCAATGCTAGTATGTCTACTACACCCCTTTACAATCTTGATTTCAAATTGTTTGGGGAAATATATATTACATCCCTTCAATTAATTATCATTAATAATAAAATAATAAAATTCGTACATTTATATTCAGAAAATAAAATGGATATTGTAATAATAAATAACGTACAGAAGGCCGAGTGGAGATACCTCTGATTGAAGTGAGGATAGTTGCTGGGAACCTGTGGAACATCAAAGACGCCAGTAAAATATTATTGGAGTTTACTTATTTATTTTTAATGTTTACAAGTCGTCGTTCTTCTGCAACAGCCTCGCCTGTTGCTAATTCAGCTGCGTGTTGCACTCTAGCTGACGTCCGTCGATTCAGCTCAGAGTTCGCAGGTCCAAGAGGTGATGTCAGCGACTCTGGCGGCATAGCGGCTGCCGGCGAGCGGGATGGTGGTTGGTTGCCCAATGCGGAGCGGTTCCCGCGCCGGCTGCGGAGTGTGCCCGGTTCCACTATGAATTCTACGATGACCCTTGATGACCCATCCACGATGTACCTGGTGTCGGTAGTCGTGTGATCGGTTGACCTCCTCCCCATTCCTGCTAGGTTTCAGCACACAAAGGCGCCTGAGTGTTGAGTAGGAACGTGCACCACAAGAAGCCCTGTTGCCGGCTTACACGTTGAAGTCCGATTGTGGCAACACTCTGCAATACGGTGTTGTCAGAAGACAGTCAGTTTCTCCATCACTAGATGGTAGGCGTCCAGCAGCATCCGGTGAAGGCCATCATCTTGAGTACATCTTCGGCTAGTTCAGAGACTGTACTGGAGCATCTAAGACATAGATTCACTACAGTATCGTAATCATGGAATCTACTGGTATTACTGTGAATGGCATCGATCCCAATGACCAGCTTATGACAAGAACTGGAATATTTAAAGAGAGCTAGAATGAGGCTATGACGCAAGGCTCGGTTCGTGAAGTGTGCTACCATTCATTTAACAGGCTGTTAACTGCTGTGTGCTCTTATGAAATAGATACAGTTCCTTGAAACATGCCTTACGAGTTAGGAATATGCTTGTCTTGCTTGCTTTGGTTTTCAGTCCTCTTTTCTGCTGAATGCTTATTCCTTACTCGACAGACGGTATTATAAACTTGACCCACATGCGACGTAATGACTCACTTCCTGTTTCGCCTCCGTCTCTGTCATGACAGGAATTTACCCGAGGCAATGTGAGTGAGTTGTAATAAACTTGTTTCTGATTTCTACCCCTTACTATTCTGTGCCGTAACAAATTGTGGCAATTATGAGGTACGGTGTTGTAGTGTTGTAACACGTTTCATTAATAGTGTCTGCAATGAAATGACCTACTGTGGGGTCTCACTATATGATATCGCTCGCATCACTATCGGTGTGACTAGGAATGAATGTCGAAATATGTAACATAATTCTGCTGAATTCTCTGTGGCGATATGTCCGAGTTCTGGCTGAATCCCTTTAAACAATATTCTTCTCATATTAATTCCGCCCACTTGACTTGTAATGATAGTATCTACCATCAGACTCCGATTCCTTTTAGTGTACGGCATTTTTAATCCTTCATTCTCTGTTAACTGTCCGTAAAACGATAGCCTGGCACTGACAGTTCATGTTGCCGGATGTACGAGGACGTGCCAAACAGCGATGCCTTCGAATTTTTTATGTGAAAACTCTTAAGGCTTTTTAAATAAGAAAGCTGTGTTAACATTCTACATGTTTATCCTTCATGTTTACATATTTATTTCTCAACATTGTTACCCAGAGGACGAATACATTATTCCCAA